>NC_092396.1:45738191-47047499 GCF_030028105.1 Mobula birostris | reverse complement strand
TGTAAAATTGAAATGTATACTATATGTATTGTAAAAGCTTTGCATGCACTGAGAAAACAACTTTTTTGTCTTCATGTGCACAGGTATGAAACAACTTTCAGACATCTCAGAATCATGTGAGAAGTTAATCTAATGTGTTTCCATTAGGTTTGCAGTAAGTGCTTTGGTGTAAAATTGAAATCTATACTATTTGTATTGTCTAAGCATTGCATGCACTGAGATAACAACTTTTTTGTGTTGATGTGTACAGCCATGAAACAACTTTCAAACTACTCATAATCATGTGGGAAGTTAACCTAAGTTGTTTCCATCAGTTTGCAGTAAGTACTTTGGTGTAAAATTCAGATGTGTACTTCCTTAATGTCAGAGCTTAGTAGTACTGAGAAAGTAACTTTTTTGTCTTGATGAACTGAGGCATGAAACAACTTTAAACCTAGACATACTCATCTGGGAAGTTAACCAACGGTGTTTCCATTAGGTTTGCAGTCAAGACTTTTGAGTACATTTGAAATGTATACTACTTTTATGTCAAAGCATTCTATTCACTGTGAAATCAACTTTTTTGTCTTTATGTGCACCGGTATGAAACAAATTTCAGACATCTCAGAATCATGTGGGAAGTTAACCTAAAGTGTTTCCATTAGGTTTGCAGTAAGTGCTTTGGTGTAAAATTGAAATGTATACTATTTGTATTGTCTAAGTATTGCATGCACTGAGATAACAACTTTTTTGTGTTGATGTGTCCAGCCATGAAACAACTTTCAAACTACTCATAATCATGTGGAAAGTTAACCTAAGGTGTTTCCATTAGGTTTGCAGTAAGTGCTTTGGTGTAAAATTGAAATGTATACTATTTGTTTTGTAAAAGCATTGCATGCACTGAGAAAACAACTTTTTTGTCTTGATGTGCACAGGTATGAAACAACTTTCAGACATCTCAGAATCATGTGGGAAGTTAATCTAAGTTGTTTCCATTAGGTTTGCAGCAAGTGCTTTGGTGTAAAATTGAAATGTATACTATTTGTATTGTCTTAGCATTGCATGCACTGAGATAACAACTTTTTTGTGTTGATGTGTACAGCCATGAAACAACTTTCAAACTACTCATAATCATGTAGAAAGTTAACCTAAGGTGTTTCCATTAGGTTTGCAGTAAGTGCTTTGGTGTAAAATTGAAATGTATTACATTTGTATTGTAAAAGCATTGCATGCACTGAGAAAACAACTTTTTTGTCTTGATGTGCACAGGTATGAAACAACTTTCAGACATCTCAGAATCATGTGGGAAGTTAATCTACGTTGTTTCCATTAGGTTTGCAGTAAGTACTTTGGTGTTAAATTGAGATGTATACTACCTTAATGTCAGAACATAGTAGCACTGAGAAAGTAACTTTTTTGTCTTGATGAACAGAGGCATGAAACAACTTTAAACCTACTCATACTCATGTGGGAAGTTAACCAAATGTGTTTGCTTTAGGTTTGCAGTCAGGACTTTTGAGTACAATTGAAATGTATACTACTTTTATGTCAAAACATTCTATTCACTGTGAAATGAACATTTTTGTCTCTATGTGCACAGGTATGAAACAACTTTCAGACATCTTAGAATCATGCGGGATATTAACCTAAAGTGTTTCCATTAGGTTTGCAGTAAGTGCTTTGGTGTAAAATTGAAATGTATACAACTTTTATGTCAAAGCATTCTATTCACTGTGAAATCAACTTTTTTGTCTTTATGTGCACAGGTATGAAACAAATTTCAGACATCTCAGAATCATGTGGGAAGTTAACCTACAGTGTTTCCATTAGGTTTGCAGTAAGTGCTTTGGTGTAAAATTGAAATTTATACTATTTGTTTTGTCTAAGCATTGCATGCACTGAGATAACAACTTTTTTGTGTTCATGTGTACAGCCATGGAACAACTTTCAAGCTACTCATAATCATGTGGAAAGTTAACCTATGGTGTTTCCATTAGGTTTGCAGTCAGGAATTTAGAGTACAATTGAAATGGAAACTACATTTATGTCAAAGCATTCTATTCCCTGAGAAATCAACTTTTTTGTCTTTATGTGCACAGGTATGAAACAACTTTCAGACATCTCAGAATCATGTGGGAAGTTAATCTAAGTTGTTTCCATTAGGTTTGCAGTAAGTGCTTTGGTGTAAAATTGAAATGTATACTATTTGTATTGTCTAAGCATTGCATGCACTGAGACAACAACTTTTTTGTGTTGATGTGTACAGCAATGAAACAACTTTCAAACTACTCATAATCATGTGGGAAAAAACCTAAGGTGTTTCCATTAGGTTTGCAGTAAGTACTTTGGGGTAAAATTGAGATGTATTCTACCTTAACGTCAGAGCATAGAAGCACTGAGAAAGTAACTTTTTTGTCTTTATGAACCGAGGCCTGAAACAACCTTAAATCTAGTCATACTCATGTGGGAAGTTAACCAAAGGTGTTTCCATTAGGTTTGCAGTCAGGACTTTTGAGTACAATTGAAATGTATGCTACTTTTATGTCAAAGCATTCTATTCACTGTGAAATCAACTTTTTTGTCTTTATGTGCACAGGTATGAAACAAATTTCAGACATCTCAGAATCATGTGGGAAGTTAACCTAAAGTGTTTCCATTAGGTTTGCAGTAAGTGCTTTGGTGTAAAATTGAAATGTATACTATTTGTATTGTCTAAGCATTGCATGCACTGAGATAACAACTGTTTTGTATTTATGTGCACAGGTATGAAACAACTTTCAGACATCTCAGAATCATGTGGGAAGTTAACCTGAAGTGTTTCCATTAGGTTTGCAGTAAGTGCTTTGGTGTAAAATTGAGATGTATTCTACCTTAACGTCAGAGCATAGAAGCACTGAGAAAGTAACTTTTTTGTCTTTATGAACCGAGGCCTGAAACAACCTTAAATCTAGTCATACTCATGTGGGAAGTTAACCAAAGGTGTTTCCATTAGGTTTGCAGTCAGGACTTTTGAGTACAATTGAAATGTATGCTACTTTTATGTCAAAGCATTCTATTCACTGTGAAATCAACTTTTTTGTCTTTATGTGCACAGGAATGAAACAACTTTCAGACATCTCAGAATCATGTGGGAAGTTAACCTAAAGTGTTTCCATCAGGTTTGCAGTAAGTGCTTTGGTGTAAAATTGAAATGTATACTATTTGTATTGTCTAAGCATTGCATGCACTGAGATGACATCTTTTTTGTGTTGATGTGTACAGCCATGGAACAACTGTCAAGCTACTCATAATCCTGTGGAAAGTTAACCTAAGGTATTTCCATTAGGTTTGCAGTCAGGACTTTTGAGTACAATTGAAATGTATACTACTTTTATGTCAAAGCATTCTATTCACTGTGAAATCAGCTTTTTTGTCTTTATGTGCACAGGTATGAAACAACTTTCAGACATCTCAGAATGATGTGGGAAGTTAACCTTAAGTGTTTCCATTAGGTTTGCAGTAAGTGGTTTGGTGTAAAATTGAAATGTATACTATTTGTATTGTCTAAGCATTGCATGCACTGAGATAACAACTTTATTGTGTTGATGTGTGCAGCCATGAAACAACTTTCAAACTACTCATACTCATGTGGGAAGTTAACCTAAGGTGTTGCCATTAGGTTTGCAGTCAGGACTTTTGAGTACAATTGAAATGTATGCTACTTTTATGTCAAAGCATTCTATTCACTGTGAAATCAACTTTTTTGTCTTTATGTGCACAGGTATGAAACAAATTTCAGACATCTCAGAATAATGTGGGAAGTTAATCTGTTGTTTCCATTAGGTCTGCAGTAAGTGGGTTTGGTTTAAAATTGAAATGTATACTATTTGTATTGTCTAAGAATTGCATGCACTGAGATAACAACTTTTTTGTGTTGATGTGTACAGCCATGAAACAACTTTGAAACTAGTCATAATCATGTGGAAAGTTAAACTAAGGTGTTTCCATTAGGTTTGCAGTAAGTGCTTTGGAGTAAAATTGAAATGTATTCTATTTGTATTGTAAAAGCATTGCATGCAATGAGAAAACAACTTTTTTGTCTTGATGTGCACAGGTATGAATCAACTTTCAGACATCTCAGAATCATTTGGGAAGTTAATCTAAGTTGTTTCCATTAGGTTTGCAGAAAGTACTTTGGTGTAAAATTGAAATGTAAAGTATTTGTATAGTCTAAGCATTGCATGCACTGAGATAACAACTTTTTTGTGTTGATGTGTACAGCCATGAAACAACTTTACAACTACTCATAATCATGTGGGAAGTTAACCTAAGGTGTTTCCATTAGTTTGCAGTCAGTACTTTGGTGTAAAATTAAGATGTATACTACCTTAATGTCAGAGCATAGTTGTACTGAGCAAGTAACTTTTTTGTCTTGATGAGCTGAGGCATGAAACAACTTTAAACCTAGTCATACTCATGTGGGAAGTTAACCAAAGGTGTTTCCATTAGGTTTGCAGTCAGGACTTTTGAGTACAATTGAAATGTATACTACCTTTATGTCAAAGCATTCTATTCACTGTGAAATCAACTTTTTTGTTTTTATGTGCACAGGTATGAAACAACTTTCAGACATCTCAGAATCATGTGGGAAGTTAACCTAAAGTGTTTCCATTAGGTTTGCAGTAAGTGGTTTGGTGTAAAATTGAAATGTATGCTATTTGTATTGTCTAAGAATTGCATGCACTGAGATAACAACTTTTTTGTGTTGATGTGTACAGCCATGAAACAACTTTGAAACTAGTCATAATCATGTGGAAAGTTAACCTAAGGTGTTTCCATTAGGTTTGCAGTCAGTGCTTTGGAGTAAGATTGAAATGTATTCTATTTGTATTGTAAAAGCATTGCATGCAATGAGAAAACAACTTTTTTGTCTTGATGTGCACAGGTATGAATCAACTTCAGACATCTCAGAATCATTTGGGAAGTTAATCTAAGTTGTTTCCATTAGGTTTGCAGAAAGTACTTTGGTGTAAAATTGAAATGTATAGTATTTGTATAGTCTAAGCATTGCATGCACTGAGATAACAACTTTTTTGTGTTGATGTGTACAGCCATGAAACAACTTTCCAACTACTCATAATCATGTGGGAAGTTAACCTAAGGTGTTTCCATTAGATTGCAGTAAGTACTTTGGTGTAAAATTAAGATGTATACTACCTTAATGTCAGAGCATAGTTGTACTGAGCAAGTAACTTTTTTGTCTTGATGAGCTGAGGCATGAAACAACTTTAAACCTAGTCAGACTCATGTGGGAAGTTAACCAAAGGTGTTTCCATTAGGTTTGCAGTCAGGACTTTTGAGTACAATTGAAATGTATACTACCTTTATGTCAAAGCATTCTATTCACTGTGAAATCAACTTTTTTGTCTTTATGTGCACAGGTATGAAACAACTTTCAGACATCTCAGAATCATGTGGGAAGTTAACCTAAAGTTTTTCCATTAGGTTTGCAGTAAGTGCTTTAGTGTAAAATTGAAATGTATACTATTTGTATTGTCTAAGCATTGCATGCACTGAGATAACAACTTTTTTGTGTTGATGTGTACAGCCATGAAACAACTTTCAAACTACTCATAATCATGTGGGAAGTTAACCTAAGGTGTTTCCATTAGGTTTGCAGTAAGTACTTTGGTGTAAAATTGAGATGTATACTACCTTAATATCAGAGCATAGTAGCACGGAGAAAGTAACTTCTTTGTTTTGATGAACTGAGGCATGAAACAACTTTAAACCTAGTCATACTCATGTGGAAAGTAAACCGAAGGTGTTTCCATTAGGTTTGCAGTAAGTGCTTTGATGTAAAATTGAAATGTATACTACTTTTATGTCAAAGCATTCTATTCACTGTGAAATCAACTTTTTTGTCTTTATGTGCAGAGGTATGAAACAACTTTCAAACTACTCATAATCATGTGGAAAGTTAACCTAAGGTGTTTCCATTAGGTTTGCAGTAATTGCTTTGCTGTAAAATTGAAATGTATACTATTTGTATTGTAAAAGCATTGCATGCACTGAGAAAACAACTTTTTTGTCTTGATGTGCACAGGTATGAAACAACTTTCAGACATCTCAGAATCATGTGGGAAGTTAACCTAAAGTGTTTCCATTAGGTTTGCAGTAAGTGATTTGGTGTAAAATTGAAATGTATACTATTTGTATTGTCTAAGCATTGCATGCACTGAGATAACAACTTTTTTGTGTTGATGTGTACAGCCATGAAACAACTTTCAAACTACTCATAATCATGTGGGAAGTTAACCTAAGGTGTTTCCATTAGTTTGCAGTAAGTACTTTGGTGTAAAATTGGGATGTATATTACCTTAATGTCAGAGCATAGTAGTACTGAGAAAGTAACTTTTTGTCTTGATGAACTGAGGCATGAAACAACTTTAAACCTAATCATACTCATCTGGGAAGTTAACCAAATGTGTTTGCATTAGGTTTGCAGTCAGGACTTTTGAGTACAATTGAAATGTATACTACTTTTATGTCAAAGCATTCTATTCACTGTGAAATCAACTTTTTTGTCTTTATGTGCACAGGTATGAAACAACTTTCGGACATCTCAGAATCATGTGGGAAGTTAACCTAATGTGTTTCCATTAGGTTTGCAGTAAGTGCTTTGGTGTAAAATTGAAATGTATACTACTTTTATGTCAAAGCATTCTATTCACTGTGAAATCAACTTTTTTGTCTTTATGTGCACAGGTATGAAACAACTTTCAGACATCTCAGAATCATGTGGGAAGTTAATGTAAGTTGTTTCCATTAGGTTTGCAGTAAGAACTTTGGTGTAAAATTGAGATTGACATTACCTTAATGTCAGAACATAGAAGCACTGAGAAAGTAACTTTTTTGTCTTGATGAACTGAGGCATGAAACAACCTTAAACCTACTCATACTCATGTGGGAAGTTAACCAAATGTGTTTGCATTAGGTTTGCAGTCAGGACTTTTGAGTACAATTGAAATGTATACTACTTTTATGTCAAAGCATTCTATTCACTGTGAAATCAACTTTTTTGTCTTTATGTGCACAGGTATGAAACAACTTTCAGACATCTCAGAATCATATGGGAAGTTAACCTAAAGTGTTTCCATTAGGTTTGCAGTAAGTGCTTTGGTGTAAAATTGAAATGTATACTATTTGTATTGTCTAAGAATTGCATGCACTGAGATAACAACTTTTTTGTGTTGATGTGTACAGCCATGAAACAACTTTCAAACTACTCATAATCATGTGGAAAGTTAACCTAAGGTGTTTTCATTAAGTTTGCAGTAAGTGCTTTGGTGTAAAATTGAAATGTATACTATATGTATTGTAAAAGCATTGCATGCACAGAGAAAACAACTTTTTTGTCTTGATGTGCACAGGTATGAAACAACTTTCAGACATCTCAGAATCATGTCGGAAGTTAATCTAATGTGTTTCCATTAGGTTTGCAGTAAGTGCTTTGGTGTAAAATTGAAATCTATACTATTTGTATTGTCTAAGCATTGCATGCACTGCGATAACAACTTTTTTGTGTTGATGTGTACAGCCATGAAACAACTTTCAAACTACTCATAATCATCTGGGAGGTTAACCTAAGGTGTTTCCATCAGATTGCAGTAAGTACTTTGGTGTAAAATTCAGATGTATATTACCTTAATGTCAGAGCATAGTAGTACTGAGAAAGTAACTTTTTGTCTTGATGAACTGAGGCATGAAACAACTTTAAAGCAAGTCATACTCATCTGGGAAGTTAACCAAATGTGTTTGCATTAGGTTTGCAGTCAGGACTTTTGAGTACAATTGAAATGTATGCTACTTTTATGTCAAAGCATTCTATTCACTGTGAAATCAACTTTTTTGTCTTTATGTGGACAGGTATGAAACAACTTTCAGACATCTCAGAATCATGTGGGAAGTTAACCTAAAGTGTTTCCATTAGGTTTGCAGTAAGTGCTTTGGTGTAAAATTGAAATGTATACTAGTTTTATGTCAAAGCATTCTATTCACTGTGAAATCAACTTTTTTGTCTTTATGTGCACAGGTATGAAACAACTTTCAGACATCTCAGAATCATGTGGGAAGTTAATGTAAGTTGTTTCCATTAGGTTTGCAGTAAGAACTTTGGTGTAAAATTGAGATTGACATTACCTTAATGTCAGAACATAGTAGCACTGAGAAAGTAACTTTTTTGTCTTGATGAACTGAGGCATGAAACAACTTTAAACCTACTCATACTCATGTGGGAAGTTAACCAAATGTGTTTGCATTAGGTTTGCAGTCAGGACTTTTGAGTACAATTGAAATGTATACTACTTTTATGTCAAAGCATTCTATTCACTGTGAAATCAACTTTTTTGTCTTTATGTGCACAGGTATGAAACCACTTTCAGACATCTCAGAATCATATGGGAAGTTAACCTAAAATGTTTCCATTAGGTTTGCAGTAAGTGCTTTAGTGTAAAATTGAAATGTATACTATTTGTATTGTCTAAGCATTGCATGCACTGAGATAACAACTTTTTTGTGTTGATGTGGACAGCCATGAAACAACTTTCAAACTATTCATAATCATGTGGGAAGTCAACCTAAGGTGTTTCCATTAGGTTTGCAGTAAGTACTTTGTTGTAAAGTTGAGATGTATACTACCTTAATATCAGAGCATAGTAGCACGGAGAAAGTAAATCCTGTGTTTTGATGAACTGAGGCATGAAACAACTTTAAACCTAGTCATACTCATGTGGAAAGTAAACCGAAGGTGTTTCCATTAGGTTTGCAGTAAGTGCTTTGATGTAAAATTGAAATGTATACTACTTTTATGTCAAAGCATTCTATTCACTGTGAAATCAACTTTTTTGTCTTTATGTGCAGAGGTATGAAACAACTTTCAAACTACTCATAATCATGTGGAAAGTTAACCGAAGGTGTTTCCATTAGGATTGCAGTAATTGCTTTGGTGTAAAATTGAAATGTATACTATTTGTATTGTCTAAGCATTGCATGCACTGAGATAACAACTTTTTTGTGTTGATGTGTACAGCCATGGAACAACTTTCAAACTACTCGTAATCATGTGGGAAGTTAACCTAAGGAGTTTCCATTAGTTTGCAGTAAGTACTTTGGTGTAAAATTGGGATGTATATTACCTTAATGTCAGAGCATAGTAGTACTGAGAAAGTAACTTTTTGTCTTGATGAACTGAGGCATGCAACAACTCTAAACCTAGTCATACTCATCTGGGAAGTTAACCAAATGTGTTTGCATTAGGTTTGCAGTCAGGACTTTTGAGTACAATTGAAATGTATACTACTTTTATGTCAAAGCATTCTATTCACTGTGAAATCAACTTTTTTGTCTTTATGTGCACAGGTATGAAACAACTTTCGGACATCTTAGAATCATGCGGGATATTAACCTAAAGTGTTTCCATTAGGTTTGCAGTAAGTGCTTTGGTGTAAAATTGAAATGTATACAACTTTTATGTCAAAGCATTCTATTCACTGTGAAATCAACTTTTTTGTCTTTATGTGCACAGGTATGAAACAAATTTCAGACATCTCAGAATCATGTGGGAAGTTAACCTACAGTGTTTCCATTAGGTTTGCAGTAAGTGCTTTGGTGTAAAATTGAAATTTATACTATTTGTTTTGTCTAAGCATTGCATGCACTGAGATAACAACTTTTTTGTGTTCATGTGTACAGCCATGGAACAACTTTCAAGCTACTCATAATCATGTGGAAAGTTAACCTATGGTGTTTCCATTAGGTTTGCAGTCAGGACTTTAGAGTACAATTGAAACGGAAACTACATTTATGTCAAAGCATTCTATTCACTGAGAAATCAACTTTTTTGTCTTTATGTGCACAGGTATGAAACAACTTTCAGACATCTCAGAATCATGTGGGAAGTTAATCTAAGTTGTTTCCATTAGGTTTGCAGTAAGTGCTTTGGTGTAAAATTGAAATGTATACTATTTGTATTGTCTAAGCATTGCATGCACTGAGACAACAACTTTTTTGTGTTGATGTGTACAGCAATGAAACAACTTTGAAACTAGTCATAATCATGTGGGAAGTTAACCTAAGGTGTTTCCATTAGGTTTGCAGTAAGTACTTTGGGGTAAAATTGAGATGTATTCTACCTTAACGTCAGAGCATAGAAGCACTGAGAAAGTAACTTTTTTGTCTTTATGAACCGAGGCCTGAAACAACCTTAAATCTAGTCATACTCATGTGGGAAGTTAACCAAAGGTGTTTCCATTAGGTTTGCAGTCAGGACTTTTGAGTACAATTGAAATGTATGCTACTTTTATGTCAAAGCATTCTATTCACTGTGAAATCAACTTTTTTGTCTTTATGTGCACAGGAATGAAACAACTTTCAGACATCTCAGAATCATGTGGGAAGTTAACCTAAAGTGTTTCCATCAGGTTTGCAGTAAGTGCTTTGGTGTAAAATTGAAATGTATACTATTTGTATTGTCTAAGCATTGCATGCACTGAGATGACATCTTTTTTGTGTTGATGTGTACAGCCATGGAACAACTGTCAAGCTACTCATAATCCTGTGGAAAGTTAACCTAAGGTATTTCCATTAGGTTTGCAGTCAGGACTTTTGAGTACAATTGAAATGTATACTACTTTTATGTCAAAGCATTCTATTCACTGTGAAATCAGCTTTTTTGTCTTTATGTGCACAGGTATGAAACATCTTTCAGACATCTCAGAATCATGTGGGAAGTTAACCTTAAGTGTTTCCATTAGGTTTGCAGTAAGTGGTTTGGTGTAAAATTGAAATGTATACTATTTGTATTGTCTAAGCATTGCATGCACTGAGATAACAACTTTTTTGTGTTGATGTGTACAGCCATGAAACAACTTTGAAACTACTCATAATCATGTGGAAAGTTAACCTAAGGTCTTTCCATTAGGTTTGCAGTCACGACTTTTGAGTACAATTGAAATGGAAACTACATTTATGTCAAAGCATTCTATTCACTGAGAAATCAACTTTTTTGTCTTCATGTGCACAGGTATGAAACAACTTTCAGACATCTCAGAATCATGTGGGAAGTTAATCTAAGTTGTTTCCATTAGTTTGCAGTAAGTAGTTTGGTGTAAAATTGAGATGTATACTACCTTAATGTCAGAGCAGAGTAGCACTACGAAATCAACTTTTTTGTCTTCATGTGCACAGGTATGAAACAACTTTCAGACATCTCAGAATCATGTGGGAAGTTAACCTAAAGTGTTTCCATTAGGTTTGCAGTAAGTGCTTTGGTGTAAAATTGAAATGTATACTATTTGTATTGTCTAAGCATTGAATGCACTGAGATAACAACTTTTTAAGTGTTGATGTGTACAGCCATGAAACAACTTTCAAACTACTCATAATCATGTGGGAAGTTCACCTAAGGTGTTTCCATTAGGTTTGCAGTAAGTACTTTGGTGTAAAATTGAGATGTATGCTACCTTAATGTCAGAGCATAGTAGCACTGAGAAAGTAACTTTTTGTCTTTATGAACCGAGGGATGAAACAACTTTAAACCTAGTCATACTCATGTGGGAAGTTAACGAAAGGTGTTTCCATTAGGTTTGCAGTCAGGACTTTTGAGTACAATTGAAATGTATACTACTTTTATGTCAAAGCATTCTATTCACTGTGAAATCAACTTTTTTGTCTTTTTGTGCACAGGTATGAAACAACTTTCAGACATCTCAGAATCATGTGGGAAGTTAATCTAAGTTGTTTCCATTAGGTTTGCAGTAAGTGCTTTGGTGTAAAATTGAAATGTATACTATTTGTATTCTCTAAGCATTGCATGCACTGAGATAACAACTTTTTTGTGTTGATGTGTACAGCTATGAAACAACTTTGAAACTACTCATAATCATGTGGGAATGTAACCTAAGGTGTTTCCATTAGGTTTGCAGTCAGTGCTTTGGAGTAAAATTGAAATGTATTCTATTTGTATTGTAAAAGCATTGCATGCAATGAGAAAACAACTTTTTTGTCTTGATGTGCACAGGTATGAATCAACTTTCAGACATCTCAGAATCATTTGGGAAGTTAATCTAAGTTGTTTCCATTAGGTTTGCAGAAAGTACTTTGGTGTAAAATTGAAATGTATAGTATTTGTATAGTCTAAGCATTGCATGCACTGAGATAACAACTTTTTTGTGTTGATGTGTACAGCCATGAAACAACTTTCCAACTACTCATAATCAGGTGGGAAGTTAACCTAAGGTGTTTCCATTAGTTTGCAGTAAGTACTTTGGTGTAAAATTAAGATGTATACTACCTTAATGTCAGAGCATAGTTGTACTGAGCAAGTAACTTTTTTGTCTTGATGAGCTGAGGCATGAAACAACTTTAAACCTAGTCATACTCATGTGGGAAGTTAACCAAAGGTGTTTCCATTAGGTTTGCAGTCAGGACTTTTGAGTACAATTGAAATGTATACTACCTTTATGTCAAAGCATTCTATTCACTGTGAAATCAACTTTTTTGTCTTTATGTGCAACGGTATGAAACAACTGTCAGACATCTCAGAATCATGTGGGAAGTTAACCTAAAGTGTTTCCATTAGGTTTGCAGTAAGTGCTTTAGTGTAAAATTGAAATGTATACTATTTGTATTGTCTAAGCATTGCATGCACTGAGATAACAACTTTTTTGTGTTGATGTGTACAGCCATGAAACAACTTTCAAACTACTCATAATCATGTGGGAAGTTAACCTAAGGTGTTTCCATTAGGTTTGCAGTAAGTACTTTGGTGTAAAATTGAGATGTATACTACCTTAATATCAGAGCATAGTAGCACGGAGAAAGTAAGTTCTTTGTTTTGATGAACTGAGGCATGAAACAACTTTAAACCTAGTCATACTCATGTGGAAAGTAAACCGAAGGTGTTTCCGTTAGCTTTGCAGTAAGTACTTTGGTGTAAAATTGAAATGTATAGTACTTTTCTGTCAAAGCATTCTATTCACTGTGAAATCAACTTTTTTGTCTTTATGTGCAGAGGTATGAAACAACTTTCAAACTACTCATAATCATGTGGAAAGTTAACCTAAGGTGTTTCCATTAGGTTTGCAGTAATTGCTTTGCTGTAAAATTGAAATGTATACTATTTGTATTGTAAAAGCATTGCATGCACTGAGAAAACAACTTTTTTGTCTTGATGTGCACAGGTATGAAACAACTTTCAGACATCTCAGAATCATGTGGGAAGTTAATCTGTTGTTTCCATTAGGTTTGCAGTAAGTGCTTTGGTGTAAAATTGAAATGTATTCTATTTGTATCGTCTAAGCATTGCATGCACTGAGATAACAACTTTTTTGTGTCGATGTGTGCAGCCATGAAACAACTGTCAAACTACTCAGAATGATGTGGGAAGTTAACCTAAGGTGTTTCCATTAGTTTGCAGTAAGTACTTTGGAGTAAAATTGAGATGTATATTACCTTAATGTCAGAGCATAGTAGTACTGAGAAAGTAACTTTTTTGTCTTGATGAACTGAGGCATGAAACAACTTTCAAACTACTCATAATCATGTGGAAAGTTAACCTAAGGTGTTTCCATTAGGTTTGCAGTAAGTGCTTTGGTGTAAAAATGAAATGTATGCTATTTGTATTGTAAAAGCATTGCATGCACTGAGAAAACAACTTTTTTGTCTTGATGTGCACAGGTATGAAACAACTTTCAGACATCTCAGAATCATGTGGGAAGTTAATCTAAGTTGTTTCCATTAGATTTGCAGTAAGTACTTTGGTGTAAAATTGAGATGTATAACACGTTAATGTGAGAACATAGTAGCACTGAGAAAGTAACTTTTTTGTCTTGATGAACTGAGGCATGAAACAACTTTAAACCTACTCATACTCATGTGGGAAGTTAACCAAATGTGTTTGCTTCAGGTTTGCAGTCAGGACTTTTAAGTACAATTGAAATGTATACTACTTTTATGTCAAAGCATTCTATTCACTGTGAAATCAACTTTTTTGTCTTTATGTGCACAGGTATGAAACAACTTTCAGACATCTCAGAATCATGTGGGAAGTTAACCTAAAGTGTTTCCATTAGGTTTGCAGTAAGTGCTTTGGTGTAAAATTGAAATGTATACTACTTTTATGTCAAAGCATTCTATTCACTGTGAAATCAACTTTTTTGTCTTTATGTGCACAGGTATGAAACAACTTTCAGACATCTCAGAATCATGTGGGAAGTTAATGTAAGTTGTTTCCATTAGGTTTGCAGTAAGAACTTTGGTGTAAAATTGAGATTGACATTACCTTAATGTCAGAACATAGAAGCACTGAGAAAGTAACTTTTTTGTCTTGATGAACTGAGGCATGAAACAACCTTAAACCTACTCATACTCATGTGGGAAGTTAACCAAATGTGTTTGCATTAGGTTTGCAGTCAGGACTTTTGAGTACAATTGAAATGTATACTACTTTTATGTCAAAGCATTCTATTCACTGAGAGATCAACTTTTTTGTCTTTATGTGCACTGGTAGGAAACAACTTTGAGACATCTCAGAATCATGTGGGAAGTTAACCAAAGGTGTTTCCATTAGGTTTGCAGTAAGTGCTTTGGAATAAAATTGAAATGTATACTAACTGTATTGTCTTCGTATTGTATGCTCTGAGATAACAACTTTTTTGTTTTCATGTGTATAGCCATGAAACAACTTTCAAACTACTCATAATCATTTGGGAAGTTAACCTAAGTTGTTTCCATTAGCTTTGCAGTAAGTACTTTGGTGTAAAATTGAAATGTATATTATTTGTATTATCTAAGCATTGTATGCATTGAGATAACAGTTTTTTTGTCTTGATGTGTGGAGCCATGAAACAACTTTCACCCTACTCATACTTATGTGGGAAGTTAACCAAAGGTGTTTCCATGAGGTTTGCAGTAAGTACTTTGGTGTAAAATTGAAATGTATGCTATTTGTATTGCAAAAGCATTTAATGCACTGAGAAAACAACTTTTTTGTCTTGATGTGCAGTGCCATAATACAACTTTCAAACAACTCAGAAACATGTGGGAAGTTACCCTAAGGTGTTTGCATTAGGTTTGCAGTATGTACTTTGGTGTAAAATTGAAATATATACTATTTGTATTATCTAAGCATTGCATGCACTGAGATAACAACTTTTTTGTGCTGATGTGTGGAGCCATGAAAAAATTTTCAAACTACTCACAATAATTTGGGAAGTTAACTTAAGGTGTTTCCATTAGGTTTGCATTAAGTACTTTGGTGTAAAATTGAAATGTATACTATTTTTATTATCTAAGCATTGTATGCACTGTGATAGCAACATTTTTGTGTTGATGTGTGGAGCCATGAGACAACTTTCAAACAACTCAGAAACATGTGGGAAGTTAACTTAAAATGTATTCCAATGGTTTGCACTCTGCACTTTGCTGGAAAATTGAAATTTATTCTAACTTATGTCAGAACATAGTATGCACTGAGAAAGTAACTTTTTTGTCTTTATGAACAGAGGCATGAAACAACTTTCAACCTACTCATACTCATGTGGGAAGTTAACGAAACGTGTTTCCATTAGCTTTGCAGTAAGTACTTTGGTGGAAAATTGAAATGTATACTATTTGTATTATCTAAGCATTGTATGCACTGAGATAACAGCTTTTTTGTCTTGATGTGTGGAGCCATGAAACAACTTTCCAACTACTCATAATCATTTGGGAAGTTAACCTAAGTTGTTTCCATTAGCTTTGCAGTAAGTACTTTGGTGTAAAATTGAAATGTATATTATTTGTATTATCTAAGCATTGTATGCACTGAGATAACAGTTTTTTTGTCTTGATGTGTGGAACCATGAAAAAACTTTCAAACTACTCATAATCATTTGGGAAGTTAACCTAAGTTGTTTCCATTAGGTTTGCAGTAAGTACTTTGGTGTAAAATTGAAATGTATATTATTTGTATTATCTAAGCATTGTATGCACTGAGATAACAACTTTTTTGTGTTGATGTGTGGAGCCATGAAAAAACTTTCAAACTACCCATAATCATTTGGGAAGTTAACCTAACGTGTTTCCATTGGGTTTGCATTAAGTACTTTGGTGTAAAATTGAAATGTATACTATTTGTATTATCCAAGCATTGTATGCACTGAGATAACAGTTTTTTTGTCTTGATGTGTGGAGCCATGAAAAAACTTTCAAACTACTCATAATCATTTGGGAAGTTAACCTAAGTTGTTTCCATTAGGTTGCAGTAAGTACTTTGGTGTAGAATTGAAATGTATACTATTTGTATTATCTAAGCATTGTATGCATTGAGATAACAACTTTTTTGTGTTGATGTGTGGAGCCATGAAAAAACTTTCAAACTACTCATAATCATTTGGGAAGTTAACCTAAGGTGTTTCCATTAGCTTATTGTAAGTACTTTGGTGTAAAATTGAAATGTATACTATTTGTATTATCTAAGCATTGTGTGCACTGAGATAACAGCTTTTTTGTCTTGATGTGTGGAGCCATGAAACAACTTTCAACCTATTCATAATCATGTGGGAAGTTAACTTAAAATGTTTCCCAATGGTTTGCACTCTGCACTTTGGTGGAAGATTGAGATGTATACTACCTTAATGTCAGAACATAGTATGCACTGAGAAAGTAACTTTTTTGACTTGATGAACAGAGGCATGAAACAACTTTCAATCTACTCATACTCATGTGGGAAGTTAACCAAAGGTGTTTCCATTAGGTTTGCAGTAAGTACTTTGGTGTAAAATTGAAATGTATGCTATTTGTATTGCAAAAGCATTTTATGAACTGAGAAAACAAGTTTTTTGCCTTGATGTGCAGAGCCATAATACAACTTTCAAACAACTCAGAAGCATGTGGGAAGTTATCCTAAGGTGTTTCCATTAGGTTTGCAGTAAGTACTTCGGCGTAAAATTGAAATATATACTATTTGTATTATCTAAGCATTGTATGCACTGAGATAACAACATTTTTGTGTTGATGTGTGCAGCCATGAAACAACTTTCAAACAACTCAGAAACATGTGTTAAGTTAACTTAAAATGTATCCCAATGGTTTGCACTCTGCACTTTGCTGTAAGATTGAGATGTATACTACCTTAATGTCAGAACATAGTACGCACTGAGAAAGTAACTTTTTTGTCTTGATGAACAGAGGCAAGAAACAACTTTCAACCTACTCATACTCATGTTGGAAGTTAACCAAAGCTGTTTCCATTAGGTTTGCAGTAAGTACTTTGGTGTAAAATTGAAATGTATACTATTCGTATTGTCTAAGCATAGTATGCACTGAGAAAGTAACTTTTTTGTCTTGATGAACAGAGGCATGAAACAACTTTCAACCTACTCATACTCATGTGGGAAGTTAACCAAAGGTGTTCCCATTAGGTTCGCAGTCAGGACTTTTGAGTACAATTGAAATGTATAGTACTTTTATGTCAAAGCATTCTATTCACTGAGAGATCAACTTTTTTGTCTTTATGTGCACTGGTATGAAACAACTTTGAGACATCTCAGAATCATGTGGGAAGTTAACCAAAGGTGTTTCCATTAGGTTTGCAGTAAGTGCTTTGGAATAAAATTGAAATGTATACTAATTGTATTGTCTTCGTATTGTATGCACTGAGATAACAACTTTTTTGTTTTCATGTGTATAGCCATGAAACAACTTTCAAACTACTCATAATCATTTGGGAAGTTAACCTAAGTTGTTTCCATTAGCTTTGCAGTAAGTACTTTGGTGTAAAATTGAAATGTATATTATTTGTATTATCTAAGCATTGTATGCATTGAGATAACAGTTTTTTTGTCTTGATGTGTGGAGCCATGAAAAAACTTTCAAACTACTCATAATCATTTGGGAAGTTAACCTAAGTTGTTTCCATTAGGTTTGCAGTAAGTACTTTGGTGTAAAATTGAAATGTATACTATTTGTATTATCTAACCATTCTATGCCCAGAGTTAACAACATTTTTGTGTTGATGTGTAGAGCCATGAGACAACTTTCAAACAACTCAGAAACATGTGGGAAGTTAACTTAAAATGTATCCCAATGGTTTGCACTCTGCACTTTGGTGGAAGATTGAGATGTATACTACCTTAATGTCAGAACATGGTATGCACTGAGAAAGTAACTTTTTTGTCTTGATGAACAGAGTCATGAAACAACTTTCAACCTACTCATACTTATGTGGGAAGTTAACCAAAGGTGTTTCCATTAGGTTTGCAGTAAGTACTTTGGTGTAAAATTGAAATGTATGCTATTTGTATTGCAAAAGCATTTTATGCACTGAGAAAACAACTTTTTTGTCTTGATGTGCAGTGCCATAATACAACTTTCAAACAACTCAGAAACATGTGGGAAGTTACCCTAAGGTGTTTGCATTAGGTTTGCAGTATGTACTTTGGTGTAAAATTGAAATATATACTATTTGTATTATCTAAGCATTGCATGCTCTGAGATAACAACTTTTATGTGTTGATGTGTGGAGCCATGAAACAACTTTCAAACTACTCATAATCATATGGGAAGTTAACCTAAGCTGTTTCCATTAGGTTTGCAGTAAGTACTTTGGTGTAAAATTGAAATGTATACTATTTGTATTGTAAAAGCATTGTATGCACTGAGAAAACAACTTTTTTGTCTTGATGTGCAGAGCCATAATACAACTTTCAAACAACTCAGAAACATGTGGCAAGCTAACCTAAGGTGTTTCCATTAGGTTTGCAGTATGTACTTTGGTGTAAAATTGAAATCTTTACTATTTGTATTATCTAAGCACTGTATGCACTGACATAGCAACTTTTTTGTGTTGATGTGTGCAGCCATGAAACAACTTTCAAACAACTCAGAAACATGTGGGAAGTTAACTTAAAATGTATCCCAATGGTTTGCAATCTGCACTTTGCTGGAAAATTGAAATTTATTCTAACTTAATGTCAGAACATAGTATGCACTGAGAAAATAACTTTTTTGTCTTGATGAACAGAGGCATGAAACAACTTTCAACCTACTCATACTCATGTGGGAAGTTAACCAAAGGTGTTTCCATTAGGTTCGCAGTCAGGACTTTTGAGTACAATTGAAATGTATGCTACTTTTATGTCAAAGCATTCTATTCACTGAGAGATCAACTTTTTTGTCTTTATGTGCACAGGTATGAAATAGCTTTGAGACATCTGAGAATCATGTGGGAAGTTACCCAAAGGTGTTTCCATTAGGTTTGCAGTAAGTGCTTTGGAGTAAAATTGAAATGTATACTATTTGTATTGTCTTAGTATTGTACGCACTGAGATAACAACTTTTTTGTTTTCATGTGTAGAGCCATGAAACAACTTTCAAACTACTCATACTCATGTGGGAAGTTAACCAAACGTGTTTCCATTAGGTTTGCAGTAAGTGCTTTGGAGTAAAATTGAAATGTATACTATTTGTATTGTAAAAGGATTGTATGCACTGAGAAAACAACTTTTTTGTCTTGATGTCCAGAGCCATAATACAACTTTCAAACAACTCAGAAACATGTGGGAAGTTAACCTAAGGTGTTTCCATTAGGTTTGCAGTATGTACTTTGGTGTAAAATTGAAATGTATACTATTTGTATTATCTAAGCATTGTATGCACTGAGATAACAACTTTTTTGTGTTGATGTGTGGAGCCATGAAAAAACTTTCAAACTACTCATAATCATTTGGGAAGTTAACTTAAGGTGTTTCCATTAGGTTTGCATTAAGTACTTTGGTGTAAAATTGAAATGTATACTATTTTTATTATCTAAGCATTGTATGCACTGTGATAGCAACATTTTTGTGTTGATGTGTGGAGCCATGAGACAACTTTCAAACAACTCAGAAACATGTGGGAAGTTAACTTAAAATGTATCCCAATGGTTTGCACTCTGCACTTTGCTGGAAAATTGAAATTTATTCTAACTTATGTCAGAACATAGTATGCACTGAGAAAGTAACTTTTTTGTCTTTATGAACAGAGGCATGAAACAACTTTCAACCTACTCATACTCATGTGGGAAGTTAACGAAAGGTGTTTCCATTAGCTTTGCAGTAAGTACTTTGGTGGAAAATTGAAATGTATACTATTTGTATTATCTAAGCATTGTATGCACTGAGATAACAGCTTTTTTGTCTTGATGTGTGGAGCCATGAAACAACTTTCAACCTGCTCATAATCATGTGGGAAGTTAACCTAAGGTGTTTCCATTAGGTTTGCAGTAAGTGCCTTGGTGTAAAATTGAAATGTATACTATTTGTACGGTAAAAGCATTGTATGCACTGAGAAAACAACTTTTGTGTGTTGATGTGTGGAGCCATGAAACAACATTCCAACTACTCATAATCATTTGGGAAGTTAACCTAAGTTGTTTCCATTAGCTTTGCAGTAAGTCCTTTGGGGTAAAATTGAAATGTATATTATTTGTATTATCTAAGCATTGTATGCACTGAGATAACAGTTTTTTTGTCTTGATGTGTGGAGCCATGAAAAAACTTTCAAACTAATCATAATCATTTGGGAAGTTAACCTAAGTTGTTTCCATTAGGTTTGCAGTAAGTACTTTGGTGTAAAATTGAAATGTATATTATTTGTATTATCTAAGCATTGAATGCACTGAGATAACAACTTTTTTGTGTTGATGTGTGGAGCCATGAAAAAACTTTCAAACTACACATAATCATTTGGGAAGTTAACCTAAGGTGTTTCCATTAGCTTTGCAGTAAGTACTTTGGTGTAAAATTGAAATGTATACTATTTGTATTATCTAAGCATTGTATGCACTGAGATAACAGCTTTTTTGTCTTGATGTGTGGAGCCATGAAACAACTTTCAACCTACTCATAATCATGTGGGAAGTTAACCTAACGTGTTTCCATTAGGTTTGCAGTAAGTGTCTTGGTGTAAAATTGAAATGTATTCTATTTGTACTGTAAAAGCATTGTATGCACTGAGAAAACAACTTTTGTGTCTTGATGTGCAGAGCCATAATACAACTTTCAAACAACTCAGAAACATGTGGGAAGTTAACCTAAGGTGTTTCCATTAGTTTTGCAGTATGTACTTTGGTGTAAAATTGAAATGTATACTATTTGTATTATCTAAGCATTGTATGCACTGAGATAACAACTTTTTTGTGTTGATGTGTGGAACCATGAAAAAACTTTCAAACTACCCATAATCATTTGGGAAGTTAACCTAAGGTGTTTCCATTGGGTTTGCATTAAGTACTTTGGTGTAAAATTGAAATGTATACTATTTGTATTATCCAAGCATTGTATGCACTGAGATAACAGTTTTTTTGTCTTGATGTGTGGAGCCATGAAAAAACTTTCAAACTACCCATAATCATTTGGGAAGTTAACCTAAGTTGTTTCCATTAGGTTGCAGTAAGTACTTTGGTGTAGAATTGAAATGTATACTATTTGTATTATCTAAGCAATGTATGCATTGAGATAACAACTTTTTTGTGTTGATGTGTGGAGCCATGAAAAAACTTTCAAACTACTCATAATCATTTGGGAAGTTAACCTAAGGTGTTTCCATTAGCTTATTGTAAGTACTTTGGTGTAAAATTGAAATGTATACTATTTGTATTATCTAAGCATTGTGTGCACTGAGATAACAGCTTTATTGTCTTGATGTGTGGAGCCATGAAACAACTTTCAACCTATTCATAATCATGTGGGAAGTTAACTTAAAATGTTTCCCAATGGTTTGCACTCTGCACTTTGGTGGAAGATTGAGATGTATACTACCTTAATGTCAGAACATAGTATGCACTGAGAAAGTAACTTTTTTGACTTGATGAACAGAGGCATGAAACAACTTTCAATCTACTCATACTCATGTGGGAAGTTAACCAAAGGTTTTTCCATTAGGTTTGCAGTAAGTACTTTGGTGTAAAATTGAAATGTATGCTATTTGTATTGCAAAAGCATTTTATGAACTGAGAAAACAAGTTTTTTGCCTTGATGTGCAGAGCCATAATACAACTTTCAAACAACTCAGAAGCATGTTGGAAGTTATCCTAAGGTGTTTCCATTAGGTTTGCAGTAAGTACTTTGGCGTAAAATTGAAATATATACTATTTGTATGATCTAAGCATTGTATGCACTGAGATAACAACTTTTTTGTGTTGATGTGTGGAGCCATGAAAAAACTTTGAAACTAGTCATAATCTTTTGGGAAGTTAACCTAAGGTGTTTCCATTAGGGTTGCATTAAGTACTTTGGTGTAAAATTGAAATGTATACTATTTGTATTATCTAAGCATTGTATGCACTGAGATAACAACATTTTTGTGTTGATGTGTGCAGCCATGAAACAACTTTCAAACAACTCAGAAACATGTGTGAAGTTAACTTAAAATGTATCCCAATGGTTTGCACTCTGCACTTTGCTGTAAGATTGAGATGTATACTACCTTAATGTCAGAACATAGTACGCACTGAGAAAGTAACTTTTTTGTCTTGATGAACAGAGGCAAGAAACAACTTTCAACCTACTCATACTCATGTTGGAAGTTAACCAAAGCTGTTTCCATTAGGTTTGCAGTAAGTACTTTGGTGTAAAATTGAAATGTATACTATTCGTATTGTCTAAGCATAGTATGCACTGAGAAAGTAACTTTTTTGTCTTGATGAACAGAGGCATGAAACAACTTTCAACCTACTCATACTCATGTGGGAAGTTAACCAAAGGTGTTCCCATTAGGTTCGCAGTCAGGACTTTTGAGTACAATTGAAATGTATAGTACTTTTATGTCAAAGCATTCTATTCACTGAGAGATCAACTTTTTTGTCTTTATGTGCACTGGTATGAAACAACTTTGAGACATCTCAGAATCATGTGGGAAGTTAACCAAAGGTGTTTCCATTAGGTTTGCAGTAAGTGCTTTGGAATAAAATTGAAATGTATACTAATTGTATTGTCTTCGTATTGTATGCACTGAGATAACAACTTTTTTGTTTTCATGTGTATAGCCATGAAACAACTTTCAAACTACTCATAATCATTTGGGAAGTTAACCTAAGTTGTTTCCATTAGCTTTGCAGTAAGTACTTTGGTGTAAAATTGAAATGTATATTATTTGTATTATCTAAGCATTGTATGCATTGAGATAACAGTTTTTTTGTCTTGATGTGTGGAGCCATGAAAAAACTTTCAAACTACTCATAATCATTTGGGAAGTTAACCTAAGTTGTTTCCATTAGGTTTGCAGTAAGTACTTTGGTGTAAAATTGAAATGTATACTATTTGTATTATCTAACCATTCTATGCCCAGAGTTAACAACATTTTTGTGTTGATGTGTAGAGCCATGAGACAACTTTCAAACAACTCAGAAACATGTGGGAAGTTAACTTAAAATGTATCCCAATGGTTTGCACTCTGCACTTTGGTGGAAGATTGAGATGTATACTACCTTAATGTCAGAACATGGTATGCACTGAGAAAGTAACTTTTTTGTCTTGATGAACAGAGTCATGAAACAACTTTCAACCTACTCATACTTATGTGGGAAGTTAACCAAAGGTGTTTCCATTAGGTTTGCAGTAAGTACTTTGGTGTAAAATTGAAATGTATGCTATTTGTATTGCAAAAGCATTTTATGCACTGAGAAAACAACTTTTTTGTCTTGATGTGCAGTGCCATAATACAACTTTCAAACAACTCAGAAACATGTGGGAAGTTACCCTAAGGTGTTTGCATTAGGTTTGCAGTATGTACTTTGGTGTAAAATTGAAATATATACTATTTGTATTATCTAAGCATTGCATGCTCTGAGATAACAACTTTTATGTGTTGATGTGTGGAGCCATGAAACAACTTTCAAACTACTCATAATCATATGGGAAGTTAACCTAAGCTGTTTCCATTAGGTTTGCAGTAAGTACTTTGGTGTAAAATTGAAATGTATACTATTTGTATTGTAAAAGCATTGTATGCACTGAGAAAACAACTTTTTTGTCTTGATGTGCAGAGCCATAATACAACTTTCAAACAACTCAGAAACATGTGGGAAGTTAACTTAAAATGTATCCCAATGGTTTGCAATCTGCACTTTGCTGGAAAATTGAAATTTATTCTAACTTAATGTCAGAACATAGTATGCACTGAGAAAATAACTTTTTTGTCTTGATGAACAGAGGCATGAAACAACTTTCAACCTACTCATAATCATGTGGGAAGTTAACCTAAGGTGTTTCCATTAGGTTTGCAGTAAGTACTTTGGTGTAAAATTGAAATGTATACTATTTGTATTGTCTAAGCATAGTATGCACTGAGAAAGTAACTTTTTTGTCTCAGTGAACAGAGGCATGAAACAACTTTCAACCTACTCATACTCATGTGGGAAGTTAACCAAAGGTGTTTCCATTAGGTTCGCAGTCAGGACTTTTGAGTACAATTGAAATGTATGCTACTTTTATGTCAAAGCATTCTATTCACTGAGAGATCAACTTTTTTGTCTTTATGTGCACAGGTATGAAATAGCTTTGAGACATCTGAGAATCATGTGGGAAGTTAACCAAAGGTGTTTCCATTAGGTTTGCAGTAAGTGCTTTGGAGTAAAATTGAAATGTATACTATTTGTATTGTAAAAGGATTGTACGCACTGAGATAACAACTTTTTTGTTTTCATGTGTAGAGCCATGAAACAACTTTCAAACTACTCATAATCATCTGGGAAGTTAACCTAAGGTGTTTCCATTCGGTTTGCAGTAAGTACTTTGGTGTAAAATTGAAATATATACTATTTGTATTGTCTAAGCATAGTATGCACTGAGAAGGTAACTTTTTTGTCTTGATGAACAGAGGCATGAAACAACTTTCAACCTACTCATACTCATGTGGGAAGTTAACCAAACGTGTTTCCATTAGGTTTGCAGTAAGTGCTTTGGAGTAAAATTGAAATGTATACTATTTGTATTGTAAAAGGATTGTATGCACTGAGAAAACAACTTTTTTGTCTTGATGTCCAGAGCCATAATACAACTTTCAAACAACTCAGAAACATGTGGGAAGTTAACCCAAGGTGTTTCCATTAGGTTTGCAGTATGTACTTTGGTGTAAAATTGAAATGTATACTATTTGTATTATCTAAGCATTGTATGCACTGAGATAACAACTTTTTTGTGTTGATGTGTGGAGCCATGAAAAAACTTTCAAACTACTCATAATCATTTGGGAAGTTAACCTAAGCTGTTTCCATCAGGTTTGCAGTAAGTACTTTGGTGTAAAATTGAAATGTATACTATTTGTATTATCTAACCATTGTATGCCCTGAGTTAACAACATTTTTGTTTTGATGTGTAGAGCCATGAAACAACTTTCAAACTATTCATAATCATGTGGGAAGTTAACTTAAAATGCTTCCCAATGGTTTGCACTCTGCACTTTGGTGGAAGATTGAGATGTATACTACCTTAATGTCAGAACATGGTATGCACTGAGAAAGTAACTTTTTTGTCTTGATGAACAGAGGCATGAAACAACTTTCAATCTACTCATACTCATGTGGGAAGTTAACCAAAGGTGTTTCCAATAGGTTTGCAGTAAGTACTTTGGTGTAAAATTGAAATGTATGCTATTTGTATTGCAAAAGCATTTTATGAACTGAGAAAACAAGTTTTTTGCCTTGATGTGCAGAGCCATAATACAACTTTCAAACAACGCAGAAGCATGTGGGAAGTTATCCTAAGGTGTTTCCATTAGGTTTGCAGTAAGTACTTTGGCGTAAAATTGAAATATATACTATTTGTATGATCTAAGCATTGTATGCACTGAGATAACAACTTTTTTGTGTTGATGTGTGGAGCCATGAAAAAACTTTGAAACTACTCATAATCTTTTGGGAAGTTAACCTAAGGTGTTTCCATTAGGTTTGCATTAAGTACTTTGGTGTAAAATTGAAATGTATACTATTTGTATTATCTAAGCATTGTATGCACTGAGATAACAACATTTTTGTGTTGATGTGTGCAGCCATGAAACAACTTTCAAACAACTCAGAAACATGTGTGAAGTTAACTTAAAATGTATCCCAATGGTTTGCACTCTGCACTTTGCTGTAAGATTGAGATGTATACTACCTTAATGTCAGAACATAGTACGCACTGAGAAAGTAACTTTTTTGTCTTGATGAACAGAGGCAAGAAACAACTTTCAACCTACTCATACTCATGTTGGAAGTTAACCAAAGCTGTTTCCATTAGGTTTGCAGTAAGTACTTTGGTGTAAAATTGAAATGTATACTATTCGTATTGTCTAAGCATAGTATGCACTGAGAAAGTAACTTTTTTGTCTTGATGAACAGAGGCATGAAACAACTTTCAACCTACTCATACTCATGTGGGAAGTTAACCAAAGGTGTTCCCATTAGGTTCGCAGTCAGGACTTTTGAGTACAATTGAAATGTATAGTACTTTTATGTCAAAGCATTCTATTCACTGAGAGATCAACTTTTTTGTCTTTATGTGCACTGGTATGAAACAACTTTGAGACATCTCAGAATCATGTGGGAAGTTAACCAAAGGTGTTTCCATTAGGTTTGCAGTAAGTGCTTTGGAATAAAATTGAAATGTATACTAATTGTATTGTCTTCGTATTGTATGCACTGAGATAACAACTTTTTTGTTTTCATGTGTATAGCCATGAAACAACTTTCAAACTACTCATAATCATTTGGGAAGTTAACCTAAGTTGTTTCCATTAGCTTTGCAGTAAGTACTTTGGTGTAAAATTGAAATGTATATTATTTGTATTATCTAAGCATTGTATGCATTGAGATAACAGTTTTTTTGTCTTGATGTGTGGAGCCATGAAAAAACTTTCAAACTACTCATAATCATTTGGGAAGTTAACCTAAGTTGTTTCCATTAGGTTTGCAGTAAGTACTTTGGTGTAAAATTGAAATGTATACTATTTGTATTATCTAACCATTCTATGCCCAGAGTTAACAACATTTTTGTGTTGATGTGTAGAGCCATGAGACAACTTTCAAACAACTCAGAAACATGTGGGAAGTTAACTTAAAATGTATCCCAATGGTTTGCACTCTGCACTTTGGTGGAAGATTGAGATGTATACTACCTTAATGTCAGAACATGGTATGCACTGAGAAAGTAACTTTTTTGTCTTGATGAACAGAGTCATGAAACAACTTTCAACCTACTCATACTTATGTGGGAAGTTAACCAAAGGTGTTTCCATTAGGTTTGCAGTAAGTACTTTGGTGTAAAATTGAAATGTATGCTATTTGTATTGCAAAAGCATTTTATGCACTGAGAAAACAACTTTTTTGCCTTGATGTGCAGAGCCATAATACAACTTTCAAACAACTCAGAAGCATGTTGGAAGTTATCCTAAGGTGTTTCCATTAGGTTTGCAGTAAGTACTTTGGCGTAAAATTGAAATATATACTATTTGTATGATCTAAGCATTGTATGCACTGAGATAACAACTTTTTTGTGTTGATGTGTGGAGCCATGAAAAAACTTTGAAACTAGTCATAATCTTTTGGGAAGTTAACCTAAGGTGTTTCCATTAGGGTTGCATTAAGTACTTTGGTGTAAAATTGAAATGTATACTATTTGTATTATCTAAGCATTGTATGCACTGAGATAACAACATTTTTGTGTTGATGTGTGCAGCCATGAAACAACTTTCAAACAACTCAGAAACATGTGTGAAGTTAACTTAAAATGTATCCCAATGGTTTGCACTCTGCACTTTGCTGTAAGATTGAGATGTATACTACCTTAATGTCAGAACATAGTACGCACTGAGAAAGTAACTTTTTTGTCTTGATGAACAGAGGCAAGAAACAACTTTCAACCTACTCATACTCATGTTGGAAGTTAACCAAAGCTGTTTCCATTAGGTTTGCAGTAAGTACTTTGGTGTAAAATTGAAATGTATACTATTCGTATTGTCTAAGCATAGTATGCACTGAGAAAGTAACTTTTTTGTCTTGATGAACAGAGGCATGAAACAACTTTCAACCTACTCATACTCATGTGGGAAGTTAACCAAAGGTGTTCCCATTAGGTTCGCAGTCAGGACTTTTGAGTACAATTGAAATGTATAGTACTTTTATGTCAAAGCATTCTATTCACTGAGAGATCAACTTTTTTGTCTTTATGTGCACTGGTATGAAACAACTTTGAGACATCTCAGAATCATGTGGGAAGTTAACCAAAGGTGTTTCCATTAGGTTTGCAGTAAGTGCTTTGGAATAAAATTGAAATGTATACTAATTGTATTGTCTTCGTATTGTATGCACTGAGATAACAACTTTTTTGTTTTCATGTGTATAGCCATGAAACAACTTTCAAACTACTCATAATCATTTGGGAAGTTAACCTAAGTTGTTTCCATTAGCTTTGCAGTAAGTACTTTGGTGTAAAATTGAAATGTATATTATTTGTATTATCTAAGCATTGTATGCATTGAGATAACAGTTTTTTTGTCTTGATGTGTGGAGCCATGAAAAAACTTTCAAACTACTCATAATCATTTGGGAAGTTAACCTAAGTTGTTTCCATTAGGTTTGCAGTAAGTACTTTGGTGTAAAATTGAAATGTATACTATTTGTATTATCTAACCATTCTATGCCCAGAGTTAACAACATTTTTGTGTTGATGTGTAGAGCCATGAGACAACTTTCAAACAACTCAGAAACATGTGGGAAGTTAACTTAAAATGTATCCCAATGGTTTGCACTCTGCACTTTGGTGGAAGATTGAGATGTATACTACCTTAATGTCAGAACATGGTATGCACTGAGAAAGTAACTTTTTTGTCTTGATGAACAGAGTCATGAAACAACTTTCAACCTACTCATACTTATGTGGGAAGTTAACCAAAGGTGTTTCCATTAGGTTTGCAGTAAGTACTTTGGTGTAAAATTGAAATGTATGCTATTTGTATTGCAAAAGCATTTTATGCACTGAGAAAACAACTTTTTTGTCTTGATGTGCAGTGCCATAATACAACTTTCAAACAACTCAGAAACATGTGGGAAGTTACCCTAAGGTGTTTGCATTAGGTTTGCAGTATGTACTTTGGTGTAAAATTGAAATATATACTATTTGTATTATCTAAGCATTGCATGCTCTGAGATAACAACTTTTATGTGTTGATGTGTGGAGCCATGAAACAACTTTCAAACTACTCATAATCATATGGGAAGTTAACCTAAGCTGTTTCCATTAGGTTTGCAGTAAGTACTTTGGTGTAAAATTGAAATGTATACTATTTGTATTGTAAAAGCATTGTATGCACTGAGAAAACAACTTTTTTGTCTTGATGTGCAGAGCCATAATACAACTTTCAAACAACTCAGAAACATGTGGGAAGTTAACTTAAAATGTATCCCAATGGTTTGCAATCTGCACTTTGCTGGAAAATTGAAATTTATTCTAACTTAATGTCAGAACATAGTATGCACTGAGAAAATAACTTTTTTGTCTTGATGAACAGAGGCATGAAACAACTTTCAACCTACTCATAATCATGTGGGAAGTTAACCTAAGGTGTTTCCATTAGGTTTGCAGTAAGTACTTTGGTGTAAAATTGAAATGTATACTATTTGTATTGTCTAAGCATAGTATGCACTGAGAAAGTAACTTTTTTGTCTCAGTGAACAGAGGCATGAAACAACTTTCAACCTACTCATACTCATGTGGGAAGTTAACCAAAGGTGTTTCCATTAGGTTCGCAGTCAGGACTTTTGAGTACAATTGAAATGTATGCTACTTTTATGTCAAAGCATTCTATTCACTGAGAGATCAACTTTTTTGTCTTTATGTGCACAGGTATGAAATAGCTTTGAGACATCTGAGAATCATGTGGGAAGTTAACCAAAGGTGTTTCCATTAGGTTTGCAGTAAGTGCTTTGGAGTAAAATTGAAATGTATCCTATTTGTATTGTCTTAGTATTGTACGCACTGAGATAACAACTTTTTTGTTTTCATGTGTAGAGCCATGAAACAACTTTCAAACTACTCATAATCATCTGGGAAGTTAACCTAAGGTGTTTCCATTCGGTTTGCAGTAAGTACTTTGGTGTAAAATTGAAATATATACTATTTGTATTGTCTAAGCATAGTATGCACTGAGAAGGTAACTTTTTTGTCTTGATGAACAGAGGCATGAAACAACTTTCAACCTACTCATACTCATGTGGGAAGTTAACCAAACGTGTTTCCATTAGGTTTGCAGTAAGTGCTTTGGAGTAAAATTGAAATGTATACTATTTGTATTGTAAAAGGATTGTATGCACTGAGAAAACAACTTTTTTGTCTTGATGTCCAGAGCCATAATACAACTTTCAAACAACTCAGAAACATGTGGGAAGTTAACCCAAGGTGTTTCCATTAGGTTTGCAGTATGTACTTTGGTGTAAAATTGAAATGTATACTATTTGTATTATCTAAGCATTGTATGCACTGAGATAACAACTTTTTTGTGTTGATGTGTGGAGCCATGAAAAAACTTTCAAACTACTCATAATCATTTGGGAAGTTAACCTAAGCTGTTTCCATCAGGTTTGCAGTAAGTACTTTGGTGTAAAATTGAAATGTATACTATTTGTATTATCTAACCATTGTATGCCCTGAGTTAACAACATTTTTGTTTTGATGTGTAGAGCCATGAAACAACTTTCAAACTATTCATAATCATGTGGGAAGTTAACTTAAAATGCTTCCCAATGGTTTGCACTCTGCACTTTGGTGGAAGATTGAGATGTATACTACCTTAATGTCAGAACATGGTATGCACTGAGAAAGTAACTTTTTTGTCTTGATGAACAGAGGCATGAAACAACTTTCAATCTACTCATACTCATGTGGGAAGTTAACCAAAGGTGTTTCCAATAGGTTTGCAGTAAGTACTTTGGTGTAAAATTGAAATGTATGCTATTTGTATTGCAAAAGCATTTTATGAACTGAGAAAACAAGTTTTTTGCCTTGATGTGCAGAGCCATAATACAACTTTCAAACAACGCAGAAGCATGTGGGAAGTTATCCTAAGGTGTTTCCATTAGGTTTGCAGTAAGTACTTTGGCGTAAAATTGAAATATATACTATTTGTATGATCTAAGCATTGTATGCACTGAGATAACAACTTTTTTGTGTTGATGTGTGGAGCCATGAAAAAACTTTGAAACTACTCATAATCTTTTGGGAAGTTAACCTAAGGTGTTTCCATTAGGTTTGCATTAAGTACTTTGGTGTAAAATTGAAATGTATACTATTTGTATTATCTAAGCATTGTATGCACTGAGATAACAACATTTTTGTGTTGATGTGTGCAGCCATGAAACAACTTTCAAACAACTCAGAAACATGTGTGAAGTTAACTTAAAATGTATCCCAATGGTTTGCACTCTGCACTTTGCTGTAAGATTGAGATGTATACTACCTTAATGTCAGAACATAGTACGCACTGAGAAAGTAACTTTTTTGTCTTGATGAACAGAGGCAAGAAACAACTTTCAACCTACTCATACTCATGTTGGAAGTTAACCAAAGCTGTTTCCATTAGGTTTGCAGTAAGTACTTTGGTGTAAAATTGAAATGTATACTATTCGTATTGTCTAAGCATAGTATGCACTGAGAAAGTAACTTTTTTGTCTTGATGAACAGAGGCATGAAACAACTTTCAACCTACTCATACTCATGTGGGAAGTTAACCAAAGGTGTTCCCATTAGGTTCGCAGTCAGGACTTTTGAGTACAATTGAAATGTATAGTACTTTTATGTCAAAGCATTCTATTCACTGAGAGATCAACTTTTTTGTCTTTATGTGCACTGGTATGAAACAACTTTGAGACATCTCAGAATCATGTGGGAAGTTAACCAAAGGTGTTTCCATTAGGTTTGCAGTAAGTGCTTTGGAATAAAATTGAAATGTATACTAATTGTATTGTCTTCGTATTGTATGCACTGAGATAACAACTTTTTTGTTTTCATGTGTATAGCCATGAAACAACTTTCAAACTACTCATAATCATTTGGGAAGTTAACCTAAGTTGTTTCCATTAGCTTTGCAGTAAGTACTTTGGTGTAAAATTGAAATGTATATTATTTGTATTATCTAAGCATTGTATGCATTGAGATAACAGTTTTTTTGTCTTGATGTGTGGAGCCATGAAAAAACTTTCAAACTACTCATAATCATTTGGGAAGTTAACCTAAGTTGTTTCCATTAGGTTTGCAGTAAGTACTTTGGTGTAAAATTGAAATGTATACTATTTGTATTATCTAACCATTCTATGCCCAGAGTTAACAACATTTTTGTGTTGATGTGTAGAGCCATGAGACAACTTTCAAACAACTCAGAAACATGTGGGAAGTTAACTTAAAATGTATCCCAATGGTTTGCACTCTGCACTTTGGTGGAAGATTGAGATGTATACTACCTTAATGTCAGAACATGGTATGCACTGAGAAAGTAACTTTTTTGTCTTGATGAACAGAGTCATGAAACAACTTTCAACCTACTCATACTTATGTGGGAAGTTAACCAAAGGTGTTTCCATTAGGTTTGCAGTAAGTACTTTGGTGTAAAATTGAAATGTATGCTATTTGTATTGCAAAAGCATTTTATGCACTGAGAAAACAACTTTTTTGTCTTGATGTGCAGTGCCATAATACAACTTTCAAACAACTCAGAAACATGTGGGAAGTTACCCTAAGGTGTTTGCATTAGGTTTGCAGTATGTACTTTGGTGTAAAATTGAAATATATACTATTTGTATTATCTAAGCATTGCATGCTCTGAGATAACAACTTTTATGTGTTGATGTGTGGAGCCATGAAACAACTTTCAAACTACTCATAATCATATGGGAAGTTAACCTAAGCTGTTTCCATTAGGTTTGCAGTAAGTACTTTGGTGTAAAATTGAAATGTATACTATTTGTATTGTAAAAGCATTGTATGCACTGAGAAAACAACTTTTTTGTCTTGATGTGCAGAGCCATAATACAACTTTCAAACAACTCAGAAACATGTGGGAAGTTAACTTAAAATGTATCCCAATGGTTTGCAATCTGCACTTTGCTGGAAAATTGAAATTTATTCTAACTTAATGTCAGAACATAGTATGCACTGAGAAAATAACTTTTTTGTCTTGATGAACAGAGGCATGAAACAACTTTCAACCTACTCATAATCATGTGGGAAGTTAACCTAAGGTGTTTCCATTAGGTTTGCAGTAAGTACTTTGGTGTAAAATTGAAATGTATACTATTTGTATTGTCTAAGCATAGTATGCACTAAGAAAGTAACTTTTTTGTCTCAGTGAACAGAGGCATGAAACAACTTTCAACCTACTCATACTCATGTGGGAAGTTAACCAAAGGTGTTTCCATTAGGTTCGCAGTCAGGACTTTTGAGTACAATTGAAATGTATGCTACTTTTATGTCAAAGCATTCTATTCACTGAGAGATCAACTTTTTTGTCTTTATGTGCACAGGTATGAAATAGCTTTGAGACATCTGAGAATCATGTGGGAAGTTAACCAAAGGTGTTTCCATTAGGTTTGCAGTAAGTGCTTTGGAGTAAAATTGAAATGTATCCTATTTGTATTGTCTTAGTATTGTACGCACTGAGATAACAACTTTTTTGTTTTCATGTGTAGAGCCATGAAACAACTTTCAAACTACTCATAATCATCTGGGAAGTTAACCTAAGGTGTTTCCATTCGGTTTGCAGTAAGTACTTTGGTGTAAAATTGAAATATATACTATTTGTATTGTCTAAGCATAGTATGCACTGAGAAGGTAACTTTTTTGTCTTGATGAACAGAGGCATGAAACAACTTTCAACCTACTCATACTCATGTGGGAAGTTAACCAAACGTGTTTCCATTAGGTTTGCAGTAAGTGCTTTGGAGTAAAATTGAAATGTATACTATTTGTATTGTAAAAGGATTGTATGCACTGAGAAAACAACTTTTTTGTCTTGATGTCCAGAGCCATAATACAACTTTCAAACAACTCAGAAACATGTGGGAAGTTAACCCAAGGTGTTTCCATTAGGTTTGCAGTATGTACTTTGGTGTAAAATTGAAATGTATACTATTTGTATTATCTAAGCATTGTATGCACTGAGATAACAACTTTTTTGTGTTGATGTGTGGAGCCATGAAAAAACTTTCAAACTACTCATAATCATTTGGGAAGTTAACCTAAGCTGTTTCCATCAGGTTTGCAGTAAGTACTTTGGTGTAAAATTGAAATGTATACTATTTGTATTATCTAACCATTGTATGCCCTGAGTTAACAACATTTTTGTTTTGATGTGTAGAGCCATGAAACAACTTTCAAACTATTCATAATCATGTGGGAAGTTAACTTAAAATGCTTCCCAATGGTTTGCACTCTGCACTTTGGTGGAAGATTGAGATGTATACTACCTTAATGTCAGAACATGGTATGCACTGAGAAAGTAACTTTTTTGTCTTGATGAACAGAGGCATGAAACAACTTTCAATCTACTCATACTCATGTGGGAAGTTAACCAAAGGTGTTTCCAATAGGTTTGCAGTAAGTACTTTGGTGTAAAATTGAAATGTATGCTATTTGTATTGCAAAAGCATTTTATGAACTGAGAAAACAAGTTTTTTGCCTTGATGTGCAGAGCCATAATACAACTTTCAAACAACGCAGAAGCATGTGGGAAGTTATCCTAAGGTGTTTCCATTAGGTTTGCAGTAAGTACTTTGGCGTAAAATTGAAATATATACTATTTGTATGATCTAAGCATTGTATGCACTGAGATAACAACTTTTTTGTGTTGATGTGTGGAGCCATGAAAAAACTTTGAAACTACTCATAATCTTTTGGGAAGTTAACCTAAGGTGTTTCCATTAGGTTTGCATTAAGTACTTTGGTGTAAAATTGAAATGTATACTATTTGTATTATCTAAGCATTGTATGCACTGAGATAACAACATTTTTGTGTTGATGTGTGCAGCCATGAAACAACTTTCAAACAACTCAGAAACATGTGTGAAGTTAACTTAAAATGTATCCCAATGGTTTGCACTCTGCACTTTGCTGTAAGATTGAGATGTATACTACCTTAATGTCAGAACATAGTACGCACTGAGAAAGTAACTTTTTTGTCTTGATGAACAGAGGCAAGAAACAACTTTCAACCTACTCATACTCATGTTGGAAGTTAACCAAAGCTGTTTCCATTAGGTTTGCAGTAAGTACTTTGGTGTAAAATTGAAATGTATACTATTCGTATTGTCTAAGCATAGTATGCACTGAGAAAGTAACTTTTTTGTCTTGATGAACAGAGGCATGAAACAACTTTCAACCTACTCATACTCATGTGGGAAGTTAACCAAAGGTGTTCCCATTAGGTTCGCAGTCAGGACTTTTGAGTACAATTGAAATGTATAGTACTTTTATGTCAAAGCATTCTATTCACTGAGAGATCAACTTTTTTGTCTTTATGTGCACTGGTATGAAACAACTTTGAGACATCTCAGAATCATGTGGGAAGTTAACCAAAGGTGTTTCCATTAGGTTTGCAGTAAGTGCTTTGGAATAAAATTGAAATGTATACTAATTGTATTGTCTTCGTATTGTATGCACTGAGATAACAACTTTTTTGTTTTCATGTGTATAGCCATGAAACAACTTTCAAACTACTCATAATCATTTGGGAAGTTAACCTAAGTTGTTTCCATTAGCTTTGCAGTAAGTACTTTGGTGTAAAATTGAAATGTATATTATTTGTATTATCTAAGCATTGTATGCATTGAGATAACAGTTTTTTTGTCTTGATGTGTGGAGCCATGAAAAAACTTTCAAACTACTCATAATCATTTGGGAAGTTAACCTAAGTTGTTTCCATTAGGTTTGCAGTAAGTACTTTGGTGTAAAATTGAAATGTATACTATTTGTATTATCTAACCATTCTATGCCCAGAGTTAACAACATTTTTGTGTTGATGTGTAGAGCCATGAGACAACTTTCAAACAACTCAGAAACATGTGGGAAGTTAACTTAAAATGTATCCCAATGGTTTGCACTCTGCACTTTGGTGGAAGATTGAGATGTATACTACCTTAATGTCAGAACATGGTATGCACTGAGAAAGTAACTTTTTTGTCTTGATGAACAGAGTCATGAAACAACTTTCAACCTACTCATACTTATGTGGGAAGTTAACCAAAGGTGTTTCCATTAGGTTTGCAGTAAGTACTTTGGTGTAAAATTGAAATGTATGCTATTTGTATTGCAAAAGCATTTTATGCACTGAGAAAACAACTTTTTTGTCTTGATGTGCAGTGCCATAATACAACTTTCAAACAACTCAGAAACATGTGGGAAGTTACCCTAAGGTGTTTGCATTAGGTTTGCAGTATGTACTTTGGTGTAAAATTGAAATATATACTATTTGTATTATCTAAGCATTGCATGCTCTGAGATAACAACTTTTATGTGTTGATGTGTGGAGCCATGAAACAACTTTCAAACTACTCATAATCATATGGGAAGTTAACCTAAGCTGTTTCCATTAGGTTTGCAGTAAGTACTTTGGTGTAAAATTGAAATGTATACTATTTGTATTGTAAAAGCATTGTATGCACTGAGAAAACAACTTTTTTGTCTTGATGTGCAGAGCCATAATACAACTTTCAAACAACTCAGAAACATGTGGGAAGTTAACTTAAAATGTATCCCAATGGTTTGCAATCTGCACTTTGCTGGAAAATTGAAATTTATTCTAACTTAATGTCAGAACATAGTATGCACAGAGAAAATAACTTTTTTGTCTTGATGAACAGAGGCATGAAACAACTTTCAACCTACTCATAATCATGTGGGAAGTTAACCTAAGGTGTTTCCATTAGGTTTGCAGTAAGTACTTTGGTGTAAAATTGAAATGTATACTATTTGTATTGTCTAAGCATAGTATGCACTGAGAAAGTAACTTTTTTGTCTCAGTGAACAGAGGCATGAAACAACTTTCAACCTACTCATACTCATGTGGGAAGTTAACCAAAGGTGTTTCCATTAGGTTCGCAGTCAGGACTTTTGAGTACAATTGAAATGTATGCTACTTTTATGTCAAAGCATTCTATTCACTGAGAGATCAACTTTTTTGTCTTTATGTGCACAGGTATGAAATAGCTTTGAGACATCTGAGAATCATGTGGGAAGTTAACCAAAGGTGTTTCCATTAGGTTTGCAGTAAGTGCTTTGGAGTAAAATTGAAATGTATACTATTTGTATTGTCTTAGTATTGTACGCACTGAGATAACAACTTTTTTGTTTTCATGTGTAGAGCCATGAAACAACTTTCAAACTACTCATAATCATCTGGGAAGTTAACCTAAGGTGTTTCCATTCGGTTTGCAGTAAGTACTTTGGTGTAAAATTGAAATATATACTATTTGTATTGTCTAAGCATAGTATGCACTGAGAAGGTAACTTTTTTGTCTTGATGAACAGAGGCATGAAACAACTTTCAACCTACTCATACTCATGTGGGAAGTTAACCAAACGTGTTTCCATTAGGTTTGCAGTAAGTGCTTTGGAGTAAAATTGAAATGTATACTATTTGTATTGTAAAAGGATTGTATGCACTGAGAAAACAACTTTTTTGTCTTGATGTCCAGAGCCATAATACAACTTTCAAACAACTCAGAAACATGTGGGAAGTTAACCTAAGGTGTTTCCATTAGGTTTGCAGTATGTACTTTGGTGTAAAATTGAAATGTATACTATTTGTATTATCTAAGCATTGTATGCACTGAGATAACAACTTTTTTGTGTTGATGTGTGGAGCCATGAAAAAACTTTCAAACTACTCATAATCATTTGGGAAGTTAACCTAAGCTGTTTACATCAGGTTTGCAGTAAGTACTTTGGTGTAAAATTGAAATGTATACTATTTGTATTATCTAACCATTGTATGCCCTGAGTTAACAACATTTTTGTTTTGATGTGTAGAGCCATGAAACAACTTTCAAACTATTCATAATCATGTGGGAAGTTAACTTAAAATGCTTCCCAATGGTTTGCACTCTGCACTTTGGTGGAAGATTGAGATGTATACTACCTTAATGTCAGAACATGGTATGCACTGAGAAAGTAACTTTTTTGTCTTGATGAACAGAGGCATGAAACAACTTTCAATCTACTCATACTCATGTGGGAAGTTAACCAAAGGTGTTTCCAATAGGTTTGCAGTAAGTACTTTGGTGTAAAATTGAAATGTATGCTATTTGTATTGCAAAAGCATTTTATGAACTGAGAAAACAAGTTTTTTGCCTTGATGTGCAGAGCCATAATACAACTTTCAAACAACGCAGAAGCATGTGGGAAGTTATCCTAAGGTGTTTCCATTAGGTTTGCAGTAAGTACTTTGGCGTAAAATTGAAATATATACTATTTGTATGATCTAAGCATTGTATGCACTGAGATAACAACTTTTTTGTGTTGATGTGTGGAGCCATGAAAAAACTTTGAAACTACTCATAATCTTTTGGGAAGTTAACTTAAGGTGTTTCCATTAGGTTTGCATTAAGTACTTCGGTGTAAAATTGAAATGTATACTATTTGTATTATCTAAGCATTGTGTGCACTGAGATAACAACATTTTTGTGTTGATGTGTGCAGCCATGAAACAACTTTCAAACAACTCAGAAACATGTGCGAAGTTAACTTAAAATGTATCCCAATGGTTTGCACTCTGCACTTTGCTGTAAGATTGAGATGTATACTACCTTAATGTCAGAACATAGTATGCACTGAGAAAGTAACTTTTTTGTCTTGATGAACAGAGGCAAGAAACAACTTTCAACCTACTCATACTCATGTGGGAAGTTAACCAAAGCTGTTTCCATTAGGTTTGCAGTAAGTACTTTGGTGTAAAATTGAAATGTATACTATTCGTATTGTCTAAGCGTAGTATGCACTGAGAAAGTAACTTTTTTGTCTTGATGAACAGAGGCATGAAACAACTTTCAACCTACTCATACTCATGTGGGAAGTTAACCAAAGGTGTTCCCATTAGGTTCGCAGTCAGGACTTTTGAGTACAATTGAAATGTATAGTACTTTTATGTCAAAGCATTCTATTCACTGAGAGATCAACTTTTTTGTCTTTATGTGCACTGGTATGAAACAACTTTGAGACATCTCATAATCATGTGGGAAGTTAACCAAAGGTGTTTCCATTAGGTTTGCAGTAAGTGCTTTGGAATAAAATTGAAATGTATACTAATTGTATTGTCTTCGCATTGTATGCACTGAGATAACAACTTTTTTGTTTTCATGTGTATAGCCATGAAACAACTTTCAAACTACTCATAATCATTTGGGAAGTTAACCTAAGTTGTTTCCATTAGCTTTGCAGTAAGTACTTTGGTGTAAAATTGAAATGTATATTATTTGTATTATCTAAGCATTGTATGCATTGAGATAATAGTTTTTTTGTCTTGATGTGTGGAGCCATGAAAAAACTTTCAAACTACTCATAATCATTTGGGAAGTTAACCTAAGTTGTTTCCATTAGGTTTGCAGTAAGTACTTTGGTGTAAAATTGAAATGTATACTATTTGTATTATCTAACCATTCTATGCCCTGAGTTAACAACATTTTTGTGTTGATGTGTAGAGCCATGAGACAACTTTCAAACAACTCAGAAACATGTGGGAAGTTAACTTAAAATGTATCCCAATGGTTTGCACTCTGCACTTTGGTGGAAGATTGAGATGTATACTACCTTAATGTCAGAACATAGTATGCACTGAGAAAGTAACTTTTTTGTCTTGATGAACAGAGGCATGAAACAACTTTCAACCTACTCATAATCATGTGGGAAGTTTACCTAAGGTGTTTCCATTAGGTTTGCAGTAAGTACTTTGGTGTAAAATTGAAATGTATACAATTTGTATTGTCTAAGCATAGTATGCACTGAGAAAGTAACTTTTTTGTCTTAATGAACAGAGGCATGAAACAACTTTCAACCTACTCATACTCATGTGGGAAGTTAACCAAAGGTGTTTCCATTAGGTTCGCAGTCAGGACTTTTGAGTACAATTGAAATGTATACTACTTTTATGTCAAAGCATTCTATTCACTGAGATAACAACTTTTTTGTTTTCATGTGTAGAGCCATGAAACAACTTTCAAACTACTCATAATCATGTGGGAAGTTATCCTAAGGTGTTTCCATTAGGTTTGCAGTAAGTACTTTGGTGTAAAATTGAAATGTATACTATTTGTATTGTAAAAGCATTGTATGCACTGAGAAAACAACTTTTTTGTCTTGATGTGCAGAGCCATAATACAAATTTCAAACAACTCAGAAACAGGTGGGAAGTTAACCTAAGGTGTTTCCTTTAGGTTTGCAGTATGTACTTTGGTGTAAAATTGAAATGTATACTATTTGTATTATCTAAGCATTGTATGCACTGAGATAACAACTTTTTTGTGTTGATGTGTGGAGCCATGAACAAACTTTCAAACTACTCATAATCATTTGGGAAGTTAACCCAAGGTGTTTCTATTAGGTTTGCAGTAAGTACTTTGGTGTAAAATTGAAATGTATACTAGTTGTATTATCTAACCATTGTATGCCCTGAGTTAACAACATTTTTGTGTTGATGTGTAGAGCCATGAAACAACTTTCAAACTATTCATAATCATGAGGGAAGTTAACTTAAAATGTTTCCCAATGGTTTGCACTCTGCACTTTGGTGGAAGAATGAGATGTATACTACCTTAATGTCAGAACATAATATGCACCGAGAAAGTAACATTTTTGTCTTGATGAACAGAGGAATGAAACAACTTTCAACCTACTCATACTTATGTGGAAAGTTAACCAAAGCTGTTTCCATTAGCTTTGCAGTAAGTACTTTGGTGTAAAATTGAAATGTATACTATTTGTATTATCTAAGCATTGTATGCACTGAGATAACAACTTTTTTGTGTTGATGTGTGGAGCCATGAACAAACTTTCAAACTACTCATAATCATTTGGGAAGTTAACCCAAGGTGTTTCTATTAGGTTTGCAGTAAGTACTTTGGTGTAAAATTGAAATGTATACTAGTTGTATTATCTAACCATTGTATGCCCTGAGTTAACAACATTTTTGTGTTGATGTGTAGAGCCATGAAACAACTTTCAAACTATTCATAATCATGAGGGAAGTTAACTTAAAATGTTTCCCAATGGTTTGCACTCTGCACTTTGGTGGAAGAATGAGATGTATACTACCTTAATGTCAGAACATAATATGCACCGAGAAAGTAACATTTTTGTCTTGATGAACAGAGGAATGAAACAACTTTCAACCTACTCATACTTATGTGGAAAGTTAACCAAAGCTGTTTCCATTAGCTTTGCAGTAAGTACTTTGGTGTAAAATTGAAATGTATGCTATTTGTATTGCAAAAGTATTCTATGAACTGAGAAAACAACTTTTTTGTCTTGATGTGCAGAGCCATAATACAACTTTCAAACAACTCAGAAACATGTGGGAAGTTAACCTATGGTATTTCCATTAGGTTTGCAGTAAGTACTTTGGTGTAAAATTGAAATATATACTATTTGTATTATCTAAGCATTTGCAAACCTAATGGAAACACCTTAGTTTAACTTCCCACATGATTATGAGTAGTTTCAAAGTTGTTTCATGCCTCTACACATCAAGACAAAATAGTTGTTTTCTCAGTGCATACAATAATTTGACAGTACAAATAGTCTACATTTCAATTTTACACCAAAGCACTTACTGCAAACCTAATGGAAACAGTTTAAGTTAACTTCCCACATGATTATGAATTGTTTTAAAGTTGTCTCATGGCTCCACACATCAACACAAAAATGTTGCTATCACAGTGCATACAATGCTTAGATAATAAAAATAGTATACATTTCAATTTTACACCAAAGTACTTAATGCAAACCTAATGGAAACACCTTAAGTTAGCTTCCCAAATTATTATGAGTAGTTTGACAGTTGTTTCATGGCTGTACACATCAACACAAAAAAGTTGTTATCTCAGTGCATGCAATGCTTAGACAATACAAATAGTATACATTTCAATTTTACACCAAAGCACACTTACTGCAAACCTAATGGAAACAACTTAGATTAACTTCCCACATGATTCTGAGATGTCTGAAAGTTGATTCATACCTGTGCACATAGAGACAAAAAAAGTTGATTTCTCAGTGAATACAATGCTTTGACATAAAAGTAGTACACATTTTAATTCTACTCAAAAGTTCTGACTGCAAACCTAATGGAAACACCTTTTGTTAACTTCCAACATGATTATCAGTAGATTGAAAGTTGTTTCTTGCCTCTGCTCATGAAGACAAAGAAGTTACTATCTCAGTGCACAGAATGTTCTGACATTAAAGTAGCATACATTTCAATTTTCCACTAAAGTGTAGAGTGCAAACCAAATGGATACAGTTTAAGGTAAATTTCCACATGTTTCTGAGTTGTTTGAAAGTTGTCTCATGGCTCTGCACATCAAGACAAAAAAGTTGTTTACTCAGTGCATACAATGCTTTGACAATACAAATTGTATACATTTCAATTTAACACCAAAGTACTTACTGCAAACCTAATGGAAACACCTTAGGTTAACTTCGCACATGATTATGAGTAGTTTGAAAGTTGTTTCATGCCTCTACACATCAAGGCAAAAAAGTTATCTCAGTGCATACAATGCTTTGACAATACAAAGAGTATACATTTCAATTTTACACCAAAGTACTTACTGCAAACCTAATGGAAACACCTTAGGTTAACTCCCCACATGATTATGAGTAGTTTGAAAGTTGTTTCATGCCTCTACACATCCAGACAAAAACGTTGTTATCTCAATGCATACAATGCTTTGACAATTCAAATAGTATACATTTCTATTTTACACCAAAGTACTTACTGCAAACCTAATGGAAACACCTTAGGCTATCTTCCCACATGATTCTGAGATGTCTGAAAGTTGTTTCATGCCTCTGCACATAAAATGAAAAAAGTTGATTTCTCAGTGAATATAATGCTTTGACATAAAAGTAGTGTACATTTCAATTGTACTCAGAAGTCCTGACTGCAAACCTAATGGAAACACCTTTTGTTAACTTCCAACATGATTATCAGTAGATTGAAAGTTGTTTCATGCCTCTGCTCATCAAGAGAAAAAAGTTACTATCTCAGTGCACAGAATGTTCTGACGTTAAAGAAGTATACATTTCAATTTTCCACCAAAGTGTAGAGTGCAAACCAAATGGATACAGTTTAAGGTAAATTTTCACATGTTTCTGAGTTGTTTGAAAGTTGTCTCATGGCTCTGCACATCAAGACAAAAAAGTTGTTTACTCAGTGCATACAATGCTTTGACAATACAAATAGTATACATTTCAATTTAACACCAAAGTACTTACTGCAAACCTAATGGAAACACCTTAGGTTAACTTCGCACATGATTATGAGTAGTTTGAAAGTTGTTTCATGCCTCTACACATCAAGGCAAAAAAGTTATCTCAGTGCAAACAATGCTTTGACAATACAAAGAGTATACATTTCAATTTTACACCAAAGTACTTACTGCAAACCTAATGGAAACACCTTAGGTTAACTCCCCACATGATTATGAGTAGTTTGAAAGTTGTTTCATGCCTCTACACATCCAGACAAAAACGTTGTTATCTCAATGCATACAATGCTTTGACAATTCAAATAGTATACATTTCTATTTTACACCAAAGTACTTACTGCAAACCTAATGGAAACACCTTAGGCTATCTTCCCACATGATTCTGAGATGTCTGAAAGTTGTTTCATGCCTCTGCACATAAAATGAAAAAAGTTGATTTCTCAGTGAATATAATGCTTTGACATAAAAGTAGTGTACATTTCAATTGTACTCAGAAGTCCTGACTGCAAACCTAATGGAAACACCTTTTGTTAACTTCCAACATGATTATCAGTAGATTGAAAGTTGTTTCATGCCTCTGCTCATCAAGAGAAAAAAGTTACTATCTCAGTGCACAGAATGTTCTGACGTTAAAGAAGTATACATTTCAATTTTCCACCAAAGTGTAGAGTGCAAACCAAATGGATACAGTTTAAGGTAAATTTCCACATGTTTCTGAGTTGTTTGAAAGTTGTCTCATGGCTCTGCACATCAAGACAAAAAAGTTGTTTACTCAGTGCATACAATGCTTTGACAATACAAATAGTATACATTTCAATTTAACACCAAAGTACTTACTGCAAACCTAATGGAAACACCTTAGGTTAACTTCGCACATGATTATGAGTAGTTTGAAAGTTGTTTCATGCCTCTACACATCAAGGCAAAAAAGTTATCTCAGTGCAAACAATGCTTTGACAATACAAAAAGTATACATTTCAATTTTACACCAAAGTACTTACTGCAAACCTAATGGAAACACCTTAGGTTAACTCCCCACATGATTATGAGTAGTTTGAAAGTTGTTTCATGCCTCTACACATCCAGACAAAAACGTTGTTATCTCAATGCATACAATGCTTTGACAATTCAAATAGTATACATTTCTATTTTAAACCAAAGTACTTACTGCAAACCTAATGGAAACACCTTAGGCTATCTTCCCACATGATTCTGAGGTGTCTGAAAGTTGTTTCATGCCTCTGCACATAAAATGAAAAAAGTTGATTTCTCAGTGAATATAATGCTTTGACATAAAAGTAGTGTACATTTCAATTGTACTCAGAAGTCCTGACTGCAAACCTAATGGAAACACCTTTTGTTAACTTCCAACATGATTATCAGTAGATTGAAAGTTGTTTCATGCCTCTGTTCATCAAGAGAAAAAAGTTACTTTCTCAGTGCACACAATGTTCTGACGTTAAAGAAGTATACATTTCAATTTTCCACCAAAGTGTAGAGTGCAAACCAAATGGATACAGTTTAAGGTAAATTTCCACATGTTTCTGAGTTGTTTGAAAGTTGTCTCATGGCTCTGCACATCAAGACAAAAAAGTTGTTTACTCAGTGCATACAATGCTTTGACAATACAAATAGTATACATTTCAATTTAACACCAAAGTACTTACTGCAAACCTAATGGAAACACCTTAGGTTAACTTCGCACATGATTATGAGTAGTTTGAAAGTTGTTTCATGCCTCTACACATCAAGGCAAAAAAGTTATCTCAGTGCAAACAATGCTTTGACAATACAAAGAGTATACATTTCAATTTTACACCAAAGTACTTGCTGCAAACCTAATGGAAACACCTTAGGTTAACTCCCCACATGATTATGAGTAGTTTGAAAGTTGTTTCATGCCTCTACACATCCAGACAAAAACGTTGTTATCTCAATGCATACAATGCTTTGACAATTCAAATAGTATTCATTTCTATTTTACACCAAAGTACTTACTGCAAACCTAATGGAAACACCTTAGGCTATCTTCCCACATGATTCTGAGATGTCTGAAAGTTGTTTCATGCCTCTGCACATAAAATGAAAAAAGTTGATTTCTCAGTGAATATAATGCTTTGACATAAAAGTAGTATACATTTCAATTGTACTCAGAAGTCCTGACTGCAAACCTAATGGAAACACCTTTGGTTAACTTCCCACATGAGTATGAGTAGTTTGAAAGTTGTTTCATGCCTCTGTTCATCAAGACTAAAAAGTTTCTTTCTCAGGGCATACAATGTTCTGACATTAAAGTAGTATACATTTCAATTTTCCACTAAAGTGTAGAGTGCAAACCAGATGGATACATTTTAAGTTAACTTCCCACATCTTTTTGAGATGTTTGAAAGTTGTCTCATGGCTCTGCACATCAAGACAAAAAAGCTGTTTTCTCAGTGCATACAATGCTTTGACAATAGAAATAGTATACATTTCAATTTAACACCAAAGTGATTACTGCAAACCTAATGGAAACACCTTAGGTTAACTTCCCACACGATTATGAGTAGTTTCAAAGTTGTTTCTTGCCTCTACACATCAAGACAAAATAGTTGTTTTCTCAGTGCATACAATAATTTGACAGTACAAATAGTCTACATTTCAATTTTACACCAAAGTTCTTACTGCATACCTTATGGAAACACATTAGGTTTACTTCCCACATGAGTATGAGTAGTTTGAAAGTTGTTTCATGCCTCTGTTCATCAAAACAAAAAATTACTTTCTCAGTGCATTCTATGTTCTGACATTAAAGTAGTATACATTTCGATTTTCCAGCAAAGTGCAGAGTGCAAACCAGATGGATACAGTTTAAGTTAACTTCCCACATGTTTTTGAGATGATTGAATCTTGTCTCATGGCTCTGCACATCAAGACAAAAAAGTTGTTTTCTCAGTGCATACAATGCTTTGACAAAACAAATCGTATACATTTCAATTTTACACCAAAGTAGTTACTGCAAACCTAATGGAAACACCCTAGGTTAACTTCCCACATGATTCTGAGATGTCTGAAAGTTGTTTCATGTCTCTGCACATAAAGACAAAAAAAGTTGATTTCTCAGTAAATACAATGCTTTGACATAATAGTAGTACACATTTCAATTTTACCCAAAAGTCCTGACTGCAAACCTAATGGAAACACCTTTTGTTAACTTCCAACATGATTATCAGTAGATTGAAAGTTGTTTCATGCCTCTGCTCATCAAGACAAAAAAGTTACTATCTCAGTGCACACAATGTTCTGACGTTAAAGTAGTATACATTTCAATTTTCCACCAAAGTGTAGAGTGCAAACCAAATGGATACAGTTTAAGGTAAATTTCCACATGTTTCTGAGTTGTTTGAAAGTTGTCTCATGGCTCTGCACATCAAGACAAAAAAGTTGTTTTCTCAGTGCATACAATGCTTTGACAATACAAATAGTATACATTTCAATTTCACACCAAAGCACTTACTGCAAACCTCATGGAAACACCTTTGATTAACTTCGCACATGATTATGAGTAGTTTGAAAGTTGTTTCATGCCTCTACACATCAAGGCAAAAAAGTTATCTCAGTGCATACAATGCTTTGACAATACAAATAGTATACATTTCAATTTCACACCAAAGCACTTACTGCAAACATAATTGAAACACCTCACGTTAACTTCCCACATGATTCTAAGATGTCTGAAAGTTGTTTTATGCCTCTGGACATAAAGACAAGAAAGTTGATTTCTCAGTGAATACAATGCTTTGACATAGAAGTAGTGCACATTTCAATTGTACTCAAAAGTCCTGACTGCAAAACTAATGGAAACACCTTTAGTTAAGTTCCCACATGTTTCTGTGTTGTTTGAAAGTTGTTTCATGCCTCTTTTCATCATGACAAAAAAGTTGTTTTCTCAGTGCATACAATGCTCTGAAAATGCAGGTAGTATACATTTCAATTTGACACCAACGTACTTACGGCAAACCTAATGGAAACACCTTAGGTTAACTTCCCATATGATTTTGAGTAGTTTGAAAGTTGTTTCATGCCTCTACACATGAAGACAAAAAATTTGTTTTCTCAGTGCATCCAATACTTGGACAGAATAAATAGTATACATTTCGATTTTCCACCAAAGTGCAGAGTGCAAACCAGATGGATACATTTTAAGTTAGCTTCCCACATCTTTTTGAGATGATTGAAAGTTGTCTCATGGCTCTGCACATCAAGACAAAAAAGCGGTTTTCTCAGTGCATACAATGCTTTGACAATACAAATAGTATGCATTTCAATTTTACACCAAAGTACTTACTGCAAGCCTAATGGAAACACCTTATGTTAATTTCCCACATGTTTCTGAGTTGTTTGAAATTTGTCTCAGGGGTCTGCACTTCAAGACAAAAAAGTGTTTTTCTCAGTGCATACAATGCTTTGACAATAGAAATAGTATACATTTCAATTTAACACCAAAGTCATTACTGCAAACCTAATGGAAACACCTTAGGTTAACTTCCCACATGATTATGAGTAGTTTCAAAGTTGTTTCATGCCTCTACACATCAAGACAAAATAGTTGTTTTCTCAGTGCATACAATAATTTGACAGTTCAAATAGTCTACATTTCAATTTTACACCAAAGCACTTACTGCAAACCTAATGGAAACAGTTTAGGTTAACTTTCCACATGATTCCGAGATGTCGGAAAGTTGTTTCATGCCTCTGGACATAAAATCAAAAAAGTTGATTTCTCAGTGAATACAATGCTTTGACATAAAATCGTATACATTTCAATTGTACTCAAAAGACCTGACTGCAAAACTAATGGAAACACCTTTGGTTAAGTACCCACATGAGTATGAGTAGTTTGAAAGTTGTTTCATTCCTCTGTTCATCAAGACAAAAAAGTTACTTTCACAGGGCATACTATGTTTGGACATTAAAGTAGTATACATTTCAATTTTCCACCAAAGTGCAGAGTGCAAACCAGATGGATGCATTTTAAGTTAACTTCCCACATGTTTTTGAGATGTTTGAAAGTTGTCTCATGGCTCTGCACATCAAGACAACAAAGTTGTTATCTCAGTGCATACAATACTTGGACAAAACAAATAGTATACATTTCAATTTTACACCAAAGCACTTACTGCAAACCTAATGGAAACACCTTAAGTTAACTTCCCACATGATTCTGTGATGTCTGAAATTTGTTTCATGCCTCTACGCATCAAGACAAAAAAGTTGTTATTTCAGTGTATACAAAGCTTTGACAATATAAATAGTATACATTTCAATTTAACAGCAAAGTATTTACTGCAAACCTAATGGAAACACCTTAGGTTAACTTTCCACATGATTCTGAGATGTCTGAAAGTTGTTTCATGCCTCTGGACATAAAATCAAAAAAGTTGATTTCTCAGTGAATACAATGCTTTGACATAAAAGTAGTATACATTTCAATTGTACTCAAAAGTCCTGACTGCAACCTAATGGAAACACGTTTGGTTAACTTCCCACATGAGTATGAGTAGTTTGAAAGTTGTTTCATGCCTCTGTTCATTAAGACAAAAAAGGTACTTTCTGAGTGCATACTATGCTCTGACCTTAAAGTAGTATACATTTCAATTTTCCACCAAAGTGCAGAGTGCAAACCAGATGGATGCATTTTAAGTTAACTTCCCACATGTTTTTGAGATGTTTGAAAGTTGTCTCATGGCTCTCCATATCATGACAAAAAAGTTGTTTTCTCAGTGCATACAATGCTTTGACAATGGAAATAGTATGCATTTCAATTTTACACCAAAGTACTTACTGCAAGCCTAATGGAAACACCTTACGTTAACTTCCCACATGTTTCTGAGTTGTTTGAAAGTTGTATCATGGTTCTGCACATCAAGACAAAAAAGTTGTTTTCACAGTGCTTACAATGCTTTGAGAAGCAAATAGTATACATTTCAATTTAACACCAAAGTAGTTACTGCAAACCTAATGTAAACACCTCAGGTTAACTTCCCACATGATTATGAGTAGTTGGAAAGTTGTTTCATGCCGCTACACATCAAGAGAGAAAAGTTGTTTTCTCAGTGCATACAATACTTTGACAGTACAAATAGTATACATTTCAATTTTACACCAAAGCACTTACTGCAAACCTAATGGAAATACCTTAAGTTAACTTCCCACATGATTCTGTGATGTCTGAAAGTTGTTTCCTGCCTCTGCACATAAAGACAAAAAAGTTGATTTCTCAGTGAATACAATGCTTTGACATAAAAGTAGTATACATTTCAATTGTACTCAAAAGTCCTGACGGCAAACTTAATGGAAACACCTTTGGTTTATTTCCCACATGAATATGAGTAGTTTGAAAGTTGTTTCACGCCTCTGTTCATCAAGACAAAAAAGTTACTTTCTCAGTGCATACTATGTTCTGACATTAAAGTAGTATAAATTTCGATTTTCCACCAAAGTGCAGAGTGCAAACCAGATGGATACATTTTAAGTTAACTTCCCACATGTTTTTGAGATGTTTGAAAGTTGTCTCATGGCTCTGCACATCAAGACAAAAGAGTTGTTTTTACTGTGCATACAATGCTTTGACAATACAAATAGTATACATTTCAATTTAACACCAAAGTATTTACTGCAAAGCTAATGGAAACACCTTAGGTTAACTTCCCACATGATTATGAGTAGTTTGAAAGTTGTTTCATGCCTCTACACATCAAGACAAAAAAGTTGTTATTTCAGTGCATACAAGGCTTTGACAATACAAATAGTATACATTTCTATTTTATACCAAAGCACTTACTGCAAACCTAATGGAAACACCTTAGGCTAACTTCCCACATGATTCTGAGATGTCTGAAAGTTGTCTCATGCCTCTGCACATAAAGTCAAAAAAGTTGATTTCTCAGTGAATTCAAATCTTTGACATTAAAGTAGTATACATTTCAATTGTACTCAAAAGTCCTGACTGCAAACCGAATGGAAGCACATTTGGTAACTTCCCACATGAGTATGAGTAGTTTGAAAGCATGTTTGATGCCTCTACACATCAAGACAAAAAAGTGTTTTTCTCAGTGCATACAATGCTTTGACAATACAAGTGGTATACATTTCAAATTTACACCAACGTACTTACTGCAAACCTAATTGAAACACATTAGGTTTACTTCCCACATGAGTATGAGTAGTTTGAAAGTTGTTTCAAGCCTCTGTTCATCAAAACAAAAAAGTTACTTTCTCAGTGCATACTATTTTCTGACTTTAAAGTAGTATACATTTCGATTTTCCAGCAAAGTTCAGAGGGCAAACCAGATGGATACAGTTTAAGTTAACTTCCCACATGTTTTTGAGATGATTGAATCTTGTCTCATGGCTCTGCACATCAAGACAAAAAAGTTGTTTTCTCAGTGCATACAATGCTTTGACAATACAAATAGTATACATTTCAATTGTACTCAAAAGTCCTGACTACAAAACTAATGGAAACACCTTTGGTTAACTTCCCACATGATTATGAGATGTCTGAAAGTTGTTTCATGCCTCTGGACATAAAATCAAAAAAGTTGATTTCTCAGTGAATACAATGCTTTGACATAAAAGTAGTATACATTTCAATTGTACTCAAAAGTCCTGACTTCAAAACTAATGGAAACACCTTTAGTTAAGTTCCCACATGTTTCTGTGTTGTTTGCAAGTTGTTTCATGCCTTTTTTCATCAAGACAAAAAAGTTGTTTTCTCAGTGCATACAATGCTCTGACAATGCAGGTAGTATACATTTCAATTTTCCACCAAAGTGCAGAGTGCAAACCAGATTGATGCATTTTAAGTTAACTACGCACATGTTTTTGAGATGTTTGAAAGTTGTCTCATGGCTCTGCACATCAAGACAAAATAGTTGTCTTCTCAGTGCATACAATGCTTTGAGAATAGAAATAGTATACATTTCAATTGAACACCAAAGTACTTACTGCAAACCTAATGGAAACACGTTAGGTTAACTTCCCACATGATTATGAGAAGATTGAAAGTTGTTTCATGCCCCTACACATCAAGACAAAGAAGTTGTTTTCTTAGTGCATACAATACTTTGACAGTACAAATAGTATGCATTAGAATTTTACACCAAAGCACTTACTGCAAACCTAATAGAAACACCGTAAATTAACTTCCCACATGATTCTGTGATGTCTGAAAGCTGTTTCATGCCTCTGCACATAAAGACAAAAAGGTTGATTTCTCAGTGAATACAAAACTTTGACATAAAAGTAGTATACATTTCAATTGTACTGAAAAGTCCTGACTGCAAACCTAATGGAAACACCTTTGGTTAACTTCCCACATGAGTATGAGTAGTTTGAAAGTTGTTTCATTCCTCTGTTCATCAAGACAAAAAAGTTACTTTCACAGGGCATACTATGTTTCGGCATTAAAGCAGTATACATTTCAATTTTCCACCAAAGTGCAGAGTGCAAACCAGATGGATGCATTTTAAGTTAACTTCCCACATGTTTTTGAGATGTTTGAAAGTTGTCTCATGGCTCTGCACATCAAGACAACAAAGTTGTTATCTCAGTGCATACAATACTTGGACAAAACAAATAGTATACATTTCAATTTTACACCAAAGCACTTATTGCAAACCTAATAGAAACACCTTAAGTTAACTTCCCACATGATTCTGTGATGTCTGAAAGTTGTCTCATGGTTCTGCACATCAAGACAAAAAAGTTGTTTTCACAGTGCATACAATGCGTTGACAAACAAATAGTATACATTTCAATTTAACAGCAAAGTATTTGCTGCAAACCTAATGGAAACACCTTAGGGTAACTTCCCACATGATTATGAGTAGTTTGAAAGTTGTTTCATGCCTCTACACATCAAGAGAAAAAAGTTGTTTTCTCAGTGCATACAATACTTTGACAGTACAAAGAGTATACATTTCAATTTTACACCAAAGCACTTACTGCAAACCTAATGGAAACACCTTAAGTTAACTTCCCACATGATTCTGTGATGTCTGAAAGTTGATTCATGCCTCTGCACATCAAGACAAAAAAGTTGTTATTTCAGTGTATACAATGCTTTGACAATATAAATAGTATACATTTCAATTTAACAGCAAAGTATTTACTGCAAACCTAATGGAAAAACTTTAGGTTAACTTTCCACATGATTCTGAGATGTCTGAAAGTTGTTTCATGCCTCTGCACATAAAGACAAAAAAGTTGATTTCTCAGTGAATACAATGCTTTGACCTAAAAGTAGTATACATTTCAATTGTACTCAAAAGTCCTGACTGCAAACATAATGGAAACACGTTTGGTTAACTTTCCACATGAGTATGAGTAGTTTGAAAGTTGTTTCATGCCTCTGTTCATTAAGACAAAAAACTTACTTTCTCAGTGCATACTGTGCTCTGACCTTAAAGTAGTATACATTTCAATTTTCCACCAAAGTGCAGAGTGCAAACCAGATGGATGCATTTTAAGTTAACTTCTCACATGTTTTTGAGATGTTTGAAAGTTGTCTCATGGCTCTGCACATCAAGACAAAAAAGTTGTTTTCACTGTGCGTACAATGCTTTGACAATTCAAATAGTATACATTTCAATTTAACTCCAAAGTATTTACTGCAAACCTAGTGGAAACACCTTAGGTTAACTTCCCACATGATTATGAGAGTTTGAAAGTTGTGTCATGCCTCTACACATCAAGAGAAAAAAGTTGTTTTCTCAGTGCATACAATACTTTGACAGTACAAATAGTATACATTTCAATTTAACACCAAAGCACTTACTGCAAACCTAATGGAAACAGCTTAAGTTAACTTCCCACATGATTATGAGTAGTTTGAAAGTTGTTTCATGCCTCTACACATCAAGACAAAAAAGTTGTTATCTCAGTGCGTACAATGCTTTGACAATACAAATAGTATAAATTTCAATTTTACACCAAAGTGCTTACTGCAAGCCTAATGGAAACACCTTATGTTAACTTCCCGAATGTTTCTGAGTTGTTTGAAAGATGTCTCATGGCTCTGCACATCAAGACAAAAAAGTTGTTTTCTCAGTGCATACAAATCTTTGATATTAAAGTAGTATACATTTCATTTGTACTCAAAAGTCCTGACTGCAAACCGAATGGAAACACCTTTGGTAACTTCCCACATGAGTATGAGTAGTTTGAAACTTGTTTCATGCCTCTGTTCATCAAGACAAAAAAGTTACTTTCTCAGTGCGTACTAGGTTCTGACATTAAAGTAGTATATATTTCGATTTTCCACCAAAGTGCAGAGTGCAAACCAGATGGATACATTTTAAGTTAACTTCCCACATGTTTTTGAGATGTTTGAAAGTTGTCTCATGGCTCTGCGCATCAAGACAAAAAAGTTGTTTTCTCAGTGCCTACAATGCTTTGACAATACAAATAGTATACATTTCAAATTAACACCAAAGTACTTACTGCAAACCAAATGGAAACACCTGAGGTTAACTTCCCACATGATTATGAATAGTTTGAAAGTTGTTTAATGCCTCCACACATCAAGACAACAAAGTTGATTTCTCAGTGCATACAATGCTTTGATAATACAAAGAGTATACATTTCAATTTTACACCAAACTAATTACTGCCAACCTAATGGAAACACCTTAGGTTAACTTCCGACATCATTATGAGTCATTTGAAAGTTGTTTCATGCCTCTATACAGCAAGACAAAAAAGTTGTTTTCTCAGTGCCTACAATGGTTTGACAATACAAATTGTATACATTTCAAATTTACACCAAAGTACTTACTGCAAGCCTAATGGAAACACCTTATGTTAACTTCCCACATGTTTCTGAGTTGTTTGAAAGTTGTCTCCTGGCTCTACACATCAAGACAAAAAAGTTGTTATCTCAGTGATTACGGTGCTTTGACAATACAAATAGTATACATTTCAATTTTACACCAAACCACTTACTGCAAACCTAATTGAAACACCTTAGGTTAACTTCCCACATGATTCTGACATGTCTGAAAGTTGTTTCATGCCTCTGCACATAAAGACAAAAAAGTTGATTTCTCAGGGAATACAATGCTTTGACATAAAAGTAGTATACATTTCAATTGTACTCAAAAGTCCTGACTGCAAACCTAATGGAAACACCTTTGGTTAACTTCCCACATGAGTATGAGTAGTTTGAAAGTTGTTTCATGCCTCTGTTCATTAAGACAAAAAAGTTACTTTCTCAGTGCATACTATGCTCTGACCTTAAAGTAGTATACATTTCAATTTTCCACCAAAGTGCAGAGTGCAAACCAGATGGATGCATTTTAAGTTAACTTCCCACATGTTTTTGAGATGTTTGAAAGTTGTCTCATGGCTCTGCATATCAAGACAAAAAAGTTGTTTTCTCAGTGCATACAATGCTTTGACAGTACAAATAGTATACATTTCAATTTAAAAGCAAAGTATTTGCTGCAAACCTAATGGAAACACCTTAGGTTAACTTCCCACATGATTATGAGTAGTTTGAAAGTTGTTTCATGCCTCTACACATCGAGAAAAAAGTTGTTTTCTCAGTGCATACAATACTTTGACAGTACAAATAGTATACATTTCAATTTTACACCAAAGCACTTACTGCAACCCTAATGGAAACACTTTAAGTTAACTTCCCACATGATTCTGTGATGTCTGAAAGTTGTTTCCTGCCTCTGCACATAAAGACAAAAAAGTTGATTTCTCAGTGAATACAATGCTTTGACATAAAAGTAGTATACATTTCAATTGTACTCAAACGTCCTGACCACAAACTTAATGGAAACACCTTTGGTTAACTTCCCACATGAGTATGAGTAGTTTGAAAGTTGTTTCATGCCTCTGTTCATCAAGGCAAAAAAGTTACTTTCTCAGTGCATACTATGTTCTGACATTAAATTAGTATACATTTCGATTTTCCACCAAAATGCAAACTGCAAACCAGATGGATACATTTTAAGTTAACTTCCCACATGTTTTTGAGATGTTTGAAAGTTGTCTCATGGCTCTGCACATCAAGACAAAAAAGTTGTTTTCACTGTGCGTACAATGCTTTGACAATTCAAATAGTATACATTTCAATTTAACACCAAAGTATTTACTGCAAACCAAATGGAAACACCTTAGGTTAACTTCCCACATGATTATGAGTAGTTTGAAAGTTGTGTCATGCCTCTACACATCAAGAGAAAAAAGTTGTTTTCTCAGTGCGTACAATGCTTTGACAATACAAATAGTATACATTTCAAATTAACACCAAAATACTTACTGCAAACCAAATGGAAACACCTGAGGTTAACTTCCCACATGATTATGAATAGTTTGAAAGTTGTTTCATGCCTCTACACATCAAGACAACAAAGTTGATTTCTCAGTGCATACAATGCTTTGATAATACAAAGAGTATACATTTCAATTTTACACCAAACTAATTACTGCCGACCTAATGGAAACACTTTAGGTTAACTTCCCACATCATTATGAGTCGTTTGAAAGTTGTTTCATGCTTCTACACAGCAAGACAAAGAAGTTGTTATCTCAGTGCATACAATGCTTTGACAATACAAATAGTATACATTTCTCTTTTACACCAAAGCACTTACCACAAACCAAATGGAAACACCTCAAGTTAACTTCCCACATGATTCTGTGATGTCTGAAAATTGTTTCAAGCCTCTGCACATAAAGACAAAAAAGTTGATTTCTCAGTGAATACAACGCTTTGACATAAAAGTAGTATACATTTCAATTGTACTCAAAAGTCCTGACTGCAATCCTAATGGAAACACCTTACGTTAACTTCCCACATGTTTCTGAGTTGTTTGAAAGTTGTCTCATGGTTCTGCACATCAAGACAAAAAAGTTGTTTTCACTGTGCATGCAATGCTTTGACAATAGAAATAGTATACATTTCAATTTAACAACAATGTATTTACTGCAAACCTAATGGATACACCTTAAGTTAACTTCCCACATGATTTTGAATAGTTTGAAAGTTGTTTCATGCCTCTACACATCAAGACAAAAAAGTTGTTATCTCAGTGCATACAAAGCTGTGTCAATACAAATAGTATACATTTCAATTTTACACCAAAGTACTTACTTCAAACCTAATGGAAACACCTTTGGTTAACTTCCCACATGAGTATGCGTAGTTTGAAAGTTGTTTCATGCCTCTGTTCATCAAAACAAAAATGTTACTTTCTCAGTGCATACTATGTTCTGACATTAAAGTAGTATACATTTCGATTTTCCACCAAAGTGCAGAGTGCAAACCAGATTGATGCATTTTAAGTTAACTTCGCACATGTTTTTGAGATGTTTGAAAGTTGTCTCATGGCTCTACACATCAAGACAAAAAAGTTGTTATCTCAGTGATTACAATGCTTTGACAATACAAATAGTATGCATTTCAATTTTACACCAGAGCACTTACTGCAAACCTAATTGAAACACCTTAGGTTAACTTCCCACATGATTCTGAGATGTCTGAAAGTTGTTTCATGCCTCTGCACATAAAGACAAAAAAGTTGATTTCTCAGTGAATACAATGCTTTGTCGTAAAAGTAGTATACATTTCAATTGTACTCAAAAGTCCTGACTGCAAACCTAATGGAAACACCTTTGTTTAACTTCCCACATGAGTATGAGTAGTTTGAAGGTTGTTTCATGCCTCTGTTCATTAAGACAAAAAAGTTACTTTCTCAGTGCATACTACGTTTGGACATTAAAGTTGTATACATTTCAATTTTCCACCAAAGTGCAGAGTGCAAATCAGATGGATGCATTTTAAGTTAACTTCCCACATGTTTTTGAGATGTTTTAAAGTTGTCTCATGGCTCTGCACATCAAGAGAAAAAAGTTGTTTTCTCAGTGCATACAATGCTTTGACAATACGAATAGTATACATTTCAATTTTACACCAAAGTACTTACTGCAAGCCTAATGGAAACACCTTACGTTAACTTCCCACATGTTTCTGAGTTGTTTGAAAGTTGTCTCATGGCTCTGCACATCAAGACAAAAAAGTTGTTTTCTCAGTGCATACAATGCTTTGACAATACAAATAGAATACATTTCAATTTAACACCAAAGTACTTCCTGCAAACCTAATGGAATCACCTTAGGTTAACTTCCCAGATGATTATGAGTAGTATGAAAGTTGTTTCATGCCTCTACACATCAAGACAAAAAGGTTAATTTCTCAGTGAATACAAATCTTTGACATTAAAGTAGTATACATTTCAATTGTACTCAAAAGTCCTGACTGCAAACCGCATGGAAACACCTTTGGTAACTTCCCACATGAGTATGAGTAGTTTGAAAGTTGTTTCATGCCTCTGTTCATCAAGACAAAAAAGTTACTTTGTCAGTGCATACTATGTTCTGACATTAAAGTAGTATACATTTCAATTTTCCACCAATGTGCAGAGTGCAACCAGATGGATACATTTTAAGTTAACTTCCCACATGTTTTTGAGATGTTTGAAAGTTGTCTCATGGCTCTGCACATCAAGGCATAAAAGTTGTTTTCTCAGTGCATACAATCTCATAGAATTTTTTGAGGATGTAACTAGTAGAGTGGATAGGGGAGAACCATTGGATCTGGTATATTTGGATTTTCAGAAGGCTTTTGACAAGGTCCCACACAGGAGATTAGTGTGCAACTTAAAGCACACGGTATTGCTGGTAAGGTATTGGTGTGGTTGGAGAGTTGGTTAGCAGACAGGAAGCGAAGAGTGGGAATAAACGGGACCTTTTCAATATGGCAGGCGGTGACTAGTGGGGTACCGCAAGGCTCAGTGCTGGGACCTCAGTTGTTTACAATATATATTGATGACTTGGATGAGGGAATTAAATGCAGCATCTCCAAGTTTGCGGATGACACGAAGCTGGGTGGCAGTGTTAGCTGTGAGGAGGATGCTAAGAGGATGCAGGGTAACTTGGATAGGTTGGGTGAGTGGGCAAATTCATGGCAGATGCAATTTAATGTGGATAAATGTGAAGGTATCCACTTTGGTGGCATAAATAGGAAAACAGATTATTATCTGAATGGTGGCCGATTAGGGAAAGGGGAGGTGCAACGAGACCTGGGTGTCATTATACACCAGTCATTGAAAGTGGGCATGCAGGTACAGCAGGCGGTGAAAAAGGCGAATGGTATGCTGGCATTTATAACGAGAGGATTCAAGTACAGGAGCAGGGATGTACTACTGCAGTTGTACAAGGCCTTGGTGAGACGACACCTGGAGTATTGTGTGCAGTTTTGGTCCCCTAATCTGAGGAAAGACATCCTTGCCATAGAGGGAGTACAAAGAAGGTTCACCAGATTGATTCCTGGAATGGCAGGACTTTCATATGAAGAAAGACTGGATGAACTGGGCTTGTACTCGTTGGAATTTAGAAGATTGAGGGGGGATCTCATTGAAACGTATAAGATCCTAAAGGGATTAGACAGGCTAGATGCAGGAAGATTGTTCCAGATGTTGTGGAAGTCCAGAACGAGGGGCTACAGTTTGAGGATAGAGAGGAAGCCTTTTAGGACCGAGATTAGGAAATGTTTCTTGACACAGAGAGTGGTAAATCTGTGGAAATCTCTGCCACAGGAAACAGTTGAGGCCAGTTCATTGGCTATATTTAAGAAGGAGTTAGATATGGCCCTTGTGGCTACGGGGATCAGGGGGTATGGAGGGAAGGCTGGGGCGGGGTTCTGAGTTGGATGATCAGCCATGATCATAATAAATGGCGGTGCAGGCTCGAAGGGCCGAATGGCCTACTCCTGCACCTATTTTCTATGTATGTTTCTAATACTTGGACAAAACAAATAGTATACATTTCAATTTTACACCAAAGTACTTACTGCAAACCTAATGGAAACACCTTAGGTTAACTTCCCACATGATTATGAGTAGTTTGAAAGTTGTTTCATGGCTCTACACACGAAAACAAAAAAGTTGATATCTCAGTGCATACAACACTAAGACAATACAAATAGTATACATTTCAATTTTACACCAAAGTACTTACTGCAAACCTAATGGAAACACCTTAGGTTAACTTCCCACATGATTCTGACATGTCTGAAAGTTGTTTCATGCCTCTGCACATAAAGACAAAAAAGTTGATTTCTCAGTGAATACAATGCTTTGACATAAAAGTAGTATACATTTCAATTGTACTCAAAAGTCCTGACTGCAAACCTAATGGAAACACCTTTGGTTAACTTCCCACATGAGTATGAGTAGTTTGAAAGTTGTTTCATGCCTCTGTTCATCAAGACAAAAAAGTTACTTTCTCAGTGCATACTATGTTTGGACATTAAAGTAGTATACATTTCAATTTTCCACCAAAGTGCAGAGTGCAAACCAGATGGATGTATTTTAAGTTAACTTCCCACATATTTTTTAGATGTTTGAAAGTTGTCTCATGGCTCTACACATCAAGACAAAAAAGTTGTTTACTCAGTGCATACAATACTTGGACAAAAGAAATAGTATATACTTCAATTTTACACAAAAGTACTTACTGCAAACCTAATGGAAACACCTTAGGTTAACTTCCCACTTGATTCTGAGATGTCTGAAAGTTGTTTCTAGCCTCTGCACATAAAGACAAAAAAGTTGATTTCTCAGTGAATACCATGCTTTGACATAAAAGTAGTATATATTTCAATTGTACTCAGAAGTCCTGACTGCAAACCTAATGGAAACAACTTTGGTTAACTTCCCACATTAGTATGAGTAGTTTGAATGTTGTTTCATGCCTCTGTTCATCAAGACAAAAAAGTTAATTTCTCAGTGCATACAATGTTCTGACATTAAAGTAGTATACATTTCAATTTTCCACCAAAGTGCATAGTGCAAACCAGATGGCTACATTTTAAGTTAACTTCCCACATGTTTTTGAGATGTTTGAAAGTTGTCTCATGGCTCTGCAAATCAAGACAAAAAAGTTGTTTTCTCAGTGCATACAATGCTTTGGCAATACAAATAGTATACATTTCAATTTAACACCAAAGTACTTACTGCAAACCGAATGGAAACAACTTAGATTAACTTCCCACATGATTCTGAGATGTCTGAAAGTTGTTTCATACCTGTGCACATAAAGACAAAAAAGTTGATTTCACAGTGCATACAATACTTTGTCAATACAAATAGTATACCATGTCTTAAACAATTGAGAATCATTGCGGGACTTATGATAAGATGTGCCCATAAGGTTTGCATTGAGTGCTATTCAGTAAAATTGAAATACATACTTCTTTTAATGCCAAAGCACAATATGCACTGAGATATCAACTTTTTTATCTTTAATAGCTGAATGATATAACAGGTGACAGACATATCAGAATTATCTGGGGAATATATTAAGATGTTTCTATAAGGTTTGCATTCAGTATTTGAGAGTAAAATTGTAATATATACTTTTAATGCCAAAGCACTGTATGCACTGAGAAATCAACTTTTTTATCTTGCATAGCTAACTGATATAACATGTCGTAAACAACTCACAATCATGTGGGGAGTTATGTTAAGATGTTTATATAAGGTTTCCATTCAGTGCTATTGAGTAATATTGAAATACATACTTCTTTCAATGCCAGGGCACTGTGTGCACTGAGAAATCACTTTTTTATCTTGCATAGCTAAGTGATATAACAGGTCTTAAACAACTCAGAATCATGTCGGGAGTTATGATAAGATGTTTCCATAAGGTTTGCACTCAGTACTTTAGAGTAAAATTGAAATATATACTTTTAATGCCAAAGCTCTGTACGCACTCAGAAATCAACATTTTTATCTTGCATAGCTAAGTGATATAGCAGGTCTTATACAACTCTGAATCATTTCGGGAGTTATGTTAAGATTTTTCCATAAGGTTTGCATTCAGTGCTATTGAGTAAAACTGAAATACATACTTCCTTTAATGCCGAAGCACTGTATGCACTGAGAAATCAACTTTTTTATCTTCAATAACTAAGTGATATAAAAGGTGTCAGACATCTCAGAATCTTGTGGGGAGTTATGTTAAGAGGTTTGCATCAGGTTTGCAGTCAGTACCTTTGAGTAGAATTGAAATGTGTACTTCTTTCAATGCAAGTGCACTGTATGCTCTGAGAAATCAACTTTTTTATCTTGCATAGCTATGTGATATAACAGGTCTTAAACAACTCACAATCAAGTGGGGAGTTATATTAAGATGTTTCCATAAGGTTTCCATTCAGTGCTATTGAGTAAAATTGAAATATATACTTCTTTTAATGCCAAAGCACAGTTGGCACTGAGATATCAACTTTTTTATCTTTAATGTCTGAGTGATATAACAGGGGTCAAACATCTCAGAATCATGTGGGGAGTCATGTTAAGATGTTTGTATCAGGTTTGCAGTCAGTACCTTTGAGTAAAGTTGAAATGTATACTTTTTTCAATTCCAATGAACTGTGTGCACTGAGAAATCAACTTTTTTATCTTGCATGGCTAAGTGATATAACAGGTCTTAAACAACTCAGAATCATGTCGGGAGTTATGATAAGATATTTCCATAAGGTTTGCATTCAGTGCTACTGAGTAAAATTGAAATACATACTTCTTTTAATGCCAAAGCACTGTATGCACTGAGAAATGAACTTTTTTATCTTCAATAACTAAGTGATATAACAGGTGTCAAACATCTCAGAATCATGTAGGGAGTTATGTTAAGATGTTTGCATCAGGTTTGCATTCAGTGTTATTGAGTAAAATTGGAATGTATAATTCTTTCAATGCCAATGCACTGTATGCACTGAGAAATTAACTGTTTTATCTTGCATAGCTAAGTGATAAAACATGTCTTAAACAATTCAGAATCATTGCAGGAGTTATGATAAGATGTGCCCATAAGGTTTACAGTTAGTGCTATTTTGTAAAATTGAAATACCTACTTCTTTTAATGCCAAAGCACTGTACGAACTGAGAAATCAACTTTTCTATCTTCAATATCTAAGTGATATACCACGTGTCAAATATCTCAGAATCATGTGGGGAGCTATGTTAAGATGTTTGCATCAGGTTTGTAGTCAGTACCTTTGAGTAAAATTGGAATGTATACTTCTTTCAATGCCAAAGCACTGCATGCACTGGGATATCAACTTTTTTATCTTTAATAGCTGAGAGATATGACAGGTGTCAGACATCTGAGAATCATCTGGGGATTTATATTAAGATGTTTCTATAAGGTTTGCATTCAGTACTTTAGAGTAAAATTGAAATATATACTTTGAATGCCAAAGCTCTGTATGCACTGAGAAATCAGCTTTTTTATCTCGAATAACTAAGTGATATAACAGGTGATAAACATCTTAGAATCATGTGTGCAGTTATGTTAAGATGTCTCTATAAGGTTTACAGTCAGTACCTTTGAGTAAAATTGAAATACATATTTTTAACGCCAAAGCTCTGTATGCACTGAGAAATCAACTTTTTTGTGTTGCATAGCTAAGTGATATAACAGACCTTGAACAACTTAGAATCATGTCGGGAGTTCCGATAAGATATATCCATAAGGTTTGCATTCAGTGCTATTGAGTAAAATTGAAATACATACTTCTTTTAATGCCAAACCACTGTATGCACTGAGAAATCAACTTTTTATCTTCAATAACTAAGTGACGTAACGGGTGTCAAACATCTCAGAATCATGTGGGCAGTTATGTTAAGATGTTTGCATCAGGATTGCAGCCAGTACCTTTGAGTAAAATTGGAACGTATACTTCTTTCAATGCCAATGCACTGGATGCACTGAGAAATCAACTTTTTTATCTTGCATAGCTAAGTGATATAACAGGGCTTAAACAACTCTGAATCATGTCGAGAGTTGTGATAAAATGTTTCCAGAAGGTTTGCGTTCCGTGCTATTGAGTAAAATTGAAATACATACTTCTTTTAAACCCAAAGCGCTGTGTGCACTGAGAAATCAACTTTTTTATCTTCAATAACTAAAGGATATAACAGGTGTCAAACATCTCAGAATTATGTGGGGAGTTATGTTAAGATGTTTGCATCAGTTTTGCAGCCAGTACCTTAGAGTAAAATTGGAATGTATACTTCTTTCAATGCCAATGCACTGTATGCACTGAGAAAGCAACTTTTTTTTCTTCCATAGCTAAGTGAAATAACAGGTCTTAGACAACTCAGAGTCATGTCAGGAGTTATGATAAGATGTTTCCATATGGATTCCTTTCAGTACTATTGAGTAAAATTGAAATATATACTTCTTTCAATGCCAGAGCACTGTATGCACTGAGAAATCAACTTTATTTATCTTGCATATCTAAGTGATATAACATGTCTTAAACAATTGAGAATCATTGTGAGAGTTATGATAAGATGTGCCCATAAGGTTTGCATTGAGTGCTATTCATTAAAATTGAAATACATACTTCTTTTAATGCCAAAGCACCGTATGCACTGAGATATCAACTTTTTTATCTTTAATAGCTGAATGATATAACAGGTGTCAGACATATCAGAATTATCTGGGGAGTTATATTAAGATGTTTCTATAAGGTTTGCATTCAGTATTTGAGAGTAAAATTGAAATATATACTTTTAATGCCAAAGCACTGTATGCACTGAGAAATCAACTTTTTTATCTTGCATAGCTAACTGATATAACATGTCGTAAACAACTCACAATCATGTGGGGAGTTATGTTAAGATGTTTATATAAGGTTTCCATTCAGTGCTATTGAGTAAAATTGAAATATATAATGCTTTTTAATGCCAAAGCACTGTATGCACTGAGATATCAACTTTTTTATCTTTAATAGCTGAGTCATATAACAGGTGTCAGATATCTCAGAATCATCTGGGGAGTTATATTAAGATGTTTCTATAAGGTTTGCATTCAGTACTTTAGAGTACAATTGAAATATATACTTTTAATGCCAAACCCTTGTATGCACTGAGAAATCAACTTATTTATCTTCAATAACTAAGTGATATAACAGGGGTCAAACATCTCAGAATCCTGTGGTGAGTTATGTTAAGAAGTTATCTGTAAGGTTTGCACTCAGTGCTACTGAGTAAAATTGAAATATGTACTTCTTTGAATGCCAAAGCACTGTATGCACTGAGATATCAACTTTTTTATCTTTAATAGCTGAGTGATATAAAAGGTGTCAAACATCTCAGAATCATGTGGGGAGTTATGTTAAGAGGTTTGCATCAGGTCTGCAGCCCGTACCTTTGAGTAAAATTGAAATGTATACTTCTTTCAGTTCCATTGAACTGTGTGCACTGAGAAATCAACTTTTTTATCTTGCATAGCTAAGTGATATAACAGGTCTTAAACAACTCAGAATCATGTCGGGAGTTATGATAAGATATTTCCATAAGGTTTGCATTCAGTGCTATTGAGTAAAATTGAAATACATACTTCTCTTAATGCCAAAGCACAGTATGCACTGAGAAATCACTTTTTTATCTTGCATAGCTAAGTGATATAACAGGTCTTTAACAACTCACAATCATGTGGGAAGTTATGTTAAGATGTTATCTGTGAGGTTTGCGCTCAGTGCTATTGAGTAAAATTGAAATATGTACTATTTTGAATGCCAAAGCACTGTATGCACTGAGATATCAACTTTTTTATCTTTAATAGCTGAGTGATATAAAAGGTCTTAAATATCTCAGAATCATGTGGGGAGTTATATTAAGATGTTTCCATAAGGTTTGCATGCGGTACTTTAGAGTAAAATTGAAATATATACTTTTAATGCCAAACCCTTGTATGCGCTGAGAAATGAACTTTTTTATCTTCAATAACTAAGTGATATAACAGGGGTCAAACATCTCAGAATCATGTGGGGAGTTATGTTAAGATGTTTGCATCAGGTTCGCATTCAGTGCTATTGAGTAAAATTGGAATGTATAACTCTTTCAATGCCAATGCACTGTATGCACTGAGAAATCAACTTTTTTATCTTGCATAGCTAAGTGATATAACATGTTTTAAACAATTCAGAATCATTGCAGGAGTTATGTTAAGATGTGCCCATAAGGTTTGCAGTTAGTGCTATTTTGTAAAATTGAAATACCTACTTCTTTCAATGCCAAAGCACTGTACGAACTGAGATATATCAACTTTTTTATCTTTAATAGCTGAGTCATATAAAAGGTGTCAGACATCTCAGAATCATCTGGGGAGTTATATTAAGATGTTTCTATAAGGTTTGCATTCAGTACTTTAGAGTAAAATTGAAATATATACTTTTAATGCCAAACCCCTGTATGCACTGAGAAATCAACTTTTTTATCTTCAATAACTAAGTGTTATAACAGGGGTCAAACATTTCAGAATCATGTGGGGAGTTATGTTAAGATGTTTGCATCAGGTCTGCAGCCAGTACCATTGAGTAAAATTGAATGTATACTTTTTTCAATTCCAATGAACTGTGTGCACTGAGAAATCAACTTTTTTATCTTGCATAACTAAGTGATATAACAGGTGTTAAACAACTCAGAATCATGTCGGGAGTTATGATAAGATATTTCCATAAGGTTTGCATTCAATGCTACTGAGTAAAATTGAAATACATACTTCTTTTAATGCCAAAGCACTGTATGCACTGAGATATCAACTTTTTTATCTTTAATAGCTGAGTGATATAAAAGGTCTTAAACGTCTCAGAATCATGTGGGCAGTTATATTAAGATGTTTCCATAAGGTTTGCATTCAGTGCTATTGAGTAAAATTGAAATATATACTTCTTTTAACGCCAAAGCACTGTTGGCCCTGAAATATCAACTTTTTTATCTTTAATGTCTGAGTGATATAACAGATGTCAGACATCTCAGAATCATGTGGGGAGTTAAATTAAGAGTTTTCTATAATGTTTGCATTCAGTACTTTAGAGTAAAATTGAAATATATACTTTTAATGCCAAAGCACTGTATGCACTGAGAAATCAACTTTTTTATCTTGCATAGCTAAGTGATATAACAGGTCTTAACAACTGAGAATCATATCGGGAGTTATGATAAGATGTTTCCATAAGGTTTGCATTCTGTACTATTGAGTAAAATTGAAATACATACTTCTTTTAATGCCAAAGCACTGTGTGCACTGTGAAATCAACCTTTTTATCTTCAATGACTAAGTGATATAACTGGTGTTAAACATCTCAGAATCATGTGGTGAGTTATGTTAAGATGTTTGCATCAGTTTATCAGCCAGTACCTTAGAATAAAATTGGAATGTATACTTCTTTCAATGCCAATGCACTGTATGCACTGAGAAATCAACTTTTTTCTCTTTAATAGCTGAGTGATATAACAGGTCTTAAACAACTCACAAGCATGTGGGAAGTTATGTTAAGATGTTATCTGTAAGGTTTGCACTCAGTGCTATTGAGTAAAATTGAAATATGTACTTCTTTGAATGCCAAAGCACTGTATGCACTGAGATATCAACTTTTTTTATCTTTAATAGCTGAGTGATATAAAAGGTCTTAAACATCTCAGAATCATGTGCGGAGTTATATTAAGATGTTGCTGTAAGGTTTGCATTCTGCACTTTAGAGTAAAATTGAAATATATACTTTTAATGCCAAAGCTCTGTATGCACTCAGAAATCAACATCTTTATCTTGCATAGCTAAGTGATATAACAGGTCTTATACAATTCAGAATCATTTCGGGAGTTATGTTAAGATGTTTCCATAAGGTTTGCATTCAGTACTTTAGAGTAAAATTGAAATATGTACTTTTAATGCCAAAGATCTGTATGCACTGAGAAATCAACTTTTTTATTTTGCATAGGTAAGTGATATAACATGTGTTAAACAATTCAGAATCATATCGGGGTTATGATAATATGTGTCCATAAGGTTTGGATTTAGTGCTATTGAGTAAATTGAAATACATACTTTTTATGCCAAAGCATTGTATGCCCTGAAAAATCAACTTTTTTATCTTCAATATCTACATGATATAACAGTTGTAAAACATCTCAGAATCATGTGATGAGTAGTGTTAAGATGTTTGCATTAGGTTTGCAGTCAGTACCTTTGACTAAAATTGAAATGTATACTATTTTCATTGCCAATGCACTGTATGCACTGAGAAATCAACTTTTTTATCTTGCATAGCTAAGTGATATAACAGGTCTTAAACAACTCAGAATCATGTCGGGAGTTATGATAAGATATTTCCATAAGGTTTGCATTCAATGCTACTGAGTAAAATTGAAATACATACTTCTTTTAATGCCAAAGCACTGTATGCACTGAGATATCAACTTTTTTATCTTTAATAGCTGAGTGATATAAAAGGTCTTAAACGTCTCAGAATCATGTGGGCAGTTATATTAAGATGTTTCCATAAGGTTTGCATTCCGTGCTTTAGAGTAAAATTGAAATATATACTTCTAATGTCAAAGCTCTGTATGCACTTAGAAATCAACATTTTTATCTCGCATAGCTAAGTGATATAACAGGTCTTATACAACTCAGAATCATTTCGGGAGTTATGTTAAGATTTTTCCATAAGGTTTGCATTCAGTGCTATTGAGTAAAACTGAAATACATACTTCCTTTAATGCCGAAGCACTGTATGCACTGAGAAATCAACTTTTTTATCTTCAATAACTAAGTGATATAACAGGTGTCAGACATCTCAGAATCATGTGGGGAGTTATGTTAAGAGGTTTGCATCAGGTTTGCAGTCTGTACCTTTGAGTCAAATTGAAATACATACTTTTAATGCCAAAGCTCAGTATGCACTGAGAAATCAACTTCTTTGTCTTGCATAGCTAAGTGATATAACAGGTCTTGAACAACTTAGAATCATGTCGGGTGTTATGATAAGATATTTCCATAAGGTTCGCATTCAGTGCTATTGAGTAAAATTGAAATACATACTTATTTTAATGCCAAAGCACTGCTTGCACTGGGAAATCAACTTTTTTATCTTTAATAGCTGAGTGATATAATAGGTGTCAGATATCTCAGAATCATCTGGGGAGTTATATTAAGATGTTTCTATAAGGTTTGCATTCAGTACTTTAGAGTAAAATTGAAATATATACTTCTTTTAATGCCAAAGCACTGTATGCACTGAGAAATCAACTTTTTTATCTTCAATATCTAAGTGACATAAGAGGTATCGAACATCTCAGAATCATGTGGGCAGGTAGGTTAAGATGTTTGCATCAGGTTTGCAGCCAGTACCTTTGATAAAATTGGAATGTATACATCTTTCAATGCCAATGCACTGGATGCACTGAGAAATCAACTTTTTAATGTTCAGTAACTAAGTGATATAACAGGTGTGAAACATCTCAGAATCATGTGGGGAGGTATGTTAAGATGTTTGCATCAGGTTTGCAGTCAGTACCTTAGAGTCAAATTGGAATGCATACTTCTTTCAACTTTTTTATCTTTAATATCTGAGTGATATAACAGGTGTCAGACATCTCAGTATGATGTGGGGAGTTAGATTAAGATGTTTCCATAAGGTTTCCATTCGGTACTTTAGAGTAAAATTGGAATGTATACTTCTTTCAATTCCAATGCTCTGTATGCACTGAGAAATCAACTTTTTTTTATCTTGCATGGCTAAGTGATATAACAGGTCTTAAACAACTTGTCATAACTTCTCAGAGTCATGTCGGGAGTTATGATAAATTGTTTGCATAAAGTTTGCATTCAGTGCTATTGAGCAAAATTGAAATACATACTGCTTTTAATGCCAAAACACTGTATGCACTGAGAAATCAACTTTTTTATCTTCAATAACTAAGTGATATAGCAGGTGTCAAACATCTCAGAATCACGTGGGGAGTTATGTTAAGATGTTTGCATCAGGTTTGCAGTCAGTACCTTTGATTAAAATTGAAATGTATACTTCTTTCAATGCCAACGCACTGCATGCACTGAGAAATCGACTTTTTTATCTTCAATAACTAAGTGATATAACAGGTGTCAAACATCTCAGAATCATGTGGGGAGTAATGTTAAGATGTTTGCATTAGGTTTGCAGTCAGTACCTTTGAGTAAAATTGGAATGTATACCTCTTTCAATGCCGATGCACTGAGAAATCAACTTCTTTTTCTTGCATAGCTAAGTGATATAACAGGTCTTAAACAACTCAGAATCATGTCGGAAGTTATGATAAGATGTTTCCATAAGGTTTGCATTCAGTACTTTAGAGTAAAATTGAAATATGTACTTTTAATGCCAAAGATCTGTATGCACTGAGAAATCAACTTTTTTATTTTGCATAGGTAAGTGATATAACATGTGTTAAACAATTCAGAATCATATCGGGGTTATGATAATATGTGTCCATAAGGTTTGGATTTAGTGCTATTGAGTAAATTGAAATACATACTTTTTATGCCAAAGCATTGTGTGCCCTGAAAAATCAACTTTTTTATCTTCAATATCTACATGATATAACAGTTGTAAAACATCTCAGAATCATGTGATGAATAGTGTTAAGATGTTTGCATTAGGTTTGCAGTCAGTACCTTTGACTAAAATTGAAATGTATACTATTTTCATTGCCAATGCACTGTATGCACTGAGAAATCAACTTTTTTATCTTGCATAGCTAAGTGATATAACAGGTCTTAAACAACTCAGAATCATGTCGGGAGTTATGATAAGATATTTCCATAAGGTTTGCATTCAATGCTACTGAGTAAAATTGAAATACATACTTCTTTTAATGCCAAAGCACTGTATGCACTGAGATATCAACTTTTTTATCTTTAATAGCTGAGTGATATAAAAGGTCTTAAACGTCTCAGAATCATGTGGGCAGTTATATTAAGATGTTTCCATAAGGTTTGCATTCCGTGCTTTAGAGTAAAATTGAAATAGATACTTCTAATGTCAAAGCTCTGTATGCACTTAGAAATCAACATTTTTATCTCGCATAGCTAAGTGATATAACAGGTCTTATACAACTCAGAATCATTTCGGGAGTTATGTTAAGATTTTTCCATAAGGTTTGCATTCAGTGCTATTGAGTAAAACTGAAATACATACTTCCTTTAATGCCGAAGCACTGTATGCACTGAGAAATCAACTTTTTTATCTTCAATAACTAAGTGATATAACAGGTGTCAGACATCTCAGAATCATGTGGGGAGTTATGTTAAGAGGTTTGCATCAGGTTTGCAGTCTGTACCTTTGAGTCAAATTGAAATACATACTTTTAATGCCAAAGCTCAGTATGCACTGAGAAATCAACTTCTTTGTCTTGCATAGCTAAGTGATATAACGGGTCTTGAACAACTTAGAATCATGTCGGGTGTTATGATAAGATATTTCCATAAGGTTCGCATTCAGTGCTATTGAGTAAAATTGATATACATAATTCTTTTAATGCCAAAGCACTGTATGCACTGAGAAATCAACTTTTTTATCTTCAATATCTAAGTGACATAAAAGGTATCGAACATCTCAGAATCATGTGGGCAGGTAGGTTAAGATGTTTGCATCAGGTTTGCAGCCAGTACCTTTGATAAAATTGGAATGTATACATCTTTCAATGCCAATGCACTGGATGCACTGAGAAATCAACTTTTTAATGTTCAGTAACTAAGTGATATAACAGGTGTGAAACATCTCAGAATCATGTGGGGAGGTATGTTAAGATGTTTGCATCAGGTTTGCAGTCAGTACCTTAGAGTCAAATTGGAATGTATACTTCTTTCAACTTTTTTATCTCTAATATCTGAGTTATATAACAGGTGTCAGACATCTCAGTATGATGTGGGGAGTTAGATTAAGATGTTTCCATAAGGTTTCCATTCGGTACTTTAGAGTAAAATTGGAATGTATACTTCTTTCAATTCCAATGCTCTGTATGCACTGAGAAATCAACTTTTTTTTATCTTGCATGGCTAAGTGATATAACAGGTCTTAAACAACTTGTCATAACTTCTCAGAGTCATGTCGGGAGTTATGATAAATTGTTTGCATAAAGTTTGCATTCAGTGCTATTGAGCAAAATTGAAATACATACTGCTTTTAATGCCAAAACACTGTATGCACTGAGAAATCAACTTTTTTATCTTCAATAACTAAGTGATATAGCAGGTGTCAAACATCTCAGAATCACGTGGGGAGTTATGTTAAGATGTTTGCATCAGGTTTGCAGTCAGTACCTTTGATTAAAATTGAAATGTATACTTCTTTCAATGCCAACGCACTGCATGCACTGAGAAATCAACTTTTTTATCTTCAATAACTAAGTGATATAACAGGTGTCAAACATCTCAGAATCATGTGGGGAGTAATGTTAAGATGTTTGCATTAGGTTTGCAGTCAGTACCTTTGAGTAAAATTGGAATGTATACCTCTTTCAATGCCGATGCACTGAGAAATCAATTTCTTTTTCTTGCATAGCTAAGTGATATAACAGGTCTTAAACAACTCAGAATCATGTCGGAAGTTATGATAAGATGTTTCCATAAGGTTTGCATTCAGTACTTTAGAGTAAAATTGAAATATGTACTTTTAATGCCAAAGATCTGTATGCACTGAGAAATCAACTTTTTTATTTTGCATAGGTAAGTGATATAACATGTGTTAAACAATTCAGAATCATATCGGGGTTATGATAATATGTGTCCATAAGGTTTGGATTTAGTGCTATTGAGTAAATTGAAATACATACTTTTTATGCCAAAGCATTGTGTGCCCTGAAAAATCAACTTTTTTATCTTCAATATCTACATGATATAACAGTTGTAAAACATCTCAGAATCATGTGATGAGTAGTGTTAAGATGTTTGCATTAGGTTTGCAGTCAGTACCTTTGACTAAAATTGAAATGTATACTATTTTCATTGCCAATGCACTGTATGCACTGAGAAATCAACTTTTTTATCTTGCATAGCTAAGTGATATAACAGGTCTTAAACAACTCAGAATCATGTCGGGAGTTATGATAAGAATTTTTCCATAAGGTTTGCATTCAATGCTACTGAGTAAAATTGAAATACATACTTCTTTTAATGCCAAAGCACTGTATGCACTGAGATATCAACTTTTTTATCTTTAATAGCTGAGTGATATAAAAGGTCTTAAACGTCTCAGAATCATGTGGGCATTTATATTAAGATGTTTCCATAAGGTTTGCATTCCGTGCTTTAGAGTAAAATTGAAATAGATACTTCTAATGTCAAAGCTCTGTATGCACTTAGAAATCAACATTTTTATCTCGCATAGCTAAGTGATATAACAGGTCTTATACAACTCAGAATCATTTCGGGAGTTATGTTAAGATTTTTCCATAAGGTTTGCATTCAGTGCTATTGAGTAAAACTGAAATACATACTTCCTTTAATGCCGAAGCACTGTATGCACTGAGAAATCAACTTTTTTATCTTCAATAACTAAGTGATATAACAGGTGTCAGACATCTCAGAATCATGTGGGGAGTTATGTTAAGAGGTTTGCATCAGGTTTGCAGTCTGTACCTTTGAGTCAAATTGAAATACATACTTTTAATGCCAAAGCTCAGTATGCACTGAGAAATCAACTTCTTTGTCTTGCATAGCTAAGTGATATAACAGGTCTTGAACAACTTAGAATCATGTCGGGTGTTATGATAAGATATTTCCATAAGGTTCGCATTCAGTGCTATTGAGTAAAATTGATATACATAATTCTTTTAATGCCAAAGCACTGTATGCACTGAGAAATCAACTTCTTTATCTTCAATAACTAAGTGACATAACAGGTGTCAAATATCTCAGAATCATGTGGGCAGTTATGTTAAGATGTTTGCATCAGGATTGCAGTCAGTACCTTTGAGTAAAATTGGAATGTATACTTCTTTCAATGCCGATGCACTGGATGAACTGAGAAATCAACTTTTTTATCTTGCATAGCTAAGTGATATAACAGGGTTTAAACAACTCAGAATCATGTCGGGAGTCATGATAAGATGTTTCCATAAGGTTTGCGTTCAGTGCTATTGAGTAAAATTGAAATACATACTTATTTTAATGCCAAAGCACTGCTTGCACTGGGAAATCAACTTTTTTATTTTTAATAGCTGAGTGATATAATAGGTGTCAGATATCTCAGAATCATCTGGGGAGTTATATTAAGATGTTTCTATAAGGTTTGCATTCAGTACTTTAGAGTAAAATTGAAATATATACTTCTTTTAATGCCAAAGCACTGTATGCACTGAGAAATCAACTTTTTTATCTTCAATATCTAAGTGACATAAAAGGTATCGAACATCTCAGAATCATGTGGGCAGGTAGGTTAAGATGTTTGCATCAGGTTTGCAGCCAGTACCTTTGATTAAAATTGAAATGTATACTTCTTTCAATGCCAACGCACTGCATGCACTGAGAAATCGACTTTTTTATCTTCAATAACTAAGTGATATAACAGGTGTCAAACATCTCAGAATCATGTGGGGAGTAATGTTAAGATGTTTGCATTAGGTTTGCAGTCAGTACCTTTGAGTAAAATTGGAATGTATACCTCTTTCAATGCCGATGCACTGAGAAATCAACTTCTTTTTCTTGCATAGCTAAGTGATATAACAGGTCTTAAACAACTCAGAATCATGTCGGAAGTTATGATAAGATGTTTCCATAAGGTTTGCATTCAGTACTTTAGAGTAAAATTGAAATATGTACTTTTAATGCCAAAGATCTGTATGCACTGAGAAATCAACTTTTTTATTTTGCATAGGTAAGTGATATAACATGTGTTAAACAATTCAGAATCATATCGGGGTTATGATAATATGTGTCCATAAGGTTTGGATTTAGTGCTATTGAGTAAATTGAAATACATACTTTTTATGCCAAAGCATTGTGTGCCCTGAAAAATCAACTTTTTTATCTTCAATATCTACATGATATAACAGTTGTAAAACATCTCAGAATCATGTGATGAATAGTGTTAAGATGTTTGCATTAGGTTTGCAGTCAGTACCTTTGACTAAAATTGAAATGTATACTATTTTCATTGCCAATGCACTGTATGCACTGAGAAATCAACTTTTTTATCTTGCATAGCTAAGTGATATAACAGGTCTTAAACAACTCAGAATCATGTCGGGAGTTATGATAAGATATTTCCATAAGGTTTGCATTCAATGCTACTGAGTAAAATTGAAATACATACTTCTTTTAATGCCAAAGCACTGTATGCACTGAGATATCAACTTTTTTATCTTTAATAGCTGAGTGATATAAAAGGTCTTAAACGTCTCAGAATCATGTGGGCAGTTATATTAAGATGTTTCCATAAGGTTTGCATTCCGTGCTTTAGAGTAAAATTGAAATAGATACTTCTAATGTCAAAGCTCTGTATGCACTTAGAAATCAACATTTTTATCTCGCATAGCTAAGTGATATAACAGGTCTTATACAACTCAGAATCATTTCGGGAGTTATGTTAAGATTTTTCCATAAGGTTTGCATTCAGTGCTATTGAGTAAAACTGAAATACATACTTCCTTTAATGCCGAAGCACTGTATGCACTGAGAAATCAACTTTTTTATCTTCAATAACTAAGTGATATAACAGGTGTCAGACATCTCAGAATCATGTGGGGAGTTATGTTAAGAGGTTTGCATCAGGTTTGCAGTCTGTACCTTTGAGTCAAATTGAAATACATACTTTTAATGCCAAAGCTCAGTATGCACTGAGAAATCAACTTCTTTGTCTTGCATAGCTAAGTGATATAACGGGTCTTGAACAACTTAGAATCATGTCGGGTGTTATGATAAGATATTTCCATAAGGTTCGCATTCAGTGCTATTGAGTAAAATTGATATACATAATTCTTTTAATGCCAAAGCACTGTATGCACTGAGAAATCAACTTTTTTATCTTCAATATCTAAGTGACATAAAAGGTATCGAACATCTCAGAATCATGTGGGCAGGTAGGTTAAGATGTTTGCATCAGGTTTGCAGCCAGTACCTTTGATAAAATTGGAATGTATACATCTTTCAATGCCAATGCACTGGATGCACTGAGAAATCAACTTTTTAATGTTCAGTAACTAAGTGATATAACAGGTGTGAAACATCTCAGAATCATGTGGGGAGGTATGTTAAGATGTTTGCATCAGGTTTGCAGTCAGTACCTTAGAGTCAAATTGGAATGTATACTTCTTTCAACTTTTTTATCTTTAATATCTGAGTGATATAACAGGTGTCAGACATCTCAGTATGATGTGGGGAGTTAGATTAAGATGTTTCCATAAGGTTTCCATTCGGTACTTTAGAGTAAAATTGGAATGTATACTTCTTTCAATTCCAATGCTCTGTATGCACTGAGAAATCAACTTTTTTTTATCTTGCATGGCTAAGTGATATAACAGGTCTTAAACAACTTGTCATAACTTCTCAGAGTCATGTCGGGAGTTATGATAAATTGTTTGCATAAAGTTTGCATTCAGTGCTATTGAGCAAAATTGAAATACATACTGCTTTTAATGCCAAAACACTGTATGCACTGAGAAATCAACTTTTTTATCTTCAATAACTAAGTGATATAGCAGGTGTCAAACATCTCAGAATCACGTGGGGAGTTATGTTAAGATGTTTGCATCAGGTTTGCAGTCAGTACCTTTGATTAAAATTGAAATGTATACTTCTTTCAATGCCAACGCACTGCATGCACTGAGAAATCAACTTTTTTATCTTCAATAACTAAGTGATATAACAGGTGTCAAACATCTCAGAATCATGTGGGGAGTAATGTTAAGATGTTTGCATTAGGTTTGCAGTCAGTACCTTTGAGTAAAATTGGAATGTATACCTCTTTCAATGCCGATGCACTGAGAAATCAACTTCTTTTTCTTGCATAGCTAAGTGATATAACAGGTCTTAAACAACTCAGAATCATGTCGGAAGTTATGATAAGATGTTTCCATAAGGTTTGCATTCAGTACTTTAGAGTAAAATTGAAATATGTACTTTTAATGCCAAAGATCTGTATGCACTGAGAAATCAACTTTTTTATTTTGCATAGGTAAGTGATATAACATGTGTTAAACAATTCAGAATCATATCGGGGTTATGATAATATGTGTCCATAAGGTTTGGATTTAGTGCTATTGAGTAAATTGAAAGACATACTTTTTATGCCAAAGCATTGTATGCCCTGAAAAATCAACTTTTTTATCTTCAATATCTACATGATATAACAGTTGTAAAACATCTCAGAATCATGTGATGAATAGTGTTAAGATGTTTGCATTAGGTTTGCAGTCAGTACCTTTGACTAAAATTGAAATGTATACTATTTTCATTGCCAATGCACTGTATGCACTGAGAAATCAACTTTTTTATCTTGCATAGCTAAGTGATGTAACAGGTCTTAAACAACTCAGAATCATGTCGGGAGTTATGATAAGATATTTCCATAAGGTTTGCATTCAATGCTACTGAGTAAAATTGAAATACATACTTCTTTTAATGCCAAAGCACTGTATGCACTGAGATATCAACTTTTTTATCTTTAATAGCTGAGTGATATAAAAGGTCTTAAACGTCTCAGAATCATGTGGGCAGTTATATTAAGATGTTTCCATAAGGTTTGCATTCCGTGCTTTAGAGTAAAATTGAAATATATACTTCTAATGTCAAAGCTCTGTATGCACTTAGAAATCAACATTTTTATCTCGCATAGCTAAGTGATATAACAGGTCTTATACAACTCAGAATCATTTCGGGAGTTATGTTAAGATTTTTCCATAAGGTTTGCATTCAGTGCTATTGAGTAAAACTGAAATACATACTTCCTTTAATGCCGAAGCACTGTATGCACTGAGAAATCAACTTTTTTATCTTCAATAACTAAGTGATATAACAGGTGTCAGACATCTCAGAATCATGTGGGGAGTTATGTTAAGAGGTTTGCATCAGGTTTGCAGTCTGTACCTTTGAGTCAAATTGAAATACATACTTTTAATGCCAAAGCTCAGTATGCACTGAGAAATCAACTTCTTTGTCTTGCATAGCTAAGTGATATAACAGGTCTTGAACAACTTAGAATCATGTCGGGTGTTATGATAAGATATTTCCATAAGGTTCGCATTCAGTGCTATTGAGTAAAATTGATATACATAATTCTTTTAATGCCAAAGCACTGTATGCACTGAGAAATCAACTTCTTTATCTTCAATAACTAAGTGACATAACAGGTGTCAAATATCTCAGAATCATGTGGGCAGTTATGTTAAGATGTTTGCATCAGGATTGCAGTCAGTACCTTTGAGTAAAATTGGAATGTATACTTCTTTCAATGCCGATGCACTGGATGAACTGAGAAATCAACTTTTTTATCTTGCATAGCTAAGTGATATAACAGGGTTTAAACAACTCAGAATCATGTCGGGAGTCATGATAAGATGTTTCCATAAGGTTTGCGTTCAGTGCTATTGAGTAAAATTGAAATACATACTTATTTTAATGCCAAAGCACTGCTTGCACTGGGAAATCAACTTTTTTATTTTTAATAGCTGAGTGATATAATAGGTGTCAGATATCTCAGAATCATCTGGGGAGTTATATTAAGATGTTTCTATAAGGTTTGCATTCAGTACTTTAGAGTAAAATTGAAATATATACTTCTTTTAATGCCAAAGCACTGTATGCACTGAGAAATCAACTTTTTTATCTTCAATATCTAAGTGACATAAAAGGTATCGAACATCTCAGAATCATGTGGGCAGGTAGGTTAAGATGTTTGCATCAGGTTTGCAGCCAGTACCTTTGATAAAATTGGAATGTATACATCTTTCAATGCCAATGCACTGGATGCACTGAGAAATCAACTTTTTAATGTTCAGTAACTAAGTGATATAACAGGTGTGAAACATCTCAGAATCATGTGGAGAGGTATGTTAAGATGTTTGCATCAGGTTTGCAGTCAGTACCTTAGAGTCAAATTGGAATGTATACTTCTTTCAACTTTTTTATCTTTAATATCTGAGTGATATAACAGGTGTCAGACATCTCAGTATGATGTGGGGAGTTAGATTAAGATGTTTCCATAAGGTTTCCATTCGGTACTTTAGAGTAAAATTGGAATGTATACTTCTTTCAATTCCAATGCTCTGTATGCACTGAGAAATCAACTTTTTTTTATCTTGCATGGCTAAGTGATATAACAGGTCTTAAACAACTTGTCATAACTTCTCAGAGTCATGTCGGGAGTTATGATAAATTGTTTGCATAAAGTTTGCATTCAGTGCTATTGAGCAAAATTGAAATACATACTGCTTTTAATGCCAAAACACTGTATGCACTGAGAAATCAACTTTTTTATCTTCAATAACTAAGTGATATAGCAGGTGTCAAACATCTCAGAATCACGTGGGGAGTTATGTTAAGATGTTTGCATCAGGTTTGCAGTCAGTACCTTTGATTAAAATTGAAATGTATACTTCTTTCAATGCCAACGCACTGCATGCACTGAGAAATCAACTTTTTTATCTTCAATAACTAAGTGATATAACAGGTGTCAAACATCTCAGAATCATGTGGGGAGTAATGTTAAGATGTTTGCATTAGGTTTGCAGTCAGTACCTTTGAGTAAAATTGGAATGTATACCTCTTTCAATGCCGATGCACTGAGAAATCAACTTCTTTTTCTTGCATAGCTAAGTGATATAACAGGTCTTAAACAACTCAGAATCATGTCGGAAGTTATGATAAGATGTTTCCATAAGGTTTGCATTCAGTACTTTAGAGTAAAATTGAAATATGTACTTTTAATGCCAAAGATCTGTATGCACTGAGAAATCAACTTTTTTATTTTGCATAGGTAAGTGATATAACATGTGTTAAACAATTCAGAATCATATCGGGGTTATGATAATATGTGTCCATAAGGTTTGGATTTAGTGCTATTGAGTAAATTGAAAGACATACTTTTTATGCCAAAGCATTGTATGCCCTGAAAAATCAACTTTTTTATCTTCAATATCTACATGATATAACAGTTGTAAAACATCTCAGAATCATGTGATGAATAGTGTTAAGATGTTTGCATTAGGTTTGCAGTCAGTACCTTTGACTAAAATTGAAATGTATACTATTTTCATTGCCAATGCACTGTATGCACTGAGAAATCAACTTTTTTATCTTGCATAGCTAAGTGATATAACAGGTCTTAAACAACTCAGAATCATGTCGGGAGTTATGATAAGATATTTCCATAAGGTTTGCATTCAATGCTACTGAGTAAAATTGAAATACATACTTCTTTTAATGCCAAAGCACTGTATGCACTGAGATATCAACTTTTTTATCTTTAATAGCTGAGTGATATAAAAGGTCTTAAACGTCTCAGAATCATGTGGGCAGTTATATTAAGATGTTTCCATAAGGTTTGCATTCCGTGCTTTAGAGTAAAATTGAAATATATACTTCTAATGTCAAAGCTCTGTATGCACTTAGAAATCAACATTTTTATCTCGCATAGCTAAGTGATATAACAGGTCTTATACAACTCAGAATCATTTCGGGAGTTATGTTAAGATTTTTCCATAAGGTTTGCATTCAGTGCTATTGAGTAAAACTGAAATACATACTTCCTTTAATGCCGAAGCACTGTATGCACTGAGAAATCAACTTTTTTATCTTCAATAACTAAGTGATATAACAGGTGTCAGACATCTCAGAATCATGTGGGGAGTTATGTTAAGAGGTTTGCATCAGGTTTGCAGTCTGTACCTTTGAGTCAAATTGAAATACATACTTTTAATGCCAAAGCTCAGTATGCACTGAGAAATCAACTTCTTTGTCTTGCATAGCTAAGTGATATAACAGGTCTTGAACAACTTAGAATCATGTCGGGTGTTATGATAAGATATTTCCATAAGGTTCGCATTCAGTGCTATTGAGTAAAATTGATATACATAATTCTTTTAATGCCAAAGCACTGTATGCACTGAGAAATCAACTTCTTTATCTTCAATAACTAAGTGACATAACAGGTGTCAAATATCTCAGAACCATGTGGGCAGTTATGTTAAGATGTTTGCATCAGGATTGCAGTCAGTACCTTTGAGTAAAATTGGAATGTATACTTCTTTCAATGCCGATGCACTGGATGAACTGAGAAATCAACTTTTTTATCTTGCATAGCTAAGTGATATAACAGGGTTTAAACAACTCAGAATCATGTCGGGAGTCATGATAAGATGTTTCCATAAGGTTTGCGTTCAGTGCTATTGAGTAAAATTGAAATACATACTTATTTTAATGCCAAAGCACTGCTTGCACTGGGAAATCAACTTTTTTATCTTTAATAGCTGAGTGATATAATAGGTGTCAGATATCTCAGAATCATCTGGGGAGTTATATTAAGATGTTTCTATAAGGTTTGCATTCAGTACTTTAGAGTAAAATTGAAATATATACTTCTTTTAATGCCAAAGCACTGTATGCACTGAGAAATCAACTTTTTTATCTTCAATATCTAAGTGACATAAGAGGTATCGAACATCTCAGAATCATGTGGGCAGGTAGGTTAAGATGTTTGCATCAGGTTTGCAGCCAGTACCTTTGATAAAATTGGAATGTATACATCTTTCAATGCCAATGCACTGGATGCACTGAGAAATCAACTTTTTAATGTTCAGTAACTAAGTGATATAACAGGTGTGAAACATCTCAGAATCATGTGGGGAGGTATGTTAAGATGTTTGCATCAGGTTTGCAGTCAGTACCTTAGAGTCAAATTGGAATGTATACTTCTTTCAACTTTTTTATCTTTAATATCTGAGTGATATAACAGGTGTCAGACATCTCAGTATGATGTGGGGAGTTAGATTAAGATGTTTCCATAAGGTTTCCATTCGGTACTTTAGAGTAAAATTGGAATGTATACTTCTTTCAATTCCAATGCTCTGTATGCACTGAGAAATCAACTTTTTTTTATCTTGCATGGCTAAGTGATATAACAGGTCTTAAACAACTTGTCATAACTTCTCAGAGTCATGTCGGGAGTTATGATAAATTGTTTGCATAAAGTTTGCATTCAGTGCTATTGAGCAAAATTGAAATACATACTGCTTTTAATGCCAAAACACTGTATGCACTGAGAAATCAACTTTTTTATCTTCAATAACTAAGTGATATAGCAGGTGTCAAACATCTCAGAATCACGTGGGGAGTTATGTTAAGATGTTTGCATCAGGTTTGCAGTCAGTACCTTTGATTAAAATTGAAATGTATACTTCTTTCAATGCCAACGCACTGCATGCACTGAGAAATCAACTTTTTTATCTTCAATAACTAAGTGATATAACAGGTGTCAAACATCTCAGAATCATGTGGGGAGTAATGTTAAGATGTTTGCATTAGGTTTGCAGTCAGTACCTTTGAGTAAAATTGGAATGTATACCTCTTTCAATGCCGATGCACTGAGAAATCAACTTCTTTTTCTTGCATAGCTAAGTGATATAACAGGTCTTAAACAACTCAGAATCATGTCGGAAGTTATGATAAGATGTTTCCATAAGGTTTGCATTCAGTACTTTAGAGTAAAATTGAAATATGTACTTTTAATGCCAAAGATCTGTATGCACTGAGAAATCAACTTTTTTATTTTGCATAGGTAAGTGATATAACATGTGTTAAACAATTCAGAATCATATCGGGGTTATGATAATATGTGTCCATAAGGTTTGGATTTAGTGCTATTGAGTAAATTGAAAGACATACTTTTTATGCCAAAGCATTGTATGCCCTGAAAAATCAACTTTTTTATCTTCAATATCTACATGATATAACAGTTGTAAAACATCTCAGAATCATGTGATGAATAGTGTTAAGATGTTTGCATTAGGTTTGCAGTCAGTACCTTTGACTAAAATTGAAATGTATACTATTTTCATTGCCAATGCACTGTATGCACTGAGAAATCAACTTTTTTATCTTGCATAGCTAAGTGATATAACAGGTCTTAAACAACTCAGAATCATGTCGGGAGTTATGATAAGATATTTCCATAAGGTTTGCATTCAATGCTACTGAGTAAAATTGAAATACATACTTCTTTTAATGCCAAAGCACTGTATGCACTGAGATATCAACTTTTTTATCTTTAATAGCTGAGTGATATAAAAGGTCTTAAACGTCTCAGAATCATGTGGGCAGTTATATTAAGATGTTTCCATAAGGTTTGCATTCCGTGCTTTAGAGTAAAATTGAAATATATACTTCTAATGTCAAAGCTCTGTATGCACTTAGAAATCAACATTTTTATCTCGCATAGCTAAGTGATATAACAGGTCTTATACAACTCAGAATCATTTCGGGAGTTATGTTAAGATTTTTCCATAAGGTTTGCATTCAGTGCTATTGAGTAAAACTGAAATACATACTTCCTTTAATGCCGAAGCACTGTATGCACTGAGAAATCAACTTTTTTATCTTCAATAACTAAGTGATATAACAGGTGTCAGACATCTCAGAATCATGTGGGGAGTTATGTTAAGAGGTTTGCATCAGGTTTGCAGTCTGTACCTTTGAGTCAAATTGAAATACATACTTTTAATGCCAAAGCTCAGTATGCACTGAGAAATCAACTTCTTTGTCTTGCATAGCTAAGTGATATAACAGGTCTTGAACAACTTAGAATCATGTCGGGTGTTATGATAAGATATTTCCATAAGGTTCGCATTCAGTGCTATTGAGTAAAATTGATATACATAATTCTTTTAATGCCAAAGCACTGTATGCACTGAGAAATCAACTTCTTTATCTTCAATAACTAAGTGACATAACAGGTGTCAAATATCTCAGAATCATGTGGGCAGTTATGTTAAGATGTTTGCATCAGGATTGCAGTCAGTACCTTTGAGTAAAATTGGAATGTATACTTCTTTCAATGCCGATGCACTGGATGAACTGAGAAATCAACTTTTTTATCTTGCATAGCTAAGTGATATAACAGGGTTTAAACAACTCAGAATCATGTCGGGAGTCATGATAAGATGTTTCCATAAGGTTTGCGTTCAGTGCTATTGAGTAAAATTGAAATACATACTTATTTTAATGCCAAAGCACTGCTTGCACTGGGAAATCAACTTTTTTATTTTTAATAGCTGAGTGATATAATAGGTGTCAGATATCTCAGAATCATCTGGGGAGTTATATTAAGATGTTTCTATAAGGTTTGCATTCAGTACTTTAGAGTAAAATTGAAATATATACTTCTTTTAATGCCAAAGCACTGTATGCACTGAGAAATCAACTTTTTTATCTTCAATATCTAAGTGACATAAAAGGTATCGAACATCTCAGAATCATGTGGGCAGGTAGGTTAAGATGTTTGCATCAGGTTTGCAGCCAGTACCTTTGATAAAATTGGAATGTATACATCTTTCAATGCCAATGCACTGGATGCACTGAGAAATCAACTTTTTAATGTTCAGTAACTAAGTGATATAACAGGTGTGAAACATCTCAGAATCATGTGGAGAGGTATGTTAAGATGTTTGCATCAGGTTTGCAGTCAGTACCTTAGAGTCAAATTGGAATGTATACTTCTTTCAACTTTTTTATCTTTAATATCTGAGTGATATAACAGGTGTCAGACATCTCAGTATGATGTGGGGAGTTAGATTAAGATGTTTCCATAAGGTTTCCATTCGGTACTTTAGAGTAAAATTGGAATGTATACTTCTTTCAATTCCAATGCTCTGTATGCACTGAGAAATCAACTTTTTTTTATCTTGCATGGCTAAGTGATATAACAGGTCTTAAACAACTTGTCATAACTTCTCAGAGTCATGTCGGGAGTTATGATAAATTGTTTGCATAAAGTTTGCATTCAGTGCTATTGAGCAAAATTGAAATACATACTGCTTTTAATGCCAAAACACTGTATGCACTGAGAAATCAACTTTTTTATCTTCAATAACTAAGTGATATAGCAGGTGTCAAACATCTCAGAATCACGTGGGGAGTTATGTTAAGATGTTTGCATCAGGTTTGCAGTCAGTACCTTTGATTAAAATTGAAATGTATACTTCTTTCAATGCCAACGCACTGCATGCACTGAGAAATCAACTTTTTTATCTTCAATAACTAAGTGATATAACAGGTGTCAAACATCTCAGAATCATGTGGGGAGTAATGTTAAGATGTTTGCATTAGGTTTGCAGTCAGTACCTTTGAGTAAAATTGGAATGTATACCTCTTTCAATGCCGATGCACTGAGAAATCAACTTCTTTTTCTTGCATAGCTAAGTGATATAACAGGTCTTAAACAACTCAGAATCATGTCGGAAGTTATGATAAGATGTTTCCATAAGGTTTGCATTCAGTACTTTAGAGTAAAATTGAAATATGTACTTTTAATGCCAAAGATCTGTATGCACTGAGAAATCAACTTTTTTATTTTGCATAGGTAAGTGATATAACATGTGTTAAACAATTCAGAATCATATCGGGGTTATGATAATATGTGTCCATAAGGTTTGGATTTAGTGCTATTGAGTAAATTGAAAGACATACTTTTTATGCCAAAGCATTGTATGCCCTGAAAAATCAACTTTTTTATCTTCAATATCTACATGATATAACAGTTGTAAAACATCTCAGAATCATGTGATGAATAGTGTTAAGATGTTTGCATTAGGTTTGCAGTCAGTACCTTTGACTAAAATTGAAATGTATACTATTTTCATTGCCAATGCACTGTATGCACTGAGAAATCAACTTTTTTATCTTGCATAGCTAAGTGATATAACAGGTCTTAAACAACTCAGAATCATGTCGGGAGTTATGATAAGATATTTCCATAAGGTTTGCATTCAATGCTACTGAGTAAAATTGAAATACATACTTCTTTTAATGCCAAAGCACTGTATGCACTGAGATATCAACTTTTTTATCTTTAATAGCTGAGTGATATAAAAGGTCTTAAACGTCTCAGAATCATGTGGGCAGTTATATTAAGATGTTTCCATAAGGTTTGCATTCCGTGCTTTAGAGTAAAATTGAAATATATACTTCTAATGTCAAAGCTCTGTATGCACTTAGAAATCAACATTTTTATCTCGCATAGCTAAGTGATATAACAGGTCTTATACAACTCAGAATCATTTCGGGAGTTATGTTAAGATTTTTCCATAAGGTTTGCATTCAGTGCTATTGAGTAAAACTGAAATACATACTTCCTTTAATGCCGAAGCACTGTATGCACTGAGAAATCAACTTTTTTATCTTCAATAACTAAGTGATATAACAGGTGTCAGACATCTCAGAATCATGTGGGGAGTTATGTTAAGAGGTTTGCATCAGGTTTGCAGTCTGTACCTTTGAGTCAAATTGAAATACATACTTTTAATGCCAAAGCTCAGTATGCACTGAGAAATCAACTTCTTTGTCTTGCATAGCTAAGTGATATAACAGGTCTTGAACAACTTAGAATCATGTCGGGTGTTATGATAAGATATTTCCATAAGGTTCGCATTCAGTGCTATTGAGTAAAATTGATATACATAATTCTTTTAATGCCAAAGCACTGTATGCACTGAGAAATCAACTTCTTTATCTTCAATAACTAAGTGACATAACAGGTGTCAAATATCTCAGAACCATGTGGGCAGTTATGTTAAGATGTTTGCATCAGGATTGCAGTCAGTACCTTTGAGTAAAATTGGAATGTATACTTCTTTCAATGCCGATGCACTGGATGAACTGAGAAATCAACTTTTTTATCTTGCATAGCTAAGTGATATAACAGGGTTTAAACAACTCAGAATCATGTCGGGAGTCATGATAAGATGTTTCCATAAGGTTTGCGTTCAGTGCTATTGAGTAAAATTGAAATACATACTTATTTTAATGCCAAAGCACTGCTTGCACTGGGAAATCAACTTTTTTATCTTTAATAGCTGAGTGATATAATAGGTGTCAGATATCTCAGAATCATCTGGGGAGTTATATTAAGATGTTTCTATAAGGTTTGCATTCAGTACTTTAGAGTAAAATTGAAATATATACTTCTTTTAATGCCAAAGCACTGTATGCACTGAGAAATCAACTTTTTTATCTTCAATATCTAAGTGACATAAGAGGTATCGAACATCTCAGAATCATGTGGGCAGGTAGGTTAAGATGTTTGCATCAGGTTTGCAGCCAGTACCTTTGATAAAATTGGAATGTATACATCTTTCAATGCCAATGCACTGGATGCACTGAGAAATCAACTTTTTAATGTTCAGTAACTAAGTGATATAACAGGTGTGAAACATCTCAGAATCATGTGGGGAGGTATGTTAAGATGTTTGCATCAGGTTTGCAGTCAGTACCTTAGAGTCAAATTGGAATGTATACTTCTTTCAACTTTTTTATCTTTAATATCTGAGTGATATAACAGGTGTCAGACATCTCAGTATGATGTGGGGAGTTAGATTAAGATGTTTCCATAAGGTTTCCATTCGGTACTTTAGAGTAAAATTGGAATGTATACTTCTTTCAATTCCAATGCTCTGTATGCACTGAGAAATCAACTTTTTTTTATCTTGCATGGCTAAGTGATATAACAGGTCTTAAACAACTTGTCATAACTTCTCAGAGTCATGTCGGGAGTTATGATAAATTGTTTGCATAAAGTTTGCATTCAGTGCTATTGAGCAAAATTGAAATACATACTGCTTTTAATGCCAAAACACTGTATGCACTGAGAAATCAACTTTTTTATCTTCAATAACTAAGTGATATAGCAGGTGTCAAACATCTCAGAATCACGTGGGGAGTTATGTTAAGATGTTTGCATCAGGTTTGCAGTCAGTACCTTTGATTAAAATTGAAATGTATACTTCTTTCAATGCCAACGCACTGCATGCACTGAGAAATCAACTTTTTTATCTTCAATAACTAAGTGATATAACAGGTGTCAAACATCTCAGAATCATGTGGGGAGTAATGTTAAGATGTTTGCATTAGGTTTGCAGTCAGTACCTTTGAGTAAAATTGGAATGTATACCTCTTTCAATGCCGATGCACTGAGAAATCAATTTCTTTTTCTTGCATAGCTAAGTGATATAACAGGTCTTAAACAACTCAGAATCATGTCGGAAGTTATGATAAGATGTTTCCATAAGGTTTGCATTCAGTGCTATTGAATATATTTGAAATACATACTTCTTTTAATGCCAAAGCTCTGTATGCGCTGAGAAATCAACTTTTTTTTATCTTCAATAACTAAGTGATATAACAGGTGTCAAACATTCAGAATCATGTTGTGAGTTATTTTAAGATGTTTGCCTCAGGTTTGCAGCCAGTACCTTTGAGTAAAATTGGAATGTATACTTCTTTCAACTTTTTTATCTTTAATAGCTGAGTGATATAACAGGTGTCAGACATCTCAGTATGATGTGGGGAGTTAGATTAAGAAGTTTCCATAAGGTTTCCATTTGGTACTTTAGAGTAAAATTGGAATGTATACTTCTTTTAATGCCAAAGCTCTGTATACACAGAGAAATCAATTTTTTTTATCTTGCATAGCTAAGTGATATAACAGGTCTCAAACATCTCAGAATCATGTGGGAATTTATGTTAAGATGTATCCATAAGGTTTGCATTCGGTGCTATTGAGTGAAATTGAAATACATATTTCTTTTGATGCCGAAGAACTGTCTGCACTGAGATATCAACTTTTTTATCTTCAATAAGTAAGTGATATATCAGGTGTCAAACATCTCAGAATGATGTGGGGAGTTATGTTAAGATGTTTCCATAAGGTTTCTATTCAGTGCTATTCAGAAAAATTGAAATACATATCTCCTTTGATGCCAAATCACTGTATACACTGAGAAATCAACCTTTTTATCTTGCATAGCTAAGTGTTATAACAGATGTGAAACATCTCAGAATCATGTGGGGAGTTATGTTAAGATGTTTGCATCAGGTTTGCAGCCAGTACCTTTGAGTAAAATTGGAATGTATGCTTCTTTCAATGCCAATGCACTGTATGAACTGAGAAATCAACTTTTTTTTCTTGCATAGCTGAGTGATATAACAGGTCTTAAACAACTCACAATCATGTGGGGAGTTATGTTAACAATGTTTCCATAAGGTTTCCATTCAGTGCTATTGAGTAAAATTGAAATAAATACTTCTTTTAATGCCAAAGCAGTGTATGCACTGAGATATCAACTTTTTTATCTTTAATAGCTGAGTGATATAACAGGTGTCAGACATCTCAGAATCATGTTGTTAGTTATATTAAGATGTTTCTATAAGGTTTGCATTCAGTACTTTAGAGTAAAATTGAAATACATAGTTCTTTTAATGCCAAAGCACTCTCTGCACTGAGAAATCAGCATTTTTATCTTGAACACCTAAGTGATATAACAGGTCTCAAACATCTCATAATCATATTGGGAGTTATGTTAAGATGTTTGCATCAGGCTCGCAGTCAGTACCTTTGAGTAAAATTGAAATGTATACTTCTTTCAATGACAAAGCACTGTATACACTGAGTAATCAACTTTTTTTATCTTGCAAAGCTAAGTGATATAACAGGTCTTAAACAACTCAGAATGATGTCGGGAGTTATGATAAAATGCTTCCATAAAATTTGCATTCAGTGCTATTGAGTGAAATTGAAATACATACTTCTTTTAATGCCAAAGCACTGTATGCACTGAGAAATCAACTTTTTTATCATGTATAACTAAGTGACATAACAGCTGTCCAACATCTCAGAATCATGTGGGGAGATTTTTCAGATGTTTGCATCAGGTTTGCAGCCAGTACCTTTGAGTAAAATTGGAATGTATACTTCTTTCAGTGCCAATGCACTGTATGCACTGAGAAATCAAGTTTTTTTATCTTGCATAGCTAAGTGATATAACAGGTCTCAAACATCTCAGAATCATGTGGGGAGTTATTTTAAGATGGGTTCCTAAGGGTTCCATTCAGTGCTATTGAGTAAAATTGAAATATATACCTCTTTTAATGCAAAGCACAGTATGCCCTGAGATATCAGCTTTTTTTTCTTTAATAGCTGAGTGATATAACAGGTGTCAGACATCTCAGAATCATGTGCGGAGTTATATTAGGATGTTTCTATAAGGTTTGCATTCAGTACTTTAGAGTAAAATTGAAATATATACTTTTAATTCCAAAGCTGCGTATGCACTGAGAAATCAACTTTTTTATCTTGAATAACTAAGTGATATAACAGGTGTCAAACATCTCACAATCATGTGGGGAGTCACGTTAAGATGTTTGCATCAGGTTCGCAGTCAGTACCTTTGAGTAAAATTGAAATGTATGCTTCTTTCAATGCCAATGCACTGTATGCACTGAGTGATCAACTATTTTAACTTGCATAGCTAAGTGAACAGGTCTTAAACAACTCAGAATCATGTCGGTAGTTATGATAAGATGTTTCCATAAGGTTTGCATTCAGTGCTATTGAGGAAAATTGAAATACATACTTCTTTTAATGCCAAAGCGCTGTATGTACTGAGAACTCAACATTTTTATCTTGAACAGCTAAGTGATGTAACAGGTCTCAAACATCTCAGAATCATGTGGGGAGTAATGTTGAGATATTTGCATCAGGTTTGCGGTCACAACCTTTGAGTAAAATTGAAATACATACTTCTAATGCCAAAGCTCTGTATGCTCTGAGAAATGAACTTTTTTATCTTGAATAATTAAGTGATATAACAGGTGTCAAACATCTCAGATTCATGTGGGGAGTTATGTTAAGATGCCTGCATCAGGTTTTCAGTCAGTAACTTTGAGTAAAATTGAAATGTATACTTCTTTCAATGCCAATGCACTGTATGCACTGAGAAATCAACTTTTTTATCTTGCATAGCTAAGTGATATAACAGGTCTTAAACAACTCACAGTCATGTCGGGAGTTATGTTACGATGTTTCCATAAGGTTTCTTTTCAGTGCTATTGAGTAAAATTGAAATATATACTTCTTTTAACGCCAAAGCGCTATATGCACTGACATATAAACTTTTTTAACTTTAATATCTGAGTGATATAACAGGTGTCAGACATCTCAGAATCATGTGGGGAGTTATATTAGGATGTTTCTATAAGGTTTCCATTCTGTACTATAGAGTAAAATTGAAATACATACTTCTTTCAATGCCAAAGCACTGTATGCATTGAGAAATCAACATTTTTATCTTGAATAGCTAAGTTATATAACAGGTCTGAAACATCTCAGAATCATGTGGGGAGTAATGTTTAGATGTTTCCATCAGGTTTGTAATCAGTACTTTTGAGTAAAATTGAAATGTATACTACTTTCGAAGCCAAAGCACTGTATGCACTTTGCAATCAACTTTTTTATCTTGAGGAGCTGAGTGATGTAACAGGTCGTAAATGACTCGGAATCATATGAGGAGTTATGTTAAGATATTTCCATCAGGTTTGCATTCAGTACTTTTGAGTAAAATTGAAATGTGCACGTCTTTCAATTCCAATGCACTGTCTGCTCTGAGAATTTACTTTTTTATCTTGAAGAGCTGAGTGATGTTACAGGTCTCAAACAACTCAGTCATATAGGGAGTTATGTTAAGATGTTTCCTTCAGGTTTGCAATCATTAATTTAGAGTAAAATTGAAATATATACTTCTTTCATTGCCAATGCACTGTCTGTACAGAGAAATCAACTTTTTTGTCTTGAAGACCTGAGTGATGGTACATTTTTTAAAAAAACTTAGAATCATATGGGGAGATATGTTAAGATGTTCCATCAGGTTTGCATTCAGTACTTTTGAGTAAAATTGAAATATATACTTCTTTTAATGCCAAAGTTCTGTATGCACTGTGAAATCAACTTTATTATCTTGAATAGCTAGGTGATATAACAGCTCTCAAACATCTCAGAATCATGTGGGGAGTTATGTTAAGATGTTTCCATCAAGTTTGCAGTCAGTAGTTTTCAGTAAAATTGAAATGTGTACTTCTTTCAATGCCAAAGCGCTGTCTACACTGAGAAATCAACTTTTTTATCTTGATGACCTGAGTGAGGTAACAGGTTTTAAAAAACTCAGAACAATATGGGGAGATATGTTAAGAAGTTTCCATCAGGTTTGCATTCAGTACTTCTGAGTGAAATTGAAATATATACTTCCTTTAATGCCAAAGTACTGTATATACTGAGAAATCAACTTTTTTATCTTGAATACCTAAGTGATATAACAGCTCTCAGACAACTCAGAATCATGTGGGGAGATATGTTAAGATGTTTCCATAAGGTTTGCGGTTAGTACCTTTGAGTAAAATTGAAATGTGCAGACTTTCAATTCCAATGCTCTGTCTGCACTCAGAATTCTACTTTTTTATCTTGAAGATCTGAGTGATGTAACAGGTCTCAAACAACTCAGACTCATATACGGAGTTATGTTAAGATTTTTCCTTCAGGTTTGCATTCAGTACTTTTTAATAAATTTGAAATATATACTTCTTTAAATGCCAAAGCACTGTATGCACTGAGAAATCAACTTTTTTATTTTGAATAGCTAAGTTATATAATAGGTGTCAAACATCTCAGAATCAATTGGGGAGTTAAGATGTTAAGACGTTTCCATAAGGTTTGCAATCATTAATTTAGAGTAAAATTGAAATTTATACTTCTTTCAATGCCAATGCTCTGTACGCGCTGAGAAATCAACTTTTTTTATCTTGAATAGGCAAGTGATATAACAGGTCTCAGACATCTCAGAATCATATGGGGAGTTATGTTAAGATGTTTTCATAAGGTTTGCAGTTAGTACCTTTGAGTAAAATTGAAATGTATACTTTCGAAGCCTAAACTGTGTACCTACTGAGAAATCAACTTTTTTATCTTAAATACCTAAGTGATATAACAGCTCTCAGACAACTCAGAATCATGTGGGGAGTTATATAGAGATGTTTCCATAAGGTTTGCAGTTAGTATCTTTGAGTAAAATTGAAATGTATACTTCTTTCATTGCCAATGCACTGTCTGTACTGAGAAATCAACTTTTTTGTCTTGAAGACCTGAGTGATGGTAAAGGTTTTAAAAAACTCAGAATCATATGGGGAGATATGTTAAGATGTTCCATCAGGTTTGCATTCAGTACTTCTGAGTAAAATTGAAATATATACTTCTTTTAATGCCAAAGTTCTGTATGCACTGAGAAATCAGCTTTATTATCTTGCATAGCTAAGTGATATAACAGGTCTCAAACATCTCAGAATCATGTGAGGATTTATGTTTAGATGTTTCTATCAGGTTTGTAGTCAGTACTTTTGAGTAAAATTGAAATGTATACTACTTTCGAAACCAAAGCACTGTATGCACTGTGCAATCATTTTTTTTATCTTGAGGAGCTGAGTGATGTAACAGGTCTTAAACAACTCAGTATCATATGGGGAGTTATGTTAAGATATTTCCATCAGGTTTGCATTAGGTACTTTTGAGTAAAATTGAAATGTGTCTTTCAATGCCAATGCACTGTCTGGACTGAGAAATCAACATTTTTATCTTGAATAGCTAAGTGATATAACAGGTCTCAAACATCTCAGAATAATGTGGGGAGTTATGTTAAGATGTTTCCATCAGGTTTGCAGTCAGTACTTTTGAGTAAAATTGAAATGTGCAGTCTTTCAATTCCAATGCTCTGTCTGCACTGAGAGCTCTACTTTTTTATCTTGAAGAGATGAGTGATGTAACAGGTCTCAAACAACTCAGACTCATATAGGGAGTTATGTTAAGATGTTTCCTTCAGGTTTGCATTCAGTACTTTTTAATAAATTTGAAATATATACTTCTTTTAATGCCAAAGCCCTGAATGCACTGAGAAATCAACTTTTTTATTTTGAATACCTAAGTAATATAATAGGTGTCAAACATATCAGAATCAATTGGGGAGTTATGTTTCCATCATGTTTGCAGTCTGTACCTTTGAGTAAAATTAAAATGTATACTTCTTTCAATGACAATATGCACTGAGGAATCAACTTTTTTTTATCATGAATAGGTAAGTGATGTCAGAGCTCTCAGACAACTCAGAATCATGTGGGGAGTTATGTTAAGATGTTTCCATAAGGTTTGCAATCATTAATTTAGAGTAAAATTGAAATATATACTTCTTTCAATGCCAATGCTCTGTACGCACTGAGAAATCAACTTTTTTTATCTTGAATAGCTAAGTGATATAACAGGTCTCAGACATCTCAGAATCACATGGGGAGTTATGTTAAGATGTTTCCATAATGTTTGCAGTTAGTACCTTTGAGTAAAATTGAAATGTATACTTCTTTCAAAGCCAAAGCTGTGTATCCACTGAGAAATCAACTTTTTTATCTTGAATACCTAAGTGATATAACAGCTCTCAAACATCTCAGAATCATGTGGGGAGTTATGTTAAGATGCTTCTACCAGGTTTGCAGCCAGTACTTTTGAGTAAAATTGAATTTTCACACCTTTGACTTCGAATGCACTGTCTGCACTGAGAATTCTACTTTTTTATCTTGATGAGCTGAGTGATGTAACAGGTTTCAAACAACTCAGACTCATATTGGGAGTTATGGTAAAATGTTTCCTTCAGGTTTGCAGTCAGTACCTTTTAATAAATTTGAAATATATACTTCTTTTAATGCCAAAGCACTGTATGCACTGAGAAATCAACTTTATTATTTTGAATAGCTAAGTTATATAATAGGTGTCAAACATCTCAGAATCAATTGGGGAGTTATGTTAAGATATTTCCATCAGCTATGCAGTCAGTACCTTTGAGTAAAAGTAAAATGTATACTTCTTTCAAAGACAATGCACTGTATGGACTAAGAAATCAACTTTTTTTATCATGAATAGGTAAGTAATGTAAGAGCTCTCAGGCAACTCAGAATCATGTGGGGAGTTATGTTAAGATGTTTCCATAAGGTTTGCAATCAATAATTTAGAGTAAAATTGAAATATATACTTCTTTCAATGCCAATGCACTGTATGCACTGAGAAATCAACTTTTTTATCTTGAATACCTAAGTAATATAACAGGTCTCAAACATCTCAGAATCATGTGGGGTGTTATGTTAAGATGTTTGCATCAGCTTTGCAGTCAGTACCTTTGAGTAAAATTGAAATGTATACTTCTTTCAATGCCAATGCACTCAATGCACTGAGAAATCAAGTTTTTTACCTTGAATATCTAAGTGATATAACAGCTCTCAGACAACTCAGAATCATGTGGTGAGTTATATTGCGATGTTTCCTTAAGGTTTGCAGTTAGTACCTTTGAGTAAAATTGAAATGTATACTTCCTTCAATGCCAATGCACTGTCTGGACTGAGAAATCAACATTTTTATCTTGAATAGCTAAGTGATATAACAGGTCTCAAACATCTCAGAATCATGTGGGGAGTTATGATAAGATGTTTCCATCAGGTTTGCAGCCAGTACTTTTGAGTAAAATTGAAATGTGCACATCTTTCAATGCTAATGCACTATCTGCACTGAGAATTCTACTTTTTTATCTTGAAGAGATGAGTGATGTAACAGGTCTCAAACAACTCAGGCTCATATGGGGAATTATGTTAAGATGTTTCCTTTAGGTTTGCATTCAGTACTTTTTAGTAAATTTGAAAATTATACTTCTTTTAATGCCAAAGCACTGTATGCACTGAGAAATCAACTTTTTTATTTTGAATAGCTAAGTTATATAATAGGTGTCAAACATCTCAGAATCAATTGGGGAGTTATGTTTAGATGTTTCCATCAGCTTTGCAGTCAGTGCCTTTGAGTAAAATTAAAATGTATACTTCTTTCAATGACAATGCACTGTATGCACTGAGAAATCAACTTTTTTATCATGAATAGGTAAGTGATGTAAGAGCTCTCAGACAACTCAGAATCATGTGGGGAGTTATGTTAATATGTTTCCATCAGGTTTGCAGTCAGTATCTTTGAGTAAAATTGAAATGTATACTTCTTTCAATGCAAATGCACTGTATGCACTGAGAGATCAACCTTTTTATCTTGAATAGCTAAGTGATATAACAACTCTCAGACAACTCAGAATCATGTGGCAAGTTATGTTAAGATGTTTCCATAAGGTTTGCATTCAGCGCTATAGAGTAAAATTGAAATACATACTGAGAAATCAGCTTTTTTATCTTGATGAGCTGAGTGATGTTATAGGGTTTAAAACACTCAGAATCATATGGGGAGATATGTTAAGATGTTTCCATCAGCATTGCAGTCAGTACCTTTGAGTAAAATTAAAACGTATACTTCTTTCAATGACAATGCACTGTATGCACTGAGAATTCAACTTTTTCATCTTGAATAGCTAAGTGATATAACAGGTCTCAAACATCTCAGAATCATGTGGGGAGTTAGGTTTAGATGTTTCCATTTGGTTTGTAGTCAGTACTTTTGAGTAAAATTGAATCGTATACTTCTTTCGAACCAAAGCACTGTATGAACTGTGCAATCAACTTTTTTATCTTGAGGAGCTGAGTAATGTAGCAGGTCTTAAACAACTCAGAATCATATGGGGAGTTTTGTTAAGATATTTCCATCAGGTTTGCATTCAGTACTTTAGAGTAAAATTGAAATGTACACTTCTTTCAATGCCAATGCACTTTACGCACTGAGAAATCAACTTTTTGTTCTTGAATAGCTGAGTGATATAACAGCTCTCAGACAACTCAGAATCATGTGGAGAGTTATATGAAGATGTTACCATAAGGTTTCCAGTCAGTACTATTGAGTACAAATGAAATACATACTTCTTTTAATGCCAAAGCACGGCATGCGCTGAGAAATCAACTTTTTTTTATTTTGAATAGGTAAGTGATATAACAGGTCTCAAACATCTCAGAATCATTTGGGGAGTTATGTTAAGATGTTTCCATAAGGTTTGCATTCAATACTTTGAGTAAATTTGAATTGTATACTTCTTTCAATGCCAAGGCACTGTATGCTCTGAGAAATGAAAATTTTTATCTTGAATAGCTAAGTGATATAACAGGTCTCAAGCATCTCAGAATCATGTGGAGAGTTATGTTAAGATGTTTCCATCAGGTTTGCAGCCAGTACTTTTGAGTAAAAGTGAAATGTGCACGTCTTTCAATGCCAATGCACTGTCTGCACTGAGAATTCTACTTTTTTATCTTGAAGAGCTGAGTGATGTAACAGGTCTCAAACAACTCAGGCTCATATGGGGAGTTATGTTAAGATGTTTCCTTCAGGTTTGCATTCAGTACTTTTTAGTAAATTTGAAATATATACTTCTTTTAATGCCAAAGCACTGTATGCACTGAGAAATCAACTTTTTTATCTTGAGTACCTAAGTGATATAACAGTTCTCAGACAACTCAGAATCATGAGTGTTGGTAGACTTGGTAGAGTGTTGGTAGAAGTGTTGGTAGAGTGTTGGTAATCATGTTCTTGGTAGATTTAATTGATGATTTTGGTGTGCATAGAAACAGGAATGATGAATCTAGAGCCCTTTAGCAGCAAATCATTAAGATTGGTGAGTGCATATCTTTAAAGCAGTAATGTCTGAGTTTGTGAACAGCTGGCCATCCATGCTGACAGTACTCCATGGCCTAGCTGCATATTCAGTCCTTTTTCAGTTCAGTGCAAATTTCATACAGTTTACTCTGTGATGCAGGAAAGCTTTCACTGTCCCAGCTAAGTGCATGCTGGTATCTTTTATAAAGGTGGAGTCAGCTTTTGTCTTTTTACTTTTGCATTGCATCTTTGAAAGAGTGTCTGGTATTGCTAAAGATTTGCTGGTGATACGTTCAATGTCGTAAACCTCAGTCTGAATCTTTGCAGACATGGAGGTCAGTCATCCAAGTGTTTTGAGAGGAGGAGTCTGACAAGTGGATTGTGGTTTTTTTCAAGTATGAATTTCATGCCCATCAAATGTAGCAGCTGTAGCAGCTGAAGCATTCACAAGCCCACACAGAAGCCAGCATCTCCTTCTCGATTTGGGTGTAACACTGTTCAGTATGATTCAGTGCGCTTGATGCATATGCCACTGGTTTCCATACACTACTGCAGCCTTGCATGAATGCTCCCCCTAGGCCAAAAGAAAAAGTATCTACTGAGACCTTGGTTGTTTTGTTCGGGTCCATGGATGCCAATGTTGGCAGAGATAAGCTCTGCTTTAAGTGATGACAATGACTTTTCCTGTGGTGCTTCCCAGGTCCAAATGTTTCTCTGAGAGGAGTGGTCACATAGTGGCTTTGTTTCCACCAAATCTGGAATTAGTTAAAACACCAGCTCAGATAGACCGGAAATACATCAGTTGCACTCCTGCAATGTTCACTTCTCTCTCCATGGTGCTGAGGCTATGAAGACTCCCTCAGCTGCTGTACTCCATGCCTGCTAATATGATGGACTGATACTGAGGGTTTGGGCCAACTCTGGATTGCTCTGGGGTTCAGATCTAAGGACTAATTTTAGTTTTAAATGTTGTTGCCCACTTCTGTTGTTTGCATAATTGTGTTTTTCCCCTTTCTCTGTGCATTGGGTGTCGGTCTTTATTTAATTTTTTAGCTGAGTTCTTTTGGGTTTCTTGCTTTGTGGCTATCTGTAAGCAGACAAATCTCAAAGTTGTAGAATTTATACATTCTTTGATAATAAATGTACTTTGGAATTTTGAAACTTTGATGTACTTCTTCTGATGCCCAGTTATTCTCCCATATGTCAAGAGTGACCCATTCTCAAATGCCAAATATCTCCGCTCCCAGAGAAGTGACCTGCTCTAGGTGAAACACAGTTGTCCCATTCCCAGATGTTTCCAGTGCCCCACACTAGGTATTCATGCACAGATTCACAGCACATACATCACAATACACACATACACCCATGCATAGAAACATAGAAAAACATAGAAACATAGAAAATAGGTGCAGGAGTAGGCCATTCGGCCCTTCGAGCCTGCACCGCCATTTATTATGATCATGGCTGATCATCCAACTCAGAACCCCGCCGCAGCCTTCCCTCCATACCCCCTGATCCCCATAGCCACAAGGGCCATATCTAACTCCCTCTTAAATATAGCCAATGTACTGGCCTCAACTGCTTCCTGTGGCAGAGAATTCCACAGATTCACCACTCTCTGAGTGAAGAAGTTTTTCCTAATCTCAGTCCTAAAAGGCTTCCCCTTTATCCTCAAACTGTGACCCCTTGTTCTGGACTTCCCCAACATTGGGAACAAACTTCCTGCATCTAGCCTGTCCAATCCCTTTAGGATTTTATACGTTTCAATCAGATCCCCCCTCAATCTTCTAAATTCCAATGAGTACAAGCCCAGTTCATCCAGTCTTTCTTCATATGAAAGTCCTGCCATTCCAGGAATCAATCTGGTGAACCTTCTTTGTACTCCCCCTGTGGCAAGGATGTCTTTCCTCAGATTAGGGGACCAAAACTGCACACAATACTCCAGGTGTGGTCTCACCAAGGCCTTGTACAACTGCAGTAGTACCTCCCTGCTCCTGTACTCGAATCCTCTTGCTATAAATGCCAGCATACCATTCACCTTTTTCACCGCCTGCTGTACCTGCATGCCCACTTTCAATGACTGGTGTATAATGACACCCAGGTCTCGTTGCACCTCCCCTTTTCCTAATCGGCCACCATTCAGATAATAATCTGTTTTCCTATTTTTGCCACCAAAGTGGATAACTTCACATTTATCCACAATAAATTGTATCTGTCATGAATTTGCCCACTCACCCACCCTATCCAAGTCACTCTGCATCCTCTTAGCATCCTCCTCACAGCTAACACTGCCACCCAGCTTCGTGTCATCCGCAAACTTAGAGATGCTGCATGTAATTCCCTCATCCAAGTCATTAATATATATTGTAAACAACTGGGGTCCCAGCACTGAGCCTTGCGGTACCCCACTAGTCACCGCCTGCCATTCTGAAAAGGTCCCGTTTATTCCCACTCTTTGCTTCCTGTCTGCTAACCAATTCTCCATCCACATCAATACCTTGCCCCCAATACCATGTGCTTTAAGCTTGCACACTAATCTCCTGTGTGGGACCTTGTCAAAAGCCTTTTGAAAATCCAAATATACCACATCCATTGGTTCTCCCCTATCCACTCTACTAGTTACATCCTCAAAAAATTCAATGAGATTCGTCAGACATGATTTTCCTTTCACAAATCCATGTTGACTTTGTCCGATGATTTCACCACTTTCCAAATGTGCTGTTATCACATCTTTGATAACTGACTCCAGCAGTTTCCCCACCACCGACGTTAGGCTAACCGGTCTATAATTCCCCGGTTTCTCTCTCCCTCCTTTTTTAAAAAGTGGGGTTACATTAGCCACCCTCCAATCCTCAGGAACTAGTCCAGAATCTAACGAGTTTTGAAAAATTATCACTAATGCATCCACTATTTCTTGGGCTACTTCCTTAAGCACTCTAGGATGCAGACCATCTGGCCCTAAGGATTTATCTGCCTTCAATCCCTTCAATTTACCTAACACCACTTCCCTACTAACAAGTATTTTGCTCAGTTCCTCCATCTCACTGGACCCTCTGTCCCCTACTATTTCTGGAAGATTATTCTGGAAGATACACACAACACACACACACAAACACACAAAACACACACACACAATACACAAAACACACACACACATGACACAATCACATAAAAACACAAACACACAGATACATACACACACCACGAAATCTAAAGTAACACTTCCATACAAAAAACCATACATTTCTATTGCTCTCAAAAATACCAAGTGGCAACTTGTTGTACCCATTTTAATTTGATGTACCATATGATGTAGAGTGGTTTGGAACTAGTATTACATTTGTGCAGCCTAAACTACAGAAGTTACACTCAGTTGTATGATATGTTACACAGCAGCAATACAAGCATTACCAGAGTAAAAGACATACAGTACATGGCCACTTCCCAGAGAAATGCTATGTGGTATGGTGTTGTAAACACTTTGCTGGAGTGTTCAGGTAGATTTAATGTTGTTTAAAAAGAGGTCTAATGCTGAAAACATTTCACAAGACGAGATTGTTCTGAAAAAAAGGAATTGTTGGGAACAAAGGAGGAATACAAAGAGAGAGAGCATTAACAACAACGAGAGACGTTATAATGTTGTCAGTTTTTTTTACAAAAAAGGTGAGAGACTGTTAAAAACAAAGAGAAAGATAGTTATAATGTTGGCAATTCTTTTTTTGTGTTTATGTAAGAAGCATAAGCCTTGTGCTATGGATAAAGTGAACTGAATCACTCAATTTCAGTGACTATAATTGCAGTTATAACATCTATAGAGAAGAAGTACATACCTAGATTTTCTTTTTTTAATGTGACAAGAAACCAAGTTATCAGAAGATTGATGCTGATGAGAGAGATAAGGGAGACAATGGAGAAACATTCAAAATACTAATAAGAGAAAAGAGAGAAATTAACGAAAAGAGACACAGTTCGGAGTATTGACAGACCGGTTGCTTTGAATGCTGAACTGTTTGAAGTTTGATGGACAGGCAATACCCCAGCAGGGGGATAAAAAGAACAGGTTCGCTAAGGCACGACACACACTACGAGATCACGAGATAACGAGACCCTGGCAGAGCGGTGTGCCCCCACAAGTTGGTGTAGTTTGGAGGTCTGATCGCGGGAACTGACCATAGACGCACAGGGTGAAAAGGTACGATCGGTGGGAACCTGGTGTGTGTGTGTCCGCCCTTGCCTGGGTGCTGGGTTCACCGCGGAAGAACGGTCGTATCTGGAACGGGGGGGCCACAGTCGGTGACCACAGAAGACATTAAAAGGGTTCACCTGAAAGCTAACTGCGAAGAACATCAAAGGTCTGTCTGAATCAGATTTGCATATTTTCTCTCTCTCTCCAACGGCACAACAGCAATTACTGAGAACTGTACTAAGCTGAACTGAACTCTGATTCACTTGAGACTGATCATTTTACCCCTAGACTGCGATAGAGCTTGATTGATTCCTATTACCCTAGTTCTGTGTACATGTGTGTTTTATCATTGCTAACCTGTTGCATTTATATCCTTACAATTAGAGTACTGTGTTACTTATTTCTTTAATAAAACTTTATTAGCTTCTGTTAAACCAGACTCCAACTAAGTGGTCCATTTCTGCTGGTTTGGCAACCCAGTTACGGGGTACGTAGCATTAAGAAAGGGAAATGTTGTGGTGGTTAATAGTGTTATTCCTGTGCGATTCAGTCAGCCACTCCCAAATGGGAGGAGTTCACATTCAGTACTAGCTGGATTATCAATAAAGTTCAGTTGAATATCCTTCATGCTGGCCTCTGCATTACCTCTCAATATCAAACACAACACTGGCGATCCTCTCACCCCTCACAACCTCCCCAGCACCATCCCACTTCTCTGATTGTCACGGTCCGGATCAGGTTCCCTTTAAATTTACTTTGTTTGTGTTACGATCCGGACCGTTGACTCCCTGTTTCCCTTTATTTCCCTGTTTTCCCGTATCCCTCTGGCTTGGTGATTAAAGGCAATTTACTATCGACTGAACCGGCAGTTTATAAGTCTCCGGCTTCAGCCGTTCAGCGTGAGAGTGTTAAGGAAGTCACTGAAGCTAGTGCGAGCCAAAGTCATTTTGCCGGAGCGAGCCAAGTCTCCTCCCGAAGCAAGTGCCAGCAAGCCTTCCCTTATCAGAGCTGGTCCATCAAAGTTAACCCGCCGGGGCGAATCAAGAGCTCGCCGCTGCTTGGTGCGTACTTGTGCCCAGTTATAGTACTGTCTAGCGTTGTGTGGTCTCCGTATCCATGTCCTGTGTCTAAAGGGGTCCCGGCCCTGTACCCTAGAAGGGTCCTGACCCTGTGTCAAGCAGAGACCCGACTCCGTCCTGTGTCTAGGGAGGATTCCCGGCTCAGTGTTTTATGTCCTGTGTCCGTGTCTGTCCAATGAATAAGAGTCCCGGCTCCATATCCTCTGTCAAAGGAGAAGTCCCGGCTCAGTGTTCGACGTCCTGTGTTTGAGTTCCGAATCCTGGCTCCGGGGTTCCAAGTACGAAGTCCTGGCTCCGGGTTTCTGTAGTAACTTCTACTTTGAAAAAGGCACACTCGATAACTTCATGCCCAAGAAACAACTTTACCTCGAACTTCAAAACCGTTATGTATTTACAGAGGCTTTCACAACCCGCATGGCAGGCACGCTATATATAAAGCCCACCGGAAGTAAAAACTCCCATTGTCCTAATTAGTATTAACTTACTTTTAATAATGCTCACATTACAACAATTCCCCCCCTTTAAAATCCAACATTCCCCAAATGTAAAAACTAGGAAATAAAAAGTGGTGTTGTTAACTTGCATACCCCTGAAGGCTTACACTGGTATCTCAGCAACAGTTTATCAATACAAAACATCTGGAAAATGTGACTGATTCAACATTCAATCTAACAACAACAAAAAAAACTGGCCTGTCAAAGATTCAGTCTGTCAGGAGGTTTACGAGTGCGCTGTGATCTGCGCACTACCCCCGGTGACCCAGCAGGCAACACTAGTGAGGGTGTTTTGAGTGGATCTGGTTTTGGGGGCATGAGAGGGGTCTGTCTGATTCACAAATAGAAACTCCATGGAACTGTCTGCCTCTGAGCCAGTATCATGACGCAGGCGCACATGATCCTGATGTCTGCCGAAAACACGTTCATCAGTCAGCTTAACAACATAGGAGACGGGACCACTGCTTAAGAATAACCCCAGGCAGGCATTGCTGGTTGTTTCTCACATAGACATTGTCATCCGGATTTAACTATCTCTCTTGCGCATGTTGATCATGTCCCTCCTTCTGCTTTTCCTGCTTTCTCTCCACTTTTGCCTTCATGTCTGGGCGCAGCAGGTCCAATCTGGACTTGGGCCTATGCCCCATCAGCACACCCTCCTCATAATCTTGTAAACTTCTATCAGGCTTCCCCTTAGCCTCTGACTCTACAGACAAAAAAACCCTAGTCTGTCAAATCTCTTCTTCAAACTCAATCCCTATAATCCAGGTAGCATTCCATTGAACACTTTGCAAAGTCCCCAAACCCTTCTTGTAAAGGGCAACCAGAATTGAATGCAATAACCTCACCTGGGTTGAAAATTAAGGTAATAGAACCAACTCCCCTCTGCGGACACAATGTCCATATCCTTCAAATCTCTGCAGATTCATGTGCCTGTCAGTTTAGTTTAGCTTAAGCCCATGACCACGATTGTGGCATAGGCCACTGACAGCAGTTGGCCAGAATCCTCTGTCCTAAGTTGATACTTGTAATAACTCTTTCAAGTTATCCAAGATGGAGCCCATCTTCCCCTCCTCTCCCAGGGATGAGGTCTTTGGAGCAACTGTTAGTGTTTCTGTAGCTCTGGATTTTTATGGTTTGCTTGCCCCATACCCAACACTCCTCCTTTTGCAACCAAGCCTAGACCATAAGACACAGGAGCATAAGACATTTGGCCCATCGAGTATGCTCCATCATTTCATCATGATTGATCCATTTCCCTCTCAACCTCATTCTCATACCTTCTCCGCATCACCTTTCATGCCCTGACTGATCAAGAATCTATCAACCTCCACCAATGACCTAGCCTCCATGAATTAGGGGTACTTGGAGGCGCATGACAAAATAGGCCAAAATCAGCATAGGAAAATCTTATAACATAGAAATATAGAACATAGAAAATCTACAGCACACAACATTACAATGTTGTGCCAACCATGTAACCTACTCTAGAAGCTGCCTAGAATTTCCCTACTGCATAGCCCTCTATTTTCCTAAGCTCCATGTACCTATCTAAGAGTCTCTTAAAAGACGCTACTGTATCCACCTCTACCACCATCATTGGCAGTACATTCCATGCACCCACCACTCTCTGTGTGAAAAGCTTACCTCTGACATCCCTTTGTACCTACTTCCAAGCACCTCTCATGTTAGCCATTTCAGCCCTGGGAAAAAGCCTCTGACTATTCACACAATCAATGCCTCTCATAATCTTATATACCTTTATCAGGTCACCTCTCATCCTCCATCGCTCCAAGGAGAAAAGGCCAAGTTCACTCAACCTATTCTCATAAGGCATGCTCCTCAATCCAGGCAATATCCTTGTAAATCTCCTCTACACTCTCTTTACAGCATCCACATCCTTCCTGTAATGAGGTGACCAGAACCGAACACATTACTCCAAGTAGGGTCTAAAGTCTTATATAGCTGTAGCATTATCTCATTACAGCAGCTTTGACTATCCCATGTTCATTGACCCCAAGATCTCGCTGATCCTCCACGCTACCAAGTCTTACATTAATATTATATTCTGTCTTCAAATTTGACCTACTGAAAAGAACCATTTCACACTCACCTGGGTTGAACTCCATCTGCCACTTCTGAGCCTATCAATGTTCTGCATGCTATCGATGTCCCGCTGTAACCTCTGACAACCCTCCAGACTATCCACAACACTCCCACATTTTGTATCATAAGCAAACTTACTAACCCACCCTCCTACTTCCTCATCCAGGTCATTTATCAAAATCACGAAGAGGAGGGGTCCCAGCACAAATCCCTGCAGAACATCACTGGTTACTGTCCTCCATGCAGAATATGAACCACCTACAACCACCCTTTGCCTTCTGTGGTCAAGCCAATTCTTGATCCACAAAGCAAAGTCTCCTTGGATCCTATGCCTTATTACTTTCTGAATGACCCTCGCATGGGGAACCTTATCAAATGCCTTTACTGAAATCCACATACACTACATCCACTACTCTACCTTCATCAATGTGTTTCGTTACTTCTTCAAAGAATTCAATCAGGTTTGTAAGGCATGACCTGCCCTTGACAAAGCCATGCTGACTATTCCTAATCAGATTATGTCTCTCCAAATGCTCATAATTCCTACCTCTCAGCATCTTCTCGAACAACTTGCCCACTGTAAGACCCACTGGTCTATAATTTCCTGGGTTATCTCTACTCCCTTTCTTGAACAAGGGAACAATGTTTGCAACCTTCCAATCCTCTGTTACTTCTCCCGTCCCGATTGATGATGCAAAGATCATCACCACAGGCTCAGCAATATCTTCCATCACTTCCCACAGTAGCTTGGGCTATATCTCATCTGGTCCTGGTGACTTATCTAATTTAATACTTATCAAAAGCTCCAGCACATCCTCTTTCTTAATGTCTATACACTCAAGCATTTCAGTCCGCTTTAAGTCATCCCCACAATTGCCAAGGCCCTTTTCACTGGTAAATACTGAAGCAAAGTATTCATTAGGTATGTCCGCTACCTCCTCTGGCTCCATGCGTGTGTTTCCATTCTCACTCCTGATTGGTCTTATTTTCACACAGCTCATCCTCTTGCTCTTCACCTACTTGTAGAATGCCTTGGAGATTTCCTTAATTTTGCTTACCAAGGACTTTTCATGGCCCCTTCTAGCTCTCCTAATTTCATTCTTGAACTCCCTCCTGGCATGCTTGTAATTTTCTAGAGCTCTGACAGTATCTAGTTTCTTGAACCTTTTGTAAGCTTTTCTTCTTAATGAGATTTTCTACATCCTTTGTACACTATGGTTCTTTTACCCTACCGTCCTTTCTCTGCCTCAATGAAACTGCAGAACACCATGCAAGTGTTCCCTGAACATTTGCCACATTTCTGCCATGTATTTCCCTGAGAATATCTGCTCCCGATTTATGCTCCCAAGTTCCTGCCTAATAGCATCATATTTCCCTCTATCCCAATTAAACCAACTCCCCAGATATGCCTGACAAACCTGTTGGTATTCTTTTAAGAAATATCCAGCAGCATAGACAAAGGAGAATTGGTGAATGTTGTGCACTTGGGGATTTTCAAAAGGCCTTTGGCAAGTTAGCAAGATAAGAGCCCATAGTATTACAAGAAAGATACTGGCATGCATAGAGCTTTGGCTGATTGGCAGGAGGCCAAGAGGAATAAAGGGAGCCTTTACTGGTTGGCTGCCAGTGACTAGTGTTGTACAACAGGGGTCTGCATTGGGACAGCTTCTTTTTACGTTATATGTCAATGATCTGGATGATGGAATTGATGGCTTTGTGGCCAACTTTGCAGAGAGGTGCAGGAGAGTATGGAAGAAGCAGAGAGTCTGCAGAAGTATTTCAACAGATTAGGAAAATGGGCAATGAAGTGACAGATAGATACAGTGTCGGGAAGTGTATAGCCATGCACTTTGGTAGAAGAAATAAAAGCATAGACTATTTACTATATGGAGAGAAAATTCAAAAATCTAAGGTGCAATGGGACTTGGGAGTCCTTGTACAGGAGTCGCTGAAGGTTCATTTTCAGGTTGAGTCGGTGGTGAGGAAGGCAAGTGCAGAATTAGCATTCATCTGGAGAGGACTAGAATATAAAAGCAAGGATATAATGCTAAAGCTCTATAAGGCACTAGTTCATAAAAATAATTCCAGGAATGAAAGGGTTACCATATGAGGACAGATTGATGGCTCTAGGCCTGTACTTATTGCACATTATGCCGCTGGCAGCAATGAAGGCCCTCCAGCTCTGTCTGTCATTGGTCACACACAGATGTAGAAGGACTCTTCAATGCTGTTTCTGTAACAATTTTTTTGACCAGTCAGGGTTGTTAGCCCTGAGCGGAACCCCCAAATATGGAGGACCAATGGACTACCCTTATATTGGCCTCTAGGCATAGGTGATCCTACCAAAAGTTGGTAACTCCATCAACAACACCAGTTGTCCAGTCACCAACTCCAGACTCCAGGCAACATAACGCTCTGGGTCATTGAAGCATACAAGCCTCCAAACCCTAGAACAAGTTTGTGGTCCTCTTGGAGGTCTGGGCTTATACTCCCTGAAATTCAGAAAAATGAGGGGGATCTCACTGAAGCTGATTGAATGTTGAAAGGCCTTGACAGAGTGGATATAGAGGGAATGTTTCTTATTGTGAGAGAGTCTAGGGTCAGGGGGCACAGCCTCAGAACAGAGGACGAATTTCATTAGCCAGAGAGTGTTGAATTTATGGAATTCATTGCCACATTCAGCTGTGGAGGCCAAGTCAGTGGGTATTTCTAAAGCAGGGGTTTCTTGATTAGTTCAGTGCAGAAGCATTATGGAGAGAAGGCAAGAGATTGGGGCTGGGAGAAAAATGGATCAGCCATGATGAAATGATGGAGCAGATTCAATGGGCCAAATGGCCTAGTTCTGCTCCTAGATCTTATGGCCTTATTGTCACAATGGCGGGGCATTGGGAGCAAGGGTGGACCCAAATGCAAGACACATCTTGTGTGGTTAATTAAATTTAGTTTATTGTTCGATATCAGGAGAGCTAGGCAGGAGCAGGAGTAGTGAACTGGACAAGGACTGAGGACTACGACTAGGCTGGGACCAAGGGTCTGGGCCAGGACTTGGAATCGGCTCCCAGAACTAGAGGAGACATGAAGAGGCTAGGGTATGGACTCCGAGCCCAAGACTGGGCAAGGACCCAGTACCTGGGCCTTGCCTCGGGCTCGGACCCCAGAAGCAGGCATGGACATGACATGGGCTAGGGAGAGGAGGAACATGGGAACACAGAGCCTCGGTCTCGGGAGAGCAGGTACATGGAAACATGGACACATACACAGAACACAGAGTCGGGACCCCTCCTTGGGTACAGGACATAGGGCCTGGACTCATGACCCTCCGCGAAGCAACGGCAAGACGGTCTGACCTACCCCACGGAGGCGAGGACAAGACGAGACACGACTCCCCGCGGGGTAACGGCAAGATGGCCTGACATACCCCCACGGAGGCGAGGACCAGACACGACAAAACATGTCCCCCCGCGGAGTAATGGCAAGACGGCCTGACTTACCCCCACGGAGATGAGGACCAGACAAGACAAGACCAACACGAATGAACACCAGACAGTACCTATCTGGCTCTGGCAATGGAACTAGACCGAAGTGCAGGCGGAGGCTGCTGATGAGGGCTAGAGGCGAGAGGGGCGGAGAAGGGATTCAGACATGGGGGTAGGACAGGAATCATAGATCACTAGGGCCAGGACTTGACTCAGAACTGGGAAGCTGCCAGGAACAGGTCTTGACTTAGTGCTAGAATGCTGCCAGGGACAGGACTTGGCTTAGTGCTAGAATGCCGCCGGAGCCAGGACTTGACTTGGAACCTCCGGGTAGTGGCGAGCTCTCGACTCGGCCCAGGAACAGTAGACAGCGGTTCTTGATTCCCTCCGGCGGGTTAACTGACGGACCCACCTCGGTGAGGACGCTTTGCAGACTCACTTTGGCGAGGTAACTGGACAGGGTTGCTCCGGTGAGGAAGGGCGAATTACCAGCACACGCTTCCGCAGAGACTAGGCTTGCTCCGGCCAGATGACATTGGCTCGCCGTGACTTTGCAGACTTTGCAGATGCTCCCTCCCCGAACGACTCAAAGCCGGAGACTATAAACTGCCGGTTCAGCCGAGTGTTAATTGCCTCTAATCACCAAAGTCGAGGGACACGGGAAAACAGGGAATCAACGGTCTGGATCATAACATAAACAAGCTAAATTTATAGGGACCCCGATCTGGACCATGACAGTACCCCGCCTCCCAATGGGAGCCTCCAGGCGACCAACAGATTTGCCTGTATTATCGATGACCCGGGTGTGTGTGGGGGGGATTTGGCCGGTGGGCAAAACAGAACACTACCTTGAATTTCAGGCTGACAAGAGTTTGGAAAAACAGTTTGTGTCTGCTGGGTGCATGTTTGGCGGGAGTGTTCTGTCACATTGGCGGGGCATTGGGAGCAAGGGTGGACCCAAATGCAAGACACATATTGTGAGGTTAATTAAATTTAGTTTATTGTTCGATATCAGGAGAGCTAGGCAGGAGCAGGAGTAGCGAACTGGACAAGGACTGAGGACTACGACTAGGCTGGGACCAAGGGTCTGGGCTAGAACTCGGAATCGGCTCCCAGATCTAGAGGAGACATGAAGAAGTGAGGGTATGGACTCCAAGCCCAAGACTGGGCAAGGACCCAGTGCCTGGGTCTTGCCTCGGGCTCGGACCCCAGAAGCAGGCATGGACATGACATGGGCTAGGGAGAGGAGGAACATGGGAACACAGAGCCTCAGTCTTGGGAGAGCAGGTACTTGGAACCATGGACACATACAGAGAACACAGAGTCGGGACCCCTCCTTGTGTACAGGACATAGGGCTGGGACTCACATACAGAACAGAGAGCCGGGACCCCTCCTTGGGTACAGGACATAGGGCTGGGACTCATGACCCTCCATGGGGCAATGGCAAGACTGCCTGACTTACCCCATGGAGGCGAGGACAAGACAAGACAGAACGTGATCCCCCGTGGGGCAACGGCAAAACGGCCTGACTTACCCCCACGGAGGCGAGGACCAGACAAGAGAAAACCAACACGAATGAACACCAGACAGTACCTATCTAGCTCCGGCAATGGAACTAGACCGAAGTGCGGGCGGGGGCTGCAGACGAGGGCTAGAGGCAAGAGGGGCAGAGAAGGGATTCAGACATGGGGTTAGGACAGGAATCATAGACCACCAGGGCCAGGACTTGATTCAGAACTGGGAAGCCGCGAGGGCCAGGACTTGACTTGGTGCTTGAATGCCGCCAGGACCAGGACTTGACTTGGTGCTTGAATGCCGCCAGGACCAGGACTTGACTTGGTGCTAGAATGCCGCCAGGGCTAGGACTTGACTTGGTGCTAGAATGCCTCCAGGGCCAGGACTTGACTTGGTGCTAGAATGTCACCAAGGGCCAGGACTTGACTTGGAACTTGAATGCTGCCGGAGCCAGGACTTGATTTGGAACCTCCAGGTAGTGGTAAGCTTTCGACTCGGCCCGGGAACAGTAGACAGCGGTTCTTGATTCCCTCCGGCGGGTTAACTGACAGACCCACCTCGGTGAGGAAACTTTGCAGGCTCACTTTGGCGAGGTAACTGGACAGGGCTGTTCCGGTGAGGAAGGGCGAATTACCAGCACACGCTTCGGCAGAGACTAGGCTTGCTCCGGCCAGATGACATTGGCACGCCGTGACTTTGCAGATTTTGCAGACACTCCCACCCTGAATGGCTGAAAGCCAGAGACTATAAACTACCGGTTCAGCCGGGTGTCAATTGCCTCTAATCACCAATGTCAAGGGACACGGGAAAACAGGGAATCAACTGTCCGGATCGTAACATAAACAAGCTAAATTTAAAGGGACCCCAATCCGGACCATGACACTTATAGCTTTAGTCTTTTTCCCAGGGTTGAGGAATCAAGAACTAGAGGGCATAGGTTTAAGGTGAGAATTTAAAAGCAACCTGAAGGGCAAATTTTTTTGTCAGAAGAAGTGGCATATTCACAGCATTTAAGCTACTTCGACAGGTACATGGATCGGAAAGATAGAGAGTTAGAGATATACATACATAGAGAGAGAGAGAGAAAGACCAATGTCCCTCAGTCCCTCTGCCAGAGGGAATATCAGTACATTGACCGGTGTCTCTTTGTCCTTGTCTCTGAAGGGGACATTGTATACTAACCGGTGTTTCTCAGTCTCTCTCTCTCTGTACACTGATCAACGCCCATCAATCCCTCTCTCTCGGGTAGATATCTTAGTTCCTCTCTCAGGGGAAGATCTGTACACATTGGAAAGACAAACCCTCTCTCAACATTTAGTCACCAAAGCCAAGAGAATGTATCGTTCCTCTATTTCCTCAGGAGGCTACAGAAATGCGGTATGTCCCCATCAGCCCTCACCTATTTTTATTGATGCACCATAGAAAGCAACCTACTCAGACACAGCTCGGCACTTCATGGAAACCAGCCTCTCCTTGGTGGAATCTGTACAGTTTTTGCTGCCTCGGGATAGCAGCCAACGTAATCTAAGATCCCACCCACACCAGACATTCCCTCTTGTTCCCCCTCTCATTGGCCAAAAGATACAAAAGCCTTAAAACACATACCAACAGGCTGAAGGGCAGCTTCTACCCGCTGTTATAAGACTATTGAATAGTCACCTATTACAATAAGATGGATTCTTGACCTCACGATCTACACATTGTGGCCTTTGCACTGCAGTTTCTCTGTAATTGTAACATTTTATTTTGCATTCTATTATTGTTTCAAAAACGAAGGTTTTTAACTGTACTCCATTACAGTTGACAGGAGTAACCCGTTACTAGTTTTTTTCTCTCTGTGAACACTGGAAAATCTAGGATGGGGGAAGGGGATAAAAGGTGCCACTGTAATCTCCGGGGAGGATTTAGGGTTTACAGAGAGTGAAGTGGTAAATCCCAGCAGGACAGCACCGCAAGGGTTAACAGATCTTGGACGGTTGCCAGTACAGGTTAGTCATCCCCGAAGGATGAGTCGATGGGCGTAGGAAATTTGGTGAGCAGGGGAGGAGTTGTCCTAAGCTCTTGAGGGACGAACTGGGAGCTATGCAAGAGCTGGTGTGAAGGGGAGGAGCAGAGGGAGGAAGGGAGGTAAAGGAATAGAGAGAGTGAGAGAGGAAGTGAGAGAGGTTCCGCACAAGCAGGTATTCACAGAGGTGATTCGGTCATGCAGATGAAGCAGAGGCGTGGAGAAGGAACCCAGCAAATGGGTTGAGGAGGAGAAGACAGCGAAGGGAGCAAGGCTGGGGACATGGAAGAGAACAGCACAGGAAGATCCTGTGAGTAGTTAACAGGTGGCAGGACCCCCCCCCCCCACCTTTTGTAACCTCCATCCCACCTTCCCTGTGTCTTAACCCTCCTTTCCCCAACAGCCCTCCATTTCCCTGCAAACCCCTTACTCCACAATACCTCCCCCATCTCTGTACCCTCTTTCCATGTCTCTGTGACCCCTTTTTCCTCTACAGTCTGCAGGCTGTGTAGCCCCTCACTCCCTTATGTGCCTCCCCATCTCTATAACCCCCTCCCTCCCTGTCTCTTTACTAATCTCTGTAACCTAACCTTTATGTATCAATTTACATAGTTGGGAGTGAGCCAGTCTTGTATTCAGTCCTGGTGTTCGGCAGTTACTGTATATGTATTGTGTAACAGATCTCCAGGAGTGGGTTACAGGTTGGAATCTAATCTAAGGGTCTGGGAGTTTATGCATAGAATAACATATCCCTGGGAGGGAGTTACAGGGTGGGATTTTATCCAAGAGTTCACAGGGTTTGCGTATAGGATAACAGATTACCAGGAATGAATCTCATGCTCTCTATTTCTCTCTCTCTCCCTCTCTCCCCACACACACTTTCCATTTAAATTGCACTCTCCCTCCTCCCTCCATCCTTCTCTCCCTGTACCCTTATACTGTAACTCCATACAACCTACATTGCCACTGCCAGACAATCTCTCCTTTGCACTGTGCGTCTCTCCCCCACCCCTCTCTGTCCCCTGCCTTCCCTCTGCCTCCGTCTCTCTCCTTCTTACCTCTCCTCTCTCCCTCTAGTTCTCACCTTGTCACCTCTCACTCTCCTTCCTTCTCTCCCTCCATCTCTCCTTACTTCTCTTACTGTAATTCACTTACTCCCTCATTATCCCTCCATCTCTCCCTCCCTGCACCCATTCCTCTTCCTCCATCCATCCATCCCCCTCTACTCCCCTCCTCTCTTCCCATCCCCAGAACCATGCCTTCGTTTCTTTCCCTCCCTCACGAATCCTCCTTTTTTCTGCAGTGTATCCCAGTATCTGGACACGATCCCGTACCAGGAGAATTTCTCAACTGGTCACCCAGCTGGAGAATGTGGTGGCTGAACTCAGTGCCCAATCTGACCGACTGCTGGACCTCTATGTGAGTCCTGGAATATTGTGGTTACAGAGATGGGGAGAGGAAATGTGGGGAAGGGAGGAGTTGCAGAGCTGAGGAGCTGCGTGGGGGATGATGGGGGTCACAGAAACGGGGAAGGATGTAGGTGAGTGAGCCACAGAAGAAGGAGGGATCAAATGGGAAGGGGTGAAAGGGATGGAGGGGGTTAGAGAGATGGGGAGAGGTGCAATGCAAGGAGGCAGTCACAGAGAGTGAGGTGTGGGGGTCACAGTGATAGGGTCACAGGAGAAGGAAGAGGTCAAAGACTGAAGGGGTGCAGGCTATAGAGGGGTTCACAGAAACGTGAAGGGTGTAGTGAAGGGAGGGGGGCCACAGAGACCGTGAATGTAGGTGGGGAGAGGTCGCGAACACAGAGAGGGGCTTATAGAAATGGCGAAGGAAGCAGGAGAAATAAGGCCCCGCAGAGATGGGGAAGGGTCTTGTGGCAGAGGGGTCAAGGTCATGACAAGGTGCGTAAGGGAGGGATGAGGCTACAGATTTGTGGAGAGGTGTATGGCAGGGAGAGGTGCATAGGGATGGAGTGGGGACAGGGAAGTGTTTATTGGGAGGGGAGGAGGTATTCAAGGAAGTGAGGGTGTCACAGATAGAGGTGATGGGGGGGGAGAGAGGGTTCCCAGAGATGGGGGCTGTACGGGGTCACGGTGAGAGGTTTATGGGAAAGAAGAGGTTACAGAGTCAGGGAGGCATGCACAGGAGGAAGAGTGTCAAACAGGCAGGGAAACGTGTAGGGGATGGAAGGTGTCACGGAGGTGGGAAGGGTGGCTTGGAGACAGCAAGGGTATGGGGGAGGGAGAGAATGCAGACATGGAGAGGTATAAATGAGGGTGTGTGTTTGGGCTCTCAAGATGTGACCAAATCCTCACCCTTGTCTCTCTCCCCTCTCTCTCTCTACACCCCATCATCCCGCCTCCCCCTCTCACCCCTCTTTCTCCATCCCCTCTCCTCCTTCTGCTCCAGAGGCAGCAGCTGGGCCCGCCACTAGATCACCCAGACTTCATGCCCCCAGACATTCCCCTGGGTCTCCCAGAGCACCCATCCACCCAGCCTGGGGCAGCCTGGCTTTCCCAACGCCTCTGGGCATTCACCCTGCTCTCCTGTCTCCTGGGACGTCAGCTTGATGACCAGCGGCACCTTCGGCCCTCCCAAGTCGAGCTCCTAGACCTGCTGGCTTACTACTGGACTAGCCTCCGTGGACTGGTCGCAACTTTGGAGGGGTTTCTGGGTACCCTGGGAGTGAAGACTGTGACCTACCCCATTCCTCCAACCCCGCCACCAGAAGAGATGGAGTGCCTGGCTCCTGGGCCTCCTGAGAGGGGCACTGAGGGAGCAAATGTCTTCAAGATGAAGGTGCAGGGGTTGCTGGTGTGCCTCCGCTGTGCCTTCTGGCTGCAGGTGTCTAAGGGGGGCTTCCGTGCCTCCTCCCTCCTTCTCTGAGGGGACATTTCTAGGAACAGCATTCCCTCCGGCAGTACTCCCTCTCTCCTCACAGTCTCATTCCTTCCTTCCCTTCCTGTGTTTTTCTCCGTCCTTCTGACATCTCCCTCCTTTCTTGCTGCCTCTCCACCTTCCGCCCTTTCCAATAGTCTCCCTCTCTGCTATCCTCCTTCCTCTTCCTTCCTGCTCTCCTCTCCCCACCCTGTGTCTCAACATATGGCCCTGTGCTCACCATATGGCAGCTCCTCTGAATGATCCTACCTGGTCCCACCAACTGCTGGGAGCCCATTGCCTTATTCCCACTCACTGAGGCGGAAGGAATGCTTAGGTGAGGTTCTGGGGAGCCCGATGTCCTGCATTGAGAACAGCCAGTGTCCCAGACAGTCTCTCAGCCAGGTCTGGGGCTCATGGTGAAGGTTAGGGTCATAAAAGTGGTTGGTGGATGTAGAGTTTTCTGTTTCGTGTGTGTGTACGAGAGAGAGAGAGTGTGAATTTGATACAGGGAGGTGTGTGTATGTGTGAGAGACGGTGATTGTGTTGGCCTAAGGGTGAATCTGTATTTCTATATGAGAGAATGTACAGAGCCTCCTTGGAAGTTTTCATATTTTATTGTTTTCCAACATTGAATCACAGTGGATTTAATTTGCTTTCCTTGACACTGATCATCAGAAAAAAACTCTTTTGCGTCGAAGTGAAAGCAGATCGCTACAAAATGATCTAATATACAAATATACAACACAAAATAATTGATTGCATTAGTTTTCACCCTCTTCGAGTCAGTATTTAGCAGATACAGCTTTGGCAGCAATTACAGCCTTGAGTCTGTGTGGATAGGTCTCTATCAGCTTTGCACATCTGGACACTGCAATTTTCCCCCTTTCTTCTTTATAAAACTACTCAGGCTTTGTCAGATTTCATGGGGATCATGAGTAAACAGCCCTTTTCAAGTCCAGCCACAAATTCTCAATTGGATTGAGGTCTGAACTCTGACTTAGCCACTCCAGGACATTAACTTTGTTGTTTTTAAGCCATTCCTATGTAGCTTTGGGTTTATGGTTGGGATTATTATCTTGCTGTAAAACAAATCTTCTCCCAAGTTACAGTTCTCTTGCAGACTGCATTAGGTTTTCCTCCAGGATTTCCCTGTATTTTGCTGCATTTATCTTACCCTCTACCTGCATAAGCCTTCCAGGGCCTGCTGCAGTGAAGTATCCCCACAGCATGATGCAGCTGCTACCATGCCTCACGGTAGGGATGATGTGATGTGTTCGGCTTACACCAAACATAGTGCTTAGTCTGATGGCCAAAAAGCTCAATTTTGGTTTCATCAGACCATAGAATTTCCAGTTGAATTCAGAGTCTCCCACATGCCTCTGGCAAACTAGCCTAGAATTCATGTGAATTTCTTTTCCACAGTGTCTTTCTCTTTGCCCATAAAGCTGTGACTGGTAAAGCACCAGGGCAACAGTTGTTAAAATCTACAGCACATTACAGGCCCTTTGGCCCACAATGTTGTGTCGGTCATATAACCTACTCTAGATCTAAACTACCTAGAATTTCCCTACCACATAGCCCTCTATTTTTCTAAGCTCCACATACCTATCTCTTTATTCTCTTAATAAGTCTCTTAAAAGACTTTATTTAACTGACTGTACTACCGTCACTGGCAATGCATTCCACGCACCCACCACTCCCTATGTGAAAAACTTACCTCTGACATCCCCCTTGTACCTACTTCCAAGCACCTTAAAACTATGCCCCCTCATGTTAGCTATTTTAGCCCTGGGAAAAAGCCTCTGGCCATGCACACGATCAATGCCTTTCATCATGTTATACACCTCTATCAGGTCACCTCTCGTTCTCTGTCGCTCCAAAGAGGAAAGGCCAAGTTCACTCAACCTATTCTCATATGGCACACTCCCCAATCCAGGCAACATCTTTGTAAATCTCCTCTGCACTCTCTCTGTAGTATCCACATCCTTCCTGTAATGAGATAACCAGAACTGAACGCAATACTCCAAGTGGGGTCTAACTAAGTTTTTATATAGCTGACTACAGATTTTGCATGTACAGTCTCTCCCATCTCAGCCACTGAAGCTTTTAATTCCTCCAGAGTTGTCATATATCTCTTGGTGGCCTCCCTCACCAGTCCCCTTCTTGCAAGGGTCACTAATTTTTTGAGGACGGCCTGCTCTAGGCAGATTTACAGCTGTGCCATATTCTTTCCATTTCTTCATGATTGATGATTTAACTAATTATGTGACTTCCAAAACCAATTGGCTGCACCAGTGATGATTTGGTGTGTCATATTAAAGAGGGTGAATACTTACGCAATTAATTATTTTGTGTTTTATATTTGTCATTAATTTAGATCACTTTGTAGAAATCTGTTTTCACCTTGACACAAAGAGTCTTTTTCTGTTGATCAGTGTCAAAAAAAGCCAAATTAAATCCACTGATTCAATGTTGTAAAACAATAAAACTTGGGCGGGGGGAGTGAATATTTTATATAAGCACTGGATGTGGATGTGGATGTGTGGAAGAGAGTGTGAGTATAACTTTCTGATTGAGTGTGAGTGCGCATGTGAATGAGTGGTGAGTGAGAGTGATGCACATCCATGCATGTGTGTATATGTGTGAGAGAGAGAGAGAGGAGAGAGAGAGAGAGAGAGGGAGAGAGAGAGAGGTCTGCATGGGAGACGGAGATCATCTGCATATGTGTGCTTTCTCCTTCCTTCTCTCTCCCCTCTCTCTTCTCAATCTCCTCTGTCCACTCTCTCTGTACTCTCTCCCTTTCTCTCTCACTCTCCCTTTTTCTGTCCTTCCCTCCTTCTCTCTTGCCACACTGTGTCTGAATCCATCAGAGTGAAGGTCCCTTCACAAACTCCAATGGTCAACTCTCCTGTTGAGCTGTATGTTACAGGAGCAAAAATCCAAAAGAACAGCTGAAAGGAATGCTGGAAAGTTGGGGCGAATGTGAACTTCCTTTTTGGCAGTGGACTGCAATGATTTTCTTCTTGAAAGAAATCTGATTTACAAGATTTGGAACTATGTTTTTGAGTGCTGTGTGAGCGACAGTGACTGGCAGATTGCCAAGGATGGTTACTAAACTGTAATGGAAGCTGTGAATTGATTCCATCTTTAACAATGATAAACTCCCTCCTACCTGGATTTCTTCTCCCGAGATGACTGGGTGAAGAGCCTTCAGTGACTCCTTGGACCTTTGTGTGGTCTGGAGGAAGCTGTGTTGTGAAGTATTCATATATTCCTGCTAATCTTGGGAAAGCTCCCCTTTTCTGCTTTGGAGGACTAATTAATGGTGTGTTCCACTGGTTGCCTGACCAAGGAGCACGAATCTGTCATCAAGTGACTTGAGAAAGGCAGATATTGGGAGAAGAAGGAAGCACTCAGAGACTTGTAGATTGACAGGTGTTGAGGTGTTGATGTGATGTTGCAGGATTTGCACCTCACTTTCCCTTCTACTCTCCAGAACAGTGGCGAGGAATCCACAAGCAATTCATCTGTCATGGATCTAGTGGGAATTCTTCAAGCATCCGTCACCAGATCCATCCAGAGTGGATGCTCACAAAATTTTGTGGGAGGACCAATCTGAGGTCAGCCCCAACGATGTTGAGTGGCTGGATTCTGCCCTATCATTACAGGAACAGACCAGTACCCTCAACCACCTAGGGAGAGTAGGTTTGGGTCTGGATGGGCTTGCTGTTGAAATCCTCAGTGCCTCCTGAGAGTCAACTACACCAAGGTCTTGGGGGAAGCTTGGCCTCTGGTGTGGGATAGTCATAGTCCTGCTGCCCAAGAAGGGGAAAATGGTACTGCGGAGCTCAGGACAAGATCTTTGCCCAGCAATGGCCAATTTTCTGGGCTCCATTCTGGTTCAGATCAACACTGACCAGTCCCGTATGGTTCCAGGACAATCCATTTGGAACAACTACCTTAGTCTGGGACCTGAAGCACCTTTCTTGGGGGTATGAGAGGGTGGTTACTGGTCTCTCATTCATCTTTCTCTCTCAATCAAGGTCAAGTTGATTGTCATTGCCATTTAACTATATGCATGTATACCACCATCTGAGACAACATTTCTCCAAAGGAACACACACAGCCTGCTGGAGGAACTCAGCAGGCTAGGCAGCATCTTGCCTGACCTGCCGAGTTCTTCCAGAATTTTATGTGTGTTTGCAACATTTGCTGATTCTTTCGTGTTTGCAACATTTCTCCGGACCAGGGTGTAAAGCACAGTAGTACACATAACACGTAACACACATATAACACTCAGTAAAGTAAGAATTAAATCTAAAAAAGAATTACACATAGATAAAGAAAGTAAAGTTTATAACTTAAGTATTTAGCGTACAGTACAAATTATCTGATGACACTTCAAATACAATGTGGCAGGGAATTCAGAAGCTTAATGGCCTAGAAGCTGTTTCCCATCCAGACCATTCTTGTTTTTATGCATTGAAGTCTTCTGCCTGATAGTAGAATGTCAAAGAGGATGCTGGTTGGATTGGTGGGATCCTTGATAATAATAAGGGCCCTACATATGCAGTCCCTGACAAATGTCCCTGATGGATGGTAGGAAGACACCTATGATCCTGTCAGCCGTTCTCATAGTCCTTTGTAGGGACTTCTGGACCGATGCTCTGCTCCTCCCATACCTGATGGAGATGCAGCTTGTCTGGTCACTCTCAATGGTGCTCCTGTAAAATAGGTGGGGAACTGGTGGTGTAGGAGTCTCACTTGCCTCAATCTGTTCAGAGAATGGAGGCACTGCTGTGTTTTCTTTATTCAGGGAGGTGATATTGAGGGACCAGGTGAGGTTGTCTATGATATGAACTCCCAGGAACTTGGCGCACTTAACTCTCTCTATGGAGGAGCCATGTATGCACAGAGGAAGGTGGTTCATCTGCACCTTCCTAAAGTCCACAATCACTTCCTTGGTTTTCTCCATGTTTAGACTTCAGTTCAAGTTTTCGTTTATTGTCATTTAGAAATGCATGCATTAAAAAATGATACAACGTTCCTCCAGAATAATATCACAAGAAAATACAGGACAAACCAAGACTAAAACTGACAAAACCACATAATTATAACATATAGTTACAACAGTGCAAAGCAATACCATAATTTGATAAAGAGCAGACCATGGGCACAGTAAAAAAAAGTCTCAAAGTCTCGATAGACTCATCATCCCACGCAGGCGGCAGAAGGGAGGAACTCTCCCTGCCATGAACCTCCAAGTGCTGCCAATTTGCCGATGCAGCACCATTGGAAGCACCTGAGTGCAGCGGACTCTGAGTCCGTCCAAAAACTTCGAGCCTCTGACCAGCCCCTACAACACAGCCTCTCCAAGAACCATCCTCTGCCAAGGGCTTCGACACTGCCCCGGCCGCCGAGCAACAAGCAAAGCCGAGGACTCAGGGCCTTCTCCTCCGGAGATTCTGGACCACACAGTAGCAGTAGCAGCAAAGCAGACATTTCAGAAGTTTCACCAGATGTTCCTCCGTGCTCTCAGGTCTGTCTCCATCAAATCAGGATTGTGCATGGCACCCTACTTGACAAATAACAGACGTCACCACTGCAGTGGCCGCTGCGAGCTGCGTCGCGCCACCATTTTCCCCATCTTAGGTCGTTCTTCTCACAGCAATCCACCAGCTGCTTCATTTCCTCTCTGTACTCTGTCTCATCATCGTTGTTGATGAGGCCAACCACTTTTGTGTCATCCACAAAATTGATGATATAGTTTGAGCTGAATTCTGTGACAGAGTAATGCATCAGCAGTGTGATTAGCAGTGGGCTGAACACACAGCCGTGGGGACCAGGAGAAGACATTTGATAGGATATCTCATGAACATCTCATCAGGACTCTGCCCACATTCGGATTTGGTCCACGTTGTGTGGCCCATGTCTTATTGTTTTACACTGCTCCAAAGTTCCTCATGAAGATTAATGGTTCCATGATGGTGCCTTCACTTTAAGGGATGGGGTAGAGGTGTCCCATGTTGAAGCAGTTGCACTCTATTTGTGTGGAGCCATTCCTGTGTCTTCTTCGGAAGAGGTTGACAGGTCTGGTTCTGCAAGAACCAGACATGCAGGCCATCCTATTGGCTTACTCCGATGTCATTCTTTTCTCATTGACTGACCCTATTAACCTGTAGAGGATACATAAGTCCCAAAATGTTTTCCTGCTGCATCCCCTGCCAGGATCAACTGGAAGAATTGTTCTTGGTCTTCTGATGGGTCAGTGGCAGCTGGAGCTGAGACCATATTTGTGTACTACACACCTCCAAGACATAGTGGCCAAGTCTCTGGGACTAAGTCTGTCTCTGAGGCACAGAAGAAAAGGGCGGGGGGGGGGAGGTGGGAAAGGCAAGCACTAGTGATAGGGGATTCTTTGTTGAGGAGAACATACAAGAGGTGCTGTTGTCAAGAACAAGATTACTAGATGATACGTTGCCTCCCAGGAGTGAGGGTCAGGAACATCTCAGATCAAGACCATAGAACTCTTAAGAGGGAGAGTGAGCAGTCAGATATCATGGTCCACGGCCAAACCAATGACATAGGTAAAAAGGGTGATGAGATCCTGCAGAATTAGTTCAGGGAATTGGGTGCTAAGTTCAAAGACAAGACTCCAGGGTTGTGATCTCAGCTCGTGGGGCCAAAAAATAGGAAGATAATGCAGTTTAATTCTGACTAAAGAAGTGATGCGGGAGGAGGGCTTCAAACTTCTAGGCCAATTGAGTCTCTTTCAGGAAAGGTGAGAACTGTTCAGACAAGACAGTTTGCACCTGAGTGGAGAAGGACTAATATCCTTGCTGGAAGGTCTGAGGTGCTTTAAGTAGAGTTTCAGGGGGGTGGGAACTAGAATGCCAATGCAGGTATTGTTAAAACGTGATACAAAGACTGGGATTGCAAGGTTGAGTATGGTGGAAATGATATTCTGAGTTGTGTCTGTTTCAATGGTGTGGTTAAGGTGGATGAGGTTAGAGCATAGATCAGCATGTGGAATTATGACATTGTAGCCATCAGTGTGACTTGATTGCAGGAGGGGCAGGACTAGAAGTTCAATGTTTCAGGGTTCTTTTGTTTAGACTGGGAAGGAGGGGTGGCATTACTAGTCAGGAAAATTGTCTGCAGTTCTCAGACAGGACAGACTGCAGAGGTAATCTATTGAGGTTATATGGGTAGAACAGAAGAATAAGAAATAGATGACCACATTAATGGGGTTATATTATAGATCAGTGGTCCCCAACCACCGGGTCGCGGACTGGTACCGGCCCGCGAAGCATGTGCTACCCTTCCTCATTCCCTGTCATGCCCACTGTTGAGCTTCAACACACACGAGGTCATTACCTGCGCGTCATCCATGTCAGCGCGGGAAGGAGATCAACTCCTCGAGCTTGTAAATGACGGCGAACTGAAAAGTGTGTTTGATATAACATCTCTGCCAGCATTCTGGATCAAAGTCAAGGCTAAATATCCTGAGATAGCCACAAAATTACTGAAAACGTTGCTTCTATTTCCAACATATCTCTGGAATGATTGCAACGAAAACTAAGTTGTGGAATAGACTGGACATAAGGAACCCCCTTTGAGTATCGCTGTCTCCCGTCACCCCTCAATGGGACCGTCTTGTTGCAGGAAAACAAGCCCAGGGCTCCCACTGGTTCAACGATATTGGTGTGTTGCAAAGATTTTATATGTTCATACGGGGAAAATATGCGCTGTGTGTTTAATATCCAAACGTTACTTAAAATGTTATGATGCTATTGACTTATAAGTGACTTATATAACCATATAACAATTACAGCACAGAAACAGGCCATCTCTGCCCTTCTAGTCCATGCCAAACGCTACTCTCACCTAGTCCCACTGACCTGCACTCAGCCCATAACCCTCCATTCCTTTCCTGACAATATACCTATCCAATTTTTCTTTAAATGATAATACCTAACCTGCCTCTACCACTTCTACTGGAAGTTCGTTCAATATTTACTTCAAGCTCCCCTGTCCTCCCCGATAATTGACTATATTCATTTGAGGAAAATATGCGCTGTGTGTTTACAGTAATATTAAATTCGTTAGATAAACCCTTTCAGAATCGAAATTGAGTGTATTATCACCTATATTCCAGTCGTGATTAACACCCTCCCCCCACCCGAACAGAATCGTTAAAAACGATTTATAGAAAAAAAGCGGCACGTACACGCATGTGCACACAGGTGCCCGTGCAAGGCTTCATGGTCATGGTAGTCTTTCTTGGGGTAAACACAACGTACTTGACTGCTACTCTTGTCCGTTGGCAACCCTACCCGCCCCCCCCCACCCGGGGTCGGCTGGTCCGCAAGAATATTGTCAATAATAAACCGGTCCGCAGTGCAAAAAAGGTTGGGGACCCCTGTTATAGATCACCCAATAGTTAGTAGGGTTTAGAGGAGCAATACTATAGAGAGGTTGCAGACAGCTACAAGAAACATGTGAACATGTGGTGTGATAGTGGGTCATTTTAAACTTTCCCTATATCAGCTGGGGCTCCCATAATGTTAAAAGGCAGGGTGAGATAGAGCTTGTCAAATGTGTTCAGTAAAGTTTCCTTAATCAATATATTGAGATTGCAACTAGAGAGAGTGCAATACTGGGCCACCTATGAGGGAACAAGACGGCAGGAACAGAAGTGTGTGCAGGAGAACACGTTGGATCAAGTGATCATAATTCCATTATGTCAAGATAATTGAGGAGAACTGTTCCTTAGGTTGAGGTTCTAAACTGGAGAAAAGCTATTTTTGATAGTATCAGAAAAATTCTGTTAAGTGTGGATTGGGACAAGTTGTTTTCTGATAAAGATGTGCCTGTTAAGTGGGAGGCCTTCAAAAGTGAAATTTTGAGAGTACAGAATTTGTATGTTTCTGTTAGAATAAAAGGCAAAGCTAGAATAAAAGGTTTAGGGAAGTTTGGTTTAAGTGAGATATTGATGCCCTGGTTAGGAAGAAGAAGGAAGTGCATCTCAATTATAGGCAACAAGGAACAAATAAGGTACATGAGTGTAAGAAATGCAAAAGAACACTTAAGAGGGAAATCAGGATAGCAAAAAGAAAGCATGAGGCTGCTGGAAGCAGACAAGATGAAGGAGAATCCTGGGGCCTCTACAGATATATTAAGAGAAAAAGGATAGCAAGGGATAAAATTGATCTCTGCATGGAACCGAAAGAGATGGGGGAGATATAAAATAGAACATTTGCATCTACATTTTCTGGTGAGATAGACACAGAGTCTATAGAAGTGAGGCAAAACAGCATATACAGATTACAGAGGAGGAGGTGGCTGTTCTCTAAAGGCAAATTAGGGTGAATAAATCCCCAAAACCTGACAAGGTGTTCTGTCGGAGCTCGTGGAGGCTAGTGCAGAAATTGCAGGGGCTCTGGCAGAGATATTATAAAGTCCTTAGCAATGAGTGAAATGCCAGAGGATTGGAGGATAGCTAATGTTGCATTGTTGTATAAGAAAGCCTCTAAGATGAAGACAGGGAATTATAGGCTGATGTCAATAGAGGGTAAGTTTTTGAAAGCTACTCTAAGGGACCAGATATATAAAGTCAAAGTAAATTTATTATCAAAGTGCATACAGTATATGTTACTATATATATTCTTGTGGGCTTTTACAGTAAAGAAATACAATAGAATAAATGAAAAACCACACACAAAGTCTGACAAACAACCAATATGCAAAAGAAAGCAAACTATGCATATACAACAATAATAATAATCAGCAGCAGCAGCATCATAATAAGGCTAAAGCAATTAATTCAAATAGTAGAACTACTTCAAAAAAATTATAAACATGAACTTTGGACTAGGTAAGTGCAGAACATTAAACATAAAGAAAGGTGCTATAGTACTAGTAGAATATAAAACAGAGCCACAGGATACAATACAACCAATGGATGAATTGTGAAAATTTGGGATATCAGCAAGCAAAGAAAATCAATCACACTGCAATAAAGGGGAAACTTTTGACAGAATTTACTTCAAGACTTAAGAAAATCTGTCAAACAGAGGTCAATGATAAAAATATATCAAAGGCAATAAACACTTCAGCTATACCCATATTAATGTACTCTTTTGGCATAATATTTTAGTCTAAAGCCAATCTGGAAAATTTACATAGAAAAATAAAAACTGAAATGAAAAATTTTAGAAAACACTATGTACACTTGAAAACTTGTAAGGGTATATTTTCATCAATGAAAAGGATTCAGCACTCCATGCAAGCATATGCAATTCTGATAAGTATACATCACTAAACTCAAATGAAAGCATAACCCAGAAAAATGAAGAAATTATCACTACAAAAGAAAAAGTTGCAAATATATTGTTTGATTAAGCATTCTTTATTTATATAATTCATTATGATTTTATGTAAAAATACATAAATTGCCTTCATCATGACACTAGCATATGAATGACTGCTTGCTTGAATGAGTGCTTGCTTAAAGTAAAGAATGGACAGACTCGCATTCCTGGCTCTCTTGTCTTTCTTCCAATTTGTTTAATGTTTTGGAGTTACAAAATATAAAAGTCTGGTTATAATACTACAGGATAAACAAGCAAGAACAACTTACTGAATAGATATAGTCATTCCAAACACACAAATCAGGAAGTGAAAAACACCACAAATATGCTGAAATTACTGAAAGACTATGAACATGAACTGGGTATACATTGTCTCAATAGTATTATCTCCAAATGATATCATCACAAAGTCACTAAACAATAGCATTAAACAATTAGGCTTGCCTTGCAATATCTGTGTAAATCTTCAGAAAACCACAATACTGAACACCAGCAGAATAGTCCAAAATTTCCTAGCAACTAAGAAATGAATGTGCTTGGTTAAGCCCTACATCCACTGAATCTCCTTTTTCTATTATTTCACATTATTTCCTCAAAGTATTCCAATTGATTTATCAGGCAAGATTTCCCTTAAAGAAATCATGCCAACTTTGACCTATTTTGTCATGTACCTCTAAGTACCCCAAAACCTCATACTTAAAGTAGACTTCAACGTCTTCCTGACAACTGAAGTCAGGCTAACTGGTCTTTAATTTCCTTTCTTCTGCTTCCCTCCCTTCTTAAAAATGAGTGGCATTTGCAATTTTCCAGTCTTTTGGAACCATTCCAGAATCTACTGATTCTTGAAAGTCATTACTAATGCCTCTACAATCTCTTCAGCTACCTCTTTCAGAACCCTCGAGTGTAGTCCATCTAGTCCAAGTGACTTATCTACTTTCAGAACTTTCAACATCCAAAACACCTTAGTGATAACAATTACACTCACTTCTGCTCCAACAATTTCAAATTTCAGATACACTGCTAGCATCTTCCACAGCGAAGGCTGATGCAAAATACTAATTGAGTTCATCCACCATTTCTTTGTCCCCAATTACTACCTTTCCAATGTCATTTTGCAGTGGTCCAATATTCACTATTGCCTCTCTTTATATCTGAAAATATTTCTGATATCCTCTTTTATTTTGCTGGCTAGCTTTCCTTCGTATTTCATCTTTTCTCTCTTGTATTGGTTTTTTTACTTTCCTTCTGCTGGTTTTCAAAAGCTTCCCATCCTCTAACTACTAATTTTTGCTAAATTATATGCCCACTCTTTTCTTATTATGCTGTCTTTAACTTCCCTCGTCAGCCACAGTTGCCTGATCCTTTTACAATACTTCTTCATCTTTGGAATGTATTTATCCTGCACCTTCCGAATTGCTCCAGAAACTCTAGCCATTGCTGTTCTGTTGCCATCCCTGCTTGTGCCCCCTTTAAATCAACTTTGGCCAGTTGCTCTCTCATGCCTCTGTAGTTACTCTTTACTGCACTGTAATACCGATACATCTGGCTTTACTCCTCCCTCTCCAAGTCAAGTCAAGTCAAACTACAATGTGAGTTCTATTATGTTACCTTAATCAAATTTGGTTCATTACACAACACTAATCCAGAATTGCCTTTCTCCTAGAGATCTCAACCACAAGCCACTTTAAAAAGACATCTCGTGGGCGTTCTTCAAATTTCCTCTCTTGGGATCCAAAAGTAACCCAATTTTTCAATCTATCTGCATATTGAAATCCCCCATAACTGTGCTCTTTTTAGATGCCTTTTCTCTTTCCCATTGTAATTTGTACCCTACAAGCCAATTACTATTCAGGGCCCTGTACTTAACTCCCATCACGTTCTTTTTACCCTTGCAGTTTCATAACTCTACCCACATGGATTCTACACCATCCAATCCTATGTCATCTCTTTCCAAGGATTTTATTTTATTTCTTTTACCAAAAGAGCAACCCCGCTGCCTCTGCCTACCTGCCTGTCCTTTTGCTATAATGCGTATGCTTGGATGTAAAGTTTCAACTCTGATCTTCCTTCAGCCACGACTCAGTGCTGCCCACAAGATCATCAACCTTATTCTGTACTCTGTCTGTCTGAACATTGACTCTGCCTGTTTCTTGATTCTGGTTTTTGGATTTTTCTGGATGTTTTGATCTCTGCCAATCTCTAACTGTGCTACAAAATCATTAACCTTATTCTGTATACTCTACATTCAATATAAGAGCTTCAGTCGTGTATTCATCACCCTTTTCGATTTTGTCCCCATGTTACACTTCAACTCATCAAACTGACTGCAATTTTTCCCGATCATGCTGTGCTGAACATGTACTTACTTCAGAAATTACCTAGGGTTATCCATAGCCCTCTATTTTTCTAAGCTCCATGTACCTATCCAAGAGTCTCTTGAAAGACCCTATCGTATTCACCTCTACCACCGCCGCTGGCAGCCTATTCCACACACTCACCACTCTCTGCATAAAAAACTTACCACTGACATTTCCTCTGTACCTACTTTCAAGCACCTTAAAACTGTGTTCTCTTGTATTAGCCATTTCAGCCCTGGGAAAAAGCCTCTGACTATCCACACGATCAATACCTCTCATCATCTTATACACCTCTATCAAGTCACCTCTCATCCTCTGTTGCTCCAAGGAGAAAAGGCCGCGTTCACTCAACCTATTCTCATAAGGCATACTCCCCAATCCAGGCAGCATCCTTATAAATCTCCTCTGCACCCTTTCTATAGTTTCCACATCCTTCCTGTAATGAGGAGATGTCAGTACCTCCAGTTGAACTCTGTCTTTTTGTGTGTTTCCCCCCCAGCTGTCAGTCTGTAGTTTTGTATTACCATGTGCTCCTGTCCCTGCTCCTGCTCTACTCCAGCCTCTGTATTACTGAGTACTCCGTCTCTCATCTGCTTCTCATTATTACCTGTATTACTGCCACCTGTGTCTCATTGTGCTCCAACTATCATCTGCCTCTCTGTTTATTGCTCAGTGTATTTCAGTCCTGTGTTTTCACCTGTTTGTTGCCAGATTGTGCCAGTGAATTTTCCTGAGTCTTTCCGGCATTTATAACTGTACTCTGTCTCTCTGAATATTGACTCTGCCTGTTTCCTGATTCTGGTTTTTGGATTTTTCTAGATGTTTTGATCTCTGCCTGAACTTTGACGCTGACTTTGTTTGCACCTTGGGATTGTACTCTGTCTGTCTGAATATCGACTCTGCCTGTTTCCTGATTCTGGTTTTGTGGATGTTTTGATCTCTGCCTGAATTTTGATGCTGACCTTGTTTGCACCTTGGGATTTGTTACTTAATTAATATCCGGTTGGAGGCGCAGTGAGATCAGCGCTGGACTCCAGAGTGAAGGTTTCCGAGTTCGAATCCAGGTCGGGCTACCCCCCGCACCCCCCACCCCACACCGAGTATGCTTTCCATCTGTGCCAGGTTGAGTGTTGAGCTAGCTACTCGGCCTCGTATAAAAAAAACCAAAAAAACAAGGGTCAAGTCAGGAATGTTCATAACATGACCCAGTTAATCCTGACACCACGTGCCAGACAAGAATGACTGAATGTCTGGTATAACATGCTTAAAAAAAATAAACTTTGTGCACAGTACTGGGTCTGTGATTGGATCCCTGCTCCAGTGCCCTGACAATACAATCTGGACATAACGGATCCAGCAGACCCCGGTCGTCTGAGAGCTGCCCTGGAACAACAGGGAGTGATGCTGGGGAGACACCAGAACCAACTGGACTCCATGTTCAGGGCAGTGGAGTCGCTTTCTGCCAACGTAGCTGATCTTGTGGCCCAGACTCAGTCACTCCAGCTGTCCCAGAGCACCCATCAACATTCTGCGACTGCATCTTCTGCCCCGCCCTCTGTATTCTCGCTCACTCCTCCCGTCCAAGAGCCCTGTCTGCCTCCTCCAGAAAAGTACTCAGGTGAGGCTGGTACCTGCTGCTCTTTTCTTTCACACTGCACCCTCATTTTTGAATTGCAACCAGCAACATTTCGGACTGATCAAGCCAAGGCAGCCTACATCATCACCCAACTGTCCAGTTGGGTGAGAGAATGGAGAATAGCCATCTCGGAGGCAGGCTCCCCTGTCTGCAGTAGTTTTCAGTTTCTGAGGAAATGAGAAAAGTGTTTGATCGCTCCAAACATAGGAGAGAGGCTGCCCGTGAAATGCTGCACATGCACCAGGGGCTCAGATCTGTGTCAGATTACGCCATAGAATTCCGGACCCTAGCCACCTCCAGCGGCTGGAACTCGGAGGCACAGCACGACACCTTCCAAAGACATCAAAGATAAATGCGAGCTCCAAGCTGCTTGTCAGTCTACATTGCCTTGCCATTTGCCCCGTCTACAATTCCCGTTTCAGAGCCCGAAGCTATGAAGGTTGACTGTACCCACCTGACGCTGACTGAAAGACAAAGGAGAATCAGCACCCGTTCCTGTCTGTACTGTGGCCAACCAGACCACTTTATCTCCACATGCCCTCCGTGACACCACTCGCTTTCATACCTGCTTCTCTGGAGTGGAGCGCCCAAGGCGTGCAGGCTCCGTCTTGGTTGATTCCAGTGTGGAGGGGTGTTTTATCGATGCTGGCTGCCCAATGGGGATTACCCACGTCTGTTCTCCAATCACCATTAATGGCCAATGCCTTGAACTGTCAGAGACTGGCTAACATCACCCATGCCACGGGCACAGTGAGTCTCAGCTTATCCGGCAACCATCATGAACAGTTAACCCTTTATGTTATTGACTCTCCTCAAGCTCCCATTGTCCTGGGACATCCCTGGTTAGTTAAACACAACCCTTCACATCGACTGGCTCTCACTCCCACTGCCTCTGCCATGCTCAGATCCCCTTGTCTCCAAGCCCAGATCCCTCCAAGGAATTTCCCGACCTTAGTGTCATCCCTCCTGAATACATGGACCTCAAGGCTGTGTTCAGCAAGTCTCGGGCCGTTTCCCTACTGGCTCATCGTCCATATGATTGCGCCATTGAGCTCTTGCCTGGCACATCTCCCCCAAGGGGCCGCCTGTATTCCCTGTCCGTACCTGAAACAGAAGCCATGAATAAGTACATTCAAGAGTCTCTGGCTGCAGGCATCATTGGGCTGTCTTCCTCCCCTGCTGGTGCTGGTTTTTTCCATGCATTGATTACCGGGGACTGAATGAAGTCACTGTTAAGAACCGTTGCCTTCTTCCGCTCATGACTTCGACACGAACTACTACAAGGAGCCTCAGTTTTCACCAAGCTTGATCTCTGTAACGCTTACCATCTTGTCCGCATCCCTGAAGGGGCCAGCTGGAAGACTGCCTTCAATACCACCTCAGGCCATTACGAGTATCCAGTCATGCCATTCGGTCTCACCAATGCCCCTGCCATCTTCCAAGTCCTGGTAAATGACGTTCTCAGGGACATGCTGAACCAATTTGCTTTTGTGTATCTTGATGATATTTTGATTTTTTTTTTCTCCGTCCCTTGCTGAACACACAGGTCATGCCTGCAAAGTTCTCCAGTGCCTTCTGGAGAACCAACTCTTTCTGAAGGCTGAGAAATGCGATTTTCATCGCAATGCAGTCTCTTACCTGGGGTATGTAATTTCAGGCGGTTCCGTTCAGATGGACCAACAGAAGGTCAAGGCAGTGGTCAAATGGCCCCAACCCTCGACCCGTCGGGAGTTGCAACACTTCTTGGGCTTTGCTAACTTCTATTGCCGCTTCATCAGAAATTACAGTACACTGGCTGCACCACTCACTGCTCTTACCTCATTGGCTGTCAGATTCTCCTGGTCCCCTGCTGCTGAAAAAGCATTCTCTGACCTGAAGGAACATTTCACCTCTACCCTCATCCTGATTGACACCAACCTGCAGTTCATCGTGGAGGTGGATGCGTCTGACACTGGCGAAGAGCTGTTCTCTCTCAGCACCTGGCCGAGGATAAGAAGGCACACTCCTGTGCCCTCTCTCACAGAGTGGAATTACAATGTCGCAAACCAGGAGCTGCTGGCTGTGAAGCTAGTTCTGGAGGAGTGGAGGCACTGGCTGGAGGGAGCAAAGGTGCCATTCTTAGTCTGGACTGATCACAAGAACCTGGAATATATCCGTACAGCCAAGGGTCTCAACTCCCGTCAAGCTCGTTGACCCCTGGTTTTCTTCAGATTCAATTTTACTCTGTCCTCCTGCCCCAGTTTCAAGAAAGAAAACCTGATGCCCTCTCCCGGAGATTTCCTTCCTCTGAGACCCCTGAGGTGCCCGATGTCATCCTCCCTGCTCACTGTGTCGTTGGTGCAGCGCAATGGGACATTGAATCCATTGTGCAAGCTGCTCAACAGAGTGAGGCAGCCCCTAGTCATTGCCCCACTGACCGTGTTTATGTTCCCAGCTCTGTCTGCTCACAGGTATTGCAGTGGGGTCATTCTTCCCTGTTATCCTGTCACCCTGGAACCAAGCGTACTGAGGCCTTCATCAGTCCGCAGTTCTGGTGGCTCTCCATGGGAGCTGACATCCGCAACTCTGTCTCAGCCTGGTCAGTCTGTGCTCAAGGCAAGAACTCTAACCGGTCACCTGCTGGTCTGTTACAACCCCTGCCTATCCCCAAGGGACCCTGGTCCAACGTTGCCTTGGATTTTGTCACCGGTCTTCTCCCACCAGATGGTAATACCACCATTCTCAGAGTAGTTGATCATTTCTCCATGTCTGTACACCTCATTCCTTTACCTAAACTCCCCTCGACCAAAGAAACAGCCAAATTGCTAGTACTGCATGTTTTTAAATTACATGGTTTACCTGTAGATGTTGTGTCAGACAGGGGCTCTCAATTCACATTCAACGTCTGGAGGGCATTCTGTAATCTTCTGGGTGCCTCTGAATCTGTCTTCAGGATTCCACCCACAGACCAATGGCCAGACTGAGTGGGCCAACCAACAGCTAGAGACTGTATTGCAGTGTCTGGTCTCCCAGAACCCCTCCGCAGCTACCCTGGGCCGAGTATGCCATAAACTCTCATCTGTCCTCATCCACTGGTCTGTCCCCTTTCGAGTGTTGCCTTGGCTACCAACCTCCACTGTTTCCTGCCCAGGAGGAGGAGGTTGGTGTTCCATCTGCTGAGGCATTCATCCACTGTTATCAGCGGGTGTGGAGGCACACTTGCTCTGCCCTTCTCCGTGCCCCTGCCAGGGGCAAGCATCAAGCTGACCGTCATTACTCCAAGGCCCCACGTTACCGCCAGGGACAGTGTGTATGGCTTTCAACCCAAGACCTGCCCCTCAAGGTGGATTCTGTAAGCTCATCCCTCGCTTCATCAGCCCCTTTCCCATTGCTAAAGTCATCAGCCCTCCTGCCGTCTGTCTCAAGCTCCCCTCCACTCTCCGCCACATTCATCCCACCTTCGATGTGTCCCGTATCAAGCCTTTCATGAGCCACCCCCTGTGTCCTGTCCCCCCCTCCCCCAACAGCTCATTGATTGGTCAGAGGCCTTCACGGTGCATCCACTGCTGGATGTTCGTCGCCGGGGCCATGGCCTCTAGTGCCTTGTGGAGAGGTGCTAGGTCCCCACCCATAACATCCTGGACTCCTCTCTCATCAGGGACTTCCAGCACCCAGTTCTACCTGCCGTGATGCCAGGAGGTGTCCATGGGAGGGGGGAGTGGTGGATACTGTCAGTACCTCCAGATGAACTCTGTCTTCTTGTGTTTCCCCCTGGCTGTCAGTCTGTGGTTTTGTATTGCTATGTGCTCCTGTCCCCACTCCTACTGTACTCCAGCCCCTGTATTGCTGAGTATTCATCTCTTATCTGTTTCTCATTATTACCTGTATTGCTGCCACCTGTGTCTCATTGTGTTCCACCTATCATCTGCCTCTCTGTTTATTGTTCAGTGTATTTCAGTCCTGTGTTTTCACCTGTTTGTTGTTAGATTGTGCCAGTGAATTTTCTTGAGCCTTTCCAGAATTTGTATCTGTACTCTGTCCATCTGACTATCGACTCTACCTGTTTCCCAATTCTGGTTTTGGATTTCTCTGGATGTTTTGATCTCTGCCTGAACTTTGACGCTGACTTTGTTTGCACCTCGGGATTTGTTACTCAATTAATATCACTGTGTGCATATTGCTGGGTCTGCAATTGGATTCCTGCTCCAGTGTCCTGTCAGGATACCAGAACTGAGCACAGTACTCCAAGTGGGGTCTGACCAGGGTCTTATATAGCTACAACATTACCTCTCAGCTCTTAAACTCAATCCCATGGTTGATGAAGACCAATGCACCGTATGCCTTCTTAACCAGAGTCAACCTGCACAGCAGCTTTGAGTGTCCCATGCACTTGGACCCCAAGATCAATGGGGACAATTAAGCAATCAATCTCTACTCCCTTTCTTGAATGAGGGAACAACATCTGTAACCCTCCAATCCTCCGGAACCTTTCCCGTCCCCATTGATGATGTGAAGATCATTGCCAGAGGCTCAGCAATCTCCTCCCTCACCTCCCACAGTAGCCTGGGGTACATCTCGTTTGGTCCCGGATACTTATCCAACTTGATGCTTTCCAAAAGCTCCCGCACATTCTCTTTTTTAATGTCAATATGCTCAAGCTTTTCAATCCGCTGTAAGTCATCCCTACAATCACCAAGATCCTTTTCTGTTGTGAATACTGAAGCAAAGTATTCATTAAGTACCTCTGCTATCTCCGCTGGTTCCATACACACATTTCCACTGTCTCACTTGACTGGTCCTATTCTTTCACCTCTTATCCTCTTGTTCTTCACATACTTGTAGAATGCCTTGGAGGTTTTCCTTGATCCTGCTCACCAAGGCCTTCTCATGGCTAAGCTCCTTCCTGCTAGCATTATAATCTTCTAGATCTCTATCATTGCCTAGTTTATTTGTACCTTTCATAAGCTTTTCTTCTTGACAAAATTTTCAAGTCTTTGCACACCACGGTTCCTGTACCTTACCAGCTTTCCCTGTCTCGTTGAAACAAAACTTCTCAGAATGCCACACAAATGTGGGGGTAGAAGGGTGAGTTGGCAAGTTTGCAGACGACACAAAGGTTGGTGGTGTTGTAGATAGTGTAGAGGATTGTCAAAGATTGCAGAGAGACATTGATAGGATGCAGAAGTGGGCTGAGAAGTGGCAGATGGAATTCAACCCGGAGAAGTGTGAAGTGGTACACTTTGGAAGGACAAACTCCAAGGCAGAGTACAAAGTAAATGGCAGGATACTTGGTAGTGTGGAGGAGCAGAGGGATCTCAGGGTACATGTCCACAGATCCCTGAAAGTTGCCTCACAGGTGGATAGGGTAGTTAAGAAAGCTTATGGGGTGTTAGCTTTCATAAGTCGAGGGATAGAGTTTAAGAGTCGTGATGTAATGATGCAGCTCTATAAAACTCTGGTTAGGCCACACTTGGAATATTGTGTCCAGTTCTGGTCACCTCACTATAGGAAGGATGTGGAAGCATTGGAAAGGTTACAGAGGAGATTTACCAGGATGCTGCCTGGTTTAGAAAGTATGCATTATGATCAGAGATTAAGGGAGCTAGGGCTTTATTCTTTGGAGAGAAGGAGGATGAGAGGAGACATGATAGAGGTGTACAGGATAATGAGAGGAATGGATAGAGTGGATAGCCAGCACCTCTTCCCCGGGGCACCACTGCTCAGTACAAGAGGACATGGCTTTAAGGTAAGGGGTGGGAAGTTCAGGGGGGATATTAGAGGAAGGTTTTTTACTCAGAGTGGTTGGTGTGTGGAATGCACTGCCTGAGTCAGTGGTGGAGGCAGATACACTAGTGAAGTTTAAGAGACTACTAGACAGGTATATGGAGGAATTTAAGGTGGTGGGTTATATGGGAGGCAGGGTTTAAGGGTCGGCACAACATTGTGGGCCGAAGGGCCTGTACTGTGCTGTACTATTCTATGTTCTATGTTCTAATACCCCCTGAACATTTGCCACATTTCTGCCACACATTTCCCTGAGAACATCTGTTCCCAATTTATGCTTCCAAGTTCCTGTCTGATAGCCTCATATTTCCCCTGACTTCAATAAAATGCTTTCATAACTTATCTGTTCCTATCCCTTTCTAATGCTAGAGTAAAGGACATAGAATTATGATCACTATCTCCAAAATGCTCTCCCACTGAGAGATCTGACATCTGACCAGGTTATTTTCCCAATACCAGGTCTATTTCCCAATGCCAGGTCATGTAAGCCTCTCCTCTTGTAGGCTTATCTGCATGTTGTGTTAGGAAACCTTCCTGAACACACCTGACAAACTCTACCCCATCTAAGCCCCTTGCTCTAGGGAGATGCCAACCAATATTTGGGAAATTAAAATCTCCCACCATGACAACCTTTCAAGAAGTTATCTCCCTATCTGCTCTTGTTACTATTGGGTGGTCTATAAAAAGAAAAGTAGAGCTATTGACCCCTTCCTGTTTCTAACTTCCACCCACAGAGACTCAGTAGACAATCCCCCCATGAATTCCTCCTTTTCTGCAGCTGTGACATTATCTTTGATCAGTGCCACACCCATACCTTCTTTGCCTCCCTCCCTGCCCTTTCTGAAACATCTAAAGCCTGGCACTCTAAGTAACCATTTCTGCCCTTGAGCCATCCAGGTCTCTGTAATGGCCACAACATCATAGCTCCAAGTACTGATCCACGCTCTAAGTTCATCCGCTTTGTTCATGATGCTTCTTGCATTAAAATAGACACATCTCAAACCATTGGTCTGAGTGCATCCCTTCTCTATCACCTGCTTATCCTCCCTCTCGCACTGTCTCCAAGCTTTCTCTATTTGTGAGCCAACCACCTCTTCCTCCGTCTCTTCAGTTCGGTTCCCACATCCTAGCAATCCTAATTTAAAGTCTCCCCAATAGCCTTAGCAAACCTCCCTGCCAGAATATTGGTCACCTTCAGATTCAGCTGCAACCTGTCCATTTTGTACTGTTACGTAACCAGCAACAATGAATATCAATCGAGAGAGGTTATATAAAAACAAACAAACTTTTGTTAAACATGGATAAACAATAAAAAACGAACGAAAACCTTAACTGGAAGTTAACCGCTATGCGGCCATTCAACAAATCGTCACTCAGCACTGGTTCTTAGAGTGATAAATGCAAAAACAGTTCTTAAAGCAGTAAAGCCAAATACAGTTCTTAAAATGGTAAATTCGAAAGTCCAACAGATTTATACGGTCAATTGGGAGAGACTTCTCTAGAGAAGGATTTCTTCATAGACGCGACTTCCCTGCTGGTTCTGTCCAAAGGATTCACGAGGAAGGAAATAAACGGCTTAAAACAACTGACCTTAATTTCTAGAGAGCACTTTGCATGAACTTCCTTGCTCTTTTGGCAAGAGTTATCCTTGATGCTAGTCACTACTTCTTCAACAAAGACTCAATAAGGTCGATCCTTTATTAAACTGCCGAACGATACCAACCTCCCTTAATCCTTCAGGTCCTGTACTTCGATAAAATCTTCACTCTCCAATACTACTGAAAAGGTACAACAACAAATCTAGCAGAAATTGCCAGTCCAGCACTGTTATACCTTGCAACAGAACGTAACACTCCGTTCTCAAAATGAAACTGCGTCATAAAACAAATACAAAATGGAATGGAGACACTGACAAACGTTCTAGCTGGAAAACTAACTGCGTAACCAGAGGTCTTCCCTTTTATACCCATGGTGAACATGTCATCATGTGACCTCACATCGGCGGGAAAATTACATCAGGTGACCTCCAAAAGACTATTACATCATTCTCAAGAAAGTCACAAGATCTCCTTGAGGTACGTAACAGTACAGTTCACACCTACCCCAAAAGAGATCCTAGTGATCCAGAAATCTGAATCCCTGCCCCCTGCTCCAATCCCTCAGCCACATATTTATCCTCACTGTCACATGGCACAGGCAGTAATCTCGAGATTACTATCTTTGAGGTCCTGCTTCTCAACTTCCTTCCTAACTCCCTGTAGTCTGTTTTCAGGACCTCCTCCCTTTTCCAGCCTTTGTCGTCGGTACCAATATGTACCACAACCTCTGGCTGTTCACCTTCCCACTTCAAGATGTACCACAGCTTCTGGCTTCCCACTTCCCACTTTGTGGTCGTGATCAGAAACATCCCAAAGCCTGGCACCTGGGAGGCAAACTACCGTCCGTGTTTCTTTCTTGCGTCAACAGAATCACCTGTCTGGCCCCCTAACTATAAAGTCCCCAGTCATTGCTGCCATCCTCTTCTTTTCCCTGCCCTTCTGTGCCCAGGGCTAGACTTCGTGCCAGAGGCATGACCACCGTTGCTTCCCCTCCAACAGTACTCAAACAGGAGTACTTATTGTTAAGGGGACAGCCACAGGGGTACTCCCTAGTATCTGACTCTTGCCCTTCCCCCTCCTGACTGTTACCCACTTATGTCTTCCGAGGCCCGGGTGTGACTACTTGCCTATAGTGCTTCTCTATCACTTCCACACTTCCGCTGACCAGACGAAGGTCATCGAGCTGCATCTCCAGTTCCCTAGGGAACTGCAGCTCGACACACCTGGCGCAGGTAGGGCCTTCCGGGAGGCTGAGAGTCTCCTAGACATCCCATATCTGACACCCAGTGCAGAACACTGGCCTCACAGACATACTTCCTGTTTCTATTCTTCACAGGTAACTTACCTTGCCTCGCTCTATTATCACCTAAGCCCCGTTGAGCCAAAGCCCTCCTACTCTGTCTCCCTCTACTCTGATGCCTGCTCTATAAAGCTGTATTCCTTTTTAAACTCTTCCCGCTGGTTTAACTCACTGACATCCGTGTACGTGTGCAGTTGTGCCTCGAACATCTGCTTGTCCTTCCTCACAGTCTCATCTATTTGTCTACCAACTGCCCATCCTCAGACTTATCAGTCCAGTTCTCATTCCCCTGCCAGATTAGTTTAAACTTTCCCCAACAGATCTTAGCATATCTCTCTGCAAGTATTTTGGTCCTCTTTGGGTTCAGGTGTAACCCATCATACCATCCTCAGAACAATGATCCAGGAGACTGAATCCATGCCCCCTGCACCAAATCCTCAGCCACACATTCACCTGCCAAATCATTCTATTCTTACCCTGACTGGCACATAGCACAGGCAGCAATCCAGAGATTACTACCCTGAAGCTCCTGCCTGATCCCCTATGTTCTCTCTCCAGTACCTCAGCCTCTTTCTGACCTATGTTGTTGTACCAATATGTGCTACAGCTTCTGGCTGCTCACCTTTAGAAGGCTGTTAACCTGATCCAAGGCATCCTTGACCCTGGGAGGCAAAATACTATCCAGGTGTCTTTTCACATCTGCAGAATTTCCTACCTTCTCTCTAACTATGGAATTCCCTATCACTACTGCACTCCTCCCCCCCATCCTTCCATTCTGAGCCACAGAGCCAGACTCAGTGCCAGAGTCTCAGTTACTGAGGCTTCCCCTGGTATGTTGTCCCCTCGATATTAGAGGGAGAAGGATGAGAGTGGGATGTAAGGGAGGGAGGGGTGGAGAGAAAATAGTGAGATTATAATTCACTCCTGGGAATCTGTTATGCTTTATGTAAACCCCAAACCCCTGGATTAGATCCCACATATATATTATTCTATGTCTATAAACCCCCAAATGTCTGAATTAGACTTTAGCCTGTAACCCACCCAGGGGATCTGTCATTCTATGTATAAATTCTCCATACCTGGATTAGGTCCAGCTTGAAATGCTCCCTCAGAGATCTGTTATTATAGATATATATCCGTTATGGACAATCTGGCACACCATCTCCATGACCTACCCACAGAATAAGCCGTGGAGCACCCTTTCAAACAGACTAGTTCTGCTCCACTGTCACAATGATCCTACTAAATACAATAACCATATAAAACAGTTCATCTCTCTGTGACGGGAGAGCACACATCGTAGAACAATAGTCTCTGCTTTATTATTCTGTACATTATTATTGCACATTGGTATATTATTGTGTATATTATTATTCTGTACTTTATTATTAGTTAAGTGTGTTTTTAAATGTTGCTGCTGTAACAAAATAATTTCCCACTCAGGATCAATAATGTATCTATTATTATTATTATTATTATTATAGATACTTATATATGAACCCTCCAAATCCCTGCATTATATCCAAAACTGTATCTCATTCTAGAGGATAGATTATTCAATAAATAAACAAAGATAAGGTGACAGGGGGAAGGATCGGTTACAGAAACATGAACGGGGGAAAGTAGGTGAGGAAAGGACTCAGAAATGGGGAGGTGTATAGAGAAGGAAGAGAGTCATAATGGAGGGAGGGATCATGCAGATGGAGTGGGCTGGGCTGTAATAGAAGGAGGTGCTTACAGAGAAAGTGTGTTGGTAGATAATAAAGTGCAAGAACGTAACTAGACAGATTGGCAGGTCAAGAGACTGTTTTATTGTACGCAAAGACCATTCAATAGTTTGACAACAGTGCAATAGAAGCTGTCCTTGAGCCTGGTGATTCAGGCTCTCAGGAGAGACAAGAAAATGGTCATGGTGGGTGAGATCTTTGATTATGCTGGCTGCTTTATCATGGCAGTGAGAAGTATCAGTACAGTTATTGCAGGGGAGGCTGATTTCTGTGATGTGCTGAACTGTGTCCACAGCTCTTAACAATTCCTTGTGATCATATACCGAGCAACTACCATATCAGGGTGTGATGTTTCCATACCGGATGCTGTACATGTGTATCAACAAACATTGAGGAAGTAGACCATAAGACATAGGAGTCGAAATACTCCTATGCTCTGCTGGTAAAGAATGGCATAAATTAGTAGAAAGATGTGATATAGGATCAGAAGATGTTGAATCCTAGTGGGTTGAGTTCAGAAACTGCAAGAGGACATTGATGGCAGCTACATACAGACCTCCCAACAGTAACTGGGATGTGGACCAACATTGCAACAGGAAATAGAAAAGGCATGTCAAAAGGTCAATGTTATGATAGTCATGGAAGATTTCAAAATGCAGATCGATTGGGGAAAATCAGGTTGGTACTGGATCTCAAAAGAGTGAGTTTGTTGAATGCCTACAAGATAGCTTTTTAGTGTAGTTTATAATTGAGCCTACTAGGGGGATCAGCTACACTGGATTCACTGTTACATAATAAACTGGGAGTGATTAGGGAGCTTAAGGTAAAAGAACTCTTAGGAACCAGTGATCACAATATGATTGAGAACTTGAAATTTGATACAGAGTAAGTAATTTACAGTGGTATAAGAGAGGTGTTGACCAAAGTAAATTAGGAGATGCTGGCAGAGATGACAGCAGAACAGCAATTACATGAGTTTCTGCGCAAAATGAGGAAGGTGCAGCATAGGTGTATTCCAAACATGAAGAAATGCTCAAATGGCAAAATAGTACAACTGTGGCTGACAGAGGAAGTCAAAGCTAATGAAAAAGCAAAAGAAAGGGCATACAACAAAGCAAAAATTAGTGGGAAGATAGAGGATTGGGAAGCTTCTAAAAACCTACAGAGGGCAACTGAAAGAATCATTAGGAGGGAAAAAATGAAATATGAAAGCAAACTGCCAAACAATATCAAAATGGATAGTAAAAGCTTTTTCAAGTATGTAAAAAACAAAAGAAAGGTGAGAGTGGATACAGGGCCACCAGAAAATCAGGCTGAAGAAATAATAACGGGGGACAAGGAGTTGGCAGATGAACTAAGTGAGTATTTTGCATCAGTCTTCACTGTGGAAGACACTCGTAACGTGCCAGATGTTGAAGGGTATGAGGGAAGAGAAGTGAGTGCAGTTACTATTACAATGGAGAAGGCGGTCAAGAACCTGAAAGACCGAAGGGTACATAAGTCACCCAGTTCAGATGAACTGCACTCAAGGGTTACAGTAGAGACTGTGTTGACATTAGTAATGATCTTTCAAAAATCATTGGACTCTGGCATAGTGACAGACAACTGGAAAATTGCAAATGTCACTCCACTCCACAAGAAAGGAGGAAGGCAGCAGAAAGGAAAATTATAGACCAATTAGCCTGACCTCAGTGGTTGGGAAGATGTTGGAGTCAATTGTTAAGGAGAAAGTTATGGAGTACTTGGCGACACAGGACAAGATAGGACAAAGTCAGCATGGTTTCTTTAAGGGAAAATCTTGTCTGACAAACCTGTTGGAGTACTTCGAAGAGATTACAAGTAGGAAGATAAAAGGGGAGGTTGTATATTTGGACTTTCAGAAGGCTTTTGACAGGTGCCACACATGAGTCTGCTTACCAACTTCAGAGCCAATGATATTACAAGAAAGTTACTAACATGGTTTTTATGCTACATATTAATGATTTAGAATGATGGAGGAGACTCTTAGGAGGAGACAATAGCGCCGAATGGTGACTCCTTGGCTTGTATCCTTGGATACAGCTCTATTTCCATCTATCTTTCCCTTTTAGGGTTCTTTTGAAGACTCTGACCTGGAGTTACACGCTGACTTTGGTTCTTTGCGGGATTGGGACCAGCTCTTGGGGTTTCACGACTGGCCGTTATTCAATATGCCAAGGATGCAGCCTAGAGACCCAAGATCTTTAGGCACAGAGCTTGGAAAAAGTGATGCAATGGACTTTTAACATCGTAAAGTTGTCTTTGTCTTTGCAAGTCTGTGTCTTTGTTATTGCTTTGCTGCATGCTTGAGTGCTGATGTTTTTTTTGCTGGTGGGGGAGAGGGGATAGTTTCTTTACTGCTGCTTACATGTGGGAGGGGGAGCTAAGGGGACTTTGGGGTTCTAACATTTAATGGTCATTCATTCTTTGGGAGCACTCTGTTTTTGTGGATGGTTGTGAAGAAAAAGCATTTCAGGATGTATATTGTATACATTTTTCTGACATTAAATGTACCTTTGAAACCTTTGAAAACTTTGCCAAGTTTGCAGATGATACAAAGATTAATAGAGGGGCAGGTAGTATTGAGGAAACAGGTGGGCTACAAAACACAGACAGATTAGGAGAATGGGCAAGAAAGTGGCAAATGAAATACCATGTTGGAAAATGCATGGCCATGAACTTTGGAACCAGAAATAAGTATGCAGACTATTTTCTAAACAGAGAAAAAAATCAAAAAATCTGAGATGCAAAGGGACTTGGGAGTCATTCTGCACAACACCCTAAAGGTTAATTTGCAGTTTGAATCAGTGGTGAGGAAGGCAAATGCAATGTTAGTATTCATTTCATGAGGTCTAGAGTACAAGAACGGGGATGTGATGCTGAGGTTTTATAAGGCACTGGTGAGGCCTCACCTTCAGTATTGTGAACAGTTTGGGGCTCCTCATCTGAGAAAAGATGTGCTGGCATTGGAAAGGGTTCAGAGGAGGTTCACAAGGATGATTCATGGAATGAAAGGGTTATCATATGGGGAATGTTTGATAGCTCTGGGTCTGTACTCACTGGAATTTAGAGGATGGGGGGAGCTCATTGAAACCTTTCAAATGTTGAAAGGCCTAGACAGAAAAGATGGGGAAAGGATGTTTCCCATGGTGGGAGAGTTTAGGTCAAGAGGGCACAGGCTCTGGATAGTGGAGTGTCCATTTAAAACAGAGATGTGGAGAAATTTCTTTAGCCAGAGGGTGGTGAATTTGTGCAATTTGTTACCACAGGTAGCTGTGGAGGCCAAGTTGTTGATTGTATTTAAGGCAGAGCTTGATAGGTTCTTAATTGGACACAGCATGAAAAGTTATGGGGAGAAGGCCGAAGAATGGGACTGAGGAGGGGAAAAAAGGATTGACTGGCAGAGCAGACTCAATGGGCCAAATGGCCTAGTTCTACTCCTATGTCTTATGGTCTTATAGTCTCAAAAAACCATTCAACCCAGTGAGTTTGCTCTGCCATTCCATCACAGGTGATTTATTATCCCTCTCAACCCCGTTCTCCCGCCTTCTTCCTGTAACTTTTGAGGCACTTTCTGATTAAGAACCTATCAACTTCACTTTAAATATACCAAATGACTTGGCCTCCACAGCAGTCCACAGATTTAACACCCTCTGGCTAATTTATTCCTTCTTATCTTTGTTCTAAAGGTTTGTCCTTGTCTTCTGATTCTGTGTCCTCTAGTCCCAGACTCCACCACCAAAGGCAACATGCTCTCCACATGCAATCGGCCTTTCAATATTTAATAAGTTTCAATGAGATACCCCTCTCCCCCTTATTTTTCTAAATTCCAGTGAGTACAGGCCCACAGCCCAGTAGATGTGTTTATGAGCATTCCTGGCTATGGCGTTTACATGCTTGAATCAGCACAGGCTGTTGATGATATCATTTCCAAGGAACTTGAAGCTCTCAATATTCTCAACCTCAGCACCATTGATGTAAATAAGAGCATGTGCACTGCTCCCTTACCTGAAGTCAAGCTTTTTACTTTGTTGACATTGAGCAGAAAGTTGGATTATATTATGAGAACACTCAGTCCTCTTTTATTGTCATTTAGAAATGCATACATGCATTAGGAAATGGTACAATGTTTCTCAATGTGATATCACAGAAAACAAAACAGACCAAAGACTAACACTGACTAAACCACATAATTATACCATATAGTTACAACAGTGCAAAGCAATACCATAATTTGATGAAGAACAGTCCATAGGCACAGTAAAAAAAAAGTCTCAAAGTCCCCGAGTCAATCGACCCCCGAGTCCCCGATAGCGGTGGCAAAAGGGAGAAACTCCCTGCCATAAACCTCCAGGCACCGTCAACTTGCCGATACCTTGGAAGCAGCCGACCACAGCCGTCCCTGAGTCCATCCGTCCGAAAACTCCGAGCTTCCGAGCAGCCTCCCGAGCGCCATCCCCTGCTGAGCGCCTTCGACCTCTGACACTGTGTCACTAGATTCTCTATTTCTGTCTTGTACTCCAACTCATTCTATTTGAGATATGGCCCACATTGGAGGTATCATCTGCATATATATAGTTAGAACAGAATCTAGCAACAGATTCATGAGCATACAGGAAGCAGAGTAGGTGGCTGAGAGTACAGCCTTGAGGACAATACTGGCAGAGCTGTTGCTATCTATCCTTACTGATTGCATTCTGTTGGGCAGAATGTCAAGGAAGGTGTTGTCCAGGATTTGGAGATGAACTCTCTTAGAAGTTTGTGCTGTTGTTAGTAAACCAGTCTGAAAGGTAGGTCCTGATGAAGGGTCTCAGTCTAAAACATCAACTGTTTATGCTTTTCCATAGATGCTGCCTGGCCTACTGAGTCCCTCCACCATATTGTGTGTGTTGGTGTAAGGTAGGTGCCTTTGTTATGTAGATGTTGCATACATGAATGCAGGCCAGGATAATGGCATCTACTGTAGACCTGATTTAGTAGTGGGCAAAACGCAGTGGGTCAAGATTTTCTGGGAATAAAGACAACTGGAGGGAGGATAAAAGAGAAAGGGTTCAAAAACAGAGGAAGAGATGGGGTGAGAGAAAAGAGAGGAGGTGTCTTTCAGTCCCTCACTCTCAGGGGGATATCTGTACACTGACCAGTTTTCAGTCCCTCCCTTTGGGATGACCTATACACTGACCAGTGTCTGTCGGTCCATCTCCTAAAGGGGAACTTTAGTTTACAGACCAGTGTTTCTTTGTCCGTCTGTCTCTCTCTCTCTCCCCCCCCTTCCACCCCCTCCCCCTTCCTCTCCCTCTCCCTCCCTCTCTCTCTCTCTCTCCCTCTCTCTCACCCCCCCCTCTCTCCCCCTCTCTCTCTCCCCCTCTCTCTCTCTCCCTCCCTCCCTCTCTCCCTCAGGGGGAGTTTTGTACACTGACCAGTGTCTGTCAGTCTCTCTCTCTCTCTCAGAAGGATATCAGTAAACGGTGTCTGGAGTCCCTCATTCTCAGAGGGTCATTGACCTCCTCTGAGAATGTTCCCACTCTGGAACCCTCTCTCCCCCTTTGATATAACATCACCTTATGGTGTCACAATCCCTGACCCGTCATGACCAGTCACTGCTGAGAACATTTCAGTCCTCTTACAGACTGGCTTGAGTCAGGAGGCCGTGTGTGTGCCGCCAGAGGTAAGCCTCACACATCCCTTGAGGTTGTCAGCCCTCTTCCTCTCTCTGTGGTGAAGGCAGTGCTCCCATGAACCCGTTGTTCTCAAGTGCAAATCAGTGACACAGGCAGAACATTAGAGTCTGGCACTTCAGACCATCTGGGCAGAGGTGGGAATTTTACCCAAGGGTCCGCAAACTAAGAGCCTGTGTCTGCTGCACTCCTCTGTCACCCTGTCACCCCTCAAGTGTTAGAGCAACTGATCTTGGCTCAGTTCCCAACATATGGTTTGACCAATGCCCAACACCGTTCTCATTGGTCGTCCTTACATCTGTACAAAATTCTTTAAATCAGGAGACCTAAATATTATTCAGTGTACAGATCTCCCCCTAGGGAGAGGAAGACAAGGACACTGGCCAGTATACAGATCTCTCCCCAAGAAAGGAAGGAAGGAAATACTGGTCAGCATACACATCTCCTTCTGAGGGAGAGGAAGTGTGAGATATCGATTGGTGTATTAATCCCACTGAGGAGGGAGATGGGGAGACGTGAATCTTGACTGGTGACTGACATCTCTTCCACTTGCCCTGCTGTTAGGTGACTCGGAATCTCGGAGGAAAGTTATCGCCAGGATGTCGCTGGGCAGCCGATCAGAGAGAGGGATTCCAGCCGAGGAGAGGGACCTGCCAACGGGGTCACCCACGCTAGCCCCTTCAGACCCTACTATCCACAATGCCCTGGGCTTTCTCAGCCTGCCGCTGCCACCCCATCCACAGGACTCCCCCTCCTCCCCTGCATCGGCCCTCACCTCCTTGCCTAGCTTGACCCACCATCCTATTTCTGGCTCTCACTCTCAGCCTGGCTGGGAACGGGACTTCCCATCAGTAGTGAGTACTTCCTCCACCCAGCCCTCAGGACAGGTTTCGGAGATTGACTCAACTGCAAATGTAACCTCAGGTCAAGGATCAGTGGGCTCCCCATCATTGGACCAGCCCTTGCGTCAAGGATTAGGTGGGCATTCCCCATTGGATGAGCAGTTACGCCAAATACCAAAGGAAAGCTTGCCATTGCATGATCAACTAGATCAAGGATCAAGAGGGCATCTCTCTTTGGATGCACAGTTGGGTCTAACATCAAGGGAGCTCTCACCACTGGATGAGCAGCTGTATCAAGGGTCAAGGGAAAGCTTGTCATTGGACAAGCAGTTGGGCCAAGGGTCAATTGGAAGCTTGCATTTGGATGAGAAGATGAGTCAAGGGTCAAGTGGGCACTCCTCACTGGATGAGCAGTTGAATCAAGGGTCAAGCGAAAGCTTGCCATTGGATGAGAAGTTGGGTCAAGTGTTAAGAGGGTATACCCCACTGGATGAGCATTTGGGCCAAAGGTCAAGAGGACATCTGTCATTGGACAGGCCAAACCCCCTCTGGTTGACCCCCTTCTGGGTGATCGAGGACTTCCAGGCCCCCCGCCCACTGCCCCCTGGTACTCCCCTGTCCTCAGTCAGGATGCTTCAGCCAGTGGAGGCCCCCCTTTTCCCAAGCACCCAACAGTCTCACTCCCTTGATCCTGGAAATATGGGGGTTTTGAGGGGGCTTCATATCCTCCAACCCCCACCCCAGCCCCAGGTGAGGGACAGCGAAATGATGGATGTCCCACAGCAGGACCTGGAATTTTGGGGGACGTTCTATTTCGCCGGTGCCCACAGGGCTCGGGAACTCCTCCTGGAGAGGAGTGTAGCTGGTCACCCTTAAATAAAAACCCTCATTCATTAAAGGTGCTTCAGCGTTCCACTTCTCAGGTTTTGGATGAACTACTTAGTGGTAGGAAGGTAGAGGGTGGTAACGCACACCATGAATGGTAGGAACTACTGAGAAACAGAGGGATCTCAGTGTACAAGGTAGGACACACATGGTGAATGATCAGAAACATTGAGGAACAGAAGGACCTGATCCTGGTGTACAAGGCTGGGGCACAGATTGTGAATGGTCAGGAGCATCAAGGATAGAGAAAGCAACACACACAAATGCTGGAGGAACTCAGCAGGCCAGGCAGCATCTATGGAGGGACAGACACAAAATTCTGGAGGAACTCAGCAGGCCAGGTAGCACCTGTGGAAAAGAGTAAACAGTCAACGTTTTGGGCCGAGAACCTTCATCAGGACTGGAAAAAAGATGAGGTCAGAGCAAGAAGTTGGGAGGATTTAAGAAAGAACTACAAGGTGGTAGGTGATAGGTGAAACCGGGAGCTGGGGTGGGGTGAAATAAAGAGCCAGGAAATTGATTGGAGAAAGAGATAACGGACTGGAGAAGGGGGATTCTAACAGGAGAGGGTAAAAGACCATGGAAGAAAGGGAAGGGGAGGAGCACCAGGGTGAGGTGATGGGCAGGTAGGGTGATAAGGTGAAAGAGGGATACCGGAATGGGGGGAAGGTGAAGGGGGGAGCAATTGCTGGAAGTTCGAAAAATCGATGTTCATGCCATCAGGTTGAAGGTTACAGAAACAGAATATAAGGTGTTACTCATCCAACCTGAGTGTGGTCTCATCACAACATTAGAGGAGGCCGTGGAATGGAATGTTGGAATGGGAATGGGAAGTAGAATTGAAATGGGTGGCCACCAGAAGATCCCACTTTTTTCTGGCAGATAGAGCATAGGTGCTCGGTGAAGCGGTCTCCCAATCTACCGATATACAGGAGGCCACACGGGGGGTACCAAATGCAATAGATGACCCCAACTGACTCACAGGTGAAATGTCGTCTCACCTGAAAGGACTGTTTCGGACCTTGAATGGTAGTTTTGGGCAGGTATGTTGCTTGTTCCACTTGTAAGGCTAAGTACCAGGAGGAAGATCAGTGGGGAGGACGAATGGACAAAGGAGGTGGGTAGGGAGTATCCCTGTGGAAAGTGGAAAGTGGGGGGCAGGGAAAGAGGCTTGATGGTGGGATCCCATTGTAGGTGGCAGAAATAATAGATTTGATGTCTCTGGTGTGGCTTCCTGTATATCAGTGAGACTCGCGGCGCCGAGGCTGTGAACTGATCTGCCGGCTGTGTGTTTCTGCTGGTGTGAAAACTTGGGACCAAGGCACAGCTTGGGCCTACTCTGCCTGCTTCGGGAGCAGAACTGGGACTCCATCTGGTTCAGGATACTGGTGGCTTGCTTATATTGTTTCCATAATGTGTCTGTTTTTTTTTTCTCTCTTTCTCTGCACAGTGGTTTTTGTTTCCTTTATTTTCATTGTTTTATTCAAGTTTCTTGCTTCATGGCAGCTGATAAGCAAGCAATTTAAATGTGTATAATTTATACATTTTTTGATAATAAATATGCTTTTAATCTTGAATCATGAATGTATAGCAACGATCTGGATGATAATTTATTTATTGAGATACCCCACAGAGAAGGCCCTTCTGGCTATCTGAGCTGTGCTGCTCAGCAACCTCAATTTAACGCTCAGTTAATCACAGGAGAATTTACAATGACCAATTAACCTGCCAACCAGTACGTCTTTAGTCTGAGGGAGAAAACCAGGGTGCCCAGAGGAAATCCACGCAGTCATGGGGATACAAACTCCAGTGTCCTTGTCTTCCTCTCCCTCAGGGGGAGATCTGTACATTGAATAGTGTCCCTTAATCCTTCTCCCTCATGGGGATTTCTGTACACTGAACCCCTTTCCAATAATATTTAGGTCTCCTGATTTAAAGAGTTGTGTACAGATGTTGGGTGCGACAGGACGCCAGTTGTTCAGACATGTTATCTTGGTCTTTTTTAGGTACAGAAACAATGGTGGATGTTTTGAAGCAGGAGGGCACTCTACACTGGGAGAGGGAGAGATTAAAAATGTCTGTAAACACACCTGCCAGTTGTGCCATGCATATCCTGAGTATCCATCCTGAGATGCCGTCCGGTCCCGCAGCCTTGCGACTGTCCACTCATTGGAAACACCTGCGTACTTCAGCCTCGGTGATGACCGAGGTGCAGGTCACTTTGGTGGCTCTCCTCAGGGGCTCAGTGTTGGCGACGTTGAACCGAGCGTAAAAAAGATTTAGCTCATCTGGGAGAGAGGCAACGATGTTAGAAACTCCACTGTGCTTAGCTTTGTAGGCTGCGATGGTGTGTAGACCTTGCCATAAGCCACGTGTGTTGTTGGTGGACAGTTGTGTCTGGATCTTGTCCCTGTATTGTAGTTTTGCTGCCTTGATGACTTTGCGTAGATCGTTGCTGCATTTCTTGAGTTCCTGCTGATTACCGGCAACATAATTTCTGTGTTGCGCAGTAAATGTTGATGGAACTGGAACTGTTGATCCAGGGTTTCTGGTTTGGATAGACCCTAACCAATTTTTGGGGGAACAACGTCCTCAATGGACTTCTGGATGAAACTCGTGACCCCTTCTGTGAACTTGAGACATCCTCATCACAAAGACATTCTAGTTGACATCATCAAAGCAGTCCTATAGCATGGACACTGAATGGTTGGAACAACAGTGGACGGTTTTAACTATGGCCGCCTCTGGTTTCAGCTTCTGCCTGTACAGGGGCAGAAGCAGATGGAGGAGTGATCCGACTTTCCAAGCGGCGGACGGAGGAGCGCTCTGTAAGCATTGTGGAAGCAAGAGTAGCAGTGATCGAGTATGCTGTCTCCCGTGTGCTCACCTGGATGCGTTGACAAAACTTCAGGGAGACTTTAGTCAGCGACGCTCGATTAAAGTCTTCAGTGACAATGAAAGCAGCCTCCAGGTGTAGTCTCCAGGGTATATTCAAGTAAAATAAATACATATATACAACCAAATGAAACAACATTCCTCTGCACCACAGTGCCCCCGCAAAACATACATCACACATAGCACATAAACCAAAATATTACCATAAATAAGTTAATAAAATAAATTTCAAAATTTACTGTTTACCTGTTACAGTAGGTTAATTGGTCATTGTAAATTGACCAGTGATTTAATGGTTTGGCTCAGATTAAATTGGGAATTTCTGGGCAGCATGGCTCAAAGGGCCAGAAGGGCCTACTCCACATTGTGTCTCAATAAACACTTAAAACCAGTCACTTTGGGCAGATGAGTCTCATCAACCATGGTTGGCAGCTCACCTAGGAGAAGGAAAATTCTGATCTCAATCTCCACTGTCTTGTTGCTATATCTTCTCATGGGGAAGACCAAGGGAAAACTCAGAGCTGGATTCCCTAAGGCAGTCCTACACTGAGTTCAATGGTGACTAGCAACTCCTGCAACTCCTAGGTCCTTCTGTTCTACAACACTCACTGTGCAGCACCTTGTACTTGTCCAGATTAAGCTCCATTTGCCATTCCTCAATCCATTTATCCAGTCGGTCAACATTTTTCTGAAATTTTCGAGAACCATTTTTACTGTGTTTGTCTCATCTGTCTAAAACAGTGTTTTGGTGTTATCTGCAAGCTTACTAATACTGCCTTCTACATTCTCATTCAAATCATTAACATACTGTAGATAAGTTATAGAGCACTAGAGAACAGAAACAGGCACTTCAGCCCATCTGGTCTGTGCCAAGCTGTTATTCTGCCTAGTGCCATTGATCTGCACCTGGACCATAGCCTTTATACTCCTCCCATCCAGGTATACATCCAAATTTCTCTTAAGTATTGCAGTTGAACCCACATCCACCACTTCACTGGCAGCTGTTCCACACCACCCTCTGGGTGAAAAAATTCCACTTTAGTATTAAATATTTCAGCATTCAATATTAACCTATGACCTCTAATTCTAGTCTCACCCACCCTCAGTGGGAAAAGCCTGTTTGGATCAACACTCTCTCTACCTCATAATTTTCAATAAATCTCTAAGATCCCTGCAACTCAGGGCCTCAACTTTCTAAACTTTCGCTGCATTATTTCAAGCTTACTGATATCTTTCCTGTAGGTGGGTGATCAGAACTGCACAGAATACTCTAAATTCAGTCTCACCCATGGAGGAGGTCTGTGTGAGTGCCTTAGTAGTAATGGCAGCTCACCACAGCCAGGGTTTTTAATGCTGGAGTGCACTTCCACTTCCCAAGGGAGCTCACTGCCATTGTGATTTCATTGCTGTTTACACTTCCCTCCCCTATTTTAGTGCCGGGGAAGCACTGCAGGGGCTGTATGGTGCCATCAAAGCCACTAGTGCTGGTAACTTCAATCATGCCAATTTAAAAAAAGTCCTAATGTTTTACCAGCACATCAACTTTGCAAGCAGTGGAGAGAATTTATTAGACCTGGTTTATACCAACGTTTAAGGCCCTCACTTCTGATACTTAGACCACATATCCATTTTGCTAATCCCTGCATATGGACCACCAGTTAAATGAACCAAACCAGTTTTACAGGGAGATCAGGATCTGGCCAGAAGGTGCCAGCAGCACTTCAGGACTGCTTCGAAAACACGGACTGGAGCATATTCAGGGAGGCGATACCTACGATCATCATGTCAACATTGATAAATATGCAGGATTGGTGACTGGCTACATAGTAAAATGTATTAAGGATGTTACTGTGATTAAACACTACACTGCCAGGGCAAACCAGAAACCATGACTGACTGCAGAGGTTTGTGTACTTCTTGGCGGTCAGGATGACTCTAAGATCAGCAACAGCCGTACTCTCCTGTGCCATCAGGAAGGCAAAGTATGAGTATGCACAGAAAATTCACACTTTTTTGAGACATGAGGGACACGCGGCGCATGTAGTAAGGCATACAAAGTATAGCTCATTGGAAGTGCAATGACAGAGGAGACCCCCTTCCTGATAGGCTGAATGCCTTCTATGCACGCTTTGATGCATTGAATGATGTGCCACAACGAAAGCCAAGGATCCTAGCCATGAAAAGCTGCAGGGCCAGACAACATACAGCAACTGGTCAGGTGCTGAGGGACCGTGCAGCCTAGCTAACTGAGGTCTTAATGTATGTTTTATTTTTAACTTCAAACCATTAAACTAAATCAAAAGAAAACACAGAGTCTTAAATGTGAGTCTAATTTTGAGTTTACTTTAAGCGAGGTGCACACTATGCTAGTGTGATGACGTATGCAATTCATGTATTTTTACATCTAGCCTGTAATGAATTATTGAAATGGACAAGAATGTTTAAGCAAAATATATTTACCAGATTACTGAAATATTGCTTAAATATTAAATACGCAACACTGCTCCCTGCTTAGCTATTAACTCCAACTCAAGAGAGAATGCATCTCAATTATGTACACCATATGTTATGTAATACAACTACTATGTACAAACATCCACAGCACAGTAAATTCTAATTTGTCCCATTCAGGCCTAAGGATTTAATTGATGTGGAGGATTTCTTACTCTTGTGGGATAACATCTTTCCTGACAAGGGAGGTCATTCTGCTTGGCAGGAGAGACATGGCTGTGAAACCAATCTCAGGTTCTGGGGTCTCCTCCATGGCAGTTGCAATTGACCCTGAGACTACAGAAAGTGGTTCAGAGAGTGATAACCACCTTTTTTGTCATTTACTCAGCTTTTCTCTCCGGACCTACTTCAATCCTTGTTTCTCTGCTGGCACAAGGAAATCTGCAGATGCTAGAATTTCAAGCAACACACATAAAAGTTGCTGGTGAATGCAGCAGGCCAGGCAGCATCTATTGGAAGAGGTACAGTCGACGTTTTGGGCCGAGACCCTTCGTCAGCTTTGCTTTTAGATGAATGCAAATTGTGGCTGGATCTCCAATCAAATTGTAGTTGTCACTGCCAATCACGCCCCCCTCCTGTTTTTACCACATACAAGCTCAATGTGGCTTGTTGGTTGTTGTATTTCACTGTGATGATTGTTATTCCCATAAGAGTTATCTTTTCTCCAGTATAAGTTCTTACTTGGATATCCGCCGGCTTCAGTTTAGATTCTTTGAAATGCTGTTCAAACTCATTTTGTGCAATGACTGAAACAGTTAAAACTGTGTCCAATTCCATTTTAATTAATTTGCCATCCACCTCTGGCATAAGCCATATTGCTTGTCTATTGTTAGTTTTCACAATGTAAGTCATTAGGCTAGTCAGTCCTGTGTCACTCTTATCATTATCAGCTTTTCATCAACAGCATGAAGATTTGTGCTCTTTTTGAAACTGTAATTTGACTTTATTTTATCTTTTTCTCTTCCACATGCTCTTTGTGTGTGTCTGGTGTATGTGAGCCCATGCCACAATGGTAACACAATTTGTTCAGCCAGGCAGTACACCATCTAGATGCTGCAATTTTGTTCATGCTGACTTTCATTCCTGACTGCAACTCAATTGTGCCTGTGCCTGCAGATTCCATTGAAACAGCAATTTCAACTGCTCTCCTGCTGGCATGGGAGCAGTAAGCATTGGACCAGAAGTCCCTACAAATGACTGTGAGAATAGCTACCATCTATCAGGGTCATTTATCAGGAGTGTTGCATATGCAGAGCCCTTACTGTTATTAAGGATCCCACCCATCCTTCCAACATCCTCTTTGACTTTCTACCATCAGGCAGGAGACTCCATTGCATAAAAAGAACAGTCAGGATGGGACGCAGTTTCTTCCCTCCGGACATTAGGCTTCTGAACTCCCTGCTGCATCGTATTCAAAGTGCAGTGACAAGTTAGTCTGTTCTGTACTTTACAATGTTTAATTTTATGCACTTTAATTTGTTTATTTATGTGTAATTCATCTGTAGATTTTACCCTTACTTTCATAATTTATTGTGTGTTATGTGTACTACTGTGCTTTACACACTGGTTCAGAGAAACGTTTCATTTGACATAATACTTTTATATAGCTATATGACAATAAACTTGACTTGACTTGACTTGACTTTTAAATGTAAATTGTGCTTCAGTTAGGATATATTTTTGGATCCTAAGAGTCCACAAACCAAACAGTCTCTCAGTGTATCAATAAGTCCATTGATGAACTGACAATGCTCAGACAACTTCTTCAATTCAGCCACATATGCTGAAATGGACTCTCCTTCTTTTTGATCCCAGTTATGAAATCTAAAGTGTTCTGTAATCCACTATATCTTTGGTTCAACATGTTCTTTCATAACTTTTACAATAGCAGCAAAGCTCATTTCTACTGGTTTGGTTGGAACAGTCAAACTTTGAAGCAAACTGTATGCCATCTGCATGACCCAATGCAGTCAGCAAAATTGGTATTTGATATTGGCTATATCATTTGCTTCAAAATAGTGTTCAATTTGCACAGTATATAAAATCCCATTATCTGTAATCAAACATGTCTATCTTTTCTGCTTTTTTTTAATACAGTCATACAGTCATAGAAAAGTACAGCACAGAAACAGGCCTTTCAGCCCATCTAGTTCATGCTTAACCATTTAACTACCTACTTCTATCGACCTGCACTGGGACCATTGCCTCCATACCCCTACCATCCATGTGCCTATCTAAACCTCTCTTAAAAGCTGAAATCAAGTTCGCATGCACCACTTATGGCTGGCAGCTCTTTCAACACTCTCATGACCTTCTGAGTGAAGATGTTTCCCCTTATGTTCCACTTAAACTTTTCACCTTTCACTCAACCCATGACCTTTGGTTCTAGTCCACCTAACCTCAGTGGAAAAAGCCTGCTTGCATTTACCCTATCTACAACACTCATAATTTTATATACCTCTATCAAATATCCTCTCAATCTTCTACATGGTACTGTACATGGTTTCCTGAAAGTGGCATCACAAGTAGACAATGCAGAGTATAAGACGTCGACCGCCATGAGTCAGTTACTCAGTATTGAATTCAGTTTTGGACATAGGTTCATTGAGCAAGACTGCACAGATATAGGTCCTGCTGACCAACAATTCCACACTGCCCATGGTGCCTACGTGGTTAATCTCAGTTCCCATGTTTAGCCATGTTCCTCTATGCCCAAGGCCCCATGTGCCTGAGTACTTAAATGATACAATTGCACCTGCCTCAGCTACTTCTTCTGGCAGCTCATTCTGTATACTCACCACCCTCTGCATGAAAACGTTGGCTCTCAGGTCTCACTTAAATCTTTTTCTCTCAGCTTAAATATGCCTCCAAGTTTTGGACTTCCCTACTCTGGGAAAAAAAATCTGTATTCCTCTCATAATTTTCAACATTTCTATAAGGTTGAACCCCATTCTTCTTTGTTTCAAGGAGCAATGACCTAGCCTGGCCAGCCTCCCCCTGTAACTTAGGCCCCCTAGTTCTGGCAACATCCACATATTGTCTGCTCTCTTTCCAATTTTTCCCATAGCAGGACAACCGAAACTGTACACGGTTTGGCCTCAATAATGACTGATACAGCTGCAACATAATATTCTAACTCCTACACTCAACGTCCTGACTGATAAAGGTCAGCACACTAAACACCCTTTCTATCAGCATATACCACCGCTTTCAATGAACTGTGCACTTGTACTTCAAGGTCTCTGTTCCACTACATTCCATTGTGCCCTACCATTCATAGTATCAGTTCTCAACTGGTTTGACTTTCCAAAATGCATCACCTCCGTTATCTGTATTGAAATCCATTTGGTACTGAAGTTCAAGTTCAATTGTCATTCAACCATACATACTCATACTCACAAAACAGAATAAAGACAGAATAGCATTAGTCGGGGGCCCAGGTACACATCACAGTACCAACCGTTACACACAGCACAAGGCACAAACATCACATAAGAGAGCAGTAAAATACAGTCACACAAAAAAAAACTTAGTCCAAGCCTGAGTCCATGAATGTTGCAGCAGTCTGCAGCTTGTTTCTGCCGCGCGAACACTGGGGAGTGGCGGCAGTACTGACTGCAACATGATGCTGCACCACAGTGCTTCTGGCACTCCAGTGAAGTTGCCGAATCTGACACCTCCCTCTGGGCAGCTGCAAACAGTCGACACCATGACTTGAGACTGAGGCCATGCAGCTACCCTACTGTCCACCAATGAACTGTACTTGCAGCAATCCACACCAACAATGTCCAACAGGGTCTTGCGATCACAAGAAAAGTAGCCAAGATGATCAGTCACTATCAGAATGCACACCTCCTTCATGCACTTCTCTGCCACAGATGGTCCGCACCAACTCCTTCAGTTATTCCACCAGTGCACAACTTACTGCTGGAGTAGATCTGCAGTACTTTAAATTCTCAATGTCCAGCAGGGTCTTGCGATCATAAAAAATACATTTAAAAAAGACAATAACACCTCCTCAGGCAATACACATAAAAGTTGCTTGTGAACGCAGCAGGCCAGGCAGCATCTCTAGGAACGTGTACAGTCGACGTTTCGGGCCGAGACCCTTCGTCAGGACTAACTGAAGGAAGAGCTAGTAAGAGATTTGAAAGTGGGAGGGGGAGGGGAGATCCGAAATGATAGGAGAAGACAGGAGGGGGAGGGATGGAGCCAAGAGCTGGACAGTTGATTGGCAAAAGGGATATGAGAGGATCATGGGACAGGAGGCCTAGGGAGAAGGAAAAGGGGGAGGGGGGGGAAGCCCAGAGGATGGGCAAGGGGTATAGTGAGAGGGACGGAGGGAGAGAAAAAAGATGTGTGTATATAAATAAATAACAGATGGGGTACGAGGGAGAGGTGGGGCATTAGTGGAAGTTTGAGAAGTCAAAGTTCATGCCATCAGGTTGGAGGCTACCCAGTCAGAATATAAGGTGTTGTTCCTCCAGAACAACTGTCTGCCAGAGAAAGCAGGATCTCCCAGTGGCTACACATTTTAATTCCACGTCCCGTTCCCATTCTGATATGTCTATCCACAGCCTCCTCTACTGTAAAGATGAAGCCACACTCAGGTTGGAGGAACAACACCTTATATTCTGTCTGGGTAGCCTCCAACCTGATAGCATGAACATTGACTTCTCTAACTTCCGCTAATGCCCCACCTCCCCCTCGTACCCCATTTGTTATTTATTTATATACACACATTCTTTTTCTCTCTCTCCTTTTCCCCCTCTGCCCCTCTCACTATACCCTTTGCCCATCCGCTGAGCTTCCCCTCCCCCTTTTCTTTCTCCCTAGGCCTCCTGTCCCATGATCCTCTCATATCCCTTTTGCCAATCAACTGTCCAGCTCTTGGCTCCATCCCTCCTCCTCCAGTCTTCTCCTATCATTTTGGATCTACCCCTCCCCCTCCCACTTTCAAATCTCTTACTAGCTCTTCTTTCAGTTAGTCCTGACGAAGGGTCTCAGCCCGAAACGTCGACTGTACCTGTTCCTAGAGATGCTGCCTGGCCTGCTGCGTTCACCAGCAACCTTTATATGTGTTGCTTGAAATTCCAGCATCTGCAGATTTCCTCGTGTTTGGGGTTTTAAAATAACACCTCCTCACTTACTCAGGTACCAGAGGATTGGAGCATAGCCAATGTTGTTCCACTGTTTAAAAAAGGCTCTTATAAACCAGGAAGTTATAGGCCGGTGAGTCCAACATCAGTTGTGGGAAAGTTATTGGAAGGTATTCAAAGGGACCGGACGTATACATATTTGGATAGACATGGACTGATTGAGGATAGTCAGCATGGCTTTGTATGTGGTGGGTCATGTCTAATCAATCTTATAGAGTTTTCGAGGAAGTTACCAGGAAAGTGGATGAAGGCAAGGCAGTGGATGTTGTCTACATAGACTTTAGTGAGGCATTTGATGTGAGCCTGGTCAAGAAGCTTAAGTCGCTCGGCTTTCAGGATGAGATAGTAAATTGGATTAGACAGTAGCTTTGTGGGAGAAGCCAGAGAGTGGAGGTAGATGGTTGCCTCTCTGACTGGAGGCCTGTGACTAGTGGTGTGCCACAGGGATCAGTGCTGTGGGCCTTGTTGTTTGTCGCCTGTATCAATGATGTACATGATAATGTGGTTAATTTGATTAGCAAATTTGCAATGGCACCAAGATTGGGGGTGTAGTGGACAGAGAAGAAGTCTATCGTGGCTTGCAGAGGGATCTACATCAGCTGGAAAATTAGCTTGAAAATGGCAGATGGAATTTAATACAGAGAAGTGTGAGGTTTGCATTTTGGTAGAACCTACCAGTCTTACACAGTAAATGGTAGGGCACTGAGAAGTGTGGTGGAACAAAGGGATCTGTGAATACAGGTCTGTAATTCATTGAAAGTGGTGCCACAGGTAGATAGGGTCATAAAGAAAGCCTTTGACACATTGGCCTTCATACTGTAAATCAATGTATTGAGTACAGGAGATGGGATGTTATGTTGAAATTGTATAAGATGTTGGTGAGGCCTAATTCGGAGTACTGTGTGCAGCTTTGGTCACCTACCTACAGGACAGATGTAAATAAGGTTGAAAGAGTACAGAGAAAATTTACAAGGATGTTGCCAGGTCTGGACAACCTGAGTTATAAGGAAAGATTGGATAGGTTAGGACTGTATACTTTAGAATGTAGAAGACTTGATAGAGGTATACAAATTATGAGGGGTATATGAATGAATGAATGAAATTTATTTCGGTCAGTACAAACATATCAAAAGCATCATTTTCAACTATGATTTCATAGGACAAAATTACAACAAAAAAACATAGATATTCTTTAAAAACAGATCAAAGGGTGTAGGCTGAAGCTACAGCTTATTACACCTACCCTTCTTACTTATACAACAACATATCTGGCGTCAATCATCACATCAAAACAAAAAATTTCATAATCTTTTAACATAAAACCCAATTCCAAGTATCGTTTATTTACATTACTCCCATTTATTTTAAATCATGTAAATTTTATATTTGTTCATTAAATTATTTTTAAATAACTTTTTAAACTTGTTAAGTGTGGTGCATGTTTTTAAATTCTCACTACAACTGTTCCATAGGTTCACCCCTCTGACTGAAATACAATGATTTTTCACATTTGTTCTTATCCTTTGTTTCTGAAATGTACATGTTCCTCTCAAATCATGTTGACTTCCTCTCATTTTAAACAACCTTTGGATACTTTGTGGAAGCTGTCCATTTTTTACTTTATACATAATTTGTATTATTTTAAAATCTACGGAATCCCTGAATTTTAAAGTGTTTAGTTGAATAAATAGTGGCTCATAATAACGTGTCTTATTTACAATTCCTATGACTTAGATGCAGTGGATGTTGTATAGACGCAGTGGATGTTGTACAGATGCAGTGGATGTTGTAAAGATGCAGTAGATGTTGTATACTTGGATTTTCAGAAGGCCTTTGACAAGGTGTCATACATGAGGCTGCTTAACAAGATAAGAGCCCATGGAATTATGGGAAAGTTACATACATGGATAGAGCGTTGGCTGATTGGCAGGAAACAGAGAGTGGGAATAAAGGGACCCTATTCTGGTTGGCTGCCAGTTACCAGTGGTATTCCACAGGGGTCCGTGTTGGGGCCGCTTCTTTTTACGTGTACATCAATGATTTGGATTATGGAATAGATGGCTTTGTGGCTAAATTTGCTGATGATACAAAGATAGGTGGAAGGGCTGGTAGTGCTGAGGAAACAGAGAGTCTGCAGAGAGACTTGGATAGATTGGGAGAATGGGCAAAGAAGTGGCAAATGAAATACAATGTTGGAAAGTGTATGGTTATGCACTTTGGCAGAAGAAGTAAATGGGCAGACTATTATTTAAATGGGGAGAGAATTCAAAGTTCTGTGATGCAACGGGACTTGGGAGTCCTTGTGCAGGATACCCTTAAGGTTAAGTTGGTGGTGAAGAAGGCGAATGCAATGTTGGCATTCATTTCTAGAGGAATAGAGTATAGGAGCAGGGATGTGATGTTGAGGCTGTATAAGGCACTGGTAAGACCTCTCTTGGAGTACTGTAGGCAGTTTTGGGCTCCTTATTTAAGAAAGGATGTACTGACATTGGAGAGGGTTCAGAGAAGATTCACTAGAACGATTCCGGGAATGAGAGTGTTAACATATGAGGAACGTTTGTCCGCTCTTGGACTGAATTCCTTGGAGTTTAGAAGAATGAGGGACCTCATAGAAACATTTCGAATATTGAAAGGCATGGACAGAGTGGATGTGGCAAAATTGTTTCCATAGTGAGGGAGTCTAGTACGAGAGGGTATGACTTAAGGATGGAAGGGCGCCCATTCAGAACAGAGACGCGAAGGAATTTTTTTAGTCATAGGGTGGTGAATCTATGGAATTTGTTGCCACGGGCGGCAGTGGAGGCCAAGTCATTGGGTGTATTTAAGGCAGAGATTGATAGGTATCTGAGTAGGCAGGGCATCTAAGGTTATGGTGAGAAGGCGAGAGAGTGGGACTAAATGGGAGAACGGATCAGCTCATGATAAGATGGCGGAGCAGACTCGATGGGCTGAATGGCCGACTTCTGCTCCTTTGCCTTATGGTCTTATGGTCTTATGGACTTTCTTTTGGAGTAGAAAAATTGAGTTTGTATTTGTTTTGTATGTATTTCCCCACACCTCTAAACAGTAAGTCATGTATACCAGTGACTATAAGTGAACAGTATAATGTGTACAAGAATTCCTGATTTAAGAAATCTTGCGCTTTGTACAGTACTGCAATAGATTTTGACATTTTTGCTTTGACATTATTTATATGTATAGATAGGGTAAATGCAAGCAGGCTTTTTTCACTGAGGTTGAGTGGGACTAAAATCAGAGGTCATGGTTTAAGAGTGAAAGGTGAAAAGTTCAAGGGGAATATGAGGGGAAACTTCTTCAATCAGAGGGTCATGAGAGTGTGGAATGAGCTGCCAGCACCAGTGGTGCATGCGAGCTCAATTTCAACATTTAAGAGAAGTTTGGATAGGTACATGGAAAGCAGGGATATGGTGGGCTATGGTCTAGGCTGATGTGCAGGTCGATCAGTAGGCAGTTTAAATGGTTCGGCATGGACTAGATATGCTGAGGGGCCTGGTTCTGTGCTGTATTTCTGTATGACTCCATGACTCCTCAGCCTACTTCCTCAAATGATCAAGATTCCCCTGTTATCTACAATAAAATTTGTAATTATCAAATTTAATGTCAACTATAAACATACTGATCAATTCCTATGCATTGGCATCCAAGTGAATAAAGTTAAGTGGATGGTTTAGCGCTATATAACATACAAGCTCCCTTATCTGCTAACTGACTACCCCTCTGTAAAAACTACTGTTATCCACGTTGGCTAACATTCTCATCTGCTCAAACATGACTTTAGTAGTCTCTTTGAATAAGTGGCAAGGGCATTTTTAACTCTGGACCAATTCCCATTCTGGGTCACGGCTCTGGGCATTTTAGCAGGCTGCTTAGTTTACATGACTCCAGCAGCCCAATTAGCAATGAGGTTTCTCACAGGTCGATGACACTTGTTTAAAAGTACAGAAAGAACAAGTGGGGCAGCCACTGTTGAGAGTAGGCGTGTCAGGCTCGAAAGAGCTGTTGGTTCTGAGTAAATTTCTGGTTTGGTTCCCTTTTTTTCTCTTACTGTACCTAGTGTAGCAAATAGCTATTGTGTGTTCTTCATGCCCGGATATTGGAGTCCTGGGAGACCCAGAGTCTCCCAGGGAACTACATCTACACTGTGCATCCAGCTGAATCTCCTTGAAGACCGTGTTAGGGATCTGGAGCAACAGCTGGATGACCTCCATCTTGTACAGGAGAGTGAGGAGATAATCAATCAGAGTTATAGGGAAGTAGACACCCTGAAGTTGCAGGAGGTGAGTAGCTGAGTGACTGCCAAGAGAAATGGAAATGTGAATAGGCAGTTAGCACAGAGCACCCCGATGGCCATACCCCTCAATAATTAGTATTCCGTTTTGGATACTGTTGTGAGGGTATACCTCCCAGGGGAATGCCACAGAGACTGGATTACTGGCACTGAACATGAGTCCGTGGTGCAGAAGGGAAAGAGAGAGAAGAGGGGAGCAGTATGATAGGGCATTCGATCAGGGAAACAGAAAGGAGATTTTGTAGACATGAACGGGACACCCAAATGGTATGTTGCCTCCCAGCTGTCAGGGTCAGAGTTGTCTGAGATCATGTCCACAGCGTTTTGGAGAGGGAGGGAGAGCATATTGGTACCAATGAAATAGGAAGGAAAATCAAAGAGGTCCTGAAAAGAAAATTTAAAGAGCTGGGCAGAAAACTGACAAGCAGGACTTCTAGGATAGTAATTTCTGGGTTGCTGCCAGTGCGGGTAAAAGCAGGTTGATTTGGCAGATTAATGTGTGGCTGATAAGCTGGTGCAGGGGACGGAGCTTCAGCTTCTTGGATCATTGGGATCTCTTCTGGGGGAGGTATGACCTGTACAACAGTGATGGGTTGCACCTGAACCCGAAGGGGAGCAACATGCTCGCGGGCAAGTTTTTTAGAACTGTTGGGGACTGTTTAAACTAATTTTGCAGGGGAGTGGGAACCAGACTGGAGGGATTCAGGAGAGGATGGCTGGTAAAAAAAAAAGCAAAGATAGCTTGCAGTCAAACTGTCAGGAAGAGCAGATCAATGATAGGACAAAACTGCAGCCAGCAGAGTGACTATCAGTGCATTAGGAATGCAGAATCAAAAAGGGTAACAAATACAGTACTCACAGTGTTATATCTCAATGCACGGAGTATAAAAAATAAGGTGTATGATCTTGTTGCACTATTACAGGTTGCCAGGTATAATGTTGAGCCCATCACTGACTCGTGTCTGAAGGATGGTTGTAGTTGGGAGCTGAATGTCCAAGGTTACACGTTGTATCAGAGGGATAGGAAGGTAGGCAGAGAGGGTGGTGTGGCTCTGCTGATAAAGAATGGCATCAAATCACTAGAAAGATGTGACACAGGATCGGAAGACGTTGAATCCTTGTGGGTTGAGTTAAGAAACTGCAAGGGTAAAAGGACCCTGATGGGAGTTATATACAGACCTCCCAACAGAAGCTGGGAAGGGAAATAGAAAGGTGTGTCAAAAGGGTCACGGGAGATTAATTGGGAAAATGAGGTTGGTAATGGATCTCAAGAGAGTGACCTTGTTGAATGCTTATGAGATATCTTTTTTGAGCAGTGTGTCATTGAGCCTACAAGGGGATCAGCTATACTGGATTGGGCGCTATTAATGAACCGGAGGCGATTAGGGAACTTAAGGTAAAAGAACCCTTAGGAACCAGTGATCACATATGATTGAGTTCAACTTCAAATTTGATAGGGAGAAAGTAAAGTCTGACATAGCAGCATTTCAGTGGAGAAAAGGAAATTACAGTGGTATGAGAGAGGTGCTGGCCAAAGTAAATTGGAAGAGATGTCAGCAGAGCAGCAACAGCATAGGTTTCTGGGAAAAATGAAGAAGGTTCAGGATAGATGTAGTTCAAAACAAAGAAATACTCAAATGGCAAAATAGTACAGCCGTGGCTGACAAAGGAAGTCAAAGCTAATGTAAAAGCAAAAGAGAAGGCATACAACAAAGCAAAAATTAGCAAAAAGATAGAGGATTAGGAAGCGTTTTAAAAACCTACAGAAAACAACTAAAAGAACTATTAGGAGAGAAAAGATGATATATGAAAGTAAGCTAACAAACAATATCAAAGTGGATAGTAAAAGCTTTTTTTCAAGTATGTAAAAAAAGAGAAATGAGAGTAGATATAGGACTGCTATAAAATGAGGCAGGAGAAATAATAACAGGGGACAAGAAGATGGCTGATGAACTAAATGACTATTTTGCATCATCTTCACTGTGGAAGGCACTAGCAGTATACCAGATGTTCAAGGGTGTGAGGGAAGAGAAGTGAGTGCAGTTACTATTACAAGGGAGAAGGTGCTCAAAAAGCTGAAAGACCGAAGTCACCTGGACCAGATGAACTGCACTCTAGGGTTCCGAAAGAAGTAGTGGTAGAGATTGTGAAGGCATTAGTAATGATCTTTCAAACATCATTGGACTCTGGCGTTGTGTCAGAGGACTGGAAAATTGGAAATGTCACTCCACTCTTTAAGAAAGGAGGAAGGCAGCAGCAAGGAAATTATAGACCAGTTAGCCAGACCTCAATGGTTGGGAAGATGATGGAGTCAATTGTTAAGGATAAGACTATGGAGTACTTGGTGACACAGGATAAGAAAGGACAAAGTCAGCATGGTGTCTGTAAGGTAAAGTCTTGCCTGTCGAACCTGTTGGAATTCTTTGAGGAGATATAGTGAATGTTGTATATTTGCACTTTCAGAAGGCCTGAGACAAGGTGCCACACATGCGGCTGCTTACCAAGTTAAGAGCCCATAATATTACAGGAAAGTTACTAGCATGGTTAGAGCATTGGCTGATTGGTAAGGGGCAGCGAGCGGGAATAATAGGATCCCCTTCTGGTTGGCTGCCAGTGACTAGCTGTGTTCCGCAGGGGTTGGTGTTAGGACCACTTCTTTTTATGCTGTATATCGATTATTTAGATGATGGAATAGACAGCTTTGTTGCCAAGTTTGAAGATGATATGAAGATTAGTAGAAGGGCAGGTAGTGTTGAGGAAACAGGCAGGTTGCAGAAGGATTTAGACAGATTAGGAGAATGGGCAAGAAAGTGGCAAATGAAATACCAAGTTGAAAAATACCTGGGCATGCACTTTGGAGCCAGAAATAAATGTGCAGACTATTTTCTAAACAGAGAGGAAATCCAAAGATCTGAGATACAAAGGGACTTTGCAGAACATCCTAAAGGTTAACTTGCAGGTAGAGTTGGTAGTGAGGAAGCCAAATGCCATGTTAGCAATTCATTTCAAGAGGTCTCGAATACAAGAACAAGGATGTGATACTGAAGACACTGGTGAGGGTGAGGCCTCATCTTGAGTATTGTGAACAGTTTTGGGCTCCTCATCTAAGAAATGATGTGCTGGCATTTTAAAAGGGTCCAGAGGAGGTTCACAAGGATGATTCCTGAAATGAAAGGGTTATCATATGAGGAACTTTGACAGCTCTGGGTCTATACACGCTGGAATTTGAAAGGATATTGGGGGGGTCGGGGGAATCGCACATGTTGAAAGGGCTCGACAGAGTCGATGTTGAAAGGATGTCTCCCATGATGGGGGAGTCTAGGACAAGAGGGCACAGCCTCTGATAGTGGAGCATCCATTTAAAAGATATACAGATAAATTTCTTTCGCCAGAGGGTGGTGAATTTGTGCAATCTTTTACCAGAAGCAGCCAGGTTGTTGGGTCTATTTAAGGCAGAGCTTGATAGGTTCTTGATTGGACATGGCATCAAAGCTGGGGTGTGGGGCTGAGTAGGGGAAAAAAGGATTAACCATGATTGAATGGTGGATCAGACTCAATAGGCCAAATGGCCTAATTCTGCTCTTATGCTTTATTGCCTTATGATTGGCTTCCGATGCAATGTATAGCACTGAACTTTGGCTTCATGTTTAATCTACTTTGGGAATATGCCACATTTTTCACACCCATTGGTCTTTACCCAAACAGTTTGGGCTCACAGATGCTTTCCACAAACATTCCACTGCACTCTGGCAAACCTATGTGTATGATTATTTACAATCAATCCTTGCCTAACCACATCCTTCTCACTGTTCACCAGTTTGGTCTATATCCTATACAGACCATTGTTACTGGAAGGGTCCCTAGATTGAACTATTAAAGTATTAACAGAAATAACCTTCTACTCTTAAAATTTACTTTCCTTGCAGCAAGTGTCTGTCCTGTGGGAGGCGTGGCTTATTCTGATTGTTAAAAGTCGCCTCTCTCATGATTGGGTAGTTTAGAAACTGCAGCTGATTTTCCCATTGGATAGCTGCCTAGCATCCAGTTTCAAATATCCTAGATATATTATTTTCTTTACAGCAAGTGGTGCACTTAGCCATTGGGAAGGTTTGCTCTGTGCGCGCTTTTAACTAAGTATGTTTGTTGAATATTCAGCTTTGTAGTTTCTGTAACTTGGAAAACATGAAAGCTTAGTTGAATTTTTACTGTCTGTAAATAAATGGTTAATAGACTTATTTGCTGTCAGTGCTTCTGTCGCACTTTCTAGACCCGCGAACCTGATTCCACATTACGGTGTCTAACTTAGCCACTCATTGAAAGCCGCTCCCCGTGGGAGGCAGGTACTGACAAGAGCAAGGAGCATTGCATCCCCTCCCACGCGCTTCTGTTTAGCTTATGACGTCATGGCGCAGATAGAGTTTCAATCTAGCACGAGGTAACTATGTACCCTTTTATTGGTCTTTGGGTCAGAATGGACCAGGTAGTTGAGGGTGCCATGGTAGGTGGTATGCTGCAGTAAGGAAAGGCTGTGTGCACACTTTAGATAAGTATGTTTCCACTGTGTGTATGTATAGTGTAGTGACAGAACCTCGGAATAGAAGGGTGTTCTTTCACAACAGAGATGAGGAAGAATTTCTTTAGCCAGGGTGTGGTGAATCTGTGGAATTCGTTGCTGCAGGCAGCTGTGAAAACCAAGTCATTGGGTATACTTAAGGCAGAGGTTGTTGGATTCTTGATTAGTCAAGACATGAAGGGATATGGGGAGAAGGTAGGTGATTGGGGCTGAGAGGGAAAATGATAAAATGACAGAGCAGACTTGCTGGGTCAAATGGCCTGATTCTGCTTCTATATCTTATGGCTACATGGTCTTATGTTTTGTCCTGTCGCTTCGCCCGCTCAGTTCAGATAAGTATTTGTAACCAAGCTTAGCTTGAAGGGTTTTCGGAAAGTTTAGTGTCCATCTTGTCTTGTAAACAAATAGTTAAGTTTCTATGTAAGAAAGTTAAACTTTGTTGTCAAGCTTGACTAAATTATTACTAAATTTTCTATGTTTCTAAATAAGTATTGCTCAAGACTTGAGTCATGAGGGTGACAGGATAGATGCAGACGCTACCTCGCTTGTGCAAGTTAGCAATAGATCATGCCAGTTAAGAGGTTTTGTTACCATTTGTCTGAAATTATCTAGCTAATAGAAGAACTGACTGTAGACATGCAAATCTAATTTTGTGTATCACTTGGTAATATTTATAGACTTGCTGATACCCAACCAGTGCTTCTTGAAATCACTGACCAAGGATGTTTAGCTGTTGGCTATTGCCCAATATTTACTGTATGAATTTAAGATGTGATCTGACATTGATGAACATCTCCCCATGATCACGTATTAAAAGATTTAACCTTATACCGAGGTCTGCCTTTTTATTTCTGATCCCTAACAGAGTGAAGTCTCTCACAGTAATTTTGTGATGAAATTCTTTTACAGTAAAATACAATAGATCTGGGTAAATTCTTCGACAGTAATTTGGCGGCAAGGAAAGGATCCCGATGAGAAGGGATTCCGAAACCTTCCACAAGACTTGCTAGAATTGCTGGAGAGGATAGCGGTCAAGACCAGAATAGGGTGTAAGAATGGTGCCGGAGCTGCCCCTCACCGGCTACTGACCACCCCTGTCATACGGCGGTGGCTGGGAACGGACCCAAGTGCAAGACACAGACACTGAAGGGCTAGGGACAGGACTAGGATACAGGGTGAGGGCGAGGACATGGACACGAAAACCGGAAACCCGGAACAGGACTGGACAAGAGAGCTAGGAACCCGGGCTTGGACTCTGAGCCAGAGACTGGACAAGGACCCAGGACCTGGGTCTTGCCTCTGGCTTGGACCCCAGAACTAGGCAAGGATGAGGCTTGGCAGGCAGGCAGGACGAGGCTTGAGACTAGAGGCGAGGCTTGACAGGAGGCTGGAGTCTTCAGGCTTAAGGCTAGGCAGGAGGTTGGAGTCTTCAGGCTTGAGGCTAGGCAGGCTCCTCCTGGGCAGGGTGTGGATCACCACCCGACGGAGGCATGGGACAGGAAGGGACAGAACCAACCGCAGGTAACGGCAAGACGTCCTGTCTTACCTGGATGGAGGCAAGGGACAGGAAGGGAGCTAGGTACAGGTTGGCTCCAGGACAAGACTGGTTGAAGGTTGTCTCTCAGAATGGAGAGCAATTACTAGTGGTGTGCCACACAAGTCGATGTTGGGTTCCTTGTCATTTTTATTTATATAATATACAGTATATAATATAGCAGCTTATTTCTTCATACAGACGATGTAGTTCAAGTGCTTTATGGAGACCAGAACTGTGATAACCACTTCTAAATACTAGGTACTTCAAATATCAAAATTTCCAGCAGAACTTAACTGATTAAATTATTTTTCATGGTTTAAAAGACTATTAATTAACGTCATATACTCATATACAAATCATCACTTTATAGAAAATTAAGATGTCCCAATAAACATTTTGTGAAGTAGGGTGTCATTATGAGGAATTGTAGGACATAGAAGTGGACAGAGAATATGAACAACAGAGTTCAAAAGGTTAATAATTAACTGCACATCCTTGCTACAACATCACCAGATCAACATCCTGGGTATAACTACTGAAATGAAAGGAACTTTGTGCAGTTGGGTTGTGTCGGATTTTTCATCTTTATCTACGTGCATCTGACCTCTATGTGACAGAGAAATTGTCGACAAGAACAAAAAACATGGGACTATAGGAAAAAGAATATTTACAGTACAAGGATGTTGCAAGGACTCAGGGACCTATGCAACAGAGTAAGGCTGTTCAGGTTAGGACTTAATTCCTTGTAGTGCAAGTTACTGGCACAATTCCTGTCTCTGTATCCTACATCATAAGTCACCACACACAGATTTAGTCTCTATATCCCAAATGGTGTCTTATTGCACACAGATCCAGTACAGGGTGTTATACCACGTTATGAGTTCCTGTCTTCAGAGGAAGGGAGAGAGTGAAGGGACAGTGGGCAGAAAGGGGAAAGAATGAGAGAAGGGAAGGCAGAGAGGGGAAAGAATGAGAGAAGGGAAGGCAGAGAGGGGGAAGAATGAGGGAAGGGAAGGCAGAAAGAGTGAGGAATGAGTGTGAAGGAGAGAGGAGTAAGGATAGACAAGGAGGTTGGAGTAAGAGACCCAAGACCAACGAAGGCAGGGAGAGTGAAGGGCAGGTGATAGCAGAGAGCATAGGCAGGGAGAGTGAGGAATGAGGGGAGAAAGAGAGAGCAGAGGGGAGTGACAGGAAAGGAGGGAGTGGATGGAGAATGAGGGGAGAAGGAGAAAGGGGGAGGGAGGAAAGATGGATAGGCTCAGAGGGAGGAATGGGGTGGAAGTAGAAGGGTCAAGGGTGTGAAGGCAGAGAGGAAAAAGGGCAGTGAGGCGTGTGCTGTGTATTTCTATATCAGTAATATTGTAAACATATTGTTTGATAAAGCATTATTTATTTGTTTACATAATTCATTACGAATTATATATACACAAGTATAAAAGTCACCACTAGCCCTGCCCTTACCAACTACCAACAGGATGCCGTCCCGCTGAGCTTGGGGGCTGGCTGGAACGGGCTGTCAGGGGGCAAAGCCGGCCCCGGTGTTTCGGGGGGCGAGGGCAACCCCGAGTCTTCGCTGAAGCGGCGATCAAAGAGGCTGGCTAGCGAGCGGCGGAGACCAGCGCCCACCTCTCGGCTGGGTAGCACGTAGGCCAATGGAACTAGGCAACTTTTGACGTCGAGCAGGCAGACGGAGGAGTAGGCGGCCAGGTAAGCCCTGTAGCAGAACAACGGTCTAGCGGCCCAGCGCGCCTGGTAGTAGGTGAAGACAAAGACATGGTAGGGTGCCCAGCACGGCAGGAAGGCAGCGGCGTGAATGATCACGGCAGCCTGCAGGCGTGAGGCCTCCCGAGGCAGCGCCACGCCTCCCCGGCAGCCCACGTATGCGCTGGCCACGGAGAAGATGGTCATGGGAGTGCAGAAGCCCAGGATGAAGTCCAGCCAGATGGCGACCCTTTGCGGCACCCCATCCGAGTGGAAGCGCGCCAGCCCGTAAAGGACGCCTATGCCCAGACCCAGGACCAAGGAGGTGAAGCAGGCGAAGAGGGCTGGGGCCCGCGAGCGACCTAGCCGCCACCAGTGTGGAAAGGCGAGGGCAAGCGCCCTCTCGGCGCTCAGCCAGGCCAGCAGGAAGGCACTGCTGCTGTTGCAGGCCGTCATCAGGCAGCGGATCACCAGCAGCGTGCCGCCGGCTGAGATGCCAGCCAGCCGGCAGATGGTGTGTAGTGCCTGCAGCAACAGGAAGAGGAAGTCAGCCGTTATCAGGCTGATGACGTACAGGGCGAAGCGCGGCCGGCTGCGGGAGCGGGCACGGGCGCGGGACGGTTGCCGGGCCCCGCACACGTACCGCAGGGCCAGGCCGTTCAGGGGCAAGCCGACCACGGCAGTGAGCAGCAGCAAGCCTGAGATAGTGCGGGCGTGCGGCGGCAGTCGCTGGAGTTCGGTGCTGTTCGAGTTGTTGCTGAAGCACATCGAAGACATCGGGCAATCCGTCCTGGGTAGCAGAGAGGGACAGTAGGGGGATGTTTAGGGGTAAGCGGAGAGGGGGAGGAGTTGGGTGGAGTGGGGGTTGGGGACGGGGGGAGAGTGGGGGATGGGGATGGGGGAGAGTGGGGGATGGGGATGGCGGGAGGGGGATGGGGAGAGTGGGGGTTGGAGATGGCGGGATGAGAAGAGTGGGGGTTGGGGGATGGCGGGAGGGGGATGGGGAGAGTGGGGGTTGGGGATGGCGGGAGGGGGATGGGGAGAGTGGGGGTTGGGGATGGCGATGGGGAGAGTGGGGGTTGGGGATGGCGGGAGGGGGATGGGGAGAGTGGGGGTTGGGGATGGCGATGGGGAGAGTGGGGGTTGGGGATGGCGGGAGGGGGATGGGAAGAGTGGGGGTTGGGGTGGCGGGATGGGGAGAGTGGGGGTTGGGGTGGCGGGATAGGAAGAGTGGGGGTTGGGGATGGCGGGATAGGGAGAGTGGGGGTTGGGGATGGCGGGAGGGGAATGGAGAGAGTGGGGGTTGGGGTGGGGAGAGTGGGGGTTAGGGATGGCAGGAGGGGGGAGAGTGGGGTTTAGGGATGGGACGGCGGGAGGGGAAGAATAGGTGTTAGGGATGGCAGGAGGGGGAGAGAGTAGGGGTGGGGATGGTGGGGGGAGAGTGGTGTTAGGGATGGCAGGAGGAGGGAGTGGAGAGTGGAGTTTTGGGATGGGGAGAGGGGAAAGTGGGGGTTAGGGAGTGGAGGGTGGGGTTTTGGGATGGGGAGAGGGGAAAGTGGGGGTTAGGGATGGCGGGGGGGAGTGTGGGTGTTAGGGATGGGGGAGGGGATGGCAGGGGGGAGAGAGTGGCGGGGGGGGTGGGTAGATTGAGTCCGAGAGGGTGGAGGGATTGAGGGGGTGAGAGAAGGGAGGGCAGAGGATGGTCACTGTCTACTCAAGAGAACTCTCCCACACCCCACCCACCACTCCCCCTCTTCCCTTTTCCACACCACTCTACAACACCTAGATTCCCTCCCACTTCTACTTCCTGTCTCTCCTTTCTTGCTCTGCGTCTCCACCCTTCTCTCATCCATGTCATTAATGACCAATTTGCCTACTGATCTGTATGTTTCTGGACTGTGGGAGGAAACTGGAGCAGCTGGAGAAAATGCATGTGGTCAAGGGCAACATTTGAACCTCGGTCGCTGGTATAGTAAAGCATTGGAGCATCTGTACCTCCCACCCCCCTCCCCTGTATATTCAATAGATTTCCATCAGATTCCCATCATTCTAAACTGCAGTGAGTACAGGCCCAGAGCAATTAAATGCTCTTCATACATTGACCCTTTCATTCCCAGAATAATTCCTGTAAACCTCTTCTGGAGCCTTTCCAATGTCAGCACATCTTTTCTTCGATAAGGGGCCCAGAACTGCTCTCAATACTCTGTGCAGTCTGACCCATGCCTTATAGAACCTTGGTTTTATTTCCTAGTTTTCTCAAAAGGAATGCCTTTGCCTAATGCATTTGCTTTCTTACCACTGACTCAGTCTGCAAGTTAACCTTTAGGGAATTGTGGAAATGTACTTCTTGTAGCAAAATGACATTTTGTCTGGAGCAAAATGGAGCCTGTATTGTACCAGAGTGCTTTGCTAAGTGCTTGTGCAATGTTATGCCAATGGACCTTGAGTATATGACAAAGTGCAGAAAGATAAACCGATTCGGTTACTGGAAGAATACTAAGTACATTAACAGAATGCACCCTGTCATTGAACCGGCATGGGTAGGTGACCATAAGACATAGGAGCAGAACTAGGCCATTTGGCCCATTGAGTCTGCTTTGCCATTCAATCATGGCTAAAGGATTATTTCCCTCAACCCCATCCCCCAGCCTTCTCCTTGTAACCTTTGATGCCATGTGCAATCAAGAACCTATTCTAAATGACAATAAATGAGGACTGAGTGTTCTCATAATCTAATCTAATCTAATCTATCAAGCTCTGCCTTAAATATGGCAAATGACCTGGCCTCCGCAGCTGCCTGTGGTAACAAATTCATCACCCTCTGGCTAAAGAAATTTATCTGCATCTTTGTTTTTAATGGACCCCCTCTATCCAGAGGCCCTCTTGTCCTAGACTCCCCCCACCATGGAAAACATCCTTTTCACATCTACTCTGTCTAGGCCTTTCAACATTTGAAAAGTTTCAATGAGATCCCCTCTCATCCTTCTAAATTCTAGCCAGTACAGAGCCATCAATATTCTTCATATGATAACCTCTCATTCCCAGAATCATCCTTGCCTCTGAACCCTCTCCAATACCAGCACCTTTTCTTAGATGAGAAAGTTTAATTCAGAGAAGGAAGTCTGAGAACCGGAGCGGGAGTGCGGAGGAAGCCTTTTTTGAATTTTTCGTTTTTTTTCATTGGCATTGACAGAGGCGGGACTGTGCAGGTGTGTGATATTGGGGAGTGAAGCACGGAAGATTTAAAAGGAACACAGCCTTATTCAGCGGGCAGTGTAGTTTGTGGGCTGCGGAGGGAGCTGGGAGTAGAGTGAAGGCCTAAGGGCTTTGGCTCAACGGGCTTAGGCGGAAACGGGCGAGGCGAGGAAGGTTTGGTATTCATTTTTTGTTGTTATTTGAGGGAAGGGGTAAGTATGAGTGCGAGGGCAGCTTGTTGTTCTCAGTGCCGGAAGTGGGAGGTAGTGGAGTCTCCCAGCCTCCCGGACATCCACATCTGCGCCAAGTGAATCGAGATGAAGCTACTAAGAGACCGCATTAGGGAACTGGAGCTGCAGCTCGATGACCTTCGTCTTGTCAGGGAGAGTGAGGAGTTACAGGCAGGTGGTCACACCAGGGCCATGGGAGGCAGACAAGTGGGTCACGGTTAGGTGGGGGAATAGGAAGAATCAGGTAATAGAGAGTACTGTGGCTGTGGCCCTTGACAATAAGTACTCCTGTTGGGGGGGGGGGGGGACAGCATACCTGGGGGAAGCAACACTGGCCGTACCTCCGGCACAGAGTCCGGCCCTGTAGCGAACAAGGGTAGAGAACGGAAGAGGAGGGCAGTAGTAATAGGGGACTCAATAGTTAGGGGGGGTCAGACAGACGATTCTGTGGACGCAGTCTGGAGACCCGGGTGGTAGTTTGCCTCCCTGGTGCCAGGGTCCGGGATGTTTCTGATCACGTCCAAGAGATCCTGAAGTGGGAGGGAAAGGAGCCAGAGGTCATGGTACATATAGGTACCAATGACATAGGTTGGAAAAGGGGAGAGGTCCTGAAAGAAGAATATAGGGAGTTAGGAAGGGAGTTGAGAAAAAGGTAGTAATCCCGGGATTACTGCCTGTGCCATGCGACAGTGAGGGTAGGAATGCAATGAGGTGCAGGATAAATGCATGGCTGAGGGATTGGAGCAGGGGGCAGGGATTCAAGTTTTTGGATCATTGGAACCTCTTTTGGTGCAGATGTGACCTGTACAAAAAAGACAGGTTACACTTGAATCCTAGGGGGACCAATATCCTGGCGGGGAGATTTACGAGGGCTACTGAGGTGACTTTAAACTAGAATGGTTGGGGGGAGGGAATCAAATTAAGGAGACTAGGAGAGGGGAGGTTGGTTCACAAATGGAGAAGGCAGGTAGGCGGTGTGTGAGGGAGGATAGGCAGGGGACAGAGATCGGGAGCACTCAGACCGAAGGTGTAAGGGAAAAGGAAGAAAAAGATAACAAAGTTGTTTGCTCCATTAAGGATAAACAGAGAGTGGGAGGTGGAGAGTTTCTAAAATGCATCTATTTTAATGCTAGGAGCATTGTAAGAAAGGTGGATGAGCTTAGAGCATGGATTGATATGTGGAAATATGATGTTGTAGCTATTAGTGAAACGTAGTTGCAGGAGGGGTGTGATTGGCAACTAAATATTCCAGGATTTCGTTGCTTCAGGTGTGATAGAATAGGAGGGGCAAGAGGGGGAGGTGTTGCATTACTTGTCAGAGAATATATAACAGCGGTGCTCTGGCAGGATAGATTAGTGGACTCGTCTAGGGAGGCTATTTGGGTGGAATTGAGGAATAGGAAGGGTGTTGTGACACTTATAGGGGTCTATTATAGACCAACTAATGGGGACCGAGAACTGGAGGAGCAAATTTGTAACGAGATAGCAGATATTTGCAGTAAGCACAAGGTTGTGATTGTGGGAGATTTTAATTTTCCACGCATAGACTGGGAAGCCCATTCCGTAAAAGGGCTGGATGGTTTGTAGTTTGTCGAATGTGTGCAAGATAGTTTTTTGCAGCAATACATAGAGGTACCAACTAGAGAAAGGGCAGTGTTGGATCTCCTGTTAGGGAATGAGATAGGGCAGGTGACGGAGGTATGTGTTGGGGAGCACTCGGGTCCAGTGATCACAATACCATTAGTTTCAGTGTAATTATGGAGAAGGATAGGACTGGACCCAGGGTTGAGATTTTTGATTGGAGAAAGGCTAACTTTGAGGAGATGCGAAAGGATTTAGAAGGAGTGGATTGGGACAATTTGTTTTATGGGAAGGATGTAATAGAGAAATGGAAGTCATTTAAAGGTGAAATTTTGAGGGTACAGGATCTTTATGTTCCTGTTAGGTTGAAAGGAAAGTTTGAGAGAGCCGTGGTTTTCAAGGGATATTGGAAACTTGGTTCGGAAAAAGAGTGGGATCTTCAATAAATATAGGCAGCTTGGAGTTAATGAGGTGCTCAAGGAATATAAAGAATGATCTTAAGAAAGAAATTAAAAAAGCTAAAAGAAGATACGAGGCTGCTTTGGCAAGTAAGGTGAAAATAAATCCAAAGGGTTTCTACAGTTATGTTAGTGGCAAAAGGATAGTGAGGGATAAAATTGGTCCCTTGGAGAATCAGAGTGGATGTCTATGTGCGGAGCCAAAAGAGATGGGGGAGATTTTGACCAATTTCTTTTCTTCAGTATTCACTAGGAAGAAGGATATTGAATTGTGTAAGGTAAAGGAAACAAGAAGGGTAGTTAAGGGAAGTATGACAATTAAAGAAGAGGAAGTACTGGCACTTTTAGGGAATATAAAAGTGGATAAGTCTCCGGGTCCGGACAAGATATTCCCTAGGACCTTGAGGGAAGTTAGTGTGGAAATAGCAGGGGCTCTGACAGAAATATTTCAAATGCCATTAGAAACGGAGATGGTGCTGGAGGATTGGCGTATTGCTCATGTTGTTCCATTGTTTAAAAAGGGTTCTAAGAGTAAACCTAGCAATTATCAGCCTGTGTGTTTGATGTCAGTGGTGGGTAAATTGATGGAATGTATTCTTAGAGATGGTATATTTAATTATCTGGATAGACAGGGTCTGATTAGGAACAGTCAATGTCGATTTGTGCATGGAAGGTCATGTTTGACAAATCTTATTGAATTTTTTGATGAGGTTAAGAAAGTTGACGAAGATAAAGCAGTGGATGTTGTCTATATGGACTTCAGTAAGGCCCTTGACAAGGTTCCACATGGAAGGTTAGTTAGGAAGGTTCAATCGTTAGGCATTAATATCAAAGTAGTAAAATGGATTCAGCAGTGGCTAGATGGGAGACGCCGGAGAGTAGTGGTGGATAACTGTGTTTCAGATTGGAGGACGGTGTGTAGCGGTGTGCCTCAGGGATCTGTACTGGGCCCAATGTTGTTTGTCATATATTAATGAACTGGATGATGGGGTGGTAAATTAGATGAGTAAGTATGCAGATGATACTAAGATAGGTGGCGTTGTGGATGATGAAGTAGGTTTTCAAAGCTTGCAGAGAAATTTAGGCCATTTAGAAGAGTGGGCTGAAAGATGGCAGATGGAGTTTAATGCTGAAAAATGTGAGATGCTACATTTTGGTAGGACTAATCAAAATAGGACATACATGGTAAATGGTAGGGCATTGAAGAATGCTGTAGAACAGAAGGATCTAGGAATAATGGCGCATAGTTCCCTGAAGGTGGAATCTCATGTGTATAGGGTGGTGAAGAAAGCTTTTGGTATGCTGGCCTTTATTAATCAGAGCATTGAGTATAGGAGTTGGGATGTGATGTTGAAATTGTATAAAGCATTGGTAAGGCCAAATTTGGAGTAATGTGTACAGTTCTGGTCACCGAATTATGGGAAAGATGTCAATAAAATTGAGAGAGTACAGAGGAAGTTTACTAAAATGTTGCCTGGGTTTCATCTCCTAAGTTACGGAGAAAGGTTGAACAGATTAGGTCTTTATTCTTTGGATCGTAGAAGGTTGGGTGGGGGGGGGGACTTGATAGAGGTATTTAAAATTATGGGAGAGATAGATAGAGTTGATGTGGATAGGCTTTTTCCATTGAGATTCAAACAAGAGGACATGAATTGGGAGTTAAAGAAGGACAAAAGTTTAGGGGTAACATGAGGGGAACTTCTTTACTCAGAGAGTGGTAGCTGTGTGGAACGAGCTTCCAGCAGAAGTGGTTGAGGCAGGTTCGATGTTGTCATTTAAAGTTAAATTGTATAAATATATGGACAGGAAAGGAATGGAGGGTTATGGGCTGAGTGCAGGTCGGTGAGACTAGGTGAGAGTAAGAGTTTGGCATGGACTAGAAGGGCCGAGATGGCCTGTTTCCGTGCTGTAATTGTTATATGGTTACATGAGGAGCCCAAATCTGTTCACAATACTCAAGGTGAAGCCTCATCAGTGCCTTATAAAGCCTCAGCATCACACTCCTTCTGTGTAGAAAAGAGTGACTGCAGTGTAAGGTTTTTTTTTCCAAAGGTAGCGCTGGTTCTTAAGCGGTCATCTTCCCTTGCAGGAAGTAAAATAAACACATGATGATTGATCTACTCGAGTTAATTGTTGTCTGTTATAAGACGTAGTGAAAAGGTGTGGGACAATCCTGCGACTCACCTTTTGAATTTTCTCCCTGTTTAGAAAATAATAGAAAAATTCATTTTTTTTTTTAAACACTGCTTGGGGAGAAGGGTCTCCACTGCGCAGGCGCGTGACGTAGCGTGCCAAGGTTTAAAAAGAGAATATTTTCAATGGTTCTTGTTTCAGACGAAGCAAGCAGCTGAGAAGGGAGTGATGAACTCGGGTAGAAAAAGTCATGTTTTTTTTTTTAAACACTGCTCGGGGAGAAGGGTCTGCACTGCGCAGGCGCGTGACGTAGCAACGACCCTGACAACAACACCTGCAAGAAGTGCATCCAGCTGCAGCTCCTAACAATCCACGTTAGGGAACTGGAGCAGGAGCTGGATGACCTGCGGATCATTCGGGAGAATGAGGAGAATATAGATAGTAGCTACAGGGAGGTAGTTACGCCAAAGGAGCAGAGGACGGGAAATTGGGTCACTGTCAGGCGAGGGAAGAGGAAAGGGCAGGCAGAGCAGGGTTCCCCTGTGGCCATTCCCCTCAACAACAAGTATACCGCATTGGATACTGTTGGGGGGGATGACTTGCCTGGGACAAGCTGCAGTAGCCGGATCTCTGGCACTGAGTCTGGCTCTGCAGTGCAGAAGGGGCGGTGGGGGGAGAGGAGAGCAGTAGTGATAGGGGACTCAATAGTTAGAGGTGCAGATAGGAGGTTCTGTGGTCGTGACAGAGAATCCAGGATGGTTTGTTGCCTCTGGGTGCCAGGGTCAAGGATGTCTCTGATCGATTGCATGACATTCTGAAGTGGGAGGGTGATCAGCCAGATGACGTGGTGCACATCGGTACCAATGACATAGCAAGGAAGAGTGAGGAGGTCCTGGAGAGTGAGTATAGAGAGCTTGGTAGGAAGTTGAAAAGCAGGACCTCGAGGGTGGTAATCTCAGGATTGCTACCTATGCTACATGCCAGTGAGGGTAGGAATAGGATGCTCTGGAGGATGAACAAGTGGCTGAGGAACTGGTGTAGGGGGCAGGGTTTCAGATTTCAGGATAATTGGGACCTCTTCTGGGGCAGGTGGGACCTGTACAAGAGAGACGGGTTACACTTGAACCACAGGGGGACCAATATCCTTTCAGGGAGGTTTGTTAGTGCTATTGGGGAGGCTTTAAACTAGACTTGCAGGGGGATGGGAACCAGAGTGCCAGAGCTGACAGTGTGGCTGGGGTGAAAATAAATGATGTTAAAAGTTCAAGCAAATCCACTAATAGAAAGGTTGTGAGTGGTGGTAAAAATCTTCTGAGGTGTATATGTTTCAATGCTAGGAGTATTGCGGGGAAGGCGGATGAGTTGAGGGCGTGGATTGACACGTGGAATTATGACGTTATAGCAATTAGTGAAACTTGGCTACAGGAGGGGGAGGACTGGCAGCTTAATATTCCAGGGTTCCGAAGTTTCAGATGTGATCGAGGCAGAGGAATGAAAGGTGGGGGAGTAGCATTGCTTGTTAGGGAAAATATTACAGCAGTGCTCAGGCAGGACAGATCAGAGGGCTTGTCTACTGAGTCCATATGGGTGGAGCTGAGAAACGGGAAAGGTATGGCCACATTACTGGGATTGTATTACAGACTACCCAATAGTCAACGAGAATTGGAAGAGCAAATCTGCAGAGAGATAGCAGGCAACTGCAGGAAACATAAAGTTGTGGTGGTAGGGGAGTTTAATTTTCCATATATTGATTGGGACACCCATACTGTTAGGGGTCTAGATGGTTTAGAGTTTGTAAAATGTGTTCAGGAAAGTTTTCCAAATCAATATATAGAGGGACCAACTAGAGGGGATGCAATATTGGATCTCCTGTTAGGAAACGAGTTAGGACAAGTGACAGAAGTCTGTGTAGGGGAGCACTTTGGTTCCAGTGATCATAACACCATTAGTTTCAACTTGATAATGGACAAGGATAGATCTGGTCCTAGGGTTGAGGTTCTTAACTGGAAGAAGGCCAAATTTGAAGAAATGAGAAAGGATCTAAAGAGCATGGATTGGGACAGGTTGTTCTCTGGCAAGGATGTGATCGATAGGTGGGAAGACTTCAAAGGAGAAATTTTGAGAGTGCAGAATTTGTATGTTCCTGTCAGGATTAAAGGCAAAGTGAATAGGAATAAGGAACCTTGGTTCTCAAGGGATATTGCAACTCTGATAAAGAAGGGGGAGTTGTATGACATGAAAAGGAAGCAGGGAGTAAATAAGGTGCTTGAGAAGTATAAGAAGTGCAAGAAAATACTTAAGGAAGAAATCAGGAGGGCTAAAAGACATGAGGTTGCCTTGGCAGTCAAAGTGAAGGATAATCCAAAGAGCTTTTACAGGTATATTAAGAGCAAAAGGATTGTAAGGGATAAAATTGGTCCTCTTGAAGATCAGAGTGGTCGGCTATGTGTGGAACCAAAGGAAATGTGGGAGATCTTAAATAGGTTTTTTGCATCTGTATTTACTAAGGAAACTGGCATGAAGTCTATGGAACTAAGGGAAACAAGTATTTGAGATCATGGAAACTGTACAGATCGAAAAGGAGGAGGTCCTTGCTGTCTTGAGGAAAATTAGAGTGGATAAATCCCCGGGACCTGACAGGGTGTTCCCTCTGACCTTGAAGGAGACTAGTGTTGAAATTGCAGGGGCCCTGGCAGAAATATTTAAAATGTCACTGTCTACAAGTGAGGTGCCGGAGGATTGGAGAGTGGCTCATGTTGTTCCATTGTTTAAAAAAGGATCGAAAAGTAATCCGGGAAATTATAGGCCAGTAAGTTTGACGTCGGTAGTAGGCAAGTTATTGGAGGGAGTACTAAGAGACAGAATCTACAAGCATTTGGATAGACAGGGACTTATTAGGGAGAGTCAACATGGCTTTGTGCGTGGTAGGTCATGTTTGACCAATCTATTGGAGTTTTTCGAGGAGGTTACCAGGAAAGTGGATGAAGGGAAGGCAGTAGATATTGTCTACATGGACTTCAGTAAGGCCTTTGACAAGGTCCCGCATGTGAGGTTAGTTAGGAAAATTTAGTTGCTAGGTATACATGGAGAAGTGGTAAATTGGATTAGACATTGGCTCAATGGAAGAAGCCAAAGAGTGGTAGTAGAGAATTGCTTCTCTGAGTGGAGGCCTGTGACTAGTGGTGTGCCACAGGGATCAGTGCTGGGTCCATTGTTATTTGTCATCTATATCAATGATCTGGATGAGATAATGTGGTAAATTGGATCAGCAAGTTTGCTGATGATACAAAGATTGGAGGTGTAGTAGACAGTGAGGAAGGTTTTCAGAGCCTGCAGAGGGACTTGGACCAGCTGGAAAAATGGGTTGAAAAATGGCAGATGGAGTTTAATACAGACAAGTGTGAGGTATTGCACGTTGGAAGGACAAACCAAGGTAGAACATACAGGGTTAATGGTAAGGCACTGAGGAGTGCAGTGGAGCAGAGGGATCTGGGAATACAGATACAAAATTCCCTAAAAGTGGCGTCACAGGTAGACAGGGTTGTAAAGAGAGCTTTTGGTACGTTGGCCTTTATTAATCGAAGTATTGAGTATAAGAGCTGGAATGTTATGATGAGGTTGTATAAGGCATTGGTGAGGCCGAATGGAGTATTGTGTTCAGTTTTGGTCACCAACTTACAGGAAGGATATAAATAAGGTTGAAAGAGTGCAGAGAAGGTTTACAAGGATGTTGCCGGGACTTGAGAAACTCAGTTACAGAGAAAGGTTGAATAGGTTCGGACTTTATTCCCTGGAGCCTAGAAGAATGAGGGGAGATTTGATAGAGGCATATAAAATTATGATGGGTATAGATAGAGTGAATGCAAGCAGGCTTTTTCCACTGAGGCAAGGGGAGAAAAAACCCAGAGGACATGGGTTAAGGGTGAGGGGGGAAAAGTTTAAAGGGAACATTAGGGGGGGCTTCTTCACACAGAGAGTGGTGGGAGTATGGAATGAGCTGCCAGACGAGGTGGTAAATGCGGGTTCTTTTTTAACATTTAAGAATAAATTGGACAGATACATGGATGGAAGGTGTATGGAGGGATATGGTCCGTCTGCAGAAAAGTGGGACTATGCAGAAAATGGTTCAGCACAGCCAAGGGCCAAAAGGCCTGTTTCTGTGCTGTAGTTTCTATGGTTCCATGGTTCTAATAATAATACTTATAGTAAAGCGTGTACACTTCCTTGCACAATATTCCATCTGCCATTTCTTTGCTCATTCCACCAATCTGTCCTAAGTCCTTCTGCAGACACCCTGCTTTCTCAACATGGCTGCCCCTCCATATATCTTCTTAACATCTGCAATCTTGGCCATATAACCATATTACAATTACAGCACGGAAACAGACCATCTCGGCCCTTCTAGTCTGTTCTGAACTCTGACTCTCACCTAGTCCCACCGACCAGCACTCAGCCCATAACCCTCCATTCCTTTCCTGTCCATATATCTATCCAATTTAACTTTAAATGACAACATCGAACTTGCCTCAACCACTTCTGCTGGAAGTTCATTCCACACAGCTACCACTCTCTGAGTAAAGAAGTTCCCCCTCATGTTAACCCTAAACTTTTGCCCTTTAACTCTCAACTGATATCCTCGTTTGAATCTCCCCCACTCTCAATGGAAAAAGCCTATCCACGTCAACTCTATCTACCCTCTCATAATTTTAAATACCTCTATCAAGTCCCCCATCAATCTTCTACACTCCAAAGAATAAAGACCTAACTTGTTCAACCTTTGTCTCTAACTTAGGAGATGAAACCCAGGCAACATTTTGGTAAATCTCCTCTGTACTCTCTCAATTTTATTGACTTCTTTCCTATAATTCGGTGACCAAAACTGTACACAATACTCCAAATTTGGCCTCTCCAATACCTTATACAATTTCAACATTACATCCTAACTCCTATACTTAATGCTCTGATTAATAAAGGCCAGCATACCAGAGGCTTTCTTCACCACCCTATCCACATGAGATTCCACCTTTCACCATAAAGCCATCAATTCTGACTTCCAAATGATTGACAAATAATGTGAAGAGAAATGGTGCCTAAACCTTTCTCTTTCCTACTCGCACGCTTCCCCCATCATTTCTGTGTATCCTGACCACCTGCCCCTCACCCCCGCTCCAACCCTCTCCCCTTCCCTTTCTTCCCATTCACGCTCCTCCCCTCCTCCCACCTCATCTTTCTCTTTTCCTCCTCCTTCCAACCCCTCTTTGTCACATACTCTCCACCCATCCATTCCTCCTTCTCTCCCCGATTTCTTTCCCCCCTCCCTCTCACCCCTCATCTTTCTCTCGATGTTTCATTGCCCCTTTCTCTCGCCTACGACTTTCTCACCCTCTCATCTCTCTCCGTCACCTCTCCATCCACCCTCCCTCTCTCTTCCTCTCTGCACTCCCCTTCCATTCTCTTGCCTGTCCACTCTACTCCAACCTCATACCTCTCCTTTCTTCCTTCCTCCCCACTACCTTCTCTTTCCCCCTCCATCAATACTCCCATTACACCCTCTCTTCCCCCTCCTCACACTTCTCTCTCTGCTCCCCCTCGGCCTCCCCTCTCTCAATCTCCCTCCTTGCTCTTCATTCTTTCCTCTCACTTCCTTTCCTCTCCTCTCTCACTCCCCACTGCCCTTTCTCTTCCCTTCCTCTCCCCTTACCACTGCTTTCTCCCCCCATTCCTTTCACCCTCTCCCTCTCATTTCACTTAACATCCTACAACTTCTCCCCCACCTAACCTTCCCCTTCTCTTTTGCCCTTCTGTCTGTCCTCTGTCCCTTTCTGTTGCCCCCCCCCATCCCCCTCCCTGCAGGGCAGAAACAGTGAGTAGCTGAGGGTGTGGAAGAGATAGAACCACAGGAAAGTAAAGAGAGATCTGGAGAAAAGAGGGAAGAAAATGGAGAGGGGAGAGTTGGGTGAGCATAGTAGGAAGAGAAAGAGGAGAGGGGGTGATAGAGGGTAACAAAAGGAGTGAAATTGAGATAGAAGCAAAAGGTTTGAAGTGAGTGGGGACAGAGGTTAAGAAGGTGGAAGGAGGGCAAAGAGATAGAGAAGGGGAGAAAGTTGGGAGAGAAACAAAGTGGAGGGAGAGGAGGAAAGGGAGACAGGATGTGATAGAGAGGGGCATGAGAGGAGTATGAGGAGAGAAGAAAAAGGTGAGGAGGCTGGGAGAGGAGGGGTGAAAATGGAGGGATAGGGAAGAGAAGGAGGTGGTGTGTGAGAAGACAGGATGGCGGGAGAGAACGTCTACTGGAAGTTGAAGGAGTTGAGAGATGGGAGTGAGAGAGTGGGGAGATGCAGGAGAGGGGCTAAATGGAGAGAAAATACTGGGCTGGCAAGAGAAGAGAGCGTGAGAGGTGGGAGAGAAAGAGGAAGTGGGGACATGCAGAGTTTCTGTTAGTATAGAGGCACAGATAAGATCACCTGACTAATGCTGAATGTGAAATGCAAACAGCGATGTTATCTGATGGTTTCTTGTTCTCCGACACTAGACAGGGTATAGAGAGTTAAATCATATGTGGTATTCATGTGAGGAGAGGGGTGGGGAGTGTGTCGCAGGAGAAGGAGAGGGTATAGAGAGGGGTGAGAGTGGAGAGAGAGGAGATCGATTGAGAGTGGAGGGAGAGTCGGAGACAGACTGGGGAAAGAGGGAAGAGAGGGAAAGTGAGGAGGGGCAATTGTGTGCAGAGAGGGAGGGGTGGGATAGAGTGGCTAGAAAGTGGATGGTGACGGAGAGAATGTGGGCTGAGTGCAGAGGAAAGAGTCTGAGATTGGGGAAAAGGGAGAGGTGGGGGGAGCTAGAGAAAGTATTGTGTTGGGGTGAAAAGATAGAGAGCAAGAGGGTGTTGAGTGGGGAGGAGGTAGAGATGGGTGAAGGAGAGAGCTGAGAGAGTGGGGAGAGGAAGCGTTTGGGGAATGTGAGGGGGGCCAGAGAAGGAGTAAAGACTGCAAGAGGGTGAGGGGATGAAGAAAATTTTGTGACTGAGGGACCGGGTAGGAGAGGGAGAGTGTAGTTCACACCGAACCTTCCCTCCTAAACTACTTGCATATTAGCCCTCCCCCCCCTTACTTTTAGCCCTCCCAGCCTTGCGGTTCTCCGTGTACTTCCTCTTCCACAATGACTAGTTTCATAGCCCTCTCCTTCCTCTCCAGTCCTTCCCATTTCTGCTTGAGAACATTTTACTTTCTTAATGCCAGACTGACTTCAGCCCAGCAACTTTCTCCCTTCAACATGGGGACTTTTAGCTGGAGCATTGGCCAGGAACTTCGCTCCACTGGGTCTGTGTTAACCATAACGTTGAATTCAACTAAATCCCTTCTGCCTGCATTGACTTGCTTCTCTCTGTTCCCTGTACATTCATGTGTGAATCTAGGAGTCTCTTAAAAGCCTGTTGTATCAGCCCCCACCACCATGCCTGGCAGTGCATTCCAGGCACCTACCACTCTGTGCTTTTTTAAAAATAATCATGTCCCCACACATCTTGTTTAAACATTAACCGCATTTCCCTTCACCCCCCCCCCCCCCCAATCCACCTTAAACCTCTGCCCACCATATTTTAACATTTCCATCCTGGGTGATTAAGTTTTTGACACCATACTTGTACTCGGGTCTCCCCTCCGCATCCACTACTTTAGAGTCAACAACTCAAATCTGTCCAACCTCTTCCTTATAGTACATGCCTTCTAATCCTGGCAGCACTCTGGCAAACTCCTTGTGCCTCCTTCCTATAATGGGGTGACCAGAAATGCACACAGTACTCCCAAGTGCAGCCTAATCAATGTTTTATCCAGCTACAATATTACTCTCAACTCGTATTCAGCACCCTGATCAATGAAGAAAAGCACACTATGCACCTTCTTTACCAATCTATCTACTTGTGTGGCCACTTCCAGGGAACCAATGATGCTATATATCAAAGCTCTTTTCATTTGTTGTACATATTCCCCTTAGATTTGACCTCCCAAAGTGCAACACCTCACACTTGCCTAGATTAAACTCCATTTGACATTTTTCTGCCCCATTTCCAAAAACATCAATCTTCCTCACTCTTCAACCAATGTTTATTCCAAAAAGTACAAAAATGCCAACTCACTTGAGATCACTGATGACCCAATGCTCCCCTCTTTAAACTCCGAGACAGGTTGATGAAAGTTGCATGGCATTAACTTTGTGTTATAGCAGACACTTAAAACTGTGGTTACTTGTAAGGACAGATACTATCTGCTAACTTTGCAACAGCTCTACAATAACAAGGCCAGGTTCTCAATATTTTTGGATGCTACCCATCTCTCTCCTCTCTAGTTTCTTTCACTCTCTCTCCCTCTCCCTTTCTCTACTTCACTATCTGCAACTCTCTTCCTACTTGCCTCTTTCTCCTCTCCCTCCTCACTTCCCATCTCGTAATCTCTTCCCTCTTTTACTGCATCTCTCCTCCCTCTCCGTTGTTTCTCTCTTTCTTCCCTTTGTCTTTTTATGACTTTTTGCCCTACTGTGCTTTTTCCTCTTCTGCTTCTGTCTCTCACCATCTCTAATTCTCTCTCCGCCTTTCACACTCCTCCCCTTTATCACTTTCACTATCTCTTTTCATGCCTCTACCCTCTCCTATCTCCATTCCAAATCTCTCTTGATCTGTGCTTCTCTTTTCCATCTCTCTATTTTTACCTCTTCTTCCCATCTCTGCTTCCTCTCTTTCTCTCCCCATTCTTCTATCGCTATTTGTAACCTCCCCCACCTCCCCCTCTCCCTTCCACCTCCCCCCGTGAATAGTTTGGGGCACATTCAGGGGGAGTGTTGAGGACAAGACAAATCAAACTCACCTTCAGAATGGTTTAGAACAGCAAGCGAGGTCTCGGGCAGAGATGTCTGTCACCTGGATATCTGTGTTTTTATCTAAAACACTGCTGACTTCCTTCCTCCAAAATTTAACCCTGCAACAGCCGAGACCCAGCCTTTGTCAATGGTCCAGCACTCAGTGAGTGGGAGTGCTTTTGGGGAAAACCATGTAACACCCATAGAAAGAAAAAAACCACTCCCCTCCCAACTACACAAAGAAAAGGTCAAGAAGGGAGGGATGGATGGGATATTCAGGAGAGAGTTCTATGTATGTTAGTACTGAGTTACAGAAATAAGGAGGTTAAGGAGATGGGGAAGGGTGTAGGGGTTGCTGGGGAATTAGAGATGGACAGGGCTGAGGGTGAGGGAGAAGATATTACAGAGGTGGGAGGAGTTCATGTAGAAGGGGAGTGAGTCACAAATGGGGAGGTGTGGGGGCTGTAGAGACGGAAGGAGAGGGGGAGGGTTGTGGGAGGAGAATGGGGTCACAGACTGGGAGGGAGAAAGGGTATCACAGATATGATAAAGGGTATACAGGCTAAGGGGATGAGAGATGGGGAGGGGCATGGGGGAGGGACGGTCTCGGAGATGGGGAGCTATGTACTAACCCGGAGAGAGATTTATTGAACAGAATCAGTAAATCTTCTAAAAGGATGAGCTTGAGCAGAATGTTTGAACCACCTCATTTGTGGCTACTGCTGGTGCGTAATGCTTGCAAGATAGTTCAGAGATAGCGGAGTTGTATCTGCAAGTTTGTCACGCAGTAGCTTACACTAAGTTCCTGATGTTGCTGAGGAGGTCTGTCTTTCTGTCCACATGCTTCACGTTAATGTGCATTGGGTCAGGGAGAGTTCAGATCTCACCCAGATCAGAGTGACTGATGGATAAGGAGAGTTGTGCGGTGCTCCCTCTTCACTGCCACTTTCACTTCAGAACTCCCTCCGCATCATCCCTCTCCCACAGCGCTCTCTCCCTCTTCACTGCTCTTGTCCCATGGTGCTCCCTCCTTTTTGCCTTTCCCTTTCCTGTGCAGCTCCATGACCCCTCACTGCTCCTTCCCCTTGGTGCTCCCTCCCTCATCACCCCTCTCCCCCAGCACTCCATCCCTCATTACCATTCCTCTTCCCCCCAACTTTGCCTCACACCTCACCTTCCTCTCCAAAAGCTCTACACCCGTCCTTCATCTTTCCCTCTCCAGTGCTGCCCTGCCAGGCCTTGCTCCCCATCCCCTGGCAATCGATCCTTGCTGCTCTCTCCCTCTGCACCATTCCTATTCTGCAGCACTCCCTCTTCAATTTCCCCTCTCCCAGTGTACTTGCTCCTTACTATTCGCTCCATCCACACCTCTCCTGCTCCTTTCTGTTGTCCCATCTCCCTTGGCATTCCCTTCAGCCTTACCCCTCCGATCTCACAAAACTCCCTTCTCATCTTCCCCCTTCCTTTGCTACACCCCTCTCCCGTGGTGGTTCCTCCCTTCCTGCAGATCAACAATGTTTTTTGGGAAAGTCAAGTTCATAACACTCTAAAGTACAGGAGCAGAATAAGGCTGTTTGGCTGATCTAGAGTGTTCCCCATTGGACGTGGCTCACTTACCTCAACACCCTTCTCATGCCTTCTCCCCTGTAACCCTTAACCCATTTACTAATCAAGAAGCTATCAATCTCTGCTATAAATACACCAAATGATTTGGCCTCTGCAGCTCTGTGGCAATGAATTCCACAGTTACACCACCATCTGGCTGAAGAAATTCTTCCCCATCTCAGTTCTAAAGTAATGTTTCTTTTCTGAGGCTGTGCCCTTGGATCCCAGACATGGAGACACCCTCTCAAAGTCCACTGTATACAGTCCTTTCAGTATCTGGGAGGTTTCAATTAGAACCGCCCCCCCCCCCCCAATCATCATTCTGAACTCCATGGAGTACAGGCCCACTCCTTGTACATAAGGCTCTTTCATTTTGGGATAATTCTTGTGAACTTTCCTCTGGATCCTCTTCTGAGCTAGCACATCTTTCCTTCGAAATGGGACCATAAGTTGCTCATAATACAATACAGAGCAGTGCAACACTGGACAAGCCATTAGGCCCATGACATGCTGATCTTGCTGTCAATTTACACTAAATGTCCTCCTGTCTATTACCCATATCTTTTCATTACCTTCATATTCATATATCTATCTCATAGTCTTCTACTGCACTAAATTACCTTCTTCTGTTGCTATTCCGGGTAACCTATTAATTCATCCACAACTTGGAGTTAAAAAATAAGTGTGCTGCCTAACATAGAAAACCAATGGCACAATACAGGCCCTTTGGCCCACAAAGCTGTGCCAAACATGTCCTTACCTGAGAAATTACCTAGGGTTACCCATAGCCCTCTATTTTTCTGAGCTCCATTTACCTGTTTAGGAGTCTCTTAAAAGACCCTATCATATCCGCCTCCACCACCATCGCCGGCAGCCCATTCTGCGCGCTCACCACTCTGTTTTAAAAAAAACTTACCCCTAATATTCCAAGCACCTTAAGACTGTGCCCTCTCATGCTAGCCATATCAGTCCTGGGAAAAAAGCCTCTGATTATCCATCGATCAATGCCTCATCATCTGATACACCACTATCAGGTCACCTCTCATCCTCCATTTTGCCCTTCGAGCCAGCACAGCCATTCACTGTGATCATGGCTGATCATCCACATTGCCCTTCGAGCCAGCACAGCCATTCACTGTGATCATGGCTGATCATCCACAATCAGTATCCAGTTCCTGCCTTATCCCCATAACCTTTGATTCCGCTATCTTTAAGAGCTCTAACCATCTCTTTCTTGAAAGCATCCAGAGACTTGGCCTCCACAGCCTTCTGGGGGCAGAGCATTCCATATATCCACCACTCTCTGGGTGAAAAAGTTCATCCTCAACTCCGTTCTAAATGGCCTACCCCTTATTCTTAAACTGTGGCCTTTAGTTCTGAACTCACCCATCAGCGGGAATATGCTTCCTGCCTCCAGCATGTCCAATCCCTTAATAATCTTATATATTTCAATAAGATCCCCTCTCAGCCTTCTAAATCCCAGTCGCTCCAATCTTTTGACATATGACAGTCCCGCCATCCCGGGAATTAACCTTGTGAACCTACGCTGCACTCCCTCAACAGCAAGAATGTCTTTCCTCAAATTTGGAGACCAAAACTGCACACAGTACTCCAGGTGTGGTCTCACCAGGGCCCTGTACAGCTGCAGAAGGACCTCTTTGCTCTTATACTCAATTCCCCTTGTCATGAAGGCCAGCATGCCATTAGCTTTCTTCACTGCCTGCTGTACTTGCATGCTTGCTTTCAGTGACTGATGTACAAGAACACCTAGATCTCGTTGAGCTTCCCCTTTTCCTAACTTGACTCCATTTAGATAATAATCTGCCTTCCTGTTCTTACCACCAAAGTGGATAACCTCACATTTATCCACATTAAACTGCATCTGCCAGGCATCTCCCAACTCACCCAGCCTGTCCAAGTCACCCTGCATTCTCATAACATCCTCCTCACATTTCACACTGCCACCCAGCTTTGTGTCATCAGCAAATTTGCTAATGTTACTTTTAATTCCCTCATCTAAATCATTAATATATATTGTAAACAGCTGCGGTCCCAGCACTGAACCCTGCGGTACCCCACTGGTCACCGCCTGCCATTCCGAAAGGGACCCGTTAATCGCTACTCTTTGTTTTCTGTCAGCCAGCCAATTTTCAATCCATGCCCCCAATACCATGTGCCCTAATTTTGCCCACTAATCTTCTATGTGGGACTTTATCAAAGGCTTTCTGAAAGTCCAGGTACACTACATCCACTGGCTCTCCCTTGTCCATTTTCATAGTTACATCCTCAAAAAATTCCAGAAGATTAGTCAAGCACGATTTCCCCTTCGTAGATCCATGCTGACTTGGATCAATCCTGTTACTGCAATCCAGATGTGTCGTAATTTCATCTTTTATAATTGACTCCAGCATCTTTCCCACCACCGACGTCAGGCTAACCGGTCTATAATTCCGTTTTCTCTCTTCCTCCCTTCTTGAAGAGAGGGACAACATTAGCCACCCTCCAATCCACAGGAACTGATCCTGAATCTATAGAACATTGGAAAATGATTACCAATTCGTCCACGATTTCAAAAGCCACCTCCGTACCCTGGGATGCAGACCATCAGGTCCTGGGGACTTATCATCCTTCAGACCCAACAGCATTTCCTGCCTAATATAAATTTCCTTCAATTCATCCATTACCCTAGGTCCTTTGGCCATTATTACATCTGGGAGATTGTTTGTGTCTTCCCTAGTGAAGACAGATCCAAAGTACCTGTTCAACTCGTCTGCCATTTCCTTGTTTCCCATAATAAATTCACCTGCTTCTGTCTTCAAGGGCCCAATTTTGGTCTTAACTATTTTTTTCCTTTTCACATACCTAAAGCTTTTACTACCCTCTATTTACTATTTTGCTATTCTTTGCTAGTTTACCTTCATACCTCATTTTTTCTCCGCGTATTGCCTTTTTGGTTACCTTCTGTTGCTCTTTAAAAGTTTCCCAATCCTCCAGCTTCCCACTCGTCTTTGCTATGTTATACTACTCTTTTATTTTTATACTGTCCATTACTTCCCTTGTCAGCCACGGCCTCCCCTTAGGGTCTTTCTTCCTCTTTGGAACGAACTGATCCTGCACCTTCTGCATTATTCACAGAAACACTTGCCATTGCTGTTCCACTGTCATCCCTGCTAGGGTATTGTTCCATTGAACTTTGGCCAGCTCCTCCCTCATAGCACCATAGTTCCCTTTGTGTAAAGCACAGTAGTACACATATAAACGCACAACTTAAAGAATTAAATCTGCAAATGAATTACACATAGATATAACACAGAAGTTACAGATGTAAAGTGCATAAATTAAATATTGTACACTGCAATACAAATCATCCGGTGACACTTTGGATATGATGCAGCAGTGAGTTCAGAAGCCCAAGGGCTTGAGGGAATAAGCTGTTTGCCATCCAGACCATTTTTGTCTTTATGGATCAGAGTCTCTTGCCTGATGGTAGAATGTCAAAGAGGATGCTTGACGCATTGGTGGGATCCTCAATAATACCAAGGGCCCTGTGTATGTAGCGTTCCTGCTGACCGTCGTCAACGGAGGTTAGACACCCCCATATGATCTTCTCAGTCCTTCATAGGGACTTCTGATCTGATGGTCAGCTGCTCCCATACCGGACTGGAATGTAGCTTGTCAGGTTGCTCTCAATGGTGCTCCTGTAAAATGCAGTTAAGATGGGGAGGGTGGGTGTAGAAGGCTCGCTTGCCTCAATCTCCTCAGAAAGTGGAGATGCTGCTGTGCCTTCTTATTCAGGGAGGTGATATTGAGGGACCAGGTGAGGTTGTCTGTGATGTGAACTCCGTGGAACTTGGTGTACTTAACTCTTTATCGAGGAGCTGTGTATCTGCATAAGGAGATGGCTCATCTGTAACTTCCTAAGGTCTACAATCATTTCCCTGGTCTTTGCCACGTTCAGACTTGGGTTGCTGTTCTCACTCTAGTCCAACAGCTGCTCCACTTCGTCTCTGTACTCTGACTCATCTTGATGAGGCCAACTACTGTTGTGTCATTCACAAACTTGAGACACGGTTTGAGCTGAATCCTGTGACCAGTCATGCATCAGCAGTGTGAACAATAGCAGGCTGAGCACACAGCCCTGGGGAACACCAGTGCTCAGCATAATGGGACTAGAGACATTGTTGCCCACAAGGACTGATTGTGGCCTGTGTACAAGTATCCAGTTACAAAGGGAGTTGTTGAGACCCAGCATGGACAGTTCCACCACTAATTTCTATGATATGATGGTATTAAAACACCAAACTGGTCTATAAACACCAACCTGGCATATTAGACCCTATTTTCCAGGTGAGACAGTACAGGGTGAGGGTAAAGGCTACAGACTGATTCGAGTGATAAGCAAACTGTAAATGGTCTAATGTAGTCCAGAGAAAGGTTTTAATCACTCCATAACCAACTGCTCAAAGCATTTCATAATGGTTGATGTTAATACCACAGGACAACAGTCATTTAGACACCTCCTTTGGCACTGGAATGAGGCCTGCCACCTTGAAACTAAGGGGACAATGGATTGTCCAGAGAGATGTTGAATATATCTGTCAGCACCTCAGTTAGCTCGGTTGCAAAGTCTTTCAGAACCCCACCTGGTATGTTATCTGACCCCGGTGCACTGTGCGTTGACCCAGATGAAGGCTTCATCTTGATCAGCCACAGTAAATTACTTCATACTTTTCTGGCTTGAACTCCATCTGCCACTTCTCAGCTTAACTCTGCTTCCTGTCAATGTCCCATCATAACATACTACAATTCTACACCATCTACAACTCCACCAACCTTTGCTTCATCTTCAAACTTACTAAACCACTCTTCCACTTCCTCATTCAAGTCACTTATAAAAATCACAAAGAGGTGACCTGGAACAGATTCCTGCAGAACACCACCGGTCACCAACCTCAAGGCAGAATATGCTCCATCTACATCCACCCGCCGCCTTAAATGGGCAAGCCAATTCTGTAATCACACAGCCAAATTTCCCTCGATTCTATGCCTCCTCCTTTCTGAATGAGCCTACCATGTTGAACCTTATCAAACACCTTATTAAAATCCATATACATCATATCCACTGCTCTATCTTCATCAATGCACTTTGCCACATCCTCAAAAAATTCAGTCAGGCTTGTGAGGCATGACCTGTCCCTCATAAAGCCATGCTGACTATCCGTATTTAGATTGTGCTTTTCCAAATGGTCATAAATTCTGTCTCTAAGAATCTCATCCAACAAATTGCTGAATTAAGACTCACTAATCTATAATTCCTAGGGTTATACCCACTCCTTGAACAAAAGAATAATGTTTGACACCGACCAATCAGCTGTACTACTATGGCCAGTGAGGATGCAAAGATCATCACCAATGGTGCAGTAATCTCCTCCCTTGCTTCCCACAGTAACCTGGAGTACATCCTACCCATCCCCAGGGATTTGTTTCTTCGAATGTCTTTCACATTTCCAGAAGATCCTCTTAAACATCAACACGGTCTGTTTTACACTGAGCTCACATTCATCAAGTCCTATATCACTGGTGAATATTAAGGGAAGTATTTATTAAGGACCTTCCCTACCCCTTTTGCCTCCAGGCACAGGTTTCTTCTACTATCTGATAGGTCCTACCCTCAATTCTGGCCATCCTCCAGTTCTTCACATACATGCAGAATGCCTTGGTGTTTCCACAATTCCGTTCACCAATCCCTTCTCACGTCCCCTTCCAGCTCTTCCAAGTCTATTCATTCTTCGGTTCCTTCCTGGCTATCTTGCCAACCCTTCCCCAACCTGGGGTTCACGGACCCCTTGGTTAATGGTAGGGGTCTATGGCATAAAAAGGGGTTGGGAACCCCTGCTCTAGAGCCTTGTCTATTTCTCTTTTCCAAAACGTTTCTCTCTTCCTATTGACTAGATGTTGCACATCTCATCACCGTGGTTCCTTCACCCTGTGATTCTTTCCGTCTCAAAGGGACAAATCTATTCAGAACCCCATGCAAGTACTCCCTAAACAGACTGCACCTTGTCATTGTGTTTTTCCAAGCACATCCATTCCAAGTTTATACTTCCAAGTTCCTGCCTAATAGCATCATAATTCCCCCTTAAATACTTTCACATATCCTCTGCTCCTATCCCTATCCAAGGTTATGGTAAATGTCAATGTCTCTGAAATGCTGATTCTCTGAGACCAGACACCTGATCTGTTCATTGTCTAGCACCAGATACAGTATGGCCTTTCCTCTAGTCAGCTTGTCTACATACTGTGTTCAGAATCCTAGGACACACCTATCAAGGTGTAGCACCTGCTTAGCCCCCAACCAGAGTCACATGAAGCCATAGGAGAAGGTGGTGTATGGTCATATGAACAGTCGGTATATATCACAAGTCCTGGTTATGTGACCACTGACGCTAGGCAGACAATCTCTGAACAATATTGATAATGGCTGGGGACACCTATCTTGTAAAGACACTGCCCAGGAGGAGACAAACCACTTCTAAAGACAAATTTGCTAAGAACAATCATGGTCATGGAGAACATGATCGTCCATGTCATACGTCATGGCACATGATGAGATAGAAGAAAGCTCTGCAAAAGCAAGACCTTTCTGAAAGTAAAATATATTAGAAACACAGTATGAGGGACAGGCCCTTCAGCCCAGTGTATGCAAACATGCTAAATTAAGCGAAACCCCTTCTGCCTGCACAGGATCCATATCCCTTCATTTCCTGACTCAAACCACAGATGGATTTGTACCCAACACCTCCCCTGGCTCATTTCAGATAGCTACCACTGTTTATATATTTAAACCCCCCCCCCCACCACCTAAACATCTGTCCTACACTATTTTGACATTTCCGCTGTGGGGTTGAAAGATTCTGTCTATCTAAATTTAGTAGGGCACCACAGTAGCACAGCAGTTAGCATGACACTATTACAGTTAGGAGTTCAATTACAGCATCCTCAAGTATGTCCTCCCTGTGAATACATGGGTTTCCTCCCACAGTTCAAAAACTAGTTAATTGGTCATTGTGAAATTGTCCAGTAACTAGGCTAGAGTTAGATAGTTGGGCTGCTGTGTTGTGTGGTTTGTTTAGCTAGAAGGGTCTGTTCCACACATTATCAATAAACAAATAAAATAAAAATAATAAATGTAAAAACAAACCATTTTCAGGTATCCCCTCAGCCTCTGACCCTTCAGAAAAAAATGACCCAAGTTTGTCCTTACAGCACATGCCCTCCAAGGCAGGCAGTATCCTGGTGAATCCCTTCTGCAGCCTGTCCCAAACCTTCACACCCTTCCTATAATGGGGCAACCAGAGGTAAATGCAATACTTTGCAAGTAATCTGACCAGAGCTTTATAAAGCTGTAATGTAACTTACTGACTCTTCAACTCCATGCCTCAACTAAAGGCAGGAATGCCATACATTATCTACTTGTGCAACCACTTTCAAGGAGTTGTGGGTGTGGACCCCAAGATCCCTCTGTATGTTAGCAGTGTACTGTCCCTTTCCATTTTACCTCCCAAAGTGCAACATCTCACACCTACTTGATTAAACTCTCTCATCCATAACCACATTGTCTCCAGATGTTTCCAGTTTTGTTTCCCCATTGATCTACTGCCTGTTACTAGCTGGTCAGGGAGAACCTTCAATGGATGTCTGCAGTGACCTGTCCCAGGAAGTTGGAGGGGGCGGTTTCCCCACTCTCTTCTTCTCCCACCCATTCCAAGTACCCAGCAGGGGGTGGGCCAAAGCTGGAGAGAGACACAGGAAGAGGGTGAAGCCAATAAGCTTTTTATTGCACAGAGTGTGGTCTGTGAGCCTTAGTGGGGCAGGTACAGATTCCCCATACCCTAGCTTGTTAGAAAGCCTTCCACCACCCTCCCCCTCACCTACCCATTCTGCCCTTTCTCCTAGCCCCCATAGCTGCATCTCCATCTCTTCAGTTCCCCCCAAACTAGAGAGGGGGGAGAGGGAGCCTCAGACAAAGGGGACACTGTTGCAAAAATCTCCGCAGTTCAACAGAGGAATGGGGTTGTGGAGCCAGCCCATGCTATGTTTACGTGCGGGAACAGGAATCGGATACGCTGAATCTGTGGGAAAGAAAGGGAAGGGAGGGAGAGTGTCAGAAAACTTCAGACCCATCCCTGTCTCCACAGTCTCCTTCCTCCCTAAACCCACCACATCCTCAAGACCACCTCCCTATCCGTGACACCCCCACGTGCTGTTCCATGTTAATGTGACACCCTCCTTCCTCTACACCATGCACATTTCTGTAACCCACTTGCTACCCTACAGCCCTCGTCTCTTTATGCACCATGTGATGGGATAGTGTGGAGGGAGCCTCGGTGTCTGAGCCTGGGAGTGTGTGATGGTATAGGGTGGTGGGAGCTTCACCCTGTATCTGACACCAGGTGTGGATGGAGCCGCACTGGATGTAGAGGATACCTACTCAATCTTGTCCTCCAGTGTGTGGGCTGTCTGCTTGTCCACGTACCGGCAGAAGAGTGAGAGCAAGTTGCTAGGGAGCTGAAGGGGTTCAGCCATGCTTGATTTTGGGGTCTGCGAGAGTTCCCGGGCCACCAGGAAGATGATGTCCGTCCTTTGGAAGGAATCACAGGATTACACAGGCTGTGAGAAAGGGAAGGAAGGTATGGGGGGAGGGTGCAGAAATGTCTAGGTACCCTGAGCTTTGGCCCAGCAGAGAGTCAGGTATTCCCTGTCTCGTTTTGTCGCAGTTTGAGCAAAAGACTTGGGCATTACCATGAATGCTAATTTTTGGAAAAGCCTTGAGGCAGGACGTTTCCTCGATCCAGAGGGATGTGGTGATGGAGAGTGGGGGGAAAAGAGTGGGAACATGGAGAGCCTGGGGGATAAAGGAGAGACAGTGCTACTCACCAGTGCTGGAAATCCTCAACACAGGGCTCTGTGAGGCAGCTAAGTGTGAGTAGGGACTCTCCGTGACTCAGCAGGACATAGAGGAAGGAAAGACTGAACTAAAGGAAGAGAGACAATATCACGTCAGGCCCATATGCAAAAAGGCCTAAAATTCCTCCCACCCACTCCCCATCTCTACTTCCACCTCCCCCCTCTGTTGCTTCCTCCCCTTTCCCCCCCTCTTTCCCCAACTACAGAAGAATTACACCATTCACCCAGCCACTTGCTTAGTTGGGGGGGGGGGTGGAAGAGGAGAGAGGATATAACAGGGGGAACACTGAGTAGGCCAATGTTGGAATGGCTTTGGCAAGACTAGGTTTGAGAGGTAAGTATTTGGCAAGTTTCTTCTTCCTATTACTTTTCTTCATTCCTCATCTGTTAGAGCACAGTTAGTGCTATGAGCATGGCTCCTTTGCCTCTGTTTTGTTCTGTATGTGAGATACGGAAATTCTGGGACCTCTAGCCTCCCGGAATACTGATCTGCCCCAGGTACAGTTCCTCAGAGAACGTGTTAAGGAACTGGTACTGGAGTACAATGACCTTCAGTCATACAAGAGACCAAGGAAGTGATAGATAAGAATTACAGGGAAGTACTCACCCCTAGGTTGTAGGAGGCAGGCAACTGTATGATTGTTAGAAGGGATATGGTCAGCCAGTGTAGAGTATCCTTATGGACATTCTCCTCAGTAATAAACTTTCATTTAGATAGTGTTGAGGGGGTTGACCTACTGGAGGTGGGGGGCCACAACAACCAGGTTGCTGGCACTGAGGCTCAGAAGAGAATAGAGGTGAAGAGGACTACAGTAGTGATGGTTGATTTCATAGCTGGAGGAATAGAGACAAGATTCTGTGGATGTGATAGGGACACCCAGATGGCATATTGCCTCTCAGGGTCAGGTCAGGGATGTCTCAAATCAGGTCCACAGCATTCGACTGGGGGGGGGGGGGGAGGGGGGGGGGAGGAGGGAGGAGCGCAAGTCTTGGTACATATTGGCACTAATGACATAGGTAGGAAAGGTGAGAAGGTCCTGAAGAGAGACTTTAGGGAGCTAGGTAGAAAGCAGAAAAGCAGGGTAGTAATCTCTAGATTGCTGTCACCAGTAAGGGTAAGAATGGGATCATTTGGCTGATGAACACATGGTTAAGGAACTGGTGCAGGTGGCAGGGGTTCGGATTTCTGGATCTTTGGGATCTGTTAAAAAAAAAAGGATGAGTCACACCTAAAACCAAGGAAAACCAATACCCCTGCAAGCAGGTTTGTGAGAGCTGTTAGGGAGGGTTTAAACTAATTTAACACGGGGATGGGAATTGAGTGATAGGGCTGAGGATGGACAGTTGGTTTACAAACAGAGGCAGTATGTATGAGACCGCTAGCAAGAAGAGGCCAATGATAGGCAAAATTGCAGTTAATGGGATGAGTTGCAATGCAAAAGGGGGACAAAATCAAAACGGGTAATACGAGGGGTGATTGATAAGTTCGTGGCCTAAGGTAGAATTTTAGAAAACCTAGCACATTTATTCTTTCCTACATTTAAACACTTAGTCCAGTGGTCGTGGAGCATATGGATCCCTTCTTTGTAGACATCAGCATCTTGGACCTCTGGAAAGTGGTCCACAGCAGGGGTGATTGATACGTTCGTGGCCTAAGGTAGAAGGAGATGAGTTATTACCTTCAAACTTTCTGCATTTTCACTCAAAGAGCTGAACTGCACATGCATGTAACAAGAGCTGTCTAACTCATCGCCTTCTCCCCAAGGCCACGAACTTATCAATCACCTGTCGTAGACCACCTGGAGGTCCAAGACGCTCTCGTTACATGCACGTGCAGTTCAACTCTTTGAGTGATAATGCAGAAAGTTTGAAGCTAATAACCTATCTCCTTCTACCTTAGGCCATGAACTTGTCAATCACCCCTGCTGTGGACCACTTCTACAAAGAAGGGATCTGTATGCTCCATGACCGCTGGACTAAGTGTGTACATGTAGGAGGGGATTACGTTGAAAATTAAATGTGCTAGGTTTTCTAAAATTGACTCCTTCTACCTTAGGCCACAAGCTTATCAATCATCCCTCGTAAATACAGTACCGACAGTGTTATATCTGAATGCCACACAGAATATGGAATTTGTAGCACATTTACAGATTGGCATGTATGATATTGTGGTCATTAATGAATCGTGGCTAAAAGGAGATTGTAGTTAGGAGCTTAAAGTCCAAGGATATACATTGCATTGAATGGACAGGCAGATAGGCAGAGGAGCTCTGTTGGTAAAAATGAAATCAAATTATTAGAAAGAGGTGACATAGGATTGGAAGGTGTTGAATTGTTGTGGGTAGGGCAAGGAACTGCAAGGATAATAAGACCCTGATGAGAGTTATAACAGGCCTTTGAACAGTATCCAGGATGTGGGATATAAATTAAAATGGGAGATAGAAAATCCACGTCAAAAGGGCAACATTAAAATAGTCACGGAGGATTTCAATACACAGGTTGGGAAAATCAGGTTGGTGCTGGATCCCAAGAGGGAGAATTTGGAGAATGCCTATGAGATGGCTTTTTTGAGTAGCTAGAGGTTGAGCCACTAGGAGATCAACTATTCTGGACTGGGTGTTGTGCAATGAACTGGAATTGATCAGAGAGCTTAAGGTAAAGGAACCCTTAGGGACCAGTGATCTTAAATTGATAGAATTTGCCCTGCAATTCGAAAAGGAGAAGCTAAAGTTGGATGTAATAGTATTACAGTGGAGCAAGGGGTATTACAGAGGCACGAGAGAGGAGCAGGCCAAAATTGATTGGAAGGGAACGCCAGCAGGGATGAATGCAGAACAACAATGGTTGGAGTTTTTGGGAGCAATTGGCTGGAACTCAGTAATAAGGTGGTTTTTAAAAATCAATATGTGGACTGTCCAACAAAAGGAGGGGCAGTACTGGACCTGGTGTTGGGTGACAAGCCTGGCCAGGTGACTGACCTCTTAGTGAGAGAACAGTTAGGGAACAGTGACCACAACTCCTTAACTTTCAAGATGGCTACATACAAGAATGGGTATGATTCTTGTGGGAGAGTTTTAAACTGGAGTAGGGCAAATTATGAGGGCATTAGGCAGGAACTAAGAAGCGTTAATTGGGAACATCAGACATATGGAGTGTGTTTAAAGATCAATTGTACAGAGTACAAGAACAATATGTTACTGCTAGAAGAACAGAAATGGAAAGATAAGAGAACCTTGAATGTCCAAAGTGGTAATGAACTTAGTCAAGAAAAAAAAACTTCAGAAGTTAGGATCAAATGAAGCACACGTGGAGTAAAACAAAACTGGAAAAGAACTAAAGAAAGGAATTAGGAAAGCCAGGAGGAGTCATGAAAAGTCCTTGTCAACTAGGATTAAGGTGAAACATTCCAGGATAAAGGGGGGAACATTTGTGTGGATGCAGAGAATGTGAATGAGGTACTTAGTGAGTACTTTTGCTTTAGTATTTACCAAGGCAAAGGATATGGAGGACCAGGAGATCAGTGCTGAGTGTATAAATACATTTAGGCATTTCGATGTCAAGGAGGAGGAAGTGTTGGGCATCCTAATGAGTATTAAGATGGATAAGACCCCAGGGCCTGATGGGATTTACCCTAGGATACTGAAGGAAGCAAGAGACAAGATTATTGGGCCATTGACCAGTATCTTTCTTTCCTCTAGCCACAGGCGAGGTCCTGGAGGACAGGTCAATGGCTGTTATACCTCTATTTAAGAAGGGAACAAGGGAAAATCCCGGAAACTGTCTCACGTCAGTTGTAGGGAAATTGCTGGAGAGTGTAGAAGTGAGCATTTGGAAACCCATGGCTTAATCAGGGAGAGCCAGCATAGCTTTGTGTATGGCAGGTGGTGCCTTACCAGCTTGATAGAGTTTTTGTCAAAGTGGTGAGAGATTGATGAGGGTAGGGCAGTAGGTGTTGCCTACGTGGATTTTAGTAAGGCATTTGACAAAGTCCCTCAGATGGAAGGCTAATCAAGAAGATTAAGATGCATGGGATCTATGGCAAACTGGCTGTATTGATTCAGAATTGGCTTGCGCTTAGAAGACAGTAGTGGTTGAAGGATTTATTCGCTCTGGATGTCTGAAATTAGCAGAGTTCTGCAGGGATCTGTGTTGGGACCTCTGCTGTTTGTAGTGACCTGGATGAAAATGTAGATGGGTGGGTTAGTAAATTTGCAGATGATACTAAGACCAGTGGAGTTGTGCATAGTGTAGAAGTCTGGCAAAGAGTACTGCGCGATAGAGCAGTTGCTGATATGGGCAGAGAATTGGCAGATGGAGTTTAACCCAGATAAATATGAGGTGTTACAGCTCGGTAGGGCAAATGCAAGGAGACAGTACATTGTTAAGGGTAAGATCCTTAAACAATGTTGCTGAGCGGAGAGATCTTGGCGTCTAAGTTTATAGCCCCATGAAAGTACATAAACAGATGGTGGTTAAGAAGGCTTATAGAATGCTTTCTTTTATTAGTCGAGGCATTGAGTTGAAAAGTCAAGATGTTATGTTTCAACTTAATAAAACTCTGGTTAGACCATATCTGGAGTATTGCGTACAGTTCTGGTGACCCCACTGTAGGAAGGATGTTGGGGCTTTGGAGAAGGTGCAGAAGAGGTTTACCAGGACATGACCTGGTTTAGAGGTAATGCGCTATCACGAGAGGTTGGATAAACACAGATTGTTTTCTCTGGAGGCCAGAGGCCGAAAGGAGATCTGATAGAGGTTTACAAGATTATGAGAGGCATAGATAGCATGGACAGAGAGCATCTGTTTACCAGATTTCAAGTCAAGTCTAGTCTATTGTCATTTCGACCATAAGCTGCTGGTACAGTACACAGTAAAAATGAAACAACGTTCCTCCAGGACCATGGTGCTACATGAAACAACACAAAACTACGCTAGACTAAGTGAGACAACACAAAAACTACACTAGACTACAGACCTACACAGGACTGCATAAAGTGCACTAAACAGTGCAGGGCAGTACAATAATTAATAAACAAGACAACAGGCACAGTAGAGGACAAATTACAATATAATAATAAGTGATGTAGATGTCAGTCTAGACTCTGAGTATTGAGGAGTCTGATGGCTTGGGGGAAGAAACTGTTGCACAGTCTGGTCGTGAAAGCCCGAATGCTTCGGTACCTTTTGCCAAATGGCAGGAGGGAGAAGAGTTTGTGTGAAGGGTGCGTGGGGTACTTCACGATACTGTTAGATTTGCAGGTGCAGCGTGTGGTGTAAATGTCTGTAATAGCAGGAAGAGAGACCCCAATGATCTTCTCAGCTGACCTCACTATCTGCTGCAGGGTCTTGCGATCTGAGACGGTACAATCCTCAAACCAGGCAGTGATGCAGCTGCTTAGGATGCTCTCGATACATCCTCTATAGAATGTGGTGAGGATGGGGGGGAGGGGGGTGGGAGATGGACTTTTCTCAGCCTTCGCAGAAAGTAGAGACGCTGCTGGGCTTTCTTGGCTATGGAACTGGTGTTGAGGGACCAGGTGAGATTCTCCACTAGGTGAACACCAAGAAATTTGGTGCTCTTAACGATCTCTATGGAGGAGCCGTCAATGTTCAGCGGAGAGTGGTCGCTCCTTGCTCTCCTGAAGTCAACAACCATCTCTTTTGTTTTGTTCACATTCAGAGACAGGTTGTTGGCTCTACACCAGTCTGTTAGCCAACGCACCTCCTCTCTGTATGCTGACTCATCGTTCTTGCTGATGAGACCCATTACGGTCGTGTCATCGGCGAACTTGATGATGTGATTCGAGCTGCGTATTGCTGCACAGTCGTGGGTCAGCAGAGTGAACAGCAGTGGACTAAGCACAGAGCCCTGGGGGCCCCCCCCCCCCCCCCGTGCTCAGTGTGATAGTGTTGGAGATGCTGCTCCCGATCCAGACTGACTGAGGTCTCCCAGTCAGGAAGTCTAGGATCCAGTTGCAGAGGGAGGTGTTCAGGCCCAGCAGTTGCAGCTTTCCAATCAGGTGCTGAGGAATGATTGGGTTGAATGCTGAACTGAAGGCTGTGAACAGCATTTGAACGTACGTGTCTTTTTTGTCCAGGTGGGCGAAGGCCAGGTGGAGGGTGGTGACGCATCTGTTGAGTGGTTGGGATGGTATGCGAACTGCAGGGGGTCCAGTGAGGGGGGCAGCAGGGTCTTTATGCATCTCATGATAAGCCTCTCGAAACATTTGAAATGTCTAATAGCCGAGGGCACGCAATGAAGGTGAGAGGGGATAGGTTCAAGTGGGATGTGAGGGAAAATTTTTTTTTCCCCACTCAGAGTCTGGAATGTGCTGCCTGATATAATGGTAGAGGCAAATACATTAGAGGCTTTTAAAGAGATGTTTGGATAGACACTTAGATATAAAGATGATGGGGGGATATGGACATGGTGTAGGTAGGAGGGATTAGTGTTTGGGTGTTTTTGATTTGCTTTTTAGCTGGTTCGGCACAACATTTGGGCTGAATGGCCTGATCCTGTGCTGTACTATTCTACGTTCTGTGTTCTAATTTGGAAGTTGCAGGATAGATACATCACAAAATAGTATTCTAAAGGCAGGATGATGCATCTACGGCTGACAAGAGAAGTCAATGTCAACGTAAAAGCCAGGAGAAGGCTTTTATATAGAGCAAAAATTAGTGAGCAGTTAGAGGACTAGGAAGCTTTTAAAACCAACAGAAAGCAACTAAAAAATCATTAAGAAAAAGATCTAATATGAAAGTAAGCAAACTAGCCAATAATATTAAAGAGGATAGCAAAGGTTTCCTCAGATATATAAAGTGTAAAAGAGAGGCAAAAGTATATATAATTGGACTGCTGGAAAATGACACTGGAGAGGTAGAAATAGGGGACAAGGAAATGGCCGATGAACTGAATAAGTACTTTGCATCAGATTTCACTGTGGAAGACTCTAGCAGTATGCTGGAAGTTTGAGTGTTGGGGGCAGAAGTAGGCGAGGTTGCCATTACTAGGGAGAAAGCACTTGGGAAACTTAAGGGTTTTAAGGTAGATAAAGTCAACTGCACCAGGTAGTCCCCACCCAGGGTTCTGAAAGAGGTGGCTGAAGAGATAGTGGAGGCATTTGTAATGAACTTTCAAGAATCAATAGATTCTGTCAAGGTTCCAGAGGACTGGAGAATTGCAAATGTCACTCCACTCTTCAAGAAGGGAGAGAGATAGAAGAAAGGAAATTATAGGCCAGTTAAATTGACCTCAGTGTTGGGAAGATACTGGAGTCAATGTTAAGGATGTTATTTTGGTGTCATTAGAGGCACACAATAAAACAGGCTGAAGTCAGCATGGTTTCTATAAAGGAAAATCATGCCTGACAGTTCTGTGTGAATTCCTTGAAGAAATAACATGCAGCATAGACAAGGGAGAATCAGTGGATGTGGTGTGCTTGGATTTTCAGAAGGCCTTTGACAAGGTACCACACATGAGGCTGCTTAACAAGTTGTGAGCCCATGGTATTACAGGGAAGATTCTAGCATGGATAAAGAGTGGCTGACTGGCAGCAGGCAAAGAGTCGGAATAAAGGGAGCCTTTCTTGGTTGGCTGCAGGTGACTAGTGATGTTCCACTGGGGTCTGTGTTGGAACTGATTCTTTTTACATTATATGTCAATGATTTAGATGACAGAATTGATGGCTTTGTGACCAAGTTTGCAGACAATATAATACAGGTGGAGGGACAGGTAGTGTTGAGGAAACAGAAAGAACACAGACACCTTAGGAGAATGGACAAAGTAGTAGCAGATGGAAAACAGTTTTGGGAAGACTAGAGTAATGCACTTAGGTAGAAGTAAAAGCGTAGATTATTTTCTAAATGGAGAGAAAATCTAAGGTGCAAATGGACTTGGTAGTCCCCATGCAGAATTCCCCAAAGGATAATTTGGTGAGGAAGGCAAACAATGTTAGCACTCATTTTGAGAGGACTAGAGTATAAAAATAAGGATGTAATGTTGAGGCTTTAAAAGGCACTGGTGAGGCCTCAGTTGGAGCATTGAGAGCAGTTTTGGGCCCCTTATAAGACCACAAGATGTAGGAGCAGAATTAGGCCATTTGGCCCATCAAGTTTGCTCTGCCAATCATGGCTGATCCTTTTTTTCCTCCTCTTCAAGCCCATTTCCCAGCCTTCTCCCCATTACCTTTGATGCCATGTCCAATCAAGAACTTATCAATCTCTCAAACAACAGGAATTCTGCAGATGCTGGAAATTCAAGCAACACACATAAAAGTTGCTGGTGAATGCAGCAGGCCAGGCAGCATCTCTAGGAAGAGGTGCAGTTGACGTTTCAGGCCGAGACCCTTCGTCAGGACTAACTGAAGGAAGGGTGAGTAAGGGATTTGAAAGTTGGAGGGGGAGGGGGAGATCCAAAATGATAGGAGAAGACAGGAGGGGGAGGGATGGAGCCAAGAGCTGGACAGGTGATAGGCAAAAGGGATACGAGAGAATCATGGGACAGGAGGTCCGGGAAGAAAGACAAGGGGGGGGGGCCCAGAGAATGGGCAAGAGGTATATTCAGAGGGACAAAGGGAGAAAAAGGAGAGTGAGAGAAAGAATGTGTGTATAAAAATAATAGACGGGGTACGAGGGGGAGGTGGGGCATTAGCGGAAGTTAGAGAAGTCGATGTTCATGCCATCAGGTTGGAGGCTAGCCAGACGGAATATAAGGTGTTGTTCCTCCAACCTGAGTGTGGCTTCATCTTTACAGTAGAGGAGGCCGTGGATAGATATATCAGAGTGGGAATGGGATGTGGAATTAAAATGTGTGGCCACTGGGAGATCCTGCTTTCTCTGGCGGACAGAGCGTAGGTGTTCAGCAAAGCGGTCTCCCAGTCTGCGTTGGGTCTCGCCAATATATAAAAGGCCACATCGAGAGCACCAGACGCAGTATATCACCCTAGCCGACTCACAGGTGAAGTGTTGCCTCACCTGGAAGGACTGTTTGGGGCCCTGAATGGTGGTAAGGGAGGAAGTGTAAGGGCATGTGTAGCAATCTCTGCCTTAAATACACCCAACGACCTGGCCTCCACATCTGCATGTGGCAACAAATTCCACAAATTCAGCACCCTCTAGCTAAAGAAATTTCTCTGCATCTCTGTTATGTATCGACACCCCTTTATCCTCTTGTCCTAGACTCTCCCACCATGGGAAACATACTTTCCACACCCACTCTGTCTAGCCCTTTCAACATTCAAAAGGTTTCAATGAGATTCCCCCCCCCGCCCATCCTTCTAAATTACAGTGCTTATGTTCCTCATATTATAACCTTTTTGTTCCTCATATGATAACCTTTTCATTCCTGGAATCATCCTTGTGAACCTTCTCTGGACCCTCTCCAATGCCAGCACATCTCTTCTAAGATGAGGAGCCCAAAACTGTTCACAATACTCAAGGTGAGGCATCAACAGTGCCTTATAAAACCTCAGCATCACATCCCTGCTCTTGTATCCTAGACCTCTTATCTAAGAAACGATGTGCTGACTTTAGAGAAAGTTCAAAGGAAGTTCACAAAAATGATTCTGGGGGATTGAAAGGTTTATCATATGAGATCGTTTGATGGCTCTGGGGCTCTGCTCACCGGAATTCAGAAGAATGGAGGGAATCTCATTGAAACCCATCAATTGCAGGTAAGTCTCAATAAAGCGGATGTGGAGAGGATGTTTTTTTTTATGCCGGGAGAGTCTAAGACAAGAGATCCCCCAGCCTCTGTGTAGAGGGACATTCAGTTAGAATTTCTTTAACCAGAGAGTGTTGAACCTGGAATCCACAGCAGGATGTGGTGGGGAAAGGATGTGTGTATGGTGGTGGTGGGGGGGGGGGGGATGCAGAACAAGAAGCGGGAAATGGGTGGGGGGGGGGTGGGAGAAAAACAGAGAGACCAGGAAAAATGGAGCAGCACTTCCCTACCGTGTTGTGGAAGATGTGTTGGAGGGTGTGGGGAACACCCCCACCCCAGATCACTTCTCGGAGCAGGGAGATAAGTTGGGAGAAGGTGAGGCTGGAAACACTCCTTGTTAGTGCTGGGAAGAGGAGGGGCAGGGGCTGGGGGGGGGGGTGGAGGTGGGAAAGAGAAAAAAAATTGAGTTAACCTGGGATGTTAGCCCCTTTCTTTGTGCTCCCTCCCTCCGTCCTCTTGCTATTCCTCCCTCATTGCCCCCTCCACCAATCCTCCTGCGGTATTCCCCTTCCCCCAACCCTTCCTGTGGCACTCTCTCTCACTTCCTCACAGCCCTACCCCCACTCCCTTGTCCCTTCTTCCCATCCTCACCTCATCCATACCCTCCTTGCCCAGCTGATGGAGGGATGCAGCCACAGAGAAGAGGATCTCGGTGCAGCGGGTGGGAGGGAGCAGAGGCAGGAGACGGGACAGCAGTTTTATCCCCTTCCGCACCCTCAGTATCCTAAAAAGTTCTGAATTCCTGCAGGAGAGAGTGAGAAATGGTTGGCCAGTTACTAAATGGGGAGAGGGGATAGTGTTCCCGACACCTGGTCCAAGGGATGGGTGGTGGGGAGACAACAGTGCTGATCACTCACTCTTCCCTGATGCCCACATGGAGACGCTGGTAGAGTTGCTCCAGTTTCCTGTCCCTGAGTGATTGGTACATCAACCTCTTCTCCTCTGGCACAGACACCAGATGGGTCTCCATCTCCTCCAACTCCAGGAGCAGCTGGTACATCTGATTAAGTGAGGTGGTAGTTAATAACGTGTATCATATCTCAGTGGGAGAAAGAACTCTCCCTCCCTCCACAGAACCCCCCTCTGTCTCTGGTATCCCTCCCACTTTCCCTGACCTCCCTCCATCTTTTAGAAGGAATCTGCTTTCCCTCCATCAGAACCTCCCTTTAAGGGTCCCTCTGATTCCTTCCACAGGAAGTCCCCTTCGGTCATCATTCCCTCCATGGGATCTCTTCTTTCCTCACCCCCATGGAGGCTCCTCCACCCTCGGTAAAACACCTTCCTTCCACGAGACCTCTATTCTTCATCCCACTTATTGGAACCCCCGTCCCTCCCTCCACAGGAGTCTCCCCTTACCCCACCTCCTACCTTTCTCCCTCCATCCTGGGGATACTCCTCCTCCCTTTCCTCAATGGCATCCCATTGTTCCCACTGTCTGCATCTAATCCTACACTTTCTGGGATCCCTCGCTCCCTCAATCCTCATCCCACCCTCTCCCTCCCAAGAGATCACCCACCTTCTCGATGTTGTCCAGCAGATGAAGTCGCTGCCGACCTAAATTTGGTGGGTCCTGGGATTGGAGGTATGGGAAAAGAAAATGCCAAAATTCAAAATACAGCCAAGTATGTTACCACAAGATCAGCCAGCATCTATGAAAATTAATAAATAGTTGGCTTTTCAGGCCAAGACCCTTCTTCAGGACTGGAAAGAGGGATGATGCCAGAATAAAAAGATGGGGGTGGGGAAGGAGGAATGAGAGGATAGTGGACCATAGGGAAAGGGAAGGAGGGGCACCAGGATGAGGAGAAGAGGTAAGAGGCCAGAGTGGGGAATTTGAAAAGTGGGCAGGCAGAGGGAATAACATTACCAGAAGGAGAAATCGACTTTCATGCCATCAGGTTGACAACATTGTGTTAAAAGAGGATGCCATGGACCAACATCAGAATAGAAATGGGGATATTGCTCCAATATAGTACCCCTGTTCCATCTGCCAAAAGCAAAATTGCCCTGTGGTTAACCACTTTAATTCCTATCCCCATTCCTGTTCTGGCATGTCAGTCCATGGCCTCCTCTTCTGCCATCATGAGGCCCCCCTCAGGATGAAGGAGAACACCTCATATTCTGTCTAGGTAGCCTCCAACCTGATGGTATGAATATTGATTTCTTCTAGTAATTTTTCCTTACCCCTTTCCTCTTCTTCTATTCCTCACTCTGGCCTCTATCTCTTCTTCTCACCCGCAATTCACCCCCCCCCCCGATGCTCCTCCTCCTTCCCTTTCTTTCATGGTCTGCTCTCATCTCATTTCAGATTCCTTGTCAGCTTTGTACCTTCCCCACCCATCTGGCTTTACTCATCACCTTCTAGCTGGTCCTCCTTCCCCTTAATTCTGGCATCTTCCCTCCCAGATGCCACCCCACCCATGACTCGGCAGCTCCTCCACCCTCCCCATCTCAGCAAGCACCCTTCACTCCCACTTGACTCTTCCGCCCCATTCTCTGAACCCAAACACACCTCCTCCAGGGTTAAGACGTGAACAACATCTATGGCTCGACGAGGGCTGTAACATGTGGAGACAGCAACTTGTCCCAGGGAACCCTCGATGTGGACAACTGTGGGTCAAATAGAGAAGAGTTCACCTACTGAGAAACGTACCTCACCCTAGCACACACACCAGATGTCAGACACAGAGCGCAGCTCCTTCTGCCCTGTCTCATAACACATGCTCAATGCAGGGCACTCTGACTCATCCAGTTTCCTTTAGAACTCAGTCTCTCTCATTCTCCATAGGTTGGTGGACAAAGAAATTTATTACTCAAATATTCTCCCGAAAATCAATCAAAAACTTTGAAGCTAGTACCTGCTAGCTAGAAGCTAGGCTACTATTTGCCAAATATGTCAGATTTCATTCTTCCTCCTGCTGCTTTGGTTCAAACTAGTGATTTAGTCATAGCCATAGTAGTCATAATCATACTTTATTGATCCCAGGGGGAAATTGGTTTTTGGTACAGTTACACCATAAATAATAAATAGTAATAGAACCATAAATAGTTAAATAGTAATGTATTAATTACACCAGTAAATTATGAAATAAGTCCAGGACCAGCCTATCAGCACAGGGTGTCTGACCCTCCAAGGGAGGAGCTGTAAAGTTTGATGGCCACAGGCAGGAATGACTTCCTATGACACTCTGTGCTGCATCTTGGAGGAATGAGTCCCTGGCTGAATGTACTCCTGTGCCCACCCAGTACATTATGTAGTGGATGGGAGACATTGACCAAGATGGCATGCAACTTAGACATGTTTTTCAGACACCACCGTGAGAGAGTCCAGTTCCATCCCCAAAACATCACTGGCCTTACGAATAAGTTTGTTGATTCTGTTGGTGTCTGCTACCCTCAGCCTGCTGCCCCAGCACACAACAGCAAACATGATAGCATTGGCCACCACAGACTCGTAGAACATCCTCAGCATCATCCGGCAGATGTTAAAGGACCTCAGTCTCCTCAGGAAATAGAGACGGCTCTGACCCTTCTTGTAGACAGCCTCAGTATTCTTTGACCAGTCCAGTTTATTGTCAATTCATATCTCCAGGTATTTGTAATCCTCCACCATGTCCACACAGACCCCCGGATGGAAACGGGTCACCAGTACCTTAGCTCTCCTCAGGTCTACCACCAGCTCCTTAGTCTTTTTCACATTAAGCTGCAGATAATTCTGCTCACACCATGTGACAAAGTTTCCTACCGTAGCCCTGTACTCAACCTCATCTCCCTTGCTGATGCATCCAACTATGGCAGAGTCATCGGAAAACTTCTGAAGATGACAAGACTCCGTGCAGTAGTTGAAGTCCGAGGTGTAAATGGTGAAGAGAAAGGGAGACAAGACAGTCCCCTGTGGAGCCCCGGTGCTGCTGATCACTCTGTCGGACACACAGTGTTGCAAGCACACGTACTGTGGTCTGCCAGTCAGGTAATCAAGAATCCATGACACCAGGGAAGCATCCACCTGCATCGCTGTCAGCTTCTCCCCAAGCAGAGCAGGGCGGATGGTGTTGAACGCACTGCAGAAGTCAAAAAACATGACCCTCACAGTGCTTGCTGGCTTGTCCAGGTGGGCGTAGACACGGTTCAGCAGGTAGACGATGGCATCCTCAACTCCTAGTCGGGGCTGGTAGGCGAACTGGAGAGGATCTAAGTGTGGCCTAACCATAGGTCGGAGCAGCTCCAGAACAAGTCTCTCCAGGGTCTTCATGATCTGGGAGGTCAATGCGACCGGTCTGCAGTCATTGAGGCCCACAGGGACGAGGCAGGACGTCTTCCACAGTACAGGAACCCTCCGGAGCCTCAGGCTCAGGTTGAATACATGGCGAAGTACTCCACATAGCTGAGGGGCACAGGCTTTGAGCACCCTGGTACTGACACCATCCGGTCCTGCAGCCTTGCTTGGGTTGAGACGTTTCAGCTGTCTTCTCACCTGTTCAGCCGTGAAGCCCACCGTGGTGGTTTTGTGTGGGGGAGGGGTATAGTCATGAGAGCAGGGGGGCCTGTGAGGAGGGGTAGGAGGGGAGAGTGGAATATGTGTTGATTGGGGACCGACAACAGATGGCTCATGTGGTTAAGTTCGTTGGCCCTGTCCACACTGCCCTCAGCTCATCTGTTGCTAGTTTGTCGGAATCCAGTGATGGTCCTCATCCCCCTCCAGACCTCTCTCATGTTGTTCTGCTGGAGTTTCCACTCAAGCTTCCTCCTGTATCTGTCCTTTGCCTCCCTGATGCTGGCTTTCAGGTCCCTCTGTACTGCCCTCAGCTCCTCCGTATTTCCATCTCTAAACGCCCTCTTTTTAGCGTTCAGGATGTTCTTAATGTTCTTTGTCACTCATGGCTTGTTATTTGAATAACAAAGGACAGTTCTTGTCGGTACATTGCAGTCCACACAGAAGTTGATGTAATCTGTGATGCATTCTGTGAGCCCATCGATATTCTCTCCATGTGGCTCACAGAGTGCCTGCCAGTCTGTCACCTCAAAACAACCCTGGAGCGCCTCATAACCCTCCTCCAACCATTTCCTCACTGTCCTCGAGGTTGCAGGTTTACTTTTCACCAGAGGCACGTAGCAGGGTTTTAGATGCACCAGGTTGTGATCTGACCTTCCCAGTGGGGGGAGGGGAGAGGAGCTGTATGCATCCTTAACGTTAACGTACATCAAATCCAGAATCCTCTCCCCTCTGGTTGTACAGCTCACATACTGCGTGAAGTTGGGCAGTGTTCTAGCCATGGTAACCTGGTTGAAGTCACCCGAGATGGTAGTGAGGGCACTCGGGTGCTGGGTTTGTAGTCTGGCTATGACGGTGTAAATGATGTTACACGCCGACATCGGGTTGGCAGAGGCAGGGATGTACACAACAACCACAATTGCATGTGAGATTTCCCTTCGCAAATAACATGGCCAGAGTCCAACAGCAAAAAGTTCAATATCCAGGCTACAGACACGTTCCTTGATCGTAATATGCCCAGGATTGCACCATCTGTTATTTACCAGAACCACCAGTCCCCCTCCTTTACGCTTACCGCTCTCAGTGCAATTCTGGTCAGCTCGAACGGTCTGGAAGCCCTCTATGGAAACGCTTTGATCGGGTATGTCCTCGTGAAGCCACGTACCAGTAAAGCATATGACACTGCTCTCCCGAAATGTTCTCTGACTCCTGACAAGTGCCGTCAGTTCGTCAATTTTATTCCCCAGCAATCTCACATTTCCCATGATGAGAGAGGGGAGACACAGCTTATAACTTCTCTTCTCCATAAGCCTCTGTTGTCTCAACCCGGTCCTCTTCCCTCGTCTTTTTGATCCCCCTCTGCATCCTCTGTGTGTTTTCCTCCAGATTTCAGCCGGGATGTCCGCTGCTCTGTTCGCTAAACCAGCGGGCATGAGCGCAATCATTTGTTCCCTGGAATAAACAATGCGGCCATCCTGCTGCCACGCTAACAAGACATGTCCGAATGTAACTAATTCCAGCGCTAAAAAAACAAGTAAAACTCTCTCCACCAGCATGTTAGAGAGGGTGCAGCTTCAACGTGTTACCGTGTTAAAAAAAATACAACAAATAACTAAGTTAAGAAGTTTAAAAGTAAGAAATTACGGAGCAACTGTAACAGGCTGCATGCACGACCGGCGCATGCGCACTACTGTGCACATTTATCCAACTTATTTACAAAATATATGTAAATTATTAGTCTAGTCTCCATAAACAAAATGCTATGATTGATGAAGCAGCTTATCATAGTTTTGAGAACTAATCATTGTAGAATAATCTCATTTTAGGACCCATAAAGTCAAGACACGAAGTGAAGCTCTCTCCACTCCATGTTATCACACATACCTGGGGTCAGACTGAATTTAAGCACATTGCTACAGATTTACAAATCATTCACTGCCCCCATCCTAAAATCAGGTGCCCAGATATTCCAATATTCAACACTACCCAAAAATTCTGACTTACCAGAATCGTACATCTCTGCCTTCTGAACATATGGAGTGACCAACTTCTGAGGTTCCCGTTTCACATCCTTACCCAGCTCCTCGTCCTGAAGTTTGAGTTCAAGTTTCCGAAAAAATTCCTGTAAACAACACAGAATGTCACAGTATCTGCTGCTCGCCCCAGATGAGGCAGAGAACTGTGTCTGACAGTGTTAATGTCCTTACTTGGTAATAGTAGTCATCCAGATGTGGATTTTCACTCTGTAGCTGGATCATCTGTAATTTTATGATCCAAGTCTTTTCTTTATCAGTCATTAACTTGCCGAAAGCATCTACCCCAGCATTAGGCTCCTTAGTAGACTCTCTGTAGGAAGAGAGGAAGATTTCATATGTACACTGGTGTCTCTCTATCCCTCTTCCTCGGGGTTGATCTCTCCATGGAGTGAGGGTAGAGCAAGATCAAATGGTGTCAGTGTACTCACCTTCGCATGCGTTGCTGCCTTTGGCTGAGAATGCGACTGTGTTGTGGATGTAACTGTGTAACACGTCCAGGGAACCTGACAATAGAAGCAGCAGTGGTGAACCTGCCCTCTCACCATATCCCTTGATGGCCCAAACGTATGAACTTCCGCTTCAAATATACCCATGGACTTGGCCTCAACCGCAGCCTGTAGCAGAGCATTCGACATTCACCACTCTCTGGCTAAAAAAATTCCTCCTTACTTTTGTTCTAAAAGGTCGCCACTCAATTTTGAGGCTGTGCCCTCTAGTTCTGGATAACCCCACCAGAGAAATCATCCTCTCCACATCCACTCTATCTTGTCCTTTAAACACTGTGATCCCCATGCATTCTTCTAAGTTCCAGAGAGTACAGGTCTAAAGCTGCCAAACGTTCCTCATATGTTAACCTCTTCATTCTCGGAATCACCTTCATGAACCTCCTCTGGACTCTCTCCAATGACAATACAGCCTTCCTGAGATAAGGGGCCCAAAACTATTGACCCTACTTGAACTGTGGTCTGACTAGTGTCTTATAAATCTTCAGCATTATCTCCTTGCTGAAGATTTTCAAGGGGAATATATTCTATTCCCCTTGAAATAAATACAATTATTGCATTTGCCTTCTTTACCACAGACTCAACCTATAAATTAACCTTCTGGGAGTCTTGCACAAGGACTCCCAAGTCCCTCTGCAGCTCTGATGTTTGAATTTTCTCCCCATTTCGATAACAGCCTGCACTATTGTTCCTTTTACCATATATCATTATCATACATTTCCCAACAGTGTATTGCATCTGCCACTTTTTTGCCCATTCTTCCAATGTGTCTGTCCTGCTCCAATTGCAGTGCCTCCTCAGCACTACCTACCCCTCCAACTATCTTCATATCATCTGCAAACTTTGCCATAAAGCCATCAATTCCATTATCTAAATCACTGATAAACAACGTGAAAAGAAGCGGTCCCAATACTGACCCCTGAGGAACACCACTCATTACTGGCAGCCAATCAGAAAAGGCCCCCTTTATTCCCACTCACTGCCTCCTGCCTGTCAGCCACTCCTCTATCCATGCCAGTATCTTTCCTGTGACACCATAGGATTTTATCTTGTTAAACAGTCTCATGTGAGAGACCTTAGCAAATGCCTTTTGAAAATCTAAGTAAACCACACCCACTGCTTCACCTTTGTCCTGCTGAAGGGTCTTGGCCCAAAACGTCAATTGTACTATTTTCTATAGATGCTGCCTCACCTGCTGAGTTCCTCCAGGACTTTGTGTGTTGACTTTTGTCCACCCTGCTCGTCACTTATATAAAGAATTCCAACAGATTTGTCAGGCAAAATCTCCTTTTAGAGAAACCATGCCGAGTTTGACTTATTTCATCATTGATCTCCAAGTACCCTGAAACCTCATCTTTAATAATAGACTCCAACTTTCCCCAACCACTGAGGTTAGGCTAACTGGCCTATAATTTACTCTCTTTTGCCTTCCTCCCATATTAAAAAGTGAAGTGACATTTGCAATTTTTCACTTCTCTGGGGCCACGCCAGAATCAAAGGATTCTTGGAAGATCATGACCAATTCATCTGTTATCTCTTCAGCTACCTCTTTCAGGACTCTGGGATGTAGTCCATCTGGTTCAGGTGATTTATCCAACCTTCAGACCTTTCAGTTTGCTTGCACTTTTTTCTTTGTAATAAAGAGGGCCCTCACTCCTGCTCCCTGACACTCAGACCTCTAGCAGACAGCTAGTGTCTTCCACGGTAAAGACTGAAGGAAAGTACTTTTTCATCTGCTATTTCTTTGTCCCTCATTACTACCTCACCAACATCATTCTCCAGTGGTCCAATATCAACTCTCACCTCCCTTTTTCTCAATATAAAAAAAACTTGGTATCTGCTTTTTATTATCGGCTAGTTTGCCCTCATATTTAATCTTTAACCTTCTTAGATTTTTTAGTTGCCCTTTGTTCGATTTTAAAAACTTCCCAATTATCCGACTTCCCACTCACTTTTGCCCTTTCCTTGGCTTTTATGCAGTCCTCAACTTCCCTTGTCCGCCACAGTTGCCTACTTCAGGCATTTGAGAACTACTTCTCCTGCGGGGCATATTCTGTGCCTTGTGAACTATTCCCAGAAACTTCAGCTACCTTTGTCTGTCGTCATCCTCGCCTGTATCTCCCTCCAATCCACCTTGGTAAGCTCCTCTCTCATCCCCTTGTAATTCCCTTTATTCCATTGAGATACTGATACATGTGACTTGTGCTTCTCCCTCTCAAATTGCAGTATGCATTCAATAATATTATGATGCATGTACAGTGCTCAACTGGAGGGATGGGGTGGAGAGGGTTTAAGAATCACCCCCTCCCCCAAGGTTTTGGAGTGTAGGACTAGGAAGGAGGTCACAGCATTTATGATTGAAGCATTAGCCCTTCAATACAGAGATGAGGAGGATTTTTCCCCTCAAAAAGACCAGGGATATTTGTAATTACCTTGGATAAAGGCACCATTTCTGTTTTTTGGTACTGTTAACACAACAATTGATAGGGAAGCAAGGCAGCAGCCTCAAAAGTGGGGGGAGTGGGAAAGAGAAACATACACAGTGAAAGGGCAAACATGGAGCAAATGACATCTTGCAGATTTTCACAAGAATTGATTGAAAAAAGGGGTTACACAAGTGCCAAGCGTTTATGATGCCCTGAGAGAGGGAAGCCAGGTATCTGGTGAATGATTGACAGACAACTTCAATGAAAGTAGAGTAAGTAAGCAGCAGAGTCAGAAACATTTGAAGTTCTAGGGACATTTGACAGTTAAGTAAATGGGGAGAGGAAGTAATTGAGAGAGGTTGAATGAAACATTTAAATTCCATGGAATTTGAAAGTCTAGAAAATGAGGATAATAATTAATCAGGGAAGTATTGGACCCAGTTAGTTTCACAGGTACAGCTCTCCCCACCATTAAGGGAATATTAGACATAATAGTTATGGAAGGCAACATTCATCACCAGGGCCAAGCTCTCTACTTGACGCTGCAATCTGACTGGGGTTGCAGGAACCTGAACACCCACCCGTAAGGTTCACCAATAGCTTCTGCGCCACTGCCTTCAGGTTGTTGAACCAATCTGAGGCACTCTAACACTACCACCGACTGAAGTTCTGTTCTTTCTCTCTCAATCGTACACCTTTGTTGTTCAATTTATTGTGCAAGTCATGTATAATTTATGTGAATTAATATTATTGTTAACATGCTTGTCATGTTTGCAATATAATGTGCTAACTTTCATGGCATTTTACTCTATTCATGCCGATGATAATAAATTTAAAACTGAGTGAAATATTTCAGATCTGGAGTTGTTTTAGCAGAATCTAATAAGCAGGAGAACAAGTAACTGGCAAAGTTCACAAAATATGTGTGGAGCCAAAAGGATGGGGGAAGATCTTAAATGAATTTTTGCACCTGTATTTATGCAGGAGACTGGCAAAGAGTCTATAGGAATGAGGCAAAACAGCAAGGTCAGGGATCCTATACAGATTGCAGAGGAGGTGGTATTTGCTATCTTGAGGCAAAATAGGGTGGATAAATCCCCAGGGCATAACAAAATAAATCCTCAGCCCTGTGGGAGGCAAGTGCTGAAATTGCAGTGGCCCTAGAGAGATATTTAAATCATTCTTAGTAACAGAAGATTGGAGGATAGCTAATGTTATTCTGCTGTTTAAGAAAGGCACTAAATATAAACCAGGGAATTATACACTGGTGAACTTTACATTATCAGTTGTATGAAAGTTTTTGAAAGTATTCTAAGACACCAGATATACAGTGCCTATAAAAAGTATTCACCCCCCCCCCACCAAGTTTTCATGTATTATTGTTTTACAACATTGAATCAGTGGATTTAATTTGGCTTTTTTTTGACAATGATCAACAGAAAAAATACTCTTTCATGTCAAAGTGAAAACAGATCTCTACAAAGTGATCTAAATTAATTACAAATACACAACACAATAATTGATTGCATAAGTATTCACCCCCTTTAATATGACACAGCAAATCATCACTGGTGCAGCCATTTGCTTTTGGAAGTCACATAATTAGATAAATGGAGATCACTGTGTGCAGACCAGAACATAGAAGCAGAATTAGGCCATTTGTCCCATTGAGAGTGTTCCGCCATTCAATCATGGCTGATCCTTTCTTTCCCTCCTCAGCCCCACTCCCCAGCCTTCGCTGTGTAACCTTTGATGCCATGTCCAATCAAGAACCTATAAAGCTCTACCTTAAACATACCCATTGACCTGGCCTCCACAGCTGCCTGTGGTAATAAATTCCACAAATTCACCACCCACTGGCTAAAGAAATTTCTCCTGCATTTGTTTTAAATGGATATTCTTCTATCCTGAGGCTGTGCCCTCTTGCCCTAGACTCCCTGACAATGGGAAACATCCTTTCAACATTCAAAAGCTTTCAATGAGATCCCCACTCATCGTCCTAAATTCCAGTGAGTACAGACCCAGAGCTATCAAATGTTCAAATCCTTGTATGATAACCATTTCATTCCCAGAATCATCAAGGTGTTTCAATTGATTGTCATAAAAGTACACCTGTATCTGGAAGGTCCAACTGCTGGTGAGTCAATATCCTGGCAAAAACTACACCACAAAGACAAAAGAACACCCCAAGCAGCTCCACGAAAAGGTTATTGAAAAGCACAAGTCAGGAGATAGATACAAAAAAGTTTCCAAGTCACTGAATATCCTTAGAGTACAGTTAAGTCAATCATCAAGAAATGGAAAGAATATAGCACAGCTGTAAATCTGCTTAGAGCAGGCCAACCTCAAACACTGAGTGAAGGTGCAAGAAGGGGACTCGTGAAGGAAGCCACCAAGAGACCCATGATAACTCTGGAGGAGTTACAAGCTTCAGTGGGCTGAGATGGGAGAGACTACACACACAACAACTGTTACCCTGGTGCTTCACCAGTCACAACTTTATGGGAGAGTGGCAAAGAGGAAGCCACTGTTGAAAAAAAAACTTGCATGTAATCTCAGCTAGAGTTTGCCAGAAAGCACATGGGAGACTCTGAAGTCAGCTGGAAGAAGGTTCTATGGTCCGATGAAACCAAAACTGAGTTTTTTGGCCATCAGACTGAACGATATGTTTGGCACAAGCCAAACACCACATATCAAAAGCACACCATCCCCAACCTAAAGCATGCTGTGGAGATGCATCTCTGCAGCAGGCCTTAGAAGGCTTGTGAAGGTAGAGGGTAAAACGAATGCAGCAAAATACAGGGAAATCCTGAAGGAAAACCTGACACAGTCTGCAAGAGAACGGCGACTTGGGAGAAGATTTGTTTTCCAGCAAGACAATGACACCCAAGCATGAAGCCAAAGCTACATCATCGTCATTGTCTGGATCCCGTAGTGCCTAGGTGGCACATGGGACCTCAAAGCTACATAGGAATAGCTTAAAAACAACTTGAGTGGCCAAGTCAGAGTTCAGACCTCAATCCAATTAAGAATTGTGGTTGGACTGATAAGGGCTGTTCACTAACAATCCCCATGCAATCTGCCAGAACTTCAGCAGTTTTGTAAAGAAGAATGGGGAAAATTTGCCGTGTCTAGATGTGCAAAGCTGATAGAGACCTAGGCTGTAATTGCTGCAAAAGGTACTAAATACAGACTTCAAGGGGGTGAGTAGTTATGCAATCATTTATCCAATTTTGTGTTTAATAATTGTAATAAATTTAGACCAATTTATAGAAATTGGTTTTCACTTTGACACAACAGAGTCTTTTCTGTTGATCAGTGTAAAAAAAACACACTAAATAAATCCATTGTAATTCAATGTTGTAAAACAATAAAACACAAAATCTTCCAAGTTGGGGGGCGGGGTGAATATTTTTTTTATAGGCACTGTATGAGTATTTGGATAAATTAATCAGGGATAGTCAGTATGGCTTCATGTATGGTAGGACGTGTCAATCTTATAGTTTTTTTCAAGTAAGTTATCAGGAAGTTTGATGAAGGCAAGGCAGTGGATGTTGTCTACATGGACAAGGTATTCGACAAGGTCCCGCATGGGTGGTCGGTCAAGAAGGTTCATTTGCTTGGCATTCAGGATGAAGTAATAAACTGGACTAGACATTAGCTTTGTGAGAGAAGCTAGAGACTGCTAGTAGTAGATGGTTGCCTCTCTGACTGGACGCATGTGACTAGTGGAGTGCCTCATGGATTGGTGCTGTATCAATTGTTGTTCGTCATATATGTCAATGACTAGATGATAACGTGATTAACTGGATCAGCAGATTTGTAGATGACACCAAAATTGGGGGTGTAGTGGACAGGGAGGAAGGCCATCATGGCTTGCAGTGGGATCTGGACCAGCTGGAAAAATGGGCTGAAAGATGGCAGATGAAATTTAATTTAGACAAGTCTGAGGTTTTACACTTCAGTAGGACCAACAAGGGTACGTCTAACACAGTGAATAGTAGGGTACTGAGGATTGTATTTGAATACAGATCTCTAATTTATTGGAAGTGGTGACACAGGTAGGAAGGGTTGCAAAGAAAGCTTTTGGCACATTGGCCTTCATAAATCAAAGTATTGAGTACAGGATATGGGATGTTATGATGAAAGAGCACAGAGATAGCTTACATGGATGTTGCTGGTTCTGGAGAACCTGAGCTATAAGGGAGTATTTGATAGAGTTATGTAAATAATGAGGGATACAGATAGGGTAAGTACAAGCAGGCTTTTTTCCCCACTGAAGTTGGGTGGCACTACAACTACAGGTCAACTAGAGGTTAAGGGTGAAAGATGAACATGAGGAGAAACTTCTTCACTGGGTGGGCTGTGAGAGCGTGGAACAAGCTGCCAGCACAAGTGGTGCATACAAGCTCGATTTCAATGTTTAAGAGTAATTTGGATAGGTATGTGGATGGCAGGGCTAGGGAGAGCTCTGGTCTAGGTGCAGGCAGTTTAAATGGTTTGGCCTATTTCTCTATGATTCTTTGATTCATAGGATCATTTATCAAGGGGGGGGGGGGAAAGAGAACCAGGAACAGTAATAGCTGCTTCATTCAACAATGGGGGTTAATGCCTTGCGAGCAGTTCAGAGAGGATGAATGGACTGATATATCTGAACTGGTGCGTTTGTGTCAGGAGGAAGGAATGGACAGGCAGAGCTTGTACTGGTTGTGGTTGGGGAGGGACTACTGAACCGTACTGAAATGCCTCCGATGCAGAGGGCTCTTGAGGTGGAGTGTGAGGAGGGTGTTCCCTCTGTGGGAGGATCTTGAACCAGATGGAGGTTGAGGTGTCATTTAAAAACAATGGGCAGGCTACTTATAACAAAGAGAGACATGGGGGAAATGTTTTTTGTCTCCTGGGGAAAAACCACTGGTGCTCTCTCCCTCGAAATGAGGTGGGAGCAGAGCCCTGGGGTATTTCTGTGGGAAGGGAAATGGGCTCTGCATAAGCAATGCACAGAATCATCAGGGGAAACCTACACCAATGACCCACGCTTGTGGTACACCATGGCAGAACATACCGAAAGGCTTCGAGAAGTTTTGGCGAAGAACTGAAGTAGGCTGAAGGTGAGGGAGACCCAAATCTCATCGTCATCAGCTTCCTCCCAGGAAGCATAGGAGACAAAGGTCGGAATGGTAAAGGCGGGACACTTCCGGAAGGCTGGAAGAGAAAAAGGGAACAGTGAGCTCAAGTCACCACAACCCTGGGTCAACCACACCGGGAGTGCCAGGCACAGTTCCCTGTCTTGTTATCCCTGGAAGGTAGTGGTGTAAGGGAAAAAGGGATAACAGAAATGGGGACCAGTGATAGAGGGGCCATGGATGGGGAGGGTTGTAGGGGAAGGTAGGGATTACAGAAGTGGGGAAGGAGGGTGTTACTGAGACAGGGAGAGGGGTGAGAGACAGTGAGGAAGGTAAGTGGGGAGGCAGGTAATCAGATGGAGGGGTTTAGGGCAGAGAGGGCTTTTGCAGGGTGTGGGGGGAGGGCTGTACAGAGAAAGGTAGAGACGTAGGGGAGGGAGTGAGCTACAGAGACAGTAAGGAGTGCAGGTGAAGGAGAGGTTCACAGAGAGGGGTGTACAAAGGCTGCAGGGGGCAGTAACATTTCCAAAATCTGCGCCCTCACCATCCGCAGCGGGCAGTGACTGGGGGGACCTCTCTGTTGTCGTACATGTGGGCGAAACATTCCTGGGGAACCAGGGAAATGAGGAACCAGTGGGGAACGTGCAGTCTCCAGCATTGCAGTTTCCTCCATTGATTTCAGGAGAGCAGAGTCCTATGGTGAGAAAGGAATAAAGATTCGTTCCACATCTGAAATTGGGAATGCATGGTGGGATGGTGTAGAGAGCGCTTCATTTTGTGTGTAACACCAGGAGTGTGAGGTAGGATAGTGTGGAGGGAGCTTCTCTGTGTCAGATGGAACAGTGAGAGGGAGCTTCACTCTGTGTCTAACCATAGGAGTATGTGATGAGGTGGTGTATAGGGAGTTTCACCCTGTTCCTGACCACAGGAGTGTGTGATGGGGTAGTGTATAGGGAGTTTCACTCTGTTCCCGACCACAAGAGTGTGTGCAGTGATGGTACGGAGAGCCTGTCCAGAAACCTCACCCACCAGGATGTGGGAAATGTTAAATTCTTCCCAACCAGAGCAGACACCACTGTCCACTATTGCACTGTCCAAACTCTGTGGAAAGATAAAACAGTTGTATCAATTCTATTCCCTCAATAATCCCTGTCCAGTTCACTCGTCAGGGTACAGGGGTTGGGGAACTTCCCAGCATTATCACCTATCCCACATTGCCACGCCTTGAGCAGACCCTGCCCCCTTTCATGTTTCTCTCACCTCCAGACTGGGCTGCCCATGAATAGCTTCCACCACTGCTGGATCACTAAGCTCCTGGGCTGCGCTGGGTCCTTCCGATACCTTTGGATCTTGGTCTGGACTCTTCCCTACTCTCTTCTCTGGAAAAGGGTGCGACTCCAGTCCCACCTCTGCCTGAGGCATCTCTTCTGCCCCCTTGGAACGACTGGCTCCCAATGCCTCGCAGAGGAGGGACAGGTCCTCGGATAGCTCGGCTCCAGACTCAGAATCTGCAGAGAAAGATTCAGTCAGTGCGTGTTGGTGCAGGGGATGGCCATCCGTTGGGGTGAGAGGGTCAGGTCACAGGCATAGACCTCAAGATATAGGAGCAGAATTAGGCCATTTGGCCCATCGAGTCTGCTCCACCATTTCATCACATCTGATCCATTTACCCTCTCAGGGCCAATCTTCTGCTTTCTCCCCATATTCCTTCGTGCCCTGACCAATCAAGAATCCATCAACCTCTGCCTTAAATATACCCAATGACTTGGCCTCTACAGACACATGTGGCAATAAATTCCACAAATTTAGCACTCTTTGGCTAAAGAAATTCTACAAGGACATCCCTCTATTCTACAGAAGTTCCTCTGGTCATAGACTCCACCACTGTAGAAACATCCTTTTCACAGCCGCTCTACTGAGGCCTTTCAACACTCAAAAGGTTTTGGTTAGGTCACGCTATATTCTTTTGAATTCCATCAAATGCTCCTCATATAAGAAGCCTTTTAATCCTGGAATCATTTTTGTGAACCTCCTTTGAACCCTATCAAATGTCAGCATATCCTTTCCTGGTTGGTTGCCAGTGACTAGTGGTGTTCCATAGGGGTCTGAGTTGGGACCAGTTCTTTTTACATTACCTCTCAATGATTTGAACATAGAACACAGAAATTTACAGTACATTACAGGCCCTTTGGCCCACAATGTTGTGCCAACCATGTAACCTACTCCAGAAACTGCCTAGAATTTCCCTGGCGTATAGCCCTCTATTTTTCTAAGTTCCATATACCTATCTCAGATTTGGATGATGAAATCAACAGCTTTGTTGCAAAGTTTGCAGATGGATTCGGAGAACAGGCAAAGGAATGGTAAATGGAATACTGTTGGGAAGAGCATGATTATGCACTTTGGTAAAATAAGTGAAAGAATCAGAATCAGGTTTATTTGGAAAGCGGTGAAATCATCAGACACTGTCAGCATGGATTTGTGAAAGCAAAATCATGTCTGACGAATCTCATAGAATTTTTTGAGGATGTAACTAGTAGAGTGGATAGGGGAGAACCAGTGGATGTGGTATATTTGGATTTTCAAAAGACTTTTGACAAGGTCCCACACAGGAGATTAGTGTGCAAACATAAAGCACACGGTATTGGGGGTAAGGTATTGATGTGGATAGAGAATTGGTTGGCAGACAGGAAGCAAACAGTGGTAATAAACAGGACCTTTTCAGAATGGCAGGCAGTGACCAGTGGGGTACTGCAAGGCTCAGTGCTGGGACCCCAGTTGTTTACAATATAAATTAATGACTTAGATGAGGGAATTAAATGCAGCATTTCCAAGTTTGCGGATGACACGAAGCTGGGCAGCAGTGCTAACTGTAAGGAGGATGCTAAGAGGATGCAGGGTGACTTGGATAGGTTAGGTGAGTGGGCAAATTCATGCATGGCAGATGCAATTTAATGTGGATAAATGTGAGGTTATCCACTTTGGTGGCAAAAATAGGAAAACAGATTATTATCTGAATGGTGGCCGATTAGGAAAAGGGGAGGTGCAACGAGACCTGGGTGTCATTATACACCAGTCATTGAAAGTGGGCATGCAGGTACAGCAGGCGGTGAAAAAGGCGAATGGTATGCTGGCATTCATAGCAAGAGGATTCGATTACAGGAGCAGGGAGGTACTACTGCAGTTGTACAAGGCCTTGGTGAGACCACACCCGAAGTATTGTGTGCAGTTTTGGTCCCCTAATCTGAGGAAAGACATCCTTGCCATAGAGGGAGTACAAAGAAGGTTCACCAGACTGATTCCTGGAATGGGTGGACTTTCATATGACAAAAGACTGGATCAACTAGGCTTATACTCGTTGGAATTTAGAGGATTGTGGGGGGATCTTATTGAAACATATAAAATCCTAAAGGGATTGGACAGGCTAGATGCAGGAAGATTGTTCCCGATGTTGGGGAAGTCCAGAACGAGGGGGGTCACAGTTTGAGGATAAAGGGGAAGCCTTTTAGGACCGAGATTAGGAAAACCTTCTTCACACAGAGAGTGGTGAATCTGTGGAATTCTCTGCCACAGGAAACAGTTGAGGCCAGTTCATTGGCTATATTTAAGAGGGTGTTAGATATGGCCCTTGTGGCTAATATATAGAGGGACCAACTAGAGGGGATGCAATATTGGATCTCCTGTTAGGAAACGAGTTAGGACAAGTGACGGTAGGGGAGCACTTTGGTTCCAGTGATCATAACACCATTAGTTTCAACTTGATCATGGACAAGGATAGATCTGGTCCTAGGGTTGAGGTTCTGAACTGGAAGGCGGCCAAATTTGAAGAAATGAGAAAGGATCTAAAACGCGTGGATTGGGACAGGTTGTTCTCTGGCATGGATGTGATCAGTAGGTGGGAAGCCTTCAAAGGAGAAATTTTGTGAGTGCAGAGTTTGTATGTTCCTGTCAGGATTAAAGGCAAAGTGAATAGGAATAAGGAACCTTGGTTCTCAAGGGATATTGCAACTCTAATAAAGAAGAAGAGGGAGTTGTATGACATGTATAGGAAGCAGGGAGTAAATAAGGTGATTGAGGAGTATAAGAAGTGCAAGAAAATACTTAAGAAAGAAATCAGGAGGGCTAAAAGACATGAGGTTGCCTTGGCAGTCAAAGTGAAGGATAATCCGAAGAGCTTTTACAGATATATTAAGAGCAAAAGGATTGTAAGGGATAAAATTGGTCCTCGAAGATCAGAGTGGTTGGCTATGTGCGGAACCAAAGGAAATGGGGGAGATCTTAAATAGGTTTTTTTGCGTCTGTATTTACTAAGGAAACTGGCATGAAGTCTATGGAATTAAGGGAAACAAGTAGTGAGATCATGGAAACTGTACAGATTGAAAAGGAGGAGGTGCTTGCTATCTTGAGGAAAATTAAAGTGGATAAATCCCCGGGACCTGACAGGGTGTTCCCTCAGACCCTGAAGGAGACTAGTGTTGAACTTGCAGGGGCTCTGGCAGAAATATTTAAAATGTCGCTGTCTACAGGTGAGGTGCCGGAGGATTGGAGAGTGGCTCATGTTGTTCCGTTGTTTAAAAAAGGATCGAAGAGTAATCCGGGAAATTATAGGCCAGTAAATTTAACGTCGGTAGTAGGTAAGTTATTGGAGGGAGTACTAAAAGACAGAACCTACAAGCATGTGGATAGACAGGGACTTATTAGGGAGGGTCAACATGGCTTTGTGCGTGGTAGGTCATGTTTGAGCAATCTATTGGAGTTTTTCAAGGAGGTTACCATGAAAGTGGATGAAGGGAAGGCAGTGGATATTGTCTACATGGACTTCAGTAAGACCTTTGACAAGGTCCCGCATGGGAGGTTAGTTAGGAAAATTCAGTCACTAGGTATACATGGAGAGGTGGTAAATTGGGTTAGACATTGGCTCAATGGAAGAAGCCAAAGAGTGGTGGTAGAGAATTGCTTCTCCGAGTGGAGGCCGGTGACTAGTGGTGTGCCACAGGAATCAGTGCTGGGTCCATTGTTATTTGTCATCTATATCAATGATCTGGATGATAATGTGGTAAACTGGATCAGCAAATTTGCTGATGATACAAAGATTGGAGGTGTAGTAGACAGTGCGGAAGTTTTTCAGAGCCTGCAGAGGGACTTGGACCAGCTGGAAAAATGGGTTGAAAAATGGCAGATGGAGTTTAATACAGGCAAGTGTGAGGTATTGCTCATTGGAAGGACAAACCAAGGTAGAACATACAGGGTAAATGGTAAGGCACTGAGGAGTGCAGTGGAACAGAGGGATCTGGGAATACAGATACAAAATTCCCTAAAAGTGGCATCACAGGTAGATAGGGTCGTAAAGAGAGCTTTTGGTACATTGGCCTTTATTAATCAAAGTATTGAGTATAAGAGCTGGAATGTTATGATGAGGTTGTATAAGGCATTGGTGAGGCTGAATCTGGAGCATTGTGTTCAGTTTTGGTCACCAAATTACAGGAAGGATATAAATAAGGTTGAAAGAGTGCAGAGAAGGCTTACAAGGATGTTGCCGGGACTTGAGAAACTCAGTTACAGAGAAAGGTTGAATAGGTTAGGACTTCATTCCCTGGAGCGTAGAAGAATGAGGGGAGATTTGATAGAGGTATATAAAATTACGATGGGTATAGATAGAGTGAATGCAAACAGGCTTTTTCCACGGAGGCAAAGGGAGAAAAAAACCAGAGGACATGGGTTTAGGGTGAGGGGGGGAAAGTTTAAAGGGAACATGGGGGGGGGGGGCTTCTTCACACAGAGAGTGGTGGGAGTATGGAATGAGCTGCCAGACGAGGTGGTAAATGCGGGTTCTTTTTTAACATTTAAGAATAAATTGGACAGATACGTGGATGGGAGGTGTATGGAGGGATATGGTCCGTGTGCAGGTCAGTGGGACTAGGCAGAAAATGGTTCGGCAAAGCCAAAAAGGGCCAAAAGGCCTGTTTTTGTGCTGTAGTTTTTCTATGGTTTCTATGGATCAGGGGGTATGGAGGGAAGGCTGGTACAGGGTTCTGAGTTAGATGACCAGCCATGATCATACTGAATGGCCGTGCAGGCTCGAAGGGCTGAATGCCTACTCCTGCACCTATTTTCTATGTTTCTATCAACGGCATGTGTCATGAAATTAGTTCACTTAAGGAGCAGTATTATGCAATACATAATATAGAAAGAAAAATAAATAAATTACAGCAAGTACATATATTTTTGAATAGAGTAAAGATAGTGCAAAAACATAATATATTTAAAAAATAGTGAAGTAGTACTCATGAGTTTAATGTCAATTCGGAGGGGAAGAAGCTGTTCCTGAATTGCTGAGTGTGTGCCTTCAAGCTTCTGCAGCTTCTTTTCATTGTTTTCATTCAGGAAGAGGGCATTGCCTGGGTGAGGCGGGTCCTTAATAATGGTGGCTGCCTTTCTGAGGCACCACTCCTTGAAGGTGTCTTGGGTACTATGGAGGCTACTACCCAAGATGGAGATGACTAATTTTACAACTTTCTGTAGCTTCTTTCAGTCCTGGGCAGTAATCTCCCCATACCAGACAGTGATGCAGCCTGTCAGAATGCTCTCCGTGGTACACCGATACAACTTCGAGTGTTAGTTGACAAACCAAATCTCTTCAAACTCCTATTGAAATATAGCCATTGTCTTTATAGCTGCATCGATATGGTGGGATCAGATTAGATCCTCAGAGATCTTGACACATAGGAAATTGAAATTACTCACTCTCTCCACTTCTGATCCCTCTATGAGGATTGGTATGTGTTCCCTCGTCTTACCCTTCCTGACATCCACAATCAGCTCTTCCGTCTTAGTGACACTGACAGCAAGGTTGTTGCTGTAACACCACTCCACCAGCTGGTATACCTTGCTCCTCTATGCCCTCTCATCTCCATCTGAGATTCTACCAACAATGGTTGTATCATCAGCAAATTTATAGATGGTATTGAGCTATGCCTAGCCACACAGTCATGTGTATATAGAGAGTAGAGCAGTGGGCTAAGCACACACACCTGAGGTGCACCAGAGTTGAGCATCAGCAAGGAGAAGATATTATCACCAATCAGCAGAGATTCTGATCTCCCAGTTAGGAAGTTGAGGAAGGAACAGTGGCCCAGGTTCTGTAGCTTATCAATCAGTACTGGGGGAATGATGGTGTTAAACGCTGACCTATAGTCTATAAACAGCATCCTGACATAGGTGTTTGTATTGTCCAGGTGATCCACTAAGATTGCGCCTGCCATAGATCTACTGTGGCGACAGGCAAATTGCAGTGGGAAGCAGGAGTTGACTGGACAGGGTTCAAAGGAGGTTCACAAAAATTATTCCAGGATTGTTTCTTATGGTGAGAAAGGGTTAACTATTTTCTCAATGGAGAGGAAGTACAAAAACTGAGGTGCAAAGGGACTTGAGAGTCCTTGTGCAGGATTCCCTAAAGGTTCATTAGCAGTTTGAGTCTGTGGGGAGGAAGGCAATGTGAAGTCAGCATTCATTTCAAGAGGACTAGAATATAAAAGCAAGGATGCAATGTTGAGACTTTATACCGTTGAGGCCTCATCTGGAGTATTGTAGGCTGTTTTTGGCCCCTTATCTTAGAAAGGATGTGCTGAAACTGGTGAGGTTCACGAAAATGATTCCAAGATTGAAAGGCTTGTCATATTAAGAGTGTTTGATGGGCCTGTATTCACTGGAATTCACAAGAATTAGGGGTGATCTCATTGAAACCTACCGAATGGTGAAAGGCCTCGATAAAGTGGATGTAGAGAAGATGCTTCCTATGGTGGGAGAGTCTAAGACCAAAGGGCACAGACTCAATAGAGGAGCGTTCTTTTAGAATAGAGATGAGGAACTTCTTTAGCCAGAGATTGGTGCATCTGTGGAATTCATTTCTACCAACAGCTGTAACAGCCAGTGTTTATGTATATTTAAGAGGCTGATAGATTCTCGATTGGTCAGGGCATGAAGGGACACAGGGAGAAGCCAGGAGGTTGGGGCAGAAAGAAAAATTGGATTCGCCATGATGAAATGGCGGAGTAGACTTAATGGGCTAGTGGCCTAATTCTGTTCCCTGCTCTTATGGGCTTATCCTTTCTTAGATAAGAGGGCTAAAACTGCTCATAATATTCCAAGTGAGGCCTCACCAGTAGTTTATAAAGCTTCAGCATTACATCACTGTTTTTATATTCTAGTCTTCTTGAAATGAATGCCAACACCGCACTCACCTTCCTCACCACTGAGTCAACCCATAAGTTAACCTTCAAGGAAACTTGCATAAGGACCCCCAAGTGCCTTTGCACTTCAAATTTTGCCCATTCCCCCATCTGTCTGTCTTTTGTAGCCCCTCTGCTTCCTCAAAATACCCCCCCCCACCAATCTTTGTACCATCTGCAACATGGCCACAAAGCCATCAATTCCATCATCCAAATAATTGACATATAACATAAAAAGAAATGGCCTATCACAGACCCCTGTGGAACACCACTAGTCACTGGCAGCCAACCAGAAAAGGATCCATTCATTCCCATTAGTTGCCTCCTGCCAATCAGCCAATGCTCTATTCATACTGAGATCTTTCCTGGGTTTATAACTGGTTAAATAAACTCACAAGTGGCACCTTATCAAAGGTCTTCTGAAAATCCAAGTACACAACATCCACCAATTCTCCTTCATCTATCCTGCTTGTTATTTCTTCAAAGAATTCCAACAGATTTTTCTGGCCAGATTTTCACTTACAGAAATCATGCTGACTACAGGCTATTTTACCACGTGCCTCCAAGTACCCCGAAATCACATCCTTAACAATTGATTCCAATATCTTCCCAACCACTAAGGTCAAACTAACTGGCCTATAATTTCCTTTCTTTTGCCTCTCTCCCTTCTTGGGGAGACATTTGCACTTTTTCAGACCTCTGGTGTCTGCAGAATCTATTGATTCTTGAAAGATCATTACTGATGCTTCCACAATCTCTTCAGAACCCAGATTTATCTTTAGACCTTCCAGCTTCCCAATAACCTTCTCCCTAGTAATGGCAACTTCACACACTTCTGCCCTGATATGATGTATTGCTCGTAACATTGTTCTTTTGATATGCGTTTTCTATCTCCCGTTTTAATTTGAAGACCACATCTTAGCTGCAGTTTGGAGGTCTATATACATCTCCCATGAGGGTCTTTACAGTTTCTTTGCTCTAGCCACAATGATTCTACATCTTCCGATCCTATGTCACCTCTAAGCCGACGTGCCAGTCCTTTTGATACAATGTGTCATCATTCAGGGTGGGGGGTGGTGCAGTTGCTAGTAGGTGGGTGGGGCCATGCACCGTCGTTGGCATGGAGGCGGGGTTGTGGTTGCTGGTGGGTGGGTGGGGCTGCACTCTGTCGGTGGTGGGGGTGGGGGGTTGTAATCAGAGAGGGAGAAGGTTGGTATTCCAACAAACCAATTCCAAAAGTCTCCTCATTATACAAATCAATATCTTCATCATCTTTCACTTCCTGAAGATAACCTTCATCAGTGGGTAAAGGGAATTCCTGTTTCAGGAGAGATGTTCAGAATGTCAGAAACAAAAGAAAATGCATTCCCTCCCACCCCAGCACAGAGGAAGGTTCCCGAAATTGCTTCCTTGCCTCACTTCTGTACCCTCCCTCTTCCTCCCCCCTTTCCCACCTCACTCCTCTCCTGTATTTCCCTACTTTCCATTCCCCTCCCACCAATTCCCCTTTTCATAACTTCCTCTCCACTAGTCTCCTGCTTTCCCCTTCCCACTTTCCCAACCCGTCTCCTTAACCCAACTATTCCTTCCAAACTCCATTTCACAACCACCCCTCCCATCCACACTACCCCACTTCCCCTTGTCACCCTACACCTACACCCATCCCTCCCTGCCTTCCCCTTGCACTCACTCACTTCCCCCTCCATCCGCTCCCCGTCACTAGCCCCTAATCACTCCCCACTTACCCCTCGCCATCCCCTCCACACTTTCCTATTGCCTTCCCCCTCCTTGCCCATCACCCTCCTCCACTTTCCCCATATGCTCACAGGTTGCCAATCGCACTCACCTCATCCTTTCACTCTTCTCCTCTCCCACTCTCACCCCCCCCCCGAACACCCTTTAAACCTCTTCCCCGGCACACCCTCCAACCCTTTCTTTCTCCACTCATCCCCACTCCCCTCTCCCTGCATTCCCCCTCCACCTCCCCTTTGCACTCCCCCATCCCCCTCCCCCTCCCCCTCCCCCGGTACTCGCCCTTCCCCTCCTCTCCCCCTCCCCCGGTACGCGCCCTTCCCCTCCTCCGGTACTCGCCCTTCCCCTCCTCTGGTACTCGCCCTTCCCCTCCTCTCCCCCTCCTCCGGTACTCGCCCTTCCCCTCCTCTCCCCCTCCTCCGGTACTCGCCCTTCCCCTCCTCTCCCCCTCCTCCGGTACTCGCCCTTCCCCTCCTCTCCCCCTCCTCCGGTACTCGCCCTTCCCCTCCTCCAGTACTCGCCCTCCTCCGGTACTCGCCCTTCCCCTCCTCCGGTACTCGCCCTTCCCCTCCTCTCTCCCTCCTCCGGTACTCGCCCTTCCCCTCCTCTCCCCCTCCTCCGGTACTCGCCCTTCCCCTCCTCTCCCCCTCCTCCGGTACTCGCCCTTCCCCTCCTCTCCCCTCCTCCGGTACTCGCCCTTCCCCTCCTCTCCCCCTCCTCCGGTACTCGCCCTTCCCCTCCTCCGGTACTCGCCCTCCTCCGGTACTCGCCCTTCCCCTCCTCCGGTACTCGCCCTTCCCCTCCTCTCTCCCTCCTCCGGTACTCGCCCTTCCCCTCCTCTCCCCCTCCTCCGGTACTCGCCCTTCCCCTCCTCTCCCCCTCCTCCGGTACTCGCCCTTCCCCTCCCTTCCAGCACTCGCCCTTCCCCTCCCTTCCAGCACTCGCCCTTCCCCTCCCTTCCAGCACTCGCCCTTCTCTCTTTTGCTCCTTTCCTTCCCCTTCGTTCGTCCTCTCTCTACCTCCCTCTCCTCGCCGACCTCCCTCCTTTCCCCCTTGATCCCATATTTCTACCCCAAATATCGCTTTTCTTTTTCCCACTTTACCCTACTCCCTCCCCAGCACCAATTCCACCTTTTCCAGCTGCTGGAAGAACTCATCAATTCGAGCAGCGATTCCAGGGAGGGGGTGGGGCCTCGATTCATCCCGCGGGATCCCTCTGCCGACCCGTCATTTCCCGCGCGTTCTCACCTCCACCTCCCCGGACTCCGTCAGCTCCATCGTGCCGTCCAAGAACCACAGCCCGGATCTTGTTCCAATAAATTACCGCGGCATTGCCCGCCCCACTTAAAGGGACCCCGGCCATGTCTGTGGACTTGGTAGGAAGTGAGGGGTAAGTCAAGTCACTTTTTATTGTCATTTCTACCATAACCGCTGGTAAAACTGCACAGTAAAAACGAGACAACGTTTTTCATGACCATGGTGCTACATGAAACAATATAAAAACTACACTGAAACAACACAAAACAACACAAAAAGGGAGAACGAGAGATGAGGGAGGGAGAAAGAGGGGAGAAATTAGAGAGGAAGAAAGAGCGAAGTAGAGAGTGGTGATGAAGGGGAGGAAGTGAGAGGTGCATCAAGAGAAGTTACAGCTATAAAATGGCGTCCTTGGAGCAGTGTGTGCAATTCTGGTTGCACAGCTATATGAATGGTATGGTTAAGCTGGAGAGGGTTCAGAGAAGGTTCATCAGGATGTTACTGGGACTTGAGAGCTGGAGTTATAAGGAGGTGCTGTTTCCATGGTGCAAAGGAAGCTGAGGGGTGACCTAATAAATGTTTATGAAACCACAAAGGGTGTAGATACAGTAGGTGCTCAGTCTTTCTCCTCGTTGGTAGAGGAGCCTAAAACGAGAGGGCACAGGTTAATAGTGCGAGGGGAAAGGACAAAAGCGGCGGGTTTTTGACACACTATAGAAACCATAGAAACTACAGCACAGAAACAGGCCCTTTGGCCCTTCTTGGCTGTGCCGAACTATTTTCTGCCTAGTCCCACTGACCTGCACACGGACCATATCCCTCCATACACCTCCCATCCATGTATCTGTCCAATTTATTCTTAAATGTTAAAAAAGAACCCGCATTTACCACCTCGTCTGGCAGCTCATTCCATACTCCCACCACTCTCTATGTGAAGAAGCCCCAACTAATGTTCCCTTTAAACTTTTCCCCCCTCACCCTTAACCCATGTCCTCTGGTTTTTTTCTCCCCTTGCCTCAGTGGAAAAAGCCTGCTTGCATTCACTCTATCTATACCCATCATAATTTTATATACCTCTATCAAATCTCCCCTCATTCTTCTACGCTCCAGGGAATAAAGTCCTAACCTATTCAACCTTTCTCTGTAACTGAGTTTCTCAAGTCCTGGCAACATCCTTGTAAACCTTCTCTGCACTCTTTCAACCTTATTTATATCTTTCCTGTAATTTGGTGACCAAAACTGAACACAATACTCCAGATTCGGCCTCACCAATGCCTTATACAACCTCATCATAACATTCCAGCTCTTATACTCAATACTTCGATTAATAAAGGCCAATGTACCAAAAGCTCTCTTTACATAGAAACATAGAAAATAGGTGCAGGAGTAGGCCATTCGGCCCTTCGAGCCTGCACCGCCATTTATTATGATCATGGCTGATCATCCAACTCAGAACCCCGCCCCAGCCTTCCCTCCATACCCCCTGATCCCCGTAGCCACAAGGTCCATATCTAACTCCCTCTTAAATATAGCCAATGTACTGGCCTCAACTGCTTCCTGTGGCAGAGAATTCCACAGATTCACCACTCTCTGAGTGAAGAAGTTTTTCCTAATCTCGGTCCTAAAAGGCTTCCCCTTTATCCTCAAACTGTGACCCCTTGTTCTGGACTTCCCCAACATCGGGAACAATCTTCCTGCATCTAGCCTGTCCAATCCCTTTAGGATTTTATATGTTTCAATCAGATCCCCCCTCAATCTTCTAAATTCCAACGAGTACAAGCCCAGTTCATCCAGTCTTTCTTCATATGAAAGTCCTGCCATCCCAGGAATCAATCTGGTGAACCTTCTTTGTACTCCCTCTATGGCAAGGATGTCTTTCCTCAGATTAGGGGACCAAAACTGCACACAATACTCCAGGTGTGGTCTCACCAAGGCCTTGTACAACTGCAGTAGTACCTCCCTGCTCCTGTACTCAAATCCTCTCGCTATTCCTCTGTTCCACTGCACTCCTCAGTGCCTTACCGTTAACCCTGTATGTTCTACATTGGTTTGTCCTTCCAACGTGCAATACCTCACACTTGCCAGTATTAAACTCCATCTACCATTTTTCAACCCATTTTTCCAGCTGTTCCAAGTCCCTCTGCAGGCTCTGAAAACCTTCCGCACTGTCTACTACACCTCCAATCTTTGTATCATCAGCAAACTTGCTGATCCAATTTACCACATTATCATCCAGATCATTGATATAGATGACAAATAACAATGGACCCAGCACTGATCCCTGTGGCACACCACTAGTCACAGACCTCCACTCAGAGAAGCAATTCTCTACCACCACCCTCTGGCTTCTTCCATCGAGCCAATGTCTAATCCAATTTACCACCTCTCCATGTATACCTAGCAACTGAATTTTCCTAACTCACCTCCCATGCGGGACCTTGTCAAAGGCCTTACTGAAGTCCATGTAGACAATATCCACTGCCTTCCCTTCATCCACTTTCCTGGTAACCTCCTCGAAAAACTCCAACAGATTGGTCAAACATGACCTACCACGCACAAAGCCATGTTGACTCTCCCTGATAAGCCCCTGTCTATCCAAATGCTTGTAGATTCTGTCTCTTAGTACTCTCTCCAATAACTTACCTACTACTGACATTAAACTCAGCTGGGGATCTGGAAACAGCTGCTCATGAAATGGGAGAGGCGGGTAAATTTAAGACACGGGCAGGTACAAGGATAGGAAAGCTTTAGAGGGATATGGGCAAAGGTGAGTAAATGACACAAGCTTTCAAAGGAATCTTGGTTGTTTGAATAAGTGCCAGGCCACATTGGGGGAATTTGTGGTGCAGAGGGTCAGCAGCTTTAAATTGCTAGGTCCTGTGCCTCGTACATTAGGAAAGCATGCCAGCATCTTTACTTTCTTATGAGGTTAAGGAGGTTTGGCATGTCACCAAGCATTCTAACAAACTTATGGAACATAGAAAACCTACAGCACAAAGCTGTGCCGAACATGTCCTTACCTTAGAACTACCTTGCTTACCTGTAGCCCTCTATTTTTCTTAGCTCCATGTATCCATCCAGGAATCTCTTAAAAGACCCTATCGTTTCCACCTCCACCATCGCCACTGGCAGCCTATCCCACACACTTCTACAGACCTACTCTTGACTGGTTGCATTGTGGTCTGGAATGGCAATTCAAAAATGCAGAAATATAAGAAGCTACAGAGAGTAGTGGACTCAGCCAAGTACTTTACAGGCACATCCCTCCCCCTCTCCACCGTTGGTAGTATCTATGGGAGGAACTGCCTCAGGAATGCAACATTTATTATCAAAGATCCCCCCCCCCCATCCAGCCCATGCTTGAGGTACATGTAGTCTATAGTGAACTATTATTCTGTTCCTATCAACCTGCACCTGGATCATAGCCTTCCGTAACCTTCTCATCCATGTACTTATCCAAATTTTCTGAATTGTTGAAAATTGCAACCATCACTTCCACTGCTAGCTTGTTCCACACTTGCGCCACCCGCTGAGTGAAGTTCTCCCTCATGTTTCCCTTACACATTTCACCTTTCAGCCTTAACCCATGACCTCTAGTTTAGTCTCACCCAACCTCAGTGGAAATAAAGCCTGCTTGCATTTAGCCTATCTATACTCATCATACCTACGGTATATCAAAACTCCCCTCATTCTCCGATGCTCTAGAGAATAAAGTCCTAACCTATTCAACTTTTCCCTGTAACTAACAGCATCCTTGTAAATTTTCTCCACAATGTTTCAATCATTATTATCTTCTCTGTAGATAGGTGACCAGAAATACACACAGTGCTCCAAATTTGGCATCACCATCTTGTAAAACTCCAACATCCCATTTCCTGTACACAATACTTTGACTTATGCAGGTGTTGCAGTGTGTCAAACTCACCCGCTAATCAATAGCCACTCCCCAGTGGGAGGCAGGGATTGGCCCATCGTAGCCCCTCTCACTATCTGCCACTTAGCTAATGTCATCACAGTGGCAGTAGAGTTTAAATCTAGCATGGTAACCACACTTTCTCTTTTCACTCTCTGGTCATCGCAAGCTGCTGGCTAGTGCCATGGAAACAGGGCCTGGGTAAACACTTTAGATAAGGATTTGCCAATGTCTGCTTTGTCCTGCCACTTCAGGCACCTAGTTTAGATAAGATTATAACGGAGTGTAAATTGAAGGGTTTACTGAATGCTTTGTGTCTGCCTTGTCCTGTAAATAAATGGTTAACCTACCTACCTACCAGTAGTGAGTATTTTCTGTCTCCACTCATCGAACCCGTGAACCTGATTTCACACAATTGGCACTGCGATCAGGGTTTGGTGATTGAACTCTTGCGGGGTGAAAATGGGACACCACATATAATAAGGTAGAGTTCTCCAGGAACACAGAGGGCCAGAGGGCTGTTTTCTGGCTGCTGGCAGTCATAATAAGGGAGTAGTACAAGAAAATCTAACACAAGGAGGCGTTCAAAATGAAGGTACTAAACCAGAGATGTATTTCTATGGAGATTATGCTGAAGCTTTTTAAGATGCTAGGCAGGCTGCTCTTGGGGCATTGTTTTAGGCCCCTTATCTCAGAAAGAATGTAGTGTCATTGGAGGCAGTCCAGAGGAGGTTCTTGAGGATGATTCCAGGAATGAAGGGGTTGTAGGGACTCCTTAATTTCATTAGGCAGAATTCACCCAGACTGTTAAGTTTGCCGTGTATGTTATGTGTTACGCTGTACTTTAATTATGTTTTGGTCATATATATATATATGATGTCGCCATTTGCTTGCAGGGCAAATAAATGTACATTAGAAGTAATTACACTCGTGAATTTTTGTCAACACTCCTACAGGGTTAGCATATGAAGAGCGTTTGGCAGCTTTGGGCCTATACTCACCAGAATTTAGAAGAATGCATGGAGATCTCATTGAAACTTAACTGAATGTTGAAAAGACTAGATAAGGTGGATGAAGAGAGGATGTTTCCTGTGGTGGGGGTATCTAGAACTAAGGGGCACAGCCTCAAAATTGAGGAGCAACCCTTTAGAATGGAAGCAAGGATGAATTTTTTAGCTAAAGACTGGCGAATGGGTGGAATGCTCTGCCACAAACTGTGGTGGAAGCCAAGTCTGTGGGTATATTAAAAGCAGAAGTTGATAGACCCCTGATTGGTCGGGGCATCAAAGGATATGGTGAGAGAGCAGGTGTATGGGTTTGAATGGGATCCGGGGTCAGTCATGATGAAAGGACAGAGCAGATTCGGTGGGCTGATTGGCCTAATTCTGCTCCTGTGTCTTATGGGGAAGGCTGTCCAATCAGCACAGACAGTGGATAGGAGCACAGAGATGGCCTGTCGACTATTAAAGGTGCAGCAGTTAGAGGCTCGCCTGCACGACTGACTGGTGATGGAATCTGTTACGGGCTGTTGGGGAGGTGAACTCAACACATATGTAGGGTCGGGACTTTTGGTTAAGTGGTGAAGATGGGAAATAGAGGTTAGAAGAGAGTCTCAGGGTTCCCCCTCAAAGTGGGCATCCTTCTATCTGTGTAGATGCACCAGTACAAACCAGTGGTAATAATTACACTACCAGGGTAGGAGAGGCAAGGAGGTCGTTAAGGGAGAAGGCTCATTCTCCAAGCCGTCCCCCAATAAGAGTACCTTCCACAAGGTTCCTCACATTCCACTCAGGTTTTCTGAAAAAGGCACTGGAGGACCTTCAGCAGCAACAGGTGTGAGCAGTTAGGTGGTGCCTTACCTCCCCATTCTTATAGGGAGGAGGTCATTTGCCCTGCACACCTGCTATGATAAAGTGTGAATAGTTTGAGTTTGAAAATCGTTGCATGAGGTGTAGCCATATGTGAGTTCACTTGGGTGAGAGGGTGTCAGTGAATGCAAAGTCTGTCGTGTGTTAAATCTGTAGTGGAACGCAATTTAAATTAATTCTATACTTCAGCAGGAAAGGTGCTACTTGGTGATGTCAATTTGCAGGAGCTCTTATCTTTTAAGAGGGCTGTGCCTTTAAGAAGTTGTGTGAATGTGCAAACACATTGGGGCCCCACAGTCTCCCTTTGCTCTTTGGAAAATATGCTTTCCAAAGTTTTCCACTGTGGAAATTAACTGTTCTAAGATTTGCAGTTACTTGTAAAGGCTCTGAAAGAAGACAACTACAAACATGGATTAAATTTATTTTTTGGAGGGAGATTGGAACACTGGGGAATGAACAAACGCTGCTTTTCCTAAGAATGTTTCATAGGGTTAAAATACATATATTGGGTATTGTCAATGCACCTAATAAGTTTTAGTTCTCCTGGAAAGAACTTGAAAAGTTGAGACATAGTCCAGCATGTATTGGGTAAATGCAAATTAGTTCACCATTGCTGGCCGTAGAGAACTAAAGGGAGAAAGTGAGCCTGTCCACTAACAATCGCATAACATGAAATTTAAATAATGACCTCTTGATCAAAGAAGACTTATAAATGATTAAAAACAGGAACATGAATGCAGAAGACAGGGAACATGACAGCAAGATGTGAATATACCCCTCGATTCTGAAAAAGGTAGCTGAGGAGATTGTGGAGGCATTAGTAATGATCTTTCAAAAATAACTAGGTTCTGGAATGGTTCTGGAGGATTAAAAAATTGCAAATGTCACTCTACTCTTTCAGAAGTGAAGGAGACAGAGGCAAGAAAATTATAGCAAACACGAGGAAATTTGCAGATGCTGGAAATTCAAGCAACACACACAAAAAATGCTGGTGAACGCAGCAGGCCAGGCAGCATCTAGGCCTTCCGTCCCATGATCCTCGCCCTTCTCCAGCCTTGTATCCCTTTTGCCCATCAACTTTCCAGCTCTTAGCTCCATCCTTCCCCCTCCCGTCTTCTCCTATCATTTTGGATCTCCCCCACCCCCCCAATTTCAAATCTCTTACTATCTCTTCTTTCAGTTAGTCCTGACAAAGGGTCTCGTCCCGAAACGTCGACCATACCTCTTCCTATAGATGCTGTCTGGCCTGCTGCGTTCACCAGCATTTTTTTGTGTGTGTTGCAAGAAAATTATAGGCCAGTTAGCCTGACTTCAGTAGTTAGGAAGATGTTGAAGTCCATAATTAAGAATGAGGTTTCAGGATACCTCATTATTAAGGATGAGGCTTTGGGGTACTTGGAGGCATATGTCAAAGTAGGCCAACAAATGCTCCAACACTGACCCCTGAGGAACACCACGGGTCACAGGCTGCCAACCAAATAGGTCCCCTTTATTCCCACTCTTTGCCTCCTGCCAGCCAATCTTCTGCCCATGCTTATATCTTTCTTGTAATACCACGGACTCTTATCTTGTTTAGCAGTCTCATATGCACATTGTCAAAGGCCCTCTGAAAATCCAAGTAAACAACATCCACTGATTTTCCTTTGTCTATCCTGCCTGTTATTTCCTCAAAAATTCCAACAGATTCGGGCAAGATTTCCCCTCACGGAAACCATACCTACTTATAAATGCTGGGGCTTTATACGGCATTGACCAGTCTATACTTGGAGTATTATGAGCAGTTTTGAGTCTCTTGTCTAAAAAAAGGTGTGCTGGCACTGTAGGTGGCCCAGAGGAGGTTCATGAGAATGATTCCAGGAATAAAAGGGTTAAGTTATGAGGAGCATTTGATGGCTCTGGTTCTGGACTCTGGGGTTTAGAAGAATGAGGGGGGGATCTTATTGAGACCTATTGAATATTGAAAAACCTAGATAGCAGATGTAGAGCGGAGAGTATATTCCCTATAATGGATGAGTCTAGAACCAGAGGGCACAGTCTCAGAAAAACGTCCGTTTAGAACAGTGATGAGGAGGAATTTCTTTTGCCAGCGGGTGGTGAATCTGTAGAATTCAATACCACTGATGGCTGTGGAGATCAAGTCACTGGATATATTTAAAGTAGAGTTTAATAGGCTCTCGATAAGTCGGGGTATTAAAGGTTATGGGGAAATTGGGGTTGAGAGGGGTAATAAATCAGCCATGATGGAATGATGGAGCAGACTCAATGGACCAATATACCTAGTTCTGCATCTATGTCTTATGGTCTTGTCTTCTTATACACATTAAAATCTAACAGTAATAGTACTAGTTTTTGTTGGTAGGTAATTAGTTATATAGATCGGAATAGAAGGATATTGGGAAAATTGATGGGGGAGATCTAAGTTATGGCAGAGGCATCAGGTTCCACCCGTCATTCATTCCACAACCTCAATGGCAAGGCAGACTGAAAAAGAAGAAATTGCACACATTGTCATCAGGCAGCCTGAATAGTAAGTGAAGACAAATGAGCTGGGTCTTTTCCATGGTTGGGCTGGGGAGTTCCTTGCAGCTATTCAAATACAGCCTGCCCCAAAATCTCTGCCCATCTGTCAAGGTCATACTGATAATCTTCTGGCATGGCATGGAATGTGAACCTAAAACAAAGTTCCCTTGCTGTGTTCCTGCTCGCTATCAGAGAAGGAGCCAAGAGGATGTGATCTAATTTCTGGAATGTTTTACTGCCAGTTCTGCTCAGCCTTGTAGTTAGATTGTGTAGATTGTAAATTGTAAATTGTCCCATCATTAGGCTAGTGTTAAATTGGGTGGTCGCTGGCAGTGTGGCTCAAAGGGCTGGAAGGGCCTATTCTACACTGTATCTCTAAATAAAGAGAAAATAATATATGTAGGTACACATGAGGACATGATAGGTTAGTAATTAGCGAAGGGATCTGAAGTGAAGGGCATTTTCGCTGCCTATTTAATTAGATCCTCCCTAAAGTTTGGCCTTCTAGGGACAGATTTCGGTCCAGAGGCCAAGTGACCATAATGTACTCTCTCTGACTTCTATGTTGGCTTTGACTTCTCTTGTCAGCCATGGTTGCACCATCCTACCTTTAGAATACTTCCTCTTCTTTGGAATGTATCTATCCTGCGCTTTCCAAATTGCTGTCAAAAATTCTAGCCATTGCTGCTCTGCTGTCATCTCTGCTAGTGTTCCCTTCCAATCTATTTTGGCTAGCTTCTTTCACATGCCGCTATAATTCCCTTTACTCCACTGTAATACTGATCTATATGACTTAAGCTTCTACTTCAAATTGCAGGGTAAATTCTATCATATTATGATCACTGACCCTTAAGGGTTGCTCTACCTTAAGTTCTTGAATTAATTCCAGTTTATTACACAATACCCAATCCAGAATAGCTGTTCCTCTAGTGGGCTCAATTATAAGCTGCTCTAAAAAGTGACCTCATACACATTCTACAAGTTCCCCCTCTTAGGATCCAGCATCAACCTGATTTTCCCAATTTCCTTGCATTTTGAAATCCCCCAATACTATCATAGCATTTCCTCTTTGACATGCATTTTCTATCTCCCATATCAATTTGTAGACCACATCTTTTTTGCTGTTTTGAGATTACATCAGGGCCTTTCTAACTTTGCAATTCCTTAGTTGTACCCATAACCATTCTACACCTAATCTATGTCACCTGTTTCTCATGATTTGATTTCATTTTTTACCAACAGAGCCACACTACCCATCTTTCGATAAAATGTGTATCTTTGAACATTAAGCTCGCAGCTATAATTGTCTTTCAGCCATGATTCAGTGATGCCCACGATATCATACATTTCAATCTGTAACTGTGCTACAAGTTCATCTACCTTATACCATATACTGTGTGCATGCAAGCATAACACCTTCAGTTCAGTAGTCACCCTTTTCAATTTTGTCAGTTTTTTACATTGCAACTCATCCCTTTGACTGCAATTTTGCCTAATCATCAGCTGCTTCTTGCTAGCAATCTCATTACACACAGCTTCTGTTTGTAAACCAGCTACCCTTATGTCTTGTGATTGTATGTTCAATCTTGGTATCATCGCATATTTGCTGAACTGTTTTGTAAAATTTATTTAACTGTACAACTTATTGCTGAGAAGATAGAGCTTCAAAATTGTTAAAATCAATGTTTCCAAAGTGGGCTTTGCCATTTTCAAAAATAGTATGATAAAGTACCGTGTTCTAAATAACTTTATTTTATGTATTTCATGGTGCTGAATCATTTGTCAACACTTATTTGACGGTAGAACTTAACCCTGAGAATTTAGAGTAAGCAGTGTCACAAGAAGGTTGAGTGTCTTTTTGCTGTAGAGTAATGGAGTGTGAGAAGTGACTTGATAGAGGCAGGAGATGAGATTGCTGGGGGCTTGACTGGTTTTCTTGTGTCCTCTCTAGCCACAGGTGAGGTCCTGGAGGACTGGTGAGTGGCTAATGTTGTACCTCTATTTAAGAAGGGAACAAAGGAAAATCCTGGGAACAATAGTCTGGTAAGTCTCACAACGGTTATAGGGAAATTACCGGGAAAAAAATTCCAAAGGATAGGATATATGAGCATTTGGAGACCCATGGGCTAACTAGGGAGAGCCAGCATGGCTTTGTGACAGGCAGGTCGTGTCTTACCGACCTAAGTGAGTTTTTTTATAAGGTGATAAAAGAAATTGATGAGGGTAGGTCAGTAGATGTTGCCTACATGGATTTTAGTAAGGCGCTTGATGAAGTCCCTCATGGGAGGCTAATGCTGAAGATAAAGATGCATGGGGTGCACAGCAAATTGTCTGTTTGGACTCAGAACCACTTGTGCATTAAGGACAGAGGATAGTGGTTGAAAGGACTTATTCAAGCTGGAGGTCTGTAATTAGTGGTGTTCTGCTGGGATTTCTGCTATTTATGATGCACATAAATGACCTGGATGAAAATGTAGATGGGTGAGTTAGTAAGTTGCGGAAGATACCAAGACTGGTAGAGTTGTGGATAGCGTAAAAGACTGGCAAAAGTTGCTGATATAGGCAGAGAATTGGTAGATGTAGTTTAACCCAGATAAATAGGAGGTGTTGCACCTCATTAGGGCAAATGCAGGGGTATTGTTAAGTTAATAGTGCTGCTGAGTAGAGAGATCTTGGGATCCAAGTTCATAGTTCCTTGAAAGTGGTTACACAGGTCGATAAGGTGGTTAAGAAGGCTGATGGAATGCTTGTTTCTATTAATTGAGGCATTAATTAAAACGTCAGGAGGTTAGGCTGCAACTTAATAAAACTCTGCTTAGGTCACATCTGGAGTCTTGCGTACAGTTCTGATCGCCCCACTGTAGGAAGGATGTTGAGGGTTTGGAGAGGGTGCAGAAGAGGTTTATCAGGATACTGCCTGGTTTAGAAGGCATGTGCTATCATGAGAGGCTGGATAAATTTGTGTTATTTTCTCTGGAGCTCCGGAGGCTGAGGAGAGATCTGATAGAAGTTTATAAGTTAACGAGAGGCAAATATGGACAATATCTTTCTCCCAGGGTAGAAGTGTCTAACACCAGAGGGCATGCATTGAAGGTTCAAGAGGGATTTGAGAGATAAGTTTTTTACTCAGGGAGTCATGGATGCCTGGAATGTGCTGCCTAGTAAGATGATAGAGGCAAATACATTAGAGGATGTAAGGAAGATGGGGAGATATGGACATTGTGTAGCGAGGAGAGATTAGTATTTGAGTGTTTGGCACAACACTGTGGGTCTAATGGCCTGTTCCTGTCTGTACTGTTCCATGTTAATAAAGCTGAGTGGTAAATAGCAGATGGAAATCAATGCAGAAAAGTGTGAAGTGATATGCTTTGGAAGATCCAAGTTGAAGGCGCAGTACAAAATTAATGACAGGATTCTTAGAAATATGGAGGAACAGAGAGATCTCTGGACCAAGTTTATGTGATGATTGTAAAGACATATTGTGTACAGGACTTCCTTACTCAGGGGATAGAACATAGAAATCTACAGCAAAGAGCCACAAGGCTCTATAATACAGCTTTACACAATCCTGGCTAGACCACACTTGGAGTATTGTGTTCAGTTCATGCCTCCTCATTATAGGACTGATATGGAAACCTTAGAGAAGCTGCAGACAAGATTTACCAGGATTGTCTTATGAGGAAAAGCTGAGCAAGGCTTTTACATTTCTATGCTTCAAACAGACTAAATGGGTAATTACAATGCTGATTGGACAAATTGCTTCCATTACAATTTTATAAAACCAAGTAATGAGATAACTTGTTGTGAAGTACTTGATTTTATGTATTGAATGATGCTGATTTATTTGGTAACATTCATATGACTTGGCAGTTAATCTGGAAAGATTGAGCCAGCATAGGTGGTTGATGTGGTTTCAATGTCAGCATTTTAAGAGAAATTTGCATAAGTACATGGATGGAGGTGTATGTAGGGTTATGGCCCAGGGACTACGCAGAATAACAGTTAAGCAGGGAGTAGGCTTGTTTCTCTCATGCAGTGCTTTATGACTCTGAGAGCAGAAGGCATCACCACTCAAACTTAAAGCAAGCTAAATGGATGTTTGTAATGTGGACTGGAAAATAGATTCCATTGTAAATATGTGAAATAAAACAATGATTTAACTCATTGTAAATACTTTACTTTGTGAATGTTTTGGTGCTGAATCCTTCGGTAACATTTGTTTAATTGCATAAGTTCATCCTGAGAAGTTAGAGCCAACAGTATTAAAACAAATTCTCTGTTTTGATCATGCTTATTGGGTTTTGGCAATGTTGACTTGATAAATTAATTCCATTGCTATCATGTGAAGTAAAACAAAATGTAGCTGGTTGTAAAGTGTTTTGTGTTATGTATTCAGTAATGCTGAATTGCTTGGTAGCATTCATTTTATTGTACATCTCAGTCCTGAGAAACTAGAGCCAACGATGCCACAACACATCCTCAATGCTTCAAACAGGCTAATTTGGAATTGGTTTATTATTGACACATGTACTGCGATACAGTGAAAAACTTGCCTTGCACAATGTTCATACTGATCAAATCTTTACAAAATGCACTGAGATTGAACAAGGTAAGACAATAACAATTCAAATTAAGAGTAACAGGTACAGTGCAAGTGTAGAGCAGGACTGCGATAAGGTGAACAATCATGACAAATAGATTGTGAGGCCAAGAATCCATCTTCTCATATTAGGGAACCACTTAATAGTCTTAAATAGTCTTACTGCAGGGTAGAATCTGTCTTAGAGCCTGGCGGTTCAGGCTTTTGTATCTTCTACCTGATGGAAGAGGGGAGATGAGAGAACGTCTAGTGTGAGTGATGTCTTTGATTATACTAACTACTTTACTAATGCAGTGAGAAGTACAGAGTCCATGGTGGGGAGGTTGGTTTCCATCCACATTTATCTGCAGTTTCTTGCAGGGAAGAACAATAACCATATCAAGCCTTTGTGGAAAAAATTAGGAAGGATTGACAGGGCCATGCCAAATTTCTTTAGCCTCCTGAGGAAGTAGAGGTGTTAATGAGCCTTCTTGGCCATCGTGTCTATATGGTTGGCCCAGGGCAGGCTACTGGTTTTATCTTTTACTCTTAGGAACCTGAAGGTCTAACGCTCTCAACCACAACACCATTGATACAGATAGGAGCATGTGCACCTGCTTTCTGAAAATCAATCACCATCTCTTTTGCTTTACTGATATTGAGAGAAATGTTGCTGTCATGAAACCATGACAACTTTGTCACAAGCTCTTCCTTAAATTTGACTTATCTTTGTTTGAGATTCAAAGATTCGAAGTACATTTATTATCAAAGTACGTTGGCAGTATATAACCCTGAGATTCGTCTTCCCACAAGCAGCCACATAACAAAGAAAACCATGAACCCGCCCCCACCCACATGCAGAAAAAAACAAATCATGCAAACAGCAAAAAAAAAGGTGAAAAACGTAGAATATAAAACAGCAACTCACAAAGTCTTTGAAAGGATCCAGGCATATTCACTTCAGCTCAGTTCAGTTCAATCTAGTGCAGTGTCATTCATTACCTGCTGGCCGCCCCAATCAAAATCATACAAAACAGCAACAAAAAAGGAGTGACCAGAAACGAGAAAAACATCATAATATGAATTACAGAGTCCAATTCAGAAACTTCACGGATTAAACCTTGCCCAAGACCCAGGACTGACCATCCTTCAAAAGCATTGAGGGAGAGAGAGAGAGACCATTTGAACACAGGGACCTTCCTCTGGGACCAGTAAGCGAGAAGGAGAAAGACAGAGAGACTGTTACATGCAGACATCTTCCTCCGGCAGCAGTGAGAGAGAGGGAGAGGGAGAGGGAGGGAGGGAGAGACTCACACACAGATACCTTCCTCCGGCAGGCTGGTGGATGGTATGGAATGCCCACTGGCCTTCCGCTCTAGCCTCAATGATTTCAATCTTCCTCAATGGTTTAATCAGTGAGAAATGGAGGTGATCACAGGCTCTCCAGGCTACTTGGCCTCGAGGCTTGAAAATTCACTGAACACCCTTGGAGACAGCAAAGCACCAGATCGCTCAATCAACTCGAAAACACACCACCATGTAGACCACAGGCTCCAACAGTAGCAGAACCACATTGGAAAGAAAAAGAAGACATTAAAGAAGTGAAGAAAGTAATTTTGTGAACCACCTGAAGGATGGTTTGTTGCATTGTTTGCTGGTGCCATCCTCTTCACAGTAGAGGTGTCATCTATAACTTCACTCAACTTCACTCTCCCCATCATTGAAATGTTTCCACAGCCCAGGTCACTTTATCTCACGTTTTTGATATTTATTGCTTGCTTGCTTGCTTGCTTGTTTATTAATTATTATTTCTTCTTTTGTATTTGCACTCTGGTTGAACGCTCTAGTTGGGCAGTCTTTCAATGATTTTGTTATGGTTATTATGCTCTCAAGAAAATGAATCTCAGGGTTGCATATGGTGGCATCAATGTACTTTGATAAGAACATTTACTTTGAGTTAGAGCAGGATCTGGCCATGGCATTATGAGTATATTGTGTGTAGAGAAGGGAACTGAAGTCAAACCCTTATTGAGTAGTAGTGTTTTGAATCATTATGGTGGAGGTGTCACTGTCTATCTTTACTGATTGGGAAGTGTGGGATTCAGTTGCAGGTGTTGATTCCCAGGGTCCAGAACGTGATGAGTTTGTTTGGAATCATAGTATGGAAGATACAGCTCCAATCAATAAACATCGGGTGCTCTGGTGATGAGAGCAGGGCAAGGGAGATGGTGTCTGCTGAGACCTGTTTCTGTGGTAGGTGAATTACAGTGGTTCATTAGTGTCTGTGTGTGAGGCTGTAGTTAATGTGTGCCATGACCAGCCTCTCATTCCACTCTTAACTGAAATAAAACAATAAAGTAATTGGTTGGACACTGGATTTGATGGAGCCAATATTTATTTCATTGTACAATGTAATCCTGATCAGTTAGAGCTAACAACTGAAATATGAATGTGCAATGCAGACTGATTATGTTTCATTCCACTGTCATTATCTAAACAAAAACAATGAAGCAGGTGGTTGTGAGGAGTATTATTTTATGTGCCTCATGGTGCTGAATCACGTGGTAATGTCATTTTGATTGAATAACTTACTCTTGATTAGTTTGAGTGGACAGTGCACAACGAATACTGCAAATAGGCTAAGCGGACATTGTAGATGGCTCCATTCTACTGCCATTATTTAAAATAAAATCAAGAAGTAACTGGCTGTAATGGATATTACTGTGTGTATTTGGGTGTGCTGAATCAGTTCATAATTGTGTAGCATAATCCTAATTAGTTATAGCTAACAATATCACAAAGAATGCTACAAGGTTAGATTAGATTAGATTATGAGAACACTCTTTTATTATCATTTAGAAATGCATACATGCATTAAGAAATGATACAATGTTTCTCTGGAGTGATATCACAGAAGACAAGACAGACCAAAGACTAACACTGACAGAACTGCATAATTATAACATATACAAACGTTTGTAGTTACAGCAGTGCAAAGCAATACCATAATTTGATAAAGAACAAACCATGGGCACAGTAAAAAAAAAAGTCTCAAAGTCCCGAGTCGATCGACTCCTGAGTCCCCGATAGCAGGCAGCAAAAGGGAGAAACTCCCTGCCATAAACCTCCAGGCACCGTCAACTTGCCGATACCTTGGAAGCAGCTGACCCCGAGTCCATCCGTCCGAAAACTCCGAGCTTCTGAGCAGCCTCTCTGATACAGCCTCCCGAGCGCCATCCTCTGCCGAGCGCCTTCGACCTCTCCCCGGCCGCTGAAACACGCAAAGCCGAGGATTTCAGGGCCTTCAGCTCGGGAGATTCCGTTTACCACACAGCAGCAGCAGCAAAGCAGTCATTTCAGGAGTTTTCCAGATGTTCCGCTGTGCTCTCACATCTGTCTCCATCAAATCAGGATTGTGCACGGTCCCCTACTTGACAGATAACAGATATTCATCACCGAAGTGGCACCGCTGTCATCACGCCGCCATCTTCTCCCCCCCTCCCGAGAGGATTAGCTGACACAGCTAATAGCTGAATGGTATACTGTAGCTGAATAGCTGACACAGATGCTTTATTCCACTCTGCCATTCACTGCAGTGAAACAATGCAGTAACATTGTTTCCATGTGATGATGCCTAATCATTTAGTAACAACCACTCAGTTAGATTGAATGGTATAAAGAATATTTCAGAGGCAAAAAGGAATATTGCAATGTCGAGTGTTCCATTCCACTGCCATTCCTACAGAACAAAGTCTGTAAAGACTTGAGGTATTTTGTTGTGCCAATTTATTTGGTAACATTCATCTCATTCTCAACATAATCTTGATTATTTGTAGCCAACAATATCGCAGAGAATGCTTCAAATACTCTAAATGGCTACTTACAATGTGGACTGTTTCATTCCACTGCTATTTATAAAATAAAACAGTGAAGTATGTCTTTCAAGGTTTGTCTTTTATGACTTCATATTGCTGAATTACTTGCTGCAGGTTAGTGACTGTACAACCTAACTCTGATCATTTAGTATCAGAGAGCACGTAACAAGCAGGCTGAATGAGAGACGGAGATCTCGACTGGATTTGCCTTCACTGCCCTTATTATAATAAGATAATGCTGTAACTGGCTATAAAATTATTTATTTCATGTATTTGATATTATTGAATGATCTGGTAAAATTATTTTAAGTGGTCGTTAATCCTGATGAGTTATAACCAAAGGTATCACAAAGAATGCGGCAAATGTGAATTTACAATGTATTTCATTCCATGGCCAGTATCAAAAATAAAACTTTGTTGTTAACTAGTTGTAAGGTACTTTATTTTATATATTTTGTTGTGCTGCATCATTTGGGAATATTCATTTTTTGAACAATTTAATGCTGATGAGTTTGAGTCAACAGTTATCACAAAAAGTGTAGCAAAGGAAGGAGATACAGGAACATCAGGACTAGGACTGTCAGACTAGGTAACAACTTCTTCCCTCAGGCTGTGATGCTGGGATACTTCCTAGGATGCGCTGGGACACATCATCAGTGATGTAACCTGGCAACATCGGGTGTTTTGGGTCTTTCAACATCAGACACTTTTGCCCAGGTGACCTAGCAAAGGTTGATCAGGCCGGCCCTAGCTAGTGTCTGAGCAGCACTTGTCCAAGGGTCATGCCTCTTGCTCCATAGCTCTCTGAAGTCTCGCCCAGCAGCCTCTGTGACAGTCCTGATGGCTCTTTTCTTTGCAGCCCCTGTAATACCAAAGAGAGAGTAGGTTCTGGAGAGTTGGCAGCCAGCAAAACCTCTACACCCCACCTCTACCCCTCCACCCCTGTCTCTGGCACTACTCTACCATCTCCTGGTTTTTAGCTTTCTTAAACTCAAATGTCTCCTCAATCAAATCTTCCCAAGGAACTGTCAATTCTACCATGACCACTTGCTTCGAGGTTTCTGACAGAATAACCATGTCAAGCCTCAGGGATGATGATGTGATGAAGACAGGGAACTTTATTGCTTGCCAAGATCGACTTTCAGTTGCTGGTCAAATGCTGTAGTGAGCAAACCCATGGTGATCTTGGCTGCAACTGTGGTTGATCTCCAGCTTTTACAAAGGCCATGGGCTTTCTGGGTTAGCGGAGCTCCTACTATCGCTAATGACTGAGGAGATACTTTCTGCTACTGGTTTCAGCATCTGGTTATGACACCAGTGGTAGTGGCCTTCTTCCAGGTAACTGCTCTAGATATGTTCCAGCGTCCCTCTACCAGGGCCAGAGAGGACATGATGGTGCCTCACTTTTTCCCCAAGCAAAAAGGTTTGCTGGTCTAGGCAGGAAGTCATGCACAGCCTAGATCATGACCTTGATATGCTAGGGTTCTGCCTGCCAGATGTTGGCCCAGGAGATATTCCACTTCAGTGCACCCTCCCATCTGCTCCAAGCTTCCTGCTGCCCCTTTCCTACCATCCTGGTGGTATACGTTTTTTCAACAGTTGCTTGTATCTCTTCCTGAACAAGCTTCCACCTGTCCCTGACCTGGGCCCTATCGAAGTGTGTTGAAGGGAAGCTGCCAACCCCTTCATTACCAAACTCAGCATCCCCACTGCGACCTTGGCCTTCCATTTCCTGCCTGACTGGACCTCAATGCCTGCTGATGAGACTTTGGGGTTGCTGGAATCTTTGTCTAGCAGCAACTCTCTTGTATGTGGAACCAGAAACCCCTCATTCAGGCTGCTAAAGTGAAGTTGTAGTTTACTCCTCTTGCCAGACAGAGCACTGCTGCTCAGGTTATGCGGGAGGCCTAGCTATCTTTGAAGGTCATCTCTGGCTTAAAGTTCAGCCTTGCCCCTGAAGGATCCACCTACAACCTGGGACTGAGGTAGCTGTCACCATGAGGTCATCCATGATTGGGGGGGGGGTGCTGTCACACACCTGTCATAGTCAGAGGGCCTCTACACTCCACTTCAGTTGCCTTAACCAGCGTGTTCATGGTTAGGGAGAAGAGGCAATTGATACTGATGAACACCCTACCATCACTGAGGTCTCATCTTTAGAACAGTGAGCTATTTACTGTTTTCTGCTTTGTTTATTGCTTATTGTTTACCTGTGCTGTGCACTACAGCACATGTTTGGGTAATATTTTGTTTTATATGCTGCGTGTGATATATGTTTTGTGAGTGCACCGTGGTCTAGAGAAACATTATTCCACTTTATTGTACAGATGACATTGAACCTGAACCTGATTGTACAATTTACTTTGAACCAACAGTATTATTAAGGATTCTTCCAGTAGGCCAGATGGATGCTTGCATTGCAATTGGATCATTATCTAAAACAGGGATGGCCAACCTATAGAGCATGCGGCAGAAGTGGTGCATTGGATGATTGGAAGTGGCGCATTGTACCCCGGTGATAATAATAAAAAAGTAAGCCTACTCATCCAAAAAGTATTAACCAAAAACTGATTTGTAAAGAAAAATCTATAACAGCTTAGAGCTAGAAATGGGTTTTACTGGGAATAAATCTAAAGCTTAGCAATTATTTTTAGCGATTTTATTATTTTGTGCATACCTTTTGGCGAATGTTATCTTCTTTCACATTAATCTGTTTTCAATTTTAAAAAATATTCAATAAGTCAAACTAGGAAAGAAGGACTTTTGTTCTGTAGTCGTTCCATAACTGTTCAATGCACGTTTGATCCTGAGGCACCAGGTGTTTGCACCAGCAGTGCGTCACAGGTTTTTGCCAGTCAGGTTACAATTGACACTCGTGCGCTACAGACTTGTGCCTTGTTCGTCATTTGTGAACATTTGCAGTGTTGTACTTCTTCAAAAATTAAGCCTTGTTTTTACATTTAGTTACCCATCACAGTGCAAAAGAAAAATGAGGGAAAGAAAAGCAGAAAGTGATAGTAAGCGTGAATTCAATGAACGGTGGAAAAATGAGCTCTTATTTATATCGGGTCCATCAGGAAAACTGTTGTGCATTGTTTGTGAAAACACTTCCTCACATAATAGAAGACATGATCTTAATAGACACTATAAAACACAACATCGGACGTAGAAGGAAAACTGAAGCTAGTGCTTGGGTCTGAGTTACAGTCTGTGATTAAGAAAAAGGAAGAAATCAAAAGAAGACAAAATATATTTGTTAAAAGTCTCATTGAGGTAAGTAATGTTTATCTTGTTTTTATATTAAATCAATATATCATTTAAAAATACTAAATATGTCTATATTAACATATTTTTACAAGAATTGAATGGGGGTACAAGAGTTGTATGGCACATCTGAACTTGTGCGTGAAAAAGCTGACACATGGAATGTAAAAGGTTGGCCACCCCAATCTAAAATAGAACAATGCAGAAAAGTCACATTTTGTGTATTTAATGGTGTAATAATTTTGTAACATTTGTTTCATTGTACAATGTAATCCTGGGCTAATGTATCACAATGAATATTTGCAATGCAGACAGTTTTATTTCTCTTCCATTTTCTGCAATAAAACAAAAAATAACTGGTTGCAAAGTATTTTATTTTAGGATTTGGTGATGCTAAATTGTTTGCAATGTAATATTAATGGTCAGAGCCCATAGTGAGGTCAGTCTGCTTCAACCATTTATGCATAGTATGATCAGAGATAGCCAGTATGACTTGGTGAGGAGATGGTAATGCCTGATTGAATTCTTAGTGGATGTGATAAGACACATTAATCAAGGTAGAGCAGTGGACATGGTACATATGGATTTTAGTAAGGTATTTGTTAGAGATCCCAATGGCAAGCTTACAGAGTAGGAGGCATGACATCCAGGGAAACTTGATCATGGATACAGCATTGGCTTGCCCATAGAAGGCAGAGACCATAAGACCATAAGACAAAGGAGCAGAAGTCGGCTATTCGGCCCATTGAGTCTGCTCCGCCATTTTATCATGAGCTGATCCAATTTCCCATTTAGTCCCACTCCCCCGCCTTCTCACCATAACCTTTGATGCCCTGGCTACTCAGATACCTATCAATCTCTGCCTTAAATACACCCAATGACTTGGCCTCCACTGCTACCCATGGCAACAAATTCCATAGATTCACCACCCTCTGACTAAAAAAATTTCTTCGCATTTCTGTGCTGAATGGGCGCCCTTCAATCCTTAAGTCATGCCCTCTCGTACTAGACTCCCCCATCATGGGAAACAACTTTGCCACATCCACTCTGTCCATACCTTACAACATTCGAAATGTTTCTATAAGGTCTCATATGTTAACCCTCTCATTCCCGGAATCATTCTAGTGAATCTTCTCTGTACCCTCTCCAATGTCAGCACATCCTTTCTTAAATAAAGAGACCAAAACTGCCCACAGTACTCCGAGTGAGGTCTCATCAGCGCCTTATAGAGCCTCAACATCACATCCCTGCTCCTATACTCTATTCCTCTAGAAATGAATGCCAACATTGCATTCACCTTCTTCACTACTGACTCAACCTGGAGGTTAACCTTAAGGGTATCCTATACGAGGACTCCCAAGTCCCATTGCACCTCCGAACTTTGAATTCTTTCCCTATTTAAATAATAGTCTGCCCGTTTATTTCTTCTGTCAAAGTGCCTAACCATACACTTTCCAACATTGTACTTCATTTGCCACTTCTCTGCCCATTCTTCCAATCTATCCAAGTTTCTCTGTTTCCTCAGCACTACCGGCCCCTCCACCTATCTTCGCATCGTCAGCAAACTTAGCCACAAAGCCATCTATTCCATAATCCAAATCGTTGATGTACAATGTCAAAAGAAGCGGCCCCAATACAGACCCCTGTTGAACACCACTGGTAACCGGCAGCCAACCAGAATAGGATCCCTTTATTCCCACTCTCTGTTTCCTGCCAATCAGCCAATGCTCTATCCACGCATGTAACTTCCTGTAATTCCATGGGCTCTTATCTTGTTAAGTAGCCTCATGTGTGGCACCTTGTCAAAGGCCTTCTGAAAATCCAAATATACAACATCCACTGCATCTCGCTTGTCTAGCCTACTGGTAATTTCCTCAAAAAATTGTAATAGGTTTGTCAGGGAGAATTTTCCTTTAAGGAATCCATTCTGAGTTCTGCCTATCTTGTCATATGCCTCCAGGTACTCTGTAACCTCATCCTTGACAATCGACTCCAACAACTTCCCAACCACCGATGTCAAGCTAACAGGTCTATAATTTCCTTTTTGCTTCCTTGCCCCCTTCTTAAATAGCGGAGTGACATTTGCAATCTTCCAGTCCTCCGGCACCATGCTAGAATCTATCGACTTTTGAAAGATCATCGCTAATGCCTCCGCAATCTCCACAGCTACTTCCTTCAGAACACACGGGTGCATTCCATCTGGTCCAGGAGATTTATCGACCTTTAGACTATTCAGCTTCCTGAGTACTTTCTCTGTCGTAATTGTGACTGCGCACGTTTCTCTTCCCTGCCACCCTTGAGTGTCTGGTATAGTGCTGATGTCTTCCTCAGTAAAGACTGATGCAAAATACTCGTTCAGTTCCTCTGCCATCTCCTTATCTCCCATTACAATTTCTCCAGTATCATTTTCTATCAGACCTATATCTACTCTTACCTGTCTTTTACTCTTTATATACTTGAAAAAGCTTTTAGTATCCTCTTTGATATTATTTGCTAGCTTCCTTTCATAGTCAATCTTTTCCCTCTTAATGACCTTCTTAGTTTCCTTTTGTAAGTGTGACCAAGTTTTCAGAAGATGCCGATAAGAGAGATAAGAAAGAGACAAATGGGGGAAACATTCAAAATGCTAATAAGAGAGAGACGAGAGGGATTAACGAAAAGGAGACACAGTTCCGAGTATTGTCAGAGACCGGTTGCTTTGAACCTGAACTGTTTGAAGTTTGATGGACAGGCGATACCCCAGCAGGGGGATAAAAGGAACAGGTTCGCTAAGGCAAGGGACACACCACCACACCACGAGATCACGAGACAACGAGACCCTGGAAGTGCAGTGTGCCCCCACAAGTTGTTGTGAGTTTTGGAGTTCTGGTCGCGGGACCAACCATAGACGCACGGGGTGAGACAGTACGATCGGCGGGAACCTGGTGTGTGTGTCCACCCTTGCCTGGGTGCCGGGTTCACCGCAGAAGAACGATTGTATCCGGAACGGAGGGGTCACAGTTGGTGACCTCAGAAGACATTAAAAAGGGCTCGCGCCGAAAGCTAACTGCGAGGAATATCAAAGGTCTGTTGTATCTGATTTGAATATCAGCATTCGCTCTCTCTCTGTCTCTCTCCCCAACGGCACAATGGCGATTACTGCAAACTGAAACTGAACTGAACTCTGTGTCACTTGAGACTGATCATTTTACCCCTTGTTATGTACCCCGTAACTGGGTTGCCAAACCAGCAGAAATGGATCACTCAGTTGGAGTCTGGATTACTGGAACTAAGGAAGTTTTATTAAAGAAATAAGCAACACAGTTCTCTAATAGTAAGGATATAAATGCAACAGTTTAGCACTGAATAAACACACATGTACACAGAACTAGGATAATAGGATCAATCAAACTCTATCACAGTCTAGGGGTAAAATGTTCAATCACAAGTGACAGAGTTCAGTTTAGTTCAGTTCGCAGCAATCATTGTTGTGCTGTTGAAGAGAGAGAGAGAGAGAGTGCGAATGCTGATATTCAAAATCGGATTCAACAGACCTTTGATATTTCTCGCAGTTAGCTTTCGAGCGAGCACTTTGTAGTGTCTTCTGAGGTCACCGACTGTGACTCCTCCGTTTTCAGATACGATCATTCCTCTGCGGTGAACCCGGCACCCAGGCAAGGGTGGACACACACACCAGGTTCCTGCCGACCAAATCTTTCCACCCTGTGCGTCTATGGCTGGTCCCGTGACAACCCTCCAAAACTCCCACCGACTTGTGGGGATGCACCGCTTCCAGGGTCTCGATACCTCGTGGTGTCGTGAGTGGTGTCTCGTATGGTGTCTGTTGCCTTAGCGAACCCGTCCCTTATTATCCCCCTGTTGGGGTATCGCCTCTCCATCACTTCAAACAGTTCAGGTTCAAAGCAAACCAGTCTTGACAATACCCAGACCGTTGTCTCCTTCTGTTAATCTCTCTCGTCTCTTCATTAACATTTCCAAATGCTGCTCCATTGTCTTACTTATCTCTCTCCTGAAGACAGGTGGCAGATCAACTGTTGATCCCACTGGTGATAGCACAGGACAGTCAACATGTTAGTCTATGTGTACTTTCGTCACACCCTGGACTGCGATAGAGCTTGATTGATCCTATTATCCTAGTTATGTGTACATGTGTGTTTATTCATTGCTAACCTGTTGCATTTATATCCTTACTATTAGAGTACTGTGTTACTTATTTCTTTAATAAAACTTCCTTAGTTCCAGTAATCCAGACTCCAAATAAGTGGTCCATTTCTGCTGGTTTGGCAACCCAGTTACAGGGTACGTAACATAAGTGGGGTTCTCATCCGCGATTTTGAACGCTAAATTTGGGACTGGGTAAATTGATTGAGTTAAAATTCCCGAAAGAAAGAAAAGGCAAACAGCAGAAATGGAGATTGAGGAATTTCTAAAGGCGCCAACCTTGGAGGCATTAGAGGATGCCAGGAAAGTAGAATTGGCAGCTGTGGCCAAACGGTTGAATCTTTTTAAGGGGAAGTCGACAATGAGGAGAGAGAAGATACACAGAGCTATTGTAGAGCATTATGTATCTAAAGGTGTGTTTCCCCAAGGGGAGCTGGAGGTGATATCTATTGGAAAACCTGGTGGAGACGCAGTACAGGTGCAGATGGAAAAATTGAGACTGGAGCACGAGTTCCGGGTAAGACAGCTAGAACATGAAGAGAAACAGTTAGAACGGCAAGAGAGAGAGAGACAGTTAGAACGGCAAGAGAGAGAGAGGGACAAACAGTTGGAGCGAGAAGAGAAACAGAGGAAAAGGAAATTCGAGCTGGAGAGGTTAAAGATAAGGGCAGAGCAGGGGCCCATGCCGAACCAAGGTGGAGGGTTCAGGGCGACCCAGGAGGTTAGGCTGGTTCCCCCATTTGACGAGACCGATGTTGATCGGTACTTTCTCCATTTTGAAAAAGTTGCTGTAAGTCAGGACTGGCCGAGGGATAAGTGGGCTGTTTTGCTTCAGAGTGTACTTAAAGGGAAGGCTCAACAAGCTTATTCGGCTTTGTCCGCAGAAGATGCCCAGAGGTATGAGGTGGTGAAAGAGGCCATCCTCAGGATTTATGAGTTGGTCCTGGAGGCATACCGGCAGAGGTTCCGGAATGCGAGGAAGCAGTGGGACGCACGTATTTAGAATTTGCCCGTGAGCTGCAGACATATTGTGAGCGTTGGTGCTCACAATATGAAAGGGGTCAATGGGGATTATGATAAACTGCTACAGCTAATCCTGATTGAGCAGTTTAAAGGTTGTGTCCCTGAACCTAGATGAGAAAGAGGCAGACACTTTAGCCGCAACTGCTAAGTTAGCGGTTGAGTACGCATTGACACATAAAACGAAGTTTGCCCCGAGTAAAGGCTACCAGAAGGGTAGTCAGGACGGCGGGGAGAGTCCACCAGAAAAGTCAGAAAGTAAGCCGGGGACTAGTGAGAAGGATAAGGTAGACCCGGAGCAGTTTGGTAGGAAGTCCCCTGGGGTCATATGCTATAATTGTGGGAAAGTCGGACACTTTGCATCCAGATGCTTTGCCCCAAAGAAGGAGACGGGAAACGGGAAAACGGTGGTTCCGACTGGCTGTATTGAGCTGGTAAGCAAACCGCTAGGAGAGAAGAGGTCTGACAAAGTTCAGGAAGGGCGCGAGAGGTTTATCTCGGCCGGATTAATGTTGGTGAAGGAGGGGTTAAACCCAGTTCCAGTATGGATCTGGAGAGACACAGGAGCGTGTCAGTCATTGATATTAAAGAGTGTGTTAGACTTTAGTTCAGAGACCGAGACTGGGAAAGTCAGGGTCATAAAAGGCATTGGGAAAGGGACTGAAGCAGTACCTTTGCACCAGATACACTTAAAAAGCGACTTGGTCTCCGGACTGGTCACGATCGGGGTGAGGCCCAAACTACCGATGAAAGATGTGGAGGTCTTACTCGGTAATGACCTCGCCGGCGGAAATGTGTTCTCAGCAGTAAAACTGACAAGCCAGCCTGCCAGGATTGAGGCCCCGCCCATGGACTCACAGGTTTATACTGTTTGTGCAGTGACTCGACACATGTCGAGAAAGGCTGCCGAAGTAACTATAGAATTGGCTGAGACGTTTTTACCAGCCTTGTAGCAGGGGGGGTTAGAAAGTGAAAAGAAGGAGTGTAGTGAAACAGGAGGAAGTGGGGGAGTTGAGGCAGACTTATCATTAGCAAGGAAGGACTTTGTACAGACACAGGAGCGAGGCAAGGAGCTGATGGTTTTGACAGAGACAGCTCTCTCTGAAGCAGAATTAAAAAGGGAGCCAGTAGGCTATTGTGTGGAGGAGGGAGTGCTAAGGAAGAAAGGGAGACCAAGTACTGTGCCCGCAGATGAGGAATGGGGGATGGTGCCAAAAATTTATGGGGCTGAGATTCTTAACCTGGCCCACAAGATACCCCTCGGTGGACGTTTTGGGAGGAGGAAAACAGTCGGCGGAATCATGAAAGAGTTCTACTGGCCACGCAGGAGGAAGGATGTTATTGACTATTGTAGATGTGAGTTAACACAGTTAGAGGCTATTAACATGTTAAAAGCTCACCATGATCAGAAAACAGATCTAGCTGGTGATATCATGAAAATTATTGAGGCTAGGGTGCCACTTGATAAGGGGAGGACCCATTTTGAAAAGATAAGTGTGGTGCTGACCAGATGGGAGAACTCTATTGTGTTGACCAACTTTGCTGATGAGTTCTCTCACTTAATCCCCAAACAAAGCGACCCGCTAAGAGAGCTAATTAAACGGCACGCACACGTATGTCCGAATGTCCCGAGGCGATGCAGAGAGCCGGGACATGGGATTGTTGTCACATCAGGTCAGCCTAGTGAGCAACACCCCTATAGAATGATTAATTCAGTGACAAAAGGGCTAAAGAACACAGAAGTGTATATTGGCGATGTAGTGGTCTGGAGTGACACGTGGGAGGAGCACATTGTGGCACTGTTTAAACGGCTGTCCAAAGCCAACCTCACAGTGAACCTCGCAAAAAGTGAGTTTGGCCATGCGAAGGTAACTTATCTGGGATTTGTGGTAAGACAGGGGCAGCTGGCACCGATGCAAGTTAAGGTGCGGGCTATCTCTGACGTCCCAACCCCGACAGACAAGAGAGCCCTGAGAAGGTTCTTGGAGATGGGGGGGGAGAGTACTATAGGAAGTTTTGCAAGAACTTTGCGGATATTACCCACCCTCTTACTAAACTCTTGCCAAAGAATGCTAAGTTGGTATGGGACGACCCTTGTTATCTTGGTCCGGGACGAAAACCACTGAGAAGTTACACTGATCACAGCTCATTAGTGTTTTTGGCCACCATGAAGTTTGCTAAGTTGGAGCCTGGTCTTAGAGGATTATTAAAATAACACATATAAAAAGAACGGAAAATGTGATTGCTGACTGTCTGTCAAGGTGTTGGCAACTTAAAGTTCTCTGTGTTAGCCAAAGAGCTGATGAACATGTATATTTGTGTGTATCTAATAATGTATTCATGCCTATAATTTTAACCCAGTAAAAATCCTTTGAAGGGTAGGAGTGTGACCAAGTTTTCAGAAGATGCCGATAAGAGAGATAAGAGAGAGACAAATGGAGGAAACATTCAAAATGCTAATAAGAGAGAGACGAGAGGGATTAACGAAAAGGAGACACAGTTCCGAGTATTGTCAGAGACCGGTTGCTTTGAACCTGAACTGTTTGAAGTTTGATGGACAGGCGATACCCCAGCAGGGGGATAAAAGGAACAGGTTCGCTAAGGCAAGGGACACACCACCACACCACGAGATCACGAGACAACGAGACCCTGGAAGTGCAGTGTGCCCCCACAAGTTGGTGTGAGTTTTGGAGTTCTGGTCGCGGGACCAACCATAGACGCACAGGGTGAGACAGTATGATCGGCGGGAACCTGGTGTGTGTGTCCACCCTTGCCTGGGTGCCGGGTTCACTGCTGAAGAACGATTGTATCCGGAACGGAGGGGTCACAGTTGGTGACCTCAGAAGACATTAAAAAGGGCTCGCGCCAAAAGCTAACTGCGAGGAATATCAAAGGTCTGTTGAATCCGATTTGAATATCAGCATTCGTTCTGCCTCTCTCCCCAACGGCACGATGGCGATTACTGCGAACTGAAACTGAACTGAACTCTGTGTCACTTGAGACTGATCGTTTTACCCCTAGACTGCGATAGAGCTTGATTGATCCTATTATCCTAGTTCTGTGTGCATGTGTGTTTATTCATTGCTAACCTGTTGCATTTATATCCTTACTATTAGAGTACTGTGTTACTTATTTCTTTAATAAAACTTTATTAGTTCCAGTAATCCAGACTCCAACTAAGTGGTCCATTTCTGCTGGTTTGGCAACCCAATTACGGGGTACGTAACATAAGGTTTTAAAAACTTCCCAATCCTCTGCCTTCCCACTAATTTTTGCTTCCTTGTATGCCCTGTCCTTTGCCTTAACTTTGGCTTTGACTTCTCTTGTCACCCACGGTTGCATCCTTTTTCCATTTGAAAATTTCTTCTTTTTTGGAATATACCTGTCTTGCACCTTCCTCACTTCTCGCATAAACTCCAGCCACTGCTGCTCTGCCGTCTTTCCCGCCAGTGTCCCTTTCCAGTCAACTTTGGTCAGTTCCTCTCTCATGCCACTGTAATTTCCTTTACTCCACTGAAATACGGACACATCAGATTTTGCCACTTCTCTTTTTCAAATTTCACAGTGAACTCAATCATGTTATGATCACTGCCTCCTAAGGGTTCCTTCACCCCAATCTCTCTAATCATCTCTGGTTCATTACACAATACCCAATCCAGTACAGCCAATCCCCTAGTGGGCTCAACAACAAGCTGTTCTAAAAAGCCATCTCGCAGACATTCTACAAATTCTCTCTCTTGAGATCCAGTGCCGACCTGATTTTCCCAATCCACTCGCATGTTAAAATCCCCCACAAATAACACTGCCCTTCTGACAAGCCTTTTCTATTTCCTGTTGTAATTTGTAGTCCACATCCCTGCAGCTGTTTGGAGGCCTATAAATAACTGCCATCAGGGTCCTTTTACCCCTGCAATTTCTTAGCTCAACCCATAAAGATTCTGCACCTTCTGATCCTATATTACCTCTTTCTAATGATTTAATATCATTTCTTACCAATAAAGCCACGCCTCCCCCTCTGCCTACCTTCCTATCCTTCCAATACACCATGTATCCTTGGATGTTCAGCTCCCAGAGACATGCATCCGTTAGCCACGTCTCAGTGATGGCCACAATATCATATCAGAGGGTGGTTGTACATGGCACATATTCTGCCCGGAGGGTGGTAACCAGTGGTGTTTCACACAATCTGTTCTGGGACCCCTGTTCTTTGTGATGTTTACGAATGTCTTGGATGAGGAAGTGGAAGGGTGGGTTTGTAAATTTGCAGATGACACGAAGATTGTTAAAAGAGTCACAGAGTCATTGAGAAATACAACACAGAAACAGGCCCTTTGGCCCATCTAGTCCATGCCAAAAGGATTTAAACTGCCTACTACCATTGGCCTGCACCAGAACCTTAGCCCTCCATATCCCTACTGTCCATGTACCTATCCAAACTTTGCCTAACCTTGAAGTCGAGCTCCCATGCACTAATTGTGCTGACATCTCTGGTGACCCTCTGAGTGAAGAGGTTTCCCCTCATGTGCTCCTTAAACTTCTCACCTTTCACTCTTAACCCATGACCTCTGGTTGTAGTTCCACCAACCTCAGTGGAAAAATGCCTGCTTGCATTTATCCTATCTATACCCCTCATAATTTTGTATACCTCTATCAAATCTCCTCACAGTCTTTTACATACTAAAGAATACAGTCCTAACCTATTCAACCTTTCCTTGTAACTCAGGTCCTCTATACCTGGCAACATCCTTGTAAATTTTCACTGTACTCTTTTAACCTTATTTATAACTTTCCTGTACGTAGGTGACCCAAACTACACACAATGCTTCAAATTAGGCCTCACCATTGTCTTAGACAATTTCAACATAATATTCTATCTCCTGTACTCAGTACTTTGATTTAGGAAGGCTAATGTGCCAAAAACTTTCTTTATGACCCTGTCCACTTGTGATGCCACTTTCAACGAATTGTGGAGCTGTATTTTCAGATCCCTTTGTTCTACCACACTCCTCAGTACCCTACTGTTTAAGACCTACCGTGGTTGGTCTTACTGAAGTTCAACCCCTGGCATTTGTCTGCATTAAATTCCATCTGGCACCATCTGCCATTTTTGGCCCATTTTTCCAGCTGATCATGCAAGCCATGATCGCCGCCTTCACTGTCCACAACACCCCCAATTTTGGTGTCATCCACAAATTTACTGAACTAATTAACCACATTATCATCCAGATCATTGATATAGATGATAAACAGCAATAGACCCCGCACTGATCTCTGTGGCACTCCACTAGTCACAGGCCTCCAGTCAGAGAGGCAACCATCTAATACCACTCTCTGCTTTCTCCCACAAAGCCAATGTCTAATCCAGTTTACTACCTCACCTTGAATGCTCGGCGACTGAAACTTCTTGACCAACCTCCCATGTGAGACCATGTTAAGTGTCTTGCTAAAATCCTTTTAGACATCATTGACTGCCTTACCTTAATCCACTTTCCTGGTAACTTCCTCAAAATACTCAATAAGATTGTTTAGACACAACTTGCTATGCACAAACCCATGCTGACTATCCCTAATCAGTTCATGTCCATCCAAATACTTAGATATCTGGTTCTTTAGAATACATTCCCATAACTTTTTCCACAACTGATGTCAGACGCACTGGCCTATAATTTAGTAGTTTATGTTTAGAGCCTTTCTTAAACAGCAGAACAACATTGGCTATCCGCCAATCCTCTGGTACCTCTTCTGTTGCTAAGGATAATTTAAATATCTCTACAAGAGCCCCAGCAATTTTGCACTTGCCTCCCATAGGGTCTGAGGGAACACCTTGTCAGGCCCTGGGAATTAACCCAAACTGATATGCCTCAGGATAGTAAACACCTCCTCCTCTGTAAATTCTACAGGGTCCATGAAATTGATGCTGCTTTGCCTCACTTCTATAGACTCTGTGTCCAATTTTTGAGTAAATACAGATGCAAAAAAATTATTTAAAATCTTCCCCATCTGTTTTGGTTCCACACATGGATTACCATTCTGATCTTTCAGAGGACCAATTTTGTCCCTTAGAATTCTTTTGCTCTTAACATATCAGTAGAATCCCCTAGGATTCTCCATTACCTTAACCATATAACCATATAACTATTACAGCATAGAAACAGGCCATCTTGGCCCTTCTAGTCCGTGTCGAACTCTTACTCTCACCTGCACTCAGCCCATAACCCTCCATTCCTTTCCTGTCCATATAGCTATCCAATTTAACTTTAAATGACAATATCAAACCTGCCTCTACCACTTCTGCAGGAAGCTCGTTCCACACAGCTACCACTCTCTGAATAAAGAAGTTCCCCCTCATGTTACCCCTAATCTTTTGACCTTTAACTCTCAACTCATGTCCTCTTGTTTGAATCTCCCCTACTCTCAATTGAAAAAGCCTATCCACGTCAACTCTGTCTATCCCCCTCATAATCTTAAATACCTCTACCAAGTCCCCCCTCAACCTTCTACGCTCCAAAGAGTAAAGACCCAACTTGTTCAATGTTTCTCTGTAACTTAGGTGATGAATCCCAGATAACATTCTCGTAAATCTTCTCTGTACTCTCTTTATTTTGTTGACATCTTTCCTATAATTCGGTGACCAGAACTATACACAATACTCTAAATTTGGCCTTACCAATGCCTTGTACAATTTTAATATTAGATCCCAACTCCTGTACTCAATAATGAGGAAATCTGCAGATGCTGGAATTTCAAGCGCACACATAAAAGTTGCTGGTGAATGCAGCAGGCCAGGCAGCATCAATAGAAAGAGGTACAGTCGACGTTTCAGGCCGAGACCCTTTGTCAGGACTAACTGAAAGAAGAGCTAGTAAGAGATTTGAAAGTGGGAGGGGGAGGGATGGAGCCAAGAGCTGGACAGTTGATTGGCAAAAGGGATATGAGAGGATCATGGGACAGGAGGCCTAGGGAGAAAGAAAAGGGGGAGGGGGGGAAAAAGCCCAGAGGATGGGCAAGGGGTATAGTGAGAGGGACAGAGGGAGAAAAAGGAGAGAGAGAAAAAGAATGTGTGTATATAAATAAATAACGGATGGGGTACAAGGGGGAAGTGGGGCATTAGCGGAAGTTTGAGAAGTCAATATTCATGCCATCAGGTTGGAGGCTACCCAGACGGAATATAAGGTGTTGTTCCTCCAACCTGAGTGTGGCTTCATCTTGACAGTAGAGGAGCCCGTGGATAGACATATCAGAATGGGAATGGGACGTGTAATTAAAATGTGTGGCCGCTGGGAGATCCTGCTTTCTCTGGCAGACAGAGCGTAGGTGTTCAGCGAAATGATCTCCCAGTCTGCGTCAGGTCTCGCCAATATATAGAAGTCCACATCGGGAGCACCGGACGCAGTTTGTCACCCCAGCCGACTCACAGGTGAATTGTCGCCTCACCTGGAAGGACTGTCTGGGGCCCTGAATGGTGGTAAGGGATGCTCTGATTTATAAAGGCCAGCATACCAAAAGCTTTCTTCACCATCCTATCCACGTAAGATTTCACCTTCAGGGAACTATGCACTATTACTCCTAAATCCCTCTGTTCTACTGCATTCTTCAATGCCCTACCATTTACCATGTATGTCCTATTTTGATTAGTCCTACCAAAATGTAACGCCTCAGATTTATCAGGATTAAACTTCATCTGCTATCTTTCAGCCCACTCTTCTAACTGGCTAAATCTCTCTGCAAGTTTTGAAAACCTACTTCATTATCCACAACACTCATCAAAGTTGCTGGTGAACGCAGCATCTCTAGGAAGAGGTACAGTTGATGTTTCAGGCTGAGACCCTCCGTCAGGACTAACTTTGTTAAAAAGAATCTTAAGATTCTTTTTACATTCTTTATATTCCTCCAGCATCTCATTTACTCCATGCTGCCTATATTTATTGTAGGTATCTATCTTCTTCCGAACCAAGTTCCCAATATTCCTTGAAAACCATGGCTCTCTCAAACTTTTAACCTTTCCTTTCAATCTAACAGGAACATAAAGATTCTGTACCCTCAAAATTTCACTTTTAAATTACCTCTATTACATCTCTTCCCATAAAACAAATAATCCCACTACACTCCTTCTAAATCCTTTCGTATCCCCTTCAAGTTAGCCTTTCTCCAATCAAAAACCTCAACCCTGGGTCCAGACCTATCCTTCTCCATAATTATATTGAAACTAACAGCATTATGATCACTGGACCAGAAGTGCTCCCCAACACAAACCCCCATCACTTGACCAATCTCATTCCCTAACAGGAGATCCAACACTGCCCCGTCTCTAGTTGATACCTCTATGTATTGCTGCAAAAAACTACCCTGCACACATTTTACAAACTCCAAACCATCCAGCCCTTTTACAGTATGGGCTTCCCAGTCTATGTGTGCCCTTGTCTGCCAGAGCAACTTTATGCCTTCTTTTAGACCTCCTAATTTCCTGCTTGTGTTCTCTTGCATTTCTTATACTCCTTAAGCACTTCATTTGTTCCAACCTTCCTATACCTGTTATGCTGCTCCTTTTTTCTCTGAACCAGGGCTTGTACTCTCAAAATTTCACTTTCGATAGCCTCCCACTTACCAAATACACCTTCAGCAGATAACGGCCTGTCCCAATCCACACTTTCCAGATTCTTTCTGATACCTTCAAAATTGATCTTTCTCCAATTTAGAACCTCAACCCACACACCAATATTGTATATTTACTTTTAAACGTATGGCATTGTGGTCATTAGATGCAAAGTGTTCACCAACACAAGCTTTTGTCATCTGCCCTATCTCATACCCTAATAAGCAGATCCAATATCACACACTCTCTTATTGGGACTTCTACATACTGATTAAAGAACATTTCCTGAACACAGTAGACAAACTCTATCTCACTTAGCCCTCTTACAGTACTGGAACCCCAGTCTAATACGTGGAAAGTCTGTCACGTCAAGAACAATGGAACCCTGGAATATTTGAGCTGCCAGTTCTGCCTCGTCTGCAACTAAGTCTCACTAATGGCTACAACTTCATAATTTCCGGTGTTGATCCATGCCCTGAGCTCATCTGCCTTTCCTATGATGCCTTTTGAATGCAGCTCTGGACATTAGTCATACCTTTTTCTTCCTGACTTTGTCTGAGGTCTTAACAACATGTTTCCACAACCTCTCCACTAAGTGTTCTGGTACTCTTGTTCCATCCCTTTGCAACTGTGGTTTAAGTCCCACCATGTAGCATTAGCAAACCTTCCCACTCAGATATTTGTCCTCTTCTAGTTCAGGTGCAAACTGGATGAACTACAACAATTGTTCATCCCAGTTTGGCAAAAGAATAAATAAAGGAAGGTAGTGCACCCGTGGCTGACAAGGGAAATTAGGGATAGTATCAATTAAAAAGAAGAAGCATACAAATTAACCAGAAAAAGTGGCTCACCTGAGGACTGGGAGAAATTCAGAGTTCAGCAGAGGAGGACAAAGGGCTTAATTAGGAAGGGGAAAAAAGATTATGAGAGAAAACTGGCAGGGAACATAAAAACTGACTATAAAAGCTTTTATAGATATGTGAAAAGAAGAAGATTGGTTAAGACAACTGTAGGTCCCCTACAGACAGAAACAGGTGAATTGATTATGGGGAGCAAGGACATGGCAGACCAATTGAATAACTACTTTGGTTCTGTCTTCACTAAGGAGGACATAAATAATCTTCCGGAAATAGTAGGGGACAGAGGGTCCAGTGAGATGGAGGAACTGAGGGAAATACATGTTAGTAGGGAAGTGGTGTTAGGTAAATTGAAGGGATTAAAGGCAGATAAATCCCCAGGGCCAGATGGTCTGCATCCCAGAGTGCTTAAGGAAGCAGCCCAAGAAATAGTGGATGCATTCGTGATAATTTTTCAAAACTCTTTAGGTTCTGGACTAGTTCCTGAGGTTTGGAGGGTGGCTAATGTAACCCCACTTTTTAAAAAAGGAGGGAGAGAGAAACCGGGGAATTATAGACCGGTTAGCCTGACATCGGTGGTGGGGAAAATCCTAGAGTCAGTTATCAAAGATGTGATAACAGCACATTTGGAAAGCGGTAAAATCATCGGACAAAGTCAGCATGGATTTGTGAAAGGAAATTCATGTCTGACGAATCCCATAGAATTTTTTGAGGATGTAACTAGTAGAGTGGATAGGGGAGAACCAGTGGATGTGGTATATTTGGATTTTCAAAAGGCTTTTGACAAGGTCCCACACCGGAGATTAGTGCGCAAACTTAAAGCACACAGTATTGGGGGTAAGGCATTGATGTGGATAGAGAATTGGTTGGCAGACAGGAAGCAAAGAGTGGGAATAAACGGGACCTTTTCAGAATGGCAGGCAGTGACTAGTGGGGTACCGCAAGGCTCAGTGCTGGGACCCCAGTTGTTTACAGTATATATTAATGACTTAGATGAGGGAATTAAATGCAGCATCTCCAAGTTTGCGGATGACACGAAGCTGGGCAGCAGTGCTAACTGTAAGGAGGATGCTAAGAGGATGCAGGGTGACTTGGATAGGTTTGGTGAGTGGGCAAATTCATGGCAGATGCAATTTAATGTGGATAAATGTGAGGTTATCCACTTTGGTGGCAAAAACAGGAAAACAGATTATTATCTGAATGGTGGCCGATTAGGAAAAGGGAAGGTGCAATGAGACCTGGGTGTCATTAAGTCATTGAAAGTGGACGTGCAGGTACAGCAGACGGTGAAAAATGCGAATGGTATGCTGGCATTCATAGCAAGAGGATTCGAGTACAGGAGCAGGGAGGTACTACTGCAGATATACAAGGCCTTGGTGAGACCACACCTGGAGTATTGTGTGCAGTTTTGGTCCCCTAATCTGATGAAAGACATCTTTGGCATAGAGGGAGTACAAAGAAGGTTCACCAGATTGATTCCTGGGATGGCAAGAGTTTCATATGATGAAAGACTGGATCGACTAGGCTTATACTCATTGGAATTTAGAAGATTGATGGGGGATCTCATTGAAACATATAAAATACTAAAGGGATTGGACAGGCTAGATGCAGGAAGATTGTTCCCGATGTTGGGGAAGTCCAGAACGAGGGGGTCACAGTTTGAGGATAAAGGAGAAGCCTTTTAGGACCGAGATTAGGAAAAACTTCTTCACACAGAGAGTGGTTAATCTGTGGAACTCTCTGCCACAGGAAACAGTTGAGGCCAGTTCATTGGCTATATTTAAGAGGGAGTTAGATATGGCTCTTGTGGCTAAAGGGATCAGGGGTATGGGGGGGAAGGCTGGTACAGGGTTCTGAGTTGGATGATCAGCCATGATCGTACTGAATGGCGGTGCTGGCTCGAAGGGCCGAATGGCCTACTCCTGCACCTATTTTCTATGTTTCTATGTCTCTTCTGTATATTCTCACCTTCCTTGGAAGGGAACCCAATGATCCAAAAATCTTATGCCCTCCCTCCTACACCAACTCCTTAGCCATGTGTTAAGCTGAATAATCTTCCTATTTCTGGTCTCACTAGCATGTGGCATGGGTAGTAGTCCTGAGATCACAACCCTGGAGCTTCTGCCCTCTATCTTAGCATCTAACTCCCTGAACTTCCTTTGTAGAACCTCATCACTCATTCTACCCATGTCATTGGCACTTACATGGACCACTACCTCTGGCTGTCACCATCTCACTTAAGAATGCTGAAGACTTGATCTGAAATGTTCCGGGCCCTGGCACCCTGGAGGCAACGTACCAACGTACCTCTATACATCCCGCAAGAGGAGCTTTCCACTATTGTGCTTGGCATCTCTACTGTCCTAACTGAAGGGGAGAATAAAACCTCTACCTACAGCTTTTTTTGCCTTCTCTATCTGAAGCTTCTCCTTGTTGAAGCCTCGATGAGCTAAAGCCTCAAATTCTCCACTCTGATTCTGTCCACTCCAAAGATATTGTAGGTTACAAAGGGTTACTGACTAGACACAGAGCAGGTCAGAAAATTGGCAGATGGATTTCGATCCAGAAAAGACAGGTGATTCATAAGACCTTAAGATGTGGAAGCAGAATTAGGCCATTTAGCCCATTGAGCCTGCTCTGCCAATTCACCATGGTTGATTCATTTTCTCTCTCAACTCCAATCTCCCCATATCCCTTCATGGCCTGGCTAACCAAGAATCTATCAACCTTTGTGTTATATATACCCAATGACTTGGCCTCCACAGCTGCCTGTGGCAATGAATTCCACAGACTTGCCACTCTCTGGCTAACAAAACTCCTCCTCATATCTGTTCTCAAAGGGCGCCCCTCTATTCTGAGGCTGTGTACTCTCTTCTTAGAATCTCCTACCATAGGAAGCAGCTTCTTCACATACATTCTATCGAGGCCTTTCAACATTAGATAGGCTTTAATTAGCTCACCCCTCATTCTTCTGAATTCCAGTGAGTACAGGCCCATCATACGCTTTTCCTATGATAAGCCTTTCATTCCTGCAATCATTTTTGTGAACCTTCTTTGAACCCTCTCCAATGTCAGCACATCATTTCGTAGATAAGGGGCCCAAAACTGTTCTCAATACTCCAAGTGAGGCCTCACCAATGCTTTATAAAGCCTCAGCATTACATCCTTTTATATTCTAGTCCTCTTGAAATGAATGCTAACATTACATTACCTTCCTCACTGACTCAACCTGCAAATCAGGTGACTTATCGACCTCCAGACCTTTCAGTTTCCAAGATCCTTCTCCGTAGTAATGTCAACTTCACACTCTTTATAAAGAGTAAAAGAGAGGTGAGAGTAAATATCAGACTGCCAGAAAATGGCACTGGAGATATAGTAACAGGGGACAAGGAAATGGCAGTGGAACTGAATGAGTATTTTGCATTAGTCTTCACTGTGGACAGAATTTCCTGAGTACCAAGGGGCAGATATAAGTGCAGGGAGGCGGTGCTTGGGAAATTGAAAGGACAGAAGGTAGATAAATTGCCTGAAGCAATTGGTCTACACCCCAGGGTTCTGAAAGAGGTAGCTGAAGAGAATTTGGAAGCATTAATAATGATCTTTCAAGAATCAATAGATTCTGAAATGGTTCCAGAAAATTGTCACTTCATTCTTCAAGAAAGGAGAGAGGCAGATGAGAAGTAATTATAGGCCAACTAGCCTATCTTCAGTGTTTGGGAAGATGTAGGAGTCAATTGTTAAGGATGTGGTTTCAGATAACTTGGAGGGACATAACAAAGTAGGCCAAAATGAACATGGCTTCCTTAAGGGAAAATCTTGCCCGTCATATCTGTTGGAATTCTTTGAACTAGTTATAAACAGGATAGACAAAGAAGAATCGGTGGATATTGTGTTCTTGGATTTTCAGAAGGTCTTTGACAAATTGCCACACATGAGGCTGCTTAACAAGTTAAGAGCTCTTGGTATTACAGGAAAGATACTAGCATGGATAGAGCATTGCTTGATTGGCAAAAGGCAAAGAGTGGGAGTAAAGAGATCCTGAATTGGTTGCCAGTGACTAGTGGTGTTCCACAGTGGTCTGTGTTGGGACCACTTCTTCTTATGTTGTATGTCAACAATTTGGATGATGAAATTGATGGCTTTATAGCCAGTTAGCAGATAATACGAAGATAGGTGGCGGGGCAGATAGTGTTGAAGCAGAGAGTCTGCAGAAGGACTTAGACAGATTAGGAGAATGGGCAAAGAGGTGGCAGATGGAATACAGTGTTGGAAAATGTATGGTCATGTGCTTTGGTAGAGGGAATAAAAGCATACAGTATTTTGTAAGTGGGAAGAAAGTTCAAAAATCTGAGGTACAAAGAAATTTGAGAGTCCTCATGCAGGATTCCCTAAAGGTTAATTTGCAGGTTGAATCGGTGCTGAAGAAGGCAAATTAAATGTTGGCATTCATTTCAAGAACACTAGAATATAAAAGCAAGGATGTAATATTGAGGCTTTATATAATATTAGTGAGGCCTCACTTGGAGTACTGTGAGCAGTTTTGGGCCCCTTATTATCAAAAGGATGTGCTGACACTGGAAGGATTCAAAGGAGGTTCAAGAAAATTATTCCAGGATTGAATGGTTTGTCATATGACGAGCATATGATGGCTCTGGGGTATCAACTTGAATCCAGAAAAATGAGTGGTAAACTAATTGAAACCTATAGAATGGTGAAAGGCCTTGATAGAGTGGATGTGGAGAGGATGTTTCCTATGGTGGAAGAGTCCATTTCTCGCCACTTAAAGCTTCAAGGAAGATTTAAATCATCAAGGGCAAGTGCAGAAGGTGAGCAGATGTTCAGTAGCGTCTCACTGTGATGACTGGCCTCTCTCTCCCTCTCTCCCCTTGCTGCCAGAGGAAGGTATCTCTGTTTGACAGTCTCTCTCTCTCTCTCTTTCATCCACTGCTTCTGGAAGAAGGTCCCTGTGTTCAAATGGCCTCGGTCTCTCCCTCTCCCTCTCGCTCAATGCTGCCAGAGTCCTGGGTCTAGGGCAAGGTTTACTTCACATGGTTTGTGCTGTAGTTCACAATAAGATGTGTTTCTGGTTTCTGGGCATTCTTTTTTGTTACTATTTTGTGTGATTTTGACTGACTCTGTGGCCTGAAATTAATGAACGACACAGAGCTAGATTGAACTGAACTGAATATGCCTGGACTAGTTTGATAATTTGTGGTTTGGCATTTTATATTCTGTGGGTTTTTGTCCTTTTTTATCATTTGCGTGAATTGTTCCTTTTTTTTTTGTGCGTTGGGAGTTCGATTTTTTTTAACATATTCCAGGCTTTCGTTCTTTGTTTCATGGTTGCCTGTGGAAGACGAATCTCAGGGCTGTATACTGAATATGTACTTTGATAATAAAGGTACGTTGAATACTTGATCAGCCCTGATGAAATGTCTGCTCCTACATCTTATGGCCTTATCATTATCAAGTGGATAAACCTAAATTGGGGATTGCTTCTGGGGTCTGCTATATGTGACTGAGTGAAGGGCAGGACTGGCAGTGTAATGTTCCAGGGTATAGATGCTACAGCCATGATAGAAGTACAGTTAAACTAGGAAGGGGGTTATCTTTTTAATAAGGAGAACATAACAGTGATACGTAGAGATGATGTTTAGTTAGGACCTTTGAGTAGAAGTTAGAAAAGTGAAGAAGAAGAATATATTACAGACCCCCAAATAGTCAGTAGGAACTTGAGGAACAGGTACATAGAGAAATTCCTCATAATTGTAAGAATAAGAAGGTTGTACTAGTGGGAGATTTCTCCAGTGTTAACTAGGCCACCTGGAATGGATAGAATCTGTAGTGAGTCCAGGACTGGAGGTTTCGGAGCAATTTTGGAGCTGCTGTTAGGAACTGAATCAGAATCAGTTTATTATCAGTGACACATGCAGGGAAATTTGTTCCTTTGTAGCAGCAGTACAGTGCAAGACATAAAAAATAACTATAGGTTAAAATAAATAGTTAGATAAATAGATAGATGGAGAGACAGATGAATAAGTAGTGCCACAAGGAATAGTGAAGTAGTGGTTATGGTTCCATGGACTGTTTAGAAAATTAATGGAAGAGAGGGCAAAGCTGTTCCTAAAATGTTGAGTGTGAATCTTCAGTACTTCCTCCCCAATTCTACTATTGAAAAGGGGGCATGTTCTAGATGGTAAGCATTCCTAATGATAGATGCCAACTTTTGGAGGCACTATCTTTTGAAAATTTACTCAATGGTGGGGAGGATTGTGCCGTTGATTGAGCTGACTGAACCTACAATTCTCTTGTGATTATTGTAGCATCCATACCCGGCTGTGATGCAACCAAATTACTCTCCACTGTACGTCCATAGAAATTTTCAAGTCTTTTGGTGACATAGAAGCAGAATTAGGCCTTTTGACTAGGGTTGCCAACTGTCCCATATTAGCCGGGACATCCCATATATTGGGCTAAATTGGTTTATGCCATACGGGACCGCCCTTGTCCCGTATTTCCCCTGCTAAGGTAGAGCGTTCCTATGAAACTGTTTGTAAGCCGAAATGGTGTAAAGCGAAGAAGCAATTACCATTATTTTATATTGGAAAAATTTTTGAGCGTTCCCAGACCCAAAAAATAGCCTACCAAATCATACCAATAACACATAAAACCTAAAATAACACTAACATATAGTAAAAGCAGGAATGATATGATAAATACACAAACTATATAACGTAGAAATAATGTATGTACAGTGTATCAGAATCGGGAAGATTAAGCCAAAACCGATTTGTAGAAAAAAATCAGCACGTCACGTATGCGCACATCACGCATGCGCACACAGGTGCCCGCGCAAGGCTTCATGGTCATGGTAGACTTCCTCGGGGTAAACACAAGTGTCCCGTATTTGACTGCGACTTTTGTCCCTTATTTGGGAGTGAGAAAGTTGGCAACCCTACTTTTGACCTGTTGAGTCTTCTCCATCATTTCACGATGGCTGATCCGTTTCCTCTCATCCACATCTCTTGCCTTCTCCCCATAACTTTTCACACCCTGTCTTCAAGAACCTATCAACCTCCACCTTAAATGCACCCAGTGACCTGGCCTCCACAGCTGCCTTTGGCAATGAATTCATCAGATTCACCATCCTTCGGCTAAAGACACTCCTCCTTATCTCTGTTTGAAATGGATGTCCCTCTATTTTTAGATTATGAGAACACTCAGTCCTCTTTTATTGTCATTTAGAAATGCATACATGCATTAAGAAATGATACAATGTTTCTTCAGAGTGATATCACTGAAAACAGGACAAACCAAAGACTAACACTGACAAAACCACATAATTATAACATATAGTTACAGCAGTGTGCGTGACCAAGTGGTTAAGGCATCGGTCTAGTGATCTGAAGGTTGCTAGTTCGAGCCTCAGCTGAGGCAATGTGTTGTGTCCTTGAGCAAGGCACTTAACCACACATTGCTCTGCAACGACACTGGTGCCAAGCTGTATCGGCCCTAGTGCCCTTCCCTTGGACAACATCGGTGGCATGGAGAGGGGAGACTTGCAGCATGGGCAACTGCTGGTCTTCCATACAACCTTGCTCTGGTCTGCACCCTGGAAACCTTCCAAGGTGCAAATCCATGGTCTCATGAGACTAACGGATGCCTATAAAACAGCAGTGCAAAGCAATACCATAATTTGATGAAGAACAAACCATGGGCACAGTAAAAAAAAGTCTCAAAAGATCCCGAGTAGATTGACTCCCGAGTCCCTGATAGCAGGCAGCAAAAGGGAGAAAATCTCTGCCATAAACCTCCAGGCACCGTCAACTTGCCGATGCCTTGGAAGCAGCCGACCACAGCCAACACTGAGTCCATCCGTCGGAAAACTTCGTGCCTCCGACCAGCCCTCTGATACAGTCTCCCGAGCGCCCTCCTCTGCCGAGCGCCTTTGACCTAGCCCCAGCCGCTGAAACAAGCAAAGCTGAGGATTTCGGGGCCTTCTGCTCTGGAGATTTCGGTTACCACACAGTAGCAGCGGCAGTGAAGCAGGCATTTCAGAAGTTTTCCAGATGTCCCTCCGTACTCTCACGTCTGTCTCCATCAAATCAGAATTGTGCATGGTCCCCTACTTGACAGATAACAGATATTCAACACTGGAGAGGCCGTGTGCGCTGCCGTCGCGTATTTTGAGGCTGTGCCCTCTGGTTATAGACTCCCCCACCTTAAGAAACATCCTGTCCACATCCACTCTATCTAGGCCTTTCAACATTCGATATGTTTCAATGAGATCCCCTCATTCTTCTAAATTCCGGCAAGTACAGACCCACAGTTTTGAAGCACTGCTCAAATAACACTTGTATTCCAGGAATCATTCTCCTGAACCTTCTCTGAGCCCTCTGCAATGTCAGCACATCCTTTCTTAAATAAGGGCCCCAAATCTGCTCACGATACTCCAAGTGAGGCCTCAACAGTGTCTTATAGAGCCTCAAGAGTTAAAAAATACACGTGGACTAAGATGTTAACTGTCCTGTGCTATCACCAGTGGGATCATCAGTTGATCTGCCACCTGTCTTCAGGAGTTTTGGCCCGCTTATGATCAAGACTCCCTCAAGGTGTGGGCCAGCAGTGCTAAAGTTCCACCTCCAACTGGTGAGCTTAAAAACTTGGTATCTGCCTCTATCAGAGTTGTTGGTCACTTCCATCCAACAGATAGTCTACTCTTCAGGTGTCTACGCAACTACTGAAGGGTTTGCAAGATGTGTGTACACTGTCTGACTATCTGCCCCTCTGGACATACTTGGTCCACACCCATGCTGATCCTTTCTCTGCTGCCTCAGCTACAGCCCTGCTGGTTGACTTGATCTCTCTCCTAGTGAAGCCAAGGTCACGCAGCCACTTCTGGAAAGTGAACGCAATAAACCCACGGCAGCCTACTTCGAATGGATAGCATGAGACCTTCCACCCTCTGTCTCTGCACTTTGATCTTAATTCTGCATATTTGGTTAACTTGCACTCATGGGCTTCATCGATGTTGTCTTCCCAGGGGACTGTGAGTTCACCAATAACTGCTTCTCTACTGGTGTCAGACCATACGATTATATCTGGACGCAATGTTGTGAAAGCTATTTGCTCCGGGAAACTGCCTTTCCCGTCCAGGTCGGCCTTGACACACCAATCATTGGCTGAAGAAAGTATGCTTGATCGTGAGCCTGCGCTGTACACCCTTGACTTGGAGCCTTCTTTCACAAATGATATGTGATATTCTGTGCAGCCTGGGGCATGAGATAAGTTGTGCTGCAGTACTCTCTGCTCAACTGCTTCTGTTACAACTTTGAGAACGTTGTTATGTCTCCAAGTGTACATGCCGCTGGAAAGATTGACTCTGCATACACTCAAAATATGTTGAAGTGTTCCCTTTTCGCCACAAGCAGCACACCTGTCTGTCTTATCTTCATACCAGGTGCTGAGGTTGGCAGGTGTTGGGAGCAGATCGTACGCTGCTCTGCATAGAAGAGAAATGTGGAGCGGTTCCATCTGCCACAGAACATTCCAAGATAGATGTCGTCGTTCAACACATTCCCATCAGGTCCAAGCCCCCTGTTTGGCCAGGCCAGCTATTTTAGCTAACCTCTTCTTCTCTTCTACCTCTCGGATTTCTTGTGTTACAAGCTCATGGCGCTCCTTACCTGTAGAAGATGACTACCACTTGTGGGTTTTCATCCAAGTCCCTGGCAGCCTAGCTGGATAGCCCCAGCCATCTCCTTGTGCTTCAATCTAGACTCTGCTTCATCAACTGCTACACGGGCTGACCACTTCCTGCCTGATCTCACGTCCGACTGGGTGTTCTTGATGACAGGGTCTTTTGAGTCTCGAAGCATCAAGAATGTTCTTACCTTGGCTACCTTGACCTCTTCAACAAGGGATTGCACTGGGATAGTAAGCTTTGTCTGGCTACTGTGGAGGCTGGGAAGGCTGCTCGGTACTCCAAGCCACTTCTTCACGTACTTGTTGATCTTCTGTTCCATTGCCTCAACATGGGACATTGCCACTTCATAGACAGTTAGTGGCCACATTATCCGTGGCATCAGTCCATACTGCAAGCACCACAACTTCAATTTACCAGGCAAGCCACACTTGTCAACGGACCCCAGACCTCTGCTGATCTGTTCTCCTGTCTCTTGAACCCTCTTGTCTCTCAGCACCTCTGTGTACCATTGCCCGACACTCTTAACTGGTTGTTCCTGAATGGATGGAATCTCCTCTCCACAAAGGGTGAAATGAAAGTCAACCAGCTTTCCTCTCCTAAGAACAAGGCTCCTTGACTTCTTGGTCTTGAACTTCATCCTTCCCCAATCCATTAGCTCCTCGAGTCTAGATAGTACATTTTCTACTGCCTCCGCGCTGGGACCCAAAAGGGTCAGATCGTCCATGAACACTCGTATTGGTGGTAACTCCCCTCTGCCATCAAGTGTGACACCTGGTCCCACTGATTCTGCAGCCCTCACAATAACCTCCATGGCTAACACAAAAAGGATGGGTGAAATCGCACATCCCATTGGGATTCCAACATCCAAGCTCTGCCACCTAGTTGTAGATTGCTGAGTGGAAAACCTCATCTGGAAATCGTTGTAGTACTGCATAACAAAGTTCCTCACCTTAGCAGGAATCCACAGGAATTCCCTGCTTTTATATTCTAGTCCTCTTGAAAGGAATGCTAACATTCATTGTGGAGAAATTACTTTAGTCAGAGGGTGGTAAACCTGTGGAATTTGTTACTGCGAGCAGCTGTGGAGGCCAAGTCATTAGGTGTATTTAAGGCAGAGATAGATAGGTTCTTGATTAGCCAGGGCATCAAAGGGTATGGGGAGAAGGCAGGGGAGTGGGGACTGGAAGAATTGAAATCAGAATCAGAATCAGGTTTATTATCACCGGCAAGTGACGTGAAATTTGTTAACTTGGCAGCAGCAGTTCAATGCAATACATAATCTAGCAGAGAGAGAAAAAAAATAATAAATGAAATGAAACATAAAAATAAACAAGTAAATCGATTATGTATATTGAATAGATTTCTAAAAATGTGCAGAAACAGAAATACTATATATTAAAAAAGTGAGGTAGTGTCCAAAGTTTCAGTGTCCATTTAGGAATCGGATGGCAGAGAGGAAAAAGCTGTTCCTGAATCACTGAGTGTGTACCTTCAGGCTTCTGTATCTCCTACCTGATGGTAACAGTAAGAAAAGGGGCATGGGCTGAGTGTTAGAAGTCCTTAATAATGGATGCTACCTTTCTGAGACACCGCTCCTTAAAGATGTCCTGGGTGCTTTGTAGGCTAGTACCCAAGATGGAGCTGACTAGATTTACAACCTTCTGCAGCTTCTTTCGGTCCTGTGCAGTAGTCCCTCCAACCCAGACAGTGATGCAGCCTGTTAGAATGCTCTCTACAGTACAACTATAGAAGTTTTTGAGTGTATTTGTTGACATGCCAAATCTCTTCAAACTCTTAATTCAGTATAGCCACTGTCTTGCCTTCTTTATGACTACATCGATATGTTGGGATTAGGTTAGATCCTCAGAGATCTTGACACCAAGGAACTTGAAGCTGCTCACTCTCTCCACTTCTGATCCCTCAATGAGGATTGGTATGTGCTCCTTCGTCTTACCCTTCCTGAAGTCCACAATCAGCTCTTTCGTCTTACTGGAGTTGAGTGCCAGGTTGTTACTGCGGCACCATTCCACTAATTGGCATATCTCACTCCTGTACGCCCTCTTGTCACCCCCTGAGATTCTACCAGCAATGGTTGTATCATCAGCAAATTTGTAGATGGTATTTGAGCTATGCCTAGCCACACAGTCATGTGTATACAGAGAGTAGAGCAGTGGGCTAAGCGCACACCCCTGAGTGTTGATCGTCAGCGAGGAGGGTATGTTATCACCAATCCGCACAGACTGTGGTCTTCAAGTTAGGAAGTCGAGGATCCAATTGCAGAGGGAGGTACAGAGCCCCAGGTTCTGCAACTTCTCAATCAGGATTGTGGAAATAATGGTATTAAATGCTGAGCTATAGTCAATGAACAGCATCCTGACGTAAGTGCTTGTGTTGTCTAGGTGGTCTAAAACCGTTGAGATTACGTCTGCCATTGACCTATTTGGCGATAGGCAAATTGCAATGGGTCCAGATCCTTGCTGAGGCAGGAGTTCAGTCCAGTCATAACCAACCTCTCAAAGTATTTCATCACTGTTGCTGTGAGTGCTACACAGTCATTAAGGCAGCCCACATTATTCTTCTTTGGCACTGGTATAATTGTTGCCTTTTTGAAGCAAGTGAGAACTTCTGCCCGTAGCAGTGAGAGGTTGAAAATGTCCTTGAATACTCCTGCTAGTTAGTTGGCACAGGTTTTCAGAGCCTTACCAGGTACTCCATCGGGACCTTCTGCCTTGCGAGGGTTCACTCTCTTCAAAGACAGTCTAACATCGGCCTCTGAGACAGAGATCACAGGGTCATCAGGTGCAGCAGGGATCTTCACAGCTGTAGTTGTGTTCTCCCTTTCAAAACGACTAGCCCGTGATTGGCGGAACAGACTCGATGGGCTGAATGACCTACTTCTGCTCCTATATCTTGTGGTCTTATGGTCTTATTCTATTCACCTTCTCAGAACCAATTCAACCTGCAAATTAACCTGTAGTGATTCCTGCATTCCTTGTGCATTGAAGTAACTGCAGTTTATCTGTGTATTCTTGTTCCACACTTTACTGTGCCCCTGGCACCCACGATTACTAAACTTATTCAAGTTGGCTAATTGCATGACTTGCTTCTGCTCAGAGTTACATCCCATGCCAATCTACTTTAAAGCCCCCCACACCCCCACGTAACACTAGCATATTTTCCTGCAAGGATATTGGATCCTCTGGTTCAAGTGAATCTTGTACTTCTCTGCCCCAGAAGAGATTGCAATGATCTGAGAATCTGAATCCCACTCTATGCCACCACCCACACCAGCTCCTCAGCCACTCGTCCACTCGTCTATCTTTGTATTTCCGACCACCACGGCACCAGGAGTAATCTGGAGACTGCTGCCCTCAAGGTCTTGTTTCTTCATTTATTACCTCACTCCGAAGGTGCAAAACTGAGGGGCAACTTTTTCATGCAGAGGATGATGTAGGAAAGGAATATGAGTTGCCAGAGAGTCAGGTCGAGGCAGGTACATTAGAAACATTTGCTGGATCAGAGACCTGATTGTTGCTTATAGAGTGTTTTTCTGTGTGGTTTAGCCTTGCTTCCTTATATGTTTGTATAATCACCTACTTTTTGTAGACTTTTAGTAGCTTGTAGTACATGTAGTTCTATAGTCAGTCACAGTTACAGCCAGTCATGGGTATTCCCAGCTGCGGTTATGAACAGATGCAGTTACCCCCAGACAGAGGCTGCTGGGGCCTTATTCCTAAGCAATTTTCATGTAAGTTTCTATGTTATTTGGGAATGTTTCAGGTACCTTATACATTTGTATGTGGAATTAGCTGGGTCATAATATGACAGATTATATTGATGTGGTTTTGCAAGTGAGCCATTCTTTCATTTTGGAAAGCATAATCACATAACAAATAGAAGAGCTAGAAGTGGAAATGGAGGATTCAGGTCATGGATGATGTCAGCCTTTCAATCACACCATGCTGATCCCTTTACCTCAACACCGCTGCGCTAACACTACTAAACCACTTATTCTCTTAATATCAAACTATCCCACTCTACCTGTACCCGGTATACTGTGTGAATGAAAATCCACAATGCATTGGCTAAAGATTCCAATGATTAAGATATTGTTCGCGATGTTGGGGAAGTCTAGAATGAGTGGTCACAGTTTGAGGATAAAGGGGAAACCTTTTAGGACCGAGATTAGGAAAAACTTCTTCACACAGAGAGTGGTGAATCTGTGGAATTCCCTGCCACAGGAAACAGTTGAAGCCAGTTCATTGGCTATATTTAAGAGGGAGTTAGATATGGCCCTTGTGGCTAAAGGGATCGGGGGTATGTACAGGGTTCTGAGTTGGATGATCAGCCATGATCGTACTGAATGGCGGTGCAGGCTCGAAGGGCCGAATGGCGTACTCCTGCACCTATTTGCTATGTTTCTATAAATGTATTGGTGCCTTTGCATAAGGGGGAGGTAAAATTCATAATTTTAAAAAGTCTATTTGATCACTAAGGCAATAAAGTTGAAAGAAAGAAAAGAAAGGTTGGCATTTATTTAAAATTCAGAGGATGGTGAGAACTCAACTGAGAGATGTGTATAAAAGGAGGGAAGACGTTCTAGTTATATGTATTGCACATACAGTACTATGTCAAATCATTACCTGTTCAGAATTAAAATGCATCATATGGATATTTGTAGGGCTGCACTTGTCAAGAAATGGTGTAGTATGTATTGTTTCAATGCAGTTCCATAAGGTGCAAAGGAAACATCTAAATGCAAAGTTGAGATATTTGTGACAGACAGTTTAACACAGAGGGTTTGTTAGGATATCACTGCCATTGTAATGTATATAAGTGCATATTTGACTTTCAAAAAAACATTAGACTTTTGATATTATTTGAGTTTTTTTGGTGGTGGTGTTGGGGAGATTTAGTGGGTTTATTTTCCTGCCTCTGCTCCATACTCCGATTCAGTAGCTGACAGTAATGCACCTTAAGGCAGTAATGTCTGCTAACTGACATTAAACTTTACAAGAAGAAGAAGAAGGTGGCCCACACCAGCTGACAGAAACACCATAAAAATACAAATTTCAATAAGATCACCTCAAGTTCTTCCAAATGAAGAAAGTGAATGTAGGCCAATCAATTACCTTTCTGCGTATAGGGAACCCATGATCCAGAAAGTCAGCAAGACCAACTTTAGTTTTAGTGTAAACTTCTTCCAGAAGTTGAATCAGCAAAGAACTGCAGCTAATATTCCAGAGGTTAAAATAAACATACCAGGGATATTCATAATCATAATTGTTGGAGAAAATAAAATGAGAACATTTTTATGAAAAGGATTTATGAGCATTTCGAAAAACATTGCCTGATTAGGGCCAGTCAACAGGATTACTTGTGAAGCAGGTCATGTTGTATTAACTTGATTGAGATTTTCCAGGAGGGGGCAAAGGTGATTAATGAAGATATCGCAGTAGATGTTTTCTGCATGGATTTTAGTAAGGTATTCAACAAGTTCCCTCATGTAGCCCCATCCAGAATATTAAGATGTATAGAATCATGGTGACTTGGTCATTTGGATTCAGAATTAGCTTGCTCACAGACGAGACAGGGAGTAGTGATCAATGGGTCATATTCTGTCTGGCACTCTGTGACTACTGCAGGGATTTATACTCTAAAGCAGTGGCTGCACAAATTGATAAGGTGGTGAACAAGGCATGCCTGCCTCAATTAGTTATGGCATTGAATTCAAGAGTCAGGAGGTTGCATCTGGAGTATTTTGTTCAATTCTGGTCTTGCCATTATAGGAAGGGTGTGATAGGATCCCAATTCCCCCATTATCTGCCATTCCATCATGGCCGATCCTGTGTTTCACACAATCCCATACAACTCTGTTCTCGCCATATCCTTTGATGCCCTGCCCATTCAGGAAACTGTCAACTTCTAGTTTAAATATACCCACTTTTTTGGCCTCCACCACAGTCTGTGGCAGAGCTTTCCACAGATTCACTGCTCTTTGGCTAAAAAAAGTTACTCCTTACTTCTCTTCTAAAAGGTTACCCCTCAATTTTGAGGCTGTGCCCTCTAGTTCTGGATACTCTCAGCAGAGGAAACATCCTCTCCACATTCACCTTATCTAGTCCTTTCTACGTTTGGTATGTTTCAATGAGATCCCCACGCGTTCTTCTAAATTCCAGAAAGTACAGGCCCAAAGCTGCCAAATGCTCCTCATATGGTAACCCCTTCATTCCAGGAATCATCCTCGTGAACCTCCTCTGGACTTTCTCCAATGACAATACATCCTTTCTGAGATGTGGGGCCCAAAGCTGTTGACAATGCTCCAAGCGAAGCTCCAACAATACTCCAACCTCCAAGTGAAGTCTTATAAAGGCTCAGCATTTCCTCCTTGCTTTTATATTCTATACTTCTTGGAAATAAATGCCAGCATTGCATTTGCCTTTTTTACAACAGACTCAACCTGTAAATTAACCTTCTGGGAGTCTTGCACAAGGACTCCTAAGTCCCTCTGGACCTCTGATGTTGGAATTTTCTCCCCATTTAGATAATAGTCTGCATTGTTATTCATTTTACCAAAATGCATTATCATAGATTTCCCACCACTCTATTCTATCTGTCACATTTTTTTGCCCATTCTTCCAATTTGTCAAAGTACTGCTGCAATAACATTGCTTCCTCGGCACTACCTACCATTCCACCAATCTTTGTATCATCCACAAACTTTGCCACAAAGCCACCAAGGCGGGAGGAGAGATAACACGCCATGCACGCTCAACCCTCCCATGAAAATGATATCGTATCCGTTAAATAGGGGCCGTGGACAATTCTGATTTGATGGAGACAGATGTGAAAGCACAGAGGAACATCTGGAGAAATTTCTGAAACGCCGCTTCGCTGCTGCTGTTACTGCGCAATCGAGAATCTTCCAAGGGAAGGCCCCAAAATCCCTGGCTTTGCCTGCTGTTGGCGACCGAGATTGAGGTAGAATCGTTTGGATAGAATTGGTGCTTGGTACTCGGTGTCAAGAGCTGATCGAAGGCTCGAAGTTTTCGGACGACTCTGAGTCGGACTGTGGTCGGGCATGGAAGGGAGAGTTTTTCTTCCTTCTCCCGTCTGCGTGAGATGTGCGACATTTGAGAGACCTTGAACTTTTTACTGTGCCATGGACTGTTCTTCATCAAGTTATAGTATTGTTGCTCTGTTGCAACTATATGTTATAATTATGTGGTTTTGTTAGTTTTTTCAGTCTTGGTCTGTCCTTTGTTTTGTGATGTCACACCGGAGGAAATATTGTATCATTTCTTAATGCATGCATTACTAAATGACAATAAAAGAGGACTGCGTGTCCTCATAATCTAAATCATTGACAAACAATGTGGAAAGTAGCGGCCCCAATACTGACCCCTGAGGAACATCACTAGTCACTCTTGGCTCCATCCATCACCACTCTTTTTTTTGTAATTTAGTTTTTATTGAAGTCCGTCATCAAACAAAACTTTCCATAAGATGTATTTCAGATCCTGTACATATATATCATATAGTTATATTTGTCACAAATCTCCACATAATATTTATCTGACGTATACACTTATAGAAAGGAGAGGAAAGAAAGAACAATCAAAAGAAGAAAACTTATGTACAAAGTATGGAGTGATTTTTTTTTACAACATATTCATTGACTTGTGAGAATAAAATCAGGTCTATGAGGTGTTATGTAGTTGGTGGATAACTGTTTGTCAGGTTGGAGGCCGGTGACTAGTGGTGTGCCTCAGGGACCTGTACTGGGTCCACTGTTGTTTGTCATATACATTAATGATCTGGATGAAAGGGTGGTAAATTGGATTAGTAAGTATGCAGATGATACTAAGATAGGTGGCGATGTGGATAATGAAGTAGGTTTTCAAAGCTTGCAGAGAGATTTGGGCCAGTTAGAAAAGTGGGCTGAAAGATGGCAGATGCAGTTTAATGCTGATAAGTGTGAGGTGCTACATTTTGGTAGGACTAATCAAAATAGGGCATACATGGTAAATGGTAGGGCATTGAGGAATGCAGTAGAACAGAGGGGTCTAGGAATAATGGTGCATAGTTCCCTGAAGGTGGAATCTCATGTGGATAGGATGGTGAAGAAAGCTTTTGGTATGCTGGCCTTTATAAATCAGAGCATTGAGTATAGGAGTTGGGATGTAATGTTGAATTTGTACAAGGCATTGGTGAGGCCAAATTTGGAGTATTGTGTACAGTTCTGGTCACCAAATTATAGGAAAGATGTCAACAAAATAGAGACAGAGGAGAGGAGATTTACTAGAATGTTACCTGGGTTTCAGCACCTAAGTTACAGAGAAAGGTTGAACAAGTTAGGTCTTTATTCTTTGGAGCGTAGAATGTTGAGGGGGGACTTGATAGAGGTATTTAAAATTATGAGGGGCATAGATAGAGTTGGCATGGATAGGCTTTTTCCATTGAGAGTAGGAGAGATTCGAACAAGAGGACATGAGTTGACAGTTAAGGGGCAAAAGTTTAGGGGTAACACGAGAGGGAACTTCTTTACTTAGAGAGTGGTAGCTGTGTGGAACGAGCTTCCAGTAGAAGTGGTAGAGGCAGGTTTGATTTTGTCACTTAAAAAAATTGGATAGGTATATGGACAGGAAAGGAAGGGAGGGTTATGCGCTGAGTGCAGGTAGATAGGACTAGGCGAGAGTAAGCATTCAGCACGGACTAGAAGGGCTGAGATGGCCTGTTTCCGTGCTATAATTGTTGTATGGTTATATAAACCACTTTTCCCAGTATGCATCACATTGTTCCAACTTATGATTAACAGATGCTGTTATCTTCTCCATTTTGTAAATATCCATTGTAATTTCCATCCATACATTTAAAGTTGGGCTCTCCTGTGATAACCATTTCCCGGTAAGGGTCTTTTTACCAGCCACCAGCAGTATATTCTTTAAATATTTATCTCTTTTCAACCATTCCTGAGGTATATACCCAAAATATATGGTCTTACTTTCTAAGGGTATTTCACATTTAAAGATGTCTTGTAGGGCATTGTGTATCCCACTCCAACAGTCTTTGATAATGGGGCATTCCCAAAAAATATGATAATGGTTTGCATCTTGATTTCCACAATTTCTCCAGCAAACAGGGAGGTTACTATCATAAGGGATTTCTGAGAGGGTGTAATAAAATATTTTATCAAGTTTTTCCAACCAAACTCCCTCCATTTCTGTGAACTGGTACACTTCCATTGATACCTCCATATTATTGTCCATTCTTCCTTAGATATTATTATCCCTACTTCCTTCTCCCATTTTGTTTTAATGTATGAAGTCGAATGTGTTTTCAGACTTGACAAACCCTTATACCCGCTTGAAATTATTCTACTACCGTTCTCTGAATTATATGCTTTTCTAAATAGCTCTGTCAAGCACGTACTTGCCTTGGTTACATTTTTAACCGTCCTATTAACATACTGTCGCATCTGTAAATATCGATAAAAGTCTTGTTTTTCTAGTAAGTGTTTCTCTTTGAGCATTTCAAAACTGGACAGTGTTCCTTCTTTCATTATGTTGCAAGTAGTTGTATTCCTTTAGCTGTCCAGCCCTTAAATCTAGCATCCAGTTTGTTTGGCATAAAATCCGAGTCATATGCACACCATTTAAGAATTGCAATGTCTCTCTCTAGTTTATTCTTTTATAATAGTTCTCCATATTTTAAGAGTCCATTTCACCCATGGGTTATCAATAGTGTTTATGTAACTTTGTAGGTTGTTATCAGCCAAAATTGACTGTATGGGGATGGAAAGTATCCTCTCCTTAATGTTTTTCCTTTGAGTGTCATATGACGGATTGCACCAGCATATCACAGCTCTCAACTGTGCTGCAAAATAGTAATCTCTAAGAGAAGGTAGGCCCCATCCTCCCTTCTCCTTGGCTAATTGCAAAGTTTTGAGATGAACTCTAGGCCTTTTACCTTGCTGTATATATCTTGATAGCATCTTGTTCTACTCATTGAATTGATTTTGGTTAATCTCTATAGGTAGGGTCTGAAAAAGATGTAGTAGTCTGGGCAGTATATTCATTTTAATAGATTCAATCCTTGAACTGAGGCCAAGAAAAGAAATTAGGTTCCATCTTGTTATATCTTCCTTAATTTTTTTAATATATAGGCTGATAATTACATAATTGATAATTTTGCCAAATTTTTGGCATAATGATGCCCAAATATTTGACAGACTCTGTTTGCCATGCCCAAGGATATCTACTTTCAATTTCTCTTGGTGGGCTAGTTATATGAAAGTAGTTGGGTTTTATCTATGTTGATCTTGTATGCTGATAATTGGCCATATCGTTCAAAGGATTGCATCAATTTAGGTAAAGAGTATGTTGGTTGCCCCAGATAGATCAAAATGTCATCTGCGTAACAGCCCAATTTATGTTCTGTCCCTTTAATAGTAATTCCCCTGATATCTTCATTTTGTCTGATGTGTTGAGCTAATGGTTCCAGATACTATACAGTATAATGCAAAGAATAGTGGTAACCATGCACAACCCTGTCTCTTGCCCCTTTCTAGGGTAAAACTATTAGATAAATATCCATTGATTTTAATCCTAGCAGTAAGATTGTCATATAGTGCCTGTATAGTTTTAATAATTGTGTCATGTAGACGAAATCTATGTAAAACTCTGTAAAGAAAATTCCAATTAACTGAATCAAATACCTTTTCAGCGTCCGCGCTTATCACTATTGCTTAAATTTCATTTTTTTATATGATCCATAATGTCCTTCGTATATTGTCTTGTGTTTGGCGTTGTTGTATAAAACCTGTCTGATCATTATGTATCAGTGTGGGTAGAAACTCTTCTAATCGTTTCACCATGATGGAGGTAAATAATCTATAATCCTCATTAAGAGCAGATATTGGTCTAAATGACCCACATTCCATTTTATCCTTGCCTTCTCTCGGTATAGCTGAGATTATCGCCTCCTTCTAGCTGGGTGGCATTTGCGCCTTTCTTAGAGCCCAGTTCAGTGTGGGGAGAAAAACAGGAATTAACTCATTTCTAAATTCCTTATACCGCTCTACCGCATATCCATCTGATCCTGATGACTTGCTTAATTTAAGTCTACTATTTGCAGTTTTTAGTTCAGCTTCAGTTATGTCAGCAGTCATCGTTCTATTTTGTTCTTTGCTTAAAGTGGGTAACTCTAAAGAACTCAGGAAGGTGTCAATCTGGGCTATGCCTCCCTCTGGAGTTTTGGAATATAGAGTTTTGTAAAACATTTCAAAAGCTTTTTGAATTTCACTTAGCTTATTTTTTATCACTTTTGTTCTTGGATCCTTAATTCTATGAATTGTTTTTTCTGCTATCTTTATTTTCAGTTTCCATGCTAGTATTTTCATAGATTTAGATCCACTTTTTCAGAAACATTAAATTTTTTTCTAATTTCTTGTGTAGCCAAACATCAATCCCATTCCTGTTTTTTAAAATTTCCTCTAGTTTATCCTGTGTCAAACTCAATTTGTGTTTTTTTCTAGTTCCTTCAGCTTATTTTCTAATTCCTGTAATGTTTTATTCCTTATTTTTTTTCTTATATGAAGATATTGCTATAATTTTCCCTCTTAAGACAGCCTTCATAGTATCCCATAGAATGGGAGGTGAAGCCTCTCCATTATCATTGAATTCTAAGTAAAGACCAATATCTTTTTTAATTTGTTCCTTAAAATAGGAATCATTGAGTACAATTGAATTTAGTTTCCAAATAGTATTCTTTGGTTGTAGGTCAAAATCAACAGATAAGTATATAGGTGCATGGTCACTTACATCTATTGTCCCAATTCCACAGGTGTTTATTTTGTCTTTATCGTTTCCAAATGTTATGAAATAGTCTATTCTTGTATATACAGAATGGGGGGCAGAATAATGAGTGTAATCCCTTCTGTCGAGGAAAAGATCCCTCCATATATCAATTAGACCAACATCCTCAAAAAGAGTGTTAACTTTCTTATGTAAGGACTTTGTTTCATAAGTTTTTCTATTGGAAGAGTCTAACTTTGGTTGTAATTGTAAATTTAAGTCTCCACCACATATCAAGAGACCTTCTGTTTCCGTTACCATAATATGAGTAATTTTCTGGAAGAAACTAATATCACTTCCTGGAGGTGCATATATATTCAATAAAGTAACTTGATTTCTGTTTATATTCCCCCTTACCAGAATATATCTGCCCTCCTTATCTCCTATTTCAAATAAAAAATGCTGGTGAATGCAGCAGGCCAGGCAGCATCTATAGGAAGAGGTACAGTCGACGTTTCGGGCCGAGACTCCTCGTCAGGACTGACTGAAAGAAGAGATAGTAAGAAATTTGAAAGTGGGAGGGGGAGGGGGAGATCTGAAATGATAGGAGAAGAATGATAGGAGGGGGAGGGATGGAGCTAAGAGCTGGAAAGTTGATGGGCAAAAGGGATACAAGGCTGGAGAAGGGAGAGGATCATGGGACGGGAGGCCTAGGGAGAAAGAAAGGGGGAGGGGGGAAGCTCAGAGGATGGGCAAGGAGTTATAGTGAGAGGGACAGAGGGAGAAAAAAGAGAGGAAAAAAAAGAAAGGGAAAAGAAAAAAGTAATAATAATAAATAAATAAGGAATGGGGTACGAGGAGGAGGTGGGGCATTAGCGGAAGTTAGAGAAGTCAATGTTTATGCCATCAGGTTGGAGGCTACCCAGACGGAATATAGGTGTTGTTCCTCCAGCCTGAGTGTGGCTTCATCTTGACCGTAGAGGAGGCTGTGGATAGACATATTAGAATGGGAATGGGATGTGGAATTAAAATGTGTGGCCACTGGGAGATCCTGCTTTTTCTGGCGGACAGAGCGTAGGTGTTCAGTGAAACGGTCTCCAGCCTGCGTCGGGTCTTGCCAATATATAGAAGGCATCCCATCACCACTCTTTTCACTCTTCCCTTCTCTACCTGCCCTTGACCTTTCCGTACATGGGCTTATTGTTTCCCAGATCTTGCTCCAGCCCTTTGGCTCACCATTTTGTGCATGAAGAAGTTGCCACTAACGTCCATTTTAAACCTTTCACTTCTCACCTTGAACCTGTGTCCACTAGTTTTAGCTCTCCTTTGCTGGAAAAAAAAAGACTGTGTACCCCTTATAATTTTATACACTTCTACAAATTAACCCCTCAATACCTTGTATTCCAAGAATAATGTCCTTGTCTGCTGAACCTCTTCCTATAACTCAGGTCCACAGTCTTGACAGCATCCTTTTAAATATTCTCTTCATTAATCTTTTATATAAAACAGCAACCAAAACTGTACCTATTACTTAAGTGAGGACCCACCATTGTCTTGCACAACTGCATAATGATCAGATCTGCTTTATTTGAAGTTAACTAAGGAAGCAGTGATCCCATTGGAATATATAACATACTTAGGGTGCATTAAATGGTAAATGGTGAGATCATTCACTGGTGTAAGAATATTGAACCTTTGGAGATACAAGATAAAGAGTGAGTTGTATTCCTGAAAAGAGCAATGAATCTTGGGAATTTTCAGTCCCGCAGAGTTTTGGAGGTTAGATTATTGGAAGTATTTAGCAGAAGCTTTATATTTTTGGAAGAATCTGAAACTGAGAAAGACGGGAGAGTGGGGGAGTTGTGATATGTGGTAGATCAGGCATTATTAGGCTGAAGTGCAGGGTTGGATGTCATTCTTGTGTTTTCATTTGTATTCTTGTGTGCACTACATGCATGAATGTTCTGTACATCTGTGTACATTGTTAAACATATATTGTGTATTGTGATTCTCCATCTATTCTGGCAGGTCGCCAGCAATATTTTTGTGTTCAGTTTTAGATGTTCAAACTGTCTGATATTACTTTATACCAAAGCTGCCTTGCTTAAAACTGTTTGAGTAATTTAACAATTAACATGTATCGGAGGGGTTGAATTAATTTCAGGATCTCAATTTCTCTGAATTCTTTCTCTACTTCGAGAGCCTGAACTGGTTTTACTATATGTTGATCACAGGAGCTTCTGAGGGCAGAACATGGAAGTAATCAGTTGATTTCCCAAGTCAACCACTATTATTCTGCTTTCCACATCTTTGTTCCCATTATCTTCACTAATCACGAATCAGTATGGTGGCTTCACTGGGTGCCATACGGTGAATGTAAGAATGTGTTTTTCTCCCCATCTCCTGCTAATCCGTAGTTAACATTGATCAATCACTTTTATTCATTAACAGGATCATGTTACATGTTTAATATTTGGTTAGAGTTTATTAGGGGGTATATTATATCATCATCAACTTCTGGATTTGTCTGGACATTCCATAATGAAAAACACAAGAACTTGCAAGAAATGAGGTATTTAAGAAATCAGGTCAGTACCCAATATTTGCATTGCAGCTGTCATTTGTAAATTTTTTTCTTATTGCAATGAATTTCCAAGGTGCCTTCAACAGAATCTTCAACTCATCTCTGAATTTCTTCTGAATCACTGTATAAATGCATATATTTGTGCAGGAATTCAAATACATGAGCAGATAACCAGTTTCAGTAGCAATATATGCTGGGTTTGAGTTGCCTCTTTGGTAATAAACAGTACTCGACAGTCGAGTGGCTGAATAGCTCACAATAGATGTGAGCCACAGGAGAATAAAACTTCCAGATATGGCAAAGAGCAAAATGATGGACTTCCTTCGGTTCTGTAACTCTGGGTCTCTCTGATCCTTGACAGTGTCACCACGTAGACACCTGCGGGCTCTATTCGCTGTTAAAATACATTTGGCAGTCGGTGAATTGAAAACGATAATTAAAATAAATGGAAGCAATGGAACAGAGAGACTGAATCCAGCTATATACTGACCATGCAGGTAACGTTGTTAACCCCATTCCATATTGTTAATCATCCGCACAGCCTCATAACTGAATATCATAGGGAACCCCTTTAAAAAGGCAGCAAGAGAAGCCATAACAACAACGGTGATTGCATTTCTTCTGGTACAGTACCTACCTCTGAACTCATGAAAACAAATTGCAACAAATCGGTCAAAAGTGATCAAACTGTGAACCACACCGACATATACAAGGTAACATAATTGGTGAATAGAATGGACTTGCAAACAGCAGTATGGGATAGAAATGAATAAGGAAAGTGATAACTGATTGTCATATACACTGTTACACCGAAGAACATCACCTGCAGATCTGCTGATGCCATGGCCACCATGTAAACAGAGATGCATCTGGAAAGTCCACAGTTTCCTCTGAAGAAATCACAATTGTCAACAAATTCGCTGTAAGAAATTAGAGGATGAGACAACTATTGTGCCTAGCATATCGGACATAGAAGGCTAAGTAAGATGGGGAAGTGCTAATATCTGTATTTCCCATGTTTACCTCACTACTCGTGATCTGGGATATTCAGAGAATTGAAACAAAATGGAAACTATGGTGGAACTCAGTGGATCAGGTAGCATCTGTGGATGCAAAATATTTCCTGCTGTTGACAATTGGGGACAATTGATAATAACCGCCACTCAGTGGAATTGCTGGGATCTCTGGTTGCCACCAATTTCTATTCCATTTTCCATTCCCATACCGACATGTCATCCACGGGCTCCCCTACTGCCATGATGAAGGTTGAACGAGCAACACCTCTTATTCCGTCTGGGTTCTCTCCAACATGATGGGATGAAAAGATTTTTCTAACTTTTGGTAACCTTTCCTCTCTGCTCTCCCCCTTGTTTACTGGCATGCTGGTGCACCTCTTACCCCTTCTTTGACACTCCCCCACCCTCATGACCCACCTATTACCTCCCCTGAGTTCCCCACCTACTTCCTTTGATTCCACAGACTACTGTCCTCTCCTATCTGATCCCTTAATCTGCAACCCTTTACCTCTTCCACCTATCACCTGCCAGCTTCTTACATAGAATCATAGAGTGCTGCAGCTTAGAAACAGGCACCTTGGTTTAGCTAATATATGCCGATGGGCATTCTGTAGTGGCAGGTCTCAGCGCACCTGAACATCATTTATTTGATTCAAAGCACATTTATTATCAAGGAAAGTATAAGTTATACCCCTTGAAATTTCTTTGCTTACAGGCAACCACAGAGCAAGAAACTCAAATAACCCAATTAAAAAAAGACCAAAATCCATCGCTCAGAGGAAGAGATAGAAAAGAAAACACAGTGTACAAAAATAGAAGCAAGCCACCAGCATCCCGAACAAGACTGAGTCCCAGATCCGCTCCTGGAGCAGCGAGAATAGGCCCAAGCCAAGCCTTGGTCCCCAGTTTTCACGCCAGCAGGGCAGGAACACATAGCAGCCAGCTCAGTTCACAGCTTCAGGGCCGCGCCGAAAAGAATTAACATTCAAAGGACAGTGAGTGAAAATTTTCACTTCCATATCCAACACTTGGGCTTCCAGTCTCTCTGAGCCGGTGTTTAAATTGTTCAAGAACTGCGTAGTGCCACATTCTAGGACCCAAATCCAGGTGCCCCAATACGCCTGGGCCACCCTACCCAAAGCCATTCTCCATCTCACTAACTCAGCTCAGCACTTGGAACAGTCTAACCTAGCACCCAGGTTAGGTGAAAGAGCATCAAAACCCATCCACAACAACTCCTCTCAAAATTGCTTACTCAATATCACAAACTCCCAGTTCAAGCAGGAACATGAATATATTGCGCCTCGGAATGCCCCAGCACGCCAACTCATCCCCCGAACCAGTCTTGCCTCTGCCTGCCCCCTCACTGTATGCTGAATAGTTCACCATAGTTTGCTTCATGAAACATGTTGTAAGTAATGTTTTTAGTTGATTCTCTTGCCTTTTGATTTACCAGTAAGTTGTCGCACATCTTCAGTAGCAGCATCTTAAACCAGAGTTTATCAGAGTTGTTTTATAATTAAGCTGTCAGTGTTTTTTGATGCTCATTACATGAATATGGTTTCCTTAAGCTTCTCGTTCTTAAATTATCAGTTTTTAATCTTGATCCACATGGGTTTCCTGTGTTTTATATTCTGTTTAAGACTATTCTGGGGCAGCGCTCTAAGCTGAGTTCTGGATTCGGATTTGGTATACACTACTGTTCTATGTGCTCAAGTCCCAAATAAGTGAACTCTTACTTTGATTATTCCCGGTATGATTCTCCAATCTTCATCATTAATTTCTGCTATTGAGACATAAGTTTACTTTGCCTCTGGGTCCGCTCATCTGAAGCTCGTTATGGGTGAACTATTATTCTACCTGGTCCCTTTAACCTGCACCTGGACCGCCGTATCTCTCCCATCCACATACCTATCCACACTTCACTTAAGTGTTGAAAGGGGGAGGGTGAGCAGCCAGACGGTTTAGTACATATGAAGGAAAAGGGGGGAGGTCCTAAAGAGAGAATTTAGAGAGCTAGATAATTGCTGCATGGATTATTCCCTGTGCCATGTGCCAGTAAGGGCAAGAATAGGATGACCTATGACTACGTTCCTGTACATGGCTCTAACTCCATAATCAAGTTCGCAGACGACACCACGGTATTTGGCCTGATCAGAGGGGATGATGAGACGGCCTACAGGGACGAGGTCCAGCACCTGGCCGCGTGGTGTGCCGACAACAACCTGGCTCTTAACACCCAGAAGACCAAGGAGATAATTGTGGACTTCAGGCATGCTAGGAGCCACACTCATGTCCCCATCTACATCAACGGAGCTGTAGTGGAGCGTGTATCAAGCTTCAGATTTCCTTGGTGACCACATTTCCGAGGCTCTCACCTGGTCCCTGAACTCCTTCATCCTGGTCAAAAAGGCGCAACTGTGCCTTTATTTCCTGCAGAGCGTGAAGGAAGCTCACCTCTGTCCCAGGATACTGACAGACTTTTACCGCTGTACCATTGAGAGCATACTCACCAACTGCATCTCAGTGTGGTATTGCAATTGTCCTGTATTGGACCGCAAAGCACTCCAGCATGTGGTGAAAACTGCCCAGCGGATTATCAGCACCCAATTGCCCACCATTGAGAACATCTACAATAAACGTTGCCTGGGCAGGGCAAAAAGCATTATCAAGGATGCATCTCACCCTAACAATGGACTTTTTACTCTCCACCCATCTGGTAGGCGCTACAGGAGCCTCCGCTCCCACACCAGCAGGCACAGGAAGAGCTTCTTCCCTGAGGCTGTGACCCTGCTGAACCTCACATCACAGTGCTAAGCAGTATTGCACCCATATTGTACTGTCTCAGTACTTTTATATTTGTGTGCTGTAGCACTTACTTTTTATTCACAGTTAATTTGTAAATAACACTATTCTTTGCATTTCTGGTCAGATGCTAACTGCATTTCATTGGCTTTGTGTCTGTACTCGGCACAATGACAATAAAGTTGAATCTAATCTAATCTAGAGACTAGACACTGAAATACTACAGCACAGTTCAGGCCCTTTGGCCCTCAATGTTGTGCCAACCCATATATTCCTTAAAAAATATTAAACCCTCACTACCCCGTAACCCTCTATTTTTCTTTCATCCATGTGCTTGTCCAAGAGGCTCTTAAATGCCCCTAATGTTTTAGTCTCCGCCACCATCCCTGGCAAGTCATTCCAGGCACCAACTCTGTGTAAAAAGGCTCTGTGTAAAAAAAAAAAAAAAATTTACCCCTGATGTTTCCCTTAACTTTGTACATATGCCCTCTGGTGTTTGCTATTCGTGCCCTGGGAAACAGGCACTGACTATCCACCCTATCTATGCCTCTCATAATCTTGTAGACCTCTATCAAGTACCCTCTCATCCTTCTATGCTCCAAAGAGAAAAGTCCCAGCTCTGCTAACCTTGCCTCATCAGACTTGCTCTCCAATCCAGGCAACATCCTGGAAATCTCCTCTGCACCCTCTCCATAGCTTCCACATCCATCCTATAATTATGTGACCAGAACGGAACACAATACTCTTAAGTGTGGTCTCACCAGAGATTTGTGGAGTTGCAACATAACCTCTCTGCTGTTGAACTCAATCCTCCTATTAATGAAGCCCAGCATCCCATAGGCCTTCTTAACTATCCTATCAACCTGTGCAGTGACCTTGAGGGACATATGGATTTGAACCCCAAGGTCCCTCTGTTCATCCATACTCTTAAGTAATCGACCATTAACCCTGTACTCAGCCTTCTGGTTTGTCTTTCCAAAATGCATCACCTCACACTTATCTGGATTGAACTCCTTCTGCCATTTTTCTGCCCAACTCTGCATCCTGTCTATATCCTCTTGTAACCTTCGACAACCTACAGCTCCATCCACAACTCCTCCAATCTTCGTGTCATCCGCAGACTTACTCACCCATCCTTCCACCTCTTCATCCAAGTCACTTATAAAAATCATAAAAAGCAGGGATCCCAGGACAGATCCTTGCGGCACTCCACTAGTCACTGACCTCCAGGCAGAATACTTTCCTTCCACTACTACCCTTTGCTTTCTTCCTGTAAGTCAATTTTTTATCCAAACAGCCAAGGTTCCACTGGTCCCATGCCTCATGACTTTCTGGATGAGTCTATCGTGGGGTACCTTGTCAAATGCCTTGTTAAGATCCATGTCGACCACTTAATCTAAATCTAATCTAAAGACTACTCTAAATCTAATTTGGCAGATGAATGAGTAGCTGAGGAACTGGTGCATGGTGTAGGGTTTCAGATTTATGGATCATTGAGATCTCTTCTGGGGGAAGGTATGACCTGTACAAAAGGGATGAGCTAGACCCAAACCTGAAGGGGTCCAATATCCTTGTGGGCAGGTTTGCTAGAGCTTTTCGGATGGATTTAAACTAATTTTGCAAGGAATGGGAACCAGGGTGATAGGGCCGTGGTTAGGAATGTTGGTTTACAAACAGATGTAGTGTGTAGTGAGACTGTCAGAAAGGACAGGTAGATGATACGGCAAGATTGCAGTCAGTGGGATAGGTTTCAGTGTAAAAGGAGACTAAATTGAAAAGGCGAGAAATACAGGACTGACAATGTTATACTTGAATGTATGCAGTATACGAAATAAAGTCAATGATTTTAGATGCAGTTAGAGATTGTCAGGTACGATGAAGTGGGTATCAGGGAGTCAGAGCTGAAGTACAATTGTGGTTAGGTGCTTAATATCCAAGGATACACAATCTATCGAAGGAACAGGCAGGTAGGTAGAGGAGGAAGAGGGCTCTGCTGGTAAAAGGTAAAATCAAATCTTTAGAGAGAGGTGACATAGGATTGGAATAAATAAAATCCTTTTGGGTAGAGTTAAAAACTGCAAGGGTAAGAAGACCCTGATGAGAGTTATCTACAGACCTCCAAACAGTAGCCAGGGTGTGGTCTACAAATTACAGCGAGAGATAGAAAAAGCATGTCAAAATATCAATGTTACATTAATCATGGGGGATTTCAATATGCAGATAGATTGAGAAAATTAAGTTGATGCTGGATGCCAAGTGAGAATTTGTGGAATGCCTCTGAGGTGGCTCTTTGGAGCAGCTTGTGGTTGAGCCCATTAGGGGATCAGCAATTATGGATTGGGTATTGTGTAATGAACCAGATATGATTAGGGAGTTAATGATGACAGAATTCACCCTGCACTTTGAGAGTGAGAAGCTAAAGTCAGATGACTAGCAAGGATGATGGCAGATCTGCAACGGCTGCAGTTTTTGGGAGGAATTTGGAAAGCGCAAGATAGATATATCCCAAAGAAGATGAAGTATTCTAAAGGCAGAATGATGCAACTGTGGCTGACAAGGGAATTCAAAGCCACCATAACAGTTAAAGAGAGGGCACATGGAACAAAAATTAGTTGAAAGATAGGGAATTGAGAATATTTAAAAAACTAATAGAAGACAACTAAAGAAAAGCATGAAGAGGGAAAAGATGAAATACAAAGATAAGCTGGCCAATAATATCAAAAACGATACGAAAAGTTTTTTCAGATATATAAAAAGTAAAAGATAGGCAAGAGTTAGATATTGGACCACTGGAAAATGATGCTAGAGAGATAGTAATGGGAGACAAGGAAATGGCGGATGAATTGAATAAGTATTTTGTATCAGTATTCACTGTGGAAGACACTAGTACACTGGAAGTTAGAGAGTGTCAAGGGGCAGAAGTGAGTGCAGTTACTATTACTAGGGAGGTGGTGCTTGGGAAACTGAAAGGTCTGAAGTTGTCTGGACCTGATGGACTACACCTCAGGGTTGTAAAAGAGGTAGCTAAAGAGATTTTGGAGGCATTTGTAATGATCTTTCAAGAATCATTTGATTCTGTTATCGTTCTGGAGGACTGGAAAATTGCAAATGTTACTCCACTCCTCAATAAGGGAGGGAGACAGAAGAAAGGAAATTATAGGCTAGTAGCTTGATCTCAGTGTTTGGGAAGATGTTGAGTTTATTGTTAAGGATGTGCTTTCAGGGTTCTTGGATGCACATGACAAAATAGTCATGCATGGTTTCCAAAAGGAAAAATCTTACCTGACAATTCTGTTGGAATTCTTTGAAGATATAACAAGCAGGATAGATAAAGGAGAATTGGTGGATGTTGTGTATTTGGATTTTCAGAAGGCCTTTAACACGGTGCCACAGATGAGGCTGATGAACAAAATAAGAGCCCAGGGTATTACAGGGCAGATACTAGCATGGATAAAGCATTGGCTGATTGACAGGAGGAAAAGAGTGGGGATAAAAGGATCCTTTTCTCATTGACTGCCAGTGACTAGTGGTGTCCCAAAGGGGTCTGTGTTGGGACTGCTTCTTCTTATGTTGTATGTCAATGATTTGGATGATGAAATGATGGGCAAGTTTGTGGACGATACAAAGATAGATGGAGAGTCAGATGGTGTTGAGGAAACAGAGAGGCTGCAGAACGACTTAGATTAGGAGACTAGGCGTAAAGGTGTCAGATAGAGAATACTGTCGGGAAATGTATAGCCATACACTTTGGGATAGAGATGAATGAGGAGAAAGTTTAAAAATCTGAGGTGCAAAGGGATTTGAGAGCCCTCATGCAGGATTTGCCAAAGTTTAATTTGCAAGATGCATCGGTGGTGAAGAAGGCAAATGTAATATTAGCATTCATTTCAAGAAGACTAGAAGATAAAAGCAAGAATGTAATGCTGAGGCTATATAAGGCATTGGTGAGGCCTAACTCAGTGTACTGTGAGCAGTTCGGGGCCCTTACTTTTAGAAAGGATGTGCTGTTATTGGAGAGGGTTCAGAGAAGGTTCATGAGACTGATTCTGGAAATGAAAGGGTTCTGGATACGAGCAGTGACTGAACACTCTGGGTCTGTATTCAATGGAGTTTAGAAGAATGAGGAGAATCTCATTGAACCCTATTGAATGTTGAAAGGTCAAGATAGAGTGGATGTGAAGAAGATGTTTCCTTTGGTGGGGGAGTCTAGGGCCAGAGGAACAGCCTCAAAGTAGAGTATGTGCATTTACATCAGAGATGAGGAGGAATTTCTTAAGCCAAAAAGTAGCGTACCTGTGGAATTCTTTGCTACAGGCGGCTCTGGAGGCCAGGTCACTGGATGTATTTAAGGAGGAGATTGATAGGTTCTTAATTAGTCAGGGCATGAAAGGTTATGGGGAGAAAGTATTCGGAATAAGCTGGATGAACTCATGGTGCAATTAGAGATTGAGCAGTAGGACGATGTGGGCATCCCTGAGTCATGGCTGAAAGAAGGTCAAAGTTGGGAGCTGAACATGAAAAGATATACTTTCTATCGAAAGGGCAGATAAGAAGGCATACGTGATGGTGTGGCTCTGTTGGTAAGAGATGAAATTACATCTTTAGAAAGAGGTGACGTAGGGTCAGAGAATGTTGAATCTTTGTGGGTGGAGTTAAGAAATTGCAAGGGCAAAAAAAAAACTCTTATAGGTAACATATATAGGCCTCCAAATAGTAGCCAAGATGTGGGGTTGAGATTGCAAAGGGAGCTGGAAAGGGCAGGTATAAGTGTAATGTCACAATTGCAATGGAGATCTCAATATGCAAGGGGATTGGGAAAGTCAGAAGGCTGTTGAATTGCAAGGGCGGGAATTTGTAGAATGCCTACGAGATGCCTTTTTAGAACATCTTGTGCTTGAGCCTACTCGGGGAAGGGCTGCCTTAGATTGGGTGTTGTATAATAATTAGGGAGCTTAAGGTAAATGAAACCTTCAGAGGCAGTGATCATAAAATGATTAAATTCATACTGCACCTTGAGAGGGGGAAGCATAAATCACATGTACCAGTATTGCAATGGATTAAAGGAATTACAGAGGCATGAGAGAGGAGCTTGCTCAGGTGGATTGGAGGGATGATACTGACGGGGATGATGGCAGAGCAGAGGTGGCTGAAGTTTCTTGAAATAGTTCACAAGGTGCAGGATAGGTATGTCCCACAGAAGTTCACGAATGGCAACTGTGGCTGATAAGGGAAGTTAAGGACTGCATGAGCCAAGGAAAGGGCACTTCAGGTAGCAAAAGTGAGTGGGAAGTTTTTAAAATCCAACAAAAGGCAATGAAAAAAATCATCAGGGAAAAGGTAAAATATGAGGGCAAACTAGCTAATAATATAAAGTAGGATACTAAACGTCTTTTCAGTTATATAAAGAGTGAAAGGGAGGTGAGAGGTGATATTGGACCACTGGAAAATGATGCTGGTGAGGTAGTAACGGGGTCAAAGAAATGGTAGATGAACTAAATAAGTACTTTGCATCAGTCTTCACTGTGGAAGGCAGTAGAAGTGTGCTAGAGGCCATGAGTGTCATGGAGCAGGAGCGAGTGTCATTTCTATTACAAAGAAAAAGGTCTGAAAGTGGATAAGTCACCGGGACTAGATGGATTACATCCCAGAGTTCTGAAAGAGGTTGCTGAAGTGATAGCAGATGCATTCGTTATGATCTTTCAAGAATCACTTGATTCTGGCATGGCTCCGGAGGATTAGAAAATTGCATATGTCACTCCACTCCTTAAGGAGGGAAGAAGGCAAAAGAAAGGAAATTATAAGTCAGTTAGCCTAACCTCAGTGGTTGGGAAAGTGTTGGAGTCTATTATTAAGGATGAGGTTTCAGGGTACTCGGAGACTAATGATAAAATAAGTCAAAATCAGCATAGTTTCTTGCTTGAAAAATCTGTTAGAGTTCTTCAACAAAGTAACAAGCAGGGTGGACCAAGGAGAGGTAGTGGATGTCATTTACTTGCATTTTCAGGAGGCGTTTGATATGGTCCCACACATGAGGCTGCTTAACAAGATAAAATCCCATGGCGTTACAGGAAAGATACTGGCATGGATAGAGGAATAGCTGACAGGCAGGAGGCAGGAAGTGAGAATAATGGAGGCCTTTTCTGTTTGGCTGCCAGTGACTAGTGGTGTTCCTCAGGAGTCAGTATTGGGACCACTACTTTTCACATTGTTTGTCAATGATCTAGATAGTAGAATTGATGGCTTTGTGGCAAAGTTTGCAGTTGATATGAAGAAAGGTGGAGGGGAAGATAATGCTGAGGAAGCAATCCAATTGCAGAAGGAACTAAACTGTAAACTGAAATTGTACAAGGCATTGGTGAGGCCAAATTTGTGTATGGTGTACAGATATAATTTGGTCACCAAATTATAGGAAAGATGTCAACAAAACAGAGAGAGTACAGAGAAGGCTTACTAGAATGTTACCTGAGTTTCAGCACCTAAATTACAGAGAGAGGTTGAACAAGTTGAGACTTTATTCTTTGGAACGTAGAAGGTTGAGGGGGGACTTGACAGAGGTATTTAAAATTATGAGGGGGATAGATAGAGTTGACGTGGATAGGCTTTTTCTATTGAGAGTGGGGGAGATTCAAACAAGAGGACATGAGTTGAGAATTAAAGGGCAAAAGCTTAAGGCTTACATGAGGGGGAACTTCTTTACTCAGAGAGCGGTGGCTGTGTGGAACGAGCTTCCAGCAGAAGTAGTTGAGGCAGGTTCGACGTTGTCATTTAAAGTTAAACTGGACAGCTATATGGACAGGAAAGGAATGAAGGGTTATGGGCTGAGTGCAGGTCGGAGGGACTAGGTGAGAGTAAGAGTTCGCATGGACTAGAAGGGCCCAGATGGCCTGTTTCCGTGTTGTAATTGTTATATGGTTATATGGTTAAACAAATTGGAAGAATGGGCAAAAAAGTGACAGATGGAATACAGTGTTGGGATTTGTCTGATAATTCTTTTTTGTAAAAGGAACAGAAGTGCAGACTATTATCTAAATGGAGAGAAAATTCAAATATCAGAGGTGCAAAGGGACTTAGGAGCCATAGAAACATTGAAAATCTAGAGCACATTACAGGCCCTTTGGCCCACAATTATCTTTATCTATTCATTTGTAAATGCTGTCATGACCTCAACTGCTCAACTTTTCTACTCTACCCACCCACCCACTCCAATCTCATCCCATTCAACTCACATCACACCAATTCCAACCTACATTAAACCCACAGACCAAGGTGCTTCCATTGTAGTCTGATACTCTGCATTGTGGAGGAAGACAGCAGTTCTCAGACTGTGTAAGGTTCCTATCCCAGGGCTCAATCACATCAATGAACACCATGAATTCATAGAGATATAGAGTACTACAGCACAGAAACAGACATTGCCTCACCTAGTCCAAGCTGGCCTGGTCTTCTTCATAATCTCATCTTCCTGCATTCAGATAATAGCCCTCTCTACTCCTCTTATATATGCACCTATCCAAAATTCTCTCAAATTTTACAATTGAACCTGCATTTACCACTTTCACCGGAAGCTCGACCACACTGCACCACAATCTGGGTGAAGTTCCCCCTCAGGTTCCCTTAAGTATTTCATACTTCAGTCTAAACCTATGACCTGTAGTTATAGTTTCACCTGAGGTGTCTGTAAATAAATAAAGTTCTAACCTTTTCAATTTTTCCCTATAATTCTGGTCCCCAAGTCCAGACAACATCCTTGAAAATTTTATGTGAACTATTTCCAGTATATTGATATCTTTCCTGTAGCTAGGTACCATATTGCACACAATACTCCAAATTTGGCTCAAAAACATCTCATACAACTTGAATATAACATCTCATCTCCTCAACACAATGCCAACTTTATGTAGGTCAATGTACAAAATATACTCTTTATGAACCTATCTACTTGTGATGGCTCTTAGAAGAAATTATGGATCTATATTCCCAGGTCCCTTTGTTTTACAACACACTTTACCATTCTGCTTACCAGTCTTATATGGTTTTGTCCTCCCAAAGTGCAACACCTCACACTTGACTGCACTAAATTCCATCTGCCAATTTTTAGCCTATTTTCCCACCTGGCCAGATGAATTTGCAAGCTTTGAGAACCTTCTTTTCTGTCCAGTACACATCCAAACTTGGTGTCATCTCCAAATTTGCTGGTCCAGTTAACTACAGTATCACCAAATAATTAATATGGATTATAAGCAACAATGAATCCAGCACTGATGGTGTGGCACATCACCAGTTGCAGAACTCTAGTCAGAGAGATAACCATCCGTTACCACTTTCTTGCTACCTCCTCAAAAAATTCTGTTGTTAGTTAGACATGCAAAATGCCATGTTATCTATTTATAATCAGATTCAAATACCTATATCAGGTTTCTTAGAATACTTCATCATTTATGTAGGTCTGACATCCAGCTTGCCAGCCGATAGTTTCCCAACTTATTCTTAGAGCCTTTCTTGAACAACGGAACATTAGCTGTCCTTCAGTCACCTGGCACCTCAACCATGGCTAAGGATATCTCCTTCAGATCCCCTGCAATTTCTGCATGCTTCCTAACAAGGTCTGCAAGGAAACCTTGTCAGGCCTTGCAGATTTATCCAACCTAATCAACCTCAAGTCAGTGAGCACCAACTCTTCCGTGATCTAGGTATGCTCTTTTGCCTCAGTTCTGTAGACTGATACAATCTTCCCAATCTCTTTCAGCCCTATGGACAGATGTAGCAACATCATCAGTAAGACCAAAGAACTGATTGTGGACTGCAGAAAGGGTAAGATGAGGGAACACATACCAGTCCTCATAGAGTGATCAGAAGTGGAAAGAGTGAGCAATTTCAAGTTCCTGGATGTCAATATCTCTGAGGATCTATCCTGGACCCAACATAGCGATGCAGCTACAAAGAAGGCATGACAGCAGTTATATTTCATAGAAACATAGAAAACCTGCAGCACAATACACACCCTTTGGCCCACAATACTGTGCCAAACATGTCCTTATGTTAGAACTACCTAGGCTTACCCATAGCCCTCTATTTTTCTAAGCTCCATGTATCCATCTAGGAGTCTCTTAAAAGACCCTATTGTTTCCGCCTCCACCACCATTGCCAGCAGCCCATTCCACGCACTCACCACTCTCTGTGTAAAAAAACTTACCCCTGACATCTCCTGTGTACCTACTTCCAAGCACGTTAAAACTATGCCCTCTCATGCTAGCCATTTCAGCCCTGGGAAAAAAAGCCTCTGACTATCCACACGATCAATGCCTCTCATTATTTGTACACCTCTGTCAGGTCACCTGTCGTTCTCGGTCATTCCAAGGAGAAAAGGTCGAGTTCACTCAACTATTCTCATAAAGCATGCTCCCCAATCCAGACAACATCGTTGTAAATCTCCTCTGCTCATGATGAGGTTGAAGAGATTTGGTACGTCACCAAAAACACTCAAAAATTTGTAGATGTACCATCAGCATTCTAACTGGCTGCAACACCATCTGGTATGTGTGGGGGGGGGGGGGTGCTGGGGGCCGCTATCTCACAGGATTGAAGTAACCTGCAGAAAGTTGTAAACTTAGTCAGCTCTATAATGTGCACTACCCTCCATATTATCCAGGACATCTTCAAGGAGTGATGCCTCAGAAATGCAGCATCTATCATTAAGGACCCCCATCACCCAAGACATGCCTTGTTTTCATTGCTACCATCAGAAAGGAAGTTCATAAGCCTGAAGGTACACACTCAATGATTCAGAAACAGCTCTGCCATCTGAATGGACATTGAACCCATGAACACTATCTCACTACTTTGTTTAAATTTCTATTTTTTGCACTAGTTATTTAACTATTTTATATATATAATTCACAGCTTTTTTCTCATTATATGTTGCATTGTACTTCTGCCGCAAAATTTACAAATATCACGACAAATGTCGGTGATATTAAACAATTCTGATTCTGATGCTGATCTTCAAGAGGACCAGTTTTGTCCCTTGCTATCCTTTTGCTCTTGAAGTCTTAGGATTCTCTTTTACCTTGTCTGCCAGAGCAACCTCCTGTTCTCTTTTGGTCCCCCCCCCCCGGTATTCTTTCTTGTGTCCTCTTGCAATTGTTATACTCCTCATCTGATCCTAACTGCCTGTATATTATATTCCCCTTAATTTTCTTTAGCAGGACCTCAATTTCCTTAAATCTATTAGCTTTACCTTTTATTATAATAAGAAAATACACATTCTGTACTCACAATAATTAACTTCCAAAAGTCTCCCTGAAAACAATCTATGCCAGTCCACACCTGCAAGATCCATCTGATGCCATCAAATTTGACTTTTCTCCAATTTAGAATCTTAACCCATGAATGTGTCCTATCATATAACCATATAACAATTACAGCATGGAAACAGGCCATCTCGGCCCTTCTAGTCCGTGCTGAACTCTTACTCTCACCTAGTCCCACCGACCTGCACTCAGCCCATAACCCTCCATTCCTTTCCTGTCCATATATCTATCCAATTTAACTTTAAACGACATCATTGAACCTGCCTCAACCACTTCTGCTGGAAGCTCGTTCCACACAGCTACCACTCTCTGAGTAAAGAAGTTCCCCCTCATGTTAGCCCTAAACTTTTGCCCTTTAACTTTCAACTCATGTCCTCTTGTTTGAATCTCCCCCACTCTCAATGGAAAAAGCCTATCCACGTCAACTCTATCTATCCCCCTCATAATTTTAAATACCTCTATCAAGTCCCCCCTCAACCTTGTACGTTCCAAAGAATACAGACCCAACTTGTTCAACCTGTCTCTGTAACTTAGGTGATGAAACCCAGGTAACATTCTAGTAAATCGTCTCTGTACTCTCTCTAGTAGGCCACTATTTTCTATGTTGTTACAGATTGCATCATATCAGGTCTCCCCCCAGCCTTCAATGTCACAGTGCATCAGATCTGCATTTCCCATTTCTATCTCTTATCCACAAAGAATTGATCTTACCATACTAAAGTTAGGAAGTCAAGCCTTGACCCTGTCCCATCTCCCCTTGTCCATTCCCTTTACATCTATATCAAGGACACCCTGCATGCCCTCCACCTTTTGGACAACTTCTGATTGTCAATTTTCATGGCCCTCACTGAGAATAATCCAGTCCTTATGCAGCTCAGCTTCCCCATCTCCTCATCAGGAAGGGACTTACTGCAAAAGACATTCCAATCAGTTCTTCTTCTTACCCTGAACAACTTGTCTGCAAATTCAACCTAAATTTCTACAAATTGGAGGTACATCAGCAACTATGCCTGTCTTTTCCCTTGTTTGCTTCCAAACTGACACCCACCTGGCTCATTCTATCCGTCTTCCCTCACCTTCCCTCACCTTCCCTCACCTTCCCTCATCACGCCCCTTCTTCTCATTATATTGGCTGTTTTCCTTCCCCACTCTCAGTCCTGATGTAGTGTTTTGTCCAAAATGGCATTAATTCCTTTACTGCATAACGGCCGTTCAACTTGCTGGTTACGTCCAGAGTTTTTTTTCTCTATATTTGTGCAACTGCAACATCTTTAGTGCTCAATAAGTAATTTGAATTCTAAAAATAAATAAATAAAAACTCGGGGGAACCTTTTTACGCCGGAAACAATTAAAATAAGATTTTCTTGTTGTCAATGAACATGCCGACTCGCTATCTTCTTCATCCGATTAAATCGATCCATGTGGATATTTTGCAAAGAATTACCTCAGGACAATATTTTTCCTTACTTAACCGCAGTCTTCTTTCTGGTGATATAATGTGCACTACACTTCATCCTGAACCGTTCTTCTCTCTCTCCTGATCGGCAAATCTAGTGTCTACTGCCTCATTCCTGCAAGCATTCCACAAGTCTAGTAGTAGTAACAGATTCACGTACCTGGCACACAGAAGAATGCGAGCAGAGGGTAATAAATATCATTTCATTTATCTGTCGAATTGTAGCACGTGCCATTTCTAAAAGATCTGGAAAATTAGGCTGGCTCTATCTGCTCCGTGGAAAGTATTTCTCTTACACTTTAACGTGGTACCTTTATAGAGCAATTCACGGTCCGTTGAGAAAATCCGTTCTCATTGCAATCACTGATCTCGTAAGAGTAGCTTTTCAGCTACGAAGACAAAGGAATCCCCACTTATAAAGATTACTACACGAAATATGGTCCCAGAGGGAATGTTCCCGAGCCCGGGTCTAAATCGCTGGAGATGTTTACCTCATGCAGTTGCATTCTACACGATGAATATAATATTTATAACATGGTTGAACGATGAAAATTGCGCAATAGAAAATGAAAAATGAAACCTCGCTCTTTCTGCAGCTAAATCTGCTTTAATGTGAAGAGGAACAAGCCTACTCAGATGTTACTGCAAAGTGTTATGTTGGCTGTGATTGCCATCCCATTGCCGCAGAATAGTCCCGCTGACCCAACACTAAACAGAACCGCTGATTCCCCACACCCTTTCCCCGTCCTAACACCTGTCGTGGCGGTACATTGCTAACACTGATCATTATAACTCAAGTTTCGTTTGCTCCGTGGTTTGTCTTCACTGTTCAATCTGGTTAACATTGTTATTGACAACAAGAGGAGGAAACCGCAGCTCCATGAGGTAGTCTTCATCGGGGTATCAGAGGCGGAGAGGGTCAGCAATTATAAATTCCTCGGTATTATCATTTCAGAGGATCTACTCTGGGTCCAGCACGTAAGAACCACTTCTAAGAAAGCACGGCAGTGCCTCTATTTTCTTAGAAGTTTGCGAAGATTCGGCATGCCATCTAAAACTTTGACAAACTTATATAGATACACGGTGGACAGTATACTGATATGTTGCATCACGGCCTGGTGTGGAAACACCGATGCCTTTGAAAGGGGAAGCCGACAAAAAGTGGTGGATACTAGCCTAGTCCATAACGGGTAAGCCTTCCCTGCGATTGAGTACATCTACATGGAGTGTTGTTGTAAGAAAGCAGCATCCTCCATCAAGGATCCATCAAGGACCCATCATCAAGGTCAGGCTCTCTTCTAGCTGTTGCCATCAGGAAGGAGGTGCAGGAGCCTCAGGACCCACACCATCAGGATCCAAAAAGGTTATTACTCCTCAACCATTTGGCTGTTGAACCAGAGGGGATAACATCATTCAGTTTCACTCACTACACAACTTATGGACTCACTTTCAAAACTCTTCATCTCTTGATTTCTCTTTTGTAATTTTGCAGTTTGTTGTCTTTTGCTCATTGGTGTTTGTCCACCTTGTGCATGAGGGGACACACGCAACAGGATGGATAAGTACCAAGAAATATAGTACAATCTGCATTGTGTTTCTTTGTATTTACTGTGAATGCCTGCAAGAATATGAATCTCAGTGCTGTATATGGTGACGTATATGCACTTTGATAATAAATTTACTTCGAACTTTGGAAATAGGTGAACTTAATGCGTTTTGGTTATCTGCTGCAATCATTCCTGTTGTCATACCTTAACTATTTTGACCCAAATAAAGATGGACACTTTCACAAATAATTCTGAAATTATGTTACATTAAGTTCACTACGGTTGACTCTCTCAATATGATCACTGGGAATTCATAACTGAAGCATTGCAATTGGGGATTTAGTGTTACACACACCAGTTCTGAACACACTACCCTCCGTTCTCTATGCACCAATCCTAAACATTATCAAACCCGCAGACTGATTGCTAGGTTGCTATTGTAGTCTGGCAGACTGAACTTTCCCTTGCTGAGGCCAGGTAGCAACTTCCAGACACCTCTTACATAAGGCAGTTCCCACTAAGGAACATCTGACCACTGTCTCCCGTACCATTACCAGCCTCAACACTGCAGATTTCCCATCCACTGCCACACACTACAAGGTAATAAGGGGAATAGATAGAGTGGATAGCCAGTGCCTCTTCCCCAGGGCACCACTGCTCAATACAAGGGGACATGGCTTTAAGGTAAGGGGTGGGAAGTTCAAGGGGGATATCAGAGGAAGGTTTTTTACTCAGAGAGTGGTTGGTGCGTGGAATGCACTGCCTGAGTCAGTGGTGGAGGCAGATGCACTAGTGAAGTTTAAGAGACTACTGGACGGGTATATGGAGGAATTTAAGCTGGGGGCTTATATGGGAGGCAGGGTTTGAGGGTCGGCACAACATTGTGGGCTGAAGGGCCTGTATTGTGCTGTACTATTCTATGTTCTATGTTCAATCTCATAGTTCCCTTACTCTGCTCTGCTCATTTCTACCCCTTACCCAAGATCCACAAACCTGACTGTTCAGGTAGGCCCATTGTTTCTGCCTATCCTACTCCACTGAACCAATGCCTGCATACTTTGACTCCATTAGTTTAGTCCCTTCACATGCTCCCAATCTCTTTAACCATGATTTCCTTGCACTGATTGCCTCATTTTCACTATGGATGCCTCTTTACACTTTCATCTCCCATCAATAGGCCTTAAAGCTCTCTGCTTCTTTCTAGAAAATGGACCCAACCAGTTCCTCTCCACCACCATCTGGTGAAACTGGTCCCCTCACTCAACAGTTTCTCTTTAGCTCCTCCCACTTTCTCCAAACCCAGTATTGTCCCAAGCCATGCCTGCTTTTTGTCGCCCACATGTTCCAAGCCTACACGGGTAATACTCCCCAACTCACTCTGCGCTACATTGACAATTACATTGGTGCTACTTCCAGCACTAGGTTGAGCTTGTCAATTTCATCAACTGTGTCAACAGCTTCCACCCCACCCTCAAATTTACTTGATCCATTTCTGAACTTCTGAGATGTCCTTTATCTTTATACATCAGAGTTTCCCCTTCTCTACCACTGGGGCTGGCCTCAGCTTTATCTCCTTCATTTCCCAGATATCCATCCTCACCTATCTTCCCATTGCCATAATATGTAGAGCTCCCCTACGATCCCTACAGTATCCACGTCCAGCATGTCATTCTCTGCAGTAGTTTCAGCCATACGTTTGGTGGTGGATCCTACCAACAAACATATCTTTCTCCCCTCTCACCCTCACTTTCTGCTTTCTACAGGAATTGCACTCTCTATGACTCCCTTGTCCACTCATCCAACCCCACTGATCGTCCTCCTGGCTATCCCTGCAAGTTGGATGTGTGCTATGTTCATCCCTTCACCTTCTTTCTCACCACCACACAGGGTCCCAAACAGTCTTTCCAGCTGAAGGAACACCTTCACCTGCTCGTCTGTCAGGATAATCTACTGTACCCGATCCTCTTGCTGTGACTTCCTCTACATCAATGAAACCTGACATAGATTGGAAGGCTGCTTAGAGCAGCATCACAAAAGGTGGTATACCCCTCTAGCTCGTCACTCATTTCAATTTTACTTCTCATTCTGACATTTCCATGGCGTTTTCTACTGCCACATTATGGACACTGTTAGACTGGAGATGCTGGAAATCCAGAACAATGCTGGGGGATCTCAGCAGGTCAGACAGCATCCATGGAAATGAATAAACAGTTGACATTTTGAGCCGAGACCCTTCTTCAGGGCAACACTGGCTAGATGATAGGGAAAAGTGGGTGCTGTTGAAATGATTTTCTAAGACTGCAGCTCTATCAACAATGGTATGCTCCAAGGTCAGTATTGGGCCCATCATTATTTGTCATTTATATTAAAGATTTGATTAACGTGATTAAACCAGAAAGAGTGCAAAAATGATTTACAAGGAAGTTGCCAGGACATGAGGGACTGAGTTATAGGAAGAGGTTAGAAAGGGTAGCTGTTTGCTCCTTGGAGTGAAGGAGACTGCGAGGTGACCTCTTAGAGCTGTATAAAATCATAAGAAGCATAGATAGGGTAAGTAGTCTATTTCCCCTATGGTTGGGGAATCAAAGAGCCTGATTCTGCATCATGCTGATCTGAGTTTTAGGTTGAATGCTCTCATTCAAATTCTAGGCATCCATTAGTCTCGTGAGACCATGGATTTTCACCTTGGAACCCTCATTCAAATTATTTATATAAATTCCACACAAAAACAGAGAGTGGGAATAAAGGGATTCTATTCTGGTTGGCTGCCGGTTACCAGTGGTGTTCCACAGGGGTCCATGTTGGGGCTGCTCCGTTTTACGTTGTACATCAACGATTTGGATTATGGAATAGATGGCTTTGTGGCTAGGTTTGCTGATGATACAAAGATAGGTGGAGCGACCGGTAGTGCTGAGGAAACAGAGAGTCTGCAGAGAGACTTAGATAGATTGGAAGAATGGGCAAAGAAGTGGCAAATGAAATACAATGTTGTAAAATGTATGGCTATGCACTTTAGCAGAAGAAATAAACGGGCAGACTATTATTTAAATGGGGAGAGAATTCAAAGTTCTGAGATGCAACGGGACTTGGAAGTCCTTGTGCAGGTTAAGTCGGTGGTTGAGTCGGTAGTGAAGAAGGTGAATGCAATGTTGGCATTCATTTCTAGAGGAATAGAGTATAGGAGCAGGGATGTGATGTTGAGGCTCTATAAGGTGCTGGTGAGACCTCACTTGGAGTACTGTGGGCAGTTTTGGGCTCCTTATTTAAGAAAGGATGTGCTGACGTTGGAGAGGGTACAGAGAAGATTTATTAGAATGATTCTGGGAATGAGAGGTTTAACATATGAGGAACGTTTGTCCACTCTTGGACTGTATTCCTTGGAGTTTAGAAGAATGAGGGACCTCATAGAAACATTTTGAATGTTGAAAGGCATGGACAGAGTGGATGTGACAAAGTTGTTTCCCATGATGGGGGAGTCTATTACGAGAGGGCATGACTTAAGGATTGAAGGGCGCCCATTCAGAACAGAGATGTGAAGAAATTTTTTTAGCCAGAGGGTGGTGAATCTATGGAATTTGTTGCCACGGGCGGTGGAGGCCAAGTCATTGGGTGTATTTAAGGCAGAGATTGATAGGTATCTGAGTAGCCAGGGCATCAAAGGTTATGGTGAGAAGGCGGGGGAGTGGGATTCAATGGGAGAATGGATCAGCTCATGATAAAATGGCAGAGCAGACTCAATGGGCCGAATGGCCAACTTCTGCTCCTTTGTCTTATGGTTTTATGGCCTATGATCTAAAATGGCCTATCAGCAATCCCTGTGGTTTTCAGTCTGAAAAATAGCTTTCTATCATCATCCTCTGCTTCCTACATTATTGATCAGGGACAATATTGCACCTGCATTCAGAGGGGACAAAAAGGAAGGCTGATCTACTGAGCATATATATGCAGAACTTGCACTTAAGAAAGGTGCAGTCAGACAGATAGGAATATATTGTAGACCTCCGAACAACCACTGGGACCCTGAGGAACAGATGTGGCGGAAGATCAGGGAAAGGTGTAAAAACAACAGAGTTGTTGTTATGGGTGATTTTAGCTTAACCAGTATAGACTGGGGGTGTTCAGTATAAGAGATCGCAATGGGATAGAAATTGTTAGATGTATTGAAAGTAAACAGATGGACCATCCTGGTCCTTGTATAGGGAAATAAACCTGATTGGGTGACTGACCTTTCAATGGGGAGCATTTAGGAAACAGAGTTCACAATTACTTAAGGCAGCTATGAATAATGATCTTGTGGGGAAAGTAATAAATAAGTGAAGAGCAAATTGCAAGAGAATTTGGCAGGAACTCTGGAGAGTTTATTGTGAAAATTGTTCTGGGGAAGTTCCCATCTGACATGTCAAAGGTGTTTAAGGATCAACTGTAGGTCAATTATGCTCCATTAAAAAGAAAGGATAAGGATAAGGGACATGTGGATAATAAGAGAGGTTGTGAATGTAGTCAAGTAAGAAAAGAAAGTAGATTTAGGACAGTGAAATCAAGCAGAGTCTTTGAAGTTTATAAAGAAGCTAGAAAAATCAAGAAGATTAGAAGAGTCAGGGGGCATGGAAAATCCTAGAAAGCAGGATTAAAGAGGATACGACCGCATTAGACTGTGTATATAGATGCATCAAGAGCATGTGGATTACTAGGTAGAGGGTAGGATTAAAATGAGAATGGAGGGAAAATGTGTGTCGAGGCAGAGGATATAGGTGAGATCCTAAATGAGCACTTTGCATTAGTATTATCTAAGGAAAAGTACATAGATAATAGAGCAACACACATCAAAGTTGCTGGTGAACGCAGCAGGCCAGGCAGCATCTCTAGGAAGAGGTACAGTCGGCGTTTCAGGCCGAGACCCTTCGTCAGGACTAACTGAAGGAAGAGTAAGTAGGAGATTTGAAAGTTGGAGGGGGAGGGGGAGATCCAAAATGATAGGAGAAGACAGGAGGGGGAGGGATGGAGCCAAGAGCCGGACAGGTGATTGGCAAAAGGGATACGAGAGGATCATGGGACAGGAGGTCCGGGAAGAAAGACAAGGCGGTGGGGGGAACCCAGAGGATGGGCAAGGGGTATATTCAGAGGGACAGAGGGAGAAAAAGGAGAGTGAGAGAAAGAATGTGTGTATAAAAATAAATAACAGATGGGGTACGAGGGGGAGGTGGGGCATTAGCGGAAGTTAGAGAAGTCAATGTTCATGCCATCAGGTTGGAGGCTACCCAGACGGAATATAAGGTGTTGTTCCTCCAACCTGAGTGTAGCTTCATCTTTACAGTAGAGGAGGCTGTGGATAGACATGTCAGAATGGGAATGGGATGTGGAATTAAAATGTGTGGCCACTGGGAGATCCTGCTTTCTCTGGCAGACAGAGCGTAGGTGTTCAGCAAAGCGGTCTCCCAGTCTGCGTCGGGTCTCACCAATATATAAAAGACCACATCGGGAGCACCGGACGCAGTATATCACCCCAGCCGACTCACAGGTGAAGTGTCGCCTCACCTGGAAGGACTGTTTGGGGCCCTGAATGGTGGTAAGGGAGGAAGTGTAAGGGCATGTGTAGCACTTGTTCCGTTTACATGGATAAGTGCCAGGAGGGATATCAGTGGGGAGGGATTGGGGGGGACGAATGGACAAGGGAGTCGCGTAGAGAGCGATCCCTGCGGAAAGCAGAGAGAGCGGGGGAGGGAAAGATGTGCTTAGTGGTGGGATCCCGTTGGAGGTGGCGGAAGTTACGGAGAATAATATGTTGGACCCGGAGGCTGGTGGGGTGGTAGGTGAGGACCAGGGGAACCCTATTCCTAGTGGGGTGGCGGGAGGATGGAGTGAGAGCAGATGTACGTGAAATGGGGGAGATGCGTTTAAGAGCAGAGTTGATAGTGGAGGAATAATAGAGCAGTCTGTGTGCTGTATACAAATGTGAGATTAAGGTGCAATTGACTATTTGGATTCAGAATTGGTTTGCTTATTGAAGACAGAGGGTAGTGATCAATGGGACTTATTCTGGCTGGAGGTTTGTGACTACTGGTGTTCCGCAGGGATCCGTACTGAGATGTTTGAAAGTGGCTGCCCAAGTTGATGTGGAGGTAAGGAAATAATATGGCATGCATTAGTCGAGGCATTGTGTCCATGAGTTAGGAAATTTTATTGCAATTTTATAAAAACTGGCTCAGCCACATTAGGTCTATTTCATTTGGTTCTGTTTGCCACATTATATGAAAGATGTGGAGGTTTTGGAAACTTCCTGGATTTGAGGCTATGTGATATAGAAGAAGTTAGTAAAACTAGGGTTGGTTGTATTCTCTGAAGTGCTGAAGTGAAGGGAGATCTGATCAAGTGTTTTAAGAGTGGGAGAGGATAGATAGAGTCTAAAGCTATGTATCTTTTTCCCAGGGCTGAAATATCTAATACTAGAGAGCATGCATTTAAAGGTAGGAGCAGGATAGCTTAAAGGAGGTGTAAAGTACAGTGCAGTACCCAGTCAGGGGTGGTGGTGGAGGAGGGTAGAAGAGGTGCAGAAGAGGCAGGGAATGTGCAGAGAATGGAGGGATATGGGGGATGTGTGACAGTGATTAGTTTGGTCTGATTAGCTTAATTACTTTAGACTAACATTGTGGGCCAAAGGGTCTTTTCCTGTGCTGCTCTATTTTCTGTTATAAATGCTGGTAGAAGCTGTATGCTAGAATCCTTTCCAGTAACTTGCCCATCTCTGAGATGACGCTCCTGGCCTGTATATCCCTGAATTTCTGAAATAATGGAAGAAGATTAGGTAGCCTCTGGTATTCCAGTACTCCGCTTGGTCTGAAGATGTTCCTTAGTTTCCATGATTTTCTTCACAGTAACAATGATGACAAATATTCTTGACAACATCTCCACTTTCCATGAAATAATTCCATGCAAACTCAACATCAAACTCTGTACTCCGGGAGTCAATTCCTTCCTTGACAATTGGATCCTTAACTTCCTGACCAACAGACTGGCTAGTTATTTTTTTCAAGATGGCACCAATCCACGGACTCCATTGAGATCATGGCTCAGAGTTAGTTTTTAGTTCATATGGATGGTTTTGGGGACAAAGAGAGGAATTAGAGGTCAGGTTAGGATTTGGAGGAGATAGAGTTTTGGCCTCCACTCCACACTCCCTGTTTGAAGTCCAACTACATGGACAAGTGACAAAGGACACTCATAGGCCAGACCTCTGCTCCGCATTCAAAGGTCAGTGACGAGGATGGGTGATGAAGGACATCCACAGTCTAGGCCTCCACTCCGCACTCAATGTCCAGCAACCAGGAGTCTGTCTGAGCAGGAGGCAAGAGAAAGCACGGGGGCCAGTCAGTTGGTAGTGCTCAGATTTTGAGTTTGGAGCTCAGGGTCCTGACATTGGCTGGTCTAGTAGTTAAGCCTGGAGATTGAGGCTATAGGCTATGGAGTTGGATGACTCTCCATATGTATGTGGGTGAGTGGGAAGGAGGGAAGGGGGCTTGTTTTGCTATTGTTGTTTTCTTGCTTGTTGTGTTCTGCTTTGTTGTTTCACTGTGCTGCTTTGCCAAGCATTGTGGGCATGATATGTTGGTGCTGGAGTGTATACTGACAGTTGTGGTCTGTCCCAGATAAGAATGGCAGCCATCAATTATGGAAATCACAAGGCAGGAGCAACTGGTTAAGCTCATGGATTTAATAGAGGACAAAAAACTTTTTAAAAAAAGATGGAACAGTGTCAGAAACATACTGTCGTGGAAATTTGACTTTAGTCAGGTGAAAAGAATGCTTGACTCCAGAGTCTTGTTTCTGGACCTTTACTTGGTACCAAGGGGAGAGAGAGAGCTGGTCTCCACCTGCTCCCGAGTCTGCTCTCCTGTTACGAGAACATGTTCTTATACAGTTCAGCATAGTAACAGCAGACTTATAATATAAACAATCATTGTAGAGAAATGTTACCACACTAACAATATGTTAATATGGTAACAATAGAAAAATAGAGGGCTCTAGGTAACCCTAGTAATTTCTAGGTAGGGACGTGTTTGGCACAACTTAGTGGGCCGAAGGGCCTGTATTGTGCTGTAGGTTTTCTATGTTTCTGTATGTTACCATTCACTAAAAAGTTGGAGTGGAAGGAGCAGTTACAAATTAAAGCATCTTGCAGAGCTCAGCACGTTAGTTTCTTGTTTCTGTGGTTGTAGCAGATTAGACTCATACCTTATCTCACAAGAGTTAGCAATGTACTGTTATCAAGTTGTACACAAAGATATTTTCTTTGCAGTCTCCTTGAACCTTGTCACAAAGCTTATTAACCATTTTCTTCCACAAATCCCTCTTCGTTGATCAACGCTCATACTCTTCCCTATTCACATTCATATTCTCTCATTGAGTCTATATCTGGGATGGGGGCCTCATAACCCTCAGGAAAGGGGCACAATTTCAAACATTCCTCCTCCTCATAGCTATCACTACTATCCTCTTTATCCTCCCCTTCCCTAGAGGTTCCAGGCCTTCCAGATAGTCTTCATACATAGATGGGGGCTAGCGTCCGTCATTGGGCCCTGTCCTCTGGAGGATAGTAGGGTACAGGTATAGAGGAATCTCATGGCCAGTACACAAATTACCATGATTACAAGTATTATCCCATAATATACCAGTGTTCCCCACCAATTTCCAAGTGGCCACCATTCTCCCCCAGGTGGGTTATAGTTGTGGAACTGCCTGCCCACCTGTTTTATTTTAGTCACTGATTTCTTTATGTGGTCTGCAAGCTTAGTGATTGCGTGGCTCCTTTCACTCTACTCGGCAGCTGAACAGGTGCTATTCACTCAAGTCTATTGTCCCTCTCCTTTTCATATTGTCGTTTGCACCGAGTGGCATGTATCCAGTTGGGTTTTCCTTCTACCTTTACTGCAGTCCCAGTGACCAACAGAACTTGATTGGGTCCTTTCCACCTAGGAGAGAAAGGATCTTTTATCATAGCTCGAACATACACCTAGTCCCCTGGTTTGAAGGGGTGCACATTTCCTTTGGTCAGGGGAATTTGGGCATCCCTCACTTGACCATGTAGCTTTTCCACCTCCTGACGCAATGCTTGCACATATTTTAGGGTTTTTTTATCGTTCCAGGTCAAAGCTACTCCCTCCGGTGTCATGGGGGGCTTCAGCCCTGTTGTCATTGGCTTACTCATCAATATTTTGTGTGAGATGAGCTCCGTACTCCTATTCTTCTGGTTTCGCAAAGCATACATTACCAGAGCCAAGGCCTCTGGCCATTTAAGTACACTCTGCTGACACACTTTGCCTAGTGCATTTTTTATTTCTCCGTTTACTTTTTCCACTATTCCCAAGGATTGGGGTTGATAGGGGATGTGTAACTTCAACTGAAATCCCAGGGCGTCTTTCAGCCCTTGCACTAATCTATTGGTAAAATGAGCCCCTCTCACTATTAATGCACAATGGAATCCCAAATCTTGGTATGATTTCCTTCATTAGGGCATTCTTCTCTGTCCTAGCATCATCCTCTCATAGACACATAGAAAACCTCCAGCACAATACAGGCCCTTCGGCCCACAGAGCTGTGCCGAACATGTCCTTACCTTAGAAATTGTCTAGGGTTACCCATAGCCCTCTATTTTTCTGAGCTCCATGTACATGTCCTTAAAAGATCCTATTGTATCCATCACCGTCACTGGCAGCCCATTACACGCACTCACCGCTCTCTGCATAAAAAAACTTACTCCTGACATGTCCCCTGTATCCATAAAAAAGTTACCCCTGACATCTCCTCTGTATCCATAAAAAAGTTACCCCTGACATCTCCTCTGTACCTGGCCAGGTATACCTCCTCCACCCACAGAAAGAACATATCTATTGCCACCAATATATACTTGTAGCCTTTCTCTTCTGGCATCTATCTGCAAAGTCTATCTGCAAGTTTTCAAACAGCATTTTTGGCTGAAGCAAATGATCATACTTTGCCGGAGTCTTCCCTTTATTGTTCTGCTGACATATCAAGCATGTCTGTGCTACCCTTTCGATTGTGACAGTTACCCCAGGGGCATACCATTGCTGGCTAATCGCATGCTGCATCCCTCCTTTGCCATGAGAGCCTGGCCATGGGCCAAGCGAGTGGGGGGCAAAAACAAGCTGCGGGACAAACAACACGCCCAGCAGGGTGGCACCATAAGCCCGCTCGTGGGCTGCAAGCAGCTTTTGTCCATGTGCACTTTTCTTGCGGTGTGGCAAGAACGTGGACTTGCCGCAATCTGTCAATTGTGATGGCAACGAGGAGCTCTTCCTCCCCTGTCTCCACCCAGGCTGGGGGGGGGTGCAGTAATATTGGCTGCTGCTGGAGTGCACCACCTGCTTTGCTGTTGTGTCGAAATAATTCCCTTTGGAGACCTCGTCTCCTGCCGAGGTATGTGCCTCACATTTAATTATGACTAAAGCCTGCGGCGACTGGATGGCCTCTAACAAGTTAATAACCAGTTGAATGTTTAATAGGTTTTCCAGAGGAGGTAATGAATCCTCCGTTCTTCCAGAGCTGTCCAAAATCATGGGCTACTCCAAAGGCAGAGCGAGAATCAGTGTAAACTTTTGCAGTCTTGCCCGAGCCCAATATACATGCCGAGTGAGGCTGAAAAGTTCTGCTGCTAGTGCAGACATTCCATTTGGCAGGGCGTAAGCCTCTACAACTTATGGGGAAAAATGCTGGGTGGGGCAGAGTTGAGGAGCCGGGTCACTGCATGGGTTACCAACACAGTGCGAGGGTGATCAAGCACTATGAGGACAGATTTTTCAACGATCACTGCTGGGGCTACCACCACTCATAGGCAGGAGGTCATTCCCTTTACTACAGCACGTAAGGAGGTGGATTAATAGGCCACTGGTTGCTTGCCACCTCCGTATTTTTGGCAAAGCACTCCGGTAGCGAATCCTTGTTTCTCATTAACGTACAGGAGGAAAGGCTTCTCTTAGTCAGATAGGCCCAGGGCTGGCACCTCACCAAGGGCATCTGATCCTGCAGGGTGGCCGTCTGGAGTACAGCATCCATTTCCCTATAATCTGGTATCCACTCTCGACAATACCCAAGCATTCCCAGGAAGGAAAGGATTTCCTTCTTTGTCTTTGGTATTGGGATGTGCTGGACAGCCAACATACAGTCTTTTCCCAGTCCTCTCGTTCCCTTCGTCAGCTCATACCTGAGACACTGCACCGTGTCCTGGCAACATTGCAGTTTTTCTAGGGAAACCCGGTGCCCCCTGTCAGCCAGAAGCTGTATCACCCTAATTGTGTCAGCTAGGCAGCGAGGGCCTGTGTCTGAAGCTATCAGGATATAGTCAGCATATTGGATGAGTGTGGAATGATTGGACAAGGGGCACTTATCCAGGTCATGCTTTACAGCCTCAGCATACGCTGCTGGGCTTTCCGTGTATCCTTGCGGTGAATCGGATCCAAGTATACATAGAAACATAGAAAGCCCACAGCACAATACAGGCCCTTCAGCCCATAATGCTGCACCAAACATGTCCTTACCTTAGAAATTGCCCATTGCCCTCTATTTTACTAAGCTCCATGTACCTATCCAGGAGTCTCTTAAAAGACCCTATTGTATCTACCTCCACCACCGTTTCCAGCAGCCCATTCCACACACTAATCACTCTCTGTATAAAAAAACTTACTCCTGACATCCCCTCTATACCTGATCTTCACAGCCTGGAAGCTTCAGGAAAAGTGCCGGGAGCAACATCAGGACCTGCTTATGGCCTTTGTTGACCTTTCCAAAGCACTCAGCAGTGTGCAAAGAGAGCTCTATGGGATGTCCTCCTCAGGTTTGGCTGTCCCAATAAACTTGGTAACATCCTCCACCAGTTCCACAATGGGATGACTGCTCGGGTGACCATAGGAGGACAAGGGTCCGAGCCCTTCCTTGTACGCACGGGGTGAGGCAGGGGTGTGTGCTGGCACCAGTGCTCTTTAACATCTTCCTCTTGTATGTTACCAAGCTTCTCCACAATGAGATTGAAGACAGCAGCGGTGTGGCAGTGGACGTCAGATTAGATGGCAACCTCTTTGACATCAGGAGGCTCCACACAACCACCAAACTCTGTAGACAGTGGGTCCTGGCGCTGCAGTATGCAGATGACTGTGCTCTTGTGGCCCATACTCCGGAGGATCTTCAGACTGTCCTTGCTGTAGCGGTGAGAGCGTACAGCAGGATGGGGCTGACTGTCAATACCACCAAGACAGAAGTGGTTTGCCAATGGAGTGCCAGTATCCCACCCACTCTACCTGCCTTCACTGTTAGTGATGAAAAGCTGTCAGTCGCGCCACCTTTCAAATATCTGGGGAGCATTCTCTCTGACGATAGCGGCATTGACAATGACATCCACAGCTGCATTAAACAGGCATCAGCTGCCTTTGGGAGACTTCGGCATAGAGTCTTTCAGAATGGGAGCCTTCGTTCCTCCACAAAGGTCGCCATATACCAAGCGGTCTGTGTCACCACCCTCCTTTATAGCTGTGAAGCTTGGGTAACCTACAGCTGTCACATCAAGTCCTTGGAGCGCTTCCACATAAACTGTCTCCAGCGCATCCTGGAAGTTACCTGGTGTGAGCGGGTGCCTCACACTGAAATACTTGTAAAGACCAACTGCAGAAGTATTGAGGCCATGATCACCCAGCATCAGCTGCTGTGGCTGGGGCATGTGATAAGGATGCCCCCATGTCGGCTACCCCGCAGAGTGTTATACGGTACGGCCAGCTACATCATGGTCGACGCTCAGCTAGAGGGCTGAAGAAGCACTATAAGGATCAGATGAAGAATGCTTTAAGGAAGTGCAGGGTCAGACCCGAGGACCTGGAGGATGTTGCTGCTGACCGTACCACTTGACGACAGCTGTGTAGGGACGGGGTTCATGTTCTGGAGATGGAAAGAACAGCTAGAAGACAGCAGAAGAGAGCCAGGAGAAATGCAGCCATGGTTGCCACCACTACCACATACAGGTATACATGTCCCACCTGCAATAGAGCTTGTGGGTCCAGGATAGGACTGTATAGTCATCAAAGATCTCACCGTTAAAGGAGTGGTCATCATCATCGGATTTCGATGGACAACCGAAGAAGAACTTACTTCCTAGCACCTTCAAACTGTGCACTCTCGTGTTAACCATTTCAGTCCTGGGAAAAAGCCTCTGACTATCCACATGATCAATGCCTTTCATCATCTTAAACACCACTATCAGGTCACCTGTCAACTTCCTTCGCTCCAAGGAGAAAAGGCCAAGTTCACTCAACCTATTCTCATAAGGCATGCTCCCCAATCCAGGCAACATCCTTGTAAATCTCTGCACCATTTCTATGGTTTCCACAACCTTCCTATAGTGAAGTGACCAGAACTGAGCACAGTTCTCCAAGTAGGGTCTGACCAGGGTCCTATAAAGCTGTAACATTGCCTCTCGGCTCTTAAAGTCAATCCCATGATTGATGAAGACCAATGCACTGTATGCCTTCTTAACCACAGAGTCAACTTGCATAGCAGCTTTGAGTGTCCTATAGACTCAGACCCTAAGATCCCTCTGATCCTCCACACAGCCAAGAGTCTTACCATTAATACTATATTCTGCCACCATATTCGACCTACCAAAATGAACCACCTTACACTTATCTGGGTTGAACTCCATCTGCCACTTCTCAGCCAGATCATTGCCAGGGGCTCAGCAATCTCCTCCCTCGCTTCCCACAGTAGCCTGGGGTACATTTATCCGATCCCGGTGACTTATCCAACTTGATGCTTTCCAAAAGCTCCAGCACATCCTCTTAGTATCAATAAGCTCAAACTTTTCAGTCCGTTGTAAGTCATCCCTACAATTGCCAAGATCCTTTTCCGTAGTGAATACTGAAGCAAAGTATTCATTAAATGCCTCTGCTATCTCCTCCGGTTCCATACACGCTTTTCCACTGTCACACTTGATTGGTCCTATTCTCTCACGTTCATCCTCTTGCTCTTCACATACTTGTAGAATGCCTTGGGGTTTTCCTTAATCCTGTCCAAGGCCTTCTCATGGTCCCTTCTGGCTCTCCTAATTTAATTCTTAATCTCCTTCCTGCTAGCCTTATAATCTTCAAGATTTCTATTATTACCTAGTTTTTTGAACCTTTCATAGGTGAATGCGAATAGATACTGGCTGTCAGCATGTAGGGGTATAGAGAAAAACGCCGAACATAAGGCGAAGTTGCTGGTGGAGGCATGTATAGAACTGAGGATGATGTTGGTATCGGGGACCAGTGGGGCAATGGGGATAATGATCTTATTTATTGCTCTTAGGTCCTGCATGAATCACCATTTGTCCTTCCTTCCTGGTTTTGGAATTGGAAGGATTGGGGTGTTGCAGGAGCTTTGTGTCTTAACCAGCACCCCCTGTTGTAGGAGGGACTGTATTAAGGGCGCGATGCCTTCCTCTACCAGAGCTGTCAGGGCAGGAGGGATACCTTCTTGAGGCTCACCTGATGTTCTGGTGCCGTGGGCAACATGGTTTTTGTGTTGGGCCTACGGTCCGGCGTTAATGCCGGCAAGAGCTTTTGGATAAAGCAGGAGCCCTGGCTGGGGTGGGCACAGTTGCTGGAATAATGCCTTTAATATCATAGGTGTTACGGTAATCCTTCCCGTCTGCCTGTCAAAGAACTCGATGGTGAGCATAGCCACACCTGGGATTAGAACAGAGATTGTATGGGCCGGGCCGAAATTTGAGATAGACGGTGCTTTGGTTTAGCAGGGGGCCTTACGGTCACTGTGAGGTGGGGGTCCGCAGTTCCCCTGTGTGAGAGCCCCTCTGTTTTCCTTCGGTCTCGCTGTTGGTTGTTTAGTTCTACAGTTACTCCCAGCCCTTCAGGTCCGAAGAAAAGAAGGGGCCTGGTTCTCAAAGTCTCCATGCCTCCAGCATAAGGGGCTTGCCTGCTCATCATAGGTGGGACCTGTGCCCTGCTCGTAAAAGGCGGTGCAGTGAAGCACCTTGCTTTGCCGGCTGGTTTCGAGGAGGGTTTGCAAATACTGTCCTCGCAAGTCAGAGGAATCCCCCGGGGCTGTGTGTAGTTGTTGCACGAGCGGGGAATAAAGGTTGCAATCCAGTTGCCAGCAGTACAATACCGGAGTATCATGACAATCATCTACTCCTCTAGTGAGCTTTAACACCTGCGGGACCCAAATTTGCAGGAGATCCATGTAAATGCCATCAGGTCGACAGCGCAAGGTTGCACCAAGCTTACAGAGAGTCTGTCTGCCTAACAAGGGGAGGGGCTTGTCTTTAGAAATTATAAAGGTATCAGTAACATCCATGTTATCTATTGTTAGCGAGGTAGGGGTTGAAAAAGTTTAAGCCATTGGGACACTGGCTATCCCGATGGTGCTAATCAACTATCCATTAGCTTGCATGTCTGCAGAGGGGGGCCGCACAAGACAGAGTAGCACCGGTATCAATCAGACAAGCCACCTCACTGTCTCCATTTTTTACAATCGTTATGGGCTCTTCTCTCATACTTCTGAATAGTCTGATAGCTGCTGCCTGTACCACCGGTTCTCTGCGGCACCCCTATTGCTGAGGTAATGGCCATTGTTTGCACCCACGTTTGATTTTGCCAGTCAGATTCCATAATTTATATACTTGGGCTTGCTGTGGCCACACGCAGTTCAACAAAGTCTGGATGGCCAAGGGGCCATTCCCCTCTAAGGGTATCCCTGCACTTCCTTCCCACTTCTGCCTAAACCTTGCTATGAAACCTGGAATCAGTTCACCCTTCTTCTGCAAGCACAGTGTCACCTCCCCTATATCACTATGTTTCTGTGCCCACTCGTTATAGCATTTTTCCCTCCATTCTCCAACCAGTGTGTCATTGTCTCATTACTGGGCACTGTGTCATCCTGTCTCCAGTCTCCGCCTTTCCCTGGGGTATCACAAAAGTCTCCTTTAGCGAAGGCCAGGAGGACCCATAGGCACATTTTAATAGCATCTGCGCATTCCCTGGGGAGGGGCGAGTATATAGTACACATCTGGACCAACCAATTGTGGAAGACGTTTGGTTTCTTCAAGGGGTCAGGCACCTCCGTGACCATGGCGCGTACTTCGTTTGGGGTCCAGGGTGTTAAAACAGGGACGTCAACTATCATGATTTTTGGGGCATGAATTTTGGGGTTCAGCCCCTCCTTTTCTTCTTTTTCTCTTTATCCCCGTGTTTGCTGTCAAATCACGCGGCCTCCCACAACACCTGAGGTGCCGCTCACTTCGGTCTCATGTCCAGTAGCCTTTGCGCCTCCAGGAGCCGTCACGGCTGTGTCCTCATAGGGAGGGGGTTGATGCTGTGGCAGGGGGTCTGGCTGTCTCTGCCTCTGGCCTCGCCCATACGTGGTGGCCATCTGTGACCCCCTCTGGGGGAGCGCTTGCGGCTGACCTGGGATACCATCCCAAGGGCCATTGGGAAGCCGGGGGATTATTCTTATGCAGTCCTTTATCTTTCTTAGGGGGCTTAGGGGGCTGGTGTCTCTTGGTTACCTCTTTCCGTTTATTAAAACAGTGAATCATATAATCCCAATTCGGATCCCCATCTCCCATTTCCACAGTCTCTTTCAAATCCCTTATCTTATGCAAGTTAGATGTTCTGCCACAGGGCCAATCTCCTTGCGACCACCCGCATTGAAACATTACCCCGTATCAATCATTCCATTTCATGTACTACTGTATCGGCCGGCGATCCGGGTGGTACTAGGAGGTCCCCAATTAATTTTTGGTGCTCTCTTACCTTCTTGATGTTCTTCTCTGACTTCTTGCTTACTCTCAAGGTCCTTTTATTAGCAGGATCAGCATTACCTGTCATGATCCAGTCAATGAAGTCTGGACTCCGGTTCACAGTCCGGTCCCTGTTCCTTATTCCAGGTTTTCTGGTTTTCCCTTTCCCTGTTGGGTGCTCTAATTGAGGCAGCTGATTCACATTTTGGGCTGGCTACATAAATAGCTCAAACAACAGGAATTCTGCAGATGCTGGAAATTCAAGCAACACACATAATTCCACATCCCATTCCCATTCTGACATGTCTATCCACGGTCTCCTCTACTGTAAAGACGAAGCCACACTCAGGTTGGAGGAACAACACTTTATATTCCGTCTGGGTAGCCTCCAACCTGATGGCATGAACATCGACTTCTCTAACTTCCGCTAATGCCCCACCTCCCCCTCGTACCCCATCTGTTACTTATTTTTATACACACATCTTTCTCTCACTCTCCTTTTTCTCCTTCTGTCTTTCTGAATATACCCCTTGCCCATCCTCTGGGTTCCCCCCCCCCTGTCTTTCTTCCCGGACCTCCTGTCCCATGATCTTCTCGTATCCCTTTTGCCTATCACCTGTCCAGCCCTTGGCTCCATCCCTCCCCCTCCTGTCTTCTCCTATCATTTTGGATCTCCCCCTCCCCCTCCAACTTTCAAATGCCTTACTCACTCTTCCTTCAGGTAGTCCTGACGAAGGGTCTCAGCCTGAAACATCGACTGCACCTCTTCCTAGAGATGCTGCCTGGCCTGCTGCGTTCACCAGCAACTTTTATGTGTGTTACATAAATAGCTCCTTGGTTCAGCTTCAGTTGCTGGATTGTTCCCATCAAAACTCTCTGTCTGAATCCCTTCTCGGCCCCTTCCTCCTGAAGCCTTGCCCTGCAACCAGTGTCTGAAGCCTAGTCTTGCGTCGCCTGCAAGCCTTGCCTTGCATGAAGCCTTGCCTCGCCTGCAACCTTCGCCTGCACCACTGTCAAGTTCAACCGTTGGAGCAAGACTGGAGCCTTGCTGTGTCAGGATAAGAAACTGTCGTTGTTTGGAACTGTCTCTCTGTGTCGACACCTTTGCTAGGTAGGTCTGGCCGTTTGCTGCTACCTAGTGTTGAGAACTGTCTCTGTGTCCACGCCTTCACTAGGTAGGTCCGGCCATTTGCTGCTACCTTGTGTTGGGAACCGTCTCTGTGTCCACGCCTTCACTAGATAGGTCCAGCCATTTGCCGCTACCTTGTGTTGGTAACTGTCTCTCTCTGTTCTGAGTCTCACCCCTATGTCCTGCTCCCTAGGAGGGGTCCTGACTCTGTATAGAGCCCCGGCCCCAAGTCGTGTTCCCAAGGAGGGGTCCCGGCTCTGTGTTCCATGTCTCTGCGATCCTGTCCTCTCTTGACCAAGGTTCTGCGTTCCTGTCTCCCAAGACCAAGGCTCTGTCTTCTGTGTTCCTGTATCCGAAGACCAAGGCTCTGTGTTCCTGTCTCCCTTGACCAAGTCAAGGCTTTGTGTTCTCGTCCTGTTCATGTGTTTCGCCCAGCCCGGTGCTGGGGTTCCCTCGTCCTGTCCAGGAATCAATCATCCAGTCCGGTAGCCATGTCATGTCTTCGTCTAGTTCTGGAGTCCGAGCCAGAATCGAGACCCAGGTTCTGGGTCCTTGTCCAGTCTCTGGCTTGGAGTCTAAGCCCAGGCTCCTAGTTCTCAATTCCCTGTTCTGGTCCTGCTTTCCTAGCCAATGTCTTTGCCCTAGTCTGTTTTCTTGTCCCAGCTCCTAGTCTGCATCCAGTCACATCCCTAACTCTAGTCCTGTCCTGTTCCTAGTACATCAGTGTCTGTGTCTTGCATTTTGGTCCGCCACCAGCGCCCCCCATTATGACATTACCTGATCGACTGCTGCCGTTTCCCATCCTTCTTGCCTTTTTCTCTTCTTCCTGTCAACAGAGCAGTTTAATTCACACTTTCCCCAAACCCCACTTTCCCTTTGAGTGCTTACCAGTTCTCATGGTCCCTTCCCGAGCAGAAGGAGCTGAGTCACTGCGTTCTTTATGTTAACTTCCCATCTTGGCCCTCTTTTTTTCTCAGTTCCTCTGGAACTGAGTCTCTGGCTGGAAATAAGTACTCCCAAAGTTGTCTCTATGCTGGGCGGCCTCGGAACGCCTTACTCCCAGAGTTAGGTCCCTGGAGCTGTGATCTTTCCTGTCAATTCTCTTGCTTCTTACAAATGTACTCAATTGCCAGATTATGAATGTTTGGTTCCATTGCTCCCTGTTACCGTTGGAGCAGCCAGGACTACCCCCAGGCACAAGATTCGCAGCTTTCTTGTGCACGTTAGACTAGCTACCTCAATTGCTTTCCTTTTCTACTGGGGTTTTTCCCAAATGCACCCCACCCTCCACGTTCGTATCCAGTTACGCTGGGATCCTGTCAACTACACTAGATTGTTGTGGAAATTTGACTTTAGTCAGGTGAAAAGAATGCTCGACTCCAGAGTCTTGTTCAGGACCTTTATTTTAGTTGGTACCAAGGAAAAAGAGAGCTGGTCTCCACCAGCTCCCGACTGTTCTCCTGTTACAATACCATCATTTTATACAGCTCAGCATAGTAACAGCAGACTTACTATAACATGTCCAATCATTGTATGGAAATATTAACACACTAACAATATGTGACCGTTCAATAAAAAACTTGGAGTGAAAGGAGCAGTTACAAATTAAACTGTCCTGCAGAGCTCAGCACATTAGTTTCTGTTTCTGTGGTCGCAGCAGATTAGACTCATACCTTATCTCGCAAGAGTTAGCACGTACTGTTCTCTATTTGCACACAAGGGTCTCTGCTTTGTAGTCTCAACTGTCCCTCGTCACATAGCTTATTAAGCCTTTTCCTCCACACATACACAAGGGAGTGCACAGTAAAGCCAGAGAAGTCTTAAGTTAAGGGAAGTTTGTGGTCCCAGAAGGGGTGTGTGGATCAGAACCAAAAGATCAATTGGTATCATGACATCAAATAAGGAAGATGAAGCAGCAAAGGGAGACTTAAAGCGAGACTCACCTACTGCAGGGAGATGCAGAACTGCTGTGTATTCTGTTTTACCAAGACCTGGCTCTCCCCTGCCACCCTCGACTGTGCCATCCAACCGGAGGGATTTTCAATCCATCGGATGGACCGCACGGCATCTTCAGGCAAGACGAGGGGAGGTGTTGTCTGCCTACTGATCAACACTGTGTGGTGCTCGAACACAGTGGCACTGACAAGCTCCTGCAGCCCGGACCTGGAACACCTGTTGGTGAAGTGTCGTCCCTACTATCTGCCACGGGAATTCACCTCAGTCATACTGACAGCAGTCCACATTCCCCCCGCAGGCGGATGTGGAGTGTGCTCTGAACATACTGTATGCCAACATCAGTGAACTTGAGACCAGGTATCCGGAGGCTTTGATCATTACAGCCGGGGACTTTAACCAGGCCAACCTCAGAAAGTTATACCAACATGTCTCCTGCCCCACTAGAGGCCCGAATATACTTGACCACTGCTACTCAGCAATCAAGGATGCCTACCATTCTGTCCCACGACCTCACTTCGGAAATGGGGGAGATCTTAAATAGGTTTTTTGCGTCTGTATTTACTAAGGAAGCTGACATGAAATCTATGGAATTGAGGGAATCAAGTAGTGAGACCATGCAAACTGTACAGATTGAAAAGGAGGAGGTGCTTGCTGTCTTGAGGAAAATTAAAGTGGATAAATCCCAGGGACCTGACAGGGTGTTCCCTGGGACCTTGAAGGAGACTAGTGTTGAAATTGCGGGGGCCCTGGCAGAAATATTTAAAATGTCGCTGTCTACGGGTGAAGTGCCGGAGGATTGGAGAGTGGCTCATGTTGTTCCGTTGTTTAAAAAAGGATCGAAAAGTAATCCGGGAAATTATAGGCCGGTGAGTTTAACGTCAGTAGCAGGTAAGTTATTGGAGGGAGTACTAAGAGACAGAATCTACAAGCATTTGGATAGACGGGCTTATTAGGGAGAGGCAACATGGCTTTGTGCGTGGCAGGTCATGTTTGACCAATCTGTTGGAGTTTTTCGAGGAGGTTACCAGGAAAGTGGATGAAGGGAAGGCAGTGGATATTGTCTACATGGACTTCAGTAAGGCCTTTGACAAGGTCCCGCATGGGAGGTTAGTTAGGAAAATTCAGTCGCTAGGTATACATGGAGAGGTGGTAAATTGGATTAGACATTGGCTCGATGGAAGAAGCCAGAGAGTGGTGGTAGAAAATTGCTTCTCTGAGTGGAGGCCTGTGACTAGTGGTGTGCCACAGGGATCAGTGCTGGGTCCATTGTTATTTGTCATCTATATCAATGATCTGGATGATAATGTGGTAAATTGGATCAGCAAGTTTGCTGATGATACAAAGATTGGAGGTGTAGTAGACAGTGAGGAAGGTTTTCAGAGCCTGCAGAGGGACTTGGACCAGCTGGAAAAATGGGCTGAAAAATGGGAGATGGAGTTTAATACTGACAAGTGTGAGGTATTGCACGTTGGAAGGACAAACCAAGGTAGAACATACAGGGTTAATGGTAAGGCACTGAGGAGTGCAGTGGAACAGAGGGATCTGGGAATACAGATACAAAATTCCCTAAAAGTGGTGTCACAGGTAGATAGGGTCGTAAAGAGAGCTTTTGGTACATTGGCCTTTATTAATTAAAGTATTGAGTATAAGAGCTGGAATGTTATGATGAGGTTGTATAAGGCATTGGTGAGGCCGAATCTGGAGTATTGTGTTCAGTTTTGGTCACCAAATTACAGGAAGGAAATAAATAAGGTTGAAAGAGTGCAGGGAAGGTTTACAAGGATGTTGCCGGGACTTGAGAAACTCCGTTACAGAGAAAGCTTGAATAGGTTAGGACTTCATTCCCTGGAGCATAGAAGAATGAGGGGAGATTTGATAGAGGTATATAAAATTATGATGGGTATAGATAGAGTGAATGCAAGCAGGCTTTTTCCACTGAGGCAAGGGGAGAAAAAAACCAGAGGACATGAGTTAAGGGTGAGGGGGGAAAAGTTTAAAGGGAACATTAGTTGGGGCTTCTTCACACAGAGAGTGGTGGGAGTATGGAATGAGCTGCCAGACGAGGTGGTAAATGCGAGTTCTTTTTTAACATTTAAGAATAAATTGGACAGATACATGGATGGGAGGTGTATGGAGGGATATGGTCCGTGTGCAGGTCAGTGGCACTAGGCAGAAAATGGTTCGGCACAGCCAAGAAGGGCCAAAAGGCCTGCTTCTGTGCTGTAGTTTCTATGGTTTCTATGATTTCTAATCGGACCATCAGGCCATACTCCTCCTCCCGGCTTACAAACAGAAACTGGAGTTGGAGGTCACGGTGTCAAAAGTAGTGTCGTGTTGGGCGGAGGAAACGGATGGGGTCCTCCATGACTGCTTTGAATCGGTGGACTGGTTAGTATTCAAGGACTCGGCAGCTAACTTCAATGAGTATGCCTCAGTTGTCACGGACTTTATTTGGAAATGCACGGAGGACTGTGTGTCTCGCAAGACGATCCGGGTATTCCCTAACCGGAAACCTTGGATGAATTATGAAGTCAAGTCCCTTTTAAAGGCTAGAGCTGCGGCTTTTAGGTCCGGGGATACCAGTCGCTACACGGAATCTAGGCGTGAACTCCGGAAAGCCATTACGGGGGCCAAGAGGCAATATTGAGCCAAGTTGGAAGCCCAGGCTAACCAGAGGGATGCCAGTAGACTATGGCAGGGTCTAAATGAGATCACTGGGCGCAAAGAAAAGGCTGGAAATATCAATAACTGTGGCACTTCTCTTCCTGACAAACTTAACGTATTCTACGCAAGATTCAAACAGAAGAGGAGCGTCCCGCTCCCTCTGGATGAACTGGACCTGGTGGCATCGAGATTTATCGTCACTGAGGAGGACGTTAGAAGGGCCTTCCTGAAGATAAATCCAAGGAAGACGACGGGCCCAGATGGCGTCCGGGGATGGGTTCTCTGGGCCTGTGCAAGTGAGCTAGCTGGAGTGTTTGCTGACATCTTCAGCTGCTCCTTGCTTCAGTCTGAGATCCCCTCGTGTTTTAAGAAGGCAACGACAATCCCAGTGCCGAAGAAGAGCAAGGTGGCATGCCTGAATGAATATTGACCTGTGCCTCTGACATCAATTGCTATGAAATGCTTCGAGCGATTGGTTATGGCACACATCAACCACAGCCTACCGGTCAACCTCGATGCTTTGCAATTCGCCTACTGGAGCAACAGATCAATGGCAGATGCCATCTCTCTTGCCCTTCATTCCTCCTTAGAATACCTGGAGAATAAAGACGCATACATAAGGCTCCTTTTCATTGACTACAGCTCTGCCTTTAATACCATCATTCCAAATAAACTGATTCCTAAGCTCTGGAACCTGGGCCTTAGCACTCAGATCTGCAGCTGGATCTTCAACTTCTTCACAGACAGGACCCAGGCTGTAAAAATAAGGGACAAAGAGGATGCTAAGAGGATGCAGGGTGACTTGGATAGGTTAGGTGAGTGGGCAAATTCATGGCAGATGCAATTTAATGTGGATAAATGTGAAGTTCTTCACTTTGGTGGCAAAAACAGGAAAACAGATTATTATCTGAATGGTGGCCGATTAGGAAAAGGGGAGGTGCAATGAGACCTGAGTGTCATTATACACCAGTCATTGAAAGTGGGCATGCAGGGTCAGCAGGCGCTGAAAAAGGCGAATGGTATGCTGGCATTTATAGCAAGAGGATTCGAGTACAGGAGCAGGGAGGTACTACTGCAGTTGTATAAGGCCTTGGTGAGACTACACCTGGAGTATTGTGTGCAGTTTTGGTCCCCTAATCTGAGGAAAGACATCCTTGCCATAGAGGGAGTACAAAGAAGGTTCATCAGATTGATTCCTGGGATGGCAGGACTTTCATATGATGAAAGACTGGATGAACTAGGCTTATACTCGTTGGAATTTAGAAGATTGAGGGACGATCTGATTGAAACGTATAAGATCCTAAAGGGATTGGACAGGCTAGATGCAGGAAGATTGTTCCCGATGTTGGGGAAGTCCAGAACAAGGGGTCACAGTTTGAGGATAAAGGGGAAGCCTTTTAGGACCGAGATTAGGAAAAACTTCTTCACACAGAGAGTGGTGAATCTGTGAAATTCTCTGTCACAGGAAACAGTTGAGGCCAGTTCATTGGCTATATTTAAGAGGGAGTTAGATATGACTCTTGTGGCTAAAGGGATCGGGGGTATGGAGGGAAGGCTGGTACAGGGTTCTGAGTTGGATGATCAGCCATGATCATACTGAATGGCGGTGCAGGCTCGAAGGGCCGAATGGCCTACTCCTGCACCTATTTTCTATGTTTCTATGTAAGTTCTCCTCTACAATCACTTTGAGCACCGGTACCCCACAAGGCTGTGTACTCACCCCCCTGCTGTACTCACTGTACACCCATGATTGTGTAGCCAAGTTTCCATCAAACTCAATATATAAGTATATAATATATACACAACAATTGTAGGCTGTATCTCGGGTAAAGTACAGAGGGGAAATTAAGAACCTGGTGGCATGGTGCAAAGACAATAACCTATCCCTCAATGTCAGCAAGACAAAAGAATTGGTTGTTGACTTCAGAAGGAGTAGCGGACCGCACGACCCAATTTACATCGGTGGTGTGCAAGTGGAACAGATAAAAAGCTTTAAGTTCCTCGGGGTCAATATCACAAATGACGTGACTTGGTCCAACCGAGCAGCGTCCACTACCAAGAAGGCTCACCAGCACCTTTACTTCCTGAGAAAGCTAAAGAAATTTGGCCTGTCCCCTAAAACCCTCACTAATTTTTATAGATGCAATGTAGAAACATTTTCTTCTCGGGTGCATCACAACCTGGTATGGAAGTAGTCCTGTCCAAGACCGGAAGAAGCTGCAGAAGATCGTGAACATCACTGTGAGGGGATCCAGGAGTGCCCCTATTAACTGTTTGAAGAGAGACAGAGAGAGACATTTATCATTGATGGTTTGTTTGAAAAGAGAGAGAGAGAGACGAAGATTAACGGTTGGACTGTCACTTTAAGGCATTGGAAGTAACTTTGGATTTCTACTGAGTTGGGTTTGGAGAGAGCACCAAGCAGCTCGAAAGTTGCTATGGTGACCGAAGGCAGGTTGTTGATGTTACTTTCAAGGACTTGTTGCCTGCTCGTATGCCTTTACAGACAAAGGAAGGAGGGACTCTTTGAATGACAGGTGATGCTCAGCCTGGTGAGATAAATAGGAGGTCAGATGATACAGACCTCAGACACATGATCTGGACACTGAATGAGCATTGTTGTGCCCACAGAGAAAGTGGGTTTTGAAGGATCGATCAGGCGGATCGATCCAAATTGCTATCCCAGTAAAGGAGAAGGGGTTGAATGGTGGGGAGTTGTCTATATGTCCACCCTTGCCGGGGTGATAGCTCCACCACAGGAAAACCGGTCCCCCTGGTTAAGTCACAGTTGGTGACTTGTGAAGGATTTCGGAGGACGACGAGAAGATCGATGGCAACAGCTCACCTGAAGACTCAACTAACACTCTCTTTCTCTCTCTCTCTCTCTCTCTCTCTCTCTCTCTATATATATATATATATATATATATATATATCGCTATTCAACTACTCAACATAGTAAGACTGTATCTTTTTACCCCTAGACTTAAAGAAGCTTGGTTTTTCATATATCTATTTCCACATTTACTGATTTACTTACTTAAATATATAAAATCATTGCTAACCTGTGTGATTTATCTTCATTTATATTACTGTATTGCATAGTTACTAATAAATATTAGTAGTTTATAGCAATACTGGACTCCAAAGTGGTTTCTTTATCCTTGTCATGGGGATATCACGTGACATCACACAAACCAATCTTCCGTCCTTGGACTCACTTTACACCGCACGCTGTCGGAGCAGTGCTGCCAGGATAATCAAGGACACGACCTACCCAGCCAACACACTTCTAGTCCCTCTTCCCTCCGGGAGAAGGCTCAGGAGCTTGAAGACTCGTATGGCCAGATTTGGGAACAGCTTCTTTCCAACTGTGATAAGATCGCTGAACAGATCCTGACCCGGATCTGGGCCGTACCCTCCAAATATCCGGACCTGTATCTCGGTTTTTTTGCACTACCTTACTTTCCATTTTTATACTTTCTGTTTATGATTTATAATTTAAAATTTTAATATTTACTATCAATTTGTAATCCAGGGAGCGGGAAGCGCAGAATCAAATATTGCTATGATGATTGTACGTTTTAGTATCAATTGTTTGGCAACAATAAAGTATAAAGTATAGGCAACTGCAGGAAACATAAAGTTGTGGTGGTAGGGGATTTTAATTTTCCATATATTGATTGGGTCTCCCATACTGTTAGGGGTCTAGATGGTTTAGAGTTTGTAAAATGTGTTCAGGAAAGTTTTCTAAATCAATATAGAGGGACCAACCAGAGGGGATGCAATATTGGATCTCCTGTTTGGAAACGAGTTAGGACAAGTGACAGAAGTCTGTGTAGGGGAGCACTTTGGTTCCAGTGATCATAACACCATTAGTTTCAACTTGATCATGGACAAGGATAGATCTGGTCCTAGGGTTGAGGTTCTTAACTGGAAGAAGGCCAAATTTGAAGAAATGAGAAAGGATCTGAAAAGCGTGGATTGGGACAGGGTGTTCTCTGGCATGGATGTGATCGGTAGGTGGGAAGCCTTCAAAGCAGAAATTTTGAGAGTGCAGAATTTGTATGTTCCTGTCAGGATTAAAGGCAAGGTGAATAGGAATAAGGAACCTTGGTTCTCAAGGGATATTGCAACTCTGATAAAGAAGAAGAGGGAGTTGTATGACATGTATAGGACGCAGGGAGTAAATAAGGTGCTTGAGGAGTATAAGAAGTGCAAGAAAATACTTAAGAAAGAAATCAGGAGGGCTAAAAGAAGACATGAGGTTGCCTTGGCAGTCAAAGTGAAGGATAATCCAAAGAGCTTTTACAGGTATATTAAGAGCAAAAAGATTGTAAGGGATAAAATTGGTCCTCTTGAAGATCAGAGTGGTCGGCTATGTGCGGAACCAAAGGAAATGGGGGAGATCTTAAATAGGTTTTTTGCGTCTGTGTTTACTAAGGAAACTGGCATGAAGTCTATGGAATTAAGGGAAACAAGTAGTGAGATCACGGAAACTGTACAGATCGAAAAGGAGGAGGTCCTTGCTGTCTTGAGGAAAATTAAAGTGGATAAATCCCCGGGACCTGACAGGGTATTCCCTGGGACCTTGAAGGAGACTAGTGTTGAAATTGCAGGGGCCCTGGCTGAAATATTTAAAATGTCGCTGTCTACAGGTGAGGTGCTGGAGGATTGGAGAGTGGCTCATGTTGTTCCGTTGTTTAAAAAAGGATCGAAAAGTAATCCGGGAAATTATAGGCCGGTAAGTTTAACATCAGTAGTAGGTAAGTTATTGGAAGGAGTACTAAGAGACAGAATCTACAAGCATTTGAATAGACTGGAACTTATTAGGGAGAGTCAACATGGCCTTGTGCGTGGTAGGTCATGTTTGACCAATCTGTTGGAGTTTTTCGAGGAGGTTACCAGGAAAGTGGATGAAGGGAAGGCAGTGGATATTGTCTACATGGATTCAGTAAGGCCTTTGACAAGGTCCCGCATGGGAGGTTGGTTAGGAAAGTTCAGTCGCTAGGTATACATGGAGAGGTAGTAAATTGGATTAGACATTGGCTCAATGGAAGAAGCCAGAGAGTGGTGGTAGAGAATTGCTTCTCTGAGTGGAGGCCTGTGACTAGTGGTGTGCCACAGGGATCAGTGCTGGGTCCATTGTTATTTGTCATCTATATCAATGATCTGGATGATAATGTGGTAAATTGGATCAGCAAGTTTGCTGATGATACAAAGATTGAAGGTGTAGTAGACAGTGAGGAAGGTTTTCAGAGCCTGCAGAGGGACTTGGACCAGCTGGAAAAATGGGCTGAAAAATGGGAGATGGAGTTTAATACTGACAAGTGTGAGGTATTGCACGTTGGAAGGACAAACCAAGGTAGAACATACAGGGTTAATGGTAAGGCACTGAGGAGTGCAGTGGAACAGAGGGATCTGGGAATACAGATACAAAATTCCCTAAAAGTGGCGTCACAGGTAGATAGGGTCATAAAGAGAGCTTTTGGTACATTGGCCTTTATTAATTAAAGTATTGAGTATAAGAGCTGGAATGTTATGATGAGGTTGTATAAGGCATTGGTGAGGCCGAACCTGGAGTATTGTGTTCAGTTTTGGTCACCAAATTACAGGAAGGATATAAATAAAGTTGAAAGAGTGCAGAGAAGGTTTACAAGGATGTTGCTGGGACTTGAGAAACTCAGTTACAGAGAAAGGTTGAATAGGTTGGGACTTTATTCCCTGGAGCGTAGAAGAATGAGGGGAGATTTGATAGAGGTATATAAAATTATGTTGGGTATAGATAGAGTGAATGCAAGCAGGCTTTTTCCACTGAGGCAAGGGGAGAAAAAACCCAGAGGACATGGGTTTAGGGTGAGGGGGGAAAAGTTTAAAGGGAACATTAGTTGGGGCTTCTTCACACAGAGAGTGGTGGGAGTATGGAATGAGCTGCCAGACGAGGTGGTAAATGCGGGTTCTTTTTTAACATTTAAGAATAAATTGGACAGATACATGGATGGGAGGTGTATGGAGGGATATGGTCCGTGTGCAGGTCAGTGGGACTAGGCAGAAAATGGTTCGGCACAGCCAAGAAGGGCCAAAAGGCCTGTTTCTGTGCTGTAGTTTCTATGGTTTCTATAATGTAAAATTGACTTTGACTCAAAAGACCAATCGAGGAAAATTGAGCCTTGGGCAAGAAGTGATGGCTAACAATACCCCCACCCACCTCATTTTTAAGACCAAACATTACCCAACCCTTGGAAATTATAGAGAAAGCAAACCCATTGGTGTACAAGGTACTGACTACTCCAGATAAAAGCAGGTGGTTCCATATCAACCAGCAAAAATAGATAAGGGAAAAACAAGATTGTTGCATGCTTCCATTGGCATGTAACAATTGGTGAGCATGATAGTCCTTATTAAGGTGATTTGAGGATTAGACAGCTACTGCAAGAACATGGGGACAGATCTGATCAAGGGGGTGCTTCTGTTCCCTTGTCCTGAGAATTGGAAAGGAGTTCTGCCAAAGAACCAACAAAAAGGAGAAAGAAATGCACAGTTGCTTGCTTTTCCTAGCCCGCAACAAAGTTGGATAAAAAATAAATGGACAGCTTGAGTGCAAAGAAAATTAGGAATCGGGGGGCGGGGAGGACTTGGACTTAAACTAATATAAGAAAAGAACTCAGAAATAAAAACAAACTATACTTATGCTCTTTATATACAGAAATGATACAGGTTTAACTTTACATGATTGGAATAATGTTTTTTTGTTGTGATAGAATTAACCATGGTCAGATTTGAGCAACACACATCAAAGTTGCTGGTGAACGCAACAGGCCAGGCAGCATCTGTAGGAAGAGGTGCAGTCGACGTTTCAGGCCGAGACCCTTCGTCAGGACTAACTGAAGGAAGAGTGGGTAAGGGATTTGAAAATTGGAGGGGGAGGGGAAGATCCAAAATGATAGGAGAAGACGGGAGGGGGAGGGATGGAGCCAAGAGCTGGACAGGTGACAGGCAAAAGGGATATGAGAGGATCATGGGACAGGAGGTCCGGGAAGAAAGACAAGGCAGATGTACGTGAAATGGGGGAGATGCGTTTAAGAGCAGAGTTGATAGTGGAAGAAGGGAAGCCCCTTTTTTAAAAAAGGAAGACATCTCCCTCGTCCTAGAATGAAAAGCCTCATCCTGAGAGCAGATGCGGCGGAGACGGAGGAATTGCGAGAAGGGGATGGCGTTTTTGCAAGAGACAGGGTCAGAAGAGGAATAGTCCAGATAGCTGTGAGAGTCAAATGTGATAGCTGTGTGGGCATCTCCCCCATTTCACGTACATCTGCTCTCACTCCATCCTCCCGCCACCCCACTAGGAATAGGGTTCCCCTGGTCCTCACCTACCACCCCACCAGCCTCTGGGTCCAACATATTATTCTCCGTAACTTCCGCCACCTCCAACGGGATCCCACCACTAAGCACATCTTTCCCTCCCCCCCCTCTGCATTCCGCAGGGGTCGCTCCCTACGCAACTCCCTTGTCCATTCGTCCCCCCCATCCCTCCCCACTGATCTCCCTCCTGGCACTTATCCGTGTAAGCGGAACAAGTGCTACACATGCCCTTACACTTCCTCCCTTACCACCATTCAGGGCCCCAAACAGTCCTTCCAGGTGAGGCAACACTTCACCTGTGAGTCGACTGGGGTGATATACTGCGTCCAGTGCTCCCGATGTGGCCTTTTATATATTGGCGAGACCCAACGCAGACTGGGAGACCGCTTTGCTGAACATCTACGCTCTGTCCGCCAGAGAAAGCAGGATCTCCCAGTGGCCACACATTTTAATTCCACATCCCATTCCCATTCTGACATGTCCATCCACGGCCTCCTCTACTGTAAAGATGAAGCCACACTCAGGTTGGAGGAACAACACCTTATATTCCGTCTGGGTAGCCTCCAACCTGATGGCATGAACATCGACTTCTCTAACTTCCGCTAATGCCCCACCTCCCCCTCGTACCCCATCTGTTACTTATTTTTATGCACACATTCTTTCTCTCACTCTCCTTTTTCTCCCTCTGTCCCTCTGAATATACCTCTTGCCCATCCTCTGGGTTCCCCCCCCCCTGTCTTTCTTCCCGAACCTCCTGTCCCATGATCCTCTCGTATCCCCTTTTGCCTATCACCTGTCCAGCTCTTGGCTCTATCCCTCCCCCTCCTGTCTTCTCCTATCATTTTGGATCTCCCCCTCCCCCTCCAACTTTCAAATCCCTTACTCACTCTTCCTTCAGTTAGTCCTGACGAAGGGTCTTGGCCTGAAACGTCGACTGCACCTCTTCCTAGAGATGCTGCCTGGCCTGCTGCGTTCACCAGCAACTTTGATGTGTGGTGCTTGAATTTCCAGCATCTGCAGAATTCCTGTTGTTATGGTCAGATTTGATCCTGGTGAGTGCCAGCAGCAATGTCAATACTTGGGGAGAATACTCAGTGATCAAAAATAACGTTTTCAATGGATTCAGTATCTTGGGATAACAAAAGGTAAATAGAGGACTTAATTTTTTATTCTGCTGGGGCGGATGGGTTGATGTGCGCGGACAAAAACCTGGGTTTCTGGGAGAGAACAAGGTACAAGTCTGAATGCAATAAAATTCTATAAATGGCATTACCAATGATCATCAGTTTTATGCCCAGTGCTGAGAGGCCATCAGGTAGTGATTGCCATAGTTAGGATTATGGTTCTATGGAATCACAAATGCGAACATAAGACCATAGGAGCAGAACTAGGCCATATGGCACATTGAGTCTGCTCCAGCATTTCATCCTGGCTGATCCATTTTCCTCTCAGCCCCAATCTTCTGCGTTCTCCCCGTATCCCTTCATGCCCTGATCAATCACGAATCTAACAATTTCTGCCTTAAGTATATATAAAGACTTGGCCCCCATAGGGGCCTGTAGCAAATAATTCCACAGATTCACCATTCTCTGACTAAAGAAACTGCTCCTCATCTCCGTTCAAATAGGACACCCCTCTATTCTGAAGCTGTATCCTCTGGTCTTACATTCTCCCAAAAATAGGAAACATCCTCTCTACATCTGCTCTGTCAAGGCTTTTCACCATTCAATAGGTTTCAATGAGGTTACCCCTCATTATTCTGAATTCTAGAGAATACAGGCCCAGAACCATCAAATGCTCTTCATATATCAAGCTATTCAAACCTGGAATCATTTTCGTGAACCTTCTTTGGACTCACTCCATTCAGCACACCCTTTCTAAGATAAGGGGCCCAAACCTGCTCATAATACTCCAAATGAGGTAGCACCAGTGCCTTATTAAGTTTCAACATTACTTCCTTGCTTTTATATTCTCGTCTTCTTGAAGTGAATGCTAACATTGTATTTGCCTACCTCACCACGGATTCAACCTGCAAATTAACCTTTAGGGAATCCTGCACAAGGACTCCCAAGTCTCTTTGCACCTCAGTTTTTTGTATTTTTTCTCCATTTAGAAAATAGTCAAATCTTTCATTTCTTCTACCAAAGGCATGACCATTCACGTCCCGACTTTTCTTTACCCATTCTCTGAATCTGTCTAAGTCCTTCTGTAGCCTCAAAACTACCTGCCCATCTACCTGTCTCAGGAGCTTGAAGACTCATACGGCCAGATTTGGGAACAGCTTCTTTCCAACTGTGATAAGACTGCTGAACAGGTCCTGTCCCGGATCTGGGCCGTACCCTCCAAATATCCAGACCTGCCTCTCAGTTTTTTTGCACTACCTTACTTTCCATTTTCTATTTTCTATTTATGATTTATAATTTAGATTTTTAATATTTACTATTGATTTGTACTCCAGGGAGTGGGAAGCGCAGAATCAAATATCGCTGTGATGATTGTATGTTCTAGTACTTTATTGTTTGGCGACAATAAAGAATAAAGTATCTTCATACTGTCTCCAAACTTTGCAACAAAGCCATCAATTCCATCATCCAAACTATTGACATATAATGTAAAAAGAATCAGTTCCAACATAGACCCCTGTGGAACACCACTAGTCACCTGCAGCTGGCCAGAAAAGGCTCCCCTTGCCACCTGACAATCGGCCACTGCTTTATCCATGCTACAATCTTTCTTGTAAGACAGCTTGTTAAGCAGCGTCATGTGTGGCACCTTGGCAAAGGCCTTCTGAAAATCCACTTACACAATGTCAACCGATTCTTCTTTGTTACTTCAAAGAATTCCAGCAGATTTGTCAGGCAAGATTTTCTCTTGAGGAAGCCATGCTGACTACAGCCTATTTTATCATATGCCTCCAAGTACCCTAAGACCACATCCTTAATCCAACATTTTCCCAACCTCTGAGGTCAAACTAATTGGTCTATAGTTTCCTCTCTTCTGACTCTCTCCCTTCTTGAAGAGTGGGGTGACATTTGCAATTTTCCAGTCTTCCAGAACAATTCCAGAATCTAGTGATACTTGAAAGATCATTACTAATGCCTCCACAATCTCTTTAACCATCTTTTTCAGAACCCTGGGGTGTAGTCCATCTAGTCCAGGTGACTTAGCTACTTTCAGACCTTTCAGTTTCCCAAGAACCTTCTCTCTAGTTATGGTAACTTCACATACTTAATGCCCTCTGACAGCTGGAACTTCCACCAAGCTGCAACTAGCTTCCACAGTGAAGACTGATGCACCATGAGACACCATGGTAATGTAGCAGTTAGCACAATGCTATTGCACTTTGGGGTGTCAGAGTTCAGTGTTCAATTAAGACACTGTCTGTAAGAAGTTTGTACATCCTTGCTGTGGGCGCTGAGTTTCCCTCAGGTGCTTCGGGTTCCTCCCACGGTCCAAAGACATACCAGCTAGGAGGTTATTGTAAATTGTCCTGTGATTAGGTTAGTGTTAATTAGGTGAGTTGCTGGCTATTGTGTCTGGAATGGCCTGTTTCACGCTGTATTTCTAAATAAAAAAAACTGGATTGAAGCAGAGTCTCCCACAAGAGATATACAGATGGGGCGGTTACTCTAAGTATCTCCGAAAAGTTGCTCTGAATATTATTACTGTACACAGGACACAGTACAGGGAGGAAATAGAGTGAAGAGTGTCTGTAAGTGCCCAGGACCCTTCACGATTTTCAAATTAGCAAAAAATTTACCCCACACCTTTAAGTAGTTCAGACTCCTCCAGAGCCAAATTGAGAGCCGGTGTAATACAGAGGGGGCTGCGCTAGTGTTAGAGTACACAGGGAATCTATCACTTAGGAACCAGGATATCAGCACAGGCAGATAGTTTCTAATCTGAGATAATAGTGCTTGAATGGTGCAGCCCACCACAAAACATTGCTCTTGGGAGATAACTAAGCAGGAGTGAGTTTGAGCTAGTCAAAAATAGAAGGAAGGGAGGACTTATTGGAATTGTGGGAGCAGGGTCTGCATGAAAGGTAGCAGTGGTCAATAACCGGATGTAGCAAAATTGGAGATACAGTACCTCCAGCCGAAAATCTGGGGTATTACTGGAAATAGTTACAGTATCAGGATCAGATACTTTGGGCCCATGTCTCTGTCTGCTGAAACTTCTTTTTCTGCCTCATGTGTCACTGCACCTTAATGGAAGGAGCCGCCACTCAACCTGGTCTGGGGCAATATGTAGTGTGTCATTTAGTGAAGTTTTTAGGGTGTCATATGCTTGTCATAACCTTAGTTTTTGCTCGGAACCTCCTGAGATTGAGTAGCTCCCCATCAATGTGGAATCTGATGTCAATGCCTACGTTGTCATCTCCGAATGCATCAGTTAACATGGTCAGAAACGCCAGACTGAATAGCATTGGTGCCAGGACACAGTCCTGCTTGACCCTGTTTCAGACAGGTAGCAGCTCAGATGTCTCACCATTGTCCTGAACTCCAGCTTGCATGTCATCATAGAATTGCTCAACCATGGTGATGAATTACTTTGGGCATCAGTATTTCACCATGATCTTCCACAGACACTCTCTGCTAACAATTTTGAAGGCCTTAGATCAACACAGCAGGAGAACAGGTCAGTGTTTGTCTTCAAACATTTCTCTCTCAGCTGCCTTGCAGCAAATACCAAGTTGATAGTCCCACACTTTTTCAGGAAGAGCTCTCTGGTAGGAATCTTGGGTCAAGGTAAGGTAGTTGAAAAGAAGCCTGGCAAAGATCTTGCCTGTGATAGAGAGCAAGGATATTCCCTGGCTTCTTGCTGCCAATGAGTTGGGAGAACTGATGGAGCTTTTCTGTTAGTATGGCAGCTGGTACTATGTCTGATCCAGGCACTTTGCCACTAGAAAACTGTATTGCTTTTTGAGTCTCAGCTAAGGTAGGTGGAACATCCGGTGCTTTGTGGCTTTGTCATTTACAGTTGAAGGACGATTCAGAACACTTAAAGTACTCAGCACACCTACAAAGAGTTTTCTCTTTGTCCACGATCAGTGCGTTCTCATGCGCACTAAGGAGAGGGGAAGATCCTGATGATGTTGGGCCAGAAGACCATAATACGTAGGAGCAAAATTCGGCCATTCAGCCCATGGAGTCTGCTCCGCCATTCCATCATGGCTGATCGCTGATCCCAGATCCTACTCAACCCCATACACCTGCCTTCTTGCCATATCCTGTTGCCCTGACCAATTAGGAAATGATCAACTTTCACTTAAATATACCCACAGACTTGGCCTCCACTGCAGTCTGTGGTAGACCATTCCACAGATTCGCTACTTCTGGCTGAAAAAATTCCTCCTCTGTTTTAAAGATCGCCCCTCAATTTTGAGGCTGTGACCTCTAGTTCTGGATACCCCCACCATAGCCTCGCACACTGAGGTATTGTGCAGGGTTATTCCCCATGTCAGGAAAGGCGTTATCCCACAAGAGTAAGAAATCCTCCACAAATCTTTAGGCCTGAATGTGACGATTTAAAATTTACTATGCTGTGGATGTCTATATAGTACAGGTTTCCCCCGCCATCGGAAGATAGAGCGTTCCTATGAAGCGGTTCATAAGTTGGAATGTCGTAAAGCGAAGAAGCAGTTACCATTTATTTATTTATATGGGAAAAATCTGTGAGTGTTCGCAGACCCAAAAAAAACCTACAAAATCATGCCAAATAACACACAAGACCTAAAATAACAGTAACATATAGTAAAAGCAGGAATGATATGATAAATACACAGCCTATATAAAGTAGAAATACTTTTCTACAATCATTGCCGCACTGTCCACCGTAGCAAAAATCTCACGCAAGCGGTCTCGGCAGAAACACTCTCTCCAGTAACCTTTAAGTTATGAAGCTGCCAAATCATACCAAATAACACATAAAAATGCACAGCCTATATAAAGTAGAAATAATGTATATACAGTGTAGTATCACTTACCGGAATCGGGAAGACAGCGCCAAGCACACTGATGATGGTGTGTTAGGCTGAGTCGTCGGAGGTTGGGGTGGTGCAGTGGTCCCCAACCTCCGGGCAGTGAACCGATACCAATCCGCGGAGAATGTAGCAGTCCAGCGGTAGCCGGGATGCACCCAGCACATCTTTAAGAAAAAAGCCGAAATAAACAAGCTAATTACGTGCTGGCCCAGATCAGCGGCTATTGCCGACTGAGCCACCTCTGATCTGGGCCGACATTTACGTGTCGGGTGGCACCTAATTAATTAGCTTGTTTATTTCAACTTTTTTCTTAAAGATGTGTTGGGTGCATCCCAGCTACCGCTGCATTCTCCGTGGCAATGTATCGGTCCGTGGCCCGGGGATTGGGGTGGTGGGACACTAGGGTGTCATCTCATTGTCGTCTGTTTCTATCAGGGCAGGCAGGTCATCTTCTTCTATCTCTGCCTGCCTCGATGTCAAAGGTCAAGGTTTGTTGTCTGCTGTGGCTGATGTGGAAGGCTTGAAAAACGGCAGTATGCTTGACTGCTTAGCCTCGCACATTTTTCTATCATACAGTTTTTGGTAAGCACTCAAACCATCCTGCAAATATGCCCTAAACCTATGTAGTCTTTCAAAATTAAAGTCGTACTTTTCTGCAATCATTACAGCGAAAATCCAGGAACATTCAGTTCCTGGACGACTTCACTTTCGGTCTGTTCACTACTGCATTCAGTTTCGATTGTTATCCTTTCCTCTTCCAATTGCATCAGCTCTTCATCTATCAGTTCTTGGTCATGGGATGCGAAAACCTCTTCAACATCATCTTCGTCAGCTTCTCCAAGCCACACTCACTTTGTCCTTACTTCATTCACCATGATCAAAATGCTTAATTATGTCTAGTTTTACGCTAAGTGTAACACTCTTATGAGCTCTTTTAGGCTTTTCCGATACCTTAGAACTCACCTTGCTAACAGCTGCTCACAGGCATGTGTTTAAACAATGCCACCTAGAATGCAGTTCCGGGGGAGGAGCTTGGCTGCTCGGGGCGCGCGCTGCCTTTTATCCTGCGCTGCTTTATTCACGCGTTGCTTTTTTTCGTGACAGTGAAAACACCTTCTGTTAGTGAAAACAGGTAACTAATGTAGTCTTACGTAACTGCGAGGTTTCGTGAAGTGAACGTTCGAAAAGCAGGGGACACCTGTAGTTGTATTATATAGTACACTGTTGAGATGCATTCTACATTGAATTGCAGTTTATACCTAAGCAGGCAGGAGCCAGAATGATGTATTTTTACATATAGCCCATAATGAATTATTTAAACAAACAACAATGCTTAATCATAGAAACATAGAAACATAGAAAATAGGTGCAGGAGTAGGCCATTCGGCCCTTCGAACCTGCACCACCATTCAGTATGATCATGGCTGATCATCCAATTCATATATATATATATACAAGGTTACTCAAACATAACTTAAATATTAAATACACAACAATAATGTCACTCAACCTCACTCACCCCTACACTGAACTGCTCCTGCAGCCTATGGACTCACTTTCAAGGACTCATCATCTCATATTCTTGATATTTGAGGCCGTCTGTTGATCAGGGTTGACCAATGAAGCTGCATCCCAGCTGCCTACATGATATGCAGGCCATTACGCAAGTCATGGCAGTATGGTATGAAGAACAAGCTGTTGCCTATGTAGTATGCTACCCCTCTCTGCACAGGTGATGAATCTAAGGGAATAGCAGAGACCAACACAGTTTTGCACCAGCCATTTCACAGGAGTTGCCAGTCAGCATTGAATGCAACATAAGACTGCCTTAGGGACTCCAGCTCCAAATTTTTCCTCGGGGTTTACTCCTGAAGTCTTTCCCATGAGTAGGTATAGCCGCAAGGTAATGGAGGTTTAAGATCAGAGCTTTTCTTTTCCTGGATGAGTTGCCAACCATGGCTGACAAGCCCCATCTACCTGAAGCAGTAACTCGCCTTTGCCCCTTCTCCTGTCAATGCAAATAGTTCTTCTGGGTTTAGTAGCTAAGCCATGAATGAAGGCCAGGAGCAGGTCTTAGTTGTCAGAGGCTACTTGAGATGCTTGTCATTGGGAGCCTTTAATAGGTAGCAGGAGCTTATCCCTACTACCACTCTGGCTATAACAACCCTAAGGAACCACTCAATATTTATTACTGATTTATTTATTATTATTTTGTTTTTTTTTCTTTGTATTTGCACAGTTTGTTGAATCTTGGGGTTGTATGTGGCGACAAGTACATGTTTTGATAATAAATTTGCCTTCAACTTTGAACAAAGAGTTCCGAGGAGTAGAACAATGTTCCAGCTTGGATTCAGACCAGAAGGTTGCTTCACTACCTGATGAACTCAATGCCTTTGATGCACTCTTTGAAAGGGAGAATAACATCTTGTCTGGTGAATCCCTGTATTTATGAATGCTGCATTTGCAGGTTCCCTTCTGCTTCAAAAGGGCATCAATCATACCAGTGTCCAAGAAAAGTGAAAAGGAAATTATAGGCCATTTAGTCTGACCTCAGTGGCTGGGAAGATGTTAAGGATATGGTTTCTGAGTACTTGGGGACACATGCTAAAATAGTCTGTAGTTAACATGGCTGCCTCATGGGAAAATCTTGCCTAGAAAATCTGTTGGAATTCTTTGAAGAAATAACAAGCAGAATGGACAAAGGAGAATTGGTGGATGTTGTGTACTTGGGTTTTCAGAAAGCCTTTGATAAGGTACCACACATGAGGCTGTTAACAAGTTAAAAGGCCATTACAGGAAAGATGCTAGCATGGACAAAGCAGTAGCTGATTGGCAAGAGGCAAAGAGTGGGAATAAAGGGAGCCCTTTCTGGTTGGCCCTCGGTGACTAGTGGTGTTCCTAAGGGATCTGTGTTGAGACTGCTTTTTTTTGTCTTACAAGTCAACGATTTGGTTGATAAAATTGATAGCTTTGTTGCAAAGTTTGCAGATGATATGAAGATAGGTGGAGGGGCAGGTAGTTTTGAGGAAGTAGAGAGGCTACAGAAGGACCAAGACAGATTAGGAGAATGGGTAACAAAGTGGCACATGTCCTAGTTCTGCTCCTATATCTTATGGTCTTATAGTTAAGAGCAGCGTGAACTGCTTCAACAGTTATTGTTTGATGGGAGCCACACCTACTGTGATGAAATAATTTGAGAGGTTGTTCACAGCAAGAACTAAACCCTGCCTGAACAAGTTCAAAGTTTAAAGTAAGATTTATTATCAGAGTACATACATGTCACCACATACAACCCTGAGATTCTTTTTCTTTGGGCATACTTAGCAAATCTATAGAACAGTAACTGTAAATATGATCTGTAAACTGTAAACAAACTGTGCAAATGCAGATATAAATAAATAGCAATAAATAACAAGCATGAAATAACTAGATAAAAGAGTCCTCAAATGAGTGTAGTTATCCCCTTTTGTTTAACAGCCTGATGGCTGAGGGGTTGTAACAGTTCTTGAATCTGATGGTGTGAGTCCTGAGGCATCTGTACCTTCTACCTGATGGCAGCAATGAGAAAAGAGCATTGCCTGGGTGGTGAGGATATTTGATCGCAGCAGGCCAGGCAGCATCTCTAGGAAGAGGTGCAGTCGACGTTCAGGCCGAGACCCTTCGTCAGGACTAACTGAAGGAAGAGTGAGTAAGGCATTTGAAAGTTGGAGGGGGAGGGGGAGATCCAAAATGATAGGAGAAGACAGGAGGGGGAGGGATGGAGCCAAGAGCTGGACAGGTGATAGGCAAAAGGAATACGAGAGGATCATGGGACAGGAGGTTCGGGAAGAAAGACAAGGTGGGGGGGACCCAGGGGATGGACAAGGGGTATATTCAGAGGGACAGAGGGAGAAAAAGGAGAGTGAGAGAAAGAATGTGTGTATAAAAATAAGTAACAGATGGGGTACGAGGGGGAGGTGGGGCCTTAGCGGAAGTTAGAGAAGTCGATGTTCATGCCATCAGGTTGGAGGCTACCCAGACGGAATATAAGGTGTTGGTCCTCCAACCTGAGTGTGGCTTCATCTTTACAGTAGAGGAGGCCGTGGATAGACATGTCAGAATGGGAATGGGATGTGGAATTAAAATGTGTGGCCACTGGGAGATCCTGCTTTCTCTGGCGGACAGAGCGTAGGTGCTCAGCAAAGCGGTCTCCCAGTCTGAGTTGGGTCTTGCCAATATATAAAAGGCCACATCGGGAGCACCAGACGCAGTATATCACCCCAGCCGACTCACAGGTGAAGTGTTGCCTCACCTGGAAGGACTGTTTGGGGCCCTGAATGGTGGTAAGGGAGGAAGTGTAAGGGCATGTGTAGCACTTGTTCCGCTTACACGGATAAGTGCCAGGAGGGAGATCAGTGGGGAGGGATGGGGGGGACGAATGGACAAGGGAGTCGCGTAGGGAGCGATCCACAAACCTGCCTGTCCTGGCCGACCGATTGTCTCAGCTTGCTCCTGCCCCACCGAACTCGTTTCTGCATATCTCGACACTGTTTTATCCCCCCTTGTTCAATCCCTTCCTACCTATGTTCGTGACACTTCTCACGCTCTTAAACTTTTGGATGATTTTAAGTTCCCTGGCCCCCACCGCTTTATTTTCACCATGGATGTCCAGTCCCTCTATACTTCCATCCCCCATCAGGAAGGTCTCAAAGCTCTACGCTTCTTTTTGGATTTCAGACCTAATCAGTTCCCCTCTACCACCACTCTGCTCCGCCTAGCGGAATTCGTCCTTACTCTTAATAATTTCTCCTGTGGCTCCTCCCACTTCCTCCAAACTAAAGGTGTAGCTATGGGCACCCGTATGGGTCCTAGCTATGCTTGCCTTTTTGTTGGCTTTGTGGAACAATCTATGTTCCGTACCTATTCTGGTATCTGTCCCCCACTTTTCCTTCGCTACATCGACGACTGCATTGGCGCTGCTTCCTGCACGCATGCAGAGCTCGTTGACTTTATTAACTTTGCCTCCAACTTTCACCCTGCCGTCAAGTTTACCTGGTCCATTTCCGACACCTCCCTCTTCTTTCTAGATCTTTCTGTCTCTATCTCTGGAGACAGCTTATCCACTGATGTCTACTATAAGCCTACTGACTCTCACAGCTATCTGGACTATTCCTCTTCTCACCCTGTCTCTTGCAAAAACGCCACCCCCTTCTTGCAATTCCTCCGTCTCCGCCGCATCTGCTCTGAGGATGAGGCTTTTCATTCTAGGACGAGGGAGGTGTCTTCTTTTTTTAAAGAAAGGGGCTTTCCTTCCTCCACTATCAACTCTGCTCTTAAACGCATCTCCCCCATTTCACGTACATCTACTCTCACTCCATCCTCCCGCCACCCCACTAGGAATAGGATTCCCCTGGTCCTCACCTACCGCCCCACCAGCCTCCGGGTCCAACATATTATTCTCCGTAACTTCCGCCACCTCCAACGGGATCCCACCACTAAGCACATCTTTCCCTCCCCCAATCTCTCTGCTCTCCGCAGGGGTCGCTCCCTACGCGACTCCCTTGTCTATTCGTCCCCCCCAATCCCTCCCCACTGATATCCCTCCTGGCACTTATCCGTGTAAGCGGAACAAGTGCTACACATGCCCTTACACTTCCTCCCTTACCACCATTCAGGGCCCCAAACAGTCCTTCCAGGTGAGGCGACACTTCACCTGTGAGTCAGCTGGGGTGATATACTGCATTCAGTGCTCCCAATATGGCCTTTTATATATTGGTGAGACCCAACGCAGACTGGGAGACCGCTTTGCTGAACACCCACGCTCTGTCCGCCAGAGAAAGCAGGATCTCCCAGTGGCCACACATTTTAATTCTACATCCCATTCCCATTCTGACATGTCTATCCATGGCCTCCTCTACTGTAAAGATGAAGCCACACTCAGGTTGGAGGAACAACACCTTATATTCCGTCTGGGTAGCCTCCAACCTGATGGCATGAACATCGACTTCTCTAACTTCTGCTAATGCCCCATCTCCCCCTCGTACCCCATCTGTTACTTATTTTTATACACACATTCTTTCTCTCACTCTCCTTTTTCTCCCTGTGTCCCTCTGAATATACCCCTTGCCCATCCTTTGGTTCCCCCCCCTTGTCTTTCTTCCCGAACCTCCTGTCCCATGATCCTCTTGTATCCCTTTTGCCTATCACCTGTCCAGCTCTTGGCTCCATCCCTCCCCCTCCTGTCTTCTCCTATCATTTTGGATCTCCCCCTCCCCCAACAACTTTCAAATCCCTTACTCACTCTTCCTTCAGTTAGTCCTGACGACGTGTCTCGGCCTGAAACGTCGACTGCACCTCTTCCTAGAGATGCTGCCTGGCCTGCTGCGTTCACCAGCAACTTTGATGTGTGTTGCTTGAATTTCCAGTATCTGCAGAATTCCTGTTGTTTGAGGATCTTTGATGATGGGTGTTCCTTTTCTATGGCAACATTTCATGTAGATCCACTCGATGGTTGGAAGGGTTTTACCCATTATGCTGTGGGCTGAATTGACTTCCTTTTGTAGGATTTTCCACTCAAAGGCATTACTATTCCCTTACCAGACCGTACTGCAGCCAGACAGCACACCTTCCACCACACATCGATAGAAATTTACCAAGGTTTTTGATGACATGCCAAATCTTCACAGACTCCTGAGGAAGTAAATGCACTGCTGTGCTTTCTTTGCAATTATATTTATATAATGGGATTATATGATGGGAACAAGGATCTGGACATGCTGAAATTTGAGCACAGCCATGACAGATCTACGGCGGATGCAATTTCACTGGCTCTCTATTCTGTTTTGGAGCACCTAGGCAATGGTAAAACATACAAGGGGTGATTGATAACTTCGTGGCCTAAGGTAGAAGAAGTGAATTTTAGAAAACCTATCACATTCATTTTTCAACATAGTCCTCTCCTACATTTACACACTTAGTCCAGCGGTCTTGGAGCATACGGATCTTAGACCTCCAGAAAGTGCCCACAGCAGGGGTGATTGATGAGTTTGTGGTCTAAGGTAGAAGGAGATGAGTAATACAGTTCTCGTTTCATGCACATGCAGTTCATCTCAAGCGATTATGCAGAAAGTTTGAGGTTAATAACACCTCAGGGGTGATTCGTGGCCTAAAGTAGAAGGAGATGAGTTATTAACTTCAAACTTTGTGCATAATCACTCAAAGAGTTGAACTGCATGTGCATGTAACAAGAGCTGTATAACTCATCTCCTTCTGGAGGTCTAAGCTCCGTATGCTCCACAACCGCTGGACTAAGTGTGTAAATGTAGGAGGGGACTATGTTGAAAAATAAATGTGCTAGGTTTTCCAAAATTGACTCCTCCTACCTTAGGCCACGAACTTATCAATCACCCCTTGTATGTTCAGCAGCTGTTTATGGCTTGCAACTCAGCATTCAACACCATCACCCCCTCATTCCTAATCAATAAGCTTCAAAACTGAAGATCCCTCTGCAACTGGACACTCGATTTCTTTATTTGGAGACCAGTAACAGCATCTTCTTGTCACTAATATTAAACATAAGCGTACTTCAAGTATGTGTGCTTAGCCTACTCCCTCTGCACTTACAACCTGTGTGGCTGGGCACAGCTTAAATGCTGTCTATAAATTTACCGATGATGCTACTGTTGTTGGCAGAATTTCACATGGCAACGAGTCGGTGTACAGGAGTGAGGTAGATTAGTTAGTTGTGTGGTCTCATAGCGACAATTCAACATAACAAGACTAAAGAATTGATTGTGAACTTCAGGAAGGGAATCAGAATTTCAATTTAATATTGTTACCTGTACTGAGGTACAGTGGAAAAACTTGCCTTGCATACTGTTCACATCATTATAGAATGTATTGAGGCAGAACAAGATAAAATAACAATACAGGAGAAAGTGCAACAGCTACACAAAAAAACTTACTGCAGTAAACAATAAGGTGCAAGATTATAACGAGGTAGATTGTGAGTTCAAGAGTTTATCTGATCATACTAGGGAACCAGAAAGATGCACACCAGTCCTCATTGAGGGATCAGTGTTGGAAAGAATGAGCAGCTTAAAGACCCTGGGCATCAACATGTCGGAAGATCTATCCCAGGGGTGTCAAACTCATTTTAGGTCACGGGCCGGATTGGGCAAAATGCGACTTCATGCGGGCTGGATCAGTTGTGCACGAGTGTGTGCTTCCACAGCTTTCGTTGCCTTCATTTTTTCAACCTGCTCTCATGTGTCTCAGTCTCTGCTATAACTATGAAGAGTTTCACTTCACGAATTTAGTTTCTTATGACGAAGATTGCCTAGCAAGCGTTATTTTATGATTGGTATTAACTTACAGTCGTAGGCTACAAGAAAGTTGTGATGAGGGGGAGAAAAAACTATGCTACTTTGGCTAAGATTGTTTTGGGAGCCACACCCTTTCCATTAATAAACCACTTGAAATCATAGAACATAGAATAGTATAGCACAGTACAGGCCCTTCGGCCCACAATGTTGTGCCAACCCTTAAACCCTGCCTCCCATATACCCCCCCACCTTAAATTCCTCCATATACCTGTCTAGTGGTCTCTTAAACTTCACTAGAGTATCTGCCTCCACCACTGACTCAGGCAGTGCATTCCACGCACCAACCACTCTCTGAGTAAAAAACCTTCCTCTGATATCCCCCTTGAACTTCCCACCCCTTACAGATTTTCCCTTTAAGATGGCACTGGTGAAGCACAGTGTTTGCTTGCTGGTAGCTGGTGGTTGTGTCTCAGGGTCTGAGGAAGACTGAACATCGTGCAGTCATCTGTGGATACGCATGTGGCTTTGGAAGCTGAAGGCCAAAGCACTCATGCGGTTGCAGGTTGGGCATGGAATGGCGGTTGTTAGAACAGGTGCATACACAGCTTTGTGGCATTGGTCTCGTGCTGCTGCAAGGCGCTGATTTCAGTCATCCTCAAAGTCAGAAGCAGCTTTTCTGGTCAGGGCGCGCCACACAGCCGTTTTGGCTATGGACTCCTCAAGTTGTCGAGGCTGGAGTTCTGCCCATTTGATGTACAATTTCAGTTTGTCTTTGAATCATTTTTTGGGGTGGCCTTGATTGTGACTGTCATGCAGCTGCCTGGGGATTCTTGTTTCACCCATGCGGATTACGTGGCCAGTCCAGCATAGCTGGGCCTGGAGGATCCTTGCCTCAATGCTTGTGCTGTTGGCTCTGTCAAGGACTTCCTGGTTGGTGATTCGGTCCTGCCATCGAATCCTCATGATCAACCGCAGAGAGCGCATGTGAAACTGCTCCAGCTGTTTGATGTGCCTGCGATACAGTGTCCAGGTTTCATAGCCGGACAGGAGAGAGGTGAGGACCACAGCCTTGTACACCTTGAGCTTGGTTAAAAAATGAATGGCCTTGTGCTCCAGAACTTTGACACGGAGTTTCTGAGTGCCTGGCTGGCTTTCTGGATCCATGCTATGATCCCTTTGTCAAGGGATCGGTCACTGGAGATGGTGCTTCCAAGATACTTGAAGCTCTCCACATTTTTCAGGACAGTGCCGTGGATGGTGATGCATGGCTGAGGAGGGTGACTGTTTGGTGCAGGTTGTAGGAGAACTTCTGTCTTACTGAGGCTGATTGTCAGGCCAAACAGCTTTGAGGCTGTGGACAACTTGTCAACAATCGTCTGCAGGTGGTTCCCTTGGTGGGCCATGAGGGCACAGTCATCAGTAAACAGGGCTTCAGTGAAGAACCTCCTCAACGTTTTGGTCTTTGCAGCAAGGCGTCTCAGGTGAAACATCAATCCGTCTGGGCGATAGCTTATGTAAATACCCAGGTCTTGGTCCTTAACAGCATGCTTCAGCATTTGGGTGAAGAAGAGGTTGAAGAGCACTGGTGCGAGAACGCACCCTTGCTTCACGCCATTTGAGATGTTAAAAGTCTCAGATGGGGAACCATCTGAGAACACTTCTCCTGTCATGCCATCGTGGAACAGGCAGATGAGTGTAGTGAATTTCTGCGGGCAGCCAAGCTTTCTAAGGATGATCCACAGTTGCTTGGTAGCAAACAAGACTATAAATTACTGTATTAATCACCCTTTTTATTGGATATAATCATTGCAATCAATAGTATATATCTTCACTTTCAGCGTCGAGTTTTTGAACTGTTTGTATAACCTGGCATTTTTGTGATGTGAAAGGAAGTCTCAAAGATGCAGGATGGTTGTGGTGTGGCATATATTGGTCAAATCGAGGCAGTGGGGCCCAGGCCCAAGAGTGAGGATTGAGCTAATGTTTGGCCATTACTGCAGCACACTTGGAGGTGATTCAATGTGGCTGAACTGAGGTGAGCAGAAGCAAGGCAGACTTGAGGCACTGGGACCCAGACTTGGGCCCCAAGAGCAAGGAAATAACCAAGGTTTGATTGATTTAAGCACGGGTTGATTGAAAAAGTTAGGATCACATACAGGCCAAATCATGGTGGCAGAGCTAGGGCCCGAGTGTGTAGTGAAGCAGCAGTGTCCTGGTCCGAAAGCATGGAATGACCCGAGCTTTGGACAATTTAAGTGCTGGGTGGGCCAGATTGAAAAGGTCAAGGTGAAGGGGATGGAGAAAAGGAATGGGCTGGTTCAGTTCGCTGATTCATGAGGCTTGCTTGTCTCGGTGCTAAAGTGGGCTCCTGAATCAGCTTTATGGCTGTGGATTCACTTTTGTGAACTTCAGTTCTGAATGTTATTTGCTTACCTTTATCGTTTGGATTTTGTCTGCACATTAGAAGTTTGACAGTCTTTTTAAAGTTAATTCTATTGGGTTTCTTTGTTTTGTGGCTGCCTGTAAGGAGACAAATCTCAAGTTCGTACATAGTATTCGTACTTTGATAATAAATAGACTGAACTTTGAACACATGTCAGTGATAATAAACCTGATTCTGTTTCAAAGAACCCTTTAGCTCTCCTCATCCCAAAGATGCCATGATTGGACATCAAGAATGTCTGTAGATTCCTGCTTTTTCCCAATAGAAACTGACAACAGAATTCCAAAGGTCAACAAATCACAATACAAAAATACAGATAATACCCTGTGAAAGAGAACATTCCTCAGATTTTCTCACTGCACCTGTAGGGGGCAGAATAAGACAAGTCAAATCTCCATCTTAAAGCTATTTGCAGAAAATGGAAGTTACTGGTCTCTCTGAGAGTTTAAACACACAGTTGGTGATTTTGCTGTGAGCGTGATTGTGACTAAGGGAACAGTTTATGACCCTGGTATGGACATGTTTATTTGAGCCATAATTCCCAGGTCAAGGCTTGCATCCAAAACAGTGATAATTGAAACACTATCATGCCATACCTATGAAGTGTCACTACAGATATGTACAGGCAGGACCGGATTAGCATAATGCAACCAGCACAGACATGATACTAGAATGAGTTGCTGCTGGATTTGTGGCAGGTTATCTTGCTGTGAATACTCCAGCCTTATCCACTATATAGTTGTATGAGTTTTCTTCACTACTAAATAAGCATTCCAATAAGTTCTCAAAGGGACTTAGCCTCTGAACCCGGGTATAATCTTGAGCTCTGGTACTGTGTGGGACAACTGTGCATTAGTCTGCTTCTCTGCATCAGGAGATATATGTTACAGATGGGGAGTGGCAGACGTTCACCAGGTTGCCTCCTGAAGGCAAGACTGCCATAAGAGAAGAAACTGAACAGTCTACATTTAAAGTTGCTCGATATTTCTCTGAAACATAGAAACATAGAAAACCTACACACAATACAGGCCCTTCGGCCCACAATGCTGTGCCGAACATGTCCCTACCTTAGAACTACCTAGGCTTTACCCATAGCCCTCTATTTTCTAACCTCCATGTCGCCATCCAGGAGTCTCTTAAAAGACCCTATCGTTTCCACCTCCACCACTGCTGCTGGCAGCCCATTCCACTCACTCACCACTCTCAGCATAAAAGAAACTTACCGCTGACATCTCCTCTGCACTTACTTCCAAGCACCTTAAAACTGTGCCCTCTTGTGTTAGCCATTTCAGTCCTGGGGAAAAGCCTCTGACTATCCATATTAAATTCAGAAGAATGAGAAATTATTTCACTGAAATATACAAAACCCTTGTGGTGTTTTGTAGGAAAGGTATAAGGATGATATTTTTAGAATCAGAAGTCAAATTCAACCTCAAGCTTGTTGTATAAATATGAAGAAGATTAATGTTTTACTGTATCCTGATGAAGGGTCTCGGCCTGTGTACTCCTTTCCATAGATGCTGCCTGGCTTACTGAGTTCCTCCAGCATTTTGTGTGTGTTTCTTGAATTTCCAGCATCTGCAGATTTTCTCTTGTTTGTGATAACAGCACTAGTGCAAGACTGAGTGAGAGAAAAATGGAAAAAAATGGAGAGTAGTGTTAAAGTTTGTTTGAGGATCTAACAGCAGTGGGTAAGAAGCTGATTTTGAACCTTGAATTGTAGTTTTTTAGGCTCCTGAACCTTGAGGTATTGTGAACAGGGCATAGACCATAAGACCATTAGACATTAGAATTAGACCATTCAACCCATTTATCCCTCTCAATCACATTCTCCTGCCTCTCCCCATAACCTTTGATACCCTTTCTGAACAAGAACCTATCAACCTCTGCTTTAAATATACCCAATTACTTTGGCCTCTACAGCTGTCTGTGCCCCAGATTCACCACCCACTGGCTAAAGAAATTCCTCCTCATTTCTGTTCTAAAGGAGAATCCTTGTTTTCGGAGTCTGTGCCCTCTGGTCCTAGACTCAACTACTATAGGAAACATCATCTCCATGTCCACTTTATCTAGGTTTTTCAATGTGACCCCCTTTCATTCTTCTAAACTCCAGAGAGTACAAGTCCAGAGCCATCAAATGCTCCCCATGCGTTAACCCTTACATTCCCAGGAACATTCTTATGAACCTTCTCTGGATCCTCTCCAATGCCCGCACATTGTTTCTGGTATAAGGGGCCCAAGACTGCTCATAATACTCCATGCAGTCTGACCAATGCCTTATAAAGCGTCAGTCTTACATCCTTGCTTTTATATTGTTGTCCTCTGGAAGTAAATGCTAACATTACATTTCCATTCCTTTCCAAGAATACAACCTGTGAGTTAACCTTTAGGGAATCTTGCACGACAACTTCCACATCCCTTTGCACCTCTGCTTTCTGAATTTGCTCCTTGCTTAGAAAATAGACTATGTCTTTATTCCTTCTTCCAAAGTCCATGACCGTACACTTCCCTACACCATATTCTATCTGAATCTTCTTTCCTCATTCTTCTAATCTGTGTAAGTCCTTCTGCACACTCCCTACTTCCTCACCACTGCCTCACATCACGCTGGAGGAACTCAGCAGGTCGGGCAGCATCCGTGGAAACGATCAGTCAAAGTTTCGGGCTGGAACCCTTCGTCAGGTGTCCTGAGTTCCTTCAGCGTGTTGTGAGTGTTGCTTTGACCCCAGCATCTGCAGAGTATTTTGTGTTTACGATTCACCACTACCTGTCCCTCCACATATCTGTGTATTGTCCACAAACTTGGCCACAAAGCCATTAATTCTGTCATCTAATGTGATATATATATTTAAAATGCGGCACCTTGTCAAAGGCCTTTTGAAAATTCAAGTAAATGACACCCATGGACTCTCCTTTACTGCCTGTTACTTCCTCAAAAAAATCCAACAGATTTGTCGGTAAATATTTCCCGAAAGGAAGCCGTGCTGACTTAAGCCTATTTTAACATATACCTTTAAGTACCTTGAAACCTCATATTTAGTGGACTGAAACATCTTACCAACCATTGAAGTCAGGTTAACTGGCTAATAAATTCCTGTCTTCTGTTTTCTTAAAGGGCAGAGTGGATTTGAAATTTTCTAGTCCTGGCATGGTGGGTGGTGGTCATGTCATCTTCCTAACACATCATCTCTTGTAGGTGTCCTTAGTGAAGAGGAAAGCTGTCTTCATGGTGGAACCATCTAAGTCTACCACTCTTAGTCTCTTGCATTCCTGTGAATTTGAGTTGTCATATCAGTCTTGGTACAACCAGTGAGAATGGTTTGCACTTTTGAAATTTGTCAGAGTTTTCGATGCCATGCTGAATCTCCTACAACTTCTAAGGATGTGATAAGCCTTCTTCATTCAGTTTCTTCTTCAGGACGCACCCGTGCCCTGCCCCCGGGGTGGACCCGTGCGCTGCCCCCGGGGTGGACCCATGCCCTGCCCCCGGGATGGACCCGTGCCCTACCCCCGGGATGGACCTTCCAATATGCTGACACCCAGGAACCTGAACCTCCTCACTCTTTTTATTGCAACCCCTTAATAAAGATTGGTACCTGTTTGCCTGATTTCCTCTTTCTAAAATTCCAAATCAGTTTTACTAACATAGAGTGGGAGATTGTTGTGACACCACTCAACCAGCTGACCTATCTCACTCAAGTACACTACCTTGTCACCATCTATAATTCTGCCAACAATATTGGTGTCACCGGTAAATATGCTTCACCTCATAGTCATAGGTACAGAGGGTGAAGAGCAGGGACTGCACATGCAACCCTGAGGTGGGTCTGTGTTGATGGTCATTGAGGAGGAGATGAGGTTTCTGGTCCATACCAATTGTGGAAGTTGAGGATCCAATTATGGAATGAGGTGTGGAGGACCAGATACTGGAGTTTGTTAATGTAATTTGAGGCATGATAGTGTTCAACACTGAGCTATAATCAGTAAAACAGCCAGTCAGAGTTCAAAGTTCAAAGTAAATTTATTATCAAAGAATATATGTCACCGTGTACTTGCTTTCTTGTGGGCATACTCAATAAATCCAATAAAAACATTGAAGGACCGCACCCAACAGGATGGACAATTAACCAATGTGCAAAAGACATTGCGCAAAAACCAACTGTGCAAATACAAAAGGAAAAAATAAATAAGCAACAAATATCAAGAATATGAGATAAAGAGTCCTGAAAGTTAGTCATAGGTTGTGGGAACAGTTCAGAGATGGGGCACATGAAGTTGAGTGAAGTATGCCATTGGTTCAAGATCCTGATGGTTGAGGAGTGAAAACTGTTCCTAAGCTTAATGCTGTGAATCCTGGGGCTCCTGTACCTTCTTCCTGGTGGCAGCAGTAAGAAGATAGCAGAGCAAGGAGAAGAGATCTGGGTGGTAGGGGTCACTGATGATGGATGCTGATTTCCTGTGACTATGCTCTATGTATATGTGCTCATTAGTGGGGAGTGATTTACCCGTGATGGACTGGGCCATATCCACTATTTTTCATAGGATCTTTCATTCAAGGGCAGTTGTGTTTCCATACCAGGCTGTATGAACATAGAATAGTACAGCACAGTACAGGCCCAATGTTGTGCCGACCCTTAAAGCCTGCCTCCCATATAACCCCCCACCTTAAATTCCTCCATATACCTGTCTAGTATAGAACATTGAATAGAGTCTGTCATGAGCCTTGTGGCTTATGTCAGTTCTCGTGGCATGAAGCAACTGAGAGTACGAGACTACCCTCCCCCCCCCCCGGATAGGATGCCAGTTTATCATGAGGTTAACCCCCAGCATTTTTGCCAGTACCCATTCTCAGCTGGGTAGACTGGGGCATTGTGTGGTTAAGTCCCGTGCTCAAGGACACACACACTGCCTCGGCCGAGGCTCAAACCCACGACCTTCAGATCGCCAGTCCAACACCCTAACCACTTGGCCATGTGCCGTCAATCAATATACTCTTCACCACTCATCTATAGAAGTTTGTCAAAGTTGTAGATGTCATGCCAGATCTTCGCAAACATCTATGGAAGCAGAGGTACTGCCATACTTTCTTTATAATTGCACTTATGTGCTGGGCCCTAGTTCCTATCCCTCTCCACCTCTGATCCTGCAGTAAGGACTGGCTCATGGACCTCTGGCTTCCTCCTCCTGAAGTCAATAATTCGCTCCTAGGTTTTGCTGACATTGAGTGAGATGTTGTTGTTGTGGCACCACTCAGCTAAATTCTTAATCTCTTCCTATATGCCAATTTATCACCATCTTTGATTCCAGTTATCCAGGTGGTCCAGAGAAGAGTGGAGAGCCAGTGAGATAGGGATTAGATCCATAATTAGCTCAGGGATAGGAATCCAACCCGATGATATAGTTAGTGCCCTGGGTAGGGTGATGTAATAGAAAGACCAAGGAATACAAATGAATGGTTTGATGGAAGAGGGTCTACATGCAGTGAATGTGTACAACATACAAGCATTCATCAATCAGGGCAGTGAGTGTAGTAGTTGGGAACTTATGCGGCAGTTATATACTGTATGATATTAGTGAGACCTCACTTGGAATACTGCAATTAGCTTTGGTTACCCATTTATAAAAATGATGTTACTAAACCAGAGAGAGTACAGTAAAGATTTTAGAACCATAGAACATTACAGTACAGAAACAGGCCTTTTGGCCCTTCTTGGCTGTGCTGAACCATTTTTCTGCCTAGTCCCACTGACCTGCACCTGGACCATACGCCTCTCATCCATGTACCTGTCCAAGTTTTTCTTAACTGTTAAAAGTGAGCCCGCATTTACCACTTCATCTGGCAGCTCATTCCACACTCCCACCACTCTCTGTGTGAAGAAGCCCCCCACAATGTTCCCTTTAAACTTTTCCCCCTTCACCCTTAACCTATGTCCTCTGGTTTTTTTTGTCCCCTAGGCTCAGTGGAAAAAGACTACTTGCATTCACTCTATCCTTACCCATCATAATTTTATATACCTCTATCAAATCTCCCCTCATTCTTCTACGCTCCAGGGAATAAAGTCCTAACCTATTCAACCTTTCTCTGTAACTCAGTTTCTCAAGTCCTGGTAACATCCTTGTAAACCTTCCCTGCACTCTCCCAACCTTATTAATATCCTTCCTGTAATTTGGTGACCAAAACTGTACACAATACTCCAAATTCAGCCTCACCAATGCCTTATACAACCTCACCATAACATTCCAACTCTTATACTCAATACTTTGATTTATAAAGGCCAATGTACCAAAAGCTCTCTTTATGACCCTATCTACCCGTGGCGCCAGTTTTAGGAAATTTTGTATCCGTATTCCCAGCACCCTCTGTTCTACTGTACTCCTCAGTGCCCTACCATTTACCTTGTATGTTCTACCTTGGTTTGTCCTTCCAAAGTGCAATACCTCACACTTGTCTGTATTAAACTCCATCTGCCATTTTTCAGCCCATTTCTCCAGCTGGTCCAAATCCCTCTGCAAGCTTTGAAAACCTTCCTCACTGTCCACTACACCTCCAATCTTTGTATCATCAGCAAATTTGCTGATCCAATTTACCACATTATCATCCAGATCATTGATATAGATGACAAATAACAATAGACCCAGCACTGATCCCTGTGGCACACTACTAGTCACAGGCCTCCACTCAGAGAAGCAATCCTCCACTACCACTCTCTGGCTTCTTTCATTGAGCCAATGTCTAATCCAATTTACAACCTCTCCATGTATACCTAACAACTGAATCTTCCTAACTAACCTCCCATGCGGGACCTTGTCAAAGGCCTTACTGAAGTCCGTGTAGACAACATCCACTGCTTTCCCTTCATTCCACTTTCTTGGTAACCTCCTTGAAAAACTCTAATAGATTGGTTAAACATGACCTACCACACACAAAGCCTTGTTGACTCTCCCTAAGAAGTCCCTGTCTATCCAAATACTTGTAGATCCTATTTCTTAGTACTCCTTCCAATAATTAACCTACTACCAACATCAAACTTACCGGCCTATAATTTCCCAGATTACTTTTAGAGCCTTTTTTAAATAACGGAACAACATGAGCTATCCTCCAATCCTCTGACACCTCACCCGTAGATACCGACATCTTAGATATATCTGCCCCTGCAATTTCGGCAATTTCCCAATCAATATTTTCTACGATGTTGCCTAGACTTGGGGGCATGAGTTACTATGAGGGTTTATGTAGAATATAGGAGATTGGAATATATGAGATTGAGGGATTACCTGGTGTACGTACATAAACTCATGAAGGGTATAGACAGGTGGACAAAGGGTCTCGGACTGAAATGTCGATTGTACCTCTTCCAATAGATGCTGCCTGGCCTGCTGCGTTCCACCAGCATTTTGTGTGTGTTGCTTGGGTTTCAGCATCTACTGATTTCCTCGTGTTTGCGTGGAAAGACACAATGTTTTTTCCTTGGAAGAGGCGCTAAAAACAAGAGAGCATTGGTTTAAGATCAGAGGTAGGAGATACAAAAGGGATATCAGTGGCAGCTTCTTCTCACAACGGATGGTGTCCATTTGACCAGAAAGAATGATTGAGGCAGGCTCATTAGAAAAATTAAAAACCATCTAGATGCATAGTGACCTAAAGAAGAAGAAACTGAGGTGGTGTGGCCACGTAACAAGATTAAGTGGACTCTCAGAGACCATTCTTCAGAGAATGGTACAGGGGAAAAGAAAAAGGGAACATAGAGGAAGAAATGGGCAGACAATATTGCAGAGTGGACCGCAGAGAGCACTGCCACAAGCCAGGCACTCGCCCTCAACCATGAGAGGTTGAGCCAACTGGCACAGTGTCCCCACGACCCAGATGTTGGGGGATCTGTAACCATTGATGCGTATATGGATAGGAGAGCTTTCAAAGGTGCTAGTCCAAATGTGGGCAAATGGGTCCAGCTCACAGGGCAACACAATTGTCAGGAATGAGTTAGGCCAATGGCCCTGTATCCGTGCTATAGGACTCCATAAATCTACTGGTGAAGAGTTAATAGAATCATCATCAACATCATTATGTGCCATTTTGTATGACATGGGCGATCATGGTCTTGGCAAATTTTTCAAAAAGTTATTTGCCATTGCCTTTTTCTGGGCAGTGTCTTTACAAGACAGGTATAGAAACCATATAAAACTACAGCACAGAAACAGGCCTTTTGGCCCTCCTTGGCTGTGCCGAACCATTTTCTGCCTAGTCCCACTGACCTGCACACAGACCTCCCATCCATGTATCTGTCCAATTTATTTTTAAATGTTAAAAAAGAACCCGCATTTACCACCTCGTCTGGCAGCTCATTCCATACTCCCACCACTCTCTGTGTGAAGAATGTTCCCTTTAAACTTTTCCCCCCTCACCCTTAACCCATGTCCTCTGGTTTTTTTTCTCCCGTTGCCTCAGTGGAAAAAGCCTGCTTGCATTCACTCTATCTATACCCATCATAATTTTATATACCTCTATCAAATCTCCCCTCATTCTTCTACGCTCCAGGGAATAAAGTCCTAACCTATTCAACCTTTCTCTGTAACTGAGTTTCTAAAATCCCGGCAACATCCTTGTAAACCTTCTCTGCGCTCTTTCAACCTTATTTATATCCTTCCTGTAATGTGGTGACCAAAATTGAATACAATACTCCAGATTTGGCCTCACCAATGTCTTATACAACTTCATCATAACATTCCAGCTCTTATACTCAATACTTTGATAAATAAAGGCCAATGTACCAAAAGCTCTCTTTACGACCCTATCTACCTGTGACGCCACTTTTAGGGAATTTTGTATCTGTATTCCCAGATTTCTCTGTTCTACTGCACTCCTCAGTGCCTTACCATTAACCCTGTATGTTCTACCTTGGTTTGTCCTTCCAACGTGCAATACCTCACGCTTATCTGTATTAAACTCCATCTGCCATTTTTCAGCCCATTTTTCCAGCTGGTCCAAGTCCCTCTGCAGGCTCTGAAAACCTTCCTCACTGTCTACTACACCTCCAATCTTTGTATCATCAGCAAATTTGCTGATCCAATTTACCACATTATCATCCAGATCATTGATAGAGAGGACAAATAACAATGGACCCAGCACTGATCCCTGTGGCACACCACTAAGTCACAGGCCTCCTCTTGGAGAAGCAATTCTCTACTACCACTCTTTGGCTTCTTCCATTGAGCCAATGTTTAATCCAATTTACCACCTCTCCATGTATACCTAGCGACTGAATTTTCCTAACTAACCACCTATGCGGGACCTTGTCAAAGGCCTTACTGAAGTCCATGTAGACAATATCCACTGCCTTCCCTTCATCCACTTTCCTGGTAACCTCCTCGAAAAACTCCAATAGATTGGTCAAACATGACCTACCATGCACAAAGCCATGTTGACTCTCCCTAATAAGTCCCTGTCTATCCAAATGCTTGTAGATTCTGTCTCTTAGTACTCCCTCCAATAACTTACTTACTACCGACGTTAAACTTACTGGCCTATAATTTCCCGGATTACTTTTCGATCCTTTTTTAAACAACGGAACAACATGAGCCACTCTCCAATCCTCCGGCACTTCACCTGTAGACAGTGACATTTTAAATATTTCTGCCAGGGCCCCTGCAATTTCAACACTAGTCTCCTTCAAGGTCCGAGGGAACACCCTGTCAGGTCCCGGGGATTTATCCACTTTAATTTTCCTCAAGACAGCAAGGACCTCCTCCTTTTCGATCTGTACAGTTTCCATGATCTCACTACTTGTTTCCCTTAATTCCATAGACTTCATGCCAGTTTCCTTAGTAAATACAGACGCAAAAAAACTATTTAAGATCTCCCCCATCTCCTTTGGTTCCACATATAGCTGACCATTCTGATCTTCAAGAGGACCAATTTTATCCCTTACAATCCTTTTGCTCTTAATATACCTGTAAAAGCTCTTTGGATTATCCTTCACTTTGACTGCCAAGGCAACCTCATGTCTTCTTTTAGCCCTCCTGATTTCTTTCTTAAGTATTTTCTTGCACTTCTTATACTCCTCAAGCACCTTATTTACTCCCTGCTTCCTATACATGTCATACAACTCCCTCTCCTTCTTTATCAGAGTTGCAATATCCCTTGAGAACCTAGGTTCCTTATTTCTATTCACTTTGCCTTTAATCCTGACAGGAACATACAAATTCTGCACTCTCAAAATTTCTCCTTTGAAGGCTTCCCACCTACCGATCACATCCTTGCCAGAGAACAACCTATCCCAATCCATGCTTTTTAGATCCTTTCTCATTTCTTCAAATTTGGCCTTCTTCCAGTTAAGAACCTCAACCCTAGGACCAGATCTATCCTTGTCCATTATCAAGTTGAAACTAATGGTGTTATGATCACTGGAACCAAAGTGCTCCCCTACACAGACTTCTGTCACTTGTCCTAACTCATTTCCTAACAGGAGATCCAATATTGCATCCCCTCTAGTTGGTCCCTCTATATATTGATTTGGAAAACTTTCCTGAACACATTTTACAAACTTTAAACCATCTAGACTCCTAACAGTATGGAAGTCCCAATCAATATATGGAAGATTAAAATCCCCTACCACCACAACTTTACATTTCCTGCATTTGCCTGCTATCTCTCTGCAAATTTGCTCTTCCAATTCTCGTTGACTATTGGGTGGTCTGTAATACAATCCCACTAATGTGGCCATACCTTTCCTGTTTCTCAGCTCCACCCATAAGGACTCAGTAGACAATTTCCAGCTATTATCAATACTGTTCAGAGATTGTCTGCCTGGTGTCAGTGGTTGCATAACCAGGATTTGTGATGTGCACGAGCTGCTCATACGGCCATCCACCACCTGCTTCCATGGCTACCCATGACCTTGATCAGGGGCTAAGCAGGTACTGCACCTTGTCCAAGGGTGACCTGCAGGTTAGCAAAGAGAAGGAGTGACTTACACCTCCTTTGGCAGAGACATTGCCACTACTTAACAGAATAATATTTGAAGAAATAATAAATTAAGTGACAGTGCTGAATAACTCTATAACTCTAACACTCTCTTCAGTTTGTAACATCAACCTTTACCTTTTAGCTTCCTCTGTCTGCAGGAATGAAACCTGAAGGACATCACCTGTACTGTGATGTCTACAGCACTTGGAACCCAGGACCTAGTGGAGTAACTTCAGCAAATAAGTTTCCAGTTTTGTTCCTCAGCATTCAGTCCTTCTCCTGCCTCAGCACATCCAGTCGGTGGTGACCATTTAGCCATTGAGTTAGAAGGTAACTCAATCCAACTCCTTAAAGGGAATGTCAGGTAATGTTACATCCACTTTAGAAGCAAATGGTGACTGATGGGAGAAATATAAAGGTGGGGACCAGTCCTGGGTCAGGGAATGACAGTGATGGAGAATGACAAAGTGATCTGAGGACATTTACTAGTCACTCTGCTGTTGATGGGGACATTTTTCCAAATGGTAATCAAGGTTTTGTTGTTTTTTCCTGTTTCCACAATTTGCTTTTTTCTGCACATTGGGTGTTGGACAATCTTCTTTTCATAATGTTCTTTTGGGTTTCTTTGTTTTGTGGCTGCCTGCAAGCAGCCATCTCTCACGGTTGTAAATAGTATACATACTTTGATAATAAATGCACTTTGAAATTTGAACTTTGAGAGAAGTAATGGGTTCCTGGAGATGAGGTAAGTCAGTGAGAGACCTTATGGATTTGTTGAAAGCTGACAATGTTGAGGATAGAGTCATAGAATCATACTGATAAAGGACCCTTGCCCCACTGTATCCATGCATTGCTGTTTAACCATCTGTACTCATCCCATTATCTGTATTAGGGTAATGGAGTCCGGCAGTAGAGAAAGTGCTTGTTGGCCCATTCATCCATGCGTCCAGGGTGCTTTACTGAGCTAGTCCCATTTCCCTGTGTTTGATCCACTTCCATCTCAACTTTTTCTATCCAATGTTTGTGCAAATGTTAAGTTCACAAAAAGGAGGACAGAGCCATTTCACAAAATGGTAACCCCATTCCTTCAACCTCATGGCAAGAACAAAGGCAAGTGGTCTGTCTTGTTTCTGCTGTCCTTGATTTATTCAAATTCACTGATTTGTAGACTGTGGTTCTTTCTAGTCAAGAGCTTTTCCCCTGAGTTTTAGTAATACTAGAACTTGAGTTCGTAGGTTTAGAGAGAAATATTTAAGGAGAACTTGAGGAGGAAATTCTTTGCTCAGTGCATGGTATCAGTGTGTATCAAGTTGCCGGTGAAGTCAGATCAAGTCAAGCTTATTGCCATTTAACTATGTACATGTATATAATGCATTATAACGTATATAACCATATAATTTATATAGAAACGGCCCAACATTTCTCTAAACCGGGGTGTAAAGCACAGCGGTACACATAACACATGATAATTTATGAAGGTAATGATAATCACATATAAATGACAAACTGAAGTGCATTAATATTGAATATTGTAAGGTATGGAACAGCTTAACCAGTGTGGTGGATGCAGGTTCAATTGCCACATTTAAGAGAAGTTTGGATAGGTACATAGATTAGAGGGATATGGAAGACTGTGGTTTGGGTGCATGTAGATGAGACTAGGTAGGAAAACAGGTTGATACAAACTGTTTAGGTTGAAGGGCCTATTTCTGTGCTGTAGTGCTCTATTACTGTATCACTCTGACTCCACATCTACTTCTTCCTTTGCTGGCTTGCTTCATATGCCCACCACCCTTTATGTGAAAAACTTGCTCTTCAGGCCCTCTTCTTCGATCCCTCGTATCGTAAACCTTTGCCCTTTAGTTTCCAACTCTCCAACCTGGGATAAAAGATAGCGATCATTCAAGTGTGCGGGGATCTGTATAGTTGATATAAAGTCATGGAGTTACATAAAAGCGCATAACGGGCCCTTTAACCCAGGGGTCCCCAACCTTTTTTGCACTGCGGACGGGTTTCATATTGATAATGTTCTTGCAGACCGGCCGACCCCGGGGCGGGGGGGGGGGGGGGGTGGCGGGGGTAGGGTTGCCAACGGACAAGAGTAGAGCCAAGTATGTTGTTTACACAGAGAGACTACAATGACCATGAAGCCTTGCACGGGCACTAGTGCGCATGCATGCGTGCGTTACGCATGCGTGTACGTACTGATTTTTCTACAAAATGTTTTTTGGCAATTCTGTTTGGGGGGGCGGGGGGGTGTTAATCACAACCAGAATATAGGTTATAATTGGCTAATACGCTCAATTTCGTTTCTAAAAGGGTTTATCTAATGAATTTAATATTAATTACACAGCGCATATTTTCCTCGCATGAATATAGCGATAAGTCAGGGGCGGACAGGGGAGCTTGAAGTAAGTGTTGAACGAACTTCCAGTAGAAGTGGTAGAGGCAGGTTCGATATTATCATTAAAAGAAAAATTGGATAGGTATATGGACAGGAAAGGAATGGAGGGTTATGGGCTGAGTGCAGGTTGGTGGGACTAGGTGAGAGTAACGTTCGGCACAGACTAGAAGGGCAGAGATGGCCTGTTTCCGTGCTGTAATTGTTATATGGTTATATAAGTAAGTCAATAGCATCATAACATTTTAAGTAATGTTTGGATATTAAACACACAGCACATATTTTCCCCGTATGAACATATAAAATCATTGCAACACACCAATATCGCTGAATCAGTGGGAGCCCTGGGCTTGTTTCACTGCAACAAGACGGTCCTATCAAGGAGTGACTGGAGACAGCGATACTCGAAGGGGGTTCCTTATGTCCAGTCTATTCCGCAATTTAGTTTTCGTTGCATTCATTGCAGAGATATGTTGGAAATGGAAGCAACGTTTTCAGTGCCTTCGTGGCTATCTCAGGATATTTAGCCTTGACTTTGAGATCCAGAATTCCGGCTGAGATGTTATGTCAAACATACTTTTCAGCCCGCCGTCATTTGCAAGCTGGAAGAGTTGATCTCCTTCCCACGCTAACATGGATGACGCGCGGGTAATGACCTGGCATGCGTAATGGCTCAACAGTGGGCGTGACTAGGAATGGGGAAATGTGCAGCTGACTCCTATCGCCAAATCATATCGTTTCCTCGCGGCCCAGTAGCGCATGCTTTGCGGCCCGGTGGTTGAGGACCGCTGCTTTAACCCACCATATCGACACTGAACTTTTTGCCCATCTATGCCAACCTATTTACCCCCATTAAGTTCATATTTTCAGGAAACTTGTAGAAATGGCAGCTTCTGTAATAATTGAGCTGAGAATAGAATTTTTATTTGGAGATGATTCTGAACTTCAGTGACAGCTTGAGATGTGGCTTGGCACAAGAGGTCCACAAAAGATGCCATTTCATTAGCTCTGCACTCAGCCTTGAAACATCTCAACAGCAAAGATACATACTTCAGCATGGATTAGAAGGGCCGAGATCGCCTGTTTCTGTGCTGTAATTGTTATATGGTCATATGGTTACTTCAGTATGCTCTTTATTGACTACAGCTAGGCATTCAGTACTATCATTCCTTCAAAACTAATCAATAAGACCTTGGGCTCAATACCTCCTTGTGTAATTGGATCCTTGATATCCTCACTTACAGACTCCAATCAGCTTGGATTGGCATCAACATCTCCTCCACCATCTCCTTCAGGCTGTGAACTTAGCCCCTTACTCTACTCACTTTACAGTGGTGACTATGGCTAAGCACAGCTCCAATGCCATATTCAAGTTTGCTGTTGACACCACTGTTGTAGATCGAATCAAAGATAGTGATGAATCACCATGTAGGAGGGTGAATGAAGGTCTGGCTGAGTGGTGCCACAGCAGCAAACTCTTACTCAGTGTCAGCAAGACCAAGGAGCTGATTATTGATTTAAGGAGACGGACAATGGAAGATCTACGAATCAGTCCTTATTGGAAGGTCAGAGGTGGAGAGAGTCAGCAACTTTAAATTCCTCAGTGTTTTTTCAGAGGACCTGTCCTGGGCCCAGAATGTGTGCAAATATGAAGAAAGTACAGCAGTGCCTCTACTTCCATAAGAATTTGCAAAGATTCAGCATAACATCTAAAACTCTGACAAACTTCTAGAGATATGTGGTGGAGGGTATATTGACAGGCTGTATTACAGCCTGGTATGGAAACATCAATGCCCTTGAATGGAAAATCCTACAGAAAGCAGTGGATACAGCCCAGTACATCAGGGGTAAATTCCTCCCCACCAATGAGCACATCTACATGCTCCATCGCTGAACTGTTCTGGCAACCTACGGACTCACTTTCAAAGACTCTTCATCTCATGTTTTGAATGCTTATTGCTTATTTATTTGTTATTATTATTAGTTCTTCTTTCTTCTTTCTTTTTGTACTAGCACAGATTGTGTCTTTCGCACATTTCTTCCCTGTTGATACAGTCTAGTTTGGGTATTGGATTTATTGAGTATGCCTGCAAGAAATTGAATATCAGTGACATACATATACTTTGGTAATAAATTTTCTTTGAACTTTGAATTTATTGATTAGATTTCAATGACATTTAAGGAATCAGAATAAGGTACAGGCCTCAAATTATAGGAGAAATATTTAGTTCCAAATCTCACAAAATCAATAACTTAATTTACTTAACCAACCCTACTTGTGGGACGACTTGGCAACCAATGTTCATCAACAACTACTTGGCTCAGCTTTGCCTGCATGTCGATGGGAATTCTGGATCAAGTTGTCCAACAAATGAGTCACCTCCCCTCTCCCTCTCAGCAGCAGCTTGTCATGAGTGCTTCCACTTCTGTTTTCTTTACAGTAAGGACTTCTTCTTAAGGTAAGTTCTGATCTCTCCAAGAACAGTTCATTGGAAAATATATGCAGTTATATTGTAAGAAATGTGCAGATGTGTGAACAGAATCTCTGAGTTTAGACTGTTTTGCTTCATTTCTTGTAAGCTAGAAAGCACCCAAAGAATTTAAGAGAGTAGTGTAACAAGGGATCTAGCTTCAGCAGTCTGTTCAAACTTTGGTCCACTTCTGTAATCTCACTTTTTCAAGTTTCAAGATTCAAGGTTGTTTAATGTCATTCCAGTACACAAGTGTAAACAGACAAAATAATTCTTACTCCGGATCCAATGCAGCACAAAAAAAAAACACAATAAAGATAAAGAACACAATAACAATAAAAAATACAATAATGGTGGTCCTGGCATGAAAGCATCTCTTAATGATGAAATTGTATAATTCAGCATGCCATGAATCACTATTGAAAGTGGAATGAATATAACCTGATAATTTTAATGAAGTATTAATGATTAAGTATTTACAGATAATGTCAATTTTGAACTGGTTTTGAAACTGTTATCTAAAATTCTATGTAAAATGCACTGCCTGAGTCAGTGGTGGAGGCAGATACACTAGTGAAGTTTAAGAGACCACTGGACAGGTATATGGAGGAATTTAAGGTGGGGGTTATATGGGAAGCAGGGTTTAAGGGTCTGCACAACATTGTGGGCCAAAGGGCCTGTACTGTGCTGTACTATTCTATGTTCTATCCATGTTTTGCTTATGTAGCTTATAACTCCTTTTAAACTGTTCGAGTCAATGTAAAGGGATAGTTACAAATCTGATGTGAAATGCCAGTGGTGTGACTAGATATGTGAAAACTCTATGGGATGAAGTGACTCTTGGGCAGGGCTGCATGATGTTCAATCCACTGAAGTCAATAGAGACAGCCGCCCATCAACACTATTTGTTTTCCATTTCTGTTCGGAGTGGAATCACTTGAAACAACCACGATCAATGGTAGAACATCAGAACCAGATGCTGGAAAGGCCGTTCTGCACCTGTTCATACTAGGGACAGAGCTTTTATCTTAGTGTGATCTTCCTGAACTTGTCATACAGAGGGTGACTGGGAACAGACCCAAGTGCAAGACACAGACACTGAAGTACTAGGGACAGGACTAGGATACAGGATAAGGGCAAGGACATGGACACGTAAACCAGGAACCAGGAACAGGACTGCACAAGAGAGCTAGGAGCCTGGGTTTGGACTTCGAGCCAGAGACTGGACAAGGATCCAGTACCTGGGTCTTGCCTCTGGCTCGAACCCCAGAACTAGGCAAGGATGAGGCTTGGCTGGCAGGCAGAATGAGGCTGGAGTCTTCAGGCTTGAGGCTAGAGACTAGAGGCGAGGCTAGGCAGGAGGCTGGAGCCTTCAAGTTTGAGGCTAGAGACTTGAGGCGAGGCTAGGCAGGAGGCAGGAGGCTGGAGTCTTCAGGCTAGAGACTTGAGGCGAGGCAGGAGGCTGGAGTCTTCAGGCTTGAAGCTAGAGACGAGGCGAGGCTTGGCAGGAGGCTTGAGGTTGGAGACTTGAGGTGAGGCTTGGCAGGAGGCAGGAGGCTGGAGTCTTCAGGTTTGAGGCTAGAGACTTGAGGTGAGGCTTGGCAGGAGGCAGGAGGCTGGAGTCTTCAGGCTTGAGGCTAGAGGCTAGAGACGAGGCGAGGCTTGGCAGGAGGCAGGAGTCTTCAGGCTTGAGGCTAGAGGCTAGAGACTTGAGACAAGGCTTGGCAGGAGGCTAGAGACTTGAGGCGAGGCTTGGCAGGAGGCTAGAGACTTCAGGCTAGAGGCTAGAGACTTGAGACGAGGCTTGGCAGGAGGCAGGAGGCTGGAGTCTTCAGGCTTGAGGCTAGAGACGAGGTGAGGCTTGGCAGGAGGCTAGAGGCTGGAGACTTGAGGCGAGGCTTGGCAGGAGGCTGGAGTCTTCAGGTTTGAAGCTAGAGGCTAGAGACTTGAGACAAGGCTTGGCAGGAGGCTAGAGACTTGAGGCAAGGCTTGGCAGGAGGCTAGAGGCTGGAGATGAGGTGAGGCTTGGCAGGAGGCTGGAGTTTTCAGGCTTGAGGATAGAGGCTAGAGACTTGAGGTGAGGCTTGGCAGGAGGCTAGAGTCTTCAGGCTTGAGGCTAGAGGCTAGAGACTTGAGGCGAGGCTTGGCAGGAGGCTGGAGACTTGAGGCAAGGCTTGGCAGGAGGCTAGAGACTTGGGGCGAGGCTCCTCCTGGGCAGGGCACGGATCACCACCAGACAGAGGCAAGGGACAGGAAGGGACAGAACCAACCGCAGATAACGGCAAGATGGCCTGGCTTACCCAACAGAGGCAAGGGTTAGGAAGGGACAGAACTGACTGTAGGTAACGGCAATATGGCCTGGCTTACCCGACGAAGGTAGAGGACAGGAAGGGAGGTAGGTACAGGGTGGCTCCAGGACAAGACTGCAAGACAAGGCAAGGCTTCAGGCAATGCAAGGCAAGACAGAACTTCAGGCGAGGCGAGAGTTACCGGCAAGACAAGGCAGGGCTTCAGGTGAGGAAACAGAAGGCAAAGGAAGGGATACAAGAAGTAAGGACAAGAACAACCCAGCAGCCACGCCCTGGTCTCTGAAGGTATTTATGCAGCCAACCCCAACGAGCATCAGCTGACTCAATTAGAGCTCAACAAGAACAGAAACAGGGTAGACAGGAAAACCTGGAGCAAGGGTCGATGGACTAGACCATGAACCGGAATACGGACTTCACCGACCGGACCATGACGGAGCTACCCCAGATTCCTTCAGTCCCTTAATAACCAAAAATCTGTTGATCTCTTTCACTCTTGTTTTAAAACTTAGAGTCTGTTCCTCCAAAGCGTCCTATCCGTCTGTGCCTTGAATATGAACTGCAAAGGATCTTCAACACACTTTTGGATAGACAGTTCCAAAGATCCATCATCCTGTGAGAGAAGATGTTCTTTCCCATTGCAGTCAGTCAGCCCCATATTTTGAGATGTGATCTTCTGGTTTTGACAGGAAAAATATCACTCCTACATCCACTCTGTCAGGCCCTGTACACATTTTAGCATGATCTCTTCTCCCAGATGCTGTCTAACCTGTTGAGCTTTCTGGTATTTTCTATTTTTATTTCAGATTTCTAATATTTGCTGTTCTTCTTGTATTCCCATTGAAATGGTGTATGTTTCTATGATTTCTATGCCAATTAAAAAAATAGTGCAAATACGTAAGAGGTTCTGAAGATGCTGGAAATCTTGAACTGGAGAAGCAAATCAGGCATCATCAATGGAGGAAAATAAACAGTCCAAGGGTCTTAGCCTGAAATATCTGCTGTTTATTTCCCTTCAAAAGTTTCTGAGTTCCTCCAGCATTTTGCATGTGTTGCCCAAGAACTACAGATATAGAATCTGTACTTGAATTGGCAAAGTTTGGGAAGATATGCACTGAAAGTGGGCAAGTAGATTAGTATAGATGGACATGGTGAGCATGTTCATGGTGGGTCAGAGAATCTGTTTTTGTACTCTACAATTCAATGACTCAATGGCATACTGTACAGAGACATTTAGTATGGATGAGGAAACCTTGGAAAACATGGACAACTTCCCACACATCTGTAGCCATGTGCAGGAATAACAAGAGAACTTTTGTTCCATCATATAACAAAATAACAAACAGTTGGTATATTGTAAATGTTTTTCATCTTAGGCAGTTCATTGGGATCAAAGATAACATTTTTGTGAGCATTGAGTACCAATGAGACCAACACAGGGCCTGCTAAATCTAAGTCCTCTGCTGACGAACAGGATGAACCAGTTTGTGATGTAGGTCCCTGAATTCACAGTTTACACAGGGCTCCCGTGTACTCACAGCGCATGGCTACAAAATGCCAATAATGAAACAACAAATGCTCTTTCTCTGCTTGAGGTGGCTATAGCAATCGCTTGTACTTCCAGTGAATATGTTGTGGACATGGCATTTTGAGCACTTTGCCACTTCTTGAGATATTTGCTTGTAGCAGGTCTTTAGGATATTGAAGAAACCAGCCTCTCTGGTGGTCTCTATACTTCGTGCCACTGATCTTCTCAAAAGGCTGTGCTGGTGCTTTGAGAGTGATAATGAATTTCACCATTAATGTCTGATGTTGTCAAGATGCAGCTTTGGATATGTGGGAAGGGATTCATGATCCCCAGGGTCTCATCATCAATCTGATTGTCTTGGGGCAGTGTGCCATTAAGTCACTGAATTGTACAGCAGAGAAATGGACACACTGACCAACCAGTGAGCATGCCAATATTCTTGCTCATCTACACTAATCTCATTCGCTCATTTCAGGTCTGGATCCTCACACACATTGTTATTCAGATACCCATCTGAACGTGGTGAATCTGATTTCGCCACCTACTCTGGCCTTGTGTTTTGACATCAGCCATTCCCTGTGTATCAAAACTTTCCCCTCAAATCCCTTTAATTCTCCCTCCTCTCACCTTAAATCTATGCCTTCTTGTTTTTGATACTTCCACACAGGGAAATGATTTTGCCCATGTACCCTTCCCATTTGATACTTCCACACAGGGAAATGATTCTGCCCATGTACCCTTCCCATTTGATACTTCCACACAGGGAAATGATTCTGCCCATGTACCCTGTAATGTACTATTACAGCTACAGAAAGGGTGGGTAATGTAGCAGGATCCTCTTTTGAGTCAGTATGGGTGGAAGTCAGGAACAGGAAGGGAGCAGTTACCCTTTTGGGGGTATTCTATAGGCCCCCTGGTAGCAGCAGAGATACCGAGGAGCAGATTGGAAGGCAGATTTTGGAAAGGTGCAAAAATAACAGGGTTGTTATCATGGGTGACTTTAACTTCCCTAATATTGATTGGCACCTGATTAGTTCCAAGGGCTTAGATGGGGCAGAGTTTGTTAAGTGGGTCCAGGACAGATTCCTGTCACAGTATGTGGACAGGCCGGCTAGGGGGAATGCCATACTAGATCTAGTACTAGGTAATGACCCGGGTCAGATCACAGATCTCTCAGGGGTGAGCATCTGGGGGACAGTGACCACCACTCCCTGGCCTTTAACATGATCATGGAAAAGGATAGAGTCAGAGAGGACAGGAAAATTTTTAATTAGGGAAGGGCAAATTATGAGGCTATAAGGCTAGAACTTGAAGGTGTGAATTGGGGTCATGTTTTTGCAAGGAAATGTACTATGGACATGTGGTCGATGTTTAGAGATCTCTTGCAGGATGTTAGGGATAAATTTGTCCCAGTGAGGAAGATAAAGAATGGTAAGGTGAAGGAACCATGGGTGACAAGTGAGGTGGAAAATCTAGTCAGGTAGAAGAAGGCAGCATACATGAGGTTTAGGAAGCAGGGATCAGATGGGTCTATTGAGGAATATAGGGAAGCAAGAAAGGAGCTTAAGAAGGGGCTGAGAAAAGCAAGAAGGGGCCATGAGAAGGCCTTGTCGAGTAAGGTAAACAAAAACCCCAAGGCATTCTTCAATTATGTGAAGAAAAAAAGGATGACAGGAGTGAAGGTAGGACCTATTAGAAATAAAGGTGGGAAGATGTGCCTGGAGGCTGTGGAAGTGAGCGAGGTCCTCAATGAATACTTCTCTTCGGTATTCACAAAAGAGAGGGAACTTGATGATGGTGAGGACAATATGAGTGAGGTTGATGTTCTGGAGCATGTTGATATTAAGGGGGAGGAGGTGTTGGGGTTGTTAAAATACATTAGGACGGATAAGTCCCCGGGGCCTGACAGAATATTCCCCAGGCTGCTCCACTAGGCGAGGGAAGAGATTGCTGAGCCTCTGGCTGGGATCTTTATGTCCTCATTGTCCACGGGAATGGTACCGGAGGATTGGAAGGAGGTGATTGTTGTCCCCTTGTTCAAAAAAGGTAGTAGGGGTAGTCCAGGTAATTATAGACCAGTGAGCCTTACATCTGCGGTGAGAAAGTTGTTGGAAAACCTTCTTAGAGATGGGATCTCTGGGCATTTAGAGAATCATGTTCTGATCAGGGACAGTCAGCATGGCTTTGTGAAGGGCAGATCGTGTCTAACAAGCCTGATAGAGTTCTTTGAGGAGGTGACCAGGCATATAGATGAGGGTAGTGCAGTGGATGTGATCTATATGGATTTTAGTAAGGCATTTGACAAGGTTCCACACAGTAGGCTTATTCAGAAAGTCAGAAGGCATGGAATCCAGGGAAGTTTGGCCAGGTGGATTCAGAATTGGCTTGCCTGCAGAAGGCAGAGGGTCGTGGTGGAGGGAGTACATTCAGATTGGAGGATTGTGACTAGTGGTGTCCCACAAGGATCTGCTCTGGGACCTCTACTTTTTGTGATTTTTATTAACGACCTGGATGTCAGGGTAGAAGGGTGGGTTGGCAAGTTTGCAGACGACACAAAGGTTGGTGGTGTTGTAGATAGAGTAGAGGATTGTCAAAGATTGCAGAGAGATATTGATAGGATGCAGAAGTGGGCTGAGAAGTGGCAGATGGAGTTCGACCCGGAGAAGTGTGAGGTGGTACACTTTGGAAGGACAAACTCCAAGGCAGAGTACAAAGTAAATGGCAGGATACTTGGTAGTGTGGAGGAGCAGAGGGATCTAGGGATACATGCCCACAGATGCCTGAAAGTTGCCTCACAGGTGGATAGGGTAGTTAAGAAAGCTTATGGGGTGTTAGCTTTCATAAGTCGAGGGATAGAGTTTAAGAGTCGCAATGTAATAATGTAGCTCTATAATACTCTGGTTAGGCCACACTTGGAGTACTGTGTCCAGTTCTCGTCGCCTCACTATAGGAAGGATGTGGAAGCATTGGAAAGGGTACAGAGGAGATTTACCAGGATGCTGCCTGGTTTAGAGAGTATGCATTATGATCAGAGATTAAGGGAGCTAGGGCTTTACTCTTTGGAGAGAAGGAGGATAAGAGGAGACATGATAGAGGTGTACAAGATAATAAGAGGAATATATAGAGTGGATAGCCAACGCCTTTCCCCCGGGGCACCACTGCTCAATACAAGAGGACATGACTTTAAGGTAAGGGGTTGGAAGTTCAAGGGGGGTATCAGAGGAAGGTTTTTTACTCAGAGAGTGGTTGGTGTGTGGAATGCACTGCCTGAGTCAGTGGTGGAGGCAGATACACTCGTGAAGTTTAAGAGACTACTAGACAGGTATATGGAGGAATTTAAAGTCGGGGCTTATATGGGAGGCAGGGTTTGAGGGTCAGCACAACATTGTGGGCCGAAGGGCCTGTACTGTGCTGTACTATTCTATTCTATTCTATATAGGGAAATGATTTTGCCCATATACTCTTTCCAATTGATATTTCCACGTAGGGAAATGCTTCTGCCATGTACCCTTTCTGTTTGATACTGTCATGGTCCAGTCCATGAAGTCCGCATTCCTGTTCACGGTCTGGTCCATGGACTCAGGACTCCGGGTCTTCCAGCTGTCCCTCGTTTGATTGAGTTAAGCATAGGCACCTGATTCCCATCTTTGGACTTGGAATATAAGTGGCCTTGGGGTTGCGTGTGAGCTGCTGGTTTGTCTTGTCAGTCCCCTGCGAGCAACCTGCTGATGGAAGGCTGGTGAAGCCATTTGTGATCTCTAGGCCTGGTTGGAAGACCAGGACCACCGCTTCATGGAGCCTTGCTGTTGGTAGTCGGAGCTGTCTTTGCAGTATGTATTCGGCTGTTTCCTGGGCCAGCTGAGTGGCTGCCAGCCACTCCGAGCTAGGTAGGGATCAGGCTGTTTCCATAGCCTGCTGAGGTTGCTGGCCGAACTGAGACTCAGAGCTTCCCCAGAGCAGAGATGGAACTGTCTATTGTTCTTTGATGTTCATCTCTTCTTGTCCTCGCCTCCATGGGGTAAGCCAGGCTATTTTACTGTTGCCCTGCGGGGGGGGGAATCTGTCTTGTCTTCGCTTCTGTGGGGTAAGTCAGGCTGTTCTGCTGTTGCCCTGCGGAGGGTCCTGTCTTGTCTTGTCATGTCCTCGCCTCTGCTGGGTAAGTCCGGCCGTTCTGCCATTACCTGACGGAGGGACTTGTCCCACCTTGGTGTGGAAATGAAGTTGAGTCCCGGCTTGTCTCAGGATATGTCCCGGCTCTATGTCTATGCTCTGTCCTGTCTCATGTTAGTGTCGTGTTAAAGATGAGTCCCGGCTTGTCAGAGGATGAGTCCCGGCTTGTCAGAGGATAAGTCCCTGCACTATGTTGATGTTCGGTTCCCAGTCTGTCTTTGAGCTCCAAGAACCCAAGTCTCGAAGATCCCACAGCCAAGCTCCAAGAACCCAAGCCCTGATGACCCCGCAGCCAAGCTCCAAGACCTGCAGCCTCGAGGACCCCGCAGCCAAGCTCCAAGACCTGCAGCCTCGAGGACCCCGCAGCCAAGCTCCACGACCCGAAGCCTCGAGGACCCCGCAGCCAAGCTCCACGACCCGCAGCCTCGAGGACCCCGCAGCCAAGCTCCAAGACCCGCAGCCTCGAGGACCCCGCAGCCAAGCTCCACGACCCGAAGCCTCGAGGACCCCTCAGCCAAGCTCCACGACCCGCAGCCTCGAGGACCCCGCAGCCAAGCTCCACGACCCGCAGCCTCGAGGACCCCGCAGCCAAGCTCCACGACCCGCAGCCTCGAGGACCCCGCAGCCAAGCTCCACGACCCGCAGCCTCGAGGACCCCGCAGCCAAGCTCCACGACCCGCAGCCTCGAGGACCCCGCAGCCAAGCTCCACGACCCGCAGCCTCGAGGACCCCGCAGCCAAGCTCCACGACCCGCAGCCTCGAGGACCCCGCAGCCAAGCTCCACGACCCGCAGCCTCGAGGACCCCGCAGCCAAGCTCCACGACCCGCAGCCTCGAGGACCCCGCAGCCAAGCTCCACGACCCGCAGCCTCGAGGACCCCGCAGCCAAGCTCCACGACCCGCAGCCTCGAGGACCCCGCAGCCAAGCTCCACGACCCGCAGCCTCGAGGACCCCGCAGCCAAGCTCCACGACCCGCAGCCTCGAGGACCCCGCAGCCAAGCTCCACGACCCGCAGCCTCGAGGACCCCGCAGCCAAGCTCCACGACCCGCAGCCTCGAGGACCCCGCAGCCAAGCTCCACGACCCGCAGCCTCGAGGACCCCGCAGCCAAGCTCCACGACCCGCAGCCTCGAGGACCCCGCAGCCAAGCTCCACGACCCGCAGCCTCGAGGACCCCGCAGCCAAGCTCCACGACCCGCAGCCTCGAGGACCCCGCAGCCAAGCTCCACGACCCGCAGCCTCGAGGACCCCGCAGCCAAGCTCCACGACCCGCAGCCTCGAGGACCCCGCAGCCAAGCTCCACGACCCGCAGCCTCGAGGACCCCGCAGCCAAGCTCCACGACCCGCAGCCTCGAGGACCCCGCAGCCAAGCTCCACGACCCGCAGCCTCGAGGACCCCGCAGCCAAGCTCCACGACCCGCAGCCTCGAGGACCCCGCAGCCAAGCTCCACGACCCGCAGCCTCGAGGACCCCGCAGCCAAGCTCCACGACCCGCAGCCTCGAGGACCCCGCAGCCAAGCTCCACGACCCGCAGCCTCGAGGACCCCGCAGCCAAGCTCCACGACCCGCAGCCTCGAGGACCCCGCAGCCAAGCTCCACGACCCGCAGCCTCGAGGACCCCGCAGCCAAGCTCCACGACCCGCAGCCTCGAGGACCCCGCAGCCAAGCTCCACGACCCGCAGCCTCGAGGACCCCGCAGCCAAGCTCCACGACCCGCAGCCTCGAGGACCCCGCAGCCAAGCTCCACGACCCGCAGCCTCGAGGACCCCGCAGCCAAGCTCCACGACCCGCAGCCTCGAGGACCCCGCAGCCAAGCTCCACGACCCGCAGCCTCGAGGACCCCGCAGCCAAGCTCCACGACCCGCAGCCTCGAGGACCCCGCAGCCAAGCTCCACGACCCGCAGCCTCGAGGACCCCGCAGCCAAGCTCCACGACCCGCAGCCTCGAGGACCCCGCAGCCAAGCTCCACGACCCGCAGCCTCGAGGACCCCGCAGCCAAGCTCCACGACCCGCAGCCTCGAGGACCCCGCAGCCAAGCTCCACGACCCGCAGCCTCGAGGACCCCGCAGCCAAGCTCCACGACCCGCAGCCTCGAGGACCCCGCAGCCAAGCTCCACGACCCGCAGCCTCGAGGACCCCGCAGCCAAGCTCCACGACCCGCAGCCTCGAGGACCCCGCAGCCAAGCTCCACGACCCGCAGCCTCGAGGACCCCGCAGCCAAGCTCCACGACCCGCAGCCTCGAGGACCCCGCAGCCAAGCTCCACGACCCGCAGCCTCGAGGACCCCGCAGCCAAGCTCCACGACCCGCAGCCTCGAGGACCCCGCAGCCAAGCTCCACGACCCGCAGCCTCGAGGACCCCGCAGCCAAGCTCCACGACCCGCAGCCTCGAGGACCCCGCAGCCAAGCTCCACGACCCGCAGCCTCGAGGACCCCGCAGCCAAGCTCCACGACCCGCAGCCTCGAGGACCCCGCAGCCAAGCTCCACGACCCGAAGCCTCGAGGACCCCGCAGCCAAGCTCCACGACCCGAAGCCTCGAGGACCCCGCAGCCAAGCTCCACGACCCGAAGCCTCGAGGACCCCGCAGCCAAGCTCCACGACCCGAAGCCTCGAGGACCCCGCAGCCAAGCTCCACGACCCGAAGCCTCGAGGACCCCGCAGCCAAGCTCCACGACCCGAAGCCTCGAGGACCCCGCAGCCAAGCTCCACGACCCGCAGCCTCGAGGACCCCGCAGCCAAGCTCCACGACCCGAAGCCTCGAGCATCCCGCAGCCAAGCTCCAAGAACCCAAGCCTCGAGCATCCCGCAGCCAAGCTCCAAGACCACAAGCCTCGAGGATCCCGCAGCCAAGCTCCAAGACCACAAGCCTCGAGGATCTCGCAGCCAAGCTCCAAGACCCCAAGCCTCGAGGATCCCAAGCCAAGCTCAAGACCCAACACCCAAGACCCCAGCCTGCAGCCAAGCTCAAGACCTAAGACCCCAGCCTCAAGTCTCAAGAGCAAAGACCCCAGCCTGTCTCCAAGCTCAGGCTTCTAGACCTCAGCCACATCCTGTCCTGAAGCCATGTCATGTCCTTGCCTGGTTCTGGGGGCCGATCCCGAGGCAAGACCCAGGTTCTGGGTCCTTGTCCAGTCTCGGGCTCGGAGTCCAAGCTTTGTCTCCTAGTCCATGGTTCCTAGTCCTGGTCCTGCTTTTCCTAGCCCAAGTCTCTGTTCTTGTCCCTGCTCCTTGCCTGTATCCTGTCACATCCCTAACCCAGTCAAGTCCTGTTCCTTGTACTTTAGTGTCTGTGTCTTGCATTTGAATCCGTTCCCAGCACCCCATTGTGACAGATACTTCCACATGGGGATTGATTCTGCCCACATACCCTTTCCATTTGATATTTCCACATAGGGAAATGATTCTCCCATGTACCCTTTCCATTTGATACATCTATATAGGGAAATAATTCTGCCTATTTACACTTTCCATTTGAGACTTCCACACAGGGAAATGACTCTGCCCATGTACTCTTTCCATTTGAAACTTCCATATAGAGGAAATGATCCTCCTATGTACCCTTCCCATTTGATACTTCCACATGGGGAAATGATTCTGCCCATGTACCCTTTCCATTTGATACTTCCGCACAGGGAAATGACTCTGCCCGTGTTTCCTTTCCGTTTGATACTTTGACACAGGAAAATGATTCTGCCCATGTACCCTTTCCATTTGATACATCCACACAGGGAAATGACTCTGCCCAGGTACCCTTGCAGGTACAATTTGATATACCTCAGATCAGTCTGGTACCTCCTCGTCTCCAGGGCAAAACAAACCATACCTTTTTAAATATTCCCCATCACTAAAGGCCACCAATCCAACCAACATCCTGGTGAGTCTCCTCTACACTCACTCCAGCACAATTACATTTTTAAAAGTTTCCCAATTCTCTAACTTCTCACTACTGTTTGCTCTATTCTTTTGCTTCTAAGTCTCCTTGGTTTTATGTCGGTTTGGACCTCACTTGTTAGCCACAGTTGTGTTGTACTGCCTTAAAATACTTCTTTGGTATGATATATGTCTGGGATGTATGTATATCCTGCACTTTCCAAATGTGGAAAATTACTAGTCACTGGCAGCCAACCAGAAAAGATGCCCTTAATATTCCCACTCTGCCTATCTGCCTGTGCTTTTGATACAATGTGTATCCTTGGATGTTCATCCCCCTTATTTTGTATACTGCATGCATTCAAGTATAACGCCTTTATGCATGTATTCAGCTTTTTTGATTTTGTCTGGCTTTTACATTGCAACTCATACCATTGAATGTAATTTTGCCCTGTCATCAGCCTGGCCTTCCCTTGCTAGCAGTCTCACTACATATTGCATCTGTTTGCAAACCAACTACCCCACCCTTGGCATTATCACTTTGGTTCTTACCCTCTGCTAAATTATTTTTAACCTTCCCAAACAGCTCGAGCAAACCTGCCCACAAGGATAATAGTCTCCTTCAGGTTCAGGTGTATCCCATCCCTTTTGTACAGGTCATACTTTCCGCAGAAGAAATCCCAATGATCCATAAATCTGAAACACTGTTCCCTGCACCCGTTCCTCAGCCACACAGACATCTGCCAAATCATACCATTCTTACCCTCACTGGTGCATAGCACAGGCAGCAATTGGGAGGTTACTACCCTGGAGGTCCTGTTTTTCAGCTTTCTCCCTAGCTAGCTAAAATCTCTCTTCAGGACCTCCTCACCCTTCCTATCTATGTCATTGGTACCAATGTGCACAAGATTTCTGGCTGGTCACCCTTCCCCCTTTAGAACAGTGTGAACCTGATCCAAGTCGTCCCTGACCCTGGCACCTGGGAGGCAACGTTCCATCCAGTTGACTCTATTGCCCTCACATTGTCTCTCTGTTCCTCTGACTACAGAATCTCCTATCATCAGTCAGCCCTCTTCACCTCTGTTCTCTTCTAAGGTACAATGTCATATACAGTGCCAGAGACTTGGTCACAGCGGCTCTCTCCCTCTCAACAATTTCCAAAGTGGTATATTTATTATTGAGGAGAATGACCACAGGGGTACTTTGCACTGGCTGCTGTTACGTACCCCATAACTGGGTTGCCAAACCAGCAGAAATGGATCACTCAGTTGGAGTCTGGATTACTGGAACTAAGAAAGTTTTATTAAAGAAATAAGCAACACAGTACTCTAATAGTAAGGATATAAATGCAACAGGTTAGCACTGAATAAACACACATGTACACAGAACTAGGATAATAGGGTCAATCAGCTCTACCACAGTCTAGGGGTAAAATGTTCAATCACAAGTGACAGAGTTCAGTTTAGTTCAGTTCGCAGCAATCGTTGTTGTGCCGTTGAAGAGAGAGAGTGCGAATGCTGATATTCAAAATCTGATTCAACAGACCTTTGATATTTCTCGCAGTTAGCTTTCGGGCGAGCTCTTTGTAATGTCTTCTGAGGTCACCGACTGTGACCCCTCCGTTTTCAGATACGATCGTTCCTCTGCGGTGAACCTGGCACCCAGGCAAGGGTGGACACACACACCAGGTTCCCGCCGACCGAATCTTTCCACCCTGTGCGTCTATGGTTGGTCCCGTGATCAGCCCTCCAAAACTCCCACCGACTTGTGGGGGCGCACCGCTTCCAGGGTCTCGATACCTTGTGGTGTCGTGAGTGGTGTCTCGTGTGGTGTCTGTTGCCTTAGCGAACCTGTCCCTTTTTATCCCCCTGTTGGGGTATTGCCTGTCCATCACTTCAAACAGTTCAGGTTCAAAGTAAACCAGTCTTGACAATACCCAGACCGGTGTCTCCTTCTGTTAATCTCTCTCGTCTATTCATTAACATTTCCAAATGCTGCTCCATTGTCTTACTTATCTCTCTCCTGAAGACAGGTGGCAGATCAACTGTTGATCCCACTGGTGATAGCACAGGACAGTCAACATCTTAGTCTATGTGTACTTTCGTCACACTGCCCATTTCCTTTCCTTCTCCTAACTGTCACTCAGTTACCTGCCCCCTGCAATTTACCTCCCTGCAGCTCCTATCTATCACTTCCTCATTCTCCCTTATGAGCTGCATTACCTTTCACTTGTCAGGACTAAATTTCATCTGCATCATCTGCTAATGCTTTGCTCAAGTTTCCATTTGATCTACCTCCTGCTGTAGCATTAGACAACCTCCCTCACTATCCACAACACCACCAATTTTCACATCATCTACAAACTTACCGAACATATGTCCTCCATGCACATCACGAACAACAAAGCTCCCAGCACAAGTCCCTATGGTGCACCATTGATCACAGCATCCCAACAAGAAGGAAATATCCTTTCACCACCACCATCTTGTAGAGTGCAAGGCACATCCTTATGTGTACTTCATTACATCCTACATGTACATCCTTACATGTGCTCAGCCTCTGCAAGTGTCACCTAAACACTGTTGGTCAAACGTCCAAGGGTTATTGCAAACTAACAGTGAGATGGAAATTTGCTGAAGATATCTTGAACCCAAGATGAGTTATTTCCCATATTCTCTCCATAAACTATCTTGACATTTAACATTTTCCTAATTCTGTGACTGGTAAGAAAATTAAGGTTTACTATTGGGCAAATGAATATTGCTCATGAGCTGCTGCTACAGAATCAATTATAGCATCATGATTACAAACCCAAGACACTTGAAGGATCATAGTAGAGTATTTACAGCTTCGAACAGATCATAAAAATCTTCAGCTGTTCTTATCAGGTGTTCTTATGCCCTTAAAGCTTAGAACATGACTGTTTGAGTCAATGTGTTAATAAAGGATTATCACTGCTGCTTGGGATGTTCCTTGCCCTTGTCAACCTTGTCACAAGATGCTGACTCTGATGGATGTGCATCAGAATCCAGAGTGTAAACTGGTTTGAGTTAATGGTGCAATAGCCATTCAGGCAGAGAGGGATGGTTGCATTGGCAGAACTGGATGATGACCTTCTTCCAGGGATGGGCACATCTTCTTAAGGTATGTGGAAGATTGCAAATGTCACTCCACTCTTTAAGAGGGGAAGAAGGCAAAAGAAAGGAAATTATAGGCCAGTTAGCCCAAACTCAGTGATTGGGAAAGTGTTGGAGTCCATTATTAAGGATGAGGTTTTGGGATACTGAGCAACTAATGATAAAATAAGTCAAATTCAGCATGGTTTCTGTTAAGGGAAATCTTGCTTGACAAATCTTTTAGAATTCTTCAAGGAAGTAACAAGCAGGGTGGGCAAAGGAGAGGCAGTGGATGTCAATCACTTGGATTTTCAGAAGGCATTTGATAACGTGCCACATATGAGGCTGCTTAACAAGATAAAGTCCTATGGTGTTACGGGAAAGATACTGGCATGGATAGAGGGATGGCTGATAGGCAGGAGGCAGTGAGTGGGAACAAAGGGGGCCTTTTCTGGTTGGCTGCCAGAGACTAGTGGTGTTCCTTATGGGTCACTACTTTTCATATTATTTGTCAATAATTTGGATAATGGAATTGATGGCTTTGTGACAAAGTTTGCGGATGATATGAAGATAGATGGAGGGTTAGGTAGTGCTGAGGAAGCAACACGATTGCAGCAGGACTTAGACAAATTGGAAGAATGGGCAAAAAAATGGCAGACGGGATGCAGTGTTGGGAAATGTATGATAATGCATTTTGTTGAAAAGAATAATAGTGCGGACTATTTTTAAATGTTGAGAAGATTCAAGCATCAGAGGTGCAGAGGAAATTAGGAGTCCTCGTGTAAGACTCCCAGATGGTTAATTTACAGGTTGAGTCTGTGGTAAAGAAGGCAAATACAATGTTGGCATTTATTTCAAGGGAAATAGAATATAAAAACAAGGGTATAATGCTGGGGCTTTATAAGACATTAGTCAGGGCGCACTTGGAGTATTGTCAACAGATTTGGGCCCCATGTCTCAGAAAGGATGTGTTATCATTGGTGAGAGTCCAGAGGAGGTTCATGAGGATAATTCCAGAAATGAAGGGTTAACATATGAAGAGAGTTTGGGAACTTTGGACCTGTACTCACTGGAATTTAGAAGAATGCAGGGGGAAATCTCATTGAAACCTACCAAATGTTGAAAGGACTAGTTAAGGTGGATGTGTTTTCTGTGGTGGGGGTATCCAAAACTAGAGGAGTGAAGCCAGACAGTAGTGAATCTGTGGAATGCTCTGTCACATACTGAGGTGGAAGCCAAGCCCGTGGATATACTTCAGGCAGAAGCTGACAGTTTCCTGGGTCTGAGTGGGTCCGGGATCAGCCATGATGGAATGGTGGAGCAGACTCAATGGGCTGAATGGCTTAATTCTGCTCCTATGTCTTATGTGTGTGTGAAAGGGTGCTATTCTTTTCCATCAGCCCTCCACATCCTTAAACTGGCTGTTTCTCAGATGATCAAATCAGAAATTAAAAGATGACTGTCAAGTTCAGAAACTCACTTCCCATGCGTCCATTGTTCTTTTTGTGATCCACTCGAGTTTAATATTCTGTCTTATGCAATCAAAAATCCTGCTTCCTTTCAAAGGGATACTTGCTTTTGGGCTCAAGTTCTGTCCCCATTTTCTGAATTATACCACAACAGGACAGCTCCAACACTCCATACAATTCCAAGATTTGAAGATATAGACTGCTGTGCCTGAGCTGTTGATTCACTTCAGAAAGGGCAGCAGTTGCTTCAGTGCAATGCATGTTCATATGGAGATGTCAATATGTATGTTCCAAGCAGGTATGTTCATCTGCAGGACTATGAATGCTAACTTTTATGTGATGCCATGTGTTTTCCTGTTCTGTTCAGGCGCAATGGAGTGTGTTGGACTGATGCTGTTCCTGCTGCTGGCACAAGCTGCTGCTGCTGATACAATTGAGTGCCGTGCACCTAAAGGCCAGGATGGTAAACCTGGCAATCCAGGCCCACGTGGCAGAGATGGCAGACGTGGAGATACAGGTGACACAGGCGATCCAGGTAACACGCAGCTTCAGTTACAAAATACACACATCACACAGCAAGGATGGGCTGCAATAGCAATATGCTAACTGTTACCATTAGACCATAAGACATAGGAACACAATTAGGCCATTTGGTCCATTCTGTCTGTTCCACCATTCAATCATGGCTGATCCTTTTTTCTGCTCCTCAGCCCCACTCTTCGCCCTTCTCCCTGTAACCATTGCTGTGTCCAGTCAAGAACCTATCAAGCTCTGCCTTAAATACACCCAAAGATCTAGCCTCAACAACTGCCTGTAGTAATAAATTCCACAAATTCACCACCCTCTGGCTAAAGAAATTTCTCTACATCTCTAGTTTGAAATGGATGCCTCTCTATCCTGAGGCTGTACCCTCTTGTCCTAGACTCCCCCACAATGGGAAACATCCTTTCCACATCTACTCTGTTGGCCTTTCAACATTCGAAAGGTTTCAATGAGATTCCTCCTTATCCTTCTAAATTTTGGCGAGTACAGACCCAGAGCTCTCAAACATTCCTTGTGCGATAACCCCTTTGTTCCCGGAATCATCCTTGTGAAAATCCTCTCCAGTGCCTTTTCTTCGACGAGGAGCCTAAAATTGTTCACAATATTCAAGGTGAGGCCTCACCAGTGCCCATTCTCCTAATCTGTCTAAGTCCTTCTGCAGCCTTCCCTTTTCCTCAACACAACCTGTCCCTCCACCAATCTTTGTACCATCTGCAAACTTGGCAACAAATCCATTCTATCCCATCATCTAAATCATTGATCTACAGCATAAAAAGAAGTCCCAACACTGACCCCTGCGGAACACCACCTAGACACTGGCAGCCAACCAGAAAAGGATCACTTTATTCTCACTTGCTGACTCCTACCAATCAGCCATGCCAGTAACTTTCCTCAAATACCATGGGCTCTCAACTTAGTAAGTAGCCTCATGTGTGGCACCTTGTCAAAGGCCTTCTGGAAGTCCAAGTACATAACATCCACTTCATCCCCTTTATCTATTCTACTTGTAATCTCCTCAAAGAATTCCAACGGGTTTGTCAGGTAAGATTTTCCCTTAAGGAAACCATTGCAACTTTGTCTTACCTTGTCCTGTGTCACCAAGTACTCCATAACCTCATACTTAACAATTAACTCCAACATCTTCCCAACCATTGAGGTCAGGCTAACTGGTCTATAATCTCATTTCTGCTGCCTTCCTCCTTTCTTAAAGACATTTGCAGTTTTCCATTCCTCTGGCACCATGCCAAAGTCCAATGATTTTGAAAAATTATTATGATGCCTCCACAATCTCTACTGCTATCTCTTTCAGAATCCAAGGGTGCAGTTCATATGGTCTGGGTGACTTGTGTACCTTTGATCTTTCAGCTTTTTGAGCATCTTTTCCCTTGTAATTGCAACTGCACCCACTTCTCTTCCCTCATACTCTTCAGCATCTGGTACACTGCTTGTGTCATCAACAGTGAAGACTGATGCAAAATACCCATTTAGTTCATCTGTCATCTCCTTGGCTCCTGTTATTATTTCTCCGGTCTCATTTTCTAGCAGTTCCATATCCACTCTCATCTCTTTTGTTTGTTTTACATACTTGAAAAATCTTTAACTGTCCACTTTTGATATTGTTTGTGAGCTTGCTTTCATATTTCATCTTTTCCTAATGAGTCTTTTAGTTGCTGTCTGTAGGCTTTTTAAAGCTTCTGCTTCCCTTATCTTCCCACTAATTTTTGTCTTGTTGCATACCCTCTCTTTTACTTTTTCCTTAGCTTTGACTTTCCTTGTCAGCCACAGTTGCACTATTTTGCTATTTGAGTATTTGTATTTGGAATACATCCATCTCATTTTTCCCAGAAACTCACACTGTAATTTCCTTTACTCCACTGAAATACTGCTATATCAGACTTTACTTTCTCCCTGTCAAATTTCAAGTTGAACTCATTCATATTGTGATCACTGTCTCCCAAGATTCTTTTACCTTAAGCTTCCTAATCACCTCTGGTTGATTACATAACACCCACTCCGATATAGCTGATCCCCTAGTAGGCTCATGACAAACTGCTCTAAAAAGCCACCTTGTAGGCATTCAACAAACTCACTCTCTTGAAATCCAATACCAACCTGATTTTCCCAATCGACCTGCATGTTGAAATCTCCCATAAATATCATAACATTGCCTTTTGACGTGCCTTTTCTATTTCCTGTTGTAATAGCAGCTACAGCTACTGTATATAACTGTCATCAGGGTCCTTTTACTTTGCAGTTTTTTAACTCAACCCACGAAGTTTCAATATCTTCTGATTTTATGTCACATATTTCGAATGATTTGATGCCATTCTTTACCAGTGGAGCCACGCCACCCCCTCTGACTACCTTCCTATCCCTCTGATACAAAGCGTAACCTTAGACATTCAGCTCCCAACTACAACTATCCTTCAGCCACGATTCAGTGATGGCCACAACATCATACCGGACAATCTATAACAATGCAACAAGATCATCCACCTTATTTACTATACTCTGTGCACTGAGAAAAAAACATATTGAGTACTGTATTTGCTACCCTTTTTGATTCTGCATCCCTAATGCACTGATACTCACCCTGCTGGCTGGAATTTTATCCTGCCCTTCCTGACAGTCTGACTGCACACCATCTTTGCCTTTTTTTTACCATCCGTCCTATCCTGAGTCCCTTCACTCTAGTTCTCACCCCCTTGCCAAATTAGTTTAAACTCTCCCCAACAGCTCCAACAAACCTACCCACAAGAATGTTGGTCCCCCTTGGGTTCAGGTGCAACTTGTCACTTTTGTACAGGTCATACCTCCCCCATAAAAGATCCCAATGATCCAAGAACCTGAAGCTATGCCCCCTGAACCAGCTTCTCATCCACACATTTATCTGCCGAATCATCAAATATAGCTGATTCCCTAGTAGGCTCAACAACAAACTGCTCTAAAAAGCTATCTCTTAGGCATTCAACAAACTTACTCTCCTGAGATCCGTTACCAATCTGATTTTCCCAATCGACCTGCATGTTAAAATCTCACATGACTACCATAACATTGCCCTTTAGATTTGCCTTTTCTATTTCCTGTTGTAATCTGTGGTCCACCTCCCAGCCACTGCTGGGAGGCCTGTATATAACTGCCATCAAAGTCCTTTTACCCTTGCAGTTTCTTAACTCAACCCACAAGGTTTCAACATCTGATCCTATATCACATTTTTCTACCAACTTGATGCCATTCCGTACCAGTAGAGCCACACCACCCCCTCTGCCTACCTTCCTATCCCTCTGATATAATGTGTAACCTTGGACATTCAGCTCCCAACTACAACTATCCTTCAGCCATGATTCAGTGATGGCCACAACTTCATACCTGGTAATACTGCAACAAAATCGTGCACCTTATTTCTTATACTACGTGCATTTAGATACAACACCTTGAGTACCGTATTTGCTGTCCTTTCTGATTCTGCATCGGTAATGATTTGATACTCAGCCTGTTGGCTACAACTAAGTCCTATCATCTGCCTGTCCTTCCTGACAGTCTGACTGCACACTATCTTTACTTTTTTACCATCCATCCTATCCTGAGTCCCTTCACTCCAGTTCCCACCCTGCTGCCAAACCCTCCCCAATAGCTCTAACAAACTTGCCCATGAGAATATTGGTCCCCCTCAGGTTCAGGTACAACCTGTCACTTTTGAACAGGTCATACCTCCCCCATAAAAGATCCCAATGATCCAAGAACCTGATGCTATGCCCCCAGCACCAGGTTCTCAGCCACACATTTATCTGCCAAATCATCTTGTTTCTACCCTTACTGCCGCGTGGCACAGGCAGCAATCCAGAGATTGCTATCCAAGAGAGCCTGCTTCTCAGCTTTTTGCCTAGCTCTCTATATTCTCTTTTCAGGAGCTCTTTGCTTTTTGTTCCTATGTCATGGGTACCGATATGTACCAAGACACCTAGCTGCTCTCCCTCCCTCTCCAAAATGCTGTGGACATGATCTGAGACATCCCTGACCCTGGTAACTGCTATTTGGGTGTTCTGTTCATGTCCACAGTATCTCTTGTCTGTTCCCTGACTACTGAGTCCCTATTACTACCACTCCCCTCTTCTTCTTCTTTTCTTCTGCACCATGAACCCATGCTCAGTCCCCATGTCTCATCTACATCATATTTTGAATGTGGAACTCTGGGCATTGCTGTGCTTACCATAGTAACATCATTCATGTTTTTTTTTCAAAAGTCGATTTCAGAGCTCAGTTAGAAACCGTACAAACCATAGAAACTACAGCACAGAAACAGGCCTTTTGGCCCTTCTTGGCTTTGCCGAACCATTTTCTGCCTAGTCCCGCTGACCTGCACACGGACCATATCCCTCCATACACCTCCCATCCATGTATCTGTCCAATTTATTTTTAAATGTTAAAAAAGAACCCGCATTTACCACCTCGTCTGGCAGCTCATTCCATACTCCCACCACTCTCTGTGTGAAGAAGCTCCCCCTAATGTTCCCTTTAAACTTTTCCTCCCTCACCCTTAACCCATGTCCTCTGGTTTTTTTTTTCTCCCCTTGCCTCAGTGGAAAAAGCCTGCTTGCATTCACTCTATCTATACCCATCATAATTTTATATACCTCTATCAAATCTCCCCTCATTCTTCTACGCTCCAGGGAATAAAGTCCTAACCTATTCAACCTTTCTCTGTAACTGAGTTTCTCAAGTCCCGGCAACATCCTTGTAAACCTTCTCTGCACTCTTTCAACCTTATTTATATCCTTCCTGTAATTTGGTGACCAAAACTGAACACAATACTCCAGATTTGGCCTCATCCATGCCTTATACAACCTCATCATAACCTTCCAGCTCTTATACTCAATACTTTGATTAATAAAGGCCAATGTACCAAAAGCTCTCTTTATGACCCTATCTACCTGTGACGCCACTTTTAGGGAATTTTGTATCTGTATTCCCAGATCCCTCTGTTCCACTGCACTCCTCAGTGCCTTACCATTAACCCTGTATGTTCTACCTTAGTTTGTCCTTCCAACGTGCAATACCTCACACTTGTCAGTATTAAACTCCATCTGCCATTTTTCATCCCATTTTTCCAGCTGGTCCAAGTCCCTCTGCAGGCTCTGAAAAACCTTCCTCACTGTCTACTACACCTCCAATCTTTGTATCATCAGCAAATTTGCTGATCCAATTTACCACATTATCATCCAGATCATTGATATAGATAACAAATAACAATTGACCCAGCACTGATCCCTGTGGCACACCACTAGTCACAGGCCTCCACTCAGAGAAGCAATTCTCTACTACCACTCTTTGGCTTCTTCCATTGAGCCAATGTCTAATCCAATTTACCACCTCTCCATGTATACCTAGCGGCTGAATTTTCCTAACTAACCTCCCATGCGGGACCTTGTCAAAGGCCTTACTGAAGTCCATGTAGACAATATCCACTGCCGTCTCTTCATCCACTTTCCTGGTAACCACCTCGAAAAACTCCAAAAGATTAGTCAAACATGACCTACATGCACAAAGCCATGTTGACTCTCCCTAATAAGTCCCTGTCTATCCAAATGCTTGTAGATTCTGTCTCTTAGTACTCCCTCCAATAACTTACCTACTACCGACGTTAAACTTACTGGCCTATAATTTCCCAGATTACTTTTCGATCCTTTTTTAAACAACAGAACAACATGAGCCACTCTCCAATCCTCCAGCACCTCACCTGTAGACATCTTAAATATTTCTGCCAGGGCCCCTGCAATTTCAACACTAGTCTCCTTCAAGGTCCGAGGGAACACCCTGTCAGGTCCCGGGGATTTATCCACTTTAATTTTCCTCAAGACAGCAAGGACCTCCTCCTTTTCGATCTGTACAGTTTCCTTGATCTCACTACTTGTTTCCCTTAATTCCATAGACTTCATGCCAGTTTCCTTAGTAAATACAGACGCAAAAAACCTATTTAAGATCTCCCCCATTTCCTTTGGTTCCGCACATAGCCGACCACTCTGATCTTCAAGAGGACCAATTTTATCCCTTACAATCCTTTTGCTCTTAATATACCTGTAAAAGCTCTTTGGATTATCCTTCACTTTGACTGCCAAGGCAACCTCATGTCTTCTTTTAGCCCTCCTGATTTCTTTCTTAAGTATTTTCTTGCACTTCTTATACTCCTCAAGCACCTTAATTACTCCCTGCTTCCTATACATGCCATACAACTCCCTCTTCTTCTTTATCAGAGTTGCAATATCCCTTGAGAACCAAGGTTCCTTATTCCTATTAACTTTGCCTTTAATCCTGACAGGAACATACAAATTCTGCACTCTCAAAATTTCTCCTTTGAAGGCTTCCCACCTACCAATCACATCCTTGCCAGAGAACAACCTGTCCCAATCCATGCTTTTTAGATCCTTTCTCATTTCTTCAAATTTGGCCACCTTCCAGTTGAGAACCTCAACCCTAGGACCAGATCTATCCTCGTCCATGATCAAGTTGAAAGTAATGGTGTTATGATCACTGGAACCAAAGTGCTCCCCTACACAGACTTCTGTTACTTGTCCTAACTCGTTTCCAAACAGGAGATCCAATATTGCATCCCCTCTAGTTGGTCCCTATATATATTGACTTAGAAAACTAGACCCCTAACGGTATGGGAGTCCCAATCAATATATGGAAAATTAAAGTCCCCTACCACCACAACTTTGTTTCCTGCAGTTGCCTGCTATCTCTCTGCAGATTTGCTCTTCCAATTCTCGTTGACTATTGGGTGGTCTGTAATACAATCCCACTAATGTGGCAGTACCTTTCCTGTTTCTCAGCTCCACCCATAAGGACTCAGTAGACAAACCCTCTAATCTGTCCTGCCTGAGTACTGCTGTAATATTTTCCCTAACAAGCAATGCTACTCCCCTACCTTTCATTCCTCTGCCTGGATCACATCTGAAACATCGGAACCCTGGAATATTAAGCTGCCGGTCCTGCCCCTCCTGTAGCCAAGTTTCACTAATTGCTATAACGTCATAATTCCACGTGTCAATCCACGCCCTCAACTCATCCGCCTTCCCCGCAATACTCCTAGGATTGAAATATATACACCTCAGAAGATTTTTACCACCACTCACAACCTTTCTGTGAATCAGGAGGCAGAAGTGATGAATGCATTTTGGAGCAGATAACATTTAGATGTATACTTTATACTTTATTCTCGCCAAACAATTGATACTAGAACGTACAATGGCCCATCGCCTTCCTTGGATTTATCTTCAGGAAGGCCCTTCTAACGTCCTCCTCGGTGACGATGAATCTCGATGCCACCAGGTCCAGTTCATCCGGAGGGAGCGGGATGCTCCTATTCTGTTCGAATCTTGCGTAGAATACGTTAAGTTCGTCAGGAAGAGAAGCGCCACAGTTATTGATATTCCCAGCCTTTTCCTTGCACCCAGTAATCTCATTTAGACCCTGCCATAGTCTACTGGCATCCCTCTGGTTAGCCTGGGCTTCCAACTTGGCTCAATATTGCCTCCTGGCACCCTTAATGGCTTTCTGGAGTTCACGCCTGGATTCTGTGTAGCGACTGGTATCCCCGGACCTAAAAGCTGCAGCTCTAGCCTTGTAAGCAAATTCACAGAAGTGAGGACTGTTCAACCTTGGGGCAATGTGATGGATTTCCCAGCTGTTGATTACAAAAAGACAGGGCTGCAAAAGGCTCTTCTTGATTTTACCAAGAAATTGAGTGTTTCATAATGTCACATGCAAATATACACGGAAGCAGATGCAAAATATTACAGAATTTTCTTAAGTACGGAATACATCGAAGTACACAGGTTTTGAGGCATTTGAAGTTTTAGACTTAAGGTGGAGTGCAGCTTTCTTTTTTGTACAAGCCTGAAATTAGAGATACAACTATAATCACAGAACAGATGTTACTTGGCTCATCAAGGCAAATCGAATCACAGAAACGTACAGCATAGAAACAGGCCTTTTCAGTCACATTGCCCATGCTGATTGTGATGCCTGTCCACATTCATTTAATCTGCCCGCACTAGACACTCATCATTTTCTTCTGGGCATACTCAATAAACCCTCCATAGAATAATAACCATAATGGAATTAATGAAAGATCACACCAACGTGGGTGCTGAATCACTGTGTAAAAGACAACAAGCCATACAAATACGAAAAGGAAGAAGTATAACAAAAATATATACGCAATAAAGATCAAGAACGTGAGATAAAGAATCCTTGGAAGTGAGTCCAGAGATTGTGGGAACAGTTCAATATGGAGCAAATGAAGTTGAATGAAGTTATCCCCTTTGGTTCAAGAGCCTAATGGTTGAGAGGTAATAAGTGTTCCTGAACCTAGTGATGTGAGTTCTGAGGTTCCTGTATCTTCTTCCTGATGGCTGCAGTGAGAAGAGAGCATGTCCTGGTGGTGGCAGTCCTTGATAATGAATGATGCTTTCCTGAGACAATGCTTTGTGTTGATGTGCTCAATGGTGGGGAGGGCTTTACCCATAGTGGACTGTGCCACACCCACCACATTTTGTAGCATTTTTCATTCAATGGCATTGGTGTTTCCATACCAAGCTGTGATGCAACCAGACAATATATTCTCCACCATACATCTATAGAAGTTTGCCAAAGTTTTAGATGCAATGCCAAATCTATGCAAACTTCCAAGGATGCAGAGGCACTGCCATGCTTTCTTCATAATTGCACTTGTGTTGGGCCCAGGATAGGTTCTCTGAAATAACAATGAGAAATTTAAAGTTGTTGACCCTCTCCACCTCTGATCCTCTGATAAGGACAGGCACATGGACCTCTGGTTTCCTCCTCCTGATGTCAATAATCATCTCCTTGGTCTTGCTGACATTGAATCAGAAGTAGTTGTTATGGCACCACTCAGCCAGATTTTCAATCTCCCTCATATATGCTGTTTTGTAATGTTACGTACCCCGTAACTGGGTTGCCAAACCAGCAGAAATGGATCATTCAGTTGGAGTCTGGATTACTAGAACTAAGAAAGTTTTATTAAAGGAACAAGCAACACAGTACTCTAATCAAAAGGATAATAAATGCAACAGTTCAGCAATGATAAACACACATGTACACAGAATTAAGATAACAGGATCAATCAAGCTCTATCATTGTCTAGGGGTAAATGACCAGTTTCAAAGTGACACAAAGTCCAGTTCAATTTAGTTCAGTTCGCAGTAATCGTTGCCATGGCGATGGACAGTGTGGGGGAAGGAGAGAGAGCAAAACGAATGAATATTCAACACAGCTTCCACACAGACCTTCGCAGTCAGCTTTCGGGTGAGCCCTTTGTGATGTCATCTGAGGTCACCGACCGTGACCCCTCCGTTTCCAGATACGATCATTTCTCTGCGCTGAATCTGGCACCCAGGCAAGGGTGGACACACACCAGGTTCCCGCTGATCGTGCCTTTCCACCCTGAGCGTCTAAGGCTGATCCCGCGACCAGCCGTCCAAGAGCTTCCCACCGACTTGTGAGAGGCAGACCACTTCCAGGGTCTCGTTACCTCGGGTGTCGTGTGTCGAACCTGTCCCTTTTTATCCCCCTGCTGGGGTATCGCCTGTCCATCACAGTTCAAACAGTTCAGGGTTCAAAGGGGGAGCCGATCTTGACAATACCCAGACTGATGGCTCCTTCATTAACATCTCCAAATGCTGCTTCATTGTGTTCCTTATCTCTCCTTCTCCTGAGGCCAGGTGGCAGACCAACTGCTGATGCCACTGGTGCTAGCCCAGGCCAGCTAACATCCTAATTTATGTGTATTCTCGTCACAGTAACTACCTTTGATTTAACCTATGACAGTTGTATCATCAGCAAACTTGAAAATGGCATTGGAGCTGTGCTTTGCCACACAGTCGTAAGTGTAAAGTGAGTAGAGCAAGGAGCTTAGCACGTAGTCTTGTTGTACACCTATGCTGATGGAGATTATGGAGGAGATGCTGCCAATCTGAACTGGCTGGGGTGTTCAAGCGAGGAAATCGAGAATCCAATTGCAAAAGAAAGCATTGAAGCCAAGGTCTTGAAACTTACTGATAAGTTTTGAAGGAACGTTGGTACAGTATTGAATGCAGAACTGTAGTCACTAAAGAGCATCCTGATGTATACATCTTTGCTGTGCAGATGTTCCAGGGCTGAGTGAAGAGCCAGTGAGATGGTGTCAGCTGTGGACCTGTAGGCAATTAGTAGCAGATCCAAGTCACTTCTCAGGCAGGAGTTGATATGTTTCATTACTAGCCTCACAAAACACTTAATCATTGTGGATGTAAGTGCAACTGGAAGATAAACATTGAGGCAGATTATCATATTCTTCTTAGGCACCAGTATAAATGAAGCCTGTTTGAAACAGGTGAGTACCTCAGACTGCTGAACCAAGATAGTAAAGACGTCTGTGATTACTCTAGCAAGTTGATCAGCACAGGTCTTTAGCACTGGGCACACTATCTAGGCAAGATGCTTTTTGTCGATTCACCCACCTGAGGTTGCTTGCACACCAGTCTCAGAGACTGAAATCACAGGATCATTGGGAGCGGTGGGAGTATGACCATGTTATGATGGTCAAAGCGAGCATAGAATGCATTGAGCTGCTGTCACCTATGTCATTTCATTTATCTTTATAAGAGGTGTCAGTATTCAAGCTCTGCCACAATTGTTGAGCATCGTTCATTGATTTGTTTAGTTCGGATTTGCCTCTTTAACCATGAGTCAGCTTTGTGGAGTTCATATCTGGAAATTTTGTAACTTTCTTGGTCACCAGACTTGAATGCCTCTGATATGACTCTCAGCAGATTGTAGATCTTACAGTTCATATGGGGCTTCTGGTTGGGAAGAGTAAATGATTTTGTGAGGATACACTCACCTACAGCTGTTTTAATAAAGTTTATGGCAAACATGGTGTATTCACAGATGAGTCCTTGAACTTGACGCAGTCCACTGACTTGAAGCAATCCTGAAGCTGTTCCTCTGCCTCCTGTAACCACCTCTTTGTTGTCCTCATCTCTTTAGCCTTTGCCTATATGCAGGTAGAAAGTAGTCAGCCAAGTGATCAGATTTACCGAAATGTGGTCTTGAACAGTGGTCTGCTGCTACAGATTTTATACTGGTGATAATTAGGCAGAGTTTTCTTCAACCAAGCCTGGTGGAAGTTCCCAGTTATAATTTGAAATATGTTGGGATGGACTATTTCTCGTTTGCAGACAACATCATGCAGAATCTCAAGTACTTGATTATAGTCAGCTGCTGGTGGTACGTAAATTGTGGATTATGGAGAACTCCTTAGGTACAAAGAACAGTTGGCATTTTACCGTTATGCTTTGAAGGTCGGGGAACATGAGTTCCATAAAACTGCTGCATCAGAACACCACTGAAAGTTTATTATTAAACACACCTCCACTTTTTACCTCCTCCAATTCAGCAGTTTGGTCCATTCTGTGAATTGAGAAGCCTTGGGTCTGATTGCTGTATCTGATGTGCAAGGAGTTAGCCACATCTCGTTCAAACATAGAACACAACAGTTTCTCATTTCCCTTTCCTTACCATCAGACCCTCAGTTTTGTTCTCCAGCCACTGTACGTTCACTAACAAAATGCTGGGAAGAGGGTGGGAGGGTCACATCCTTCTGCATTTCAGTCTGGTTTGGAGTACTCCCCACTTCCTCACTTCTGCCCATGGTGATGGATGTACATCTGCTTAAAAGTGTGAGTAGTACTGGAGACAAGCAGTTTGGTGTAGCAGCCTATAGTTCCCAGACTCACACCTGCTACCCTTTCTGAACGAGAGGGCAACATTATCAGTCCTCCATGTCATGGTCCCGTCTGGCAATCCCCCACCTTACCATTTGCCTCAAGATTTGGACCTCGATCACCTCATTTAGATTCCAATCATTCCCATGTATCACTAACTACATGCACCTGCTCCCCATCAAACGGCAGGATAAAAACCCTGTGACCACAGCAAGAAGCCGCCAGTTCGTTGGTCGACTCCTGTGAGAGTAAACCTTGTTCCCTATTCCTGAGAACTGTTAGTTCTAAGCTTCACATCGTCTCCTGGATATCGGCTCCCCGCCCGCGGAGGTGCTACGCCTAAGGACTCTGCCTCAGCATCTGTGTCCTGCACTTGGGTTCGTCCCCAGCCACGTCCTTGCATCACTCCCGTCTTATGGTACATCACTCAAGGCTAATGAAAATACAAAAATATCAGTCATAGCCCCAGAAATTTCCTCCATTGGATATTGGGGATTTATTCAGTGCTTCATAATTAGATTTATAATGTGCTCCAATATTTCTAACACACCTTCCTTCCTGATACAGATGTGTACCAGAATATCGATGTACCCCTCCCTTAACGCACCATTCTTCACATTCTGGTGAATCCTAATATTAAGAAGCACTTTGAAAGATAAATGCATGGGTGCTACTTAAAGGGATATAGGCTGAATGCAAGAGATTGGGACTGGATGAGGAGTACCATGGCTGACATGGATTGGGCCAAATGGTATGAATCCACACTGTACTGCTCCCGGACTCCAATGTCTCGTTCAGTTTCAATGGCTCCACACACTCCTTTCTGGTCATTGAGGAGACCTGTTTCTCCCGAACTACCTTCCTGCTTCTGATACACAGTACTTTAAAAAACATTTTAGAACTCTCCTTATTCCTATTTGCCAAGATCATGACACAGATCCTTCTTACTCTCCTAATCTTGTTCTTATCTTTTCTCCTATTGTTACGTACCCCGTAACTGGGTTGCCAAACCAGCAGAAATGGAACGCTCGTTGGAGTCTGGATTACTAGGAACTAATAAAGTTTTATTACAGACATAAGTAAAACAGTACTCTAATCGTAAGGATATCTATATAACAGGTTAGCAATGATAATACACACACATACATAGAAATAGGGTAATAGGAATCAACCAAGCTCTATCGCAGTCTAGGGGTAAAATGATCAGTCTTAAGTGAAGCAGAGTTCAGTTTAGTGCAGTTCACAGTAATAGCTGTTGTTGTACCATTGGGGAGAGAGAGGGAGTTGCAATTTGGTTCAGGCAGACCTTTGATGTCTTCTAATCCCTGCTGTGGTCACCGACTGTGACTCCTCTGTTCCGGATACGATTGTTCTTCCACGGTGAACCCAACACCCAGGCAAGGGTGGACACACACCGCAGGTTCCCACCGATTGTAGCTTTACACCCTGTGAGCCTCTGGTCGGTTCCTGCGAACCAGACCTCCAAACCTCCACCACTTGTGGGGGTACATTGCTCTTTCCTGGGTCTTGTGGTCTCGTGGTTTGTCGCGTGCCTTAGCAAACCTGCTCTTTTTATCCCCCTGCTGGGGTATCCCCTGTCCATTAAACTTCAAACAGTTCAGGTTCAAAGCAACTGGTCTGTCAATATTCTGAATTGTGTTTCTTTTCCGTTAATCCCTCTCTTCTCTCTTATTAGCATTTTGAATGTTTCTCCATTGTCTTTCTTATCTCTCTCATTAGCATCAATCGTCCGATAGCTTTGCTTGGCGTCACACCCCCACCCTTAAAAGGATTTTTACCGGGGTAAAAATTATGGGCATGAATGCACATTATTAGATACACACTAATATACAGGTAGTCATCAGCTATTTGGCTAATACAGAGAATTTTAACTTGTCAACACCTTGACAGACAGTCAGCAATCACATTGTCCGTTCCTCTTATATGTTTTATTTTAATATCAAATTCTTGTAAGACCAGGCTCCAACTTAGCAACCGTTTGTTTTTATCCTTCATAGTGGCCAAAAACACAAATGGATTGTGATCAGTGTAATTTATCAGTGGTTTCCGTGCCCGACAAATATAAACCTCAAAATGTTGTAATGCTAATATGATTGCCAGTAATTCCTTCTCCACAGTGGAATAATATCTCTGATGGCCATTAAACTTCTTAGGAAAATAAGCCACTGGGTGGTCAATCTCCTCTTTGTCTGTCTGTAACAGCACCGCCCCGGCCATTTCGTCGCTAGCATCTATTGCTAGGGAGAAGGGTTTTGAAAAGTCAGACGCACTCAATACAGGGTGGTGACACAGAATCGCCTTCAGACTCTCGAAGGCTTGTTGACAAAGGTCGTCCCACACAAACTTCGCATTCTTCGACAAGAGCTTAGTAAAAGGGAGGGTAATATCCGCAAAGTTTTTGCAAAACTTCCGATAGTACCCCACCATCCCCAAGAACCTTCTCAGGGCTCTCTTGTCCGTTGGGATGGGAACTTCAGAGAGAGCCTGCATAGGTGCCAGCTGCCCCTGTCCTACCACAAATCCCAGATAAGTGACCTTCGTGTGGCCGAATTCACTTTTTGCGAGGTTCACTGTCAGGTTGGCTTCAGACAGCTGTTTAAACAGTTCCTCTACTGCCACAATGTGCTCCTCCCACATGTCACTCCAGACCACTAAATCGTCAATGTACGCTTCTGCATTCTTTAACCCTTTTATCACTGAATTAATCATCCTTTGGAAGGTCCCTGGGGCGTTTTACATGCCAAAAGGTAAGACATTATACTCATATAACCCGGATGGAGTGACAAATGCTGAGATTTCTCTAGCCCGGTCGGTTAAAGGAACGCACCAATACCCTTTTAGCAAATCGATCTTTGTGATGTACTTAGCTCTCCCCACTTTATCGATGCAATCGTCTACCCTTGGGATGGGGTAAGCATCAGTTTTTGTGATGGCGTTCACTTTTCTGTAATTTGTACAGAATCGTATGCTCCCATCGACTTTCGGGACAACCACACAGGGAGACGCCCATTCTGATTTGGATGGCCTAATAATATCTGTGGCTAGCATGTGTTCAATTTCTTTCTCCACTAGCTTGCCCTTTTCCAAGTTCATCCTCTAGGGGTGTTGTTTAATAGGCTGGTCTGAGGTGACAACAACATCATGTACCGTCCCTTTGCATTGCCTCAGGACATCCGGACACACATCGGCGTGCCGGTTAATTAGCTTTATTAGCGGCTCGCTCTGTTTGGGGGTTAAGTGAGAGACCTTATCAGCAAAGTTGGCCAAAACAATAGAGTTCTCCAATCTGGTCAGCACCATATTTATCTTTTCAAGATGGGTCTTCCCCTTATCATTTGGCACCCCAGCCTCATTAATTTTTGTGATAACACGAACTAGATCTGCTTTCTGATCGTGGTAAGCTTTTACCATATTGTGCATATAGTGTACTAATTGTGTTGGCTTACGCCTGTCCGGCGTTTTGATAACATAATTCAAAGAGTCTATCTTTTTAATCACCTTGTACGGACCATGGAATCTCGCCTGGAGCGGGTTGGTTACCACTGGAAACAGAACTAAGACCCGATCGCTCACTTGAAACACTTGTTCGTGGGCACATCTATCATACCACTGTTTCATTTTAGTTTGGGAGTGTCGTAGATTTTCTTTGACAAGGTCACAGATCCTTTTAAGCCTTTCACAAAATTTTAAAACATAGTCAATTACATTGACTTGTACTGCTGGACTGGACCATTGCTCTTTCAGTAAGGTCAGGGGTCCTCTGGGCCAATGACTATGACTCCTGAACCGTGTCCCTTACGGCAAATAGCAGAAGAGGCAAGGCATCATCCCAGTCCCTAGCGTTCTCTTGACAATAAATTTTAATCATGGTCTTTAATGTTGCGTGGAATCTTTCCAATGCCCCTTGGGACTCTAGGTGGTACACGGAGGCCAAAATCTTCTTTGCTCCCATCTCATCCAACATCCGTCAGAATGTGTGAGATGTGAAGACACTCCCCTGATCTGTCTGCATTTCCCTGGGCAACCCCACCGTAGTGAAAAATTTCACAAGTGCCTTTACCACTGCGGGAGATTTGACGCTGGCCAGGGGCACCACCTCCGGAAACCTGGTGGCGGTGCACATCATAGTCATCACATACTCTCGCCCACTCGCAGTTCTGGGCAGGGGACCCACAAAATCCACAATTATTCGGGAAAAAGGTTCCCCAAAAGTGGGTATCGGTCGAAGGGGCGCTTTAGGCAGGACCTGGTTCGGCTTACCTACCACCTGACAGGTGTGACACCGTCTACAATATTCAATAATATCCTTCCTCATGTTCGGGCAGTAAAACTCTTTCATAATTCTATTGACTGTTTTCCTCACTCCAAATTGTCCACGGGGGGTATCTTGTGGGCCAGGTTAAAAATCTCGTCTCTATAAATTTTCGGCACTACCACCTGGTGTACCACCCCCCCCCTCCTCATCTGCGGGCACGGTACTTGGTCTCCACTTCCTCATCAGTACTCCCTCCTTCACACAATAGCCCACTGCTTCCCTTTTTATTTCTGCTTAGGAGAGAGCTGTCTCCATCAAAACCACCAGCTCCTCGTCTCGTTCCTGTGCCTTTATAAATCCCTTCCTCGCTAATGAAAAGTCTACCTCAACTCCCCCACTTCCTTCCACTCCACTATCCTCCTTCTTCTCACTTTCTAACCCCTCCTGGTACAAGGCTGGTAAAAATGTCTCAGCTAAATCTACATTCGCTTTGGCAGCCTTTCTGGACATACTCCAAGTTACTGCGCAAACGGGATAAACCTGTGAGTCCATGGGCAGGTCCTCAGTCCTGGCAGGCTTGCTTGACAGCTTTACTGCTGGGTACACATCTCCGCCTGCAAGGTCATTACCGAGTAAGACCTCCACGTCTTCCATCGGTAATTCGGGCCGGAGACCAAGTCGCTTTCTAGGTGTATCTGGTGCAAAGGTACTGCTTCAGTCTCTTTCCCAATGCCTTTTATCACACTGACCTCCCCAGTCTCGGTCTCTGAACTAAAGTCTAACACCTTCCTTAAGGTCAATGACTGACAAGCCCCAGTGTCTCTCCAGATCCGTACTGGAACTGGGTTTGACCCCTCCGTCACCGACACCAGTCTGCCCGAAATAAATTTCTCGCGCCCTTCCTGAACTGTATCAGACCTCTTCTCCCCTAGCAGTTTGTTTGCCGGCTCAATACAGTCAGTCGGAGTCGTTGTTTTTCCTTTCCCCATCTCCTTCTTTGGGGCAAAACACCTGGGCGCAGTGTGACCAGCTTTCCCACAATTATAGCATACGACCCCAGGAGACTTCCTACCAAACTGCTTCCTGTCTTCCTTATCCTTCTCACTATTCCCCGACTTACTTTCTGGCTTTTCCAGAGGACTTTCTCCGCCCTCTCGACTACCCTTCTGGTAGCTTTTACTCGGGGTGAACATTGCTTTGTGTGTTAACGCGTACTCATCCGCTAACTTAGCAGTTGCGGCTAAGGTTTCTGCCTCTTTCTCATCTAGATAGGGCCTCATACCTTCAGGGACACAACCTTTAAATTGTTCAATCAGTATTAGCTGTAGCAGTCTGTCATAATCCCCATTGACCCCTTTTGAGGCACACCAATGCTCACAATACATCTGCATCTCACGGGCGAACTCTAAATACGTGCGGCCCCACTGCTTCCTCACATTCCGGAACCTTTGCCGGTATGCCTCCGGGACCAACTCATAAATCCTGAGTATAGCCTCTTTCACCACATCATACCTCTGGGCATCTTCTGCAGACAATGCCGAGTAAGCTTGCTGAGCCTTCCCCTTAAGTACGCTCTGAAGCAAAACAGCCCACTTATCCCTCGGCCAGTCCTGACTTGCAGCGACATTTTCAAAATGTAGAAAGTACCGATCAACATCGGCCTCCTCAAATGGGGGAACCAACCTAACCTCCTGGGTCGCCCTGAACCCTCCACCTTGGTTTGGCATTTAGCCCCTCTCTAGCGTCATCCTTAACTTCTCCAGTTCAAACTTCCTTTCCTTCTGCTTCTTACTCTCTTCCCGTTCTAACTGCTTGCCTCTCTCTTCTCGTTCCAACTGCTGTACTCTCTCTTCCCGTTCCAACTGCTGTACTCTCTCTTCCCGTTGTAACTGCTTTATTCGGAACTCATGCTCGAGTCTCAATTTTTCCATCTGCAGCTGCACTGCTTCTCCACCAGGTTTGCTCATAGACAACACCTCCAGCTCCCCTTGGGGAAACACACCTTTAGATACATAACGCTCAACGATAGCTCTATGTATCTCCGCTCTCCTCATTGTTGGCTTCCCCTTAAAAAGATTCAACCATTTGGCAACAGTCACCAATTCTGATTTCCTGGCATCCTCTAATGCCTCCAAGGCTGGCGCCTTTAGAAATTCCTCAATCTCCATTTCTGCTGTTTGCCCTTTCTTTCTTTCGGGAATTTTAACCCAATCAACTTACCCAGTCCCAAATTTGGCGTTCAAAATCCCGGACGAGATCCCCACTTATGTTACGTACCCCGTAACTGGGTTGCCAAACCAGCAGAAATGGAACGCTCGTTGGAGTCTGGATTACTAGGAACTAATAAAGTTTTATTACAGACATAAGTAAAACAGTACTCTAATTGTAAGGATATCTATATAACAGGTTAGCAATGATAATACACACATATACACAGAAATAGGGTAATAGGAATCAACCAAGCTCTATTGCAGTCTAGGGGTAAAATGATCAGTCTTAAGTGAAGCAGAGTTCAGTTCCGTTTAGTGCAGTTCACAGTAATCGCTGTTGCCGTACAGTTGGAGAGAGACAGAGAGAGAGATGCAATTTGGTTCAGGCAGACCTTTGATGTCTTCTAATCCCCGCTGTGGTCACCAACTGTGACCCCTCCATTCTGGATACGATTGTTCTTCCGCGGTGAACCCGGCACCCAGGCAAGGGCGACACACATCCCAGGTTCCCACCGATTGTACCTTTACACCCTGTGAGCCTCTGGTCGGTTCCTGCGAACCGGACCTCCAAACTCCCACCACTTAGAACCATAGAAACTACAGCACAGAACCAGGCCTTTTTGGCCCTTCTTGACTGTGCCGAACCATTTTCTGCCTAGTCCCATTGACTTGTGGGGGTACATTGCTCTTTCCAGGGTCTCGTGGTCTCGTGGTGTGTCACGTGCCTTAGCAAACCATAAGACCATAAGACAAAGGATCAGAAGTCGGCCATTTGGCCCATCGAGTCTGCTTCGCCATTTTATCATGAGCTGATCCATTCTCCCATTTAGTCCCACTCCCCCGCCTCCTCACCATAACCTTTGATGCCCTAGCTACTCAGATACCTATCAATCTCTGCCTTAAATACACCCAATGACTTGGCCTCCACTGCTGCCCATGGCAACAAATTCCATAGATTCACCACCCTCTGACTAAAAAAATTTCTTCGCATTTCTGTTCTGAATGGGCACCCTTCAATCCTTAAGTCATGCCCTCTCATACTAGACTCCCCCATCATGGGAAACAACTTTGCCACATCCACTCTGTCCATGCCTTTCAACATTCAAAATGTTTCTATGAGGTCTCCCCTCATTCTTCTAAACTCCAAGGAATACAGTCCAAGAGCAGACAAATGTTCCTCATGTGTTAACCCTCTCATTCCCAGAATCATTCTAGTGAATCTTCTCTGTACCCTCTCCAACGTCAGCACATCCTTTCTTAAATAAGGAGACCAAAACTGCCCACAGTACTCCAAGTGAGGTCTTACCAGCGCCTTATGGAGCCTCAGCATCACATCCCTGCTCCTATACTCTATTCCTCTAGAAATGAATGCCAACATTGCATTCACCTTCTTCACTACGGACTCAACCTGGAGGTTAACTTTAAGGGTATCCTGTACGAGGACTCCCAGGTCCCATTGCATCTCTGAACTTTGAATTCTTTCCCTATTTAAATAATAGTCTGTCCATTTATTTTTTCTGCCAAAGTGCATAACCATACACTTTCCAACATTGTACTTCATTTGCCACTTCTTTGCCCATTCTTCCAATCTATCCAAGTCTCTCTGTTTCCTCAGCACTACCGGCCCCTCCACCTATCTTCGTATCGTCAGCAAACTTAGCCACAAAGCCATCTATTCCATAATCCAAATCGTTGATGTACAATGTCAAAAGAAGCGGCCCCAACACAGACCCCTGTGGAACACCACTGGTAACCGGCAGCCAACCAGAATAGGATCCCTTTATTCCCACACTGTTTCCTGCCAATCATCCAACGCTCTATCCACGTAAGTAACTTTCCTGTAATTCCATGGGCTCTTATCTTGTTAAGTAGCCTCATGTGTGGCACCTTGTCAAAGGCCTTCTGAAAATCCGAATATACAACATCCACTGCATCTCCCTTGTCTAGCCTACTGGTAATTTCCTCAAAAAATTGTAATAGGTTTGTCAAGCAGGATTTTCCTTTAAGGAATCCATGCTGAGTTCTGCCTATCTTGTCATATGCCTCCAGGTACTCCTTGACAATCGACTCCAACAACTTCCCAACCACCGATGTCAAGCTAACAGGTCTATAATTTCCTTTTTGCTTCCTTGCCCCCTTCTTAAATAGCGGAGTGACATTTGCAATCTTCCAGTCCTGTGGAACCTGCTCTTTTTATCTCCGTGCTGGAGTATCCCCTGTCCATCAAACTTGAAACAGTTCAGGTTCAAAGCAACCAGTCTGTCAATATTCTGAATTGTGTTTCTTTTCCGTTGATCCCTCTCTTCTCTCTTATTAGCATTTTGAATGTTTCTCCATTGTCTTTCTTATCTCTCTCATTAGCATCAATCGTCCGATAGCTTTGCTTGGCGTCACATAGACCTATTCCTCCCGAACTACCTTCCTGCTTCTGATATACAGTACTTTAAAAAACATTTTAGAATTCTCCTTATTCCTATCTCCTATCATGACACAGGTCCTTCTTACTCTCCCATTTTCGTTCTTATCTTTTCTCCTATAAACTGTTTTGCAAATTGCTTGATCACAACTCTCTCTAAAGGGTATATACTTCCTTCTTCTCCCTGAAAAAAGGCTTAAACATTCTATATTAAGCAAGATTCCCTGATATTTCTGTCTTTACCTGTCACCCTTACAGAGGCAGGCTGACCTTGACCTTCGCATCTTTGAAATAGCTCCAACTTGCGAGAAGTTGTTTCCTCTCTAGTTGCGCTTGTGTACTTCATTGATAAGACTGCTTAAGTGACTTTTGAGACAGGAAGCTAAACCAAAGTATTTCACAAACTTTTGGACTAATTTAAAAAAAAATCAACTTAAAACATCTTTGTACTTCGTTTTGGCTGAGTGACATGTTGTAGGCATTTTCCTTAGTGGTTGATTTTATTAGTTTATAAGGCTCTGTGCCTTATCTCATGCTGATCCAGACTTCTCCCAAACCACTCTGAAGGGTGGTGGAGTTGTGGGAGAGGGGACTAGGTGTGGTTTTAAAGGCTGCCAAACATGCTCCACCTGCTGCAGGAATCTAATTCTACTCCTCAAAGCTGAGCACTTTACTGTGCTGTGAATACATAAGTATAAAGGAGCAGTAACTCCAGAGCTCGGTGGCCTTGGCCTCCAGTTCAGTTCCATTAAAACTTGCAAAACGTCTGCAGTTCTAACTGATATGAGTGGTCACAAAGGAAAATGCTTCCGATTGCACTTAGCTGGTGCTCAAGTACATCGTTCATGCTGCTGCCATTCTGATAGATAGAATCAGCATGGAGACAGCCCTCTGTTCCCATAGTAGTGATCAAGTGTTAATCCCAACACACTGTCTTCTATGCCAGCCTTCTATGTCAGGCTATTTCAATGTTTCTTCATCTAAATACTTTCTATGATAAATAGAGACATTTGTAAAACAATGTTGCTCATCTCTCACTCTTCTTTCCCTCAGGAATGGCCAGTCACATTCTTGGTGAACCAAGAAAGATGGGGCCACCAGGAGACCCAGGATTGCCAGGAGCTCATGGCCCCAGAGGATATGCTGGTCGAATGGGACCAAAGGGTGAACCAGGGCCACCTGGGCCAAGTGGGCAGAAAGGACAATCGGGGAGGGGTAGTGGTCTAGTGGGTGTAGACAGACCGGCTTTCTCTGTCATGAGAACCATTGCTGGTCACCCCCATCCGAAACACCGTGTGATTTTCAACAGAAATATCACTAATGAGGGAGGTTGTTTCCAAACTGATTCTGGGACATTCCTTACTTGTAAAGCAGGCTGGTATTTCTTCACATACAATGTAGTTACTGAAGGGAAGCTTTGCATAAACATTATGAAAAATAACAAAAAGGAAGCTGGATTCTGTGACCTCGCTGCAAAAAGCAATACTGAGGCCAGATATCAGATGAATTCTGGTGGGACTGTGCTGCGGCTGAATATAAATGATCAAGTGTGGCTCCAAACAGTACCAGATTTCAACAACATTTTTGGATCAAGTGATATCAACAGTGTTTTTTCTGGCTTCCTTCTCTTTCCAGATGAATAACTGACCACAGGTTCGGAAGACATGAACCTTTCATTTAGATAATCTGCTCACATATTTAACTGCTTCAAATCACCAGATACAAAATGAGCCATCAAGTCTAGACTTTTTCTCTTAATATTATTAGGTTATTTTGACAGGGAAAAAGTGAAGCACTAGTTAACTGAAGCCAATTATTTTTATCGAGTCAGACATGGGCATGTCTCAAAAAATGAATCACAAAAATAGATTTGCATTTCAGTGAGGGGTTCAAGTCCTGCTGAACAGCCCTAAGCCCATCAAACCCAATGAAGGAATACAGAAGTTAAATCAATCTTTCATTTGTTCCCACAGAAAGGAGGAGCATGCTTCCAAGAATTAGGATTTATCTACTCTACATGCTTCATTTCAGATGAATGAAACTGGTCATTTGCTCACCTACTTCTGTGAATCATCCAGTGCTCAAAGTCACTTATTTTATGCAAGTGACAAGAGGAAGCACATTGGAATATCTTGTGGACAAGCAGAGTATAATATGAACATCTCTGTGTGCAGTTGAACAGGCTCAGTGCTTTCTATTCAAAAGTTTTGGCAAAATGTATAACCACTTCTAGATTATTTTGGATAAGAATATTTCAAAACTGCATTGCCCCTCCAAAGATTTCAAAGCTACATTTAATGTCAGAGAAATGTATACAATATACATCCTGAAATGCTATTTCTTCGCAACCATCCACAAAAACAGAGGAGTGCCCCAAAGAATGAATGACAGTTAAATGTTAGAACCCCAAAGTAACCCCAGCTCCCTTTCCTCCCACGCATAAGGGGCAGCAAGCAACAATCCCCCCCCAGCAAAAAAAAAGCATCAGCACCCACCACCAAGCACTCAAGCGTGAACAAACCAACAGCAAAGACAGACTTGCAGTTAGCCTAAAGGCTACACTGTTCACTGGCATTCGACATACCACAGGCTCTCTCTTTCCCTAATAAGGGAAAAAGAGGTGTCTACTTAGATTTTCTCAATTATATTCAAAATTTTCAACACCCAAATACCTTCATGTAAACAAAGGAGATAGTACACTCTTACACTTCCCTCCAGTTATAGAAGTACTCTCCTCAACCCACCACCCCAACTCTTCCAGCTCTCATAGAGCACAGAAGCAGGCCTTTTGGTGCATCATGTTCATGCTAACATGGACTATTCTTCTGCACTAAACCATTTACCTGAATATGGTTCATACCTTTCCCTCTCACCCTCCTCTGCTCCAAGGAAAACAAACCTAGCCTCTCCCATCTCTTCCTAGAAATGAAGTGCTTCATCCTGACAAACGTTCTAGTGAATCACTTTTCATCCTCTCCTTAGAGTGTACGAACAATATTCCTCTGTGGCCTAACAATTGTTTTATAAAGTTGTACTATTCACTGTATATGTCTCACCTTTATTAGTCCTGACTCTTAATTTACAGCTATAAATGACCCAATCACAGCTTCTAGAGCATGACTGGGGTTAATATTTTGCTTTTGAAATAAAAATCGATGAGGATGAAAATGAAATGGCTTTATTCAGACTCAATACACCACATGTAATTAAAAGCAAGCAGCACCTTTGAATACATTCTATTGTCTGGAAATGTAAATGGCAAGGGTTCAAAATGTTTCACTGGTCGATATACTCCCCCAAATGCCAAAGTTCTATATTGAATTTTCAAATCAACTTGTACACGATAATAGGTAGTGCATGTTCAAATAAATACCAGATTCTTACAAGGAACTTCAGTTGGGAAATTTTATTAATCTATTGGCTCAAAATTTCAATTGCCACCTGCAGTGTTGGCATTCTGAGAATCCTGGCTATGAATTGATGACACCGAGGAAAGAGGACTGGGTCGAGACAACAGAGACTTATGGAGAAGAGGAGTTCGGTGGGTAATACCGTTCCGGCTGACCAGAAGTGCACTGAGAGCGGTAAGCATAAAGGAGTTGGGTGCTTACTGTTCTGGCCAACAACGGATGGTGCAATCCGGGGTATATTACGATCAAGGAACGTGTTTGCAGACTGGATATTGAACTTTTTACTGTTGGACTTCGGCCACATTCCACCGTGATACAACACTTGGTGGCATGGGAAGTCGTTCCTTCCTGTGGCCATCGAATGTGCAGCTCCTCCCGTGGAGGGTCAGACACCTTGAGCCAATAGACTGGTCCTGGACTTATTTTCCATCTGGCATAGTTTGCATTTTGTTGTTTGATTGTTGGGGTTTTTGTATTGCTATATTTACGCTCTATTCTTGGTTGGTGCAGCTGTAACGAAACCAAACGTCCCTCGGGATTAATAAAGTATATCTATCTATCTATCTATCAATGAATATGCAGTTCATTCAGGGAGAGTTATACAGCAAGGAAGCATGCCCTTCTGCCCAACACGTCCATGCTGACCTCAGTGTCCATCCAAGTTATCCAAGGTATAGCAAGCAATTAAGAAGGCAAACAGTACGTTGCCATCATTGCATGAAGATTCGAGTTAAAGAATTCAGATATCTTGTTATAAATATATAAGCCATTGGCAAGAGCTCAACTGAAATACTCAGTACTGGTCTTAGTTTTCCTACATAACAAAGAAGGCACTTGACAGAGGGAATGCAATGAAGGCTTGATTCTTGGAATGGAGGAGATCAAATATACATTAGGCTGGGCTTTAAATTCTTTGAGATTAGAAGCGCCTTATGGAACTATCAAAACTTCCGTCATCTCTTAATAGCAATACTATTTCTATTAGTTTAATAACAAATTCAGGATGGAAAATAGCTGAACCATTCAGGACAGAGGTGAAGAGAAATGTCTTCACTCAGAGGGTGGTAAATCTTTGAAATTCTCCATCCCAGAAGACCACAGAAGTTCAGATTCTGAGTATATTCAAGGCAAAGATGGGTAGATTTTTGGACATAAGGAAATCAAAGCTTATAGGATTGTGTTGTACAGAGGATGAAATGTGATCTTATTGAATGTTGAAGTAGGCCTGAGGAAGGGGACAGCCTGCTCCTGAGCTGCAAGATCGCTCATACCACGACAAGTAAAGGAAACCACCAGAGAACATGTTTTTAATGTTGGGCTGGGGTTTGTTTAAAGGTGACATCAGGGGCATTTTATACACAGAAAGTGGAGGATGCCTGGAATGGATTACCAGGGGTAGTAGTGGAACAGAGAAATTTGGTGGAATTTCACAGGCTTAGAGAGAGAACACATGAATATAAAGAGAATGAAGGAATATGGTTGATACAGAGGAGGAAGAACTTTCTCCCCATTTAGATTATAGTCGGCACTATTGTTCCTTTTACCAAAATTCATTATCGTACATGTCCCAACACTGTATTCCATCTGCCACTTTTTTGCCCATTCTTCCAGTTTGTCTAAGTCCTGTAGCAATAGCATTGCACCACTGGCTCCTCCACCTATCTTCGGATCATCCACAAACTTTGCCACAAAGCCACTATCTGAATGACCGGCAGTGGTCACAATACTGACCCTGGAGGAACACCACTAGGCATTGGTAGCCAACCAGAAAAGGCCCCCTTTATTCCCACTCGCTGCCTACAGCCTCTCAGCCATTCCTCTATCCATGCCAGTATATTTCCTGTAACACCATAGGACCTAATCTTGTTAGTAGCCTCATGTGAGGGACCTTATCAACTGCCTTCTGAAAATGAAAGTAAATTACATCCACTGCCTCTCCTTTGTCCACCCTGCTTGTTACTTCCTCGAATAATATTAACAGATTTGTCAGGCAACATTTCCCTTTACAGAAACCATGTTGACTTTGATTTATTTTATCATTAGTCTCCACGTATACTGAAACCTCATTCTTAATTATGGACTCCAACACTTTCCCAACTACTGAAGTTAGACTAACTGGCCTATAATTTCCTCTCATTTGTCTGCCTCCCTTTTTAAAGAGTGGAGTAACATTGGCAATTTTTTTAGTTCTCCAGACTATGCCAGAATCAAGTGATTCTTGAAAGATTAGGACCAATGCATCCATTATCTTAAAAAAGAGGATGTGCTGGAGCTTTTGGAAAGCATCAAGTTGGATAAGTTGCCGGGACCGGATGAGATGTACCCCAGGCTACTGTGGGAGGCGAGGGAGGAGATTGCTGAGCCTCTGGCGATGATCTTTGCATCATCAATGGGGATGGGAGAGGTTCTGGAGGGTTGTGGATGCTGTCCTCTTATTCAAGAAAGTGAATAGAGATAGCCCAGGAAATTATAGACCTGTGAGTCTTACTTCAGTGGTTGGTAAGTTGATGGAGAAGATCCTGAGAGGCAGGTTTATGAACATTTGGAGAGGTATAATATGATTAGGAATAGTTAGCATGGCTTTGTCAAGGGCAGGTCATGCCTTACGAGCCTGATTGAATTTTTTGAGGATGTGACTAAACACATTGATGAAGGAAGAGCAGTATATGTAGTGTATATGGATTTCAGCAAGGCATTTGATAAGGTACCCCATGCAAGGCTTATTGAGAAAGTAAGGAGGCATGGGATCCAAGAGGACATTGCTTTGTGGATCCTGAACTGGCTTTCCCACAGAAGGCAGAGTGGTTGTAGATGGGTCATATTCTGCATGGAGGTCAGTGACCAGTAGTGTGCCTTGGAGATCTGTTCTGGGACCCTTACTCTTCGTGATTTTTGTAAATGACCTGGGTGAGGAAGTGCAGGGATGGGTTAGTAAGCTTACTGATGACACAAAGGTTGGGGGTGTTGTGGATAGTGTAGAGGGCTATCAGAGGTTGCAGCGGGACATTGATAGGATGCAAAACTGGGCTGAGAAGTGGCAGATGGAGTTCAACCCAGATAAGTGTGAGGTGGCAACACACATCAAAGTTGCTGGTGAACGCAGCAGGCCAGGCAGCATCTCTAGGAAGAGGTACAGTCGACGTTTCGGGCCGAGACCCTTCGTCAGGACTAACAGCAACTTTGATGTGTGTTGTTTGAATTTCCAGCATCTGCAGAATTCCTCGTGTTTAAGTGTGAGGTGGTTCATTTTAGTAGGTCAAATATGATGGCAGAATATAGTATTAATGGTAAGACTCTTGGCAGTGTGGAAGATCAAAGGGATCTTGGAGTCCGAGTCCATAGGACGCTCAAAGCGGCTGCGCAGGTTGACTCTGTGGTTAAGAAGGCATACGGTGCATTGGCCTTCATCAATTGTGGAATTGAATTTAGGAGCTGAGAGGTAATGTTGCAGCTATGTAGGACCCTGGTCAGACCCCACTTGGAGTACTGTGCTCAGTTCTGGTCGCCTCTCTATAGGAAGGATGTGGAAACCATAGAAAGGGTGCAGAGGAGATTTACAAGGATGTTGCCTGGATTGGGGAGCATGCTTTATGAGAATAGGTGGAGTGAACTCGGCCTTTTCTCCTTGGAGCAACCTAATAGAGATAATAAGATGATGAGAGGCATTGATCTTGTGGACAGTCAGCGGCTTTTTCCCAGGGCTGAATGGCTGCCACAAGATGACAGGTTTAAGGTGCTTGGGAGTAGGTACAGAGGAGATGTCAAGGGTAAGTTTTTTTACACAGAGAGTGGTGAGTGTGTGGAATGGGCTGCCGGCGACGGTGGTGGAGGCGGATACAATACAGTCTTTTAAGAGACTTTTGGATAGGTACATGGAGCTTATAAAAACAGGGCTATGAGTAACTATAGTAATCTCTAAGGTAGGGACATGTTCGGCACAACTTTGTGGGCCAAAGGGCCTGTATTGTGCTGTAAGTTTTCTATGTTTTTATCTCTTCAGCAACCGGGCTCTGGGATGTCATCCATCTGGACAATCTATCCACCTTAAGACCTTTGAGTTTGCCTGACACTTTTACCTTTGTAATAGCAATGACTCTCACTCCTGCTCCCTGACACTAACATCTGGCATACAGCTAGTGTCTTTCACAGTAAAGACTGAAGCAAAGAACTTGTTAAGTTCATCTGCCATTTCTTTGTTCCCCATTACTACCTCACCAGCATCATTTTCCATTGGTCCAATATCAACTCTGACTTCTCTTTTATTCTTTAAATAACTGAAAAAACTTTTAGTATCCTGCTTTATATTATTGGCCAGTTTGCCCTCATATTTCATCTTTTCCCTTCTTATAGCTGCTTTATTTGTCTTTTGTTGAATTTTATAAGCTTCCCAATCATCCTTACAGTAAATCAGTGGAATGCTCTGCCACAGACTGCGGTGGAGGCCAAGTATGTGCACATATTTAAGGCGGAAGTTGATCGTTTCCTGATTGGTCAGGACATCAAAGGATATGGCGAGAAGGCAGGTGAATGGGGAGGAGTGGGATACGGGGTCAGCCATGATGGAATGGCGGAGCAGATTCGATGAACTGAATGGCCTAATTCTTCCCCTATATCTTATGGTCTTACAGTAAATCCAACTTCCCACTCACCTTTGCTACCTTATACGCCTTTTCCTTGGCTTCTAGGAAGTCCTTAACTTCCCTTGTCAGCCACACTTGCCTAGCCCTGCCATTTGAGAACTTTTTCTCCTGAGGGGCATATCCTGTGCCTTGTGAACTATACCCAGAAATTTTAGCTACCCCTGTCCTGCCGTCATGCCCGCCAATATCCTCCTCTGATCCACCTGGGCCAGCTCCTCTCTCATGCCTCTGTAATTCCCTTTATTCCATTGCAATACTGATATATGTTACTTAATCTTCTCCCTCTCAAATTGCAGTATAAATTCAATCATATTATGATCACTGCCTCCTAAGGGTTCCTTTACATTAAGCTGGCTAATAAAATCTAGGTTATTACATTGTTGATTCCGAAGGGAAAGAGATTCAAAGAGCACTCTTCAACAATACTTCTATAATTCATAGTTATAGGACTGACTGGAAGCAGGCTCTTTGGCCCAGTTCAGACAAGATGCCTACCCCATTTGTCAGTGTTTGGCACATACCCCTCTTCTAAGGTGTTCTACAAATACGTGACGAGCAGGAGGGTGACGAGAGTGGGGGTAGGACTGTTCAGGGATAAAAGAGGAAACAGAAATGCCAAAAGTCTGATTCCATGAATTGGAACATCTTTATAACTGGCATGGACAACAATGGTGAACACACTGACACAAATACCTCCTATGTCAGTTTTTGTGAAGATTCCTGTATTCCTCGCTAAAACAATCGCCAGCTTCAGCAATAATAAAGGTTGCTTCAGTATAGACCTTAGCTGTGTCTGGAGAAGATGGAGGCCTTCCAGAGTCAAGACAAAGAAAAGTTCAAAACATATAATCTGGAGTAAGTTTCCCCTGCCATCCGAAGGTAGAGCGTTCCTGTGAAATGGTTCGTAAGCCGGAATGTCGTAAAGTGAAGAAGCAATTACCATTTATTTATACGGGAAAAATTTGTGAGCGTTCACAGACTCAAAAAATAACCTACCAAATCATGCCAAATAACACATAAAACCTAAAATAACAGTAACATGTAGTAAAAGCAGGAATGATATGATAAATACACAGTCTATATAAAGTAGAAATACTTTTCTACAATCATTGCCTGCACTGTTCTCCGTAGCGAAAATCTCACGCAAGCACTCTCCACAGAAACACTCTCTCCAGTAACCTTTAAGCTATGAAGCTGCCAAATCATACCAAATAACACATAAAAATACACAGCCTATATAAAGTAGAAATAATGTAGTGTAGTAATAATGTGTATTATCGCTTACAGGAATTGGGAAGACAGCGCTAAGTACACTGATGATGGTGTGTTAGGCTGAGTCATCGGAGGTTAGGGTCGTGCAGTGGCCCCCACACTCCAGGCCGCTGACTGATACCGATCCGCGAAGAATGCAGCGGTGGCCGGAACGCACCAAGCACATCTTTAAGAAAAAAGCCGAAATAAACAAGCTAATTAATTAGATGCTGCCCGGCACGTAAATGTCGGCCCAGATCAGAGGCAATGCAATCAGAGGTTCGTTACTGCATTCGGTTTCGATTGTTATCCTTTCCTCTTCCAATTGCATCAGCTCTTCATCTATCAGTTCTTGGTCATGGGATGCCAAAATCTCTTCAACATCATCTTCGTCAACTTCCACAAGCCAAACTCACTTTGTTCTTACTTCATTCACCTCGATCGAAACGCTTAATTATGTCTAGTCTTACGCTAAGTGTAATACCCTTACGAGCTCTTTTAGGCTTTTCCGATACCTTAGAACTCATCTTGCTAATGGCTGCTGACAGGCACATATTTAAGCAATGCTGGCTAGAACACAGTTCCAGGGGAGGAGCTTGGCTGCTTGGGGCGCGCACTGCCTTTTATCATGCACTGATTTTTTTGCATGCTGCCTTTTTTTGTAACATTGAAAACGCCTTCTGTTAGCGAAAACAGGTAACTAATGTAGGTCTTTCGTAACAGCGAGGTGTTGTAAAGTGAACATTCGAAAAGCGCAGGACATCTGTATACAATATGAGTTGCCAGATGTTAATGGTCAGTCAATCTTGAAAACCAACTTTTCTGCAAGTGATTGTTCTTCAGTTGGGAAAGGCCTTTAGTTAGCTTACAACTACAAAAGAAGACATCCATCTTCCCTGATGACCCCTTCCTCCCAATCCAGTTACAGCATATTCGGCTCACAGATCACACTTCAGAGATCCCATCTAGTACCCATTCAGGAAAACCATCACCAATCCCCCAGCTTAATGTAAAGAAACCTTTAGGAGGCAGTGATCATAATATGATTGATTTCATACTGCAGTTTGAGAGGGAGAAGATTAAGTCACATGTAGCAGGCGGTGAAAAAGGCGAATGGTATGCTGGCATTTATAGCAAGAGGATTCGAGTACAGGAGCAGGGAGGTACTACTGCAGTTGTACAAGGCCTTGGTGAGATCACACCTGGAGTATTGTATGCAGTTTTGGTCCCCTAATCTGAGGAAAGACATCCTTGCCATAGAGGGAGCACAAAGAAGGTTCACCAGATTGATTCCTGGGATGGCAGGACTTTCATATGAGGAAAGACTGGATGAACTGGACTTGTACTCGTTGGAATTTAGAAGATTGAGGGGGGATCTGATTGAAACGTATAAAATCATAAAGGGATTGGACAGGCTAGATGCAGGAAGATTGTTCCCGATGTTGGGGAAGTCCAGAACGAGGGGTCACAGTTTGAGGATAAAGGGGAAGCCTTTTAGGACCGAGATTAGGAAAAACTTCTTCACACAGAGAGTGGTGAATCTGTGGAATTCTCTGCCACAGGAAACAGTTGAGGCCAGTTCATTGGCTATATTTAAGAGGGAGTTAGATATGGCCCTTGTGGCTACGGGGATCAGGGGGTATGGCGGGAAGGCTGGGGCGGGGTTCTGAGTTGGATGATCAGCCATGATCATAATAAATGGCGGTGCAGGCTCGAAGGGCTGAATGGCCTACTCCTGCACCTATTTTCTATGTTTCTATGTTTCTATGTTTCTTCCCCACAAAGAAGAACCCTGCACCCACCAGGGAAGATGAGGGTAGGATGATGCCCGCCACGAGAGATTCACTGATGTAACCCTCCATTGCTTCCCTCTCTGGCTGGGACAAGTTATACAGCCGACTGGTGGGCAGAGGAGCTCCGGGGAGAAGGTTGATAGCACAATCGTATGGTCGGTGTGGAGGCGGGGAAATGGCGCATTATTTACCTCAGCATTACATCTTTGTTTTTATATCCTAGTCACTCAAAATGAATGCTGACACTGCATTTGTCTTCCTCATCACAAACTTAACCTGTAAATTAACCTTTAGGGAATCCTGCATAAGACTCCCAAGTTGCTTTGTGCCTTAGATTTTTGAATTTTCTCCCCATTCAGAAATTAGTCTCTAATTTTATTCCTTCTACTAAAATGCATGAACTTACACTTCCCGACACTCCATTCCATCTGCCACTTTGCCCATTTTCTTCATCTGTCAAAGTTCTTCTGCAGCCTCCCTGCTTCCTGAACACTCCCTGCCTTTCCACCTATCTTTGTATCATCCTCAAACCTGGCACAAAGCCGTCATCCAGATCATTGACATACAAAGTATAAAGAAGTGGTCCCAACACCAACTCTTGCAGATCACCACTAGTTACCAGCAGCCAATTGGAAAAGGCTCCCCTTATTCCCACTCTTTGCCTCTCGCCAATCAGCCAATGCTCTATCCATGCTAGTATCTTTCTTGTAATACCATGGGCTCTTATCTTGTTAAGTAGTCTCATGTGCTTGTTATTTCCTCAAAGAATTCCAACAGATTTGTCAGAAAAGATTTTAGCTTGTGGAAACCATGCTGATTTGGCCTATTTTATCATGTACCTCCAAGTACTCTAAAATCTCAGCCTTAACAATTGACTACAACATCTTCCCAATCACAGAGATCAGGCTAACTGACCTATAATTTCCTTTCTTCTGCCTCCCTTCCTTCTAACCACTCAGGGCATCAAAGACATTTGGGGAGAAATTAAGAGAATGGGGATGAGAGCAGACATCCCACCCTTCAAAAACTCATTTCTGGGAGGTAGCACCCCCGGCCCCCGCAACCCCATATCCACCCCCCGTCGACCTCCAAGGGTGTATGTAATACTTTGTTTAGTGATTTTGTCTAATCTGTAAACCAAGTTGGGTATATGTAGCAAATGTGACATTAAAATACGTACTTATATTATCACGTTTATTCTGTTACACCTTTAAGCAAGTCTACAGGGAGTTTGGCCTCATCACTTAGGACATCAATAACGTAGCTCCTTAGCAGCTAGCCAGCTAGTTTAAATCAGGGGTCCCCAACCTTTTTTGCACCGCGGACCAGTTTAATATTAACAATATTCATGTGGACTGGCAGACTGGCCGACCGGGGCGGGGGGGTGGGGTGGGTGGGGTGGGTGTTAAGCGCGACCGGAATATAAGTGACTCAACTATAAGTCACTTGTAAGTGGCTAATATACTCAATTTTGTTTCTAAAGGGGTTTATCTAATGAATTTAATATTAAACACACAGCGCATATTTTCCTCGCATGAATGTAGTGATAAGTCAATTATAACAGTGGTCCCAAACATCCCGGCTGCGAAGAATGCAGCGGTACAGCAGTAGCCAGAATGCACTCAGCACATCTTTAAGAAAAAAGCCGAAATAAAAAAGCTGATTGATTAGATGCTGCCCAGCACATAAATGTCGGCTCAGATCAGAGACGACGCAATCGGCACCTAATCAATTAGCTTGTTTATTTCGGCTTTTTTCTTAAAGGTGTGCTGGGTGCGTCCCGGCCACCGCGGTATTCTTCGCGGCCCGGAGGTTAGGGACCACTGAATTATAAGTCACTTATAAGTCAATAGCATCATAACATTTTAAGCAATGTTTGGATATTAAACACACAATGCATGTTTTCATCATATGAACACATAAAATCATTGCAACACACCAATATCGCTGAATCAGTGGGAGCCCTGGGCTTGTTTCCCTGCAACAACAAGTTCCTATCGAGGGGTGATGGGAGACAGCGATTCTCGAAGGTGGTTCCTTATGTCCAGTCTATTCCACAATTTAGTTTTCGTTGCATTCATTGCAGAAAACTCCGCTTTGCAGAAATATGTTGGAAATGGAAGCAACGTTTTCAGTGCTTTCGTGGCTATCTCAGAATATTCAACCTTGACTTTGATCCAGAATGCCGGCAGAGATGTTATGTCAAACATACTTTTCAGCCCACCATCATTTGCAAGCTCGAGAAGTTGATCTTTTTCCCTCGCTGACATGGATGATTCACCGGGGACATTCACAAATGGGTCATAGACCCTCACAAGGTTTGTGAGGTCTCCCATGTAATACCTTGTTTCCGAGTTTCTTGCTATACTCCTGAGCATGCTTAGCTAAAGATGGTGCCTGAGGGTGACTTCTCCTAGCTCATCAGTGAAACAGTTAAGTTTTTCCTATTCTATTTTTTTTGGCGTGTGCCTGCGAGTCTGTGCGTGCGCGTCTGTGTGTGCGTGCTTGCATTCGTGATGATGCCTTTTTCATGGCTTTTTTTTTACAAGGCGCGGAACAAGAGAGACAGAGACTGTGTGGTGCGCCAATCCTCACATAGACATTATCACAGTATTTTCCCTTTATTTTATGAGGTCGAGTTGCAATCTTGACACTCAGCCCGGCACGAATGGAAAGCGTACTCGGGAACGGACCTGACTGGTTTCAAACCCAGAAACCTCCGCTCCCAGGTCCGGCGCCGATGTCATTGTGCCACCAGCCAGCCCAAGTTCTTCCTATTCTAATGTCTCTATTTTCTTTTCAGGGTGGCTGAGGTCCTATCGAGATCTTTGATCTACAGCAATGCTCAAAAACTGAGTTTCCACACAACGCCATGTTTCCGTTCTTGGAGTTCGTCAATCTGCTGTGTTTCAGTATGTCTGGGTTCAGCCTGAATTCGGGCAACTTTGTGGCCTGCGCGGCCCTGTGGACATGAATTCTCGCTGGTGTCACTTACTGAAGCGTAGCGGGAGGTGGAACATTGAAGGCAAGAGTGGTTATCAGAAGGTTCTGTACTCGGTAATTGATTTGCTGATTTTCGAGTCAAGAAACCCGGACAAAAAAAAGCAACACTTTGGACTGATTATAACATCAAAATGGCGACTGTGTCTCCCTTGTTGCTATGGAAGGAATGATATCTGTCTCTCTCTACTTAGTGAGAGAGAGAGCCTGTGGGATGTCAAAATGTTGGAGTGAACAGTTAGTTTTTGATGGACTGTAGACCATGGTCTCTCTTTGGGGGCTTTGCACCGTGAGTGGTGGGAATGCTGATGCTTTATGTTAGAATAACTGGGGGGAGAGCAGGAGGCTTTGAGGTTACATCTTTTTTCTGTCATTCATTCTTCAGGTTTTTTCTGTTTTGAGGATGTCTTCGGAGAGGAAGAATTTCAGGTTGTAAATGGTATACATTCTCTGATATTAAATGGAACTATTGAGTCCTAGTGCTGCCTCAAGTATCGGGTCTGCCTTGTTTGCTACAACTGATGAGCTCACATATCCTCTTATCAGTAGCACCCAAATTTTTATCTACAAAATCATGTAATGACCTTTTTTACTGACAAAATTCAGAAGTTTAGAAATGCTGTCAGTGTCTCTGCAGGTTAGAAGTCAGTTTCACTCACAGAACTAATTTAGTTAAGATGACGCAATTCAAACCTATTGACTGTAAAACTTTAGAAGCTGTGTTACACCTGAAATCCTCCTCCTATTCCCTTGACATTTTACCTACAGCCTTTTTAAAAAATGTTTTTAATTGTATGGCGCCAGTCATTCTGCAAATAGTCAAGACTTCTCTTCTATCAGGCTGCTCCCCAGAAGCCCTGAAAAATGCAGTTACTGAGCTTCTTTTTAAAAAAAGGACAACTTTGATGCTTCAGTATTTAATAACTATATCAAACTTGTCATGTTCAAGTAAAGGTTGTTTACCAGCAACTTAACAGCTTTTTGGCACTAAGTAACTGGATGTTTTCCAGTCTGGATTTTGACATCATAGCATTGAGACTGCTTAAATGACAACCGCTTGAACCATGATGATAAAATTCCAGTTTTGGTTTTACTGGATCTTAGTGCTGCTTTTGACACAGTTGACTGTGGCATATTACTGGACAGACTGGAAAACTGAGTGAGACTTTACAGTACAAAAATGGTTTAAATCTTATTTACAGGTCAGAGACTATTTTGTTTCAATTGGTAGCTGCATATCTGACCGAACAAAAATGACATCAAGGGTCCATTCTAGGGCCTCTTCTGTTCAAAATGTACATGTTATCTCTAGCTCAAATCTCGATTTGAGCAACAAACTATCTTGCCTTAATTACACTGACACTCAGGTTTATATTGTGACAGGAATACGCATAGATAAGATGTTAGCTGTCCTGTGGGATCAGCAGTTGGTCTGCCACCTGTCTTCAGGAGAGAGAGAGGTAAGGAAAACAATGGAGCAGCATTTGGAGATGTGTAATGAAGGGGAAGGAGAGCTGTCAAGAGCGGCTCCCCCTTTGAACCCTGAACTGTTTGAAGTGATGGACAGGTGATACCCCAGCAGGGGGATAAAAAGGGACAGGTTCGCTAAGGCAGGACACATGACACCCGAGGTAACGAGACCCTGGAAGCGGTGCGCCTCTCACAAGTCGGTGGGAAGTACCGGGCCATAAACGCACAGGGTGGAAAGGCACGATCGGCGGGATCCTGGTGTGTGTCTACCCTTGCTTGGGTGCCAGGTTCAGTGCAGAGAAACGGTCGTATCTGGAAACGGAGGGGTCACGGTCGGTGACCTCAGATGACATCAGAAAGGACTTGCCCGAAAGCTGACTGCGAAGGTCTGTGTGGAAGCTGTGTTGAATATTCATTCGTTTTGCTCTCTCTCCTTCCCCCCCACTGTCCATCGCCACGGCAACGATTACTGCGAACTGAACTAAATTGAACTGAACTTTGTGTCACTTTGAAACTGGTCATTTGCCCCTAGACAACGATAGAGCTCCTGTTATCTTAATTCTGTGTACATGTATGTTTATCATTGCTGAACTGTTGCATTCATTATCCTTTTGATTAGAGTACTGTGTTGCTTGTTTCTTTAATAAAACTTTCTTAGTTCTAGTAATCCAGACTCCACCTGAGTGATCCATTTCTGGTGGTTTGGCAACCCAGTTACGGGGTACGTAACATAAGTGGGGTTCTCGTCCGTGATTTTGAACGCTAAATTTGGGACGGAGTAAATTGATTGGGTCAAAATTCCCGAAAGAAAGAAAAGACAAACAGCAGAAATGGAGACTGAGGAATTTATAAAGGCGTCGACCTTGGAGGCATTAGAGGATGCCAGGAAATTGGAATTAGTAGACTGGGGAGGTAAAGGTCAAAGGTGTTGGGGAAGGGACAGAGTCAGTCCCTTTGCACCAGATACACTTACAAAGCAACCTGGTCTCTGGACTAGTCACGATCGGGGTGAGGTCCGAATTACCGATGAAAGGCGTGGAAGTCTTGCTCAGTAATGACATCGCTGGGGGAATCGTGTTCCCAGTCGTGAGGTTGACAGGTCAGCCTGCCAGCAGTGAGGCCCCGCCCACGGACTCACAGGTTCATCATGGGGCTGCGGTGGTAAATTTAGCTGAAACGTTTCTGCCAACCTTGTACGAGAAGGGGGTAGAAAATGAAAAGAAGGAGTGTAGTGAGACAAGAGGTAGTGAGGTAGCTGAGACAGACTTAACAGTAGCCAGGAAAGAATTTGTGCAGACGCAGGAGCGAGACGAGGGGCTGATGGTTTTGGCACAGACAGCTCTCTCTGACACAGACTTGACAAGGGAACTAGTAGGCTATTGTGTGGAGGAGGAAGTGCTAAGGAAGAAAGGGGAACCCAGTACAGTACCCGCAGATGAGGAATGGGGGGTGGTGCAAAAGAGTTATGGGGATGAGGTTTTTAACCTGGCCCACAAGGTACCCCCCGGTGGACATTTTGCGGTGCTGGAGGAAACAGTTGGTGGAATCATGAAAGAGGTTTACCGGCTGCCCAGGGGGAAGGATGTTATTGATTATGGCCAACGCGAACTGGGACGGTCACAGGCTTTTGATATGCTAACAAACCTAGTTGGGGTTAGCGCGGAAATCAATGAAGCTAGGGGCCCCCTGATAAGAGAAAAAAAAACATTTTGAAAAGATTAGTATGGTATCGATCAGATGGGAGAAGGCTATTGTTTTGGCCAGGTCTGCTGATAAGGTCTCTCCCTTAATCCCCGAACAAAGCGACTCTTTAGGAGAAGTAATTAAACGACTCGCACCCGTGTGTTTGATTGTCCCGAAGCGATGCAAAGAATTGGGACGTTGGGTGGTGTCTGTTGCAATAAGTCAGCCCAGCAACAAGCAACATTCATATAGAATGAGTAATTCAGTGACTAAAGGGCTGACGAACACAGAGGTGTGTATTGGCAATTTAATACAGCTGTCTGAAGCCAGCTTGATAGCGAACCTTGAAAAAAATGAGTTCGGCCACGCGAAGGTCACTTACCTGGGAATTGTGGTGACACAGGGGCAGCTGGCAGCGAAGCAAGCTACAGTGCAGGCTATCGCTGAGCTCCCAACCCCGACGAACAAGAGGGCCCTCAGAAGGCTCTTGGAGATGGTGGGGTACTGTAGGAAGTTTAGCAACAACTCTGCGGTCACTACCCCTCCCCCTCCTACTAAGCCCTTGCGAGAAAAAACTAAGTCGGAATGGGACGATCCTTGTTATTGTGGTCCGGGACAAAACCAAATGAGAGGTTACATTGATCGCAATTCATCAGTGTTTTTGGCCACTATGAAGTTTGCTAAGTTGGAGCCTGGTCTAAGGGATTATTAATAACACATATAAAAGGAACAGAAAATGTGATGGCTGACTGTCTGTCAGGTGTTGACAACTTCAAATTCGCTGTATTAGCCAAATAGCTGATAACGATGTATATTTGTGTGTGTATCAAATAATGTATTCATGTTTGTAATTTTTACCCCCCGGTAAAAATCCTTAAAGGGGGGAAGTGTGACAAGAATACACATAGATTAAGATGTTAACTGTCCTGTGGGATCAGCAGTTGGTCTGCCACCTGTCTTCAGGAGAGAGAGAGAGACAAGGAAAACAATGGAGCAGCATTTGGAGATGTGTAATGAAGGGGAAGGAGAGCTGTCAAGAGCGGCTCCCCCTTTGAACCCTGAACTGTTTGAAGTGATGGACAGGTGATACCCCAGCAGGGGGATAAAAAGGGACAGGTTCGCTAAGGCAGGACACACGACACCCGAGGTAACGAGACCCTGGAAGCGGTGCATCTCTCACAAGTTGGTGGGAAGTACCGGGCCATAAACGCACAGGGTGGAAAGGCACGATCGGCGGGAACCTGGTGTGTGTGTCCACCTTGCCTGGGTGCCAGGTTCAGCGCAGAGAAACGGTCGTATCTGGAAACGGAGGGGTCACGGTCGGTGACCTCAGATGACATCACAAAGGGCTCACCCGAAAGCTGACTGCGAAGGTCTGTGTGGAAGCTGTGTTGAATATTCATTCATTTTGCTCTCTCTCCTTCCCCCCCACTGTCCATCGCCACGGCAACGATTACTGCGAACTGAACTAAATTGAACTGAACTTTGTGTCACTTTGAAACTGGTCATTTACCCCTAGACAACGATAGAGCTTGATTGATCCTGTTATCTGAATTCTGTGTACATGTATGTTTATCATTGCTGAACTGTTGCATTCATTATCCTTTTGATTAGAGTACTGTGTTGCTTGTTTCTTTAATAAAACTTTCTTAGTTCTAGTAATCCAGACTCCAACTGAATGATCCATTTCTGCTGGTTTGGCAACCCAGTTACGGGGTACGTAACAATATAAATGTCATCAAGTGACTATGGTCCCATGCAATCACTAAATAATTGTATTGAACGGATTGGATGAGCCAAAATTTCCTTCAGTTAAACAGAGAAAACTGAACTTGTTTTTGGTGCCAAAAATAAATGATTAAAGTCAATGCTCCCTTGGAATACAAAAAGCACTGGTGGACCCTCAGTGCAAGCAGGTGTCAGGCAGAATTTGCATCTTCTTGCCTCATCCCCGTAGAAGGGAATCATTTGACTTGCATCTGAACTATAAATAAAGTGTGAATGGTTTGAATGAGGAAGAAATATTGTGTGAGGTAGCCACATGTCAATTTGTTTGAGTGTGTATGTGAGTGAGTGTTTTTGCCTTAAGTGTCTTTGAATGTGTAGAGCCTCTAGCAAGGTATATAGGCACTCCTGAATGTAATGTGAGGAATCCTGCAGAGGACAAAAGGAGCCCTTATCGGGAGAGGGCTTGAAGAATAATCCTTCCCTCTGAACAGTCTCTTAACCTCTCTTGCCCTGGCAGTACTCCATCCGCGTTGCACAGAGGGTGGGGGTGGGAACCCCATTTACCTGCTCCTCCAGGACTCCAGCTCGAAGCAAAACCAAAAACATTTCCTTACAATTCATGTGAGATCTCCAGTTCCCTGTCTGCTTACCCACTGCCATACTGCTATGCGCACCTTCCTCTACCAACTCCAAACCCCATAATGGCTGCATTTACGGAACATCTGACTGCTGGTCCCATTAAAGACAGCATTACTCTCTTCAAGTGGGGAACCATTGCCAAAACCAAATGCCCCATCATGACAAGTGTTAGTTCAGAATCCTCTGGCGAGCTATCACTATCGCTGGAAAAGCCCGTAATTAGAGCCCACTGGTGAAGGGTTTTTGTCCCTTCCTCGACTGTGCTCCACTCCACCCAGGGCTTTAAATCTTATGCAAGGGGAGAAGGGTACCTAACTGCTGCTGCCACCTGATTCCATACGGTTGCATTATCCTTGGGGAAAGTGCTCCACTCCACCCAGGGCTTTAAATCCCATGCAAGGGGAGAAGGGTACCTAACTGCTGCTGCCACCTGATTCCACACGGATGAATTATCCTTGGGGTGGGGAGAAGCAAGCAGAGTCCACAGGGCATAATTGATCATGTTTTGGGATGATAGGCCCCCTAAAAGACCATCTCTCTATTAGGTAGACTCACTGCAGAAACCCCCTCATCCCATATCCTCAACAATCATGCAACCACAGACTCTCCAGGCTTTTGCCTGTACCTATTCCTTAATCTCACCAATTGCTCAGCGGGGAATTCCCTGATTCCTGTTATCATGAAGGGGTCCATTGTAACACACTGATTATGAATAAGGACCTTAATCATTTACTCAGTAAAACATTCAACCAACCATCTAAGCCACCCTAAGTTATACAAACCACAAAACTAAACATTCAACAAACAGATACTTAGCTGAGAGTGCAGGTGGGCCCTTCTCCTCCAATGGATCTTCAGCGCTGATCTCGACTTCAGTGTAACGATGAGTGCCCAGAGACAAAGGAACACCCCTGAGGTATCTGAAACCAGATACTATGCTGGTGTCATGGCACACAAGGCAACCTATGAGCAAGAGCTACAGCATCCTTTGAACAGGCCCATTGATGACTGGCAGTGTAGAAGTGGTTTTCAATTGACAAGTAAATTAACCCTTCGCATTACAACTGCTCACACTCATTTTCGTCTCTGCCTGCAGCTAATTTGCAAATCCATCTGCAGTTTCCATTGAAATATTCATTTCAATTAGTCTTTTAAATGTAAGTTCTGCTTCAGTTAGGAGCCTTTCTTTTGAATGCTTTCAGCGGCTCCCTTGCACGTTTTCCATCTGTGCTGGGTTACGAGCTGGTGATCTCTTTGGAAACTCACCCGGCAGAAGGCAACGGCAAACCACTGCTGTAACTTGCCTCGTATGTGGTTCCCCACTACATCAGAGAGGTGTGGAGGGAAACTGTCCAGTAACTGGAGAAACTTCAGATGCGACGTACCTTTCCTTTTGCCTTGTAAGATTACACAAACTAAAAGATCTCTCAGTGGATCATTAATCCTGTTACCAAACTGACAATGCTCAGACAATTTCTTCAATTCAGCCATGTATGCTGAAATTGGCTCCCTTTCCTTTTGATTCTGCTTATGAAACCTGAAGCAATCTGCAACCAGCAATGGCGTCGGTTCTAAGTGTTCCTGCATTACTCTTACAATATCAGCAAAGCTCATATCTATCTGTTTGGTTGGAGCAGTCAAACTTTAAAGCAAACTGTATGCCTTTAAATCCAATGCACATGGCAAAAATGGTAACACACATAAAAAATGCTGGTGAACTCAGCTGTCTCTGTATGTGCTGGGCTGTTTTATTTAATTCAATTTGCCTGGCCTGCTGCATTCACCAGCATTTTTATGTGTGTTGCTTGAAATTCCAGCAGCTGCAGATTTCCTCGTGTTTGCGTGGCAAAAATGGTACTTGTTTCTCAACAGCTATTTCATTTGCTTCAGAATACTGCTCAATCTGTTCAGTATGTAAAATTCAGTTATCTGTTTTGTAATAAAACACATCAATCTTTCTGATGTAACCAGCCATTTTTGTTCTTTATTTTATTTTATTATTACCCAGTACTTGCTCTTTATGATCCTGTGAATTTTTTCCGTTTCTGACTTAAAAAAATAGTCAATCATGTCTTCCCTTCCAAAGAACATGATATGCTGTTTTTTTTTAAACGCAACTGTCTCTGTATGTGCTGGGCTGTTTTATTTTAATTCAACCATTCCTTGCTGCGTTTTTATATTTTGAATGTCTCACTGCACAATAGGTCGGTAGCCGTCTCCGGTTTGTTTTAAAAATTCCTTGCTGCCAATGTTATATTTTCTATCTTAAAAGAAGATGCAGGAGACAGGGAATGTGGGTCTAACCATGCTTACTTTAAGTGAGTCATGCGCATATCACATATGCAATATGTGATGACATATGCAATTCATATCTTTATACATAAAACCTGTAATGAGTTATTGAAATGAACAAGAATCAAGCAATATTTTTACAAGTTACTCAAATATTACTTAAATATGAAATACATAAGTTTCCTATTAAAATCCTGTTTAATATTTTCATATTTATTCCCATGTAAAATACCACTGCCAATCTAGAAGCACTCTGAAAATCACAGCCACATGGTTTTAAAGCAGTCGCCTTCCCTCAGGGTGGTGATGGCATTCATAAAATACCAGCAGGCTCCTTTGATGATAACGATGTTCTTTAATCACTCCTGTGAATTATTACATGACTCCAGGTGATTAAAGATGAACAACTTGAAAAGAACTTACAGATCCCCACAGGCATATCTCAGCTGATATCAAATTCGTATTTTTTTTTGCAATTCTGTTTTTAGCAAAGTTCTGAAGGGTTGGTCACTTGTGAAGCCATTGACATGTTATTTCAAGAATACCTTGCACTGACAGATTTGTATTTGCAATTTGCTTGAGTGGACAGAAATAAACCGATGTTCTGTGGTTGCCTCAGGCAAATGGACCACAAAGGGAATGGAATCTCAAAGCATAAGTCATTTTTTGTTAAATGTGAGCCACTCTTTTATATAATCTTTTAATCAAAGATGTTTCATCTCAAACACTGCAGCATATTCATTGAATTGGAGATAAATAGATTGAATGTGTGGGTGTAGTATGTCAAAGGGTAAGTGAGATATTACCCTCGGTGTGACACCACTCAAAGAGTGCAAATTTAGTATTTTAAGCAATGAAGTGTTTTTAATGAGTAGCCACTGTTGTAATATAGAAGTAGCCTGCTCATGCTGTTTCTATGCCTGATGCGAGAACCTACACACTGGATAGAAGCTTCCTTCACTGTGCTATCAGAACTTGGAACAGTCTTCCAGATGCTGTGGTTGGAAACATCTGCGATGATGGGGTCCAAACCTTCTAGAGTCGAGTGCACAAACACCTATAATCTCTGGGAGGGAAGTCACATGCTTCTTCATAAGCTATCATGAAGGGGACCAGGATGGCAATGCTTGGTTGTTGGTACATAGGGTTAATACCTGACTTCCAAGAGCACTTGTGAGTTATGTTCCGGCTGGACTTAGTCCTTAAACTGCTGGGGAACAGTGCGGAAAGTACAGGGGCTGTTTTCTCCCGGTAGGGATTAGTTTTCAGTTCCAAGTGCTCCTGCCACGTTTTGTCACCCTGCAACCTTATCCTTCAATCTCTTTGAATTATGGAGGACAGCATGTGTATAAATGTCTCTCTCCAGCAGACTTCATCATGATCATCATGACTCCAGGATTTCCACTATTTTTTAATGTTTCTTAATTGTACATAGGATTTTTTTGTGTTCTATCATTGGGCAGCAGTGAACCATCTGATTGGCCTATCAGAGTTCTCTTTGGGAACTAGTTGACTTGATCAGCATTTCTGATCTGTCTATTGTTCATGATTGCAATTAATAAAAAAAAAACAATACAGCAGGTTTATCAAACAGTGAAGTGATAAATTATCAATTAAATCTGTTCTATGGTACTTACTGAGGGACTGAGGCCAACGAGGTCTCTCACCTGAACCACAGCCTTCTGTATTCAGTGCTGACTTTTCTGTTTGTGATTACAGAGATGAGGGGCAGTGGTTCAGTAATGCTGATGAGCTGGTCACCACCAGGTTATATGATTACCTCAGTGCACCTTTTAAGTCCTTCTCAGAACTGCACATAATTCAAAGTAATATCCTACTGGGAAATGAAAATTTATGCAAAATGAGAGTAATACACTGCCACAGATTGGTTGACAAGCAGCAGTAGAGCAGGAGTAAGCAGGAATGATCAATGAGGTACTGCAGGGAATAGTGCTTGGATCCAAGCTATTCACAATATACATCACTGTTAATTAAGAAGATCATTACGGTGGTAATAAGGAAGGATATTCTAGAAGAGTCTTCAAATGAATGCATATACAGCTCAGTTTTAAAAACGTAATTCTGCAGGCCTCCATCCACAAGAGAAACAAGGACAGGTTTGTGGGCAAAACATTGAGAAACATTGAGATTAGTTCCAGGGGTATGGACAGGACAGAGTTTGTTAAGTGTGTCCAGGACGGATTCCTGTCACAGTATGTTGACAGGCCGACTAGGGGGAATGCCATACTAGATCTAACGTTAGGTAACGAACCGGGTCAGGTCACAGATCTCTCAGTGGGTGAGCATCTGGGGGACAGTGACCACCGCTCCCTGGCTTTTAGCATTATCATGGAAAAGGATAGAATCAGAGAGGACAGGAAAATTTTTAATTGGGGAAGGGCAAATTATGAGGCTATAAGGCTAGAACTTGCGGGTGTGAATTAGGATGATGTTTTTGCAGGGAAATATACTATGGACATGTGGTCGATGTTTAGAGATCTCTTGCAGGATGTTAGGGATAAATTTGTCCCGGTGAGGAAGATAGAGAATGGTAGGTTGAAGGAACCATGGGTGACAAGTGAGGTGGAAAATCTAGTCAGGTGGAAGAAGGTAGCATACATGAGGTTTAGGATGCAAGGATCAGATGGGTCTATTAAGGAATACAGGGTAGCAAGAAAGGAGCTTAAGAAGGGGCTGAGAAGAGCAAGAAGGGGGTATAAGAAGGCCTTGGTGAGTAGGATAAAGGAAAACTCCAAGGCATTCTTCAATTATGCGAAGAACAAAAGGATGACAGGAGTGAAGGTAGGACCGATTAGAGATAAAGGTGGGAAGATGTGCCTGGAGGCTATGGAAGTGAGCGAGGTCCACAATGAATACTTCTCTTCGGTATTCACCAATGAGAGGGAACGTGATGATGGTGAGGACAATATGAGTGAGGTTGATGTTTTGGAGCATGTTGATATTAAGGGAGAGAAGGTGTTGGAGTTATTAAAATACATTAGGACGGATAAGTCCCCGGGGCCTGATGGAATATTCCCCAGGCTGCTCCACGAGGCGAGGGAAGAGATTGCTGAGCCTTTGGCTATAATCTTTAAGTGTTCATTGTCTACAGGAATGGTACCGGAGGATTGGAGGAAGGCGAATGTTGTCCCCTTGTTCAAAAAAGGTAGTAGGGATAGTCCGGGTGATTATAGACCAGGGAGCCTTACGTCTGTGGTGGGAAAGCTGTTGGAAAAGATTCTTAGAGGTAGGATCTGTGGGCATTTAGAGAATCATGGTCTGATCAGGGACAGTCAGCATGGCTTTGTGAAGCGTAGATCGTGTCTAACAAGCCTGATAGGGTTCTTTGAGGAGGTGACCAGGCATATAGATGAGGGTATTGCAGTAGATGTGATCTATATGGATTTTAGTAAGGCATTTGACAAGGTTCCACACGGTAAGCTTATTCAGAAAGTCAGAAGGCATGGGATCCAGGAAAGTTTGGCCAGGTGGATTCAGAATTGGCTTGCCTGCAGAAGGCAGAGGGTCGTGGTGGAGGGAGTACATTCAGATTGGAGGGTTGTGACTAGTGGTGTCCCACAAGGATCTGTTCTGGGACCTCTACTTTTCGTGATTTTTATTAACGACCTGGATGTGGGGGTAGAAGGGTGGGTTGGCAAGTTTGCAGACGACACAAAGGTTGGTGGTGCTGTAGGTAGTGTAGAAGATTGTCAAAGATTGCAGAGAGACATTGATAGGTTGCAGAAGTGGGCTGAGAAGTGGAAGATGGAGTTCAACCTGGAGAAGTGTGAGGTGGTACACTTTGGAAGGACAAACTCCAAGGCAGAGTACAAAGTAAATGGCAGGATAGTTGGTAGTGTGGAGGAGCAGAGGGATCTGGGGGTATATGTCCACGGGTCCCTGAAAGTTGCCTCACAGGTAGATGGGGTAGTTAAGAAAGCTTATGGGATCTGTACTGGGTCCAATGTTGTTTGTAATATATATTAATGATCTGGATGATGGCGTGGTAAATTGGATTAGTAAATATGCAGATGATACTAAGATAGGTGGTGTTGTGGATGATGAGGTAGGTTTTCAAAACTTGCAGAGAGATTTAGGCCAGTTAGAAGAGTGGGCTGAAAAATGGCAGATGGAGTTTAATGCTGAAAAATGTGAGGTGCTACATTTTGGTAGAACTAATCAAAATAAGACATACATGGTAAATTGGTAGGGCATTAAAGAATGCTTTAGAACAGAGGGATCTAAGAATAATGGTGCATAGCTCCCTGAAGATGGAATTTCATGTGGATAGGGTGGTGAAGAAAGCTTCTGGTTTTATTAATCAGAGCATTGGGTACAGGAGTTGGGTTGTAATGTTGAATTTGTATAAGGCATTGGTAAGGCCAAATCTGGAGTATTGTGTACAGTTCTGGTCACCAAATCATAGGAAAGATGTCAATAAAATTGAGAGAGTACAGAGGAAGTTTACTAAAATGTTGCCTGGGTTTCATCTCCTAAGTTACAGAGAAAGGTTAAACAAGTTAGGTCTTTATTCTTTGGAGCATAGAAGGTTGAAGGGAGACTTGATAGAGGTGTTTAAAATTATGAGGGGGATTGATAGAGTTGACGTGATTAGACTTTTTCCATTGAGAGTGGGGAAGATTCAAACAAGAAGGCATGGGTTGAGAATTAGAGGACAAAGTTTAGGGGTAACATGAGGGGGAACTTCTTTACTCAGAGAGTGGTAGCTATGTGGAATGAGCTTCCAGCAGAAATGGTTGAGGCAGGTTCTAAGTTGTCATTTAATGTTAAATTGGATAGATATATGGACAGGAAAGGAATGGAGGGTTATGGGCTGAGTGCAAATCGGTGGGAATAGGATAGGGTAAAAATTCGGCACGGACTAGAAGGGCCGAGATGGCCTGTTTCCATGCTGTAATTGTTATATGGTTATATGGTTAGCTTTCATAAGTTGAGGGATAGAGTTTACGAGTCGCGAGGCAATGATGCAGCTCTATAAAACTCTGGTTAGGCCGCATTTGGAGTTCTGTTTCCAGTTCTGGTTGCCTCACTATAGGAAGGATGTGGAAGCATTGCAAAGGGTACAGAGGAGATTTACCAGGATGCTGCCTGGTTTAGAGAGTATGGATTTTGATCAGAGATTAAGGGAGCTAGGGTTTTACTCTTTGGAGAGAAGGAGGATGAGAGGAGACATGATAGAGATATACAAGATATTAAGAGGAATTATGGACAGCCAGCGCCTCTTCCCCAGGGCACCACTGCTCAATACTAGAGGAGATGGCTTTAAGGTAAGGGGTGGGAAGTTCAAGGGGGATATCAGAGGAAGGTTTTTTACTCAGAGAGTGGCTGGTGTGTAGAATACATTGCCTGAGTCAGTGGTGGAGGCAGATACACTAGTGAAATTTAAGAGACTACTAGAGAGGTATATGGAGGAATTTAAGGTGGGGGGTTATATGGGAGGAAAGGTTTGACGGTCAGTACAACAATGTAGGCTGTATTATTCTATGTTCTATAAATGTAGGAGCAGGAAGGCCACATGCATAGCAGATTTAAATTATCCCAATATCCTAAAATATCTCACATATAAAAGGCAAGACAGTAAACAAAGAAAGAGCAGGAGTCGCTGGGGACAAAATTGGTAACTTACTTCTGGATGCAGAGGGTGTCACAATGCGTACTGGCAAAGACACAGGTACGGAGGAATGGCAGATTCTGATGTAGAGATGGAAACATGAGGTTATACGTAGGAATACCAATGGAGTGACACTCCTGCAAGTTAAATCATTCACAACTGTGTTATTTCAGAGTCCAAATTAGAAAGCAGAAAACCTGTGCCAGTCACTATTAACTTGAGAAGATTAAACAGAAAGCATAAGGGCTTAACAACTCTTGTTAAAACAATAATTAATATATACAGGTGCTCCAGAAACTCAGAAGGCCAACGCTGTACATCAAGACGCAAAGGCCCACAGGGCTCATAACAGAGGTCTTAAATGAATACTTCTTACCTGTTTCCAGGGAAAAGGGACAGAGTAACTGGAGAATTTAAGTGGGAGAGGGTGAAGTTTTAGAAAGGAGATGATATTAGATATCTTGGTGGCTGTTGTAGGAAGAAAGGGATGATATTGCTGCTGAGGCCCTTATGAATTTTCAGTGTTTCACTGGCCGCAGATGAGGTGCCAAAAGAACCGAACATGGTGTCTTTAGTCAAGGAGGGCAGCTAGGATAAGTCAGGTCATTACAGGCCAGTCGGTCTAAAGTTAGTGGTAGGGAAGTTATGGGAAAGTGTTCTGTAGGGCCTCTTCAACAAATGCCAGCATGGCAGCACAAGAGGAGGAATCCCAGAGTGTTATTTGAATCCTTTGAAGAGTTGACAAAATGTCTTAATGACAGCAGTTCTGATGGTGGTGAAGAAGGTGTTTGGTGTGCTGGCCTTCATTATTCAGCAGATTGAGCTCGGAGTTGTAAGGTAGTGTTGCAGCTCTATAAAACTCTGGTTAGACCACAGTTGGAATATTGTATTCAGTTCTGATTGTCTCATTATGGGAAGGATATGGAAATGTTCGAGAGGGTGCAGAGCAAATTTACCAGGATGTAGCCTGGATTAGGGAACCTATATTGTGAAGAGAGGATGAGTGGGGTGTGACTTCCCCTTTGGAGTGAAGGAGGATAACAGCTGACTAGAAGTGTATAAGATGAAAAGAGGAACAGATACAGTGGGCAACCAGAACCTATTGCTAGGGTGGCAATTGTTCATACAAGAAGGCATAATGTTATGATGATTAGAGGAAAGTATGGGAGACATCAGACACAGTTTTTTACACAGAATCGTAGGTACATGGAAGGTGCTGCCAGAAGTGGTGGTAAAGGCAGATACATTAGGGACATTTAAGAGACTCTTAGAGTAGTACAGTACCTAATTGAAAGAAAATGGGATCTACATGGGAAGGAGGGGTTAGATTGATCTTGGCATAGTTTAAAAGGCCATTACAATAATGTGGACCAAAGGGCCTATCCTGTGCTGTGTTCTGTTCTATTTTCTATGTACAACTTGCTCCTGCCGCTAGGTTGTATGTTGTCTTCAGTAGCCTTGAATTTCCCAGTGGAGAGCAATGGATCAGATAAGCTTGCTGTCTCAATGATAGGACCAGCCCTTATATTTCAAAGGCCCGAGCCTTGTAACTTTACTGACATTTACCTTCAGCGTATATTTTAAGGCTCTTTGTTGCTTCTTCTGGTGCTGTTACAATGTCCCAAACAATAACACAGGGATTCTTTTACACTGCAGCAATGGTAGGAAATCTCATGAAGACTCTGCAGGGCATAAAGAATTAATTAGGTCAAACTGGAAGCAGATCTGGAAGATTAAGCAATCATTTCAACTTGCCAGGACTACTCTGAGTAGTAGAGCCCTTGTGAAATGTGGTGTAATGGTCTTTAACCATGTAAAGCATCATTCCTTGAGATAAATTACTGCCGGCTTTTGGATCCATATTGGCACAGAAAGTAACCTTTCATGTTAAATTGAAAATTATCTTTCTTCACTACCACAAGAGATAGTAAGTGATAAAGTAGATAAAATAACAAGGTTAATACTGTAACATAGGCAGAAATGTTGTTCTCTTTATAAATGGGTTTGCACTAGTCTGTCCTGGACAAGAAAACTATTCAGATTGCAATTAGGTGTTTATTTGTAATGATTACTATCTATAATCTACACACAATAATCATCATTAGTGTACATACTATGTACACTAATTACCATCAGTCCATCACAGGCAAACCCCTCCTCACCAATGAATACATTTACATGTACTGCCACAAGAAAGCAGCATACATCATTAAAGACCTCTAGCACCCAGGGCATGCTTTCTGCTAACTACTACCATGGGGCAGGAGGTACAGAATCCTTAGTTCCCATACCACCAGATTCAGAAACAGTTACCCTACAATCACCAGGTGTAGATACGTCATTCACCACTACTTTGATCTACAGACTCATTTTGAAAGGACTGTACAACTTTTGTTCTAGATATTGTTTTTATTAACACAGTTTATCTTTTGCACCTCAGTTATTTGTCAATTGTTGTCTGTTTATGTGTTATTTATCACAATATTCTGTTGTATGTTTATTTTTGCTGTAAATACCTGCAGAAAAATAAAACTCAGGGTAGTATATAATAATAAATACATTGAAAATAAATTTACTTTGGACTTCAAATTTTGAAAAGTTGTCATGTACCAGGAGTTGGCTTTTTCTGGAACTAAACAAAACCTTCACAAATGCATAAAATAACAGCAAAGGAAAGGAACACACTCAAAATGCCGGAGTGTTGCTTTGGATTTCCAGCATCTGCAGATTTGCACGTATTTGTGAGCAAAAGAAAGGAGGAGAATGGCCGTTCAATTTACCATGGCTTTCTGAAAACACAAACCATATCTTAGCTCAACTGTCAAGAGGTCCAAGCCAACTTAATTGAAAATCATTTTCAATTGGATTTGTCTAACATAAAATCAGCAGCTGACTTGACAAACAGACCCTGTTTTGTTCTGTTGCTTAATTAAACGTTGAGCAACCCTGGAAACCAAGGATCACATTTGTTGAGGACAATAATTTATAGACTTGCCAAATTTACAGAGCCAAATTCTTGACTGATCTACATCAGTCCCATTGCAACTGACCTTTTGGAAGACTGAGCTTCAGAAAAGTTTGCAGCATTTCCAAAATGGAGAGATGGAAAATGCAAGGGAAGACATGTAAAGTGGAATGGACAGCTGGTCTCCGCATTCATCCCACCTACTGGAACACTGAAATTAAATATGGATCTACATAATCTAGTGTTAAACATAGAAGACAGAACACAGCACAGGAACAGGCCCTACATCCCTTGATTTCTGTGCCAACTATAATGCCAAATTATAGTAAGCCCTCTGCTCACTGCAGATCCACTTAAACACTTTGATCATATCTGCTTCTATCACTACCCTTGGGAGTCCATTGCCAGGTACCCACCATTCTGTTTGAATTTTCCCTCACTCATCTTAAAAGTATGCCCTTTAGTATTTGACATTTTACCCTAGGGTAAAGATTCTGACTGTTTACACCTCTCATAATTTTATAAACAGGCTCTGACCATCTGGAGAAAGTGACACAAGTTTGTCCATCTTCTCCTCATACCTCTAATCCAGGTTGCAGTGTGGCAAACTCATTCTGAACCCTCTCCTCAGTCTCCGCATCCTCAGAGTGTGGAACAAGCTGCCAGTACAAGTGGTGCATGCAAGCTCAATTTCAACATTTAAGAGAAGTTTGGATAGGTACATGGGTGGTAGAGGTATGGAGGTCTATAGTCCAGGTCAATGTGCAGGTTGGTGGAAGTAGGCAGATTAATTGGTTCAGCATGGACTAGATGGGCCAAAGAGCCTGTTTCTTGCTTTACTTTTCTATGACTCTATCCTCTCTGTAATGGGGTGACCAGAACTGTACACAGTACTCCAATTGTGGTCTCATTAAATTTTTGTCTTCTGTACATTTGTATTCAATGTTCTGACCGATGAAGACACAATACCATATGTTTTCCTTATCAACCTATCTATTTCTGCTATCACTTTCAGTGAGCTATGGGCTTGAAGATCCCACTGTACATTGATGTTGTTACAGGTCCTGCAACACACAAAATTGTGGTGATTGCTGGGGACTTTAACCACACCAGCTTAAAGACTGTGTTCCCCAAATTCCAGCAATATATGGATTTCAAAACCAGGGGAGACAACACACTGGACTTGGTTCACACCACAGGCATACAAAGCAGTCTCCCGCCCCCATCTTCGCCACTCTGACCACATATCTGTCATGTTAACATCAGCATATAAACCACTGCTTAAACGTGTGAGAGCAAAGAGAGATAAGGGTCTGGCCAAAAGGAGCAGCCTCAGCACTACAAGACTGTTTTTTGCACACAGACTGGGACATATTCAAAACTGCAGCCTCCTATGATGACCATACAGACATTGAGGAGTATGCGGAAGCAGTAATCAGCTACAGAGCCAAATGCACAGAGGTTGTCACTGTGATGAAAACCTTCACCGCAGGTGGTTATAAAAAGCCATGGATGACAACAGAGGTGCGTTCACTACTGAAGGCCCGTGACACAGTCTACAGATTGGGGGACAGGCGTACACTTTGCTCAGTCAAGCTATTGTCCCCAGATGCTTCAAAACCTCCACAATCATCCCTGTAGCAAAGAAATCAATTGCAGCCTGATTACCGTCCCGTTGCCCTGACCCCCATAGTGATGAAATGTTTTGAACGGCTTGTCAAGCCTCATATCACAGCCAGCCTCCCCTCATCGCTGGATCCTCTACAGTTTGCTTATCGTCCAAATCGCTCTACGGAGGATGCAATATCCACCACACTGCACACAGTTCTCTCTCACTTGGACAACAAAGACACTTATGCCAGAATCCTGTACATTGATTTCAGTTCAGGGTTCAGTACCATCATCCCACAGAGACTAGTGGAGAAACTGTTGCTGCTTGGCCTTAGCACTGCCATGTGTCGCTGGATTCTGGATTTCTTGACAGAGAGACCACAGTCAGTCCGTGTTGGCAGGAACATCTCTGACTCCATCACACTGAACACTGGATCCCCACAAGGCTGTGTGCTTAGCCCATTGCTGTTTACACTGCTAACACATAACTGTGCAGCCAGATTCAAGGAGAACCTGATCATTAAATTTGCAGATGATACCACAGTGGTGGGGCTCGTCAGCAAAAATGATGAAACTATGTACAGGGAGGAGGTCAAACACCTAGAGAGCTGGTGCAGGGATGACAACTTGATGCTTAATGTCACCAAAATCAAGGAGATGATCGTTGATTTCATACGGTCTCAGCATGAGCACACACCCCTCAGCATCAGCGGCTCCACAGTGGAGAGAGTGGAAAACATCAAGTTCCTTGGGGTGCAGATCTCGGACAATCTCACCTGGTCCAGGAACACCACTGGGATTGTGAAACGGGCCCAGCAGAGATTGCACTTTCTGAGGAAGCTTAAACAAGCATCACTCCCCACTAACATCTTAACTACATTCTACAGAGGTGTGGTTGAGAGTGTGCTGACTTTTTGCATCACAACCTGGTACTCCAGCTGCAGTGCTGTCGACAAAAAAACCTTGCAGAAAGTGGTTAGGGGAGCAGAGAAGGTTATTGGGGTCTCCCTACCTTCTGTCCAAGATCTCTTTCAGAGTAGATGCCTCCAGAAGACACGATACATCATTAAAGACCCCTCACACCCTCTCCATGAACTGTTCGTTCTTCTGCCATCAGGCAAACGTTATGGGAGCATCAAAACTAAAACCACAAGGCTACTAAACAGCTTCCTCCCACAAGCAGTCAGACTGCTAAATAGCTGCTCCACCTGACTCTGCTTTGGACACTTCTAACTTGTACTGGACACTTATAACTGATTTTAACTGACATGTGGCTGTTGTGTTTTACTATTTATTGTTATGTTTATTATTTACTGTTGCGTTTGTTATGTTATGATTGCACTGCCTCTGAGAAACGTTGTCTCATTCTGCCCTGCAGAGCTGATGTACGGTTAGAATGACAATAAAGTTTTTTGAATCTTTGGATCTTTGAAAATGCTGGAGGAGCTCAGCAGGTCAGACAGCATCTACAGTTGACGTTTTGGGCCGAGACTCTTCATCAAGACTGGAAAGAAAGAGGAGAAGTCAGAGTAAGAAGGTGGGAAGAGGGGAGGAATTTGTACAAGGTGGCAGTTGATAGGTAAAACCCAGAGCTGAGAAGTTGATTGGTGAAAGAGATAAAGGGTTGGAGAAGAGGGAATCTGATAGGTCAGGGCAGAAAACAATGGAAGAAAGGGAAGGTGGAGGAGCATCAGAGGGAGGTGGTGGGCAGGTAAGAAGATAAAGTGAGCGAGGGAAACAGCAATGGGGAATCATGAAGGAGAGGAGTCGGGGGGCAATTACTAGAAGTTTGAGAAATGGATGTTCATGCAATGAGGTTGGAGGCTACCCAGACAGAATATACTGTAAGGAGTTGCTTCTCCAACTTGAGTCTGTTTGCATCGTGGCAGTACAGAAGTCCATGGACTGACATGTCGGAATAGGAGTGTGAAGTAGAATTGAAATGGGTGGCTATTGGGCGATTCTGCTTTTTCTGGTGGACATAGCATAGTTTATCAGAGAAGAGGTCTTGCAATCTACATGGTGTCTCACAGGAGGCCACATCAAGAGCACCGGATGCAGTAGATGACCCCAACAGACAGACCCGTGAAGTGTCGTCTCAGCTGGATAGACTGTTTGGGGCCCTAAATGGTAGTGAGGGAAGAGGTGTAGGGGCAAGTGTGGCACTTTGTCTGCTTGAAAGAGTAAGTACCAGGAGGGAAATCAGTGGGAAGGGACAAGTGGATTCTTGTAGGGAGCAATCCCTGCAGAAAACAGAAATTGCTGGGGGGGGGGTGGTGGAAGATGTGGTGGTGGTGGGATCTGTTGGAGAGATGGCAGAAGTTACAGAGAATTAGATCAGATCAGATTAGATTAGATTATGAGGAGACTCAGTCCTCGTTTATTGTCATTTAGTAAATAATGCATTAAAAAGTGATACAATGTTCCTCCGGTATGATATCACAGAAACACGAGACAGACCAAGACTAAAAATGACAAAAACCACATAATTATAACATATAGTTACAACAGTGTAAAGTAATACTGTAATTTGATAAAGAACAGACCATGGGCACAGTAAAAAAAAGCCTCAAAGTCCCGATAGCCCCATCATCTCACGCAGACGGTAAAAGGAAGAAAAACTCTCCCTGCCATGAACATCTAGCGCCACAAACTTGCTGATGCAGCACCATTGGAAGCACCCGACCACAGCTGACTCTGAGTCCGTCCGAGAACTTTGAGCCTCCGACCAGCCCTCCGACACTGAGCACCGAGCACCATCCTCTGCCGATCGCTTTGACCCCGGCCCTGGCTGCCAAGCAACAGGCAAAGCCAAGGACTCGAGGCTTTCTCCTCCAGAGATTCTGGAACGCACAGTTGCAGTGGCAGCGAAACAGGCATTTCAAAAGTTTCACTAGATGCTCCTCCGTGCTTCTCACGTCTGTCTCCATCAAATCAGGATTGTGCACGGCATCCTACATAACAAATAACAGATATTCATTCCGGAGTGGCCGCTGTGTGTTGCGTCACGCCGCCATTTTCTACAATTATGTGCAGGACATGAAGGCTAGTGGAGAGATAGATGAGGCCAAGAGGAATCTATCCCTGGTGTGGAGACGGGAGGATAGGATAATGGGAGATGTGCATGAAATGGAAGAAATATGGGTGAGGGCAGCATTGATGGTGGAGGAAGGGATGTTCCTTTTTTTGAAGAAGGAGGACACATCAGTTGTCCTGGAATGAAAAGTTTCATCCTGAGAGCAGATGCAGCGGAGATGGAGGAACTGAGTGAAGGGGGTGGCATTTTTATGTGACAGGGTGGGAAGAGGGTCCAGATGGCTCTAAGAGTCAGTGGGTTTATAAATGGTATTACTTAATAGACCGTCTCCAGAGATAGAGGCAGAGGGATTGAGAAAGAGGGATGCATTGTAAATGGACCAAGGAAATTTGAGGGCAGGGTGGAAGTTGGAATTGACTAAATTGATGAGCTCACCATGGGTGCAGGAAACAGCACCAATGCAATCGTTGATGTAGCATACGAAAAGTTGGGGAGCGATGCCAGTGTAGGCTTGGATCATGAACTGTTCCATGTAGGTGATGAAAAGGCATGCATAGCTGGGACCCATGCAAATGCCCAAGGTTTGAAGGAAGTGGAAGGAATGAAATGAGGAATTATTGAGGGTGAGGACAAGCTCTGCCAGACAAACAAGAATGGTGCTGGAGGGGAAATGGTTGGGTCTGTTGCCTCAGACACCTTCTCCTACTTACCCCTCAAACAGGACCCCACTATGGAGCACCAGGCTAATGTCTCCTACCATCACTGACCTTATCAACTCTGGTGATCTTCCATCCACTGCCACCAACCTTATAGTTTCCTTACCATGCACTTCTTGTTTCTACCTCCTGCCCAAGATCCACAAACCTGACTCTCCAGGTAGGCCCATTGTTGCTGCCTACTCCTGCCCCACTGAACTTGTGTCTGCATAGCAGAACTCTGTTTTATGCCTCCTGGTTCAGTCCTTTCCTACTTACATCCGTGATATTTCACACAACTTTTCAATGACTTATGTTCCCTGTCCCCAATCATCTCATTTTCATTATGGATGTCCAGTCTCTATACACTTCCTTCCCCCATCAGGAGGTCCTTAAAGCTCTCCGCATCTTTCTAGACAACAGACCCAACCAGTTCCCCTTCATCACCACTCTCCTCCATCTTGTGGAACTGGTCCTCACCTTCAATAATTTTTCCTTTGTCTCCTTCCTGAGAAGCAACTTTCAAACCGAATCACTTCACACTTTTTGCAACTGAACTTCATCTACCACTTTTCAGTCCAGCTGCAACATGTCAATGTCTCATTAACCTACAACAACCTTCAATGCTCTCCACAACACCACCAACTGTGGCGCCATCTGCAAACTTACTAACCCATCCTTCCACTTCCTCATCCAAGTAATTTATAAAAATTACAAAGAGTAGGGGCCCCAGAACAGATGGTTGCAGAACACCACTGGTCAGCAACTTCCAGACAGAATATGTTCTATTCACTACCACCCTCTGTCTTCTATGGGCTGGTCAATTCTGAATCCACACAGCCAAGCTTCCATGGATCCCATGCCTGCTGACTTTCTGAATTGTTAGTGAGACACAACTGGCCCTACACAAAGCCATGTTGACTGTCTTGAATTAGGCCATGCTTTTCCAAATGCTCATAAACCCATCCTGAACAATTTTCTCCAATTGCTTCCCGACCACTGACATGAGACTTAACAGTCTGTAGTTTCCATGATTATTCCCATTCCCTCTCTTGAACAACAGAATAAGACCTCCCACATATTCTTGGCAACCAAATATATGATCGACTGAATACCCTACATGAGTACTTCTCTGGCATTTTTATATTCCTTAATACCATATTCGCTGTTAGCTTACTAAACTTTGCATAGGCTTCTTTTTCCTTTTTGACCTCTCGAGACAACCAAGATTCTCTTATCTTGCCATCCTTGTTCTTCCTTCTACTGGGACATACATGTTCTATACTCTATGTAGCTGATCTTTACTCTCCACATGTCAGACGTGGACACCCAAAAACCTCTGTCCTAATGAACTCTCTCTAGTTCCTGCCTAATACTCACATAATTTGCCCTGCTCCAATTAAATACTTTCCCACAAGGTTCATACTTACCTTTATTCATAGCCATCTTAAAACATAAGCAGCTTGGATAGCTTTTCCATCAATACTTCCCCACTGAAAAGGTGATACACCTGCCAGGCTTATTTCCTGACACAAGATATAATCCCTTTGTTCATTGGGCTATCTACATTCTGGTTTAAGAAATCCTTTTGGATGCACCTAACAGATTCTCCTCCATCTAACCTCTTGGACTAAAGAGGACCAAGCCTACATTTTGAAGTTTTTTTAGATTATTTAGATTATGAGGACACTCAGTCTTCATTTACTGTCATTAGAAATGCATGCATTAAAAAATGATAGTGCTCCTCCAGAAAGATGTCACAGAAACACAGGACAAACCAAGACTAAAAACTGACAAAACCACATAATTATAGCATATAGTTACAACAGTGCAAAGCAATACCGTAATTTGATAAAGAGCATGCTAAAAAAACTCTCAAGTCCCGATAGCCCCATCATCTCACGCGTCTGCAGACTTGCCAATGCATTGGAAGCACCTGACTGCAGCCGACTCTGAGTCTGTCCAAAAACTTCAAGCCTCTGACCAGCCCTCCGACACCGAGCACCGAGCGCCATCTCTGCCCAGAGTTTCAACCCTGCCCCGGCTGCCGAGCAACAAGCAAAGCCGAGGACTCGGGGCATTCCCCTCCGGAGATTCTGGATCGCACAGTAGCAGCGGCAGCGAAACAGGCATTTCAGAAGTTTTACCAGATTTTCCTCCATGCTCTCACGTCTGTCTCCATCAAATCAGGATTGTGCACGGCACCCTACTTGACAGATAACAGATATCATTCACCGGAGAGGCCGCTGCAAGCTGTGTCGCGTGTGGGTTGAAGTTACCCACAACGAAAACCCTGATTTTCCTTTATATCTTTTCCTCAGTGTCCCAGTGGCCATTATGGGGTTTGTAGCTGAATACATTAGAATGATTGCACCTTTAAGTTTTTTGAGTTCTACCCACATCAACTCAGAAGATGAGTCCTATGTTACATCCGTTCTGAATGAAACTGTGATATTTTTCTTGATCAGCAATGCAGCTGCCCTCAGCCCAATAAATCAACCTCTTTCACCTCACTCTATTTTTCTAAAACATTGAAACTTTGGAACACTAAGCATCCTGTCCTGTCCCTCTCTTTGCTAATCTCTGTAATGGCCATAGCATCATAGTTCCATTTATTGATAAACATAGGAGATTCTGCACATGCTGGAAATCCAGATCAACACACACGAAATCATGAAATGCTGAAAGAACTCAGAAGGTCAATCAGCATCAATGGAGAGGAATAGCAGTCAACATTTTAGGTGGGGGGAGGGGTAGAAGTACAAGCTGGCAAGTATGAGATGAAACCAGGTGGATGGGTGGGGTGGGGTGATGAAGTGAGAAGCTGAGAGGTGATAAGTGGAAAAGATGAAGGGTTGTAGAAGAATGAACCCTGAGAGGAAAGGATAATGGACCATGGGAGAAAAAGAGGGATGTGATGGGCAGGTGAGGAGAAGAGAAGGGGTAAAAGGGGAGCCAGAATGGCAAATGAAAAAAAGAGGGAAGGGGAGGGGGAGTATATACCAGAACATAGAAATGAGTGGTCATGCCATCAGATTGGAGGCTACTCAGATGGAATATGAAACTCCTTCAACCTGAGGGTGGCCTAAAGGAGGCCATCAATCAAAATGTCAAAATGGGACAAAAGCATGAGAAAATCTGCAGATGCTGGAAATCTACTGAGCTGGAGACAGAGAGACAGACAGATCGAGAAAGGGGAAGGAGGTGTTGGAAATGGACTAAGTAGCATAGAAATAATTGGGGAGCAATATTGGTACTTGCTTTCTACTCTACATCAATGATTGCATTAGTGCTGATGCCTTCATCCATGCTGATCTCATCGACTTCATCACCTTTGCCTCCAACTTCCACCCTGCCCTCAAATTTACTTGGGCCATTTCCAACAACTCCCTTCCCTTTCTCGATCTTTCTGTTTCCATCTTTTCATATCAGAACTCATGAGATGTCTTCCTTCTTCAAAGGAAAGGAGTTCCTTTCCTCCACCATCAACACTGACCTCACCTGCAACTCCTCCATTTTGCACACATTAGCCCTCAGCCCATCCTCCCCCCGCTATACCTGTTCCTCTCCAATACCAGTTCCAGTTCCTCCCCAATAGCCTCCGCATCCAGGAAATAATTAACCGAAACTTCTGCAATCTCCGATGGGATCCTCCACCAAGCACACCTTTCCCTTCCCCACTCTCTGCTTTCCACGGGGATTGTTCCCTATGCAACTCCCTTGTCCACTCGTTTCTGCCTCCTGATCTCTCTCGTGGTGTCTATCCTTGCAAGTGCCACACCTGCCTGTACACCTCCCTCACTGCCACATGTCGGCCCCCAACAGTCTTTCCAGGTGAAGCATCACTTCACCTTAGGGTCTTCTGGGGTTATCTACTGCATTTGGTGCTCCCGTTGTGGCCTCCAGTATATCAGTGAAAGCTGATGTAGTTGGGGAAACAGCTTTGTTGAGCACATACCAGAAAAAACAGGATCTCCCAGTCAACACCCATTTCAATTCTACTTTCCATTCCCATTCTGACATGCCAGTCCATGCTTGTGATGAGGCGACACTCAGGTTGGAAGTGCAACACCTTATATTCTGTCTGGGTAGCCTCCAACTTGATCACATGAACATTGATTTCTCAAACTTCTAGTAGTTGTCCTCCTGACTCTTCTCCTTGTTGTTTCCCTCTCTCACCTTATCTTCCTACCTGCCCATCACCCCCTCTGGTGCTCCTCCCCCATCCCTTTCTCCCATTGATTTCTGTCCTCTCCTATCAGATTCCTCTTTCTTCAGCCCTTTATCTCTTTCACCAATCAACTTCCCAGCTCTTTACTTCACTTCCTCCCCATCTCCTGGTTTCACCTATCGCCTGCTACCTTGTACAACTTCCTCCCCTCCCCCCTCCTTCTTACTCTGACTTCCCTTCTTTCTTTCCAGTGCTGATGAAGGGTCTCGGCCTGAGATGTCGACTGTTTACTCTTTTCCATAGATGCAGTCTAGCCTGCTGAGTTCGTCCAGCATGACAGAATGGAAATAGGAATTAGAATCAAAATGGGTGGCTACCTGGAAATCCCTCGTCAGGTCTCCATCATGAAAATAAGGTAATCGAGACCACAGAACTTATATATGGTAAATGGTAGGGCATTGAAGAATGCTGTAGAACAGAGGGATCTAGGAATAATGGTGCATAGTTCCCTCAAGGTGGAATCTCATGTGGATAGGGTGGTGAAGAAAGCTTTTGGTATGCTGGAGACAGGCAACCTATTGATATATATTCTATTCCTGCACCCTTCTGTTTGAAAAGATTGTTTCAATTCCTTGCTGAAAAGTTTGTCATTATACTCTAATGACTCCAGTCTGGCAAATTTGAGACACTCACTCACTACAAGTCTGTCAACACAGACGCAGACTATGTTGCTTCTTCCACTTCCTTTCTTGCTGCCAGCTCACTGGACTGAATGTCTAAAGTTCTCTTGGCCCAGGCTCTAAGTTTGACTCTGTTTTTATTTTTGTGATGCTATTTCTGAACTCAACATTCATAGAGCTAAGCTTGCTTCCCCTGTTTGTACTCCAACCCAGCTGCTGATCACACAACTTCTCATTCCCTATGTTACCTGATTTCATTAAGGGTTCTGGAGAGATAAGAGACAGCAGATGCTGGAATCTGGAGCAACATATGAATAGCTTGAGGAGCATAGCAAGTCAAGTGGCATCGATGGAGGAAAGAAATCTTCAATGTTTCAGGTCAAAAGATTATCATCCTGATGCAGGATCTTGACCCAAAAAATAGCATCTATTTATCCACCCCAATCCTCACCCCTCCATGCCATTCCCTCCATATTTGACCCACTGAGGCCCTCTAGTGGGTTGTTTTTATATTCATTGCAAGCTTTTCTTACTTAAGCAAAACCGCACAACTACTCTGCTTTTGTGAATAAACCAGTCACAGAACACTACAGCACAGAAACAGGCCCCTCAGATCACCTAGTTCAAGCTGAACCATGAATCTGCCAGGTCCCATTGACGTGCACCTGGACCACTGCACTTCATACTCCTCCCACTCGTGTACCTATTTAAGTTTCTCTTAAATATTGAAATTGGGCCTGCATCCATCTCTTGCCCTGTCAGCTCATTCCACACTCTCACCACCTTCTAAGTGAAGAAGTTCTCTCTCATGTTCCCCATAAACAAATCACCTTTCACCCTTTACCCATGACCTCCAGTTATAGTTTCACCCAACTCCAATGGAAAAAGCCTGCTTGCATTTGCGTTACCTATACCTTTCATAATTTTGTATACCCCTATCAAATCCACTCTCAATCTCTATGTTCCAGGAAATAAAGTCTAAATCTATTTAACCTTTCTCTATAACTCAGGCCCTTAAGTCTGGCAACATCATTGTAAATTTTGTCTACACTTTTTCAACCTTATTTACATCTTTCCCGTAGGCAGATGACAAGAACTGACTACAATACTCCAAATTGGATCTCACCAATCCCTTATGCAATTCCAACTTAACATCCCAACTCCTGTACTCAATTCATTGACTTCTGAAGGCCAATATGTCAAAAGCTTTCTTTACAACCCTATCTACCTGTGACACCACTTTCAGGGAATCATTGATCTTTATTCCCTCTATTCTACCACACTCTTCAGTATCCTACTGCTTATTATGTAAGACTAACCCTGGTTGTTCCTTTCAAAGTGCAACACATTACACTTGTCTGTGTTAAATTCCATCTGCCATTTTTCAGCCTATTTTCCCAATTGGTCCAGATCCTGCTACAAGCTCTGATAGTCTTCCTCACTGTCCACTACATCCCTAATCTTGGAGTTATCTGCAATTTGCTGATCCAGTTTCCCAGCACCGATCCCTGCAGCACACTATGATTCATTGGCCTCCAGTCAGAGAGGCAACCATCTACTACCATTCTTTGGCAAAGCCAATGTCAAACCCAATTTGCAAACTCATTTTGAATGGTAAGCAACAGAACCTTGGTGACCAACCTCCACTGCCTTGTCTTCATCAGCTTTCCTGATTTTGACCTTCTCATTCAAACTGCACCTGATCTCCAAACTAATTTGTATCTCCAAAGTCTTTGAAAGATATTTTGGACCAGTGTGGATTCTTTGAATGCCTCCAGACGCCAATGCATTGTAAAGAATTGTCGAAGTCACTGCAGCAAACTTAAAGTGATGAAAGATTCATTGACACATCGGATCTGATAGGGATGATTTACCAAATTGTTTCAGGATGTGTAAGAACAAATATTTCCTGATTTGCTGAAATGAAGTTCTGAAATTTTCATGACTGCCAAGGAGCATCCAAAGGAAAGGGTCCTGAATATTTCCATTGTTGTGGATTCCAGAATGTAAGATGCTTTGGAAGGCAGAGCAGGGGTGTGTAAGACTGGACAGCATTACCAAATGTAGAAGTTGAGGTGGGAAATAATAGAAAGAGGAATGAATGAAGTAAGCAATAGAATGGTTAAGGTTAATGTTTAGGTGGCGGATAAATACCAACCTGGATTGGCTGCCTTAAGCAGTCATTCCCTGTGTTACAATAGCTGCCTCATTGGCCAAGTGGTTAAGGCATTCGTCTAGTGATCTGAAGGTCACTAGTTCGAGCCTTGGCTGAGGCAGCGTGTTGTATCCTTGAGCAAGGCACTTAACCACACATTGCTCTGTGACGGCACTGGTGCCAAGCTGTATAGGTCCTAACGCCCTTCCCTTGGACAACATCGGTGGCATGGAAAGGGAAGGCTTGCAGCATGGGCAACTGCTGGTCTTCCATACAATTTTGCCCAGGCCTGCGTCCTGGAAACCTTCCAAGGTGCAAATCCATGGTCTCACGAGACTAGTGGATGCATAAACTTAATCAAGATAAGAAAATTGTATGTCTTCTTTAGTTTATGTTGCCACTTTTAGGGAATTATAGACTTGGGGTCCAAGTCCCTCTGTGTATCAACACTTCTACTTTGACAACCATCCTCACTCCAGCAGTTTTCATGTCATCAGCAAACATGCTTACTAGTCCATCTACATTTTCATTTAAATGAGTTACTATACAAACAACAGAGTTTATAGTACTGATCCCAGCAGATCACCATTGGTCACAGACCTCCTTCATCACAACCCCATGTTTTCTGTGGCCAAATCAGTTTTATATCACACATATCAACACACCATGGGTCCCATGTGACCCTATCTTCTGGACAGACTACCATGGGGGACCTTGTTAACTGCTTTGTTAACAATGTTGCAAAAATAAACTATCCTACGCTCATCAATCATCTTGGATTCCAACCAAACACCAGATCCCAACTGTTCGATGTCGCTAACTCTGAGCCTCTGAGGAAGCCACTGCTACAACCTGCAACCTGGTCATCTCCGAGGCTGAGATACGCAGACGTTTCCAACGAGTGGACAGTCGCAAGGCTGCGGGACCATATGACATCCCAAGACAAGCACTCAGGATGTGCGCAGCACAACTGGCAGGTGTGTTTAGACATTTTTAATCTCTCCCTCTCCCAGTGCCCTCCTGCTTCAAATTATCCACCATTGTCCCAGTACCAAAAAAGACCAAGATAACTGGCGTTCTGTCGCACTCACCTCAAAAATAAGCAAATGCTTTGAGAGGCTAGTCAAGGAATACATCTGCAGCTTGCTACCACCCAGACTGGATCCCTTCCATTTCACCTACTGACACAACCAATTGACAAGATGACGCAAAAGCCACAGCTCTACATACTGTCCTTACACATCTGGAGAAGAAGGATTCTTATGTGAGAATGCTGTTCTTGGACTATAGTTCAGCATTCAACACCATAATTCCCTCCAGGCTCGACAGGAAGCTTAGAGACCTTGCCCTTGACCCTGCCTTGTGGATCCTGGACTTCCTAATCGCCAGCAGATGGTAAGAGTGGGCTACCTCATCTCCACCCCTCTGACTCTCAACACAGGAGCCCCTCAGAGCTGTGTACTAAGTCCCCTCCTTTACTCCCTGTATACCCATGACTGTGTTGCCACCCACAGCTCTAATCCGCTAATTAAATTTGCCAACAACACTACATTGATTGGCCTAATCTCAAACAATAATGAGGCCGCTTACAGGGAAGAGGTCATCTCTCTGACACAGCAGCGTCAAGAAAACAACCTCTCTCTCAATGTTGCAAAAACAAAGGAGCTGGTTGTGGATTACAGAAGGAATGGAGACGGGCTAACATCTATTGACATCAATGGATCTGGGGTTGAGAGAGTAAACAGCTTTAAGTTCCTCCACATCCACATCACTGAGAATCTCATGTGATCTGTACACACCAGCTGTGTGGTAAAAAAGGCACAACAGTGCCTCTTTCACCTCAGATGGTTGAGGACGTTTGGTATGGGCCCCCCAAATCCTAAGAACTTTCTACAGGGGGCACAATTGAGAGCATCCTGACTGGCTGCATCACTGCCTGGTATGGGAACTGTACTTCCCTTAATCACAGATTCTGCAGATTCTGGGGTGGACAGCCCAGAGCATCTGTAGTCGTGAACTTCCAATGATTCAGGACATTTACAAGGACAGGTGTGTAAAAAGGGCCCATAGTATCATTGGGGGATCCAAACCATCCCAACCACAATCTATTCCAGCTGCTACCATCCGGGAAACTGTACCGCAGCATAAAAGCCAGTACCGACAGGCTCTAGGATATCTTCTACCACCAAGCCATCAGACTGATTAATTCATGCTAATTTGAGTGTATTTCTATGTTACATTGACTGTTCTATTTACTATAAATTATTCTAAATTACTGTGATTGTACATTTAGACAGAGACGTAATGTAAATATTTTTACTCCTCATATATGTGAAGGATGTAAGAAATAAAGTCAATTCAATTCAATTCATTTCAATTCAACTGCAACCAAACTATGGGGAAGTCCAAATAAAGCAAGTCCTGTCCCTGCACCCACCATATTTTTGTCTGCTGGTCACACACCCTTCCAGCTTTCTCTGAAGAATGAGCAATGAGGATAATGTAGGACACTTCCAAACCAAAATGGGTGGCTTTCCCCCAAATTTAAAAAGAGTTAATTTAACATTTATTCAAATTTTGCAATGTGTTTTCATAAGCAATTAAGTTTCTTCTCAAAGCCTTCTGTGTATTCTGTTGTTGAAATCCACTTAGTCACTAATGCATTTTCTTTTGATTCAGTCCTCAGCTTATGGTTCCTAGTCAATCAATTCCTAATATTTCTTGTGGTAACATTGCTGTGGCAACATGAAATATTCCAAATGGATTCTTATGGATAAGGGCTGTCCTGGTTTGGCAAAGTTAATACAAAAGGATCAGCAAATGAAAAATATACTGCTGTCCTTGATCTTCCCAAACTTGTCACTAATGTGACCAGGCTAATCTAGTTCCAGATTTGTCTACTGTACAATAAATTTGTGTAATCCTATCTCATTCATATGATTCATCTCTTGTTTCATTTATAGGTCCTCAGTTTGATACTGTGATTTTTAAGTGAATCATAAAAACACACCACATGCTCCAGTTTCTCAAAATAAAATTTGAGTTGGCAAGGATAAAGATTCAAAGGTCTGGTCTGTGCTTTTGGGAAGTTGTTGGAATCGATTGATGATAGACATGAAAGAAAAGGAGGTGGAGTGGCATTGCTGGTTAGAGAGGAGATTAATGCAATAGAAAGGAAGGACATTAGCTGGGAGGATGTGGAATCGATATGGGTAGAGCTGCATAATACTAAGGGGCAGAAAACGCTGGTGGGAGTTGTGTACAGGCCACCTAACAGTAGTAGTGAGGTTGGGGATGGTATTAAACAGGAAATTAGAAATGTGTGCAATAAAGGAACAGCAGTTATAATGGGTGACTTCAATCTACATGTAGATTGGGTGAACCAAATTGGTAAGGGTGCTGAGGAAGAGGATTTCTTGGAATGTATGCGGGATGGTTTTTTGAACCAACAAGTTGAGGAACCAACTAGAGAGCAGGCTATTCTAGACTGGGTATTCAGTAATGAGGAAGGATTAATTAGCAATCTTGTCGTGAGAGGCCCCTTGGGTAAGAGTGACCATAATATGGTGGAATTCTTCATTAAGATGGAGAGTGACATAGTTAATTCAGAAACAAAGATTCTGAACTTAAAGAAGGGTAACTTTGAAGGTATGAAACGTGAATTAGCTAAGATAGACTGGCAAATGACACTTAAAGGGTTGACGGTGGATATGCAATGGCAAGCATTTAAAGATCACATGGATGAACTACAACAATTGTTCATCCCAGTTTGGCAAAAGAATAAATCAAGGAGGGTAGTGCACCCGTGGCTGACAAGGGAAATTAGGGATAGTATCAATTCCAAAGAAGAAGCATACAAATTAGCCAGAAAAAGTGGCTCACCTGAGGACTGGGAGAAATTCAGAGTTCAGCAGAGAAGGACAATGGGCTTAATTAGGAAGGGGAAAAAAGATTATGAGAGAAAACTGGCAGGGGACATAAAAACTGACTCTAAAAGCTTTTATAGATATGTGAAAAGAAAAAGATTGGTTAAGACAAATGTAGGTCCCCTACAGACAGAAACAGGTGAATTGATTATGGGGAGCAAGGACATGGCAGACCAATTGAATAATTACTTTGGTTCTGTCTTCACTAAGGAGGACATAAATAATCTTCTGGAAATAGTAGGGGACAGAGGGTCCAGTGAGATGGAAGAACTGAGGGAAATACATGTTAGTAGGGAAGTGGTGTTAGGTAAATTAAAGGGATTAAAGGCAGATAAATCCCCAGGGCCAGATGGTTTGCATCGCAGAGTGCTTAAGGAAGTAGCCCAAGAAATAGCGGATGCATTAGTGATAATTTTTCAAATCTCTTTAGATTCTGGACTAGTTCTTGAGGATTGGAGGGTGGCTAATGTAACCCCACTTTTTAAAAAAAGAGGGAGAGAGAAACCAGGGAATTATAGACTGGTTAGCCTAACATCGGTGGTGGGGAAACTGCTAGAGTCAGTTATCAAAGATGTGATAACAGCACATTTGGAAAGCGGTGAAATCATCGGACAAAGTCGGCATGGATTTGTGAAAGGAAAATCATGTCTGACGAACCTCATAGAATTTTTTGAGGATGTAACTAGTAGAGTGGATAGGGGAGAACCAGTGGATGTGGTATATTTGGATTTTCAAAAGGCTTTTGACAAGGTCCCACACAGGAGATTAGTGTGCAAACTTAAAGCACACGGTATTGGGGGTAAGGTATTGATGTGGATAGAGAATTGGTTGGCAGACAGGAAGCAAAGAGTGGGAATAAATGGGACCTTTTCAGAATGGCAGGCAGTGACTAGTGGGGTACCGCAAGGCTCAGTGCTGGGACCTCAGTTGTTTACAATATATATTAATGACTTGGATGAGGGAATTAAATGCAGCATCTCCAAGTTTGCGGATGACACGAAGCTGGGCGGCAGTGTTAGCTGTGAGGAGGATGCTAAGAGGATGCAGGGTGACTTGGATAGGTTAGGTGAGTGGGCAAATTCATGGCAGATGCAATTTAATGTGGATAAATGTGAGGTTATCCACTTTGGTGGCAAAATCAGGAAAACAGATTATTATCTGAATGGTGGCCGATTAGGAAAAGGGGAGGTGCAATGAGACCTAGGTGTCATTATACACCAGTCATTGAAAGTGGGCATGCAGGTACAGCAGGCGGTGAAAAAGGGGAATGGTATGCTGGCATTTATAGCGAGACGATTCGAGTACAGGAGCAGGGAGGTACTACTGCAGTTGTACAAGGCCTTGGTGAGACCACACCTGGAGTATTGTGTGCAATTTTGGCCCCCAAATCTGAGGAAAGACATCCTTGCCATAGAGGGAGTAAAAAGAAGGTTCACCAGATTGATTCCTAGGATGACAGGACTTTCATATGATGAAAGACTGGATGAACTGGGCTTATACTCATTGGAATTTAGAAGATTGAGGGGGGATCTGATTGAAACGTATAAAATCCTAAAGGGATTGGACAGGCTAGATGCAGGAAGATTGTTCCCGATGTTGGGGAAGTCCAGAACGAGGGGTCACAGTTTGAGGATAAAAGGGAAGCCTTTTAGGACCGAGATTAGGAAAAACTTCTTCACACAGAGAGTGGTGAATCTGTGGAATTCTCTGCCACAGGAAACAGTTGAGGCCAGTTCATTGGCTATATTTAAGAGGGAGTTAGATATGGCCCTTGTGGCTAAAGGGATCAGGGGGTATGGAGGGAAGGCTGGTACAGGGTTCTAAGTTGGATGATCAGCCATGATCATACTGAATGGTGGTGCAGGCTCGAAGGGCCGAATGGCCTACTCCTGCACCTATTTTCTATGTTTCTATGTTTCTATGATTGATAGGGATGAGATTACGGAGTACCTGGAGGCAAATGACAAGATAGGCCAAAGCCAGCATAGTTTCCTGAAAGAAAAATTCTGCCTGACTAACCTACTACAATTTTTTGAGGAAATTACAAGCAGGGTCGACAAAGGAAATGCAGTGGATGTGCTGTACTTGGATTTTCAGAAGGCCTTTGACAAGGTGCCACACATAAGGCTGCATAGCAAGATAAGAACCATGGAATTACATGGAAGTTACAAGCATGAGTGGAGCATTGGTTGATTGGCAGAAAGAAGAGAGTGGGAATAAAGGAATCCTATTCTGGCTGGCTGCCGGTTACCAGTGGAGTTCCACAGGGGTCGGTTTTGAGACTGGTGCTTCTTACGATGTATGTCAATGATTTGGACTATGGGATTAATGGATTTGTGGCTATTTTGCCGATCATACAAAGATAGGTGGAGGAGCGGGCAGTGTTGAGAAAACAGAGAGCCTGCAGGGAGACTTAGATAGTTTAGGGAAAAGGGCAAAGATGTGGCAAATGAAGTACCATGTTGGAAAGTGTATAGTCGTGCACTTTGGTGGAAGAAATAAATGGGCAGACTATTATTTAGTTGGGGAGAGAATTCAAAATGCAGAGATGCAAAGAGACTTGGGAGTCCTTGTGCAGAATACCCTAAAGGTTAATCTCCAGGTTGAGTTGGTGGTGAAGAAGGCAAATGCAATGTTGGCATTCATTTCTAGAGTTATAGAATATAAGAGCAGGGATATGATGTTCAGGCTCTATAAGGCACTTGTGAGACCACACTTGGAGTATTGTGTGCAGTTTCGGGCTCTTTATTTTAGAAAGAATATACTGACATTGGAGAGGGTTCAGAGAAGATTCATCAGAATTGTTCCAGGAATTAAAGGGTTACCATATGAGGAACATCTGGTAGCTCTTGGGCTGTATTCCCTGGAGTTCAGGAGAATGAGGGGAGTATTCATAGAAACATTCTGAATGTTAAAAGGCCTGAACAGATTAGCTATGGCAAAGTTATTTCACATGGTAGGGGAGTCTAGGACAAGAGGGCATGACTTCAGGATTGAAAGACGTCCATTTAAAAAAGGGATGTGGAGAAATTGCTTTAGTCAGAGGGTGGTAAATCTGTGGAATTTGTTGCCACGAGTGGCTGTGCAGGCCAAGTCATTGTGTGTATTTAAGGCAGAATAGATAGGTTCTTGATTAGCCAAGGCATCAAAGGGTATGGGGAGAAGGCAGGGGAGTTGGGATGACTGGAAGAATTGGATCAGCCATGATTGAATGGTGGGGCAGACTTGATGGCCCAAATGGCCTACTTCTGTTCCTATGTCTTATGGTCTTATGCCATCACCAAGGTCTTATGACTAGGAGAGCTATCTGTTTACTGTATACCTGTGCTGCACACTTCACATGCGTTTTGAACTATTTTTTAATATGGTAACTTTTTAATGAGCTGTGTGTGATATGTATATTGTGGGTGCACTATGGTCTGGAGGAATGTTGTTTCATTTGGTTATACAGTTAAAATGTACAGGCAGATGACAATAAACTTGAACTTGAGAAGTATTCATTTAGGATCTCATTCATATGCCCTGGTTCTAACACACATTGGACTCTGAGGGAATCTGTTGTTTATTAGCTATTAATATACTTATAAAAGATTTCATATTCTCCTTAATTCTACAAATATACGGTATGTTAATTAAAAGAGGTTGCATATTTACTAAAGCTTTAAATGACTTATTTCAGAAGATCTACACTATTTCCAAATAAGATAGGTATTGATGAAATCTCCCCACAGCATGAACTGAAAGGGGGAGATGTCAGAATCAGGTCTGTTGTCACTGAAATTTGTGAAGAAATTTGCTGTTGTTTTATGGCACCAGCACAGTACAAGGCATACAAATTATTATAAGATGCTTGTCTGGGGTATGGGAACCAGTGTAAAAGGTCAGAGACTGGGGCAGTTGAAGTACAGCATGTGAAGAGTTTGTGAGGAAGGATAGGGTCAGTGAGATGGGCTGAAGTATGTCTACTGTATTCTATCTGGAGTACCATGGATAAGGGGGATAAAAGTAGAGCATGAGTCAGTACATGGAACTATGATAAGCAGGACTTATCCACATTAAGACCTTTCAGTTTTCCCAGCACTTTTTCCTTTGTAATAGCAATGGCACTCACTCTTGCTCCCTGACACTCACGGACCTCTGGCACACAGTTAGTGTCTTCCACAGAGAAGACAGATGCAAGTACCCATTAAATTCATTTGCCATTTATTCCCCATAAATTCATTTATCCCCCATTATTACCTCACCAGCATTATTTTCCAGTGGTCCAACATCAACTTTGAATCAATATTTACTTTGAAAAATAAACTTTCACCTCCCTTTTACTCTTAATATACTGAAAAAATCTTCTGGTATCCTGCTTTATATTATTGGCTAGTCTGCCCTCATATTTTGCCTTTTCCCTTCTTATAGCTTTTTATTAGTTTCCTTTTGTTGCTTTTTAAAAGCTTCCCAATCATCCAACTTCTCACTCACTTTTGCTACCTTATAATGCCCTTTCCTTGGCTTTTATGCATTCCTTAACTTCTTTTGTCAGCTAAGGTTGCCTACCATTGGAGAATTTCTTCCTCTGTGAGACCTATCTACTCTGCACCTTGTGAATTATTCCCAGAAACTTTAACCATCTCTGCTCTGCCATCATCCCTGCCAGTATCCTCCACCAATCCACCTGGGTAAGCTCCTCTCTCATGCCTCCGTAATTCCTTTTATTCCATTGCAATACTGATACATGTGAGTTATGCTTCTCCCTCTCAAATTGCAGTATGAATTTAATCATATTATGATCACTGCCTCATTAGGTTTCCTTTATGTTAAGCTCCCTAATAAGATCTGGGTTATTACATAGAAACATAGAAAAACTACAGCATAATACTCTGCCAAACATGTACTTACTTTAGAAATTACCTAGGGTTACCCATAGCCCTCTATTTTTCTCAGCTCCATGTACCTATCCAGGAGTCTCTTAAAAGACTCTATCATATCCGCCTCCACCACCTTTGTCGGCTGCCCATTCCACGCACTCACCACCCTCTGCATAAAAAAACTTCCCCACAACATCTCCTCTGTACCTACTTCTAAGTACCTTAAGACTGTGCCCTCTCCTGCTAGCCATTTCAGTCCTGGGAAAAAGCCTCTGACTATCCACACGATCAATACCTCTCATCATCTTATACACTTCTATCAAGTCACCTCTCATCCTCTGTCACTCCAAAGAGAAAAGGCCAAGTTCACTCAACCTATTCTCGTTTTCCAAGTGGGGTCTGACCAGGGCCCTATATAGCTGTAACATTACCTCTCAACTCTTAAACTCAATCCCACCGTTGGTGAAGGCCCATGACCGTTATGCCTTCTTAACCACAAAATAATCTGCAGCTGCTGGGGTCAAAGCAACACTCACAACACGCTGGAGTAACTCAGCAGGTCGGGCAGCATCCGTGGAAAAGATTGGTCGATGTTTCGGGCCGGAACCCTTCGTCATGACCGTAGAGTCAACCTGCGCAGCAGCTTTGAGTGTCCTATGGACTCGGACCCCAAGATTGCTCTGATCCTCCACACTGCCCAGAGTCTTACCATTAATACTATATTCTGCCATCATATTTGACCTACCAGAATGAACCACCTCGCACTTAACTGGGTTGAACTCCATCTGCCACTTCTCAGCTCAGCTTTGTATCCTATCAATGTCCTGCTGTAACCACTGACAGCCCTCCACTCTATCCAAAACACCCTCAACCTTTGCGTCATAACATTACACAACGCCCAATCTAAGATAGCCTTTCCCCGAGTTGGCTCAAGTACAAGCTGCTCTAAAAAAAAGCCATTTCTTGGGCATTTAACAAATTTCCTCTCTTGCGATCCGACACCAACCTGATTTTCCCAATCTCCTTGAATATTGAAGTGCCCATTACAATTGTGCAATTACCCTTCTTACATGCCTTTTCCAGCTTCCTTTGCAATCTCAACCCCACCTCTTGGGTACTATTTGGAGGCCTATATGATTCCCATAATGATTTTTTTTCACCATTGAAATTTCTTAAATCCATCCACAAAGATTCAACACAATCTGACTCGATGTCACCTCTTTCTAAAGATATAATTCCGTCTCTTACCAACAGAGCCACACCACTGCTTATGCCTTCCTGCCTGTCATTTTGATACAAAGTATATCCTTTGATTTTAAACTCTCAAATGTGACCTTTTCTTTCATCCATGACTCAATAATGTCCACAATGTCAATACCGATCAATCCCTAATTGCACCACAAGTTTGTCCACCTTATTCCGAATGCTATCCTATCAATAAATACAGCACCTTCAGTCCTGCATTCTTCACCCTTTTGAATTTTGCCTCTGTGGTACACTTTATAACCCTTTGCTCTGTCTGCATTTGTACCCAATCATTGGCTTGTGCTTCCTTGCATTCATGTTACACCCATAACTTGCTTGTAAACTTGTTGTCGCATCCTCAGCTTTATCATCCTGTTTCCCATCCCTCCGCCATATTAGTTTAAACCACTCCCAACAGCTCTAGTAAATCTGCCCGCAAGGATATTGGTCCCTCTCAGATAGTATGGAATGTTGCTGGAGCTTGCAACAGGGCATTGACTGGGTGCAGAGCTGAACTGAGAAGTGGCAGGCGGAGTTCAACAGAGATAATTGTGAAGTGATGCATTTTGAAATGTTGAATTTGAAGTCAGAATACAGGATTAATGGCAGGATTCTTAGTAGTGTGAAAGAACAGAGGAATCTTGGGGACTATGTCCATAGATCCCTCAAAATTGCCAATCAAATAGGGTTGCTAAGGCATATGGTGTGCAGTCAGGGGACTGGGTTCAAGAGCTGTGAGGTAATGTTACAGTTCTCTAAAGATCTAGTTTGGGATATTGTGCTCAGTTCTGGTCATTTCATCATAGGAAGGATGTAGAAGCATTAGAGAGGATATGGAAGGGATTTACCAGGATATTTCATGGAATAGAGGGCACGTCTGGATTGAGTGAGCTCAGACTTTTCTCTTTGGAACAAAAGAGGATGAGAGGTGATGTAATAGAGGTGTAAAAGATGGTAACAGGCATAGGTAGAGTGAATAGTCAGAGATTTTTATCCCAGGGCAGAAATGGCTAATACCAGGGGACATAATTTCAAGGTGATTGGCGGAATGTTTATAGGGATATCAGAGGTAAGTACTTTACACAGAGAGCAGTAGGTACATGGAAAACCCTGCCAGGGGTAGCAGTAGAAGCAGATACATTAAGGAATTCTTAGATAGGCATGTGGATGATATAACAACAGAGAGTTATGTTGGAAGAAAAGGTTAGTTTGATCTTAGAGTAGGTTAAAAAGTCAATAAAATTGTCTCAGACCCTAATGGGAGATTTGTCATAGTGTCAGGGAAACTATATAATAAATTAATTGTATTTCCTAATGTGGATGACCCAGAATTTTTTGACTATTTCTTTTCATCCCTGCCAGATTTGAGTCTTTATTCTTTAGTGATGGGAGGAGATTTTAATTGTTGTCTAGACCCAGTATTAGATCATTCTTCTCTTAAATCAGCTACACCTAATAAATCAGCTTTATTTATTCAATCCTTTCTAACGAAATGTGATATTGTTGACGTCTAACTTTTTTTTTCACCCAGCAGAAAAGGAGTATTCATTCTTCTCTCATGTCCATCATGCCTATACCAGGATTGATTTTTTTATTGATAGTCAAATGATTCCATTAGTTTGATCCATTGAATATAAAGAAATAGCTGTATCTGACCATTCTCCTGCATTTCTATCTTTAAATCTTCCTGGTTTCACTCACATGAACAGATCCTGGCGTTTTAATTTAACTTTGTTATCTGATTAGGACTTTCTAAAATTTCTGGAGAATCAAATTACTCTTTTTTTTGAAGAAAATGCGTTGGAAGAGACTTGTAGTCTTATCATTTGGGATGCCTTCAAGGCATATATTAGAGGAAAAATTATCTGCTATACTGCATATATTAAGAAAGAAGCTAATAAAGAGAGAACTGATTTGGTTAATCAATTAAAACAAATAGACCAGAAATATGCTTTGGCACCAGACCCTGAACTATACAAAAGCCTACTTGAAATTAAAACTAATTATGATCTTCTTATAATGTATGCAATCGAAAGCCCACTTTTAAAAGATAGAAGCCAATTTTATATACATGGAGAAAAAACTGGTAAACTATTGGCTAAACAATTGAAGACCTTTATAGCTAAATGGCAAATTAAAGAAATTCACAAAACCAATGGTGATATGACAACTGACTATTTTGAAATTAATGACACTTTTAGAGAGTTTTATTCTAAACTGTATAGCTCTGATTTTGTTAAAGATAATACTGCAATGAACAATTTTTTAGATCAATTAAATAATCCTGGACTTTCGGTTGATAATCGAAAGCAGTTGGATCAACCTATTTCTCAGGAGGAAATCATTGAGGCTGTATGTTCATTGCATTCTGGGAAATCTCCAGGACCTGACGGTCTCTGGAGAATTTTATAAGGCTTTTTCTTCTTTGCTTATACCTTATTTATGTTCTACCTTTACTGATTCCTCCAACGTGGGTAGGTTGCCACAGTTTTTTTATGAAGCTTCCATTTCGCTTATTCTTAAAAAGAATAAGAATCCCACTGAATGCTCTTCATATAGACCAATCTCTTTACTCAATGTTGATGCTAAGATCCTATCTCAAGTTTTGGCCCGTAGACTCCAAAATATTATACTTTCTATAATATCTGATGATCAGACAGGATCTATTAAAAATCAATATTCCCATTTTAATATAGTCACGTAGTCCTCTTTTATAGTCATTTAGTAATGCATGCATTAAGAAATGATAGATTATTTCCTCCGGTGTGATATCACAAAACACAGGACAAACCAAGACTAAAAAAACTGAAAAAAACACATAATTATACATGTAGTTACAAACAGTGTAACAATACCATAACTTGATGAAGAAGTCTGTGAGCACAGTAAAGTTCAAAGTTTCTCAAATGTCCCACATCTCACGCAGACAGGAGAAGGAAGAAAAAACTCTCCCTGCCATGCCGACCACAATCCGACTCTGAGTCATCCGAAAACTTCGAGCTCAGATCAGCTCTCCGAGTACTGAGCGCCATCTCTGTCTGAACGATTCGACCTCCTTCTCGGTCGCCAAAAGCAGGCAAGGCCGGGGATTTTGAGGCCTACCCTCTGAAATATTCCCGACCACACAGTAACGACAGCAGCGGACGGGCGTTTCAGAAATTCCTCCAGATGTTCCTCTGTGCTTTCACATCCATTCTCCATCCAATGAGAATTGTCCACGGCCCCTATTTAACAGATACGATATCATTTTTCACCGGAGGGCTGCTTCTTCTCGCCTCCCGACTAATATATGGTGATTGTTAAATGTTATGCATTCTCCATCCAAGGAAATATCGGAATGTGTGATTTCTCTGGATGCGGAGAAGGCTTTTGACCGAGTTGAATGGAATTACCTATTTAAAACCTTAGAAAAATGTAATTTTGGGCCCAATTTTATTCATTGGATTAAATTACTTTACTTATCTCCCTCCTTAGTCTGTATTTACTAAAGAAATTGGCATGGAGTCAATGGAAATAAGGCAAACAAGTAGTGAGGTCATGGAACCTATAGAGATTGAGGAGGAGGAGGAGGAGGTGCTTGCTATCTTAAGGCAAATCAGAGTAGATAACTCCCCAGGACCTGACAGGGTATTCCCTCGGACCTTGAAGGAGACTAGTGTTGAAACTGCAGGGGCCCTGGCAGATATATTTAAAATGTCGGTATCTACGGGTGAGGTGCCGGAGGATTGAAGGATAGCTCATGTTGTTACATTATTTAAAAAGGGCTCTAAAAGTAATCCGGGAAATTAAGTTTGACGTTGCTGGTAGGTAAGTTATTGGAAGGAGTACTGAGAGATAGGATCTACAAGTATTTGGATAGACAGGGACTTATTAGGGAGAGTCAACATGGCTTTGTGCATGGTAGGTCATGTTTAACCAATCTATTAGAGCTTTTCAAGGAGGTTACCAGGAAAGTGGATGAAGGGAAGGCAGTGGATGTTGTCTACATGGACTTCAGTAAGGCCTTTGGCAAGGTCCCGCATGGGAGGTTAGTTAGGAAGATTCAGTCGCTAGGTATACATGGAGAGATAGTAAATTGGATTAGACATTGGCTTAATGGAAGAAGCCAGAGATTGGTAGTGGAGGATTGCTTCTCTGAGTGGAGGCCTGTGACTAGTGGTGTGCCACAGGGATCAGTGCTGGGTCCATTGTTATTTGTCATCTATATCAATGATCTGGATGATAATGTGGTAAATTGAATCAGCAAATTTGCTGATGATACAGAGATTGGAGGTGTAGTGGACAGTGAGGAAGGTTTTCAAAGCTTGCAGAGGGACTTGGACCAGCTGGAAAAATGGGCTGAAAAATGGCAGATGGAATTTAATACAGACAAGTGTGAGGTATTGCACGTTGGAAGGACAAACCAAGGCAGAACATACAGGGTTAATGGTAAGGCACTGAGGAGTGCAGTAGAATAGAGGGTACTGGGAATACGGATACAAAATTCCCTAAAAGTGGCGTCACAGGTAGATTGGGTCATAAAGAGAGCTTTTGGTACATTGGCCTTTATAAATCATGTATTGAGTATAAGAGTTGGAATGTTATGGTGAGGTTGTATAAGGCATTGGTGAAGCTGAATTTGGAGCACTGTGTGCAGTTTTGGTCACCAAATTACAGGAAGGATATTAATAAGGTTGAAAGAGTGCAGAGAAGGTTTACAAGGATGTTGCCAGGACTTGAGAAACTGAGTTACAGAGAAAGGTTAAATAGGTTAGGACTTTATTCCCTGGAGCGTAGAAGAATGAGGGGAAATTTGATGGAGGTATATAAAATTATGATGGGTATAGATAGAGTGAATGCAAGCAGGCTTTTTCCACTGAGGCAAGGGGAGAAAAAAACCAGAGGACATGGGTTAAGGGTGAAGAGAGAAAAGTTTAAAGGGAACATTGTGGGGGGCTTCTTCACCCAGAGAGTGGTGGGAGTGTGGAATGAGCTGCCAGATGAAGTGGTAAATGCAGGCTCACTTTTAACATTTAAGAGAAAGTTGGACAGGTTCATGGATGAGAGGTGTATGGAGGGATATGGTCCAGGTGCAGGTCAGTGGGACTAGGCAGAAAAATGGTTCAGCACAGCCAAGAAGGGCCAAAAGGCCTGTTTCTGTGCTGTAATGTTCTATGGTTCTATGGCAGAAGATTGTGGCCCAAAGGGCTTGTACTGTGTTAAATATTTTATGTTCTATAGTCTACTATATGTTGGCACCCAGGAACTTGAAGCCCTTCACCCATTCCACCACTGATCCCACACAGTGTGTTCACCTGACTTCCCTTTCTTGAAGTCCACAAACAATTCCTTGGTCTTGCTGATGTTGAATGCAGGGTTGTTGTTACAACACCACTCAACCAGCCAATCTGTACACCTCCTTGTCGCCATCCAAGATTCTGCCAGCAACTGGCAAATTTACAGATGATATTTAAGCTGTGTGCAACCACACAGTAATGAGAGTAGAAAAAGTAGTAAAGTGGGCTGTGCACTCATCCTAGAGGTGCGCCTGTGTTCATTGTTAGTGAGAAAGTGATGTTATTACCAATTTGAATGAATGAAATTTAGTTTGGTCAGTACAAACATAACAAAAAGCATCATTTTCAACAATAATTTCATAGGACAAAATTACAACCAAAACATAGATATTCTTTAAAAACAGACCAAAGGGTGTAGGCTGAAGCTACAGCTTATTATGCCTAAGCCCCTTACCTATACAACAACATATTTAGCATCAAACATCACATCAAAACAAAAATTTCATAATCTTTTAACACAAAATCCAATTCCAAGTATCATTTATTTACATTATTCCCATTCATTTTAAATCATGTATTTTATATTAGTTCATTAAATTATTTTTAAATAATTTTTTAAACTTGTTAAGTGTGGTGCATGTTTTTAAATTCTCACTACAACTGTTCCATAGATTCACCCCTCTGACTGAAATACAATGATTTTTCACATTTGTTCTTATCCTTTGTTTCTGAAATGTACATGTTCCTCTCAAATCATGTTGACTTCCTCTCATTTTAAACAACCTTTGGATACTTTGTGGAAGCTGTCCATTTTTTACTTTATACATAATTTGTATTATTTTAAAATCCACAAAATCTCTGAATTTTGAAGTGTTTAATTGAATAAATAGTGGATTGGTAGGCTCATAATAACTTGTCTTATTTACAATACGTATGACTTTCTTTTGGAGTAGAAAAATTGAGTTTGTATTTGCTTTGTATGTATTTCCCCACACCTCTACACAGTAAGTCATGTATGGGACTATAAGTGAACAGTATAATGTATACAAAGATTCCTGATTTAAGAAATCTTGCGCTTTGTACAGTATTGCAATAGATTTTGACATTTTTGCTTTGACATAATTTATATGTGGTTTCCAGCTTAATTTATTATCTATTACCACTCCTAAAAATTTTCAGATACCTTATCAATTTCAATATCATTTCTTCTAAGTTTACTGTGTGAGTTTGGAACACAGTTTCCAAATATTATGAATTTAGTTTTACTTAGATTCAGTGATAATTTGTTAGTATCAAACCATTTCTTTACAATTTTTAGTTCTTTCTCCATTGTATCCAAAAGTTGTTTCAGATGTTCCCCACTACAAAATATAGTTGTATCATCAGCAAATAATATACATTTCAATGTCTGAGAAACCATACATATATCATTTATATACAAAATGAACAGCAATAGACCAAGCACTGAACCTTGTGGAACCCCACAAGTTACCCTCAAAAGTTTTGAATTCAAGTTGTTTATATGTACATACTGTTACCTGTCTTCCAAATATTTACTTCACCAGTCATGTGCCACCCCTCTAGTACCATATCTTTCTAATTTGCACTGACTGTGGTTTGCCAAAGAGGGTGTCAAGGATCTACTGGCAGTGGGAGGTAGAGATGCTCAATTTTTGAAGCTTGCTAATAAGTACTGAGGGGATGATAGTGTTGAAATGGATAAACTGCAGCCCAACGAAGTGTATATATTTTTATACTTATACTTTATTGTCACCAAACAATTGATACTAGAACGTACAATCATCACAGTGATATTTGATTCTGCACTTCCCGCTCCCTGGATTACAAATATTAAATATTAAAAATAGTAAAAATTAGTAAATATTAAAAATTTAAATTGTAAATCATAAATAGAAAATAGGAAAATGGAAAGTAAGGTGGTGCAAAAAAACCGAGAGGCAGGTCTGGATATTTGGAGGGTACGGCCCAGATCCGGGTCAGGATCCGTTCAGCAGTCTTATCACAACTGGAAAGAAGCTGTTCCCAAATCTGGCCGTACGAGTCTTCAAGTTCCTGAGCCTTCTCCCGGAGGGAAGAGGGACGAAAAGTGTGTTGGCTGGGTGGGTTGTGTCCTTGATTATCCTGGCAGCACTGCTCCGACAGTGTGTGGTGTAAAGTGAGTCCAAGGATGGAAGATTGGTTTGTGTGATGTGCTGTGCTGTGTTCATGATCTTCTGCAGCTTCTTCCGGTCTTGGACAGAACAACTTCTATACCAGGTTGTGATGCACCCTAGAAGAATGCTTTCTACGGTGTATCTGTAAAAATTAGTGAGGGTTTTAGGAGACAGGCCAAATTTCTTTAGCTTTCTCAGGAAGTAAAGGCGCTGGTGGGCCTTCTTGGCAGTGAACTCTGCTTCGTTGGACCAAGTCAGGTCATTTGTGATATTGACCCCGAGGAACTTAAAGCTTTTGACCTGTTCTACTTGCGCACCACCAATGTAAATTGGGTTGTGCGGTCCGCTACACCTTCTGAAGTCAACAACCAATTCCTTCATCTTGCTGACGTTGAGGGATAGGTTATTGTCTTTGCACCATGCTACCAGGTTCTTAATTTCCTCTCTGTACTCAAACTCATCATTACCCAAGATACGGCCTACAATCGTTGTGTCATCAGCAAACTTATATATTGAGTTTGATGGAAACTTGGCTACACAATCATGGGTGTACAGTGAGTACAGCAGGGGGCTGAGTACACAGCCTTGTGGGGCACCTGTGCTCAGAGTGATTGTAGAGGAGAGCTTGTCCCCTATTTTTACAGCCTGGGTCCTGTCTGTGAGGAAGTTGAAGATCCAGCTGCAGATCTGAGTGCTAAGGCCCAGGTTCCGGAGCTTAGGAATCAGTTTATTTGGAATGATGGTATTAAAGGCAGAGCTGTAGTCAATGAAAAGGAGCCTTACGTATGCGTCTTTATTCTCCAGATGTTCTAAGGAGGAATGTAGGGTCAGAGAGATAGCATCTGCTGTTGACCTGTTGCTCCGGTAGGCGAATTGCAAAGCATCGAGGTTGACTGGTAGGCTGTGGTTGATGTGTGCCATAACCAATCTCTCAAAGCACTTCATAGCAATTGATGTCAGAGCCACAGGTCGATAGTCATTCAGGCATGCCACCTTGCTCTTCTACGGCACTGGGATTATTGTTGCCTTCTTAAAACACGAGGGGATCTTAGACTGAAGCAAGGAGCAGCTGAAGATGTCAGCAAACACTCCAGCTAGCTCGCTTGCATAGGCCCGGAGAACCCGTCCTGGGACGTCATCTGGGCCCGTTGCCTTCCTTGGATTTATCTTCAGGAAGGCCCTTCTAACGTCCTCCTCAGTGACGATGAATCTCGATGCCACCAGGTCCGGTTCATCCGGAGGGAGCAGGACACTCCTCTTCTGTTCGAATCTTGCGTAGAATACGTTAAGTTCGTCAGGAAGAGAAGCGCCACAGTTATTGATATTCCCAGCCTTTTCTTTGTGCCAAGTGATCTCATTTAGATCCTGCCATAGTCTACTGGCATCCCTCTGGTTAGCCTGGGCTTCCAACTTGGCTCGATATTGCCTCTTGGCACCTTTAATGGCTTCCCGGAGTTCATGCCTGGATTCTGTGTAGCGACTGGTATCCCCGGACCTAAAAGCCGCAGCTCTAGCCTTTAAAAGGGACTTGACCTCATAATTCATCCAAGGTTTCCGGTTAGGGAATACCCGGATCGTCTTGCGAGACACACAGTCCTCCGTGCATTTCCAAATAAAGTCCGTGACAGCTGAGGCATACTCATCGAGGTTAGCTGCCGGGTCCTTGAATACTAACCAGTCCACCAATTCAAATAAGTCACGGAGGACCTCATCCGTTTCCTCCGTCCAACGCGACACTACTTTTGACACCGTGACCTCCCGCTTCAGTTTCTGCCTATAAGCCGGGAGGAGGAGTATGGCCTGATGGTCCGATTTTCCCAAGTGAGGTCGTGGGATGGAATGGTAGGCGTCCTTGATTGCTGTATAGCAGTGGTCAAGTATATTCGGGCCTCTAGTTGTCCAGGGTGAGTGGAAAGCCAATGAGATTGCACCTGCTTTTGTCCTATTGTGATGGTAGGCAAATTGCAGCAGTTCCAGGTATTTGCTTAGGCAGGAGTAGTAAACAGGAAGAGTAGCATCAGGAAGGTAGTACAGGAGACTCCTGTGGTCATCTTCCTCCAAAGTAGATATATTGCTTTGAAGTCTGTTGGAGCAGATGGCTCATCGGGTGAAGGCAGCAGTAGCCAGGATCATGGCACCGTAGGTGGCTCTGCTGCGCATGAGGGCAAGAAAAAGAGTGGTGGAGCTGTTGTGGTAGGGGATTCCATGGTAAGGGGAATAGAGAGGAGCTTCTGTGGCCGGAAACGAGACTCCCATATGGTGTGTTGCCTCCCGGGTGCAGAGGTCAGAGATGTCTCGGAGAGGCTGCAGGGCATTCTGAAAGGGGAGGGTGAGCAGCCAGCTGTCGTGGTGCATGTAGGTACTAACGATATAGGAAGAAAGCAGGATGAGGTCCTACAAGCTGAATTTAGGGAGCAAGGAGATCAATTAAAGAGTAGGACCTCAAAGGTAATCATCTCAGGATTATTACCAGTGCCACGTGCTAGCCAGAGTTGGAATAGCAGGATAGCTAGAATGAGTATGTGGCTTGAGCGGTGGTGCAGGAGGGAGGGTTTCAGATTCTTGGGGCATTGGAACCGCTTCTGGGGGAGATGGGACCAGTACCGTCCGGACGGTCTACATCTGGGTAGGGCTGGGATCAATGTCCTAGGGAGAGTGTTTGCTAGTGCTTTAAACTAATATGGCAGGGGGATGGGAACCCACACAGAAAAGAAGAGGGCAGTGATGCAGAGACCAAACTATAGTTAGTGAAGGAAAAAGTAAGAGTGCATAAAAGTAAAAAGCAAAAATTGCATAGGTCACTAGATTCTAAAAGGACCATGAGTATAAGGGCACTTTATCTAAATGCCCGTAGTATTAGAAACAAGGTTAGTGAACTTGTGACACAAATCAGTACTAAGGCATACGATTTAGTGGCCATTACAGAAACCTGGTTGCAAGGTGGAGATGACTGGGAATTAAATATCCAAGGGTATCAGGTAATACGGAAAGATAGACAGGAAGGCACAGGAGGTGGAGTGGTGCTCTTGATTGGGGATGAGATCAGGGCGATTGTGAGAGACGATATAAGATCTACGGAGCAGAATATTGAGTCCACCTGGTTAGAGATTAAGCTATAGGCTACCTAATAAAAATATTGCAGTGCCAGATGCGATTAACAAAGAAATAACTGAGGCGAGTAAGAATGGAATAGCATTCCATGGGGGATTTTAACTTCCACATAGATTGCGTGAATCCGGTTGGTCAAAGAAGTCTGGTGGAGGACTTCATAGAATGCATCCGTGATGGGTTTCTTGAGCAGCATGTTAGTGAACCTACAGGGAAAATACTATCTTAGATCTAGTCCTGTGCAATGAGACAGGTAAGATTAATGATCTTGTAGTCAGGGATCCTCTTTGAAAGAGTGATCAGAGTGTGATTGGATTTCGCATTCAGATGGAGGATGAAATAGTTAGATCTAAAACTAGTGTATTATGCTTGAATAAGGGAGACTACAATGGGATGAGGGAGGAGTTGGCAAATGTGGATTGACAGAACAGGCTATTTGGTAGGACAGCTGAGGAACAGTGGAATATTTTCAAAGAAATTTTTCACAGTGCTCAACAAAAGTATATTCCAGTCAAAAGTAAGGACAGTAAGTGTGGGGAGAGCCAGTCTTGGATAACTAAGGAAATAAAAGATAGTATCAAATTAAAAGCTTGTGTACAAAGTCGCAAAGTGTAGTGGGAGACTGGAGGATTGGGAAAACTTTAAAAAGCAACAAAGAACAACTAAACAAGAAATAAGGAAAGAGAAGATAGAGTATGAAAGTAATTAGCACAAAATATAAAAACAGATAGCAGAAGTTTTTATAAATATATAAAGCGGAAGAGGGTGGCTAAAGTCAACATAGGACCTTGGAAGATGAAAAGGAGAAATTGATATTGGGTGATAAGAAAATGGCTGAGGCATTGAATGACTATTTTGTGTCGGTCTTCATGGTGGAGGACACGTCTAATATGCCAAAGAAGGATGTTATGGACGAAATGGGAGGTGAAGACCTTGATAAAATCACTGTCACTAAAGAGATAGTGATGAGTAAACTAGAGGGCCTGAAGGTAGTTAAGTTCCCTGGTCCTGATGGGATGCATCCTAGGGTGCTGAAGGAATTGGCGAAGGTTATAGTAGAAAAGTTGGTAATCATTTATCAAAACTCCCTAGCCTCTGGGCAGATTGGAAGACAGCAAATGTCACACCACTTTTTAAAAAAGGATGTAGGCAAAAGACGGGCAACTATAGGCCAGTTAGTTTAACATCTGTAGTCGGGAAAATGCTTGAAGCTGTCATTAAGGAAGAAATAGCGAAACATTTAGAAAGGAGTGGTTCCTTAGACAGACACAACATGGATTCAGAAAGGGCAGGTCCTGTTTGACAATCTTACTGGAGTTCTTTGAGGACATAATGAGTGCAGTGGATAGAGGGGAATGGGTGGATGTCGTATACTTGGATTTCCAGAAGGTGTTCAATAAGGTGCTGCACAAGAGACTTATAAATAAGATACAAATGCATTGAGTCGGAGGAAGTGTATTGGAATGGATAGAGGATTGCTTAATCAAAAGAAGGCAGACAGTTGGTATAAGTGGGTGTTTCTCCGGTTGGCAGTCAGTGGTGAGTGGGGTGCCGCAGCTGTTTACCATTTACATTGATGATTTGGAAGAGGGGACTGAGTGTAGCATAGCAAAATTCAACACTAAACTGAGTGGAAAAGCAAATTGGACAGAGGATGTGGAGACACTGCAGAGGAATATAGATAGGCTAAGTGAGTGGGCCAAGGTCTGGCAGATGGAATACAACATCAGTAAATGCAAGATCATCCAGTTTGGAAGGAATAATAGAAGAGCAGATTAGTCAAGTCAAGTCAAGTCAAGTCGCTTTTTATTGTCATTTCGACCATAAGCTGCTGGTACAGTACACAGTTAAAACGAAACAACGTTCCTCCAGGACCATGGTGCTACATGAAACAACACAAAACTACACTAGACTATGTAGAGACAACACAAGGTTACACTAGACTACGTAAGACAACACAAAAACTACACTAGACTACAGACCTACACAGGACTACATAAAGTGCACAAAACCGTGCAGGGCAGTACAATAAATAATAAACAACACAATAGGCACAGTAGAGGACAAATTACAATATAATAATAAGTGATGTAGATGTCAGTCTAGTCTCTGAGTATTAAGGAGTCTGATGGCTTGGGGAACAAACTGTTGCACAGTCTGGTCATAAGAGCCTGAATACTTCAGTACCTTTTGCCAGATGGCAGAGGGAGATGAGTTTGTATAAGGGGTGCGTGGGGTCCTTCACAATGCTGTTGGCTTTCCGGGTGCAGCGTGTAGTGTAAATGTCTGTAATGGCGGGAAGAGGGACCCCGATGATCTTCTCAGCTGACCTCACTATCCACTGCAGGGTCTTGTGATCTGAGATGGTGCAATTTCCAAACCAGGCAGTGATGCAGCTGCTCAGGATGCTCTCAATACTCTGTAGAATGTGGTTTGGATGGGCGTTGGGAGATGGACTTTTCTCAGCCTTCACAGAAAGTAGAGACGCTGCTGGGCTTTCTTGGCTATTGAACTCGTATTGAGGGACCAGGTGAGATTCTCCGCCAGGTGAACACCAAGAAATTTGGTGCTCTTAAGGATCTCAACGGAGGAGCTGTCAATGTTCAGGAGAGAGTGGTCGCTCCATGCTCTCCTGAAGTCATCAATCATCTCTTTTGTTTTGTTCACAATCAGAGACAGGTTGTTGGCTCTATACCAGTCTGGTAGCTGTTGCACCTCCTCTCTGCATGCTAACTCGTCGTTCTTGCTGATGAGACCCACCACGGTCGTGTCATCGGCGAACTTGATGATTTGATTCGAGCTGTATATTGCTGAACAGTCATGGGTCAGCAGAGTGAATAGCAGTAGACTGAGCACGTAGCCCTGGCTGCTCACGATCCGGACTGACTGAGGTCTTCCAGTCAGGAAGTCTAGGATCCAGTTGCAGAGGGAGGTGTTCAGGCCCAGCAGTTTCAGCTCTCCAATCAGGTGCTGAGGAATGATTGTATTGAATGCTGAACTGAAGTCTATAAACAACATTCAAACTTACGCGTCTTTTTTGCCCAGGTGGCTGAGGGCCAGGTGGAGGGTGATAGGCGATGGCGTCGTCTATTGAGCGGTTGGGACGATATTATTATTTAAATGGTGAAAGATTGCAGCGTGTTGTTGTGAAGAGGGACTTGGGAGTGCTTGTTCCTGAATCCAAAAAGTTGGCTTGCAGGTACAACAAGTTATTAAGAAGGCAGGTAGAATGTTCGCCTTCATTGCTAGAGCAATTGAATTCAAGAGCAGGGAGGTCATGCTGCAACTGGACAGGGTACTGGTGAGGCCGCACCTGGAGTACTGTGTGTAGTTCTGGTCTCCATACTTGAGGAAGGATATATTGGCTTTGGAGGCACTGCAGAGGAGGTTCACCAGGTTGATTCCAGAGATGAAGGGGTTAACCTGTGAGGAGAAATTGAGTCACCTGGGACTGTACTGTCTGGAATTCAGAAGAATGAATGGGGATCTTATAGAAACATACAAAATTTTGAAAGGGATAGATAAGATAGAAGTAGGAAAGTTGTTTCCATTGGTAGGTGAGACTAGGACTAGGGGACATTGCCTCAAGATTCAGGGGAGAAAATTTAGGACAGAGATGAGGAGAAACTGTTTTTCTCGGAGAGTGGTGAATCTGTGGAATTCTCTGCCCGGGGAAGTAGTTGAGGCTTCTTCACTAAATATATTTAAGATACAGTTAGATAGATCTTTACATAGTAGGGGAATTAAGGGTTATGGGGAAAAGGAGGGTAGATGGAGCTGAGTTTACGGACAGATCAGCCATGATCTTATTGAATGGTGGGGCAGCCTCGATGGTCTCAAATGGCGGGGATGGCCTACTCCTGCTCCTATTTCTTATGTTCTTATGTTCTTAATTATAGCTATCACCATCATCACAGTAGTTCTGGATACTGGTCATAACTTTAGCTAATACAGATTGTCATTTCACTCTTCAAGGAGGCAGAAGAAAGGAAATTATAGGCTAGTTAACCTAAGCTCAGTGGTTGGGAAGATGTTGGAGCTGTCTGTTAAGGATTTGGTTTCAGGGTACTTGGAAGCACATGATAAAATAGGCCATAGTCAGCATGGTTTTCCTTAAGGGAAAACCTTGCCTCACTAATCTGTTGGCATTCTTCAAAGAGATAACAAGCAGAGAGACAAAGGAGAATTGCTGGATGTTGTGTACTTGGATCTTCAGAAGGCCTTTGACAGGGTGTCACCCATGAGGCTGCTTAGCAAGGTAAGAGCACATGATATTACAGGAAACATACTAAAGTAACCCTCTCATCTTAGGCTTGTAATGTGTTAGCTATTACTGTGAATTCAACCTAACAGCAACATAACTTGACAATGCATGGCAATAACAATGAAAGAGGTGATTTCCATTAAACAAACACATCTAGGATAAATATGTTTTTGGCTATACACAAACATAAAAGCTTGAGTGTTCCTTCCAAAGGAAAACGAAGGAGTTGCTGTCTGAACATTGACACACCAAAGCAAATTTACCATTTGCCTGGAAACAATAATTCAAGCCACACCAGTATAAATTTAGATCGAAGTTGTATTGACAAAAAAATTTGAACTATAACAAACACAGTAATATCATATAATACAAAACAGAGAAAAGGACTATCATGTATTTCAATAAAAAATCTATATCGTGCACGTGGTTGTTGGAGCTCATTGTTGCATAGTCAATCCAATTTCCTTCACTTTGCTTTCTCACAACATGAAATGGTTTCACGCTGAAGAACTTGTCCTAGGAAACAAATATTCACACAACATCCAAGCAAAAGCGTCAAACTTTCTCCAATGTTGTCTGCTAACTACTTAACTAAAAATTATCTGCACATTCTCCATGAGGTCAATGTCAGTATGAGGTCTTTCCAACATGAGTATCTGTCCTTCCAAATGGGTTCTGTGAATGTTTCACTATGTTCTTCTCCAATGTTCATTGACCGCTTCCATTCTCCTCCGATTCCGTGCTCTTGCTAGAAAATCCCCCTTGTTCTCTTCCCATGCTCTCTCCAGAATGTTCCCAAGACAAATCCTTTTGGCTAATTCAACAAGCCTAACTTAAAAATCAACTGATTTTTTTATTTTAAATATCAAAAATGAAATACTTGATTGTATAATGTAATTAAAGGAACACCTATTGCATTTTGAGAAAATCTGCAGAAAATAAAATACCCACAGCATATTAATAAAATAAAGTACTAATCAAATATTAATAAAATGTCTTCACTAAGGAGGACATAAATAATCTTCCGGAAATAGTAGGGGATAGAGGGTCTAGTGAGCTGGAGGAACTGAGGGAAATACATGTTAGTAGGGAAGTGGTGTTAGGTAAATTGAAGGGCTTAAAGGCAGATAAAGCCCCAGGGCCAGATGGTCTGCATCCCAGAGCGCTTAAGGAAGTAGCCCAAGAAATAGTGGATGCAGTAGTCATAATTTTTCAAAACTCTTTAGATTCTGGATTAGTTCCTGAGGATTGGAGGGTGGCTAATGTAACCCCGCTTTTTAAAAACGGAGGGAGAGAGAAACCGGGGAATTATGGACCAGTAAGCCTGACAACTGTGGTGGGGAAAATGCTAGAGTCAGTTATCAAAGATGTGATAACAGCACATTTGGAAAGCGGTGAAATCATCGGACAAAGTCAGCATGGATTTGTGAAAGGAAAATCATGTCTGATGAACCTCATAGAATTTTCTGAGGATGTAACTAGTAGAGTGAATAGGGGAGAACCAGTGGATGTGGTATATTTGGATTTTCAAAAGGCTTTTGACAAGGTCCCACACAGGAGATTAGTGTGCAAACTTAAAGCACACAGTATTGGGGGTATAGTATTGATGCGGATAGAGAATTGGTTGGCAGACAGGAAGCAAGGAGTGGGAATAAATGGGACCTTTTCAGAATGGCAGGCAGTGACTAGTGGGGTACCGCAAGGCTCAGTGCTGGGACCCCAGTTGTTTACAGTATATATTAATGACTTAGACGAGGGAATTAAATGCAGCATCTCCAAGTTTGCGGATGACACGAAGCTGGGCGGCAATGTTGGCTGTGAGGAGGATGCTAAAAAGATGCAGGGTGACTTGGATAAGTTAGGTGAGTGGGCAAATTCATGGCAGATGTAACTTAATGTGGATAAATGCCAGGTTATCCACTTTGGTGGCAAGAACAGGAAAACAGATTATTATCTGAATGGTGGCCGATTAGGAAAAAGAGAGGTGCAACGAGACCTGGGTGTCATTATACACCAGTCATTGAAAGTGGGCATGCAGGTACAGCAGGTGGTGAAAAAGGCGAATGGTATGCTGGCATTCATAGCAAGAGGATTTGAGTACAGGAGCAGGGAGGTACTACTGCAGTTGCACAAGGCCTTGGTGAGACAACACCTGGATTATTGTGTGCAATTTTGGTCCCCTAATCTGGAGAAAGACATTCTTGCCATAGAGGGTGTACAAAGAAGGTTCACCAGATTGATTCCTGGTATGGCAGGGCTTTCATATGATGAAAGACTGGATCGACTAGGCTTGTACTCTCTGGGATTTAGAAGATTGAGGGGGGGATCTGACTGAAACGTATAAAATTCTAAAGGGATTGGACAGGCTAGATGCAGGAAGATTGTTCCCAATGTTGGGGAAGTTCAGAATGAGGGGTCACAGTTTGAGGATAAAGGGGAAGCCTTTTAGGACCGAGATTAGGAAAAACTTCTTCACACAGAGAGTGGTGAATCTGTGGAATTCTCTGCCACAGGAAACAGTTGAGGCCAGTTCATTGGCGATATTTAAGAGGGAGTTAAATATGGCCCTTGTGGCTAAAGGGATCAGGGGGTATGGAGAGAAGGCAGGTACAGGGTTCTGAGTTGGATGATCAGCCATGATCATACTGAATGGCGGTGCAGGCTCGAAGGGCCGAATGGCCTACTCCTGCACCTATTTTCTATATTTCTATATTTCTAAAGCATGGTCTTAAACCAGGGTATTACACTAGTAGGAATAGAACATTGGCTGATTGGCAGGAGGCAAAGAGTGGGAATAAAGGGAGCCTTCTCTGAATGCCCACTGGTACTAGTGGTGTTCCGCAGTGAACAATGTCAGGACTGTTTCTTTTAATGTTGTAGATCAATGATCTGGATGAAGGAATTGATAGCTTTGTGATCAAGTTTTCAGATGATATAAAAATAGGAGGGTGGGCAGGGAGCTGCAGAAGGATTTAGACAGATTAAGAGAATGAGTGTTGGGAAGTGTACGGTCATCCACTTTGTTAGAAGGAATAAAGTTGACTATTTTCTAAATGGGAAGAAAATTTAAAAATCTGAGGTGCAGACGGACTTGGGAGTTCTCGTGCAGGATTCCCTAGAGAATAATTTGCAGGTGCGTCAGTGGTGAGGAAGGCAATTGCATTGTCAGCATTCAATTTGAGAGGACCAGAATATAAAAGAAAGGATGTAATGCTGAGGCCTTATAATTGAATTGAATTGACTTTATTTCTTACATCCTTCACATATATTAGGAGTAAAAATCTTTACGTTACGTCTCCATCTAAATATGCAATCACAGTAATTTATAATAAATAGAACAGTCAATATAACATAGAAATACATTCAAATCAGCGTGAGTTAATCATTCTGATGGCCTGGTGGAAGAAGCTGTCCCGGAGCCTGTTGGTCCTGGCTTTTATTCTGCAGTACCATTTCCTGGATGGTAGCAGCTGGAATAGATTGTGGTTGGGATGACTCAGATGCCCAATGATCCTTCGGGCCCTTTTCTCACAAGTGTCTTTGTAAATAACCTGAATCGTGAGAAGTTCACAACTACAGATGCACTGGGCTGTCCGCACCAGTCTCTGCAGAATCCTACGATTAGAGGAGGTACAGTTCCCATACTAGGCAGTGATGCAGCCAGTCAGGATGCTCTCAATTGTGCCCCTGTAGAAAATTCTTAGGATCTGGGGGTCCATACCAAACTTCTTCAACCGTCTGAAGTGAAAGAGGCATTGTTGTTCCTTTTTCACTGCACAGCTGGTGTGTACAGACCACGCGAGATCCTCAGTGATGTGGATGCCGAGGAACTTAAAGCTGCTTACCCTCTCAACCTCAGATCCATTGACGTCAATAGTGGTTAGTCCGTCTCCATTCTTCCTGTAATTCACAACCAGCTCCTTTGTTTTTGCGACATTGAGAGAGAGGTTGTTTTCTTGACTCCACTGTGTCAGAGAGATTACTTCTTTCCTGTAGGCCGCCTCGTTATTGTATGAGATTAGGCCAACCAATGTAGTGTCATCTGCAAATTTAATTAGCAGATCGGAGCTGTGGGTGGCGACACAGTCATGAGTGTACAGGGAGTAAAGGAGGCACTGGTGTAGCATCAGATGGAGTATTGGGAGCAGCTTTGGGCCCTATGTAAGAAAGGATGTGCTGACATTGGAGAGGATTCAGAGGAGATTCTAAGAATGATTGCTGGAATGAAAGGCTTATGTTATGATGAGTAAATGACAGCTCTGGGCCTGTACTCACAAGAATTTTAAAGAATGAGGTAGGATCTCATTTGAATATATCAAATGTTGAAAAGCCTAGAAAGAGTGAATGTGGAGAGAATGCTTCCTATGGTGGGATGGTCTAAGACTAGAGGCAAAAGCCTCAGAATGGAGGGACATCTATTTTAACTGGAGGTGAGAAGGAATTTCTTTAGCCTGAGGGTGGTGAATCAATGGAATTCTTTGCCACAGGTGGCTGTGGAAGACAGGTTATTGGGTGTATTTAAGGCAGAGGTTGATAGATTCTTGATTAGTCAGGGTGTGAGAGGTTACAGAGAGAAGGCAGGAGAATGTGGTTGAGAGAAAAATGGATCTGCCGTGATGAAATGGTGGAGAAGAGTCAATGAGCCGAATAGCCTAATTTTGCTCCTGTCTTATGGTCCTTATCTGAATGTCTGAGCAATAGTCATTGAGGCAGCTCACCCTGCTCTTCTTGGACACTGGTATGCTTTATGCCTTTTGAGGCAGATGGGAACCTCTGACTGCAGTAATGAGAGGTTGAAGATGTCCTTAAACACGTCAGCCAGTTGGTTGGCACAAGTTTTCAGCATCTGGCCAGGCACATCTTCATCCTGATTTCTTGTGAAGGTTTATTGTTTTGAAGTATGTTCTGGCATAGGTCTTGGAGACAGAAGTGATAGAGTCACGAGATGCTGTGCGGAATCACACAGGTATAGTGTCATGCTCCATTTCAGAGTTGTGTACATCGGAGAGTGAAGAATTTATGCTGTTCAGTGTTACCTTCTAGGAAGGAATGACATACAAACCCTGCCACAGCATCTGGCTGTGTCTCTAACTTCACATTTTGTCTCTCACAATGGCCTTCCATAGGCCATAACTGTCACTATTACATGTCTGTGAGAGGTGCTTGAGTTTATGGACTAAGACAATTCTGCACCAGTCATTCCCACAGTGAGCAACTGTTGGTGATTTAACTGTCCCAATACACAACAGCACAAGACATAGGAGCAGAATTAGGCTATTCAGCCCATCGAGTCGTTTCTGCTATTCAATCATGGCTGATCCTGGATTTCATACACCTGCGTTATCGCGATATCCTTTGATGCCCTGACCAATCAGGAAACTATCACCTTCTGAATTAAATATACCCACAGAGGCTACATTCCCTTCTTGTACTGTGCATTAACAGTCTGTTCAGTGATAGTTTTTTTGTTTTCATTTCATATTGCACAACTCAGAACAATGTGACAATGTGAGAGCCAGATTTTGCAATTTGGGTCTGTTTACCAGGAGCATAGGTTTAGCACAAGGGATTGGATGAGGTCCCCTGTCATTCCTGGAGCATACTTGGATGAAGTCAGATTAAGTGCTCTCTGTATTAAAGATGAAGTGATCCATCACTTGGGGAAATTTGGACTGGGAACTCAGCATTATCACAGCAGTTCAACAGAAGTTTATCCAATAAATTAATCAGGCACTGTCCAAAGTCAGTCAAATGGGGCCATTATAGCAGGAACTATCAGAGGCAGAAGGTTTCTGCATGGTTACTTTGTCAGGAAATCCTGATTTCCCTTGGAGGCCTTTTCCAATGCAATCAGCTTTTATAATCTTTCAACTAAAACAAATGTCCCCACTATAATTACATAAAGCTGGAGAAACTATTTAACCTCAAATATAAGATTGCATGGAATATTGTTCCTGATAGCACAGGACAGTTAACATTTTAGTCCACGTGTATTCTGTAACTCTTTTGTTCTGGACACCAGTGACTACCAGGAATAGTCTGGTTGGCAAACTGGAATAGTCCGGTGACAGCATGGAGAGACAGCAGACAGCCAGGAAAGACTGGCACCAGGGGTGTCAGGATTGGCAGTCCGGGCACCAGCTCAGAAGAGCACCCACCTCTTGAAGCTTCTATTTCACACAGAGAAACATACCCTCGGGGTCCTCCGAGAGGGAGTGAGAATGATGGACCCAATCAGACGGATACAGTTAATTACAGGGAACGACTACGACCAAGAGCTAGGATAAGAGGCTCTGAGTGTCTAGTGTGTTGGTGTGGGAGAGCGTTTTTCAGCATTAAGGGTTTACGAGTCCACCAAGCAAAGTTGAGGTGCTATTCCATCCCAGCGGCTGAAGATGAGATTACTTCACCAAGCACAGATGATGTGGTCTTTTCAACCACTCATTCACAAGCCACAGTGATTCGCTCTGGAGAGAGTCATCATACTCCAGGTCAGATGAGAGATAACCCAGGTCAGGTTTCAGACCACAGTACCCAGGTAGATCCTTCGCATGATGGCGGTGGTGTGGGGGTAGAGAAGAAGAGGAAGGTCAAGTGGCAGCAATGGCAGATGAGAAGGCTTGGCGTGTGTTTGATGAGGATATCAGTATGATGTTGGAGAACACTCTCAGGGGAACATCAAAGAGAAAGTTGGAAGTGATGGGTGATATAATTTACGATGTTGGAAAGTATAGGTTTGGTTTGGTTGAGTTGAAGAAAGCAAAGCCTACGCAGCAACCAAGCAGGTGCCAGAAGGAGATTAGTAGGTTGAGGAGAGAGCTTAGATCATTGAGACAGAGGTGGAAGGTAACAAGTTAGGGTGACAAGCCAGGTCTTGCTGACCTCTGAGAGCATTTTCAAATAAAGTTAGCATCACTCCGTTGTGCAGAGTCACAACATAAAAAGAGAAAGAAGAGAGAGAAGGCAAGAAAGTTGTTCTTTGAGAACCCTCACGAATTCACAAAGAAACTGTTTGAACAAAGTAAGAGCGGGCAGCTTAACATCTCTCAACAAGAACTTGAGGATCACCTGGCAAGCACTTACTCTAACGAACAGCAGGAGGCTCCTTTGCTTGACATTTCAGGGCTTGTGAAGCCTACCGAGCCAGGAGTGAAGTTCGATTTGTCAGAACCCAAACTGGCAAAGTTGAATGGTTCGTCAGAAAGGCAAGGTCAGGCCAATGCCAGGACCTAATGGAGTGCCGTATAAGGTGTTCAAGAAGTGTGAACAGCTGAGGAAATACTTGAGATTGTTAAAGGTGGTGTGGAGACAAGGTGTTGTTCCTTTGTCGCGGAGTGAGGCTGAAGGAGTATATATCCCGAAGGAAGAGAATTCTCCTACATTGAATCAGTTCCGACCAATTTCACTGCTGAATGTAGAGGGGAAGATTATGTTTGGCATTCTGACAGAAAGAATATCTTCATTTTTGATAGGGAATGGATTAGTAAATACATCTGTGCAGAAGGCAGGAGTACCAGGCTTCCCAGGATGCCTTGAACATTCTAGTATGATATGGCATACGATCCAGGAGTCAAAAAGGTTGAGAAGAAATCTGACTGTAGTTTGGCTTGATTTGGCAAATGTGTACGGTTCTGTTCCCCATGTCCTGATTGAGTTTGCGATGGAATTCCTATGGATTCCTGCTAAGGTGAGGAACTTTGTTATGCAGTACTACAACAATTTCCGGATGAGCTTTTCCACTCAGCAGTCTACAACTAGGTGGCAGAGCTTGGATGTTGGGATCCCAATGGGATGTGCAATTTCACTCATCCTTTTTGTGTTAGCCATGGAGGTCATTGTGAGGGCTGCAGAATCAGTGGGACCAGGTGTCGCACTTGATGGCGGAGAGGAGTTACCACCAATACGAGCGTTCATGGATGATCTTACCCTTTTGGGTCCCAGCACGGAGGCAGTGGAAAATGTACTATCTAGACTCGAGGAGCTAATGGATTGGGGAAGAATGAATTTCAAGACCAAGAAGCAAAGCAGCCTTGTTCTCAGGAGAGGAAAGCTAGTTGACTTTCATTTCACCCTTTGTGGAGAGGAGATTCCATCCATTCAGGACCAACCAGTTAAGAGCCTTGGGCGATGGTACACAGAGGAGCTGAGAGACACCAAGAGGGTTCAAGAGACAGGAGAACAGATCAGCAGAGGTCTGATGTCTGTTGACAAGTGTGGCTTGCCTGGCAAGTTGAAGTTGTGGTGCTTGCAGTACGGACTGATGCCACGGATAATGTGGCTACTAACTGTCTATGAAGTGGCAATGTCCCATGCAGAGCAGCGTACGATCTGCTCCCAACACCTGCCAACCTCAGCACCTGGTATGAAGATAAGACAGACAGGTGTGCTGCTTGTGGCGAGAAGGGAACACTTCAACATATCTTGAGTGCATGCAGAGTCAATCTTTCCAGCGGCATGTACACCTGGAGACATGACAACGTTCTTAAAGTTGTAACAAGCGGTTGAGCAGAGAGTACTGCAGCACAACTTATCTCATGCCCCGTGCTGCACAGAACATTGCATATCATTTGCGAAAGAAGGCTCCAAGTCAAGGGTATACAGCGCAGGCTCACGATCAAGCATACTTTCTTCAGCCAATGATTGGTGTGTCAAGGCTGACCTGGATGGGAAAGGCAGTTTCCCGGAGCAAATAGCTTTCACCACATTGCGTCCAGGTATAGTCGTATGGTCTGACACTAGTAGAGAAGTGGTTATTGGTGAACTCACAGTCCCCTGGGAAGACAACATCGATGAAGCCCATGAGCGCAAGTTAACCAAGTATGCAGAATTAAGATCAGAGTGCAGAGACAGAGGATGGAAGGTCTCGTGCTATCCATTCGAAGTAGGCTGCCGTGGTTTATTGCATTCATTCTCCAGAAGTGGCTGCGTGACCTTGGCTTCACTAGAAGAGAGATCAAGTCAATCAGCAGGGCTGTAGCTGAGGCAGCAGAGAAAGGATCAGCATGGGTGTGGACCAAGTATGTCCAGAGGGGCCGATAGTCAGACAGTGTATACATCTTTTGTAAACCCTTCAGTAGTTGCATAGACACCTGAAGAGCAGACTGTCTGTTGGATGGAAGCACCCAACAACTCTGATGGAGGCAGATGCCAAGTTTTTAAACTCACCAGTGGGAGGTGGTGCTTTAGCACTGCTGGCCCACACCTTGAGGGAGTCTTGATCATAAGTGGGTCGAAACTTCTGAAGACAGGTGGCAGATCAACTGATGATCCCACTGGTGATAGCACAGGATAGTTAACATCTTAGTCCACGTGTATTCTGTAACTAAAAACATAGAAAACCTACAGCACAATACAGGCCCTTCGGTGCACAAAGTTGTGCCGAACATGTCCCTACCTTAGAAATTACTAGACTTCCCCATAGCCCTCTATTTTTCTAAGCTCCATGTACCTATCCAAAAGTCTCTTAAAAGACCTTATCGTATCCGCCTCCACCACCGTTGCTGGCAGCCCATTCCACACACTCACCACTTTAAGTAAAAAAAACTTACTCCTGACATCACCTCTGTACCTTATTCCCAGCATTTTAAACCTGTGTCCTCTTGTGGCAACCATTTCAGCCCTGGGAAAAAGCCTCTGACTATCCACACAATCAATGCCTCTCATCATCTTATACACCTCTATCAGGTCACCTCTCATTCTCCGTCATTCCAAGGAGAAAAGGCCGAATTTCTCAACCTGTTTTCATAAGGCATGCTCCCCAATCCAGGCAACATCCTTGTAAGTCTCCTCTGCACCCTTTCTATGGCTTCCACATCCTTCCTGTAGTGAGGCAACCAGAACTGAGCACAGTACTCCAAGTGGGGTCTGACCAGGGTCCTATATAGCTGCAATATTACCTCTCGGCTCCTAAATTCAATTAGATTAGATTATGAGGACTCGCAGCCCTCTTTTATTGTCATTTAGTAATGCATGCATTAAGAAATGATACGATATTCCTCTGGTGTGATATCACAGAAACACAGGACAGACCAAGACGGAAAAACTAACAAAAACCACATAATTATAACATATAGTTACAACAGTGCAACAATACCACAATTTGATGAAGAACAGGCCATGGTCACAGTAAAAAAAGTTCAAAGTCTCTCGTAAGTCCCATATCTCACGCAGACGGGAGAAGGAAGAAAACTCTCCCTGCCATGCCCGACCACAGTCCGACTCTGAGTCGTCCGAAAACTTCGAGCCTCAGATCAGCCTTCTGACACCGAGTACTGAGTACCACCTCTGCCGAATGCTTCGACCCCAGCCTCAGTCGCGAGCAGCAGGCAAAGCCGAGGATCTGGGGGCCTTCCCTCCGGAGATTCTTGATCGCACAGTAGCAGCGGCAGCGAACCGGGCATTTCAGAAGTTTTCTTCAGATGTTCCTCTGTGCTTCTCATGTCTGTCTCCATCAAATCAGAATTGTGCATGGCATCCTAATTACAAATATGATATCATTTCACTGGAGAGCTGCGCGCGCTGCGTCACGCTGCCATTCTCTCCTCCCGCCTAATTCCACGATTAATGAAGGCCAATATACCATATGCCTTCTTAACCACAGCGTCAACCTGCGTAGCTGCTTTGAGCATCCTCTGGACTTGGATCCCAAGATCCCTCTGACCCTCCACACTGCCAAGAGTCTTAGCATTAATACTATATTCTGCCATCAAATTTTGCCTACCAAAATCAACCACCTCACACTTATCGGGGTTGAACTCCATCTGCCATTTCTCAGCCCAGTTTTGCATCCTATCAATGTCCTGCTGTAACCTCTGAGAGCCCGCCACACTATTCACAACACCCCCAACCTTTCTTGTGGCTGATATTGTGAAGCAACAACTTGGCCTTTATATTCAGTTGACTGAACATTGCATTGGGCCTGACCACCATTTTCTAACAATATTACGACTGTTTTGTCTGTCCTATCTGATACTCCATTCACCTGATTCCCTCTGTGTCCCTAAACCCATCTCTGTGTCCTTGAACCCATCAGTCTAAGTTTTGGAAACACTCAGTGAATGATTAGCCAAAAGTTCTTTGAGGTAGAATCTAAAGAGCATTTTCTCATCTCAGTCTGAAATAAGACTTAGGAGCCAGCTGGCCCATCGAGCCTGCTCCACCATTCAATCATGGCTGACGGGCCCCAAACTGTTCACAATATTCAAGACGAGTCCTCACCAATGCCTTATAAAGCCTCACGTCCTTGCTGTTGTATACTAGAGCTCTTGAAATGAATGCTAACATGGCATTTGCCTTCTTCACTACCAACTCAACCTGCAAGTTGACCTTTAGGGTATTCTGCACAAGGACTCCCAAGTCCCTCTGCGTCTCAGATTCCTGGATTTTCTCTCTATTTAGAAAATAGTCCGCACATTTATTTCTACTACCAAAGTGCATGACCATGCATCTTTCAACGTTGTATTTCATTTACCACTTTCTTGCCCATTCTCCCAATCCGAGTCTTTCAGTATCCTACCCGATTCCTCAACACTACCTGCTCCTCCACCAATCTTCGTATCATCTGCAAACTTGGCAACAAAGCCATCTATTCCATCATCTAAATCATTTATATACAGCATAAAAAGAAATGGTCCCAACACCATCCCCTGCGAACACCACTAGTCACTGTCAGCCAACCACTTTTATACCTCCTACCAAACAGCCAATGCTCTAACCATGTTAGTAACTTTCCTGTTAATACCATGGGCTCTTAACTTGGTAAGCCACCTCACGTGAGGCACCTTGTCAAAGACCTTCTGAAAGTCCAAGTATACAACATCCACTGCATTCCCTTTATCTATCTTACTTGTAATCTCCTCAAAGAATTCCAACAGGTTCGTCAGGCATCATTTTCCTTGACGAAGACGATGCTGACTTTGTAATATCTTGTCCTGTGTCACCAAGTACTCCATCACTTCATCCTTAACAGTTGATTCTAACATCTGAGGTCAGGCTAACTGGTCTATAATTTCCTTCCTGCTGCCTTCCTCTTTTCTTAAAGAGTGGAGTAACATTTGCAATTTTCCAGTCCTACGGCATGATGCCGGAGTCCAATGATTTTTAATGCCACCATAATCTTTTAACGCTACCTCTTTCAGAACCCTAGGGTGCAGTTCCTCTGGTCCAGGTGACTTATAGGTGTTTCAGCTTTTTGAGCACCTTCTTCCTTGTAACAGTAACTGCACCAACTTGTCTTCCTTCACACACTACAACATCAGGCATACTGCTAGAGTTTTCCACAGGGAAGACTGATGCAAAATACTTGTTTAGTTCATCGGCCATCTTCTTGTCCCCCGTTATTATTTCTCCTGCCTCATGTCCTAGTGGTCCTATATCTACTCTCATTTGTCTTTTATTTTTAACATACTTGAAAAAAAACTTATATGATCTACTTTGCTGTCATTTGCTACCTTGGTTTCATATTTCATCTTTCCCTAGTGATTTTTTTAGTTGCTCTCTGTAGGTTTTCGAAAACTTCCCATTTCTCTATCTTCCTACTTATTTTCGCTTTGTTGTATGCACTTTCTTTTGCTTTTACAATAGCTTTGACTTCCCTTGTCAGCCACAGTTGTACTGTTTTACCATTTGAGTATTTCTTCATTTTTGGAATACATGTTCTGCACCTTCCTCATTTTTCTCAGAAACTCACGCCAGTAGCTCTTTCCAAATTACTTTGGCCAACCCTTCTCTCATACCACTGTAATATCCCTTACTCCACTGAAATACTGCTACATCAGACTTCACTTTCTCCCTATCTAATTTCAAGTTGAACTAAATCATTGTGATCACTGGTTCCTAAGGGTTCTTTTACCTTAAGCTCCCTAATCGCCTCTGGTTCATTACATAATACCCAATACATTATAGTTGATCCCCTGGTAAGCTCAATAACAAACTGCGCTGTAAAAATCTATCTCTTAGGCATTCAACAAACTCACTCTCTTGAGATCCATTACCAACTTGATTTTCCCAATTGACCTGCATGTTAAAATCTCCCATGACTGCCATAACATTGCCTTTTTGACTCACCTTTTCTATTTTCTGTTGCAAACTGTCGTCCACCTCCCAGCCACTGTTGGGAGGCCTATACATAACTGCCATCAACGTCTTTTTACCCTTGCAGTTTTTTTACTCAACCCACAAAGATTCAACATCTTCTGATTCTATGTCACATCTTTGACAGCAGATGAGGTAAGAACAGTGAGTGGTGCAGCTAGTGTACTGTAATTTCTGCTGAAGTGGCGATAGAAGTTAGCAAAGCCTAAGAAGCGTTTCAGTGTTGGGACCATTCGATCACCGCCTTGACCTTATGTTGGTCCATCTGAATGGAACTGCCTGAAATTACATACCCCAGGAAGGAGATAGTATTGCGATGAAAGTCACATTTCTCAGCCTTCACAAAGAGCTGGTTCTCCAGAAGGCGCTGGAGAACTCTAAGGATGTGACCTGTGTGTTCAGCAAGAGACATAGAAAAAAATCAACATGTCGTTGCGATACACAAAAACAGATTGGTTCAGCATGTCCCTGAGAACGTCATTTACCAGGGCTTGGAAGATGGCGGGGAAGTTGGTGAGACTGAATGGCATGACCAGATACTCATGATGGCCTGAGGTGGTGTTGAAGGCTGTCTTCCACTTGTCCCCTTCGTGGATGCAGACAAGATGGTAGGCGTTACGGAGATCAAGCTTGGTGAAAACTGAGGTTCCTTGCAGTAGTTCAAATGCTGAGGTCATGAGCAGAAGAGGGTAACAGTTCTTAACAGTGACTTCATTCAGTCCACGGTGTTACGTACCCCGTAACTGGGTTGCCAAACCAGCGGAAATGGACCACTTAGTTGGAGTCTAGATTACTGGAACTAAGGAAGTTTTTATTAAAGAAATAAGTAACACAGTATTCTAATAGTAAGGATATAAATGCAACAGGTTAGCAATGATAAAACACGCATGTACACAGAACTAGGATAATAGGAATCAATCAAGCTCTATCGCAGTCTAGGGGTAAATGATCAGTTTCAAGTGACGCAGAGTTCAGTTCAGCTGAATACAGTTCGTAGAAATCGCTGTTGTGCCGTTGGAGAGAGAGAGAGAGAGAGGGAGAGGGAGAGAGAGAGAGAGAGAGAGAGAGAGAGAGAGAGAGAGAGAGAGAGAGAGAGAGAGAGAGAGAGAGAGAGAGAGAGAGAGAGAGAGAGAGAGAGAGAGAGAGAGAGAGAGAGAGAGAGAGAGCGCGCGAGCGAATGACGATATTCAAATCGGATTCAAGCAGACCTTTGATATTCCTCGCAGTTAGCTTTCGGGCGAGCCCTTTGTAATGTCTTCTGAGGTCACCGACTGTGACCCCTCCATTCCGGATACAATCGTTCTTCTGCGGTGAACCCGGCACCCAGGCAGGGGTGGACACACACACCAGGTTCCCGCCGATCATACCTTTCCACCCTGTGCGTCTATGGTCGGTCCCGCGACCAGACCTCCAAAAACTCCCACTAACTTGTGGAGGGGCACACCGCACTTCCAGGGTCTCGTTACCTCGTGATCTCGTGGTGTCGTGGTGTGTCTTGCCTTAGCGAACTTGTTCCTTTTATCCCCCGCTGGGGTATCGCCTGTCTGTCAAACTTCACACGGTTCAGGTTCAAAGCAACCAGTCTGACAATACTCGGAACTGTGTCTCTTTTCGTTATTCTCTCTCATCTCCCATTAACATTAATGAATGTTTCCCCATTGTCTCTCTTATCCTTCTCATCGGCATCAATCTTCTGATAACTTGGTCTTTTGTCACAATGGTAATCAATGCATGGATGCAAGGAGCCGTCCTTCTTTTCAACAAAGAAAAACCCAGCAGCAGCAGGGGAGGAGGATGGCCGGATGATGCCTGCAGCCACAGACTCTTGAATGTACTTACCCATGGCTTCTGTTTCAGGTACAGACGGGGAATACAGGTCGCCCCTGGGGGGAGATGTGCCAGGTAAGAGGTCAATGGGGTAATCATATGGGCGATGAAGCTGTAGGGAAGTGGCCCGGGACTTGCTGAAAACAGCCTTGAGGTCCATGTATGACACTAAGGATGACACTAAGGACCAGAAATTCCTTGGGGGGGGATCTGCGCTTGGAGACAAGGGGATCTGAGCATGGAGTGACAAAATGGGCTCCAGCCTACAATCTTGCGACTGAGCCAGTCAGTGCAGGTGTTGTGTTTAACTAACCAGGGATGTCCCAGGACAATGGGAGCTTGAGGAGAATCAATAACATAAAGGGTTAACTGTTCATGATGGTTGCTGGATAAACTGAGACTCACTGGGGCCGTGACCAGGGTGATGTTAGCTAGTCTCTGACCGCCCAAGGCGTTGGCCACCACTGGTGATTGGAGAGCAGACATGGGTAATCCCCACTGGGCAGCCAGCCGGAATCGATAAAACACCCCTCCGCACCAGAATCAACCAAGATGGAGACTGCTGGTGGGTGGACGCTCCACTCCAGAGAAGCAGGTACGAGAGTGAGTGGTATCGAGGAGGGCCAGCCAGGGGTCACGCTCACCAGTACTCCTCGTCCTACTGGTGAGCGCTTGGCTTTTACTGGGCAGGTGGAGATTAAGTGGTCTGGTTGGCCACAGTACAGACAGGAGCGGGTGCTGATTCTCCTTTGTCTTTCAGTGGGCATCAGGCGGGTACAGTCAACATGCATAGCTTCGGGCTCTGGAACAGGAATTGTAGATGGGAGCAAATGTCAGGGCAATGTAGACTGATGAGGAGGTTGGAACTCACCGTATGCCCTCAGGGACCCTCTGAAACTCCTCCCTGCGGCACCGTTGAAGGCGAACATCAATATGGATGGCCAAATCCACCAGGGCTTCAAAGGTGGCAGGAAGGTCCTGGGTGACCAGCTCATCTTTGATGTCTTTGGAGAGGCTGATCAGGAAGGTGTCATACTGTGCCTCCGAGTTCCAGCCGCTGGAGGTGGCTAGGGACTGGATCTCTATGGCGTAACCTGCACCCTTGGTGCATGTGCAGCATTTCACGGGTAGCCTCTCTCCCATATTTGGAGCGATCAAACATGTTTCTTATCTCCTCAGAAAATAACTGAAAACTACTGCAGAAAGGGGAGCCTGCCTCCCAGACGGCTGTTTCCCATTCTCTTGCCCGACCGGACAGTTGGGTGATGACATCGGCTACCTTGACTCGATCAGTTGGAATGGTTGTTGGTTGTAATTCAGAAATGAGGGTGCACTGGGAAAGAAAAAAGCAGCAGGTACCAGGATCACCTGAGTACTTTTCTGGAGGAGGCAGACGGGGCTCTTGGACAGGAGGAGTGAGCGAGAATACGGAGGGCGGGGCAGAAGACGCAGTCGCAGAATGTTAATGGGTGCTCTGGGACAGCTGGAGTGACTGAGTCTGAGCCACAAGATCGGCTACATTGGCAGAAAGCGACTCCACTGCCCTGAACACGGAGTCCAGTTGGTTCTGGTGTCTCACCAGCATCACTCCCTGTTGTTCCAGGGCAGTTCTCAGATGACCGGGGTCTGCTGGATCCATTCTGGCCAGATTGTACTGTCAGGGCACTGAAGCAGGGATCCAATCGCAGACCCAGTTGTGCGCACAATGATATTGAGTAACAAATCCCGAGGTGCAAACAAAGTGGGCGTCAAAGTTCAGGCAGAGATCAAAACATCCAGAGTAAACCAAAATTGGGAAACAGGCAGAGTTGATATTCAAATGGACAGAGTACAGATACAAATGCTGGAAAAGCTCAGGAAAATTCACTGGCACAATCTGGCAACAAATAGGTGAAAACACAGGACTGAAATACACTGAGCAATAAACAGAGAGGCAGATGATAGGTGGAGCACAATGAGACACAGGTGGCAGCAATACAGGTAATAATGAGAAACAGATGAGAGACGGAGTACTCAGTAATACAGGGGCTGGAGTAGAGCAGGAGTGGGGACAGGACCACATGGCAATACAAAACCGCAGACTAACAGCTAGGGGGAAAACACGCAAAAAGACAAGAGTTCATCTGGAGGTACTGACACTCAGTCAGTTTGGATTGGCAACATAATCTCCCCCACATTCTCTATTAGCACAGGTGCATGACAAGGTTGTGTGCTTAGCTCCTGGTCTACTCACATAACACTCATGACTGTGTGGCCATGCAAATACAAAGTTCCAATGCTATATTAAAGTTTGCTGATGATACTACTGTCATAGCCCGAATTAATGGTGGTGATGAATCAGCATATAGGAGGGAGATTGAAACCACAGCAACAACCTGTTACTCAATGTCAACAAGACCAATTATTGATTTCAGGAGCAGGAAACCAAAGGTCCATGAATCCTTATTGGAGGATCAGAGGTGGAGAGGGTCAGCAACTTTAAATTGCTTGGTTTTATCATTTCGGAGGACATGTCCTCAGCTCAGCATGTAAGCACGGCAGCAGTTCTTCTTTTTCAGGAGTTTGTTATGTCTCAGCATGACAAACTTCTATAGATGTTTGGTAGATAGTATATTGACTGACTGCATCACAGCCTCATATGGAAACACCAATCCTTGAAAGGAAAATCCTACAGAAAGTAGTGGATATAGCCTTGTCCATCATGGGTATATCCCTCACCACAATTGAGCACATCTATAAGAAGCATTGTCGCAGGAAAGCAGCAGCCATCATCAGTGACCCCCAGCATCCAGGACACGGTCTCTCCTCACTGCCGCCACCAGGAATAACTGGTTCAGGAACAGTTATTACCTTTCAACCACCGGGATCTTGAACCGAAGGGGATGCCTTCACTTGCCCCATCATTGAAATGTACCCACAACCTATAGACTCACTTTCAAGGACTCTATCTCATGTTCACAATATTTATTGTTCACTTATTTATTATTATTATTTCTTTCTTTTTGTATTTGCAGTTTGTCTCTTTTGCACGCTGATTGAACACTCAAGTTGGCGCATGCTTTCATTAAGTCTCTTATGGTTATTATTCAATTATGGGTTTATTGAGTATGCTCACAAGAAAATGAATTTCAGGGTAGTATATGGTGATATATACTTTAATAATAAATTTACTTTGAAGTTAAATACAAACATACCATACACCTTCTTTACCACCTTATCAACATGTGTAAGTTTGTTTTCTTAAGATATACTGGGTTCAGTACAAACTGAAGAAGAATATTATAAAACTTTATCAGGCACTTTTACTGTAGCAAATAATCCCAAGGAGCATTATCAGATAAAGTGTCCTGAAGCACATAAAGGTGGGTATATCAGCGGGGCTTGACCAAGTGTATACTAGGACGTTGTGAGAAGATTGCTGGGGCTTTGGCAGAGATGATTTTATATCTTTATTAACATGAATGAGGTATTGGAAGACTGCATGTTGTGTTTTTACTTAAAAGTCTGCAAGGACAATTTACGGAGTTACAGGTTGGTGAGCCTAACATTAGCAGTGGTTAAGTTTCTGGAGTGCGTTCTAAGAGACAGGATCCAGCTGCACTGGAAAGGCAAGGACTGATGAGGTATAGCCAACATTGCTTTGAACATGGAAAATCATGTCTCATGGATTTGATTGTGTATTCGAACATGAGACAAAGAGGACTGATTAGGGCAGGGTGGTAGACATTGAGCACATAACCCTTATAAGGTACTTTAACAAGTTCCTGCGTAATAGGCTGATTCAGAAGGTTAGATCATATGGGATCTAGAGGATGCTAGCGAACAGGATACAAATTAGCTTGGTAGAAGAAGCCAGAGGTTGATAGTGGAGTGTTGATTTTCCAGATTGCTGTTGATATGGGCAAAATGCAGACAAATGGCCAAATGAAAGTAAGTAGGACCAGATCAGAAAGCCACCTTGGTTTTCATTATGTGCAGGTCTTATCATTGCACTATAGGATAGCTGGGATTAGGGAAGAGAGAGTGCAGAGAAGATTTACAAGGGTGTTGCCAGGACTGAAAAACTTGAGTTATAAGATACTGGAGATGTTGGGATTTTTTTTTGAAGTGAAGGAGGCTGAGAGGTGACATTATAGAAGTTTATTACAACTAGATAGCACGGATAGTCACAGTCTTTTTTCCCATGGTAGGTATGCCTAAAACGAGAGGGCATAGATTTAAGGTGATAGGGTTAAGATTTAAAGATATGAGGGGAAATTTTTTCACGGAGAGGGTAATGTTGGTACGTGGAACAAGGAGCCAGAGGAAGTGGAGGAGGTAGCTGATATTTCAGTCTGTCAAAGAGGTTTGTCATGTACAAAGTTAGAAAATGTTTCGAGCAGGGATTCCCAACCTGGGGTCCATTGAAGACCCCTCTGTTGAAGATAGAAGTCCATGGCATACAAAAGGTTGGGAACCCCTCATTTAAAGGGATCTGGGCCAAATGTAGACACATGGGAGTAACTTAGATGGACACCTTGATTGTCATGGATGAATTAGGATGAGGAGCCTATTTCCGTGCTGCATAAAATCTGTAAACTTATGACTCCGAAATGAGATCAGAATCAGTATTAACATCACTGGGAGATGTTGTGAAATTTGTTGTTATGTAGCAGCAGTATGTTACAATACATAAAAATAAAAGCTATAAGTTATAATGAATTTTATATATATATATTTAAATAAGTAGTGCAGTGAAAAGAGAGAGAAAATAAATAGTGTTCATGGGTTCACTGTCCATTCAGAAATCTGATGGTGGAGGGGAAGAAGGTATTTCTGAAATGCTGAGTGCATGTACTTAGGCTCCTGTATGTCCTCTCTGATGTAGCATCGAGACGAGGGCATGTCCTGGGTGATGGGGCTCCTTAATGATGGATGCCACCTTTTCTAGGTGTACTCAACACTAAGGAGGCTAGTGCTCATGATGGAGCTGGCTGAGTTTACAATGTTCTCCAGCTTTTTCCAATCCTGTGCAGTGGCCAGACAGTGATGAAGCCAGTTGGAATACTCCTCACAGTGCATCTGTAGTGACAAAAAGATGACCCACACAGATTATGGTCTCCTGATGAGAATCTCAAGGCTCCAGTTGCAGAGAGAGGTACAGAAGCCCAGGTTTTGGGGTTTGTTCATTAGAACAGAAGGTATGACTGTGTTAAACACTGAGCTATAATCAATAAACAGTAGTCTGATGTAATTATTACTATTGTCCAGGTGATCCAAGGCCAAGTGGAGAGCCAGTGAAATTGCATCCAATATAGACTTACTGTGGTGATAGGCAAATTGTAATGGTTCCAGGTTCCTGCTTAGGCAGGGTTTATTTTTAGTCATGACCAACCTCTCAAAGCACTTTTCATCACAGTAAATGTGAGTGTCACTGGGCAATAGTTGTTGGGGTGACTCACCTGCTTTTCAAGTGGTAAGATTGTCGCATTTTGAAGCAGGTGAGAACATTTGACTGCAGAATTGAAAATGTTCTTGAATACTCCCAGCAGTTGGTTGACACAGATTTTCAGAGTCCTACCAAGTACACTACCAAGGCTTGACATTTTGATAGCGCTTATCTTCTTGAAAGATGATCTGACATCGGCTTCCAAGACGGAGATCACAGAGTCACCAGAAACTGCAGGGCCTCGACAGGGATAGTTTCATTCTCACTTTAAAACCGTGCATAAGAGTTGTCGAGTTCATCTGGGACTGAAGATTCACAGCCACTCATGATGTTAGGTTTTGCTTTGTAGAAAATAGTGGCCTGCAAACACTGCCAGAGCTGATGTGCATCTAATTCTATCTCTAACAACAATCAGAATTGTTGTTTTGCTTTTAACGTAGCCTTTTGTAGGTCGTACCTGGACCTCTTGTATAATTCTGGATTACTGGGCTTCAATGCCACAGGTCTAACCTGCAGAAGACTACAAATGTCCTGGTACATCCGTGGCTTTTGGTAGATTATTTCCAGTATGTTTTCAAAGGCATACACTTATCCACACTTGTAAGTTATGCAAAAAAAACTAATAAAAAGTATTGAGGTAGTGCTCATTGGTTCAATGTCCTTTTGAGAGTTGGATGGCAGTGGGGAAAGAAGCTGAATGTTTGCCTTCAGGCTTCTGTACCTCATTCCTGATGGTAACAGTGTGAAGAGGGCGTGTCCTGGGTGGTGGGGACCCTAAATGATGGATGCCGTCTTCTAAGGCACTGCTTCTTAAAGATGTCTTGGTTACTACAGAGGTCAGTACCCATGATGGAGCTGACAAATTTTACAAGTTTCTGCAGCTTATTTTGACCTTGTGCAGTAGCCACTCCTTACCAATGGTGATACAGCCAGTCAGAGTGCTTTCCATAGTAGATTTGTAGAAGTTTTCAAGTGATTTTGCTGACAAACCAAATCTCCTCAAACTTCTAATGAAATATAGCCGCTGTCTTGCCTTCTTTATGCATAAATATGTGGCAACACACAAAAAATGCTGGTAGAATGCAGCAGGCCAGGCAGCATCTATAGGAAGAGGTACAGTCGATGTTTCGGGCTGAGACCCTTCGTCAGGATTAACTGAAAGAAGAGATAGTAAGAGATTTGAAAGTGGGAGGGGAAGGGGGAGATCTGAAATGATAGGAGAAGACAGGAGAGGAGGGGTGGATCTAAGAGCTGCAGAAGGGAGAGGATCATGGGATGGGAAGCCTGGGGAGAAAGAGAAGAAGGGAAGGGAGCCCAGAGGGTGGAGAGCAGGCAAGGAGTTATAGTGAGAGGGACAGAGAGAGAAACAAAAAGGGGGGGGAAATAAAAAATATATAAAAATATATTAAATAAATAAATAAGGGATGGGTGTGACGGGCAGGAGGAGCATTAATGGAAGTTAGAGAAGTCAATATTCATGCCATCAGGTTGGAAGCTACCCAGATGGAATATAAGGTATTGTTCCTCCAACCTGAGTGTGGTTTCATCTTGACAGTAGAGACGGCCGTGGATAGACATACCAGAATGGGAATAGGATGTGGAATTAAAATGTGTGGCCACTGGGAGATCTTGCTTTCTCTGGCATAGGTATTCAGCGACACGGTCTCCCAGTCTGCATCGGGTCTCGCCAATATACAGAAGGCCACATCGGGAGCACCGGATGCAGTCTATCACCCCAGCCGACTCACAGGTGAAGTTTCACCTCAACTGGAAGGACTGTCTGGGGCCCTGAATGGTGGTGAGGGAGGAAGTGTAAGGACATGTGTAGCAGTTGTTCCGCTTACAAGGATATGTGCCGGGAGGGGGATCGGTGGGAAGGGATGGGGGGGGACGAATAGACAAGGGAGTCGCGTAGGGAGCAATCCCTGCGGAAAGCCGGGGGGGGCGGGAGATGTGCTTGGTGGTGGGATCATGTTGGAGGTGGCGGAAGTTACGAGAATTATATGTTGGATCTAGAGGCTAGTGGGGTGGTAGGTGAGGACAAGGAGAACCCTATTCCTAGTGGGGTGGCGGGAGGATGGAGTGGGAGCAGATATGTGTGAATTAGTGGAGGTGTGTTTGAGAGCAGAGTTTATGGTGGAGGAAAGGAAGCCTCTTTCTTTAAAAAAGGAAGACATCTCCTTCGTCCTGGAATGAAAAGCCTCATCCTGAGAGCAGATGCGGCGGAGACGGACGAATTGCGAAAAGGGGATGGCATTTTTACAAGAGACATGGTGGGAAAGGGAATAGTCCAGGTAGCTGTGAGAGTCCGTAGGGTTATAGTAGGCATCAGTAGATAAGCTGTCTCCAGAGATAGAGACAGAAAGATCAAGAAAGGGGAGGGAGGTGTCAGAAATGGACCAGGTAAACTTGACCAGGTAAAATGGACCAGGTGACTTCATTAACTTTGCCTCCAACTTTCACCCTGCCCTCAAGTTTACCTGGTCCATTTCCGACAATGCCTTCCTGACATTCCTGATATTGGCCCAAGGTGGAATGTACACCAATACCAGGATGATGGTGGAACTCTCTCTCAGCAGATAAAAAGGGTAACACTTGATAGCTAAATGTTCCAGGTCGGGTGAGCAGTTCAGAGACAGAACCACCATGCTTGTGCACCACAATGAATTAATTATAAAGCATACTCCACCTCCTCTGCCTTTAAAAGACCATGCTGTCTTGTCTTTGTGGATTGACTTACAGTATCTTAACAGATACAGGGGCAGGTGAACAAAATTTGATTCAAGGTGGTAAAACTTTAGGTGCATCTTAAAGAAGGAAAGAAGGATTATGAGGTTTAGGAAGGGAATTCCTGAGTCCAAGGCTTGGATAATGAAGTGATCCATCTCAAAAATATAAAATCACCACAAATAGAGCATAGAGATTGTGAAAAGTTACCTGGCTGGGTGGTGCTTGAAGAATTCCTCCAAATATCAAAGTTGGACACACGCCACTCACACTTAAGTTGAAGTAGCTCCTCACATCTTTTCAGTTTTCTTAAATACTTTAGTTAAGTACCTCCTCCCTCATAAAATCTATTTCCACCTCACTTAAGTTGTGTTCCTGTAGCATGTTTGCCCTTCTCCCCTTCAGATTCATGTATTGCAATGCTCTCTCGAACAGCTGTAAGTGTAGAACTAGGTGACCATACGGTACAGTAGAGACCCTGCAGCCTGCCAGAACTGCAATCTCTGACAAGAAATTTCCTGTTCTAGGTTTCAGCTCATCCAATCAATGATCCCACATGTGAATATCCACTGATTCCCATTTATCACTACCTTTAATGTGCAGCGTCCTGTGCCTCAGAATTAAAATTCTTATGACTTTGTTGTTCCATCCCATGGGTTGTGATTTTCTCTCTCAAAGAACTGCACAATCCCAGCTCTCCCCAACTTCCCTGTTCTTGTGACCCACTCCTCTACCTATTTGTTCTCCCTGCATCTCCCTGCAGCTATTTTTCCATTACCTGGAACTTCCACAATCCTTTCCCTTTCCTTGCACTCTTTATTTCCCTTTAAAATTTGGTTAACTTTTGGTCACTCTTGTTATTCTAACTTGACATCTATATATGCATCCAACTCTTGACAATCTTGTTAACGTTGGAATATAATGTAAAGAAAATTGTTTTCAAAATCTAATTTACTACATGACGATACGTTTTATGCAGCATGTAGGAAATGGAACAAACTTTCTAAACATTTTCCCAGTGAGAGGAGATTATTTTGCCTCCTCTTTGGCCTTATTATATGAATAATTTGTTATTGCTTTTCTGGCCACAAGAGATTTGACCTTCCTCAATTTTATCAAACTGCCAACTCCAAATACTTAGTAAACATTTTGCTCCATATTTTGCTTCTAATAACCTTCAGCTGTTGGTGATTAACATTTTGTCCTGCAAATTGTTCTTAGTACTAAATATGTGTTCTTGATATCATCGAGAAACCCTGTAGGTCCTTCTAGTGCCACAGAGTTACACAACATTGGCTCAGATCCTTCAGCTCTCCTGGTCTGTGTCACCCATGCCTATCTATACTGATCCCACTTGCCTGACATCTGTAGTGGGGACGTTATGTCCTTATTTTGAAATGCTGCTAGCTCTTCCCATCTGTTGCTCTGGCAGCTGCAACTGAGCAAAACAAGCTCTCAATTGAATAAAAACATTTTAAACACACCCTACCACAGTTACACACTGGAGTCTGTCTTCACCAGACACATACATTGCAGTCTCTCCCACCGCAGTTACACACTGGAATCTGTCTTCACCATAGGCATACATTGCTGTTTCTCTGCACCACAGGCACACACTACAGTCTGTCCCCACAACACACACACACTCAGTCTGTCCCCACAACACACACACCCTACAGTCTGTCCCCACACACACACACAACAATCTGTCCCCACAACACACACACACACACACACTACAATCTGTCCCCACAACACACACACACACTAGTCTGTCCGACAACACACATACACTATAGTCTGTCCCCAAACACACACACTACAGTCTGTCCCCACAACACACACATTACACTCTGTCCCCACAACACACACACACTACAGTCTGTCCCCACAACACACACACTACAGTCTGTCCCACAACACACACACTACAGTCTATCTAACACACACTACAGTCTATCCCAACACACACACTGCAGTCTGTCCCCACAAAACACACACTACAGTCTGTCCCCACAACACACACATTACACTCTGTCCCCACAACACACACACTAGTCTGTCCGAGAACACACATACACTACAGTCTGTCCCCACAACACACACACTACAGTCTGTCCCACAACACACACACTACAGTCTATCTCACAACACACACTACAGTCTATCCCAACACACACACTGCAGTCTGTCCCCACAACACACACACTACAGTCTGTCCCCACATCACATGCACTACAGTCTGTCCCCACATCACACGCACTACAGTATGTCCCCACAACACACACACTATAGTCTGTCCCACAACACACACACTACAGTCTGTCCCATAAAACACACACACTACAGTCTGCCCTACAACACACACACACTCAGTCTGTCCTACAACACATACACTACAGTCTGTCCCACAACACACAAACACACACACACACTCAGTCTGTCCCACAACACACACTCAGCCTGCCCCACAACACACACACACTACAGTCTGTCCCACAACACACACACAGTCTGCTCCACAACACACACACACACACTCAGTCTGTCCCCACAACACACACACACCACAGTCTGTCCCCACATCACACACACTACAGTCTGTCCCACAACACACAGACACACACACACTCAGTTTGCCCCACAACACACACACTACAGTCTGTCCCACAACACACACCCAGTCTACCCCACAACACGCACAAACTACAGTCTGTCCCACAACACACACACACACTCAGTCCGCCCCACAACACACACACTACAGTCTTTCCCCACATCACACGCACTACAGTGTGTCCCCACTACACACACACACTACAGTTGATCCCACAACATACACACTACAGTCTGCCCCACTAAACACACAGACTACAGTCTGTTCAACACACACACACACACACACACACTCAGTCTGCCCCACAACACACACTACAGTCTGTCCCCACAACACAATCAGTCAGTCAATCTGTCACACAACACACTCACTCAGTCAGTCTGCCCCACAACACACGCACTACAGTCCGTCCCACAACACACACAGTACAGTCTATCCAACACACACACACACACACACTCAGTCTGCCCCATAACACACACACACTACAGTCTGCCCCACAACACACACACTACAGTCTGCTCCACAACACACACACAGTATAGTCTGTCGCCACAACACACACAGTCAGTCTGCCCCACAACACACACACTCAGTCAGTCTGTCCCCACAACACACACACACCACAGTCTGTCCCCACATCACACGCACTACAGTCTGTCCCACAACACACCGACACACTCAGTCCGCCCCACAACACACACACACTTAGTCTGCCTCACAACACACACACACTACAGTCTGTCCCACAACACACACACACTACAGTCTGCCCCACAACACACACACACTCAGTCTGTCCCACAACACACACTCTACAGTTTGTCCCACAACACACACACACACACACACTCAGTCTGCCCCATAACACACACACACTACAGTCTGCCCCACAACACACACACTACGGTCTGTCCCACAACACACACACTACAGTCTGTCCCACAACACATACACACTGAGTCTGCCCCACAACACACACACAGTGCAGTCTGTCCCCACAACACACAGTCAGTCTGCCCCACAACACACACACTCAGTCAGTCTGTCCCAAAACACACACACAGTACAGTCTGTCCCCACAACACACACAGTCAGTCTGCCCCACAACACACACACTCAGTCTGTCCCACAACACATACACACTGAGTCTGACCCACAACACACACAGTACAGTCTGTCCCCACAGCACACACACACACTACAGTCTGCCCCCCAACACACACACTACAGTCTGTCCCACAACACACACACTACAGTCTGTCCCCACAACACACACAGTCAGTCTGCCCCACAACACACTCACTCAGTCAGTCTGTCCCACAACACACACACTCGGTCAGTCTGTCCCCACAACACACACACAGTACAGTCCGTCCCCACAACACACACAGTCAGTCTGCCCCACAACACACACACACTATAGTCTGTCCCACAACGCACACACTACAGTCTGTCTCCACAACACACACAGTACAGTCTGTCCCCACAACACACACAGTCAGTCTGCCCCACAACACACACACTCAGTCAGTCTGTCCCCACAACACACACACACTACAGTTTGCCCCACAACACACACACTACAGTCTGTCCCACAACACACACACTACAGTCTGTCCCACAACACATACACACTGAGTCTGCCCCACAACACACACACAGTACAGTCCGTCCCCACAACACACACAGTCAGTCTGCCCCACAACACACACACACTACAGTCTGTCCCACAACACACACACTACAGTCTGTCTCCACAACACACACAGTACAGTCTGTCCCCACAACACACACAGTCAGTCTGCCCCACAACACACACACTCTGTCCCACAACACATACACACTGAGTCTGACCCACAACACACACAGTACAGTCTGTCCCCACAGCACACACACACTACAGTCTGCCCCACAACACACACACTACAGTCTGTCCCACAACACACACACTACAGTCTGTCCCCACAACACACACAGTCAGTCTGCCCCACAACACACTCACTCAGTCAGTCTGTCCCACAACACACACACTCGGTCAGTCTGTCCCCACAACACACACACAGTACAGTCCGTCCCCACAACACACACAGTCAGTCTGCCCCACAACACACACACACTACAGTCTGTCCCACAACACACACACTACAGTCTGTCTCCACAACACACACAGTCAGTCTGCCCCACAACACACTCAATCAGTCAGTCTGTCCCACAACACACTCACTACAGTCTGTCCCACAACACATACACACTGAGTCTGCCCCACAACACACACACACACACACACACACACAACAGTCTGTCCCCACAACACACTCAGTCAGTCAGTCTGTCCCAGAACACACACACACTACAATCTGTCCCACAACACACACATACAGAACATAGAAATGTACAGCACTGGACAGGATATTCAGCCCACCATGTTGCTGATATCTTGATGCCAGCTTATACAAAATGTCTTCCTCCTGTGCATAATCCTTAAACCTTCATTCCCTTCACACTTATGTGTCTATCTAAAAGTCCATCTATCTGCCTCTTCCACTACTATCCATCTGTACAAATTTTGATCCTTTTGCCACTTTTGAATTTGCCCCTACCCCCACTAACTGTAAAAGCATATCCTCTGGTGCTTGACATTTCAACCCTGGGGAAATGATTCTGACCTATGTGTCTCATAATTTTAAAAACCTCTATCAGGTCTCCCCTTAGCTGTTGATATCTTGAGCAAATAATCCAAGTTTGTTCAACCTTTCCTTACAGCTGATACCCTCTAATCCAGGCAGATTCCTGGTAAACCTTTTCTGCACCCTCTCCATAGTCTTCAAATCCTTCTTACAATTGGGCATTCAGAACTGCACACAATATTCCCAGTGCAATCTATATAGCTGCAGCAGGACTTCATTACTTTTACATTCAATACCCCTAACAATGAATGTGATATGATTTCATTACCACTTTATACACTTACTGTAACTACTTTCCGTGAACTATGACTTGTGTATATCAATATTAAGGGGACTACCTTCTCCTTTCATTTAACCTCCTTCACATTTGCCTCAATTAAACTCCATCTGCCACTTCTAACTAGAGATTATATCCACTGTCTTTGCATCATTAAGCTCGTTTTCCCCTTCTCAACAAGCTAATCAAGTTTGTACGGCAAGTTTGTAAAGCCATGTCGAAGGTTTGGAATGGCCACGCCTTTCCAAATGTGCATAAACCTTATCCCTAAGTATCCTCTCCAAAGGCTTCTCTACCACTGACATGAGGCCCACAGTCTCCTTATTAACTGGATTATCCTTTTTTCCCTTCTGAGGACATACTGGAATCTATCTCCACCACAGACATGTCCTGGAGTCTATTCCCACCAGTGGCACCAACTGGAGATTGGACATCTGTTGTCACTCTTTCCTGTCCTGTGTAAATTTCAGCAAGGTGCCTGATTCTCCTGAAATATTACTAGGTTCACAGAGAAGCTGCAGCGGGGGCTGAGAATTCACTAATTTTCACTAGTTCAGACCACGTTTTAATTAATCTCAAATACAATATTGTTTTCTCATATCTTTAACAGCAACCTCCAGCATTTTGTGTGTCTGAAAGTGCAATGAAAGTTCCATTCTCAAACCTTTTGTTTTGGATGAGGAAATGAAACTTGGCAGTTGAGTTGGTTGACCATCATCTCTGCCAGATTATTCATGCAAGCAACACAAACCTCCCCTTTCAGTACTGCGAGACTATTTTTGAAAATTTCATTTAGATAATCCATTGGACTCATTTTTTCCCTTAATCTTTCAGCCTTCAGACAACAGTCAAGGTAGGATTTAGCAAAACATTAATTGTTCATTCTAACATCAGATATATGTTTATATTTAAGATATTCAGTACAAAATGCTAGTCAATGAACTGATTATTTGGTGAGAGCTTTGAGTCAGATATTTTTATTGTGAGAGCTGTGTTCATTCAGAGTTTTGTTCAGAAGCCTGCTTAAAGAAATCTTTGGTATTTCGTCGGAAGAATGCGCCCTTAAATTCAATCAGAAATAGATGAAAAATAACCTCATTCGATCATGTAACATTTCAAATGCAAATATTTCTTCTTCAGAAGTAACTTCTCTGACATTTGGAATTATGTTTTTTCTTTTCAGGTAGTTTATCTTTTATCAATGCATATCCTATTGCTGTTATAACGTTGGGCAACAACGGGATGGAAATACTGTGCCTGGTTTACCTCCAGTGCCACTGATGTATTGGGTATATTGCTATGTCCGTGACATGAGTACAAAGAAGCAGTTTGACTCTGAAAGGTTTGAGTGCCCATGTGAGTTATTTGTATGTTCTAGCACTGCCAGTTGTAAGTAGTTGGGAATTAGAATCAATAGAGTTAAAGTCTTGAAATGTATTTTTGAGGGTATTGAGGGTATTAGGCAGGAAAAAGCTGGATTCAACTAGGTGACTCTTTTTAAAGGTGAAGGTACAGCTGGCAAGCGAAAGCACTTAAAAGGGTCATATCAACAGTCCAGTTCCTGTTAGGCTGAAGAGCAAACGTACCAAGTTCAGTGATCCCTGGCTGACACGAGATACCAAGGCTCTGGTCAGGAAAAATAAGGAAGCATACACCGGTGAAATTCCATTGTTCAAAAGGGGTAGCAAGTACAGGCCAAGAAACTATAGGTCAGTGATCCTGACTTCAGTTGTAGGGAAGATACTGAAGAGAATTCTGGTGAACAAGATCTACCATCAATTGGTCTGATCAGGAATAGTCAGTATGGTTATGTGTATGGGCCATGTCTGACGAATCGCTTACAGTTTTTCGAATAGCTAACTAAGGGGATAGCTGAAAATAGGGCAGTGAATGTTGTCTATATGGACTTTTGTAAGGCTTTTAATGAAGTCCCACATGGCAGCCTGACCTCAAAGATTAGGTTGCACAGGATTCAGGGGTTGCTAGCAAGTTGTATTCAGAATTGGCTCAATGATAGGAGGCAGAGGGTAATGGTTGACGGTAGATTCTCTGACAGGAGACCTGTGACTAGGGGTCAATATTGGGACCTCTATACTGTATAATCATTATATATATAATAGATTCTTGATATGAATGTACATAGCACAATTAGCAAGTTTGTTGATGATAATAAGTGAGAGATTCTTGTTGATAGTGAAGGTGGGTGCAATGAATTGCAGCAATCTTGATCAGTTAGGGAGATGGGCTGGAAATTGGCAAATGATTTCATCTTAGATTAGAGTGTGGTGATGCATTTCGGACATACAAACCAGTGTAGGACTTATACAGTGAATGGATGTGTTGTAGAACAGAGGGACCTGGCAATAATGCAAGTAGTCGTGCAAGTGATGAAAAAAGCATTTAGCATACTGGCCTTTATCAGTCAGGGCACTGAGTTTAGGGATAGGGACTTTAATATATGTTGCAATTATACAAGTCATTGGTAAGGTTGAACTTTAAATATTGTGTACGGTTTTGGTCACCCTGTTATGCAAAAGACATGTCAAGCTAGAGGATGCAAAAGAGATTTACAAGGATGCTGCCTGGATGAGAGGGCCTGAGTTATGGGGAGACATTGGCTTTGCTGACTTCAGTTGTAGGGAAGTTATGAAGGGAATTCTTGGAACATAGGAGAATGAATGACATCACAGTAGTTTAGGAAATCATCGGGGGTATAGATAAACTGGATGGTCATAGTGGAGTCCGCAACTAGAGGGTGGACATACAAGTTAAGAGGGGAGAGAGAGATTTAAAAGAAACCTGAGAGGTAACTTCTTTACACAGAGAGTAGTGAGTATCTGTAATGAGCTACCAAAGGGATTAATTGAGGTGGTTATAAATGCAACATTTAAGAGGCATTTAGATAAGTATATAAGTCCAATCCGAATGCACTCCCTCCACCGTGACCCTCTGCTTTATGCAGGCAAGTCAATTTTGAATCCACCTGGTTAAACTTCCCTGGATCCCATGCCTTCTGACTTTCTGAATAAGCCTACCGTGTGGAACCTTGCCAAATGCCTTACTAAAATCCATATAGATCACATCCACTGCACTACTCGCATCTATATGCCTGATCACCTCCTCAAAGAACTCTATCGGGTTTGTTAGACATGATCTGCCCTTCACAAAGCCTCTTCAATCTTGTTTTACACCCATTCGTTTAATGAAATCCTTGAACTGGAAAAAAGAAGTCATCAAATGGTGCTATTTTGAGCCTTCATTCCAACACGTCCCATCTGGCAGAATATAGACAAAGGACTGAAGCAACATGATCCACTCAGATGTCCTCTCCATCTCCTGATACTAGTCTGCTGGAAACAATGGATCTGACTTTAAATTGAACTATCTGAACTATCAGGAAGCTTGAGCAGAAGAGTTTACTTCAACTATCTTGACAGCAGTCTACATCCCACCCCATGTGGATGTGAATTCTGCACTCAATGAACTATCTTCTACCATCAATAGCCTTGACACATAGCTGGTGTCTTCTACCAGGCCAAATTCAAGAGTGTGCTACAAAAACACTATCATCATTTCTCCTATACCACCAGGTCCCCAAACATCACTGACCATGGCTACACAACAATTAAAGATGCCTACTGAGCTAACCCCATCCCACACTTTGGTAAATCAGACTACCAAGCTGTGCTCCTTCCCCTGTGTTCAAACAGAAGCTTAAATGGGAGGACTCAGTACAGAGAGTTGGACAGTGCCGGTCTGAGGAAATTGATGAGCTTCTTTGCAATTCCTTTCCTTCAGTAAACTGGTCCATGTTTAAAGACTCAAGAGCCAATCTAAATAAGTATGTCATCACCATCAAAAGCCCTAGCAGCAAGTGTGTTGAGGACTGTGCACCAAAGAAGACAATTTGGTTATTTCCAAACTAGAAAGGATAAACCAGGAAATACATGCCCTACAGAAGTCCAGGAATGCACCATGTAGATCAGGTAATCTTAACATTTACAAGAAATTGAGATACGACCTCCACAAAGCTATCAAAGATGCCGCGAGACTGTACCAGTCCAAAATCAAGTTCCAGACAAGCCATCAGTTGTGACATACTGTAATGGATTCTTAAATGATGTTGGGCAACATCGTTGACAACGGTGATGTCGGTCAGTGAGCCTAATGCATTCTATGCACATTTTGAACAGAAGGGGAATGGAATATCACCACCAACCTGAACCCACAATCATCATTGCAAACATCAGATTGCTGATCCAGAGAGTGAACCCACAAAAAGCCTCTGGCCTGGAGGCTGTCCCTGACCATGTCCTTGGATCTTATGTCAATCATCTGGCAGGTGTATTTTCAAGCATTAGGCATTTTTAACATCTCCCTTCTTCAATCAGAGATTCCTGCTTGCTTTAAGAAGACCACTATCATCCTGGTATCTAAAAAAAAACAAAGTAATTTGCTTTAATGACTATCACTCCATGGCTCTGACATCGGCCATCCTGTTTTATGAGGCTAATCATGGCACATATCAAGTCTAGCCTCCCAGACAACCTGGGTCTTAACACTGGCATCCAAGCAGAATGATCTTCTGCATTCACCTCAAAGATGCATGCTGGGCTACTCAAGAATATGTGGTGGATATCAGCCTTGCAGAGGCTACTCAGCTTTTATCAGGATTTACTAAAAATCTGGAACAGGGTTGCCTCTAGCCGGGAGATCGTTCTACTGATGCAGGGTGGTGTCTAGGCTCTAGGAGCAGCCTACCACTGCTGTGCCTCATCAGGTATTGGTGTGGCTCAGATATGAACAACCTTGCACTCAACATCAGCAAGACCAAGGAACTGATTGTGGATTTCAGGAAGGGAAAGTCGGGGGAACCCACACCAGTCCTCTTTGAGAGGTCAGTGGTGGGAAGGATGAACAGCTTCAAGTTCTTACACATCAACATTTCGGAAGATCTATTCTGGGCCTTACATTTTGATGTAATCATGAACAAGGCACATTAGCAGCTTGACTTTGTTAGAATTTTATTGAGATTTCATGTCACCAAGGACTCTTGTAAATTTCTAGAGTTGTATAGTGGAGTACATTCTGATTAGTTATATTACTGCTTGTTTGGAGGCTCCAATGCGCAGAATTGCCAGGCTGAAGAGGGTTATAGCTTCAGCATGCTCCGTCGTGGGAATCCTCCCCACCATTAAGGACATCTTTGATGTCCCAGGAGGGTACCCAAAATAAAAGAGTTGGTCAGGGACATCAAGAATTGGGATGGTGCAAATTCTCCTTAGGTATAAGCATCATCAATAGTCTGTCCTGATCCAACTTTGTAGATGCCATGGCCAAGAAAGTGTGTGTATTTCCTCATGAGCCACAGAAATGGGGCAGGTCATATTTAACCCTCACCAATTTTTATTGGTGCAGCATAGAAAGCATCTTGTAAAGGCTTGGTATGATAACTGCTCTGCCAAAGAAACTAAAGTTTTGGATGCAGCCCAACACATCACAGAAGCCATAAGACCATAAGACTGGGGTCGAGCAAAATTAGGACATCTGGCCCATCGATTCTGCTCCGCCATTCATTCATGGCTGATCCTTTTTTTATCTCCTCCTCAACTCCAGTTCCCAGCCTTCTCCCCATAACCTTTGATGCCATGTCCAATCAAGAACCTATCAATCTCTGCCTTAAATACACCCAACGACCCGGCCTCCACAGCTGCATGTGACAACAAATTCCACAAATTTACCACCCTTCGGCAGAAAAAATTTCTCCGCATCTCTGTTCTGAAAGGGTGCCCCTCTAACCTGAGGCTGTGCCCTCTTATCCTAGACTCCCCCACCATGGGAAACATCTTTTCCATATCTACTCTTTTAATATTCAAAAGGTTTCAATGAGATCCCCCCCCCCCCATCCTTCTGAATTCCAGTGAGTACAGACCTAGAGCCATCAAACGTTCCTCATATGATAACCCTTTTGTTCCTGGAATCATCCTTGTGAACCTCCTCTGGACCCTCTCCACAATGCCAGCACATCCTTTCTCAGATGAGGGCCCCAAAACTATTCTCAATACCCAAGCCTCACCAATGTCTTACAAAGCCTCAGCATCGCATCCTTGCTCTTGTATTCTAGACCTCTTGAAATGAATGCTAACATGGCAATTGCTTTCCTCGTCACTGACTCAACCTGCAAGTTACCCTTCAGGGTGTTCTGCACAAGTCCCTTTGCATCTATTTTCTCCCCATTTAGAAAGTAGTCCGTACATTTATTTCTACTACCAAAGTGTATGACCGTGTATTTTCCAACATTGTATTTCATTTGCCACTTTCTAGCCCATTCTCCTAATTTGTCTAAGTCCTTCTGCATCCTACCTGTTTCCTCAACATGACCTGCCCCTCCACCAATCTTCGGATCATCTGCAAACTTGGCAACAAAGCCATCTATTCCATCATCTAAATCATTTATATACAGAATAAAAAGTAGTCCCAACACCAACCCCTGCAGAACATCGCTAGTCACTGGCAGCTAACTAGAAAAGGATCCTTTTATTCCCACTCCCTGCCTCCTGCCAATGAGCCAATGCTCTAACCATGTTAGTAACTTTCCTGTAATACCATGGGTTTTTAACTTGGTAAGCAGCCTCGTGTCGCACCTTGTCAAAGGCCATCTGAAAGTCAAAATATACAACATCCACAGTACCCCCCTCTTATCTATCCTACTTGTAATCTCCTCAAAGGATTTTCCCTGAAGGAAACCATGTTGACTTTGTACCACCTTGTCCTGTGTCATCAAGTCATCACTTCATCCTTAACAATTGACTCTAACATCTTCCCAACAACTGAGGTCAGGCTAACTGATCCATAATTTCCTTTCTGCTGCCTTCCACCTTTCTTAAAAAGTGGAGTAACATTTGCAATTTTCCAGTCCTCTGACACCATGCCAGAGCCCAATGATTTTTGAAAGATCATTTCTAATGCCACCACAATCTCTAACGCTACCTCTTTCAGAACCCTAGGGTGCAGTTCATCTGGTCCGGGTGACTTACATACCTTTAGGTGTTTCAGCTTTTTGAGCACCTTCTCTCTCGTAACAGTAACTGCATCCACCATTGACTTTGTCCACCATAAAGCAGCCTTCCCTCCATAGACTTTGTCCACACTTCTCACTGCCTCAGTGAAGCAACAGACCAGACTCCAACCACCCCAGACACTCTCTTCTCTTTTCTGCCATCAGCCAGAAGATACGCCCATACCACAAAGCTCAAGGATAGCTTTTATCCCACTGCTATAAGGCTCTTAAACAGACCTCCTGTACAGTAGGATAGACTCTTGACCTCACAATCTACCTCACCAACACACACAAAATGCTGGAGGAACTCAGCAGGCCAGGCAGCATCTATGGAAAAGAGAGAACAGTCAACTTTTCGAGCCAAGACTCATAATCAGGACTGGAGAGTCAGAGTAAGAAGGTGGGGGAGGGGACGGGAGGAAGAAGTACAAGGAGGCAGGTGACAAGTGAAACCAGGATAGTGGGAGGAGATGAAGTAAAGAGCTGGGAAGGGTTGGAGAAGGGGGAACCTGATAGGAGAAGATAGGGGCCATGGAAGAAAGAGAAGGGGGAGGAGCATCGGGGGGTGATGGACAGGTAAGAAGGTAAGATAAGATAGGGAAATAGGAACGGTGAATGGTGAAGGAGGGGGTAGTTACTGGAAATTCAAGCAATTGATGTTCATGCCATCAGGTTGGAGGCTACCCAGATGGAATACGTGATCCTCCTCCAGCCTGAGTGTGGCCTCATTGCGACAGTACAGGAGGCAATGGATTGACATGTTGGATTGGGACAATGGATTGACATGTTGGAATGGGAATGGAAAGTAGAATTCAAATGGGTGTCTACCAGGAGATCCTGCTTTTTGAGCAGACAGAGTGGAGGTGCTCAGTGAAGTGGTCTAAGTGCCACACCTGCCCTTACACCTCCTCACTCACTACCATTTAGGGCCCCAAACAGTCCTTCCAACTGAGGCGACACTTCACCTGCAAGACTGTTGGGGTAATCTGGTGATCCCGTTTATTGGAGAGATCAAATTAGATTACTTGGCTCTGCTCCGTCCACCACAAAAATCAGGATCTCCCGGTGGCACCCATTTCAATTCTACTTCCCATTCCCACTCTGACATGTCAGTCCATGGCCTCCTCTACTGCTGTGATGTGGCCGCACTCAGGTTGGAGGAGGAACACCTTATATTCTGTCTGGGTAGTCTCCAACCTGATGGCTTAAACATCGATTTCTCAAATTTCCAATAATTGCCCCCTTTCACCATTTCTGTTTCCCTTGCTCACCTTATCTTCTTACCTGCCCATTAACCCCCTCTGGTTCTCCTCCCCCTTCTCCTTCTTCCATGGCTTCTGTCCTTTCCTATCAGATTCTCCCTTCTCCAATCCTTTACCTCTTTCACCAATAAATTTCCAACTTCTTTACTTCACCTCTACCCCTCTCCCACTTTCACCTATTACCTATCACCTTGTCCTTCTTCCTTCTCGCCCCATACCTTCTTACTCTGACTCCTCCCCTTGCTCTCCAGTCCTGATGAAGGATTCCAGATCGCACTATCAACTGTTCACTCTTTTCCATAGATGCTGCTTGGCCTGCTGAGTTCCTCCAGCATTTTGTGTCTGTGTTGTTTGGATTTCCAGCATCTGCAGATTTTCTCGTGTTTGCAATCTACCTCATTATAGGTTTGCATTTTATTGGCTGCCTACACTGCATTTTCTCTGTAACTGTAATGATTTATTATGTTATTGTTTTACCTCATACTCCCTCAGTGTTCTGATGTGACATAATGGACAGCATGAAGCAGAATTTTTCACTGTACCTTGGTGTACGTGAGAATGAAAAAACAGCCACTAATTACAAAATGCCATTTTCGAACATGTGACCAGAATTGCACCAATGCTGCAATTGCAGTATTGCAGTCTAACCAATGTTTCAATTGCAGTCTTATAACTTGCAAAGTTTCTTATAACTACAACATGACTTTCTGACTATTATATTCAATCCCGTTTTATTTTTTCCAGTGTGGTCCCACATGATAATGTCTCATCAAATACATTATCTGGAGTTCGTTCTCTTGTATGTCCTAATGGTGTCGGCAGCTCAAGACACTTGCCCAGCCTCTAGTAGAATTCATGGGATTCCTGGTCTGCCTGGAATTCCTGGACTTCCTGGAGAAGATGGCTTGGATGGGTTGCCAGGGCAGAAAGGGAATCCAGGTACTTTACTGATGTCCAGTTTTCTTGACATCCTTTAGTCAACATGGTGATAATCTAAAATAAACTGATTGGACTGTCCCATTGGGAACGTGTGGTATCAAATAATTGGCTGAACTCATTCCTGTTAAGATGTCAGAATTAGAATTAGAATCAGGTTTATTATTACAACAATGCTTGTGAAATTTGTTGCTTCTCCAGTCTAAACATGCAAACCAGAGAATGATTTCAGTTTCTCTGAACTAGGCAAGTATAAACTGCCAGACTCAATGAGTTGTACACTCTTCTGAAAGACTCATTGTTTGTTTCTTTATTTATTCCATTAATCTTTACTTTGCTTTGCACTGCAATTTGATGAAGGTGCCTGTTTCCCCTTCTGCAAATGCTGAGAATTTGCAGCTTTTGACCATTCATTCTTTTTCTGCCATTGACACCATTCCCTATCAGCCATTTGCTGGAATATTGGTGAAATGTAAGCTACATGTTGTTACTTTGACCCTACTCCTCTCTTGAAAAATCCCCAGGGTATGGGACCAGGGAATACACAAGAGAGTGAGATTTTCCCTCTGTATTATGGTGTTCAAGTCCACCCTACTGGCTCCACTTTCTGAACATTTCATGCCAAAAGAATGCAAGCAATTAATTTAGTCACTACACTTATGCCTTTGACAGGTCCTCCCGGATCAGTTGGCACGACCAGCAGTAAAGGAGAGAAGGGTGAACAAGGCATTGAAGGCCCTCCTGGCAAAGTCGGACCTGATGGTGAGAGAGGAGAAAAAGGAGAAAAGGGTGCAGCAGGAAAGAAGGGTCAGAAAGGAGATGTGGGAGACATGAGTGCTCAGAAATCGGCCTTTTCCATGGCAAGAAGCATTGATAAGGCACCACGAAAAGGGTACACGATAGTATTTGAAAAGCGGATCAGTAATGAACAAAACAATTACTCTCCCAGGTCAGGAAAATTCACGTGTCGTATCTCAGGCCTGTATTACTTCACGTACCACGCAACTTCAAAAGGATTCCTGTGTGTCAACTTAATGCATAACGGGGAAAAGGTGGTCACTTTTTGTGATCAGGTTCACAACACATTCCAGGTCAGCTCAGGGGGAGTCGTTCTTAAACTGAATACAAATGATCTTGTCTATCTCCAAGCAACATCCTCCAATTCAATGCGAGGACTGCAGGGAGCTGATAGTGTCTTCAGTGGATTCCTCATATTTCCCGATTAAGAAGCCAACTGCTAATCAATCAGAGCAGCCTCATGCAATACATCAGGGAAAATGGCCCTTCTGCACAACTAATCCATACTAAGCACGGTGCACACTGTCCCCCAAACTGATCCCATTTGCCCGTGTTTGGCCCATAGCCCTCTAAACCACTCATATCCATGTACTTATCCAAATATTTCATCATCCATGCTTCAATTCTCTGCATGAAGACATTTCCTCTCAAGTCCCTTTTAAATTTCTCACCTCTCAACTTAAACCTGTGCCCAATAGGTTTTAGTTCCCTTTCCCTGTGAAGAAGACTGTATGCACTTCATGCTTTAATATGCCTCATTAACATCAGCCTACATTCCAAGAAATAAACTCCTACAATGCCCCAGCACTCCCTGTAATTCAGGTGCCCGAGCACTGGCTGTATCCTTGTAAATCTCTCTGCACTCTCTCCAGTTTAATGATATCTTTTCCTATAAAAGGGTGATCAAAACTGTGCATAATACTTTGAGTGTGTTCTCACCAACATCTTGTGAGACTGCAAAATAACACCCCAACACATTTGTGTTCATTGCCCTTACTGATGAAGGCCTGTGTGCCAAACAACATTTTCACTACCTTGTCTCTTTATGATACCATTTTCAGTGAACTTGTCCTTCTAGGTCTCTATGTCCACAACACTCTCCAGTGCCCTACCATTCACCGTGAATGTCCTATCCCTGGTTTGAGTTCTCTAGGATTTGTATGTTCTCCCTGTGACCACATGGGTTTCCTCTGGGTGCTCTGGTCTCCTCCCACAGTCCAAAGATGTACTGGCTGGTAGGTTAATTGGTCATTGTAAATTTTCCCGTGATTAGGCTAGGGTTAAATCTGGGGTTACTGTGCGGCACAGCTTGTAGAGCTGGAAGGATGTATTCCATGCTGTATCTCAATAATTGACCCGACTAGTGGCGTAGTGGCGTCAGTGTCGGACTTCAGGATGAAAGGTCCCGAGTTCGAATCCAGCCGGCTCCCCTGCACGCTTTCCATCCGTGCTGGGTTACGAGCTGGTGACCTCTTTGGAAACTCACCCGGCAGAAGGCAATGGCAAATCACTGCTGTAATTTGCCTTGTATGCGGTTCCCCACTACATCAGAGAGGCGTGGAGGGAAATCGTCCACTAACCGGTGAAACTCCGGATGCAACATACCTTTCCTTTCCATCTCAATAATTAATTAATTAATAGGTGAATAAAAAATGTAACAAATCGCACTTATCTGAATTGAAAGCCATTTGCCAATCCTTGACTCAATTACCCAGCTGATCAAGACACTTTGCAAGTTTTCGTAACCATCGCAACATCACTTAATTTAGTATCATCTGCAAATCTATAAACCAAGCCTTGTGTCACATTCAAATCATTTCTACAAACTATAAACAGCGAAATTCCGAGCACCAATCCCTGTGACACACCACTAGATACAGGCTGAGAAAAAAACCTTCAATTATCACCCTCTGCTTCCAACCAACTAGCCAGTTATAAATCCAGTCCACCTTCTGGATCCCATGTGATCTAACCTTCTGGATGAGGCTGCCATGCATGGCCATGTCAAAGGCCTTGCTAAAGTTCATGTAAATAACATCCACTGCCCCACCTTCATCTATCCTCTTGGTTACCTTGTGATAAGGCTCTCAGATTTATCAGACATGCTTTCCCATGCATAAAGGCATGCTGACTATCCCTCATCAGACCATGCCTGTCCAAATATTGAAAGATCCTATCTCTCCAAATCCCATCCAGTAACTTACCCTTCAGTGATGTCAGACTCACCAGCCTGTAGTTCCCTGGATTGCCTTTTTCTGCCCTTCTTAAATAAAAAAGAAATTGAACCACCCTCCAATGTTCTGGAACTTCACTTGTAACTAAAGATGAAGCAAGTATCTCTGCAAGGGCCTTTGAGCTTCCTTCTCTCGCTTCTCACAAAATCCAAAAATTTATCCATATTTAAGTGCTTTAAAGGTGTGAATACCTCATCCTTGGTAATTCTTATGTGCTCCAAGACAACACCACTCATTTCCCTCATTTGTTCAGCTGCCCTCTTTTTCTCTATAGTAAAGACTGACACAAAACATTCTTTAAAAATCTCACTCCATCTCCTGTCTCTCCATGCTTATCTTCAAGAGGACATTTTCTTCCCCAAACTACCCTTTTACTCTTCGTATACGGTTCCTATAGAACCTCTGTGGAAGGAAGGTTGAAATTGTATTTAGGAAACAAGGATTTGGGATGACAGCAGTAAACAACTAACACCGATATCTGAAATATCCCTGCTTAATATTAATGAGGACATTTAATATACTTAGGAAGAAAAACTTATTGTCTTCATTGAAGTTTTCAGAGATACAGCTTTATTTGAAGGCCTCAAAAATGACATTGTAGCAATTCTTCTTTCTTTGATCACATAAGCTAATGCCAAATTACTTTAAAATTTATTGACCTTGGCGTATTTCTTGTCATTCAAACCTGAAGCTTGCGTATATGTGCCTAATGAAATGCAGTTATATAACACCATTTTAGAAACTCAATGTAATAAATAAATCTGAAAATTGAGCAAAAGTAATTATTTCCAGTATACAAGTTAGAAGCATTGACTTGGCAATCAGCTTTTTAATATCTATCAAGGTAACTAAGCAATTTAGAAAATTTGTTACAATAATCTGGAACTGCAATGTAATCAAGAGCTTCAGTATGTTTATTTTAAAAATTAAATACATGTAAACATTTTATTCTGTGTTAGATTGTACAGAGTGTTCAAACAAAGCACTACATACTGTACATCTGATGGTGGTGTGTTGTTACTGCTAATACCTCAAGTATCACACTAATATCTCACGTGACCAGACACAGGAGAAGTAGGCTTTGTCTTAATCTGTGAATGTGCACTCCATCAGGAACTAGAGAAGGATGAAAACATAAGCCAGAAGAGGATGGGGTAGTTATCAAAGAGCAACAACATTAGAGGGAAAAATTGGAATGAATTTTGTTTCTGCCTGCCTGAAATTTCATGTGACACTTCACAAAGGTAGAAGCAGAAAGATTGGCTCCTATGCCATGCTTCACAGACACCTCTATGGAGCAGGAGTCACTTGTCACTGGACAGTCACATTTATAGCAGACTGAATCATGGGAGTGGAATTTGCTGGTTAGGTTGTGACAAAAATGGGTTGAGACTATGTTCTACGGAAAGTGACTATAGTTTTGAGTTCCAAGATTAATTTTCAGAGGGACAACATTCCTTTCAATTCCACAAAACGTTCACTAAGACTTAGAACATAAAAGAGTACAGCACAGGAACAGGCCATTCAGCCCACAATGTTGTGCCGAACCAGCTAAAAAGCAAATTAAAAACACCCAAACACCTCCTACCTACTCCACGTCCATATCACCACCACCCCCCATCTTCCTCACATTCATGTGCCTATCTAAACATCCCTTGAAAGCCTCTAAACACGAGGAATTCTGCAGATGCTGGAAATTCAAGCAACACACATCAAAGTTGCTGGTGAGCGCAGCAGGCCAGGCAGCATCTCTGTTTGTACGTCGACTGTACCTCTTAAAAGCCTCTAATGTATTTGCCTCTACCACCATACCAGGCAGCGCATTCCAGGCATCCACCACTCTTGAGTAAAAAACTTACCCCACACATCCCCATTAAACCCCTCTCACCTTCAATGCATGCCCTCTGGTAGTAGACATTTCTACCCTGGGAAACAGATGCTCTGTCCACTTTATCAATGCCTTTTATAATCTTGTAAACCTCTATCAGCTCCCCCCTCAGCCTCCAGCACACCAGAGAAAACAATTCAAGTTTATTCAGCCTCTCATGATACCACATACCCTGACAGCATCCTGGTAAATGTCTTCTGCACCCTCTCCAAAGCCTCCACATCTTTCGTACAGTGGGGCAACCAGAACTGCATGTAATACCCCAGATATGGCCGAACCAGAGTTTGATAAAGTTGTAACATAACCCCCTGACCTTTGCACTCAATACCTCAACTAATAAAATCAATCATTCCATAAGCCTTCTTAACCACCTTATCGACCTGTGTAACCACTTTCAAGAAGCTACGAACTTGGATCCCAAGATCTCTCTGCTCAGCAACACTGTTAAGGATCTTGCCTTTAACAGTGTACTGTCTCCTTGCATTTGCCCTACCAAGGTGCAACACCTCACATTTATCTGGGTTAAGCTCCATCTATCATTTCTCAGCCCATATCTGCAACTGATTTATATCGCGATGTACTTTTTGCCAGTTATCTACACCACCCACAATTCCACCAGTCTTGGTATTATATGAGCACAGAAATGGCAAGTAGTGTTTAACCTAGTCAGATATGAATTGTCCACCTTGGAAGAGCAAATACAAAGGGACTTACTTACTTAGTTAAGCTCATCACTCCTACTGCAGCTCACCAGAGTCCTCTGTCCTGGACCAGTCTTTGAAGTTGTCCTCAGGTGCAGCCTGTTCCTTCCCTCCCAGGGATAAGGTTATAGAGTACAGAAACAGGCTCTTAGCCCATCCAGTCCATGCCATACCATTTAAACTGCCTACTCCCATCGACCTGCACTGGGACTGTAGCCTTCCATACCACTACCATCCATGTACCTACCTAAATTTTTCTTAAACGTTGAACTTGAGTTTGTATGCAAACAACATTCAAAAGGGCAAAGAATGCAGAGCTGAAGGTGCAGTGTGTAAGTATGTGTAACATTCAGAATAAGGTGGAAGAACTTGAGCCCCAATTGGCAATTGGTCAGTATAACGTTGTGCGCATCACTGAGTCGTGGCTGAAAGAAGGTCATATTTGCGAGCTTAACATCAAAGGGTGACAAATGTGATACATAAACACAAGAAAATCTACAGATGCTGGAAATCCAAACAACACACACATAAACAGTCGACATTTCAGGCTGAGACCTTTGATCAGGACTGACATGTTGTAGACAATTAGGCCTCACCATCTGTAACATAATGTCCCAGCTCCTATGCTCAATGATAAACATGTTTTTCACACTCTGTGAAGCTGCTTTCAATTAACTATGCACTTGTACTCCTTGGTCTCTCAGTTCCATTTCATTCCCTAATGCCTTAGCAATCATAATACATCAAAATGTACAGCTACACACATCAAAATTGCTGGTGAACGCAGCAGGCCAGGCAGCATCCCTAGGAAGAGCTGAAAGAGCTAGTAAGAGATTTGATAGTGGGAGGGGGAGGGGGAGTGTTTCAGTTAGTCCTGACGAAGGGTCTCGGCCCGAAATGTCGACTGTACCTCTTCCTAGAGATGCTGCCTGGCCTGCTGCGTTCACCAGCAACTTTGATGTGTGTTGCTTGAATTTCCTTGTGTTTGCTTTTATAAGTCCAGCTAGTTTGACTTTCCAGAATAGATCATTTCACACTTATCTCTATTGAAATTCATCTGCACTTCCCTAATTGATTAAGATGCCACCCCAATCTATGATAATCTTCTTCAGTATCAACAGTACCTGCTAAGTTTATGTCACTCGCAGACTTACTGACTAAGCATACCACCGGTCATCATTCCAAGAAACAGTGGAGGATGGAGGTGGCACAAACAGGTGAAAATGTGCAGATGCTGGAAATCCAAAGCAACACATACAAAATGCTGGAAGAACTCAGCAGGCCAGTCAGCATCTATGGAAAAGAGTAAACAGAGACCCTTTATCAGGACATCAGGATGGAGGTGGTTTGAGAAACAGAGCAGGGAAAGAGAATGTGTCACTGTGTGGATGTGACAAGAACAGGGTATTGGAATGACTTTCCTGTGCCAGTCACAGGCAGAATTCAGTGAGAAGCTCAGGAACCTCTAGTGTCTCCTATGATCATCACCCAATGTTAAGCAAAGTGTGGGCCTGTGCTCCTTGTTCCATCTGTGACGAAAGAGGGTTACAAAGAGTACACATAGATTAAGATGTTAACTATCCTGTGCTGGCACCAGTGGGATCAACAGTTGATCTGCCACCTGTCTTCAGAAGAAAGAGAGATAAGGAAGACAATGGAGCAGCATTTGGAAATGTTAATGAAGAGACGGGAGAGTTTAACGGAAGGAGACACGATCTGAGAGCTGTCAAGATCGGCTCCTTTTTGAACCCTGAACTGTTTGAAGTGTGATGGACAGGCGATACCCCAGCAGGGGGATAAAAAGGGACAGGTTCGCTAAGGCGACACACACGACACCACAAGGTAACGAGACCCTGGAAGTGGTGCGCCTCCCACAAGTCGGTGGGTGTTTTGGAGGGCTGGACGCGGGACCAAGCCATAGACGCACAGGGCGGAAAGGTACGATCGGCGGGAACCTGGTGTGTGTCCGCCCTTGCCTGGGCGCCAGGTTCACTGCAGAGGAACGATCATATCTGAAACGGAGGGGTCACAGTCGGTGACCTCAGAAGACATTACAAAGGGCTCGCCCGAAAGCTGACTGCGAAGAATATCGAAGGTCTGTGTGGAAGCCGTTTTGAATATTCATTCGCTTTCACTCTCTCTCTCCTTCCCCCCCCCCCCCCCCCCCGTCCACCGCCACGGCAGTGATTACTGTGAACTGAACTGAACTCAATTGAACTGAACTTTGCGTCACTTTGAAACTGGTCATTTACCCCTAGATGACGATAGAGCTTGATTGATCCTATTATCCTAGTTCTATGTACATGTGTGTTTATTCATTGCTAACCTGTTGCATTTATATCCTTACTATTAGAGTACTGTGTTGCTTATTTCTTTAATAAAACTTTCTTAGTTCCAGTAATCCAGACTCCAACTGAGTGGTCCATTTCTGCTGGTTTGGCAACCCAGTTACGGGGTACGTAACATAAGTGGGGTTCTCGTCCGCGATTTTGAACGCTAAATTTGGGATGGAGTAAATTGATTGGGTTAAAATTCCCGAAAGAAAGAAAAGACAAACAGCAGAAATGGAGGCTGAGGAATTTATAAAGGCGCCGACCTTGGAGGCATTAGAGGATGCCAGGAAAGCGGAATTGGTAGCTGTGGCCAAGTGGTTCAATCTTGTTAAGGGGAAGTCGACAATGAGGAGAGAGGAGATACACAGAGCTATCGTAGAGCACTATGTATCTAAAGGTGTGTTTCCCCAAGGGGAGCTGGAGGTGGTGTCTATTGAAAAACCTGCTGGAGACGCAGTACAGGTGCAGATTGAAAAACTGAGACTCGAGCACGAGTTCCGGGTACGGCAGCTAGAACATGAAGAGAAACAGTTAGAACGACGACAAGAGAGAGAGAGGCAGTTGGAGTGAGAAGGGAAGCAGTTAGAAAGGCAGGAGAAAGAGAAACAGTTAGAAAGGCAGGAGAGAGAGAGGGATAAACAGTTGGAGCGAGAAGAGAGGCAGAGGGAAAGGGAATTTGAGCTGGAGAAGTTAAAGATGATGGCAGCGCAGGGGCCCATGCCGAACCAAGGTGGAGGATTCAGGGCGACCCAGGAGGTTAGGCTGGTTCCCTCATTTGACGATACCGATGTGGATCGGTACTTTCTCCATTTCGAAAAAGTTGCTACAAGTCAAGACTGGCCGAGGGATAAGTGGGCTGTTTTGCTTCAGAGTGTACTTAAAGGAAAAGCCCAACAAGCTTACTCAGCTTTGTCCGCGGAAGATGCCCAGAGGTATGAGGTGGTGAAAGAGGCCATCCTCAGGATTTATGAGTTGGTCCCAGAGGCATACCGGCAGAGGTTCCGGAATGCGAGGAAGCACGTATTTAGAGTTTGCCTGTGAGATGCAGATATATTGTGAGCGTTGGTGCGTCTCGAAGGGGGTAGATGGGGATTATGACAGACTGCTACAGCTGATCCTGATTGAGCAGTTTAAAGGTTGTGTCCCTGAGGGTATGAGACCCTACCTAGGTGAGAAAGAGGCAGCCACGTTAGCCTCAACTGCTAAGTTAGTGAATGAGTATGCGTTGATGCATAGAATGAAGTTTGTCCCGAGTAAAGGCCACCAGAAGGGTAGTCAGGATGGCTGGGAGAGTCTGCCAGAAAAGTTAGAAAGTAAGCCGGGGACTAGTGAGAAGGATAAGGTAGACCGGGAGCAGTCTGGTAGGAAGTCTCCTGGGGTCGTCTGTTATAATTGTGGGAAAGTCGGACACTTTGCGTCCAGGTGCTTGGCCCCAAAGAAGGAGACGGGAAAAGGAAAAACGGCGATTTTGACTGGCTGTATCGAGCTGGTAAATGAACCGCTAGGAAAGGAAAGGTCTGCCAAAGTTCAGGAAGGGTGCGAGAGGTTTATCTCGGCTAGATTGGTGTCGGTGAAGGAGGGGTTAAACCCAGCTCCAGTGCGGATCTGGAGAGACACGGGAGCGTGTCAGTCATTGATATTGAAGAGTGTATTAGAGTTTAGTTCAGAGACCCAGACTGGGGAGGTCAGGGTCAAAGGTATTGGGGAAGGGACAGAGGCAGTCCCTTTGCACCAGATACACCTACAAAGCAACTTGGTCTCTGGACTAGTCATGATCGGGGTGAGGCCCGAATTACCAATGAAAGGCGTGGAAGTCTTACTCGGTAATGACCTCGCTGGGGAAATTGTGTTCTCGGCAGTGAGATTGACAGGTCAGCCTGCCAGCATTGAGGCCCCGCCCATGGACTCACAGGTTCATCAGGTTTGCTAGACACACTCGCTGTGTGTCTAGAGAGGCTGCTGAGATGTTTCTGCCAGCCTTGTACGAGGAGGGGGTAGAAAGTGAAAAGAAGGAACGTAATGAAACAGGAGGAAGTGGGGAAATTAAGGTAGATTTATCATTAGATAAGAAGGACTTTATACAGGCACAGGAGCGAGACGAGGAAACAGCTCTCTGTGAAACAGGATTAGGGAGGGAAACAGTCGGCGGAATCATGAAAGAGGTTTACAGGCTGCACAGGAGGAAGGATGTTATTGATTATTGCAGACACGAACTGAGACGGCCACAGGCTTTTGATATGCTAACAAACCTAGTCGGTGTTAGCGTGTAAATCAATGAAGCTAGGGTCCCCCTGATAAGAAAAAAAACCATTTTGAAAAGATGAGTATGGTATCGACCAGATGGGAGAAGGCTATTGTTTTGGCCAGCTCTGCTGATAAGGTCTCTCCCTTAATCCCTGAACAAAGCGACTCTTTTGGAGAAATAATTAAACGGCTCGCACATGTGTGTTTGATTGTCCCAAGGCGATGCAAAGAACTGGGACGTTGGGTGGTGTTTGTCATGCTAGGTCAGCCTAGTGAGCAACAGCCCTATAGAATGAGTAATTCAGTGACGAAAGGGCTAACGAACACAGAAGTGTATACTGGCGATGTAATACGGCTGTCTGAAGCCAGCTTGATAGTGAACCTTGAAAAAAATGAGTTCGGCCACATGAAGGTCACTTATCTGGGAATTGTGGTAACACAGGGGCAACTGGCAGCGATGCAAGCTAAGGTGCGGGCTATCTCTGACATCCTAACCCCGACAGACAAGAGGGCCCTCAGAAGGCTCTTGGAGATGGTGGGGTACTGTAGGAAGTTTTGCAATAACTTTGCGGGTACTACCCCTCCCCCTCCTACTAAGCCCTTGCGAGAGAAAACTAAGTCGGGATGGGACGACCCTTGTGATTGTGGTCCGGGATGAAACCCAGTGAGAGGTTACACTGATCACAATTCATCAGTGTTTTTGGCCACTATGAAGTTGCTAAGTTGGAGCCTGGTTTAGGGGATTATTAAAAATTACACATATAAAAGGAACGGAAAATGTGATTGCTGACTGTCTGTCAAGGTGTTGACAAGTTAAAATTCTCTGTATTAGCCAAATAGCTGAGGAAGATGTATATTTGTGTGTATCTAATAATGTATTCATGTTTGTAATTTTTACTCCGGTAAAAATCCTTAAAGGTGAGAGGTGTGACGAAAGAGAGTTACAAAGAGTACACATAGATTAAGATGTTAACTGTCCTGTGCTGGCACCAGTGGGATCAACAGTTGATCTGCCACCTGTCTTCAGAAGAAAGAGAGATAAGGAAGACAATGGAGCAGCATTTGGAAATGTTAATGAAGAGATGGGAAAGTTTAACAGAAGGAGACACGGTCTGAGATCTGTCAAGATCAGCTCCTTTTTGAACCCTGAACTGTGTGAAGTGTGATGGACAGGCGATACCCCAGCAGGGAGATAAAAAGGGACAAGTTCGCTAAGGCGACACACACGACACCACAAGGTAACGAGACCCTGGAAGCGGTGCGCCTCCCACAAGTCGGTGGGTGTTTTGGAGGGCTGGTCGCGGGACCAGGCCCTAGACGCACAGGCTGGAAAGGTACGATCGGCGGGAACCTGGTGTGTGTCCGCCCTTGCCTGGATGCCAGGTTCACTGCAGAGGAACGATCGTATCTGAAACGGAGGGGTCACAGTCGGTGACCTCAGAAGACATTATAAAGGGCTCGCCCGAAAGCTGACTGCGAAGAATATCGAAGGTCTGTGTGGAAGCCGTTTTGAATATTCATTTGCTTTCGCTCTCTCTCTCTCCTTCCCCCCCCCGCCCCACCATCCACCGCCACGGCAGTGATTACTGTGAACTGAACTGAACTCAATTGAACTGAACTTTGCGTCACTTTGAAACTGGTCATTTACCCCTAGACGACGATAGAGCTTGATTGATCCTATTATCCTAGTTCTGTGTACATGTGTGTTTATTCATTGCTAAACTGTTGCATTTATATCCTTACTATTAGAGTACTGTGTTGCTTATTTCTTTAATAAAACTTTCTTAGTTCCAGTAATCCAGACTCCAACTGAGTGGTCCATTTCTGCTGGTTTGGCAACCCAGTTACGGAGTACGTAACACATCCTATCTGCTGCATTTGGCTGTTACTTTGACAACTCACTGGTTTCCTAGCCCACCCCATCTCTGCCTTCCTGGGGAGTTCCAACATTGGGCTTTCTGTGAATCAGGCAGTCCACTGGCCCACAACTCTGCGTACACATCCTTGACCACCTTCATATGTGCAGTCAACATATGTGTGTATGTTGATAGTGTTTCTCTGCAGTCTGAGTTTGCAGCAGCACAGGTAATTGTTTGATACATCAAGGTACTGTTTTGGAGTTTACGTTCAAGGCACTTATGTTTTGAGTGCAGACATCAATGAACAAAATGTATCTGTGCCATTGTCTGAGATAGGCTCTAAAAATCACATCCTTAAGTCCCTCTCCAAATCAACATATCAGTACTTTAATGCTTCATTGTCAGAGCAAATGATCTGCTGCTCGATATCTCCAACACTTTGGGGGTGTCCGCTATCGACTGGATCAGATCAGTGCTTGGGCTGGAACCAAGGTGTCACTGACAAAGGCAAATGTCCCACAGCTAAATCACAGTTAGCTTACAGCTGGTCCACAGTTGGCTCTTAGCCAGTCATCAGCTGGTCCACAAATATCTCACAACTGGTCTACAGCTGGCCCATAGCTAGTGTACAGCTGTCCCACAACTAGTGAGAAGCTGGCCCATAACTAAATCGTCCACAGATAATACTTAGGTGGACCACAACTGTGCCATAGCTACTTCACAACTGGCCCACTGCAGGTTCACAGTTGGTCTACACCTTGTCCATGACAGGCAAGCACCTCCCAATCTCCTCCCAGCTAACAGGAGTCATCTGCCACTCATTTCCAACTCTTCACCTGCAGCTCTCATTCACAGTCTTCATTCACTCATCAAACTGGCCAGCTTCAAACAGTTGTTCCAAGCCTTCATTTACCTTGTTGCCTGTGGTTTTAGAATCTGTACTCTCTCATATGTGGCCCCTTGTGGCTTGGTATTTTTGTAGTCTATTATTAAAGTTATTGTTCATCGCTGAATTGTCTCTGCTGTTCTGCTTTTGGGTCTGTTACCTGTCTCGTGAGTATCTTGTGAGCATGATGTAATTGTCTTGTGTTATTGGCATGATGTAATGGTCGTGATAGTGGGATGATGTGATGTCACGTGATGGCATGTTCCAATCGGTATAAAAGGGAAACTGCAATTTGTTGCATGGTTGTTTTGTTGGGGAGTCACAGCTGGTGGTTACGTAATCGAGCAAAGAAAGCGAGAATGAAGAATTTGCCAGCTTCGTACGAACCCAAGAAGTCAACGGCGTTCTGTGTGCCTTGAATGTGACTGACATTTGGTATGGTCCATACGGGTATTGTGGCACACACTTTTGGTTAATGCCTGCATGGTCTTGGGTGTTGTGTGTTGACCACCTCCTGCGAAAGGTCAGTTACTGTGAGAAATTCTATTCTTCGTGATTTCTATGGACAAAGCATTTCTCGGCTGGGATCTGCGTTAGCAGTTTCGTCTTTTCTTCATCGCTGGTTCGGGAGGTCTCTCCTCTCATTTATTTCATAAATCATTTGGACTCTTTGAACTACCACCTTAAGATTGTGTTTGAGTAAGATCTGTTAAGAATTGTCTTTAAGTTCAACTGTTTGATAACTATAGACGCATAACACTGTTAACTTCCGTTTCCGTTAGTCATTTGTTTACTTTTCTATGTTTTTGAGTACAGTTTAATAAATTTCATTGTTAATTTATAGAAACCTGACTCAATTTCAATATCTATTGCTGCTGATTCGTAACAGGTCAAGCCTCCACTACTTCCCCTAACAGGATGGGTAAACCAGCAATTGACCCAGCAGAGTTGGCTTGCATAAAAAGTAAGCTGTCCATCGCCATAAGTACACAATCCGAAAGCAGCAGGAAACCTGCTCTCCATCTCATTACACGAACCAATTGCTAGTCAGCTTCCTTCCTTCGAGCCCTGGTTTCCAGTACCCAAACAATTCAATGGATCACCAACTCGATGCTGCAACATGCACTTCGAGCTCCAGCCATCTCCATCTTATAGTCATAGAAACACAGAAACATAGAAAACCTACAGCACAATACTGGCACTACGGCTCACAAAGCTGTGCCAAACATGTCTTTACCTTAGAACTACCTAGGCTTACCCATAGCCCTCTATTTTTCTAAGCTCCATGTACCTATCCAGATGTCTCTTAAAAGACCTTATCGTTTCCACCTCCACCACCACCGCTGGCAGCCCATTCCATGCACTCACCATTCTCTGCGTAAAAAACTTAACCCTGACATCTCCTCTGTACCTGCTTCCAAGCAACTTAAAACTGTACCCTTTCATGCCAGCCATTTCAGCCCTGGGAAAAAGCCTCTGACTATCCACACGATCAATGTTTCTCATTATCTTATACACCTCTATCAGGTCACCTCTCATCCTCCTTCGTTCCAAGGAGAAATGGCCGAGTTCACTCAACCTATTCTCATAAGGCATGCTCCCCAATGCAGGCAACATCCTTGTAAATCTTCTCTGCACTCTTTCTATGGTTTCCATATCCTTTCTGTAGTGAGGTGAACAGAATCGAGCACAGTATTCCAAGTGTGGTCTGACCAGGGTCCTATATAGCTGCAACATTACCTCTCGGCTCTTAAACTCAATCCCATGGTTGATGAAGGCCAATACAGTGTATGCCTTCTTAACCACAGAGTCAACCTGCGTAGCAGCTTTGAGTGTCCTATGGACTCGGACCCCAAGATCCCTCTGATCCTCCACACTGCCAAGATTCTTACCATTAATGCTATATTCTGCCATCATATTTGACCCACCAAAATGAACCACTTCACACTTATCTGGGTTGAACTCCATCTGCCATTTCTCAGTCCACTTTTGCATCCTATCAATGTCCCACTGTAACCTCTGACAGCCCTCCACACTATCCACAACACCCCCAACCTTTGTCATCAGCAAATTTACTAACCCATCCCTTCAGTTCCTCATCCATGTCATTTATAAAAATCACGAATAGTAGGGGTCCCAGAACAGATTCTTGAGGCACACCACTGCTCACCGACCTCCATGCAGAATATGACCCATCTACAACCACTCTTTGCCTTCTGTGGGCAAGCCAGCTCTGGATCCACAAAGCAATGTCCCCTTGGATCCCATGATTCCTTACTTGCTCAATGAGCCTTGCATGGGGTGCCTTGTCAAATACCATGCTGAAATCCATATACACTACATCTACTGCTCTACCTTCATCAATGTGATTAGTCACATCCACAAAAAATTCAACCAGGCTCGTAAGGCACGACCTGCCTTTGACAAAGCCATGCTGACTATTCCTAATCATATAATACTTCCCAAATGTTCATAAAACCTGCCTCTCAGGATCTCCTCCATCAAATTACCAACCACTGAAATAAGACTCACTGGTCTATCATTTCCTGGGCTATCTCTAATCCCTTTCTTGAACAAGGGAACAATATCTGCAACACTCCAATCCTCCAGAACCTCTCCCATCCTCATCAATGATGCAGAGATTGCCAGATGCTCAGTAATCTCCTCCCTCGCTTCCCACAGTAGCCTCAGGTACATCCTGTCCAGTCCCGGTGACTTTTCCAATTTGATGCTTTCCAAAAGCTCCAGCACATCCTCTTTCTTAATATCCGCATGCTCAAGCTTTTCAGTCTGCTGCAAGTCTTCCTTACAATTGTCAAGATCCTTTTCCATAGTGAATACTGAAGCAAAGTATTCATTAAGTACCTCTGCTATCTCCTCCGGTTCCATACACATTTTTCCACTGTCACACTTGGTTGGTCCTATTCTCTCATGTCTTATCCCCTTGCTCTTCATATACTTGTAGAATGCCTTGGGGTTTTCGTTAATCCTGTCTGCCAAGGCCTTCTCATGACCCCTTCTGGCTCATCTAATTTTTTTCTGAAACTCCTTCCTGCTAGCCTTATAATCTTCCAGATCCCTAGTTTTTTGATTCTTTCGTAAGCTCTTCTTTTCTTCTTGACTAGATGTACAACAGCCTTTGTACACCACAGTTCCTGTACCCTACCATCCTTTCCGTCTCATTGGAACGTACTTATGCAGAACCTCACGCAAATATCTCCTGAACATTTGCCACATTTCTTCCATATGTTTCCCTGAGAACATCTGTTTCCAATTTATCCTTCCAAGTTCCTACCTGAAAGCCTCATATTTCCCCTTACTCCAATTAAATGTTTCCCTAACTTGTCTGTTCCTACCCCTCTCCAACGCTATGGTAAAGGAGATAGAATTGTGATCACTATCTCCAAAATGCTCTCCCACTGACAGACCTGACACCTGACCAGGTTCATTTCTCAATCCAGATCAAGTACAGCCTCTACTTTTGTAGGCCTACCTACATATTGTGTCGAGAAACCTTCCTGAACACACCTAACAAACTCCACCCCATCTAAACCCCTCACTCTAGGGAGATGCCAATCAATATTCAGGAAATTAAAATCTCTCACCACAATATCCCTGTTTTATTACACCTTGGCAGAATCTGTCTCCCTATCTGCTGCTCGATGTCCCTGTTACGATTAGGTGTTCTATAAAAAACACCCAGTAGAGTTATTGACTCCTTCCTATTCCTAACTTCCACCCACAGAGACTCTAGACAACCACTCCATGACTTCCTTCTTTTCTGCAGCTGTGACACTATCCCTGATCAACCGTTCCATGTCCCCACCTCTTTTGCCTCTCTCCCTGTCCTTTCTGAAAGATCTAAAGCCTGGCACTTGAAGTAGCCATTCCTGCCTCTGCACCATCCAGGTCTCTGTAATGGCCACAACGTCATAGCTCCAAGTGCTGACCTACACTCTAAGCTCATCTGCTTTGAATCAAGCAAAGATCGCCTTCAACATTTCTCTCTTGACTGGGTGAACTCTACTGCTAACTGAGACAATACCACTTGCAATAAAGATGATGAATTCACTGCTGAGGTGCACTGTGTTTCAACCTATCTTGGAAATCAAAGGAGGCAGCAGATCGGATACTCTGCCTGCGTCAAGGCTCATATGCTCGCTGCTAGATTATGTCGTAGAATTCTGGACCCCTGCAGCGGAGTGTGGCTAGAATTCAGAAGCACTGCTGGCCCAGTTTGAAAGATGAGCTGTTTACCCAGGAGACGTCCACCGACCTCAAAAGCCTCATTACTCTGGCTCTGAATTGACAAGCATCTTATGGATTGACCTTCCAGATCAGCAGTCAAAACCCCAGTTCAGTCCCCAGATCAACAACAGAAGTCTCATCAACAGTACCTCCAGAACCTATGCAGTTAACACCTGCCCCCCCCCCCCCACTCAAGAGCATGAATGCTGGTAGAGAAACAACTTAGAATACTTAATTTCAGCGAAGCATCAAATGGTCACTGTGTCCGGGAAATGGCAGCACTGAGAAGAGGGGAGGGGTCTTCTACCTAGAAACACCTCTGACCCTTCATTCCAGCACCATTCACCAATTCAATCTCTCTGTCCTCCTCCACACCCACAGGACCGTTGATGGACTCCCCGTGGTGTCTGGGATGGTTAGAGCACACACACAGCCTGCACACATGAGCATTGGAGAGCACCACGGTTCCAGCCAATTCATCTTTATCGAGTCATCCAACACTCCTCTCATCTTGGGTTACCACTGGATTTCCACTCAAGACCCTCACTTTGCTTGTCTGGTTTATTTCTGAGTTGGGGACCATCCTGCCTGCAACTTGGGTTGACTTCACCCCATAAATCCATGGAGACAGAGAAAACCATCAACTGTACCAAACTCCCACAGGAATAGCTCAACTTATCCATAGCCTTCAGTGAAAGGGAGGCCAGCACACTGCTACATCATGGACAACATGACTGTGTTATCAATCTTCTCTTGGGCACCACCCCACCCCAATGCCGTTTTTTTCCCTGTTGCCTCCTGTGAGCCAAGCCATGAAGAAATACATCACTGATGCATTACAGCACAGCTGCATTCCACCACCCCTGTCCCCAGCTGGTGCAGGATTCTTTGTCAAAAACAAAGATGGGGGCCCCTCCCTGCACCGACCACATGGACTCAACAAAATCACCATTAAGAACCATTACTTTCTCTTCTTGATGGATAACACATTCAAAACACTCCAAGGGGTCCAGATCTTCACCAAACTGGATCTGCGGAGCATACACATCCACCAGCGCAATGAGTAGAAGACGTTAATAACACCTATTGGCCACTATGAATACACAGTGTTATTTATTGGACTTTTCAAAAGAGCAACCATTTTCCAGGCCTCTATTAATGAGACCCTCCACTACAAGCTACACAGGTATGTGTTTGAATACCTCGATGACCCCTAAGGCCATGTTTGTCATATCTAATCAGTCCTTCAGCATCTCCTCAAAATTCAAATGAACTGGGATTTCTCTAACTTGCAGTACCAGGCCTCAATCATTTCCTTCCTGGTTTATGTCCTTGTACCCCAGGTTTTAACCATGGCTCCAGAGAAAGCATGTGTCATCATTAACTGGCTCTGAACACGCTCTCTCAAATTGTTACAGCCGTTCTTGAGCTTCACCAACTTCCTGTTTCATCAGGAACTACAGTCAAATTACCACTCCCTTCTCCTCCCTCACCAAATCACCTACCTGGTCTCTGTCACAGATCACGCTTTTGAGGAGCTCAAATGACGCTTCACCATCGCTCCATTCTCCATATTCTGAAGCTCTCTGGACCTTTTGGTTTAGGTGACACATCAGATGTGGACACTGGGGCCATTCTCTCCCATCAAGGACTAGGTGAGAAGTCACACCCTTGTGCCTTCTTCTGCAGGTAGGAGATAATAAGCTACTTGCCATTAAGTGGGCTTGGAGCAACGGAGCCTCTCCCGATCTGGACTGACCACCAGAGCCTCATATCTATACAACAGACCTGCCAACACATCCTACAACAGGCTTGCTGGGCCCTCTTCTCTGAGCAGTTCAACCAGTCCAGCTCCAAGAGCACCAAGTTGGATGCACTGCCACGACAGTTTGATCAAGCTTAAATAGAGACTGATCCTCAGTCAATCATTCCATCCTTCCAAATCCTCGATCCAGTTGTCTGGGATCTTGAGAATTAGATCTTATAGGCCTTACAGCATAAGCCTGCTCTGGACAACACACCTGAAAACCATATGTACGTGCCAGTGACTGTGAGCTCTGAGGCACTCCAGTGATGCCCATTCTGGTGGTCCACCATGATAACAGATGTAAGTCAATTCACTGCAAATGTGCCCAGTCCATTTCCTCCAACCAGCGGCTCTCTGGGCTCCTGCAGCCCCAACTGAGCCCCAATGCCCATGGTTTCACGTTACATCACAGTTTTACACCTTCCCATGAGGCCACGGTGATCATTACAGTAGTGGACTGGTTCTTCGAGGTGGCCCACTTTATTACCTTCACCAAACTTCCATCAGCTGCTGAAATGGTGGACCTGATTCTCCAAAATGTAGTTCGTGTCTACAGTATTCCTCAGGATATGGTGTCAGACCGGGCCTCACAATTCCTCTCCTGCTTCAGATGAGCCCTTTTCTCCCTTCACTGAAGTTCCTTCAATGCTTTGCTACCTCTAACCCTTCCACAAGAATAAACATCTGCTCTAAGCCAAACTATTCCACAATCTACACACCTCCTCTACCTTAAAGTGTGTCAGGGCTCTGGTATGCTACTGTTAAGTACTTGGAAGCGGGCACAGATGACTAACCCAGGTGTCAACTATGCCTACTGCCACCAGGCCAATAGCTGGCAGCATTCAGTAAGATTACTCTGGCCTGGAGACTGTATCTGGCTGCCTATCCAAGACATACTGATTCCCACTAGCTCTAGCCCCGTTTCATTGATCCTTTCAAAATTAGCCATCACATCCATTCAGTCCCTTACTGTCACCGACTGCCAGCATCCCTGAGGATCACATTTACCTCCCATATGTCCTGCCTCAGGACCATTGTTCATGGACCACTCAACGTACTGGAGCCAGAAGGTGGTCCAGTGGACACGGTTCGCTGGATAACAGATTCCTGTTATCATGGATGGGGTGTGAAGTACTTGGTCGATTAGGAAGGTTACAATCCAGAGGAGAGGTCTTGAGTGCCATCCAATTTCATCACTCTTCAAGGGGTTCCACTGGACCTATCTGGATCATCCTGGGCTATTGGGAAGTCGCCATAATTTGTAGGATGTCTAAGGGATGGCTTTTTAGAACAGCTTATTGTTGAGCCCACTAGGGGATCGGCTGTGCTGAATTGGGTGTTGTGCAATTATCCAGAGGTGATGAGAGGGAAAAAATAAAATATATTGTGTCGGTATTTCAGTGGAATAAAGGAAATTACAAAGGCATGAGAGGTGAACTGGCCAAAGTTGACTGGAAAGGAACATTTGCAGGAAAGACAGCAGAGCAGCATTGGATGGAGTTTCTGTGAAAATGAGGGAAGTGCAAGACAGATATATTCCAAATAAGGAGAAATTTTCAAAGGGAAGAAAGACACTACCGTGGCTGACAAGTGAAGTCAAAGCCAAAGTAAAAGCAAAAGAGAGGGCATACAAGGAAGCCAGAAGTAGTGGGAAGATAGAGGATTGGGGAGCTTTTAAGAATTGCAGAAGGAAACTAATTACGTCATTCGGAAAGAAAAGATGAATTATGAGAGGAAGCTGGCGACCAATATCAATGAAGATACTAAAAGCTTTTTTAAGTATATAAGGAGTCCAGGGTAGATATAGGACCAATACTAAATGACGCTGGAAATATTGTAATGAAAGATGCAGGGATGGCAGAGGAACTGAATGCTTTTTTTGCATCAGACTTCACAGTGGAAGACTGTGTTCAAGAGCGTCAAGGAAGTGACGTTTCTACAGTGAAAATTATGACTGAGAAGGTGCTCAGGAAGCTTAATGGTCTGAGGTTGGATAAATTTCCTGGACCTGATGGAACGCACCCTCAAGTTCTGAAGGAAGTAGCTGGAGGGACTGCAGAGGCATTAACAATGATCTTTCAAGAATCAATAGATTCTGGCATTGTACCGGATGACTGGAAAATTGCAAATGTTACTCTGCTTTTTAAGAAGGGTGGGAGGCAGCAGAAAGAAAACTATAGACTTGTTAGCCTGACATCAGTGGTTGGGAAGTTGTTGGAATCGATTGTTAGGGATGAGATTACAGCGTAGCTGGAGGCACATGACAAGATAGGCCAAACCCAGCATGGTTTCCTGAAAGGAAGACCCTGCCTGACTAACCTACTGCAATTCCTTGAGGAAATTACAAGCAGGGTAGACAAAGGAGATGTAGTAGACGTGGTGTACTTGGATTTTCAGAATGCCTTTGACATGGTGCTGCACATGAGGCTGCTTAGCAAGATAAGAGCCCATGGAATTACAGGTAAGTTACTAGCGTGGGTGGAGCATTGGCTGGTTGGCAGAAAACAGAGAGTGAGAATAAAGGGATCCTATACTGGCTGGCTGCCAGTTACCAGTGGAATTCCACAGCGGTCGGTATTGGGACCGCTGCTTTTTATGATGTATGTCAATGATTTGGACTAAGGTATTAAAGTATTTGTGGCTAAATTTTCCAAGGATACAAAGATAGGTGGAGGAGCGGGTAGTCTTGATGAAACAGAGACTCAGATAGTTTAGGGGAATGGACAAAGAAGTGGCAAATGAAATACAATATTGGAAAGTGTATGGTCATGCATTGGTGGAAGAAATAAACAGACAGACTTTTATTTAGATGGGGAGAGAATTCAAAATGAAGAGATTCAAAGAGACTTGGGAGGCCATGTGCAAGATACCATAAAGGTTAACCTGCAAGCTGAGTCGGTTGCGAAGAAGCATTCAATGTTGGCATTCATTTCTTTCTTTTTCAATATTTTTATTGATTTCTTACATAAAAGAATATAGAATACAGTAAGATATATAATATATATCAACTACAATATATTGGAATCACAAATATAGTTTCATAACCCCATATCCATATACATTAAATTTAAACATAATATTGAAAAGATATAGCAACACACATCAAAGTTGCTGGTGAACGCAGCAGGCCAGGCAGCATCTCTAGGAAGAGGTACAGTCCACGTTTCAGGCCGAGATCCTTCGTCAGGACTAACTAAAGGAAGAGTAAGTAAGAGATTTGTTGTTTGCGATTGAAAAGATATACTTTGTTATACAAAAAAATCTAAACCCACTACCAGAAAAAAACAGCTGTTTGGTTAAAAAAGGAAAAATTCTTTATCTTATAATAAAACATATTGTTAGCTAACATCTGTGCTTAAAAGCAAATCAAAGATTTTGAAAATAATTCAAAAAAGGTACCCACAATGTCAAAGAGTTTTGTCTAGGTTCAGAAATTGAACAACAAATCTTCTCTAAATTTAAGCATGACATAACAACCTGTAACCAACGAGTATGAGTAGGCAGAGTGGCATCTTTCCACTTAAGCAACAATGCCCTCCTGGCTATAAGAGACATAAAGGCCAAAATATGCAAATCATGTGACTCCAAAATAATATAATTTCCTCCAACAATACCAAATAAGGCAGTCAAAGGATTAGGTTGAAAATTTACTTTAAAAAGCACCGAAAAAGTTTGGAACACTTCCTTCCAATATTTTTCAAGATTCAGACAAGCCCAAAACATATGAATTAGTGAAGATTCTCCATTGTTACATCTATCACAAAAGGGAGATATGTCCAAATAAAAACGAGAGAGCTTATCTTTAGTCACGTGGGCCCTATGAACCAATTTAAATTGTAGAAGGGAATGACGGGCACATAGCGATGAGGTATTAACCCAGTTAAAAATTTCATTCCAAGTATCCTCAGAAATTGGAATCTGTAACTCTTGATACCAGAGATTTTTAATTTTGTCTAAAGGAATTTCTCATTCCCAACAACGTACCATAAATATGAGATATAGATCCATTATGCAAGGTTTTCAAATTAAAAATTGAATCAAGTAAATTCCTATCTGGACTTTTAGAAAATGTATGTACTTGAGAAAGCAAAAAGTCTCCAATTTGTAAATATCGAAAGAAGTGGGTTTTGGATAGGTTATACTTCGCTGACAATTGTTCAAATGAAGAGAGGCTACCTCCAACAAACAAATCCTGAAAACATTTAATACTCAATCTATTCCACTCTTTAAAAACTATATCAGTCATAGAAGGTTTAAAAAAAAGTTGGAAAAAATGGGATTTGAAAGTGAAAAACTCAATAAACCGAAATATTTTATAAATTGCACCCAATTCCTCAAGGAGTATTTAACTACAAAGTTATCAGTTAAATTACTTAAAGATAAAGGAATTGAGGATCCCAGAACAGAAATGATAGAAAATTTATTAACAGAACTAGCTTCTAAAGAAACCCAGACTGGACAGTCCTCTCAATTAATATAACCAAAACGCAAGATTCTGTATATTGACGGGCCCAGTAATAAAACCTAAAATTGGGTAAAGCTAAACCTCCATTCTGTTTAGCTTTTTGAAGATGAACTTTATTTAATTGAGAAATTTTATTTTTCTATATATACGAAGATATAATAGAATCCAGAGAATCAAAAACGGATTTGGGAATAAAAACAGGTACGGCCTGAAATAAATATAAAAATTTAGGCAAATATATATTTTTAATAGAATTAATTCAGCCAATCAATGATAAAGAGAGGGGTGACCAACTTGATAGTGCCTCCTTAACATAATTCAGAAGTGTAAAAAAATTTTCTTAAAAAGGAATTTATAATTCCTAGTAATTGTTACGCCCAAATAAGTAAATTGATTTCTTACAATTTTAAAAGGAAGGTTAGTATTAACTAATACCAAAATATTCAAAGGAAAAAGTTCACTCTTATGAAAGTTAAGTTTATATCCTGAAAACTGACTAAAGCAGGGAAGTAAAGAAAGTACAGAAGGTAAAGAAGACTCCACATTAGAAAGGTCATCAGCATAAAGCGACACTTTGTGAGTAATACCCCTCCTTAAAACGCCAGTGATATCATTAGATTCCCAGAAAGCAATAGCTAAACGTTCTAAGACCAAATCATAAAGCAAAGGACTCAAAGGACAACCTTGTCTGGGTCCACGTAGAAGTTTAAATGGTTTAGAATTCTGAGAGTTAGCCAGAACCTGAGCGGAGGGAGACAGATAAAGTAATTTAATCCATCGAATAAAATCAGGCCGAAAGATAAATTTTTCTAAAGTTTTAAATAAATACTTCCAATCAACCCGATCAAAGGCTTTCTCAGCATCTAAGGATATCACACATCCTGATATCTCTTTATAAGGAGAATAAATAACATTCAATAAATGACAAATATTAAAGCGGGAGTATCGACTTTTGATAAATCCAGTCTGATCATCAGAAACAATAGATGGCAAAATATTTTCAATCCTACGAGCCAAAAGTTTAGATAAGATTTTAGTATCAACATTAAGTAACGAAATTGGTCTGTAAGGAGAACATTCAGTTGGATCCTTATTCTTTTTAAGAATAAAACAAAATGGAGGCTTCATAAAAAGATTGTGGTAACCTACATCATTTAAAAGAGTCCGAAAGGACTGAGTAGAAGTGAGGTATAAGCAAACAGGAAAAAGCCTTATAAAACTCTCCAGAAGATCCACCAGAACCCGGAGTCTTCCCCAAGTGCAAAGAGTGAACAACATCGGCAATTTCCTCATAAGAAATGGGTTGATCCAGCAATTTTTGATTATCATCAGAAAGTGTAGGAATGCTTAATCAATCTAAGAAATTATTCATTACAGTATTATCTTTAGAAGGATCAAAACTCTATAGTTTAGAATAGAATTCTCTAAAAGTATCATTTATTTCTAAATGATCAGTTGTTTTATTACCATTAGCTTTACAAATTTCTTTAATTTGGCATTTAACTATAAGGGTCTTTAATTGGTTAGCTCCATGAACATAAAACTGACTTTTATCTTTTAAAAGTTGAGTTTCAATTGGATAGGTTAAAAGCAGATGGTGTCTTGTTTTAATTTCAACACATTTTTATATAAAGCAGGATCTGAAGCCAAAGCATACTTTTGGTCTAGCTGTTTCAACTGATTGGCTAATTCAATTCTCTCCTTATTAGCTTTTTTCTTTACACTTGCGGTAAAAGAAATAATTTGTCCTCTAACATAATTTGCCTTAAAAGCATCCCATAAAATAAGACTAGAAGTCTCTCCTAGCGTATTCTCTTCAAAAAAAAGAGTAATTTGTCTCTCCAAAAATTTTTTGAAATCCTTATCAGATAACAGAGTTGGCTTAAAACACCAGAACCTGTTTATTCGGGAGACACCCGGAGGATTTAAAGATAAAAACACAGGAGCATGATCTGAAACAGCAATTTCTTTATATTCACAGGATCAAACTAATGGAATCAATTGGCTATCAACAAAAAAAAAATCAATCCTGGAACACGTATGATGAACATGAGAAAAGAATGAGTACTCTCTACCTGTTGGATACAAAAAGCACAAACATCAACAACATTTCATTAGAAAAGTTTGGATAAAGGGGACTGATCTACTACATGTCAATCTTTTAGAAGAACGATCTGAAACAGGATCTAAACAACAGTTGAAGTCTCCTCCTAACACTAAAGAATATAAACTTAAATCTGATAAAAGCGAAAAAAAAATGATCAAAAAAGCCTGCATCATCTATATTCGGGGTATACAAATTAGTAAAAACCATTAATTTATTATCGAATTACCCTAAGACTATAACAAAACGCCCATTGGTATCAGGTACTATATTATGTTAAACAAAAGAAACTGAATTGTGTATAAGAATCAAAACTCCTCTTGCTTTAGCCTCAAAGGAGGAATGGAAAGATAAACCCTTTCAAAGGCTGAAAAGATGTAAATTATCACATTTATGAACATGTGTTTCTTGTAAACAAAAATTGAGACAGTCAATTTCTTAATATAATTAAATATCTTATTACGTTTCACAGGATGGTTTAATCCTTTCACATTAAAACTGAGTAAATTAAAAATATGGCCCATTTTAAATATTGCTTAAAGGAGATATTTGAATAAAAACTGCTGGACTACATATTAAATCCAAACAATGAGCTTTAAGAAAAAGTAACCAAGCAACAAATGAAGCTAAGAGAACCAAACAGCTGAAAGAAAAATTAAAACCACCCACCCCCCCACCCAAAGAGAGAAAAATCCATCAAAGGGCAGTCGACAGCTAAATCTACCATCCCTCCCAAAATGATCTACTGGCTGAGCTCCAAAAAAAAAAAATTCAAGGCAAAACTGCATTCCAACAAGACACAACAGAAAAACAGAGCAAAATTGAACATATTAAAAAAACTCAAAAATTATAGTATTAAAATATTAGAAAGAAATATGAAAGTTCAAAACGTTAACTTAGAAAGTATTAACTCAAAGAAAACTTGCTAATATTAAATCCTTAATTTTCTAAACAAGAAAAGAGTAAAAAAAAATTAGATAGGAAGGTATACCAAAACTAAAAAAAAACAATTGTTTGAAAAGAAAGTAATGAACAGTTAGACCGCTGAATCTAAAGCAAGGATCCATCAAGCAGACGCAACATAAATTTGTGTAAAGAGTTATTGAACAGTTAAACATCTGAGATTGTTTCGGCACTCAAAAAATCCTGCACCTCTTTGGTCGAGCGAAACCATCTCTGAGAATCATTTTTCAAAATGATTCTAAGATGAGCAGGGTATCAAAGAGAGGGTTTAAAACCTTTATTATACAGCTCAGACACGACCTTTTTTAAACTTGAAGCATTCATTCAACACCTCGGGTGGAAAATCTTCCATAATTCTGAACTTCTGGTCTTCATATTCAATCATACTTCTCCGATGAGCTTCACGAATTAAACGTTCCTTTGTTTGAAAGTCGTGAAGACAAATTATCACTGAGCGGGGTCATCCTCCTAGAGGAGATCTTGGCACAGGCGATCTGTGAGCTTGGTCTATTTTAGGTGGAGATTTTAAAATATTCGGAAATAAATTAGCCAAAAGGTTTGCAAAAAATTCCGAAGGCTGGCTGCCTTCCAATGACTCTTTAAAACCCAGGATACATAGATTATTTCTTCTGTTTCTATTTTCTATAGTCGATAATCTTCTGTCTTAATATTTCATTAACCTTCAACTGTTTATCACAGATCTGTTCCAGGTCGTCAATCTTTACGTCAAACATTGTCAAAATATCTTTGTTCTTTTTTATGTTTATTGTGTTCACTTAAAGTTTTTTTGAATTTCCAATATTCCATCCATCCATTTAAATTCAGTGCTGAGTTGCTGTAACTCCTCCAAACGTTTGTTTTTATTTTGCTGAAGTGTCACCAAAATAGATTCCAAAGTTACCGGAGGGTCCTCTTCTCTTTTTAAAAATGCAAACAGGAATTCTGCAGATGCTGGAAATTTAAGCAACACACATCAAAGTTGCTGGTAAATGCGGCAGGCCAGGCAGCATCTCTAGGAAGAGGTACAGTCGACGTCTCGGCCTGAAACATCGACTGTACCTCTTCCCAGAGATGCTGCCTGGCCTGCTGCGTTCACCAGCAACTTTGATGTGTGTTCCTCTTCTTTTTTAGTAGTTTTAGCACAAATCATTATAAAGCAGTATTACGTTTAAAAGTAAGTTTTCAAAACAAGTTGGAAGCAGTAAATTAAAAAGTGTAGGAGCACCTATAAAAGTGCTGCTACTCCATCAACAGTCGGCATTCATTTCTAGAGGTATAGAATATAAGAGCCGGGATGTGATGTTGAGGCTATATAAGGCACTCGTGAGACCACACTTGGAGTATTGTGTGTAGTTTTGGGCTCCTTATTTTAGAAAGGATATAATGATTTTGGAGAGGGTTCAGAGAAGATTCACAAGAATGATTCCAGGTATGAGGACCGTCTGCAGCTCTTGGGCTGTATTCCATGGAGCTCAGGAGAATGAGGGAGGATCTCACAGAAACATTCCAAATGTTAAAAGGCCTGAACAGATTAGTAATGGCAAAGTTGTTTCCCGTGGTCGGGGATTCTAGGACAAGAGGGCACAACTTCAGGATTGAAGGAGGTCCTTTTAGAACTGAGATGTGGAGAAATTACTTTAGTCAAAGGGTGGTAAATCTGTGGAATTTATTGCCATGAGTGGTTGTGGAGCCAAGTCACTGGGTGAATTTAAGGCAGAGATAGATAGGTTCTTGATTAGCCAGGTGTCACACAGGTGAGAAACTGCTAGAAAATTCAGCAGTCTAATGAACAGGGAGACAATTAAAAGAGAGAGAGGACTCCGACTTTGTTTTGATAACACTTTTAATTGTGACCTTGAGAGAGAGTGAGTACGGCGCCAGCTGAGACACGAGCTGGGAAGTCACCATGGTAACAGCTCAGAGCAGTTGAGCTAACAGACAGTTGGAATTTCGGATGGATTATAAAAGGTGATCCTTTTGTCTGATAAGGCAGAGGAGATGCGATATGGGAGAACTGCGGAAGCTACTCGAGAAACCACTGGTGGAGTCTAAGACCATCGCGAGGGTAGAAGCCACGGACCGATTAATTTCCACCCATGATTAACAGTGCGGGTAAGAGCTTGCCAGTGGGGTTCTGCTGGTGGTGAACCCGTACCGTGGGTCAGTAGACTGTTCCTTAGAAGGGGCTCTATCCATCTGTGTCTGTGTGGGGGTCACACCAAGTGACTCTGAAGACTTCGGAAGCAAGAACAACTAAAGCTGCCAACTTGAACAGCAACTCAATTAACTCTCTCTCTCTCTCCATCAATTATATATATACACACAAACATATATATATATATACACATATATAATAGTTTAGTTTATAACCTGTATCATATTATCTGGTTTAATGATATTAATTCATAGTAATAATAAATATAGTCTTAATTTATAGTAAACCAGACTCCAGGTGTGTTCCATTTTTGCTGGTCCTTTTCAACCTGTCATGGGGTTTCATGACACAGGGCATCAAAGGGTATGGGGTGAAAGCAGGGGAGTGCAGATGACTGGATGAAGTGGATCAGCCCATGATTGAATAGTGGAGCAGACTCGATGGGTCGAATGGCCTATTTCTGCTCCTAAATCTTATAGTCTTATGGTCTTATAAGAGGGGGATTCTTGTCAGGCCTGTACAGGCAGGCACCTCCCAGCTGACGCCTCACCTGCCATTTGTTCCAACTCATCACCTGCAGCCTATTTAAACCCAGCTGTCATCCACATTTCGTCCATCGAACCAGCCAGCCTCAACCAGTTGCTCCTAGTCTTCAGTTACCTTCTGCCTGTAGTGTTTAGTATCTTTTGTCTCACATTTTGTTGGCCCTTGTGGCTTGTATTTTCAGTTTATTTTTAAAGTTATCGTTCATCACTGAATCGTCTCCACTGCTCTGCTTTTGGGTCAAGTCTCCTCTACATTTCCTGACAGTCCACTCCCAGATTACAGGTATTCTAACTCTGGTCTACAAGTGCCGCACAGCTGGTCCAGAATGGCCAGTACTAGAATTTAGGTAGCAGAAAATCACCAGAAATGCTTTGTTCATTACTCAGTTGAGGCCGCAATGTTGGTGGACTGTGATATCCATGAGATCTAAACTTTCAAAAAAAAATTACTTTTCAGCACTCCAACAAACTTTGTAAATACTTTGGTAACATCTGAAGCTGTTAATTAAAATCATAAGCTTCTGTTTTTTCTTAATTATATGTTTTGTTTGCATGTTTCATTTCAGTGTTATCCACAGAAAGCACAGTAAAGTGAAGAGGTTGGCTTAACACCATTGGCTTGAACTCCAAATGTTTTTTTTCATCTGAACATTAGACAATAAATATTTCACAAACAACTTCAGTGCCAGGAATAAAACAAGAAGTGAAAGTTGGCCCTCTTGTTCAGACAGATGATTCACTGTGAGCCATTGTACATTAAACTTCCAGCTTCGCCCCTCCCTCCCTTCCACTCTCTCTCACATCCGCCCTCTCCCCCTCTCTCCTTCACTGCCAGAAAAAAGGTCTGAACTGTGCAAAACCACTGGGCTACATTAAAGTCTGCTGCTTTGCATTTCTCTCTAATCTTTCAAGTGAAAATAAGGTAAGAATTCAAAGCTTTGCATAACATTGCAAAGAATATATCTATTCAAATATTCGTACTTTATTAACTAAATATATTGAAATGGTTCATGATATGACATTTGTAAAATCAACCCTTCAAAACTAATACCTATATGAAAGGTTTGCTTGAGATGTTGGTGTGAAACTTGATGTTAAATATGAGAAAAATGTCACAGAGATTATTGATTATTTAAATGTAGAGGTAACTGAACCACATTCAGCCATTGTTGTTACTCAATTTAGCATTAGAATGCGATGTTACCTTTAGGTGATGTATACTACAAATAGTCTGAGAACAGCTATGAGATATAATCAAGAATCTATCACTATCCACTTCAAATATACCCAAAGAGTTGGTATCCATAACCACCTGTGGCAATGAATTCCACAGATTCATCTCCATCTAGTCAAAGAATTCCATCTTTTCTAAAAGAGGAAATCCCTCTATTTTGAGGCCGTGCCCTGTAGTCCTATACTCGCCTATTATATGAAACATCCTCTTCACAGCTATTCTATCCAGGCCTCTCAATATTCAATAGGTTTCAATGTAATCCTTCCCATTCTTTTAAATTCCAGCAAATATACCTAGAACCATTGTATCATGTATCATTTTTTAATGCATGCATTTCTAATAAATGACAATAAACGAGGACTGAGTGTCCTCATAATCTAAAACAATCAAATGCTCCTCATAAGTTAACTCTTTCATTCCCAGAATCGTTTTCGTGAACATACTCTGTATATTCTCCAATGCCAGTACATATTTTGTCATAAAGGGGGCGTCGTTGAGAGGACCAAAATGCAAGACACAGAAAATGAAGTACAAGGAACAGGGCTAGGCTAGAGTTAGGGACGTGACTGGACGCAGACAAGGAGCTCTGACAGGAACACAAACTTGGGCTAGGACATTGGCTAGGCAAGCAGGACCAGGACAAGGAACTGGGGACTAAGTGCCTGAGCTTGGACTCCGAGCCAGAGACTGGACAAGGACCCAGAACCTGGGTCTTGACTTGGGCTTGGACCCTGGAACTAGGCGAGAACATGACGTGGCTACAGGACTAGACGTGGCTTGGGTTCTTCATGGCTTGGGTACTTCATGGCGAGGACATGACAAGGCTTGGGTTCTTCGAGGCGAGGACATGGCAAGGCTTGGGTTCGGACTCCGAGCCAGAGGCTGGACAAGGACCCAGAACCTGGGTCTTGACTCGGGCTTGGACTCTGGAACTAGGCGAAGACATGATGTGGTTTTGGAAGACAGGACTAGGCGAGGCTACAGGACAGAACAAGAGACTCCTGGGCAAGACGAGGGAACTCCAACATAGGACGAAACACATGGACAGGACGAGGACATGAAGCCTTGACTTGGTACTCGGGAACAGCCGAGCCTTGGACTTTGCGACGACAGGAATCTGGGAACCTTGGACTTGGGATGACAGGAACGCAGAACACAGAGCCTTGGTCTTAGGGAGGACAGGAACACAGAGTCTTGGTCTAGAGCACAGGAACACGGAGCCTTGGTCTAGAGCACAGGAACACAGGGACATGGAACACAGAGCCGGGACCCTCCCCCCCTTAGGAAGAGGACTTTGGGCCAGGACTCGTACACGGAACACAGGGCCAGAAACCCTCCTTGGACACAGGATTTAGGGCTGAGTACGACAAGACGGTTCCTGACGGTAGGTAGCGGTAAATGGCCAGACCTATCTAGCGAAGGCATGGATACAGAGACGATTCCCAAAACTAGGTAGCAGCAAACAGCTGTACCTACCTAGCGTAGGCGTGGACACAGAGACGGTTCCCAACACTAGGTAGCGGCAAACGGCCGGACCTACCTAGCATAGGCGTGGACACAGAGATGGTTCTGAACACTGGGTAGCGGCAAATGGCCAGACCTACCTAGCGAAGGTGTGGACACAGAGACCGTTCCCAACACTGGGTAGCAGCAAATCATCGGACCTACCTAGCGAAGGCGTGGACACAGAGATCATTCCCAACATTAGGTAGCAGCAAACCGCTGGACCTACCTAGCAAAGGCGTGGACACAGAGACGGTTCCCAACACTGGGTAGCGGCAAACGGCCGGACCTACCTAGCGAAGGTGCGGACACAGAGATGGTTCCAACTCAACGATAGACAGTTCCTTATCTTGACACAGCAAGGCTCCAGTCTCCTTCCAGTGGTAGAACTCAACCAGGTTGCAGGGTAAGGCTCCAGACACAGGCTGCAGGGCAAGGCTCCAGACAGAAGGTGAAGGGAAGGGAACAGTCCAACCGCAGGGTAACAGCAAAGACGGCCTCACTTACCCCACAGAAGCAAAGGCAGGACAAACCAGAACCACACTTGAACCTAGGGCCACTTATATTCCCAGCCCCAAGAGGAGCATTAGGTGCTTCACTGAAACAAGGGACAGCTGGAAGACCCAGAGTCCGGAGTCTACGGACCGGACCGTGAACCGGAATGTGGACTTCACGGACCGGACCATGACAATTTTCTTATATAAGGGGTCTAAAACAGCTTACAATTCTCCAAGCAGAGCCTTAAAATTTTCATCATTACACCCTTGCTTTTATATTCTAGTCCCCTCAAAACGACTGCTAACATTGCACTACACTTCCTTGCCACCTGCTCACCTGCAAGTTAGGATATCCTGCATGAGGACTCCCAAGTCCCTTTGCACCAGTGATTTCTGAATTTTCTCCCCTTTTGAAAAATAGTCTGTGCCTTTATTCTTACTACCTAAGTACATGACCATCTAAGTACATCCACTTCTCCGCACTATATTCCCTCAGCCAGTTCTCCAACCTTTCTGGGTCCTTCTGCAGACGCTCTAATTCCTCAACACTATCTGCCGCTCCACCGATACTGTGTCATCTATAAATTTTGCCACGATGCCATCAATTCCAGCATCAAATTCACTGATAATTAATGTGAAAAGAAGCAGTCCCAAAATTGACCCCTGTGGGACACTGTTAGTCACCAGGAGCCAGCCAGAAAGGACCCCTTTTATAATCAAGAGAAAATCTGCAGATGCTGGAAATCCAAGCAATACAGACAAAATGCTGGAGGAACTCAGCAGGCCAGGCAGCATCTACAGAAAAGAGTACAGTTGATGTTGCAGGCCAAGACCCTTCGGCAGGACTCCCCCTTTATTCCCACTCTTGCCAGTCAGTCAATCTTCTATCCATGCTAGTAATACTTTGAGTTCTTATGATTATTAGCCTCATGTGAGGAGCCTTATTAAAGACCTGCTGAAAATCCAAGTAAACATCCACTGAGACTCCTTTGTCTATCCTGCCTCTTATTTCCTCAAAGAATTGCAATGATTTCCCCTTAAGGAAACTTTATCATGTGCCTCCAAGAATCCTGAAATCTCATCCTTAATAGTAGACTCCAACACCTTTACAACAACTAAAGTCAGGCTGACTGGCCTATAATTTCCTTTCTTTTGCTTCCCTCTCTTCTTAAAGAGTGGAATGACATTTGCAATTTTCCAGTTCTCCTGAACCATTCCAGAATGTAATGATTCTTGAAAGATTACTACTAATGCTTCCCCAATCTCTTCAGCTACTTCTTTCAGAACTCTGGGGTGTAGTCCATCTGCACCAGATGACTTATCTACTTCAGACGTTTCAGCTTTCCAAGCACTTTCTCCTTAACAATAGCAACTACACTGTCTTCTACCCCCTGACATTCTTGAATTTCTGACATTTTGCTGATGTCTTTCAAAGTGAACACTGATGCAAAACACTTACTAATTTTTTCCACCACTTGTTTGTTCCCCATAATTATTACTCCAGCGTCATTTTTCATTTAACTGATATCCATTATCACCTCTCTTTTGCTCTTTATATACTGTATCTAAAAATCTGTTGGTATCCTCTTTTATATTATTGGCTATCTTCATGTTTCATTTTTTCCCTCCTTATTGCTTTTTTTAGTTGCGTTCCTTTAATTTCCTACTAAATTTTGCTATATACCTGTCTTTGATTTCCTTTGTCTGCCACATTTGCTTCATTGTCCCTTTAGAATACTACATCTTAAGGGTGGATCTATCCTGTGCCTTGCAAATTGCTCCCAGAAGCTCCAGCCATTGCTGTTTTGCCATCATCCCTGCTAGTGTCGGCTTCCAATTAACTTTGCAAGCTCCCGTCTCATCGCTCAGTAATTCCTTTTGCTTCACTGTAATACGGATACATCCAATTTTAGCTTCTCCCTCTCAAACTGGAAGATGAATTCCATTATATTATAACACTCCTCTCTGAGGTACTGCCATCTTGTTGCGGTGGACAGGCTTGTGTGATCCTGAGAACCTGAAAGCGAAGACATCTAGAGCTGAGCTCCTGGTAGGATCACCCATAGTGGTAAGTTCAAGGAGGAGGATCCAGTCAAAGCGCAGTCCAACCAAGACCTCAATGGTAGATCAGGCAAAAGATGGTGGTAAATTAGAGTCTCTGGAATCTCAGAACTATGAGGACCACCACAACAGCTGCGAAGATGGAGGAAGACTGCAACAGAAGAGGGCCCCCAATCATCTTGGTATCTCTGCCATTGGTTTCTGGCCCTTTCTCTGTCAAGGATCGTGTGGTGGCTGCTTGTGCATCAGTCTCCCCATGTTAAAAGACCCGACACACAGGCTTTTCTCCTGGTTTGGTAATCCAATCAACCAACTTGGACAAAGCCTTGTGGCGATCAGGAAGTGGAGCCAGGAGCAGAATAGTGAAGTCTGGAAGCTTCCAGCCACAAGCCGCTCTTACACAATGATAAGAGTGAAATAGTCATCAGCAATAGCAGCTCTGAAACAGCATCTTTTAAGGTTGAGACCAGGGTCAAACAGAGGCACATCGTTGCCCCAACTCTGTTTGCCAATTTCATTGCAACCATTCTTCACCTCACAGTCCAAGATCTCCCATAAGGAGTCCAGATTCTTGTCCAGGGCAGATGGGGGGGGGGGGCGCTCTTTAACCTTCACAAGTTCAAGGCAAAGAGCAAGGTGTCAACTACTTCCCTACTTCAATTGTGGAGCTCCAATATGCAGATGACAATGCCATCGAAGCTCACTCTGAGGAGGACCTGCAGTGTATAATGGATGCTTTTGTCGGAGCATACAAACTCCTGGGACTTGATCTAAACATCAAGAAAACCCAAGTCCCGCACCAACCTGTTCCAGATCAAGCAGCTAAACCTCCAACTATCCAAGTTAACAACATCCCTCTGGAGAACACTGATCATTTCCCATACCTTGGCAGCCTTCTTTCTTCAAGAGCCAACACTGACCTTGAAATAAATCACAGAACAGGCTGTGTGAGTGGGACTTTTGCCAGGCTGAGAAAGAGGGTTTCTGGAGATTGAGATATCAAGACCAACAATAAGTTTCTGGTCTACAGAGCTATAATCCTCCCCTCCTTGCTATGTGGAGTGGAGTCATAGACAACCTACAGCAGGCACATAAAATCCCTAGAAACTTACCATCAAAGATGCCTCCATAATTTTCTGAGAGTTAGCTGAAGAACAGGCATACTAACTTCAGCATCCCGGAGAAAACTAACATTAACTCCATAGCCACAATCGTGACTCAACACCAATTGTGATGGGTCAGTCACATCATCCGCACGCCTGAGCCCCATCTCCCTAAACAGCTCCTGTTCGCCAAGGATGCAAAGCACACTCCTGGCGGGTAGAAAATGTGGTTCAAGGATAATATCAATACCCACCTAGGAAGTGCCACATCAACATGAATGGATGAGAAAAATTAGCACAGGATAAGAAAAGCTGGAGAGAGACTGTCTATGAGGGGATGGCAAAGCTTAAAGAATACCTTCATAGAAACACAGAAAATCTACAGTACAATACAGGCCCTTCGGCCCACAAAGTTGTGCCGAACATGTCCCTACCTTAGAAGTTACTAGGCTTACCTAAAGCCCTCTATTTTTCTAAGCTCCATGTACCTATCCATGCCTCTAAGAATAAGCGGCTTCAACTTAAGGACAGAGTAGGAAGGCCCAATCAGTTACTTCAATGACCTACACTTGCCAACACTGCAATAGGATTGGTCCCTTCAGTCAGAAGAATCATACTCAACTCCGAGTGATCACTGACGATGATGGTTATTATACTGCCTCTAAAGAATTCCTTTACCTTAAGCTCCCTAATCAAATCTGGTTCATTACACAGCATTCTATCCAAATTGTCCTTTTCCCTAGTGGGCTCAATCACAAGCTGTTTGAAAAGGCCATCTCTTGGGCATTCTACAAATACCTTCTCTTGGAATTCAGCACTAGTCTGATTTTCCCAATCTACCTGCATATTAATGTTACTCACCACCATCAACAGATTTACTTAACCGAACCTTAACCTTTCCCTCAGCCCTTTTTACATATCTTTTCCATCTCCTGTTGTAATTGGTACCCCACATCTTCGCTACTGTTCAGAGTCCTCAGGATCGTTTTGCACTCGTTTCTTAACTCTAAACAAAAGGGTTCTACATCTTCCAATCCGATGTCACCTCTTTTCTAAGGATTTGATTTCTTTTCTCAAACAGAGCCACGCCACCCTCTCTGTCTATCTGCCTGTAGAGTCATAGAATACTATAGCACAGAAAGAGGCCCTTCAGCCCACCTGGTCTATGCTAGACCATTAATCTGCCTAGTCCCATCAACCTATATCTAGACCAAAGCCCTCTATACCCCTTCCATCTATGTACCTATGAAAATTTCTCTGAAATGTTGACGGTAAATTTGCGCTGGCAGCTTGTTCTATGCTCTCACCAATCCCTGAGTGAAGAGATCCCCCTCAAGTTTCACCTAAACATTCAACATTCCACCTTTCATCCTTTACTGATGACCTCTTGTTAAAGTCTCACTCAAGATCAGTGGAAAAAGCATTTACCCTACCTATACCCTCATAACTTTGAATACTTCTATCAAAACTTCCTTTATTCGTCTTAGTTTAAGGGGATAAAGCCCTAAGCTATTCAATTTTTCCTTACAACTCAGGTCCCTAAGTTCTGGCAACATCCTTGTAAATTTTCTCTGTTATCTTTCCTGTAGGTGGGTGACCAGATCTGCATACAATGTTCCAAATTAGGCCTCAGCAACATCTGATACAATTTCAACATAACATCTAACTCCTGTGCTCAATATGTTGATTTATGAAGGCCTGTGTTGCAAAAGGTTTCTACATAAAGAATCAGGGATCAATTTTCCCAGATTAGGGTGAAGGATTGGAGATACATCTTTGCCAAAGGAGATATAAATTGTTCCTTTCCTCCCCTAGCCTGCAGATCATCCTTGGACAAGGTGCAGAACCTGCTTAGCCCCCTGATCAGGGTCCTGAAGCGATGGGAGTGGGTGGCAGATTGTCATATGAGCAGCTGGAGTATATCACAAATCCTAGTTACATGACCACTGACACCAGGCAGGCAATCTCAGAAGAGTATTGCTAAAGGTTTGGGTCATCCATCTTGTCACATTTCCCAGTAGAAGGCAATGGCAAACTAATTTCGAGAAAAATTTGCATAGGACAATCATGCTCATAGAAAGATCATGATCACCTACATCATATGACACAGCACATCACAAGCGAAGGTATTTGTTGAATGCCTATGACACAGCATTTTAGAGCAGCTTGTGCTTGAGCCTACTAGGTGAAAGGCTATCTTAGACTGGCTGTGGTATTATAACCCAGATCCTATTAGGGAGCTTATTGTAAAGAAACACTTAGGAGACAGTGATCATAATATGATTGAATTTATTCTGCAATTTGAGAGGGAGAATCCACATGTATCAGTACTGCAATGTAATAAAGGGAATTACAGAGGCTTGAGAGAGCAGCTTGCCCAGGTGGATTAGAGGAGGATACTGGCAGGGATGATTGCCGAGCAGAGATGGCTTAAGTTCTGGGAACCCACAGAAGAAGTTGTTCTCAAGTGGCAGGGGTAGGCAACCATGACTGACAAGGGGACTTAAGGACTGCATAAAACCAGTCTGTAAGGAAAGGACATACTGGACATAGCAAAGGTGATTGGGAAGTTGGGAAGCTTTCAAAATCCAACAAAAAGCTATAAGAAGGGAAAAGATGAAATATGAGGGCAAACTTGCCAATAAGATAAAGCAGGATACTAAAAAGTTTTTTTTTCAGTTATATAGAGTAAAAGGGAGTAAGAGTTGATATTGACCACTGGAAAATGAAGCTGGTGAGGTAGCAATGGGGGACAAAGAAATGGCAGATGAACTTAATGGGTACTTTGCATGAGTCTTCAGCATGGAAAAGAGTAGCAGTGTGCCAGAGATCCGTGAGTGTCAGGGTGCAGGGTGAGTGCTATTGCAAAGAAAAAAGTGCAAGGCAAACTGAAAGGTCTTAAGGTAGATAAGTCACCTGAATGAGATGGACTACATCCCAGAATCCTGAGAGAATTTGCTGAAAAGATAATGGATGCATTGGTCATGATCTTTCAAGAATCACTTGATTCTGGCATATTCTGGAAGCCTGGAAGATTGCATTCTAAGAAGGGAGGAAGGCAAAACAAAGAAAATTATAGGCCTAACCTCAGTGGTTGGAAAGTTTTGGAGTCTATTATTAAGGATGAGGTTTCGAGATACTTGGAAACTAATAATAAAATAAGTCAGTCAGCATAGTTTCTGTAAAGGGTAATCTTGCCTGACAAATCTGTTGGAGTTCTTTGAAGGAATAACAAGCAAGGTGGACAAAGGAGAAGCAATGGTTGTCATTAACTTGGATTTTCAGAAAGCATTTGATAAGGTGCCACACATGAGGCTGCTAAACAAGACAAAATCCTATGGCGCTTCAGGAAAGATACTGGTATGGATAGAGGAATGGCTAACAGGCAGAAGGCAGCGAGTGGGAATAAAGGGTTGGCTGCCAATGACTAGAGATGTTCCTCAGGCATCAGAATTGGGACCACTACTTTTCACATTGTTTGTCAATGATTTGGATAATGGAATTCATAGCTTTATGGCAAAGTTTGCGGATGACATGAAGATAAGTAGAGGGGTAGGTAATGTTGAGGAAGCAATGTGATTGAAGCATGACTTAGACAAATTGGAAGAATGAGCAAAAAAGTGGCAGATGGAATACAGGGTTGGGAAATGTATACTAAAGCATTTTGGTGAAAGGAACAATAGTGCCGACTATTATCTAAATGGGGAGAAGGCTCAAACATCAGAGGTGTAGAGGGACTTAGGAGTCCTCATGTAAGACTCTCAGAAGGTTAATTTACAGGTTGAGTCTGTGGTAAAGAAGGCAAATGCAATGTTGGCATTTATTTCAAGGAAAATAGAATATAAGGCACTAGTCAGGCCACACTTAGAGTATTATCAGCAGCTTTGGGCCCCACATCTCAGAAAGGATGTGTTGTAGTTGGAATAAAGGAGGTTCACGAGGATAATTCCGGGAATGAAGGGACATATGAGGACTGTTTGGCAGTTTTGGATCTGTACTCACTAGAATTTAGAAAAATGCAGGGTAATCTCATTGAAGCCTACCGAATGTTGAAAGGACTAGATAGGGAGAATGTGGAGAGGATGTTTCCTATGGTGTGGGTATCCAGAACTAGAGGGCACAGCCTCAAAACTGAGGGATGACCCTTTATAACAGAGGTAAGGAGGAATTTTGTGAGCCAGAGAGTAGTGAATCTGTTGAATGGTCTGCCACAGACTGTGGTGGAGGTCGTTGTCTACGGGTATATTTAAGGTGGAAGTTGATAGCTTCCTTATCAGTCAGAGCATCAATGGATGGCGAGCAGGCAGGTGTATGGGGCTGAGTGGGATCTGGGATCAGCCATGATGGTATGGCGGAGTAGACTCGATGGGCTGAATGCCCTATTCTGTTCCTATGTCATATGGTCTTATAACAATTGAAAGATTCCCAGATATCTTGTTCTACAGTACCGCTCAGTGCCCTACCTTGGTTGGTCCTCCCAAAGTGCAACATAGAAACCATAGAAACTACAGCACAGAAGCAGGCCTTTTGGCCCTTCTTGGCTATGCCAAACCCTTTTCTGCCTAGTCCCACTGACCTGCACACGGACCATATCCCTCCATACACCTCCCATCCATGTATCTATCCAATTTATTCTTAAGTGTTAAAAAAGAACCCGTATTTACCACCTCGTCTGGCAGCTCATTCCATACTCTCACCACCCTCTGTGTGAAGAAGCCCCTCCTAATGTTCCCTTTAAACTTTCCCCCCCTCACCCTTAACCCATGTCCTCTGGTTTTTTTTCTCTCCTTGCCTCAGTGGAAAAAGCCTGCTTGCATTCACTCTATCTATACCCATCATAATTTTATATACCTGTATCAAATCTCCCCTCATTCTTCTACGCTCCAGGGAATGAAGTCCTAACCTATTCAACCTTTCTCTGTAACTCAGTTTCTCAAGTCCCAGCAACATCCTTGTAAACCTTCTCTGCACTCTTTCAACCTTATTTATATCCTTCCTGTAATTTGGTGACCAAAACTGAACACAATACTCCAGATTCGGCCTCACCAATGCCTTATACAACCTCATCATAACATTCCAGCTCTTATACTCAATACTTTTATTAATAAAGGCCAATGTACCAAAAGCTCTCCTTACGACCCTATCTACCTGCGACACCACTTTTAGGAAATTTTGTATCTGTATTCCCAGATCCCTCTGTTCCACTGCTCAGTGCCTTACCATTAACCCTGTATGTTCTACCTTGGTTTGTCCTTCCAACGTGCAATACCTCACACTTGTCTGTATTAAACTCCATCTGCCATTTTTCAGCCCATTTTTCCAGCTAGTCCAAGTCCCTCTGCAGGCTCTGAAAACCTTCCTCACTGCCTACTACACCTCCAATCTTTGTATCATCAGCAAATTTGCTGATCCAATTTACCACATTATCATCCAGATCATTGATATAGATGACAAATAACAATGGACCCTGTGGCACACCACTAGTCACAGGCCTCCACTCAGAGGAGCAATTCTCTACTACCACTCTCTGGCTTCTTCCATCGAGCCAATGTCTGATCCAAGTTACCACCTCTCCATGTATACCTAGCGACTGAATTTCCCTAACTAATCTCCCATGCGGGACCTTGTCACCTTCTCTGCATTAAATTCTATCTGTCATTTTTCAGACCATTTTCCATCTGGTCGGGATCCTGCTGCAAGCTTTGATAGTCTTCCTTGCTGACCACTAAACCTCCAATCTTGGCGTCATCGCAAACTTGCTGATGCAGTTTACTTGTCAATCTACTGCACTTTCAATGCAGTATGTATCCTTAGATGTTGCACTCCAACTGATCTTCATTCAGCCATGACTCAGTGATGCCCACAACAAATCTGGCAATCTCTAATTGCGCTAAAAGATCATTACCTTATTCTGTATACTGCATGCATTATAGTTGAATTCATTCAACTATAACAACTTCAGTCCTGTATGTACCACCCTTTTGCCCCCATGTTACCCTTCAACATCTCACTAACTGCAATTTTGTCTGATGATCTTTCAAGAATCACAAGATTCTGGAATGGTTCTGAAAGACTTGAAAATTGTAAATGTAACTCCAGTCTTTAAGAAGAGACAGAAGCAGAAGAAATGAAACTGTAAACTAGTTAGTCTGATCTCGGTGTTTGGGAAAATGTTGGAGTCAATTATTAAGGATGAGGAGACACATAATAAAATAGGCTGTAGTCAGCATGGTTTCCTCAAGTGAAAATCTTGCCTGACAAATCTGTTGGATTTCTTTGAAAAAATAACAAGCAGGATAGACAAAGGAGAACCAGTTAATGTTGCTTTTTTAGATTTTCAGAAGGCCTTTGACAAGGTGCCACACATGATGCTGTTTAACAAGCTATGAGTACATGGTATTACAGGAGAGAATCTAGCATGGTCAAGCAATGGTTGATTGGCAGGTGGCACAAAATAGGAATAAAAGGGAGCCTTTTCTGGTGGGCTACTGCTAACTAGTGGTGTTCCACAGAAGTCTGTTTTGGGGACATATCCACCTTAATTTGCCTCTAAATAGCAAACACCTCCTCCTCTGTAATCCAGATATCGTCCATGACCCCACTAGTTTTTGCATCTGTCCCTTTGTCCTTCTTCCAGGTAAATACAGATATAAAAATTCCATTTAAGATCTTCCCCATCTCTTTCAGCTTTATGCATAGATGACCACATTGATTTTCAAGTGGATCAATTTTGTCACTCTCTATCTTTTTGCTCTAAATATATTTGTAGAATCTGTTGGCATTCTCCTTCATCTGTCTGCCAGTACAATGTAAAGTCTTTATTTTATTCTCTTCTGATTTCCCTCTTAAGTGCTCTCTTGCATTTCTTATGCTCTTCTAACAACTTGATTCTTTTTTCTACCTATACCTGCTATGCAGGATGAACCAACTGGTTTACAAATAAATAATATGTAATATGAATGTAAGGAAGGGCAAGCCAATGATTGAGTTCAACTGCAGAGAGAGCCAAGAGTTAAGTTGTACCACACAGGCAAACTTCATAAGGGCAAAGAATTCAGGACTGAAGCTGCTGTATTTAAATGTGTGTAGCATTCAGAATAAGGTGGACGAACTCATGGCACAATTAGAGATTAGTTGGTATGACGTTGTGGGCGTCACAGAGTCGTGACTGAAAGAATGTCATAGTTGGGAGTTTAACAGCAAAGGACAGACAGGAAGGCATAGGCGATGGTGTAGTTCTGTTGGTAATAAGAGGCGGAATAACATGTTTAGAAAGAAGTAACATAGGTTCAGAGACTGTCGAATCTTTGTGGGTGGAGTTAAGAAACAGCACAGGTTAAAAAAAGCTTTATGGGAATCATATAAATAGCAGACAAGATATGGGGTTGAGGTTGCAAACAGAGTTGGAAAGGGCATGTAATAAGGGTAATGTCACAATTGTAATGGGGGATTTCAGTATGCAGGTGGATTGGGAAAATCAGGTTGCCGTCGGACTGCAAGAGGGGGAATATATTGAATGCCTACAAGATGGCTTTTTATAGCATGAGCCTACTAGGGGAAAGGCTTTCTTAGATTGGGTATTGTGTAATAATCCAGATTTGATCAGTCAGCTTAATGTAAAGGAATCCTTAGGAGGCAATGATCATAATATGATTAAATTCATACTGCAGTTTGAGAGGGAGAAGCATAAGTCACATGCATCAGTATAACAATGGAATAAATGGAATTACAGAGGCATGAGAGAGGAGCTTGCCTAAGTGGATTGGAGGAGGATACTGGTGGGGATGATGGCAGAACAAAGGCGGCTGAAGTTTCTGGGAATAGTTCACAAGGCGCAGGATACAGATGTCCCACAGAAGAAGTTGTTCTCATATGATAAGGCTAGGCAACCGTGGCTGACAAGGGATGTTAAGGACTGCATTAAAACCAAGGAAAGGGCAAATAATATAGCAAAAGTGAGTGGGTAGTTGGATGAAAAAGGCTAAAAGAAGGGAAAAGATGTAATATGAGAGCAAAATCGATGATGATATAAAGCAGGATATGAAAAGTTTTTCCGTTATATAAAGAATAAAAGGGAGGTAGGAGTTGACCTCACCAGGAAAATGATCCTGGTGAGGTAGTAATGGGGGGCAAAGAAATGGCAGATGGAAATAAATAATGCTCCAGTCTTTAACATGGAAATCACTAGCAGTGTGCCAGAGGTCCTAGTGTCAGGGAGCAGGAGTGAGTGCCCATGTCTGAGTGTGGTGTGGTGCACCAGGGCTGTCTGAGTGGGATGAGGTGCACCAGTGCTGTCTGAGTGTGATGTGATGCATCAGTGCTGTCTGAGTGTGATGTGGTGCACCAGTGCTCACTGAGTATAATGTGGTGCACCAGTGCTGTCTGAGTGTGATGTGGTGCACCAGTGCTGTCTGAGTGTGATGTGGTGCACCAGTGCTGTCTGAGTGGGATGTGGTGCACCAGTGCTGTCTGAGTGTGGTGTGGTGCACCAGTGCTGTCTGAGTGTGATGTGGTGCACCAGTGCTCACTGAGTATAATGTGGTGCACCAGTGCTCACTGAGTATAATGTGGTGCACCAGTGCTGTCTGAGTGTGATGTGGTGCACCAGTGCTGCCGGAGTGTGAGCACACAATACCCTGCAGATGCTGGGGTCAAAGCAACACTCAAAACACGCTGGAGGAACTCAGCAGATCGGGCAGCATCGGTGGAAACGATCAGTCAATGTTTCGGGCCGGAACCCTTCATCAGGACTGAAGAGGGAAGGGGCAGAGGCCCTATAAAGAAGGTGGGGGAGGGTGGGAAGGAGAAGACTCGTAGGTTCCAGGTGAAAAACCAGTAAGGGGAAAGATAAAGGGGTGGGGGAGGGGAAGCAGGGAGGGGATAGGCAGGAAAGATGAAGAAGGAATAGGGGAAAACACAATGGGTAGCAGAAAGAGGCGGAACCATGAGGGAGGTGATGGGCAGCTGGGGGGGGGGGGCAGAGTGAAATAGGGATAGGGGAAGGGAGGAGAATTCAATGTTCATACCAAGGGGCTGGAGACTACCTAGATGGTATATGAGGTGATGCTCCTCCAACCTGAGTTTCGCCTCATCATGGCAGTAGAGGAGGCCATGTATGGACATATCCGAATGGGAATGTGAAGCAGAATTAAAGTGGGTGGTAACCGGAAGATCCTGTCTGTTGCGGCGGATGGAGCGGAGGTGCTCGACGAAGCGGTCCCCCAATCTGCGTTGGGTTTCACTGACGTAGAGGCTGCAGTGGGAGCACCGGATGCAATAGATGACCCCAAAAGACTTACAAATGAAATGTTGCCTCACCTGGAAGGACTGTTTGGGGCCCTGAATGGTGGCAAGAGAGGAGGAGTAGGGACAGGTGTAGCACTTACGCTTACAGGGATGTGCCAGGTGGGAGATCCGTGGGGAGGGACGTGTGGACCAGGGAGTCGCCGAAAGCAGAGAGGGGTGGAGAGGGAAAGATGTGCTTAGTGGTGGGGTCCTGTTGAAGGTGGCAGAAGTTGCAGAGGATAATGCGCTGGATCCGGAGGCTGGTGGGGTGGTAGGTGAGGACAAGGGGAACTCTGTCCCTGTTGTGGTGGCGGGAGGATGGGGTGAGGGCCAAAGTGCAGGAAATGGAGGAGATACGGGTGAGGGCATCATTGATTACCGTAGAAGGGAAACCACGAGAGAGGAATGTCTGAGTAGGATGACGTGCACCACTGCTGACTGAGTGGGATGAGGTGCACCAGTGCTGTCTGAGTGTGATGTGGTGCACCAGTGCTGTCTGAGTGTAATGTGGTGCACCAGTGCTGTCTGAGTGGGATGAGGTGCACCAGTGCTGACTGAGTATAATGTGGTGCACCAGTGCTGTCTAAGTGTGATGTGGTGCACCAGTGCTCACTGAGTATAATGTGGTGCACCAGTGCTGTCTGAGTGTGATGTGGTGCACCAGTGCTGCCGGAGTGTGAGCACACAATACCCTGCAGATGCTGGGGTCAAAGCAACACTCAAAACACGCTGGAGGAACTCAGCAGATCGGGCAGCATCGGTGGAAACGATCAGTCAATGTTTCGGGCCGGAACCCTTCATCAGGACTGAAGAGGGAAGGGGCAGAGGCCCTATAAAGAAGGTGGGGGAGGGTGGGAAGGAGAAGACTCGTAGGTTCCAGGTGAAAAACCAGTAAGGGGAAAGATAAAGGGGTGGGGGAGGGGAAGCAGGGAGGGGATAGGCAGGAAAGATGAAGAAGGAATAGGGGAAAACACAATGGGTAGCAGAAAGAGGCGGAACCATGAGGGAGGTGATGGGCAGCTGGGGGGGGGGGGGCAGAGTGAAATAGGGATAGGGGAAGGGAGGAGAATTCAATGTTCATACCAGGGGGCTGGAGACTACCTAGATGGTATATGAGGTGATGCTCCTCCAACCTGAGTTTCGCCTCATCATGGCAGTAGAGGAGGCCATGTATGGACATATCCGAATGGGAATGTGAAGCAGAATTAAAGTGGGTGGTAACCGGAAGATCCTGTCTGTTGTGGCGGATGGAGCGGAGGTGCTCGACGAAGCGGTCCCCCAATCTGCGTTGGGTTTCACTGACGTAGAGGCTGCAGCGGGAGCACCGGATGCAATAGATGACCCCAAAAGACTTACAAATGAAATGTTGCCTCACCTGGAAGTACTGTTTGGGGCCCTGAATGGTGGCAAGAGAGGAGGAGTAGGGACAGGTGTAGCACTTACGCTTACAGGGATAAGTGCCAGGTGGGAGATCCGTGGGGAGGGACGTGTGGACCAGGGAGTTGCCGAAAGCAGAGAGGGGTGGAGAGGGAAAGATGTGCTTAGTGGTGGGGTCCTGTTGAAGGTGGCAGAAGTTGCAGGGGATAATGCGCTGGATCCGGAGGCTGGTGGGGTGGTAGGTGAGGACAAGGGGAACTCTGTCCCTGTTGTGGTGGCGGGAGGATGGGGTGAGGGCCAAAGTGCAGGAAATGGAGGAGATACGGGTGAGGGCATCATTGATTACCGTAGAAGGGAAACCACGAAAGAGGAGTGTCTGAGTAGGATGACGTGCACCACTGCTGACTGAGTGGGATGAGGTGCACCACTGCTGTCTGAGTGTGATGTGGTGCACCAGTGCTGTCTGAGTGTAATGTGGTGCACCAGTGCTGTCTGAGTGGGATGAGGTGCACCAGTGCTGTCTGAGTGGGATGTGGTGCACCAGTGCTGTCTGAGTGTAATGTGGTGCACCAGTGCTGTCTGAGTGGGATGAGGTGCACCAGTGCTGTCTGAGTGTGATGTGGTGCACCAGTGCTGTCTGAGTGTAATGTGGTGCACCAGTGCTGTCTGAGTGGGATGAGGTGCACCAGTGCTGTCTGAGTGGGATGTGGTGCACCAGTGCTGTCTGAGTGTAATGTGGTGCACCAGTGCTGTCTGAGTGGGATGAGGTGCACCAGTGCTGTCTGAGTGTGATGTGGTGCACCAGTGCTGTCTGAGTGTAATGTGGTGCACCAGTGCTGTCTGAGTGGGATGAGGTGCACCAGTGCTGACTGAGTGTGACGGGGTGCACCAGTGTTCTCTAAATGGGATGAGCGGAGATATGCTTGCCTCGTCTATATACTTCCTTCCAGAGAGGAATTTTGTGATTGGCCAGCAGATGGGACCTGGTACGTTACATTTGGAGAGTTTCTCTTGCAGACACTTAGCAATGTGGCATGGAAGGTTGAATTGAAATCAACAAAGAGAATCCTGGCATACAGTATGGAATCTCAAACCAGACCTATGACTCTCCATAACTGTTTTGAAACTATTAGAATTATGATCACAAAATCACAATGGAAATATGACCAATAGATCCAAAGTGATTAAGGAAATGTTTCTGAAACCACTTGGCAATATACATCCCATCCAGCCCTTTCACAGCATGAGAGTCCCAGTCAATATTTAGAAAGTTAAAAGCACCTATCACAACCTTATTTTTCTTGCAACGGTCTGCTATCTACCTTTGATATTCCTTAGTTTCAACCTCAGTTGATGAGTCCTCCAGTCTGTCTTGTCTGAGCATTGCTATGACATTTTTCTTGACAAGTAATGCCAATCCTTCACCTTTAATGCTTCCTCTCTATCATGCCTAACAGAACCCCAAGAGACAGAGCTGCCAGTCCTGCCTCTCCTGCAACCAATTCTCATCAATATTTATAATCACATAATTCCATGTGCTGATCCATGCCCTAAGCTCAACTTCCTTACCTACAATACTCCTTACAGTGAAACAGATACACACAAAACATTAGTCCCTCTATGCTCAACATTTTGGTTCCTGTAAGCTTAACATTTACCGTACCTTCTCCACAACCACGCCACTAGCTGCCCTGGTACTCTTGTTCCCATTCCCCAGCAAGTGTAGTTTAAACCACTGAAGCAGCACTATCAAGGACATCAATCTCCTTCAAACTCAGGTGCAAACCATTCCATTTGCACAGATCCCTGGATGAGAGCACAATGAAGCCTTTCAGAGAAGGGCAGGAGAAAAAGTTGGAGAAATCGGAGTTGATATCATCAGTTGGAGCCGACAGTAGATTTTGTCAATGGCACACTCCGCAGTGTAGCGGGGTGGAGGAAAAGACTACCTCAGGTGATTGAGTGACAATGAAGCCTTTCCTCCTGCACCATCTCCTTAGCCACGTGTATTGCACTATTTCTAACCTCACCATCACATTGCACCCATGTTATAGTCCTTACTGTGAGCTACCAGGGTACTGTCATAGCTGTATGGTACACAGAGTTGCATAGGGGCACTGAACACAGGCTAGTTCCATCGTTCTCTTCACTGCCTGCCCCTCACATTCTCCCCTGTCATCATCTCTCAACAATCTTTCCAGTCACAGTCTCATTGGCTACTTCTTCAAGTGTTATCCTGTTAATTTCCCCCAGAGATCTATCCAGAGTGATACATCTTGGAAATGCCCTTTGGCCCAACATGTCCATGTCAACTGAGCTGCTCCATCCGCCCAATTCTCCCTACCCTTATACTTTCCTAGAAGGCTTTTGAACATGCTCAACTCAACGACTATTTCTGGCAGCTCATTCTCAAATATGCATCATCCTTGAGTGAAGAAACTGCCTCAATGTCCCTTTTAAATCTCGTGCCTCTGATTTTAAACCCGTGCCCCCTAGTTTTTGGCACCCTCTCCCTGGAAAATAAGACTATGTCCTTTCATCCTATGCCCTGCATGAACTTATATACCTCTATCAGATCACCCCTAAATCTCCTACAAGCTGTTTGCTAATCACAACCCACATACCTAGCAGGCTAAGATCCCCTTGTAATTTATTATAGCTTTCTACACTACCTACAATACCACCAACTGTATTTTCGTATCATCTACATACTAACATGCCTTGTACATTCTCATCAAAAGCGTTTCTATCAATTATGAACCCCTGTGGCACACGGCTTAGACTCAGGCCTCCAGTCTGAGAAACACCCTTCAACCATCACCCACTGAGCCAATTATGAATCCAATCCATTTCTCCCCTGGATCCCATGCAATCTATGCTTCTGGATTAGCCTGCTGGGTAGGACCTTGTCAACAGCCTTGCTAAAGTCCATATAGACAACACCAATAACTCTACCCTCATCTACTCCCTTAGTTATCTCCAGAAGATTTTTTTCAGACATGACTTCCCTTACAATGTGGTGCAGATTGTCCTAAATCAGATCGTCTCTCCAAATTTGGTCGATCCTAACTCACAGAATCTGTTCCAGCAATTGAACCACCACTGATGTCAGATTCACTGGCCCGTAGTTTCCCAGCTTGTTTTTGCTACCCTTTTGAAAAAAATGATACTATTTTCCTGCGGTTCTTTCTGCTGATTTCCTTAAAACTGTGTTCTTTGGATTTAAACCGCTCTGGCAAGAAAGTTTACTTTGGCATGACCTTATCATTAAACATCTTTACTTTCCCCCCTCCCATTCTCTGTAGGGATCACTCTCTCTGTGATTCCCTTTTCCATTTTTCCCAAACTCACTCCTGGCAGTCCCTCCCACCTGCAAACAGAATGAGTACCACAACTACCCATTCACCTTCTCCCTCACCACCATTCAGGGCCCCAAACAGCCCTTCCAGGTGAGGCAACACTTCTTCTGCAAGTCTGTCTGGATCATCTTCTGCATCCAGTGCTCCCAGTGTGGCCTCCTCTACATTGGTGAGACCTGACATAGATTGGCTGACTGCTTTGTTGAGCACCTTCAGTCCATCTGCAACTTGCAGAATTTCATGGTGACTAACTATTATAATTCCAATCCCATTCTCATTCTGACATGTCAATGCATGGCTTTCTCTACTAACACAATGAGGTCACTCTCAGGATGGAGGGTCATTACTCATATTTCTATTCCGTCTGTGTAGCTCCCAATCTGACAACATAAACATCGATTTCTTTAACTTCTGCTAGTTTATTCCCCTCTCCCCACCTGCTTCTATTTCTTCCACGGTCCGCTCTCCATCTCCTATCAGACTCCTTCTGCAGATCTTTACCTTTCTCACCTACCACTTCCCAGCTTCTCACTTCATTCCCTCCCCCACCTCCATGCACCTACGTACCTAACCCCCCCCGACTAGTTTCACCAATCACCTTCTAGCCTCCCACTACCTCCTTATTCTAGCATCTTCCCCCTTCCTTTCCAGTCTTGACGAAGGGTCTCAACCCAAAATGTTCCTCTCCACATATGCTGCCTGACCTGATGTTTTAGTGTGTTATTCTGGATTTCCAGCATCTGCAGAATCTCTTGTGCTCTATTTACTCTGCTTACAATTTTATACATCTCAGTAATTAACCCCTTCAACCTCTTTTCCAAGGAAAACACACATTACCATTTTCTACTTCTTGCAATGTCCTCTCAACTCTGCTGACTCAGTCCCAATGTCGAGTTGAGGCCTCCATCGTTCAGGGCTGACAATGGATGTTGCGTCGCAATAGTCTAGATACACAAGGCAGGGCAGCATGACATGGAGAGCAAGCTTCCATCCCCCCATCTCCACACACCTGAGGAACTCAAAGGAATGGCAGGGAATGACAGATACAGTTTGGCATCAGAAGCTTCACAGGAGTTACCAGCCTGCCTTAGGGACTCCAGATTTGGACTTTTCTCTCTGGGTTTACTCCTGAAGCTTTCCCTGTGAGTGGGTATAGCTGCAAGGCAACAGGGGTTTGAGATCAGAGCTTTTCTTCTTCTAGATGAGCTGCCAGCCACAGCTGACTAGTCCCACCTGCCTGAAGCGACTGGTTTTAAGGTGCCAGTGACCCGCCTTTTCCCCTTCTCCTGTCAGTAGAAATGGTTCCACCAGACTTAGTAGCTAAGCCACACATAGAGGCCAGGAGCTCGACTTGGTTGTCAGAGGTAATTTGAGGTGCATGCCATTGTGAACATTTAATAGGTAGTGGGAGCTTGTCCCCTCCACCCCCCTGGCTATAACATCCTTAAGGAACCCAGTGTACACAGCTACAGAAGTAATAACCAAGATGCTCAGGAACTGTGGCGTCTGTTTTTTTGCCCCAAATTCTGTCCATACTTTGTGGAACTGCAAGGGTTCAGATGTCTTGGAGAATCTCTGTACTAAATTGGCATTAGTTATATGAGCCTTGAATTAGACAGTCAGAGGGAAACCAGATGAAGCCGAACACATAGCAAGAAACACTGCAGTCTGGCTGATTCATGAATTGTTCTCCATTTCTTCCTCTTCTTCTTCTGACTTTTAATGGCAGTTAGCAGTTGAACTTAAAGGTGGACTGGTGTGGAATGTAAAGAATTTGGAAATAAAACCCCTACTAGTTCTTTAACAAATGAAAACTACATTACCCCCAAAAGCCCTACATATTGTAAATAATTAAAGACAATATTGTGAATTAAATTAAAGCCACTTCCATAACTTAGTAAAGTTTTCAAATAAAAACTATCAACCCCCGAAGATAGTAGCAAAGCCTGCATTTGATTTCTTTCAACCTTATATGCTTCACACTGTAATAAAATGTGTTCAACTGTTTAACGATGACAAAACCTACACACCCCAGTGATGTTTTACAAAATATACGGAATAATTAAGCATAGTACGCCTTATTCTCAGTTGAGTCAAAATAATTCCTTCCCTTCTTGTTTTACCCTCTTCTCTCATCAACCCAACAGTTTGATGTTCTCTGTAAGTGTGTCTCCCCTTCTGCCCATTATCCCACTCGTCTTGCCATAATCCCCGAATCCCTAACCCCAGCCTTAGCTTCTGATTTGCTAAGTGGAAGGTCTATATCCACAGATGAACTTTTAACAGCCTTTTTGGCCGAACAATCAACCCGCTCATTCCCCTCAACATCTCTATGTGCAAAGACCAATAAGAAGAAGACATATAAACCCATACTTTGAATATGAAATAAAGTTTGAAGAGCTTCCAGCAGTAAATCTGACCTACGGCTAGCATGTCCTGTTTTAAGCCTAGTTAAAACTGAAAAAGAATCTGAACAGATTACAACTGCAAGGACAAATTTCCTCCACCCACTTTAAGCCCAAAGTGAAGGCAATCAGTTCTGCTGTATATACTGATAAACAGCGAGTAAGGTATTCCTTTATTGTTACCTGTAAGTCAGGCACAAAACAACAGGCACACCAACCTTCCCTGGAAAATTATCTTTTGATCCATCAGTAAAAATGGTTAACATATCACAATAATTTTCCTTAACATATTGATGAAACAACAGACTCTCAGGCATATCAGGGCCTTGGACTTCATTAAGTTATGCAACCTAAAATCAACTAAAGTCTTTGGAAAAAACCAAGGCAGGGTTACCAAGAAAACTACAGTGGGAGATGTTGTATAATCCAGCAAACCCATATTCCTAGCGTGATAAGAACTCAGTCACCCAAAACTAAAAACTCTTCTTGTGTTGTTCCCAACAATCTACCAACACACTTTCAACAGGGTGATTATTTTTCTGTCCCCTCAAATTAATCCAGTATGTTAACATCAACTTCAGCCTCCACAACTGTAACAGGAGACTATTGTACTGCACCACAACACAGTCTTACAGCCTGTGCTTGTATCACATCCAATCATTTTAAATTTGAAGATGAAACTGATCCAAAAGCAAAACAGCCATAATCAAGTACAGAACTATTAAATAAATATAAATGGTCAACAAAGATTTTCGTGTAGCACCCCAAGAATACCCACATAGACACCTGAGGATATTTAAAGCTCTTTATACTTAAGAGTTATTTTACTGATATGGTGATTCATTGTCAGCTTATTGTCCAGCCACATACTGAGAAATTTTACCACTGACACTTCTTCAAGAGTTTGATCATTTAATTTTAAATCAAGTGCAGGTCCATTGATCCTCTTTGTAAAACACATAATCTGTTGTAGCTACTGAAAGCTTAAAACTCCATCTATTCTTTAAAGACATGGAGAAGCTTTGTATCTCGAAAACTGTGACATAATTCATTTCTATGGCTCGAGTCTGGACTTTTTTATTGCATGGCTGTATCATATTAGCACATTTATGTGCTTGCTAACTTGTACGTGTTGTGTGTGCTTTTTGTGGTATATGATGGTTGATACTGTGTTTTGCACCTTGGCCCTGAAGTAACACTGTCTCGTTTGGCTATATTCATAGGTAATAATGTATAGTTAAATGACAATTAAACTTGAATTGAATTGATTTTCATGCTATGATTTTTGATAATTGTGCAGTAAGTTCTTTCACCTCTTGAGGTTTCTTGATCTCATCCAACTTTAGACAATACAACATGGAATCCAGCTGTATTACGCTGATGCTGCTGTTGGTACTGCTGGGATTGTTGGTATCTAGTTCAGAAACAAATTCAGGAATTCCTGGGATACCTGGGTCTCATGGAGTACCAGGAATGCCTGGCAGAGATGGCAGAGGTGGTCCAAAAGGAGCAAAAGGAGAACCAGGTAAAATGTGAAATAATGAAAACTCTCTGGGTTGGGTATGTCATTACAGAGAATTCATCCCATGAGTCCCTTCCAATGGTCGGAGTTGATCATTGATGTTGCGTCCCAGCTTATAGAATATGATACACCAGCCAGGGTACTATGACATGGAGAGCAAGCTGTTGTCCATTTAGCAGGCTCCCCACCTCCATGCAGTAGATGAACCAAAACAAACAGCAGAAACCATTACAGTTTGGCATCAGCAACATCAAGAGAGTTGTTGCTCAATGTAGGGACTCTAACTCCAGAATTTTCTTCAGGGTTTACTCCTGAAACCTTCCCTATGAGAGGGTATAACAGCAAAGCAGTGGAGGTTTGAGATTGGAGCATTCCTCCTCTTAAATGAGCTGTCAACCACAGTTGATGAGGTTTTAAGCAACTGGTTTTAAGACACTAGTAAACTGTCTCTGCCACTTCTCCCGTCAATAGAAATGGTTCTGCTGGGCTGCACGTGAGGGCCAGGAGCTGAACTTGGTTGTCAGAGGCTAATTGAGATGCAACCATTGGGAGCATTTAACAGGTAGTGGGAGTTTAACCCAACCACCACACTGCCCCACACCAGCTATAACAACCTTAAGGATCCACATAAAACACAGCAGGAGAGAGATGGAGCTCACATCATATGCTGTAAAATTACAAACACAGGTTTACATCTGTGTCTTTGTTCACGTACATGAAAATTCACCTTACTCTCCAGGACCACCAGTACCATCCTGATGTCAGTATTTACATTCTTCAGTGATGTAGAGAGGGGAAAAGGGAAAACTTCACAAACACCACCACACAGCACATACCCAATATCCCAGAACTCACACAATTCAAAATACATACAACCAACATCCTCACTCAGCACCCCAGACCTACACATCACGCCTTGCACCTCCCACCTCATAACTCACAACTAAAACCCCATACCTCAAATCTCACAGCTCACACCTCTTACCTGACACCACACAACTCACAAATAATACCTCACACTTCACACCTCATAACTCATACCTCACACCTCATAACTCACACCTAAAATCTCATACCTCAAAGCTCATAACTCATATCTAAAACCCCATACCTCAAACCTCACAGCTAATACCTCATACCTCACACCTGACATCCCACAACTCACACTTCACACCTCATAATTCAAATCTCATAACTCAAACCTCACACCTCATAACTCACACCTAAAATCTCATACCTCAAACTTCACACCTCATACCTCACACCTGACACCACACAACTCACACCTCACAGCCAAAACCCCAAACCTCAAACCTCATAACACACACCTCACACCTTACAATCCACAGCCTCAACTTCCACACCCACCCCACACACTGACATTTTCACAAACACACCGCACATTAACCAAACTACACGCACACCCCACACTGACCAATCTATACTCAAATCCCACGCTGACCAAAGCACAGACTGACCAATCCACACCCACACTCCATACTGTCCAAACCACAGCCATACCCCGCACTAACCAAACTAACCCACACCTCACACTGACTATCCCAACACCCACCCCACACTGACCAAACCGCACCCACACCCCACACTGACTATCCCAGCACCCTTACCACACACTGTCCAAACCACAGCCACACCCCACACTGTCCAATCCTACCCACACCCCACACTAACCAAACCAACCCACACCCCACACCGACTATCCCAACACCCACACCACACACTGTCCAATTCCCACCCACACCCCACACTAACCAAACCAACCCACACCCTACACTGACCATACCACAGCCACACCACACACTGTCCAATTCCTACCCACACCACACACTGTCCAATTCCCACCCACACCCCACACTAACCAAACCAACCCACACCCCACACCGACTATCCCAACACCCACACCACACACTGTCCAATTCCCACCCACACCCCACACTAACCAAACCAACCCACACCCTACACTGACCATACCACAGCCACACCACACACTGTCCAATTCCTACCCACACCACACACTGTCCAATTCCCACCCACACCCCACACTAACCAAACCAACCCACACCCCACACCGACTATCCCAACACCCACACCACACACTGTCCAATTCCCACCCACACCCCACACTAACCAAACCAACCCACACCCTACACTGACCATACCACAGCCACACCACACACTGTCCAATTCCTACCCACACCACACACTGTCCAATTCCCACCCACACCCCACACTAACCAAACCAACCCACACCCCACACCGACTATCCCAACACCCACACCACACACTGTCCAATTCCCACCCACACCCCACACTAACCAAACCAACCCACACCTTACACTGACCATACCACAGCCACACCACACACTGTCCAATTCCTACCCACACCCACCCTGACCAAACCAACCCACACCCCACACTGACTACCCAACACCCACATCCCATACTGACCAAACCACAGCCACACCACACACTGACCAAACTATACCCACACACTACACTGACCAATTCCCACCCACACCCCACACTGATCAATCCATACCTACACCCCACACTCACCAATTCACACCAAGACCCACAACCCAAACTGTCCAAACTACACCCCACACTGACCTAACCACACCCACAACCCACACTGTCCAAACCACACCCACACTCCACACTGACCAAATCACATCCACACCCCACTGACCAAACCATGCTCCACATCTCACTGTCGAATCCATACCCACACCCCACACTGACCGATCGACACCCACATCCCATACTGACCAAACCACAGCCATACCACACACTAACCAAACTATACCCACACACTACACTGACCAATCCACAACCACACCCCATACTGATCAATCCATACCTACACCCCACACTCACCAATTCACACCAAGACCCACAACCCAAACTGTCCAAACTACACCCCTCACTGACCTAACCACACCCACAACCCACACTGTCCAAACCACACCCACACCCCACACTGACCAAATCACATCCACACCCCACTGACCAAACCATGCTCCACATCCCACTGTCGAATCCATACCCACACCCCACACTGACCGATCGACACCCACATCCCATACTGACCAAACCACAGCCATACCACACACTAACCAAACTATACCCACACACTACACCGACCAATCCACAACCACACCCCATACTGATCAATCCATACCTACACCCCACACTCACCAATTCACACCAAGAGCCACAACCCAAACTGTCCAACCCACACCTCACACTGATCAAACCACAACCGCACCCCTCACTGACAAATTCACAAACACACCCCGCACTAACTAAACCACACGCACAACCCACACTGACCAATTCGTACACACACCCCACTGACCAAACCACAACCACACCCCACACTGACCAATGCACAGTACACACTCCACACTGTCCATCTCACACCCACACCCCACACTGACCAAACCAAACCCATACCCTTTGCCTACACTTCACACCCATTCTCAACACATCCCACATTCATACCGCTTCCCCTGCACTCCATGACCTACTGTATATACTCCCCACACTAAAATCATCACACTCCACACCCCAACATCACAATCTCCACTTTCTTCCCCATCCTCAATGCTGCACACCCCACTCCCTATACCTCACACATATATTCCATAGCACAAGCACACACACACACATATGTACATGTAATAAAAATCTGAATCTGATTCTGAATTTTAGAGACCTGAAACAGTCTGTTCAGTCCAGGCAACAAAGATGCAGAGATCAGAATTTCCTGGCTTTCTGAAGCTGCAATTATCAACTTACACATGTATTTTTATTAGATTTCCAACATCCCAGTCGTTCTGGAGTAGACAAATGTACCTGGAATATTAATATCAATTTATTTCAATGTCTGGAGTGGACAGTCCCAGATTAATCCGCATATAACTCCTGGTCCTGGTTTTTCTCATGCCAGTCACTCTTGCCACCACTACGTAAATTGAAACAATTCTTTAAAGTTACTGTTCAACTCTCAGGATTTTTTTTTCTCACAGATACTCTATTCAACAGTGCCACAGAGATCAGACCAGATTCCATACCCTCCATTCCTTGGGAATGCCGTCTGGCCTTCAATATTTCTAAAACAGGAACAAGATCTGATTGGACATGCTACAAACGTCCCCAATGCAGCGCAGCCACACTTACTGTCATTCAGCAATGGGCCCTGTTCTGCTGCTGTAGACTCCCTTCCTTTCTCACTATCTTTTTATCTTTTGCTGTTAGCACAGGGTGACCTGAGCTTCATTCCAACCAGGCTTTAAACAAGTCTGGTGTTAAAGCATTGCAGAAGCACCAGATGGGAAGACATTGAACTGTGTGGCCCCCAATTACTCAGGTCAATTTGATTTTAATAAAATATTAGCACCAAAGCATAACTGAACTAATTTGCATGCTTGAAAATTTCCTGCTGGGCAGATCCACAGAGCCATACTGCATGAAAACAGACTCTTCGTCTCATCAGCACCAAACATGATAATAATCCTAGAGGTGGACACTAATCCACAGTCTTTTAAATGGTCACTTAGATACTTCTTCAATGTTGTCAGTGACTGTTTCCACTCCTCTCTTTGGCAACATGTTCCAGGGTTAAACCATTCTCTGGGTGAAAACGAAACCCCTCTGACCCTCTCACAATCTCTTATCCCTGATCCTAAATCAATTCCCTTTTATTTCACCCACCTCTAAGTCCTCTCTTAACCTGCTCTACTGCAAGGAAAACAAACCTAGCCTCTCCAGCCCCCTCTTCATATAACTGAAACACTTCATGCCAGGCAACATCCTTTGCACCCTCACCAGCACTAATCTAGCTTCACTTTAGTGTGGTGATAATACTGCACACAGCTGAGGTCTGACCAAAGTTTCACAAATTTGGAGCAGAGTCTTGCTGCTCTTGTATTCAATGCCTGACAGTGATGATCCCATGTGCCTTATAAACCAAACTACCTGCCTGCGATGAAACCTTCAGTACTCCCTATGGCCTTACCGTTCACGAGGTATGTTGCAGTCTCTTCAGTATACCTCACGTTTATCATGGTGAAAAACTGTCTGCCATCTCTTAGCCCATCTCACCAACACATCACTGTCAAAGTGCTGCCCACCCTCCACAACATTAAGGCTCCCTTACATAGAAGCAACATGCTTGAGATCTGTTTTGTCATTGGTTAAGGATTACTCCTGCCTGTGTGGCTGGGAGTTCCTGTGAGTGAAAAATATTTGACTAGAGCCCTCCCTCAGTTTCCCTCTGCCCAACACCGTTCATGCCATTTCCATCACCTTTTGTCTGTCAAACACTCTTCCCCCTGACTCTTGCCACTAACTCCTCACCTAACTTTTCCACATCAACTGGTTGTTTGAACCTTATCACACAACCATTTGTCCTAATTCCTCCTAGTGACATACCTAAACTCAGGGGGGTAGTCAGGACTTTACCCATTTCCCGACATCCCAGAGCACTCTCACCTCAGATACTGATACATGACTTGTCTCATGTCCTTTGTAAAGGAGATGGTGCAATAAAAGTCTTTGATCCTGTTCTATAGGTCATTTAGGGTCATGTATGTTTTGGAATTACAAAGCAGAAGACTCTTAGAACATAGAACAATAGAGCACAGCACAAGAATAGGCCCTTTGGCGACCATGCTTATGCTGGCCGTGGTGTAAATTTAAACTGTACATGGTCCCTATCCCGCCACAATCCCGTCCATGAGCCTGTCTAAATGGCTCTTAAACATTGCTTCCACCACCACATCCGGTAGCACATTTCAAACACCCACCAATCTCCATGTAAAAAACTTGCAAAAGTATCTCTTTCGAACTTTACTCCTCCCACCTTAAAATGATGGCACTCTAACAGAATCCTCACTGCCTATCAAACATTCATCACAACTTTACAAGTGTTATTCAGTACCTGGGTGAGTCCTTGACCATCAGAAGAAAGGTTTATATTTATGTAATATCTCATTACATGGCAAAATAATCTCAGAACATATCACATAATCGAACTGGACTGCACTTCTCAAAAATAAACTTGATCTATTTTCTGGAAAGGGCTCCCAGGTTCGGTAAATGCTCGTGGTGAATATGGTGAGAAAGGTAACCAAGGAATGCCAGGCCCAATCGGGAAAAGAGGACGGAGAGGACCAGATGGTGACAGCGGAGATCCTGGTACAGTTGGAGAGAAAGGGGAGAAGGGAAGATCAGGAGATCATAAGAGCACATTGAAATCGGCCTTCTCCGCTAAAAGAGGTGGGCATGAATACCCACCTCGAGATTCTCCCATCAGGTTCACTAGAGTCATCTCCAATGACCAAGGCCACTATGATAGCAGCACAGGAGTGTTCACCTGTAACATAACGGGCCATTATTACTTTGTTTTCCATGCTAGTTCAGATAACGACTTGTGCATGATAATGAAGATGAATGGATTGAATAAAGCTGCCTTCTGCAGTCACGGGGAATTTGAACAGGTCAGTTCAGGAGGCATTGTCCTTCATTTGTTAACCAATGACAAGGTCTGGCTTGAAGCAACAGATTACAATGCCTTGGTAGGGAAAGAAAATCATGACAGTGTCTTCAGTGGGTTCCTTCTCTTTCCAGACTAAGAATTCAAAGACTGAAGTGAAATCTTTGACCAAATGCTCTGTTGAAAATTATAATGGGTTGTCTTTGCCACATAAAACAGCTGTCTATTAAAACTGACCTTCCTTCTCTCGTTTGTGCCTTGTCATTTGACGTGCCATCACTGAGTGTATCAGGTGAACTAACTGTGCTTTGGAACCATGTAAATTTCCTGCAAAAGTACAGATTAGTCCTGATTCAATATTTCATTGTTGGACACAGATACGTCACTGGGTGTAGTAGACATACGGGCATTTCTTCCTTACCCTCATTAAATTAGGTATAATTAATCACTAGTTTGACATAACCTGAAAACATTCAGCCACATTCAGCCTCAGCCCATATCCACTTAGGCATCTCTGTCCTTCTTATTGCCAGAGCACAAGCTGCTACAAGTCTACTCTTATTGCTGTGATTTTTTTCAGGCCCCATATTTTCCTGGAATCAAATTACATCTCTCAAAAATATTAATAATCTCCCTTTGTTATCCTCCAGTACTAAAACATTTATTTTTGAAAGATTATATCGTACACCATATAAAATCTTTTGTTATGTAAAATCTTGCTTATTTCAATATTTAAGTTTGAAGGATCAAAGTATGTCTGACAGTCTAGTTCTCACAAAAAGGTGTTATCTCTCTTACTGTAGTTTCAATGCTTAGTACCAAAATCTCTTTCTGTGTATGTAATGTGCAAGAAGGTATTACTAAACTATTGGAACAAATGTTCAATAAAAAAGTTCTTCAACTGAAGATTTTGTTCACTGCCTGATTTTTCTGGTTCCAGTTCACAACCACTTTTGAGATGCCAGGTTCAGTCCATTAGTTAACAATGAAGTGAGTCCATAAGATGAAAACCAGTTACCAGCAAGGACTACTCAGTCTCAAACTACAAACCAGCAATTATATGTGTATATGATTGAGTATCACACTCGACTTTATGGAGAAGTGAAATCATTAGTGTAATCATTCCCTAATGTGCATCATGTTCACCACAGATTATTCAGTAACAGCCTGATAGGGAAAAACATATGAATATTCAGTCAATCGGCAATTATCTCCAAAAGCAATGAAGACACATATCTTACATTGTCAAATATCAGAGATATGGACACAAGAAAATCTTAAGTTTCTGCACTCCCTATTCCAGCTGAAGCAGTGGAGGCCTATATCTTCAAAACCAGAGATACAATGGCATTGATAGAAAGTAAAGAAGGTAGCATTGGCATTGCAATGTTCTGCATGGGGAAGCCTTGACCTGAGTACCATTACGGGAAGCTGGGAGGGAGAGCTGGGTCTGTTGGTTGAGTCAAGTGAAGGAAAATATCCAGACTGCTGCAAGCTTTCATTAAAAATGCTGAAGTGCAGGAGAGAAGGGAATCTTGCAAAAGCACTGGAAGGTGATGAAGGTCATGGACACAGAAATTGAAGTAGAACAATTCAAAAAGCTCTCCCCCAATGTCTGTTCCACCTTTCAGTTCAACTCTTGTCACCTTTCACCCCACATAATGCTTTGCCCAGAAAAGGCTTTGAATATACTCAGTAACTGAGCAAACATAATCCCACAGTAAAAAATTCCTATTACCCTCTATACAAAGAAATCTCCCCCCACCTCAGCCATAAAAGACTGGCCTTTCCACTGAGCATCTGCCCCTGACCTGGTCTCTCCTGCCAGAGCAACAGTTTCTCAGTAACTTGCCTTTGAAGCTCTCCCAAAACCTCCATTGTCTCAGGAAAATCATTCTTTTCTAAATGATGCTTGAGCTTTCTTCTTCAACGTCAGACATATCTGGACCATCCCCAGAGTTACTCAAAACCAGTAGCAGGACCTGCTACCAAATTAATCACATCTCATAACACAAACTAGAATGAGGTTCCTCTTGGTAGGGTGGTCTGAAATACAGAGTCACATATTAGACAGAGTCACAAATTGATACAGCCAAAAACAGAGGGAAGGGGTGGAGGATGTTATTCTGACTGGAGGTCAAAGACCAGTAAGTTTGTTGGTGACATGAAAATTATGGAGCTATAGATAGTGCAGAAGTCTGTTAAAGGATGCAGCCTGATATAGATCAATTGGAAATTTGGGCAGATGGAACTTAATCTGGACAAGTGCACACTTTGGGAGGTCAAATGCACACTTTGGGAGGAAAATCAGCAAACACTACAGCAGCCCTGTGAATGTTCCTTCTCTGACAAGGGCAGGGACATTTTTTTTCCATCAGAAGGTAGCAGTTTAGCTGATTTCTGTTGCTGCCAAGAGATGCTCCCAAGACCTTTCCGTTTTTGAGTAATATACTACTGGTCAGATCTGTGTGTATACACATCAGTTACTCCGAGAACAGGAGGAGGTCAAAGTAATGTAAATGCAGGGCCCTTCATTAGTATAAAAGGGAGGAAGTCACCTCAGGCTAATGTATGTTTGGAGTATTGTGGGCACATCCACTCGCTACACTTGGAAAGATGTGGAGAAGGTGCAGAAGGGGTTCGCGGAGATGTTGTCCGGATTGGATTACATCACTTATAAGGGGAGTTTGAACAAACTTGGACATTCACCTCTGGGTGGTTGAAAGCTGAAGGGAGACGTGATGGGAATTCAGAAAATTATGAGAGGCATAGATTGGGTAGGCAGACTTTTCCCAGAATGGAAAATCATATACAAGAGAAGTCAAATACGAGAACTTTAAGGTGAGAGGGGAAAGATGAAAGGAAACATATGAGGCAAATTATTTTCCACAGAAGGTGGTGGGTGCTTGTGGGGGAGGTGGTGGAAACAGAACTGATAACAATATGTAAGGTATTTAGGCACACACATGAACAGGCTGGGGATGCAGAGAAACAGATGATGTGCAGGCAAATGAGATAAGATATACTGACATCATGGTCAGCAGAGACATAGAAAACATAGAAAATAGCTGCAGGAGTAGGCCATTCGGCTCTTTGGGCCTGCACCGCCATTCAGTATGATCATAGCTGATCATCCAACTCAGAACCCTGTACCAGCCTTCCCTCCATACCCCCCGATCCCTTTAGCCACAAGGGTCATATCTAACTCCCTCTTAAATATAGCCAATGAACTGGCCTCAACTGTTTCCTGTGGCAGAGAATTCCACAGATTCATCACTCCCTGTGTGAAGAAGTTTTTCCTAATCTCGGTTCTAAAAGGCTTCCCCTTTATCCTCAAACTGTGACCCCTCATTCCGGACTTCCCCAACATTGGGAACAATCTTCCTGCATCTAGCCTGTCCAATCCCTTTAGGATTTTATATGTTTCAATAAGATCCCCCCTCAATCTTCTAAATTCCAACGAGTATAAGCCTAGTCGATCCAGTCTTTCATCATATGAAAGTCCTGCCATCCCAGGAATCAATCTGGTGAACCTTCTTTGTACTCCCTCTATGGCAAGGATGTGTTTCCTCAGATTAGGGGACCAAAACGGCACACAATACTCCAGGTGTGGTCTCACCAAGGCCTTGTACAACTGCAGTAGTACCTCCCTGCTCCTGTACTTGAATCCTCTTGCTATGAATGCCAGCATACCATTTGCCTTTTTCACCGCCTGCTGTACCTGCATGCCCACTTTCAATGACTGGTGTATAATGACACCCAGGTCTTGTTGCACCTCCCCTTTTCCTAATTGGCCACCATTCAGATAATAATCTGGTTTCCTGTTTTTGCCACCAAAGTGGATAACCTCACATTTAGAAACATAGAAAACATAGAAAATAGGTGCAGGAGTAGGCTATTCGGCCCTTCGAGCCTGCACTGCCATTTATTATGATCATGGCTGATCATCCAACTCAGAACCCCGCCCCAGCCTTCCCTCCATACCCCCGATCCCCGTAGCCACAAGGGCCATATCTAACTCCCTCTTAAATATAGCCAATGAACTGGCCTCAACTGTTTCCTGTGGCAGAGAATTCCACAGATTCACCACTCTCTGTGTGAAGAAGTTTTTCCTAATCTCAGTCCTAAAAGGCTTCCCCTTTATCCTCAAACTGTGACCCCTCGTTCTGGACTTCCCCAACATCGGGAACAATCTTCCTGCATCTAGCCTGTCCAATCCCTTTAGGATTTTATACGTTTCAATCAGATCCCCGCTCAATCTTCTAAATTCCAACGAGTACAAGCCCAGTTCATCCAGTCTTTCTTTATATGAAAGTCCTGCCATCCCAGGAATCAATTTGGTGAACCTTCTTTGTACTCCCTCTATGGCAAGGATGTCTTTCCTCAGATTAGGGGACCAAAACTGCACACAATATTCCAGGTATCGTCTCACCAAGGCCTTGTACAACTGCAGTAGTACCTCCCTGCTCCTGTACTCGAATCCTCTCGCTATAAATGCCAGCATATCATTCGCCTTTTTCACCGCCTGCTGTACCTGCATGCCCACTTTCAATGACTGGTGTATAATGACACCCAGGTCTCGTTGCACCTCCCCTTTTCCTAATCGGCCACCATTCAGATAATAATCTGTTTTCCTATTTTTGCCACCAAAGTGGATAACTTCACATTTATCCACATTAAATTGCATCTGCCATGAATTTGCCCACTCACCCAACCTATCCAAGTCACTCTGCATCCTCTTAGCTTCCTCCTCACAGCTAACACTGCCACCCAACTTCGTGTCATCTGCAAACTTGGAGATGCTGCATTTAATTCCCTCATCTAAGTCATTAATATATATTGTAAACAACTGGGGTCCCAGCACTGAGCCTTGCGGTACCCCACTAGTCACCGCCTGCCATTCTGAAAAGGTCCCGTTTATTCCCACTCTTTGCTTCCTGTCTGCCAACCAATTCTCTATCCACATCAATACCTTACCCCCAATACCGTGTGCTTTAAGTTTGCACACTAATCTTCTGTGTGGGACCTTGTCAAAAGCCTTTTGAAAATCCAAATATACCACATCCACTGGTTCTCCCCTATCCACTCTACTAGTTACATCCTCAAAAAATTCTGTGAGATTCGTCAGACATGATTTTCCTTTCACAAATCCATGCTGACTTTGTCCGATGATTTCACCACTTTCCAAATGTGCTGTTATCACATCTTTGATAACTGACTCTACCATTTTCTCCACCACCGATGTCAGGCTAACCAGTCTATAATTCCCCGGTTTCTCTCTCTCCTTTTTTAAAAAGTGGGGTTACATTAGCCACCCTCCAGTCCTCAGGAACTAGTCCAGAATCTAAAGAGTTTTGAAAAATTATCACGAATGCATCCACTATTTCTTGGGCTACTTCCTTAAGCACTCTAGGATGCAGACCATCTGGCCCTGGGGATTTATCCACCTTTAATCCCTTCAATTTACCTAACACCACTTCCTTACTAACATGTATTTCCCTCAGTTCCTCCATCTCACTGGACCCTCTGTTCCCTACTATTTCCGGAAGATTAGTGAAGACAGAACCAAAGTAGTTATTCAATTGGTCTGCCATGTCTTTGCTCCCCATAATCAATTCACCTGTTTCTGTCTGTAGGGGACCTACATTTGCCTTTACCAGTCTTTTCTTTTCACATATCTATAAAAGCTTTTACAGTCAGTTTTTATGTTCCCTGCCAGTTTTCTCTCATAATCTTTTTTCCCCTTCCTAATTAAGCCCTTTGTCTTCCTCTGCTGGACTCTGAATTTCTCCCAGTCCTCAGGTGAGCCACTTTTTCTGGCTAATTTGTATGCTTCTTCTTCGGAATTGATACTACCCCTAATTTCCCTTGTCAGCCACGGGTGGACTACCTTCCTTGACTTATTCTTTTGCCAAACTGGGATGAACAATTATTGTAGTTCATTCATGCGATCTTTAAATGCTTGCCATTGCATATCCACCGTCAACCCTTTAAGTGTCATTGGCCAGTCTATCTCAGCTAATTCACGTCTCATACCTTCAAAGTTACCCTTCTTTAAGTTCAGGACCTTTGTTTCTGAATTAACTATGTCACTCTCCATCTTAATAAAGAATTCCACCATATTATGGTCACTCTTACCCAAGAGGCCTCTCACGACAAGATTGCTAATTAACCCTTCCTCATGCTCAATATCCAGTCCAGAATAGCCTGCTCTCTAGTTGCTTCCTCGACATGCTGGTTCAAAAAACCATCCCGCATACATTCCAAGAAATCCTCTTCCTCAGCACCCTTACCAATTTGGTTCACCCAATCTATATGTAGGATGAAGTCACCCATTATAACTGCTGTTCCTTTATTGCACACATTTCTAATTTCCTGTTTAATACCATCCCCAACCTCATTACTACTGTTAGGTGGCCTGTACACAACTCCCACCAGTGTTTTCTGCCCCTTAGTGTTATGCAGCTCTACCCATATCGATTCCACATCCTCCCAGCTAATGTCCTTCCTTTCTATTGCGTTAATCTCCTCTCTAACCAGCAATGCTAGCCCACCTCCTTTTCATTCATGTCTATCCCTCCTGAATATTGAATGTTCAGCTCCCATCCTTGGTCACCCTGGAGCCATGTCTCTGTGATCCCAACTATATCATATACATTAATAACAATCTGCACTTTTAATTCATCCACCTTGTTACGAATGCTCCTTGCATTGACACACAAAGCCTTCAGGCTCGCTTTTACAACATTCTTAGCCCTTATACAATTATGTTGAAAAGTGGCCCTTTTTGATTTTTGCCCTGGATTTGCTGGCCTGCCACTTTTACTTTTCACCTTACTACTTTTTGCTTCTACCCTCATTTTACACCCCTCTGTCTCTCTGCACTTGTTCCCATCCCCCTGTTGTGAACTAACCTCCTCTCTCCTAGTCTTTTTAATTTGATTTGACAAGATGAGTTGAAGGGCCTGTTCCTGTGCTGCATTATTCTATGCTCTGTGTAAAAAGAATTAGAATAAAAAATGTGGATGCTTGTTGCAGCAGTGATTCCAAACAAGAATATTGCATCTTTCCAACTTTTACTAGTACTGATCACTTTGCCTTTATTTCAGAGGTTGTTTAACAAACACAGTTGCAAGTCCATTATTTCTTTAAATAAAAAGAAATTCAGAAATTGAATACTGTGATAAAAGACCGAGTTCTAACTTTAATGGTGTACATTTTGTTTTCCAATGTGATGTGGCAGATCCAGAACAGAGTCCTTTGTTAGCAGGAGGGGTGGGGTGGTGTTGGTAAGCCGGAACTTGCAGACACAGCACCCTGGCCTCACCTTGTTCCTGGGAGTAACTGAGGTGTCCGCACACAGCCCTGATTGGGAATGTATTTCTCAACAGCTGCAAGGTCTCAGGAACATCTCTTGGCAGCAACAGAAATCAGCCAAAGCTCTGTTTATACTGCCAAATATGTCCCAGCCCTCATTAGAGGAGGAACAGCTGAAGTGATTGCTGACTGCAAATTGGTGTATTTAATCTTCAGCAGACATCAAGAAGAATTGGATCACAGTGAGAAAGACCGTAGTAGAGCAACTCTTCCCATTTTTAATTGTAAATATATGCACTTACTTGACATCCCTAAATTTATTGTCTGTTAACTCCCATATCCAGCCCTTTCAAGCTATTCACAATTTCATTGGTATTGTTTTGAAATTGCCTACATCTTGTTATGACTGACATGGAAGCATTGTGGCATTCAGAACAACACTGCCACGGGTTAATAAGGCTACCACTCACATGGATTAACTCTGAACTTCAAAAAGATTTGGCCTTCACTGGAGGAGTTCTGAGAACTGTCAGGAGCAGTCAGCACATCCATCTTCAAATGCAGTCAACCTGGCCATGACTGAGAGAGTGAGCTTGTTATGGCAATCAGGTTCTGGAGTGGCAGACAAGCCGTACACTCAGCTGGCAGCTGAGCTCCATTTATTCCTCTGCTCCTTTCTCATTGTCTCACAGGGTCAAAGGACCTCATCTGTGGCAAAGGATTTTTTTATGTCACTGTTACACAGACCATCTGTTTTCCCTGTTCATTTGCATGAGAGGCACAAGACAACTTGCTTGTATATTGATGGCCAAGTGAGGAAATAGTGACTCACCAGCAGAATTGAACCAATCATCGAGTCTGCAGTCATCTCTGAGCTTGGACAATTCCAGTTAAAGAAACAATTCTGCATATTCAGTGCACAGCCACAAATTCTGTCTTTAAACCATTCAAAGTATCTCTATTCAGCAGAGGCACAGAATAAAGGCTTTTCCCTGGGAGTGGATCTCTGAGTTGTTCCAAAAGGGCATTAGAAGGAATTTCTTTCGCCCTTCAGATGGTGGTGAGTCTGTGGAATTCACTGCTGCAGATGGCAGTGGGGGCCAATTCACTGAGTATAGTTAAAGTGGAGGTTCGTAGGTTCCTGATTAGTCAGGGTGTCAAAAGTTATGGGGAGAAGGCAGGAGAATGGGGTTGAGAGGGATAATAAATCAGCCATAATGAAATAGCAGAGCCGACTCGATGGGCTGACTGGTGTAATTCTGCTCCTAATTCTGTCTATTTAGTAATAGGGATCAGGTTAGACACACAGGCCCTGGAACCTGCTCCATCATTTGCTGACCTAATCCTTGCCCTTGATTCCACTTTACTGCCTCAGTTCCATAACCCTTTATTCCTCTCTAACTGAATACTCATGAGTTCAGCCTTGAATATAACAGAGGAGACAGAATTTCAAGTACACATAGCTCTGACTGTTTCCTCGTCCCAATGGAAATAGTTTTGGCATTAGAAGCTGGCAGGAGGAGAGGAATGTTGGATAAGGAAGGCGTGGGACTGGTGCATGGATAGAGACCTCTAGCCTAACAAATCCATGCTGACCACATTATTCACCTAGTCCCAATTTTTTGTGCATTTCAGCTCATATCCCTCCAGGTATATCCCCTCCATCTACCTTTCCAGGTGCTTCTTATATGATGTTTTGTACCTGACTCTTTATTTGGCAGCTGATTCTATATTCTCACCACCCTCTGAGTGAAAAAGTTGTCCCTTTCAAATCTTTTCAACCTAAATCTATGCACCCTCGATATGGTCTCCCCTACCCTGGGGAAAAATCTGTCACCATTCACCTTATCTGTGCCGAAGACCATAAGACCATAAGATATACAGAAGGAGCAAAATTAGGCCATTTGGCCCATTGATTCTGCTTCACCATTTTATCATGGTTGATCCAGTTTCCCTCTCAGGCCCAATATTCTGCCTTGTCCCTGTATCCCTTTATGCCCTGACTAATCAAGAATTTTGTGTGGGCACGTGGCCAAGTGGTTAAGGCATTGGACTCGCGACCTGAAGGTCGTGAGTTCGAGCCCCAGCCGAGGGAAAGTGTTGTGTCCTTGAGCAAGGCACTTAGTCACACATTGCTCTGCGACGACACTGGTGCCAAGCTGTATGGGTCCTAATGCCCTTCCCATGGACAGCATTGGTGTCGTGGAGAGGGGAGACTTGCAGAATGGGCAACTGCTGGTCTTCCATACAACCTTGCCCAGGCCTGCGCCCTGGAGAGTGAAGACTTTTCATCTCCAGGTGCAGATCCATGGTCTCATAAGACTAACGGATGCCTTTTACTTTAATCAAGAATTTTACAACCTTTGCCTTAAACATATGCGATGATTTGGCCTCACAGCCACCTGTGGCATCATATTCCAGAGATTCACCACTCTCTGGCTAAAGAAATTCCTCTTCATCTCAGTTGTAAAAAGGCATCCTGAGGCTGTGTCCTTTGGTCTTAGACTCTCCCACCATATGAAACATCCTCTCCACATCCACTCTATCGAGGCCTTTCAACATATGACAAGTCTTTCAATCCCAGAATCATTCTCGTGAACCGTTTTGAACCTTCTCCAATGTCAGCATATCCTTCCTTTGATAAGGGGCACAAAACTGCTTACGGTACTTATAAAGCCTCAATATTGCACCCTTGTTTTTATATTCTAGTCCCCTCATCACTGACTCAATCTGCAAATTAACCCTTAAGGAATCCTACATGAGGACTTCCTTAAACAAGCCTCCCATTCTCCTACATTCCAAGGAGTAAAGACCTACCCTGGCCAACCTCTCCCTTCTACACAGGTCCTCTCATCTTGACAACATCCTCATAAATCATTTCTGGACTCTTTCCAGTTTAATCACATCTTTATTATAACGGTGACCTAATCTGTACACAGTACTCTGGGTACCCTCACAAATGAGGTAAACAACTGCAACATGATATCCCAGCTTAATACACTAACTGATGAAGGTGAACATACATGGGTATCTTCTGAAGCCTGAAAGCAAATGGCTTGTGAATCCTGATTGCTCTGTAGAACTTCTGACAGAAGATCCAGAAATCAAGGAGATTGTTACGATTAACATCATGCAGATTGAAGAGGAGGTGGACGCAGTATAATCCATCACTTCTCACCTTGGACCTAGGTTGAGGAGGATTATATTTAAGAACCCGCTCTTAGTCAGAAGTAGAAGAACTTAATATCATTCTTGCTCAGTCTGACTTGAATGAAGAACAACTAGGATATTCTTTGGGGAGACAGATTGTTTCTCAGTGGAGGAGCTCAGAAAGGCTGAAATGGAGATTATTAGTTTTCGTCGAAGAAAGAGATCACCAGATAAATTCTCAAGTTTGCAAAGGGGAGAAAGTGTGAAAAGGAACAGTCATATTTTCAAGCTTAATCCAGTTCTTGAAGATGATGTCTTGAGAGTTGGTGGACAGCTTAGGAGGGCAGCCACGTCTGAAGAGTCTAAACATCCTGTTATACTGACAAAGCATCTTCATTTCTCAGATCTCATTCTGAGGTATGTACATCAGGAAGTGGGACATGATGGTCATAACCACGTTATCCAGGATATTGGATTCACAATACTAGTGCAGCTATAAGGAGAATCCTGTCTAAGTGTGTCGTTTGTCAACAGTTGAATGCAGCTAGCACACGGCTGACCTACTGTACCTCTGGACGGGGTGTTTCCAGATGGACTATTTGAGGTGAAGAGCAGAAGTAGTACAGTGAAGAGATAGGAGGTCATTTTTACTTGTCTAGCTATATGAGCTGATCACATTGAAATGTCGTTTTCTTTAGACTTTTTTTTTGTTAATGCAAGACGAGGACAAGTTTGTGACCTCTACTCTGATAATGCAACAAACTTTGTTGAAGCAGGGCGTGAGCTGAGGGAAGTAGAATCATTCACAGATCAATGGTGTCCTTCAGAAAGAAATCAAGTGGGTTTTTATATCCCTGGCTGGCTCACATCATAGAGGAACATGGGAAAACTTGATCAGGTCTATAAAAAAAGGTCGTCAATTCTATCATGAAAGTGCAGCAACCCTCTTGATGAAGGGTTTCCACACAATTCTTTGCAAAGTATCAAAGTATCAAAGGTTGTCCGATTATTATAGCATCATCTGATCCCAATGATTTGGAGGGGTTAACACCCAACCACCTGTTGCTTCTGAAGACCTCACCATCCTCACCACCAAGAGAGTTACAAAAGGAAGATGTTTATGTTCATCATAGGTGGAAGGAAGTCTAATACATGTCAAACTCGATTTGGAAACGGTGCATTGAGGAGTATTTACCACAAATACAGAAACATTAAAAATAGGTATAAAATACAATTTTCTTCCAAGAGATTTTGTGCTTATAGTTGATGACACAGCACCTCAAAACTTATGGATCGTGGGAAAAGTCATTCCAGATAGAAGAGGATTTATGTGGCAGGTACACATCAAGACCAGGACCTGCTGCCTGGACATGCCTGTAACCAAAATCTGTCTTCTACAGGAGGGAGAGCTTTGAGGTGCTTTAGAAGCTTCATGACTTTGACTTGATTTACTGACTTGACAGAGTGGTAGTAAAAAATTGCTCTGTACCGGGCTAAGTGCAGAATGGCCGAGATGACTGCTGCATGATTTACCTGGAAGAGGAAAGAAGAAAGATGAATGTTAAGATTTCATGTCTTCTAGTAGAATATAGTTGTGATTATTAAGGTGCACCAGTTGAGGGGCTTGGAAGTAGGAGCCTCTATCTATTTTCTGTCTGTCTGCATTGTATTGTGTTGCATGTTTACTATGTTAGTTAGTCACGTGGGTTGGGATGTAGGAGAAGTGAAGAGTTCAGTGAGGTATTCGTGCCTTGTCTTAGTTCAGTTTAGTCAGGGCAGAGCCAGGGTGTGGGCCAGGGGTGATTTTTTTTGTTGTTGACTGCTTAAATACTCTTAAATACATTTAATAATGATTCACTTGTGTTTAAAAACACTAAGACTATTTATTTCATTATCTTGTTAGTTTTAGTTCCATTAGTTTTTATCGTTTCAGGATTGTTTGTTTTGCTAGTTTCTTAATAAAGGATCGAACATACTTTCTTTGACCTTACAACTTCGTTATTGTGGATAGCCCATCATACAGTGTCAAACTCCCCCACCCACCCCGTGTTCAGTCTCTGAGCGGTTTTGGTTTGTTTTCAAGTAGCTGCTACAGCAATGTTAGCAGTCATTTCAAGAGAAGGAAAATATAAAACGAAGGATGTAATGCTGAGGCTCTATTAGGCATTGGTGAGGCTTCATTTGGAGTGTTATGAACAGTTTTGGGCCCCTTATTAATGGAAGAATTTGCTTACATTGCAAAGTATTCAGAGGAAATTCGAGAATGATTCTAGGTATGAAAGGCTTATCATATGAGGAGCCTTTACTTGTTGGAATTTAGAAGAATTCAACATTCTTGAATTTTGAATTCAAGAACTTATTGAAATCCAACAAATGTTGAAAGGCCCAGATAGAGTGGATGTCGAGAAGATGTTTCCTATAGTCAGGAAGACTAGGACCAAAGGGCACAGCCTCGGAATACAAGGACATCCATTTAGAACGGAGATGAGGAGGTATTTCTTTAGCTAGAGGGTAGTGAATCTGTGGAGTTCATTGCCACAGGCAGCTATGGAGGCCATGTTACTGGGTGTATTTAAGGTGGAAACTGAAAAGTTCCTGATTAGTCAGATGTGAAAGGATATGGGGAGAAGGCAGGAAAATGGAATTGAGGAGGAAATGGATCAGCGCTAATGGAGCAGATTCTATGGGCAGAATAGCCTAAGTCTGCTTCTATGTCTTATGGATCTATGGTCTCCCATTTAGCAAACACGTCTTTGCCTGACAAAGGAAGCTGAGGACTGCATAAAAGCCAAGGAAAGGGCATGTAAGGTAGCAAAAGTGAGAGGGAAGTTGGATGACTGGAACCTTTTAAGATCCAACAAAAGGCAACTACAAGGAGGGAAAAGATGATATATGAGAGCAACCTAGCCAAAAAATATAAAGGAGGATACTAAAAGCTTTTTTCTTATATAAAGAGTAAAAGGGAGGTGAGAGTTGATATTGGACTACTGGAAAATGATGCTGGTGAGGTGCTAATGGGGGACAAAGAAATGGCAGATGAACTTAATGGGTACTTTGCATCTGCCTTCACTGTGGAGGACACAAGCAATGTGCCAGAGGTCCATGAGTATCAGGGAGCAGGAGTGAATGCCATTGCTATTACAAAGGAAAAATTGTGAGGCAAACTGAAAGATCTTAAGGCGGACAAGTCACCCGGACTGGATGGACCACATCCCTGAGTCCTGAGAGAGGTTGCTGAAGAGATAACAGACGAATTGATCTTGACCTTTCAATAATCACTTGATTCTGGCATGGTTCCGGGGGACTAGAAGATTGCAATTGTTACTCCACTCTTCAGAAGAGAGGAAGGCAAAAGAAAGGGATTATAGGCCAGTTAGCCTAACCTCAGTGGTTGGGAAAGTGTTGGAGACGATTATTAAGGATGAGGTTTCGAGGTACTTGGAGACCAATGATAAAATAAGTCAAAGTCAGCATGGTTTCTGTAAGGGGAAATCTTGCCTGACAAATCTGTTAAAGTTCTTTGAGGAAGTAACAAGCAGGGTGGGCAAAGGAGATGCAGTGGTTGTCATTTACTTGGATTTTCAGAAGTTGTTTGATAAGGTGCCACACAGGAGGCTGCTGAATAAGATAAAATCTTATGGTGTTACAGGAAAGATACTGGCCTGTATAGAGGAATGGCTGATAGGCAGGAGGCAGCGAGTGGGAATAAAAGGGGCCTCTCCTGGTTGGCTGCCAGTGACTAGTGGTGTTCCTCAGGGGTCAGTATTCAGACAACTGCTTTTCACGTTGTTTGTCAATGATTTGGATAAACTAATTTGTTAATTAATATTGCAACTCCTCACTTTCTATTATTAGGGCAATATGAATAATAGACTTGATCTACCCACTCTCTTTTCAATTTTTTGTGTTTCATGTCTCCTAAATGTGTTTCTTGTAATAGAGCAATAAAGCAATTAAGTTTTTTCAACTGAACCAATACTTTTTGCTTTTAATGGGGTGATCGATTCCATTAATGTTATAACTAATTATGTTCAAAGTGGCCATGATACAATATATCACTTACTACATCATCACCCCCCTCCCACCCGCTTCAATCAAACCCGGTATTTTTATAGTATAATAATGGAAAAACTTGTGATGACCTGCCAATGCTTAGAGAACTATTTACAAAAGAATATAACTCACAAGACACAACAAAACCAAACAAGACTTCCAGAAACCCAGTTGTTCTTTCAAGATTCCTGATAAAACAAATTATTATAACTGCTTTTTCTCTTATCAAGACCAACCCCTGATAATAATTAGGCAGAGAGGAATGACACCTGCTGCTCTCCGGAGAACATGCACACAGTGCGGTCATAGCTACAAACCATGGAGAAAGCATATCCCCCTGGTTGTGTTATGGAAAATTTGCGGACAATACAAAGAAAAGTGGAGGGGTATGTGGTGCTGAGGAAGCAATGTGGTGCAGCAGAACTCAGACAAATTGGAAGAATGGGCAAAAAAGTGGCAGATGGAATACAGTGTTGGGAAATGTATGATAAATTATTTTGATAAAAGGAACAATAGTGTAGACTATTATCCAAATGGAGAGAAGCTTCAAATATCAGAGGTGCACAGGGACTCAGGAGTCCTCTGCAAGACTCCCAGAAGGTTAATTTACAGGTTGAGTCTGTGGTAAAGAAGGCAAATGCAATGTTGGCATTTATTTCAAGGGGAATCGATGTAAGGGGATAATGCTGAGCCTTTATAAGGCACTAGGCAGGCAGCACTTGAGCATTGTCTAACAGTTTTGTGCCCCATATCTCAGAAAGGATGTGTTGTCACTGGAGAGAGTCCAGAGGAGATTCACGAGGATGATTCCAGAAATGAGGGGGTTAACATCCGAGGAGCGTTTGGCAGCTTTAGGGCTGTCACTGGAACTTAGAAGAATATGGGGGATCTCATTGAAACCTACCAAATGTGAAAGTACTAGATAGGATGGATGTGAGGAGGATGCTTCCTCTGGTGGGAGTATCCAGAACTAGAGGGCACAACCTCAAAATTGAGGGTAACCTTTTAGAATCAGGAATTTTTTTTTTAGCTGGAGAGTAGTGAATCTGTGGAAAGCTCTGCCACAGTCTGTGGTGGAGGCCAAGTCCGTGTGTATACTTAAGGCCGAAGTTGATAGTTTCCTGATCAGTTATGGCATCAAAGTATATGGCCAGAAGGTGGGTATATGGGGTTGAGTAAGATCTGGGATCAGCCATGATGGAATGGCAGAGGAGACTTAATGGGCTGAATGGCCTAATTCTGTTCCTATGTCTTATGGTCTTATGATAAAAAGAAATGATAAAAAAAAGATCTGAAATAAACAGTAAGGAGCTGCATACCCTCCGTGAGAGGGAGAAATTGTTAATACTTCAGGTTGAAAACTTTTCAGCAGAACTGGGAAAAGTTGAAATCAGGCATACATATGCTGCCTGACTTGCTGAATTTACAGCTTTTACAGCTTTTAGTTTAGTTTAATTAAAAATTGACTCAGTACCAGAAAGCAAAGGCTGAAGGTTAATTTTAGTGACTGTGGGCTATGTGTCATGTGAACCATGGGGTCAATATAAAGACCCCCGCCCTTCATGCCATATAAAAATTTGGATTTAAAATGTTTGGCAATCAAAATATCTGCTGATGTTGGGAATCTGAAATAAAAAATACAGGGAATGCTGGAAGCTCTCAGCATGTCTGGCTGCATCTGCAGGAGGAGAAGAAAAGCTAACAGTTTTGGTCTGAAGCCCTATATCAGAATTAGGAAACAGGAAATCAGGTTAGTCTTCAGCAACAGAGGTGGGGAGGGATTAAGAAAGGGAATATCCTTGATAGGATGGAGACCAAATGGCTCAATGTGGCAATTAGTATCAGATTATATTGTGTTTTCATTATCTGCTGGTAAGAGTAAAACAAAACCAAGGTAACAGAGAGGTGGCAGACAGAAATGGTTGATTCTCAAACAAGCAGAAGGAAAGAGGGTTAGTATTATTAAAAATGGGAGATTTCCGGTGATGCCATGATTTAGTTTTGACCTGCCTCGCATTCCCTCCCAAGAAATTTGGGGTTTAATAGCTGTTAAGTTACTTTTGACCATCTATGAAAGATATTTTTTCTAAGTAAAGAGTAGAGGAACACGAGTATGGCATCTCGGACTTCAAAACACACTGGAAAACAAGAAATACAAAGAGAAAGCAAAGACAAAAGTTACAGCTAGCGCCAGAACAGGCTGAAGCTAGCAAAGACGACGAGGAGAAAGATATGGCCGTGATACTACGTGAGTTGAAAGAGAAGAGAAAAGAAAATCAAGAACCATTTTCAGACACCAAGGCACCCCTATCTAGACTGGAGAATTCGGTGACAGACCTGAAGAAATGACTGGACCTACTTGAGCAGAAATCTACCGACTCTGAGTCCAGAATTAGTGCTAACGAGGATGCACGTTTCCGGCATGAGAGAGCACTTAAATGCCTGTTGAAGCGAGAAGCCGCTCTTACCACGGCTTGCGATGATCTTCAGAACTGCTTATGAAGAAATGATCTAAGAATTTATCAGATACCTGAGGATAGTGGGAAAGGAAACATGGTGGGGTTTGTCAAACAGTTAATTAAAACGACGCTTCGGCTGCCAGAGGACTCACTGAGAGAGCCCACCGATCCCTGATCACAGAGCTGGCGCCTTTTGCACCACCGAGCTCCGTCGTTGTGCGCTTCTTGGATTATACAGTAAAAGAGGCAGTACTGCATCAAGCATGGGCTCAAAAACAAGTTACGTTTCAAGGCAGAGTCATCTATTTTGATCAGGATGACTCTCCTGAGGTCCAGAAAAGAAGAGCAAAAGTCCACACTGTGATCAAGCAGCTAAAGGAGTAAGTTGTCGCTTCCCAGCGCAGCTGAGAGTAAACTCGGGTGCTGGAGTGAAGACCTTTCCTTCCTTGATTGAAGCTTTACCCACACTGAACAACCTGGGCATCTCCGTGCCAGTGAGTGGGAGGGAGAAGCTGGAGCAGCGACTCATCAGCGAGGTATGGTAGGTGCAGTGGAGGGGGCATGAAGGAGACAGCACTGTGCCGTCGGAGGCAAACATGAGAGCTTTCCTGACATAAGAAGAGGACGATTATATTTTTTTCTTTCAAAGAAGGAGGTATATGAACGATGTCTTCTTTGGACTGATTATTTCTGGTTGTGAGTAATATATAACTGTCTTTGCCAACATGTACAGCTACTTACCAGCGTAACTGAAATATTTTAATATACAATGCAGTTTTGTGGGGAGGGGGGAGAGTGAGTTAAATTTTGTTAAGCAGACAGAAAAGGAAAAGGGATCACCAAGGGAGGGCAACAACTCAACCAGGGGGATATGCTTTCTCCGTGGTTTGTAGCTATGACAGCACTGTGTGCATGTTCTCCGGAGAGCAGCAGGTGTCATTCCTCTCTGCCTAATTATTATCAGGGGTTGGTCTTGATAAGAGAAAAAGCAGTTATAATAATTTGATTTATCAGGAATCTTGAAAGACCAACTGGGTTTCTGGAAGTCTTGTTTGGTTTTGTTGTGTCTTGTGAGATATATTCTTTTGTAAATAGTTCTCTAGGGATTGGCAGGATATCACAAGTTTTTTTAGTTATACTATAAAAATATCGGGTTTGGTTGAAGGTGGGAGGGGGTGGTGATGTAGTAAGTGATACATTGTATCATGGCCACTTTGAATATAATTAGTTATAATATTAATGGAATCAATCACCCCATTAAAAGGAAAAAAGTATTGGTTCAGTTGAAAAAACTTAATTGCTCTATAGCTCTATTACAAGAAACACATTTAGGAGACATGAAACACAAAAAATTAAAAAGAGAGTGGGTAGATCAAGTCAATTATTCATATTGCCCTAATAGTAGAAAGTGAGGAGTTGCAATATTAATTAACAAATCAGTTTATTTTGTGGTAGAAAAAGAGGTTAAAGACAAGCAGGGTAGATATGTGTTAGCTATGGGCTCGATGGGAGGTGAAGAGTTTACTATCACGAGCACCTATGCACCGAATGAAGATAACCCCACCTTTTTTTAAAGAAGTAGCTTTATTACTTGCCAGGGAAGCTAGAGGTACTGTTATAGTTGGAAGAGACTTTAATTGTATTCTTAATAGGAGTTTGGATAAATTATCTGGGAATGGGGAACCCCTGAGCAAGAAGCCTAAAGCAGTAAAAATTATGTTGGATGAGCTTGGGCTAGTTGATGGCTGGAGAGCATTGAATCCAGGTGCCAGGGATTTTAGTCCTATATCAAGAGCCCATGGCTCATATTCAAGAATTGACCTTATTTGCATCCCAAAGAAGAATCTACATCAGGTGAAGGAATGAACCCATTACATTGTCAGATCATGCTCCTGTTAGACTTGTACTGAAAGTAGGTTCTGAGTGGCACTTCAAATATTGGAGGCTCAAAGTTTCCACGTTGATGGACTCCTCTTCCTATAATCAAATAAAACAATGCATTGATGAATATTTTGTGACAAATTACATTGGGGAGGTTTCCCCCTCGATACTGTGGGAAGGTGCAAAAGTTGTGATTAGGGAATAATGTATTGATTTGGCTGTTCAAATGAAAAAATACCGAAACAAAAAATATAATCAGTTGCAAAGTGAAAAAAAAGATTAGAACAAAGGCACAAATTAACACTGAACAAGGATGATTGGAAAAACCTCCAAAAGTTTAGGGATGCCTTGAATGAGTTGCTCACATATAAAGCAGAAGAAGCACTTAGATACACAAATCAGAAGTATTATGAGATGGGGAATCGGACCAGCTGTCTGTTAGCATTTCAGTTGAGAAAGGCACAATCTAACAGAGTTGTATAAAAATTAGACGTCCTTTAACTTTCTCCAAGGTATTGAACCCAAACGATGTAGATCCACCACAAAATGAAGGCAAGCTGGATGAAATTTTCAGAGACATCTGTATAAACAAACTTTTAAAAAGTGAGATTGTTTCACTGGCACAACCAATCTCAGAGCTAGCAATAAAAGGTTATTAAAACATTAAAAAATAATAAATCTCCAGGTATGGATGGATTTCCGGGTGAGTTCTATAAGATATTTACAACAGAACTTACTCCACTTTTATGTAAAGTTTTTAATTATGCTCTGAATGAACATGAGCCGCTGGAGAGCTGGTCAGAGACAATCATATCAGTAATCCACAAGGATGGAGAGGACCCTGTAGCATGTAGTTCGTACAGACCGATCAGCCTGCTTGGTACTGATGTGAAGATCCTTTGCTCTATTTTAGCAAAGCAACTGCAGAAATATATAGGAAAATTGATTAATCCAGATCAAACTGGATTTATTCCAGGCCTCCAGGGAGCAAACACTGTTAGAAGAGCTTTAAATATCCAGTCTTTAGCACAGAAATTCATCCACCCTTCAAAGCTTTTTAGCTTAGATGCGGAGAAGGCATTTGATAGGGTGGATTGGATATACTTAGACTATACCTTAGAAAAAAAGGGTTTTAATGCAACATTTCCCAATTTCTTCAGATTCAAAAGGGGAACCAGACAGGGAAGGCCCCTATCCCCATTTGCCTTCAGCATTGAACCACTGGCTGAGTTAATAAGACAAATTGAACAAATTGAGGATATAACAGATAAAGGAAGTATAACCCATAAGATCGCAAACATGAGGAAATCTGCAGATGTTGGAATTTCAAGCAACACACATAAAAATTGCTGGTGAAAGCAGCAGGTCAGGCAGTATCTCTAGGAAGAGGTATAGTCAACGTTTTGGGCCGAGACCCTTCGTCAGGACTAACTGAAGGAAGAGCTAGTAAGAGATTTGAAAGTGGGAGGGGGAGGGGGAGATCCGAAATGATAGGATAAGACAGGAGGGGGAGGGATGAAGCCAAGAGCTGGACAGGTGATTGGCAAAAGGGATATGAGAGGATCATGGGACAGGAGGCCGAGGGAGAAAGAAAGGGGGGGGAAGAGCCCAGAGGATGGGCAAGGGGTATAGTGAGAGGGACAGAGGGAGAAAAAGGAGAGAGAGAAAAATAATGTGTGTATATAAATAAATAATGGATGGGGAATGAGGGGGAGGTGGGGCATTAGCGGAAGTTTGAGAAGTCAATGTTCATGCCATCAGGTTGGAGGCTACCCAGACGGAATATAAGGTGTTGTTCCTCCAACCTGAGTGTGGCTTCATCTTTACAGTACAGGAGGCCGTGAATAGACATATCAGAATGGGAATGGGACGTGGAATTAAAATGTGTGGCCACTGGAAGATCCTGCTTTCTCTGGCGGACAGAGCATAGGTGTTCAGCTTAACGATCTCCCAGTCTGCGTCGGGTCTTGCCAATATATAGAAGGCCACATCGGGAGCACCGGACGCAGTATATCACCCCAGCCGACTCTCAGGTGAATTGTCACCTCACCTGGAAGGACTGTCTGGGGCCCTGAATGTTGGTGAGGGAAGAAGTGTAAGGGCATGTGTAGCACTTGTTTCGCTTCCAAGAATAAGTGCCAGGAGGGAGATTGGTGGGGAGGGATTGGGGGGGGGGGGATGAATAGACAAGGGAGTCGCGTAGGGAACGATCCCTGCAGAAAGTGGGGGGGGGGGCAGGGAAAAATGTGCTTAGTGGTGGGATCCCGTTGGAGGTGACGGAAGTTACAGCGAATTATATGTTGGACAGATAAGATAGCCATAAGATAGCTTTATTTGCAGATGACATTCTTCTCTTTATAAAGAACCCTCTTTCATCAGTTCCCCCGCTTATGCAATGTTTGAGAAGCTATGGAGTGGTCTCTGGATACAAAGTTAACTAAGCGAGACCTGAAGCTATGATGATTACGGGGACCTGGCGAAGTCAGCTGGATGATAAAGTGACTTTTCGTAGGCCGAAACAGGGCTTTAGATATTTGCGAGTTAGTTTACCTCATAGTTCCTTCCAACTCTTTGCAGCCACTTATTAAGCAAGTGAGGAGAGATCTTGAACATTGGGTGATGCTTCCTTTATCACTGACAAGTAGAGTAGAAGTGATCAGGATGAATATTTTGCCCAGGTTTCTTTTTCTTTTCAGTGCTCTACCCATAATAGTTCCTATATCTACTTTTAAAATATTGGATAGACTCATCAGTAGGTTTATATGGCAGAAAAAGAGGCCCAGGGTGAGACTAAAAGTGTTATACTCAGATAAAAACAGGGAGGTTTAGCTTTACCTCATTTAAAGACCTATTATTAGGCTGCCCAATTAAGAGCAATTGTGTCATGGATCAGAGAAGATATGGATTCAAGATGGGTTCACAGGGAGCAAAATTCAATTGGTGAGTTATCTTTAGCAGCTCTTCCCTTTTTAAATCCAAGCGTGTGGAAGAATGTTCAGCCTCAGAATGAATGGGTTAACTATACATTGGAAGTATGGGATAGAATTAGGAAAAAGTTAAACCTTTCAAGGACTATATCAAGGGCAACCAGAATTGTATTTATTTCATATTTTATTCCAGCAAGACTGGATTCTGGTTTTAACAGGTAGGCGCAAAGAGGCCTGGTTCTTGTGGACAAAATCTTTGATAATGAGGCGCTCAAATCTTTCACCCAACTCCAAACTGAATTTGACCTTGTATCAAATTACTTTTATAGATTCCTCCAAATTAGACATTACCTTACATCACACAAAGAATGGAACAATCTTAAAATACAGCCAAATAACTTGGAAAAATTTTGGATAGAGATCATCATAAAAAACATGTGGATACAATGGATAAGATGTTAGATGTTAAACATAAGTGGGAATTGGAGGTAAATACCATAATAGAAGAAGAAAAGTGGGAGAGGTCTTGGGAGTCATGGCATAGATGCTTGAGTAGTCCCAATTGGAGGGAATTTGCTTGGGAAATAAGGATGAGGTACTTTAAAAACCCGTTAGTAATATCATTATACACAGGAAAAAACAGCAGACTTTGCTGGAGAGGCTGTGGCCTAGTGGGAGATTTTGCACATATATTCTGGGATTGTCCCAAGTTAAGGGAATTTTGGTACAAGGTTACTGGGGAAATAAGAAAGATTTTAGGTATAAGTATACCCTTTGAACCTAGTCATTTAATTTTAGGCTACCTCCCGCAATCTGCATTAGAGAAGAATAAACTACACATGTTAAGAGACCATAAGACAAAGGAGCAGAAGTCGGCTATTCGGCCCATCGAGTCTGCTCCGCCATTAATCATGAGCTGATCCATTCTCCTATTTAGTCCCAATCCCCCGCCTTCTCACCATAACCTTTGATACCTTGGCTACTCAGATACCTATCAATCTCTGCCTTAAATACACCCAATGACTTGGCCTCCACTGCTGCCCGTGGCAACAAATTCCATAGATTCACCACCCTCTGAATAAAAAAATTTCTTCGCATTTCTGTTCTGAATGGGTGCCCTTCAATCCTTAAGTCATGCCCTCTCATACTAGATTCCCCCATCATGGGAAACAACTTTGCCACATCCACTCTGTCCATGCCTTTCAACATTCGAAATGTTTCTATGAGGTCTCCCCTCATTCTTCTAAACTCCAAGGAATACAGTCCAAGAGCGGACAAACGTTCCTCGTATGTTAACCCTTTCATTCCCGGAATCATTCTACTGAATCTTCACTGTACCCTCTCCAACATCAGCACATCCTTTCTTAAATAAGGAGACCAAAATTGCCCACAGTACTCCAAGTGAGGTCTCACCAGCGCCTTATGGAGCCTCAACATCACATCCCTGCTCCTATACTCTATTCCTCTAGAGATGAATGCCAACATTGCATTCACCTTCTTCACTACTGACTCAACCTGGAGGTTAACTTTAAGGGTATCCTGTACGAGGACTCCCAAGTCCCATTGCATCTCAGAACTTTGAATTCTTTCCCCATTTAAATAGTAGTCTGCCCGTCTATTTCTTCTGCCAAAGTGCATAACCATACACTTTCCAACATTGTATTTCATTTGCCACTTTGCCCATTCTTCCAATCTATCTAAGTCTCTCTGCAGACTCTCCATTTCCTCAGCACTAGTGGCCCCTCCACCTATCTTCATATCGTCAGCAAACTTAGCCACAAAACCATCTATTCCATAATCCAAATCGTTGATGTACAAGGTAAAAAGCAGTGGCCCCAACACGGACACCTGTGGAACACCACTGGTAACCGGCAACCAACCAGAATAGGATCCCTTTATTCCCACTCTCTGTTTCCTGCCAATCAGCCAACGCCCTATCCACGTATGTAACTTTCCCGTAATTCCATGGGCTCTTATCTTGTAAAGTAGCCTCATGTGTGGCACCTTGTCAAAGGCCTTCTGAAAATCCAAATATACAACATCCACTGCATCTCCCTTGTCTAGCCTACTGGTAATTTCCTCAAAAAATTGTAATAGGTTTGTCAGGCAGGATTTTTCTTTAAGGAATCCATGCTTATCTTGTCATATGCCTCCAGGTACTCTGTAACCTCATCCTTGACAATCGACTCCAACAACTTCCCAACCACCGATGTTAAGCTAACAGGTCTATAATTTCCTTTTTGCTTCCTTGCCCCCTTCTTAAATAGCGGAGTGACATTTGCAATCTTCCAGTCTTCCGCAACCATGCCAGAATCTATCGACTTTTGAAAGATCATCGCTAATGTCTCCGCAATCTCCACAGCTACTTCCTTCAGAACACGAGGGTGCATTCCATCTGGTCCAGGAGATTTATCTACCTTTAGACTATTCAGCTTCCTGAGTACTTTCTCTGTCGTAATTGTGACTGCGCACACTTCTCTTCCCTGCCACCCTTGAGTGTCCGGTATACTGCTGATGTCTTCCTCAGTGAAGACTGATGCAAAACACTCGTTCACTTCCTCTGCCATCTCCTTATCTCCCATTACAATTTCTCCAGCATCATTTTCTATTGGTCCTATATCTACTCTCACCTGTCTTTTACTCTACATACTTGAAAAAGCTTTTAGTATCCTCTTTGATATTATTTGCTAGCTTCCTTTCATGGTTAATCTTTTGTCTCTTAATGACCTTCTTGGTTTCCTTTTGTAAGGTTTTAAAAACTTCCCAATCCTCTGTCATTCCACTAATCTTTGCTTCCTTGTATGCCCTCTCTTTTGCTTTAACTTTGGCTTTGACTTCTCTTGTCAACCATGGTTGCATCCTTTTTCCACCTGAAAATTTCTTCTTCTTTGGAATATACCTGTCTTGCACCTTCCTTATTTCTCGCATAAACTCCAGCCACTGCTGCTCTGCTGTCTTTCCTGCCAGTGTCCCTTTCCAGTCAACTTTGGTCAGTTCCTCTCTCATGCCACTGTAATTTCCTTTACTCCACTGAAATACCGACACATCAGATTTCGGCTTCTCTTTTTCTAATTTCACAGTGAACTCAATCATGTTATGATCACTGCCTCCTAAGGGTTCCTTCACCTCAATCTCTCTAATCACCTCTGGCTCATTACATAATACCCAATCCAGTACAGCCGATCCCTTAGTGGGCTCAACAACAAGCTGTTCTAAAAAGCCATCTCGCAGACATTCTACAAATTCTCTCTCTTGAGATCCAGTGCTGACCTGATTTTCCCAATCTACTCGCATGGTAAAATCCCCCACAATTATCATAACACTGCCCTTCTGACAAGCCTTTTCTATTTCCAGTTGTAATTTGTAGTCCACATCCCTGCAGCTGTTTGGAGGCCTATAAATAACTGCCATCAGGGTCCTTTTACCCCTGCTATTTCTTAGCTCAACCCATAAGGATTCTGCACCTTCCGATCCTATATCACCTCTTTCTAATGATTTAATATCATTTCTTACCAATAAAGCCACGCCTCCCCCTCTGCCTACCTTCCTATCCTTCCGATACACCTTGTATCCTTGGACGTTCAACTCCCAGAGACATGCATCCTTTAGCCAGGTCTCAGTGATGGCCACAATATCATACCTGCCAATCTGTAGTTGTACAGGATCATCCACTTTATTCCTTATGCTGCGTGCATTTAAATACAACACCTTAAGACCAGTATTTGATACTTTTCGCTTTGATTTCACTGCAACTTGATTGCATTGCAACTCATCCCAATGGCTACAAATTTGCCCCATCACCTGCCTGTCTTTCCTGACATCTTTACTGCTCACTATCTTAGATTTATTTCTGTTTTCCTCTTCCTCCGCTCTGTCATTCCGGTTCCCATCCCCCTGCCAAATTAGTTTAAACCCTCCCTAACAGCTCTATTAAACTTTCCCGCCAGGATATTGGTCCCCTTCGGGTTCAGGGGTAACCTGTCCTTTTTGAACAGGTCATACTTCCCTCAGAAGAGATCCCAATTATCCAAGAATCTGAAGCCCTGCCCCTTAAGAGCCTTGATTCTGATTGCTCATAAAATGATAACTGTCATCTGGCTTAAATCTCACACACCCACTTTGGAACAATGGATACAGAGACTGCATCTAACTCTTTATTTACTTCCCCTAACCTCTAATTCTCCCTCATCCTGATCCCTAACCTGACCCCTAAATACCGGCACTATCCTGAAAACCGTCCCTGCAGACCTAAAAAACACTAGGCCTGAGCCACTGCCTCAATGGATACCATAGTTTGGTGCCATCTACTGGAAATCTGATCACAGACATTCAATCTCCTTCCATTTAAAATGTATGCTGCGCTACTATTGTAGGTTTACACAAATGAAACTGCAAAACATTTTATTGAACTCCAAATCCTGAAAACAAAATGCTTTACATAATTACATCATCACGTCAGACTAGCCTCTTAAAGTGAAACCCCAACTCAGTGTTGGTGGTTATGAATTATGTACATTTCCTGTACTATTATTATTTGTAGTACAGTAACTGGCCTTACACTCATCTCCATTTTATTCCACCTGCCAACTCCTTTCTCATTCAATTTGCCTCCCTGTATCCCCTGAAGCCTCTCTGCACCCTCTTCACAGCTCACCTTGCCATTCAGATGTCTTTTTCAATGGCAGTCTTGGAAAATTACATTTGCAGTAAGGTCATGATAGACAAAATGCTAATTCATCCACAGCTACAGCACCATATTATAGGAAAGGAGAGGTTGCACTGCAGAATGTGCAGAGGAGGTTCATAAGAATGTTATCAAGTTAGGACAATTATAATCATTCAGACACCACAGCCAAGAAAACTCACCAACACCATTTTCTCAGGAGGTTACATAGATTTGGCATGTCCCGTCGACTCTTGCTAATTTTTATTGATGCATCCTATCCGGATCCTATCCTAGGATGACATTTGCTCTGACTGAATTTAATTGTCTTTATTACTTACATCCTTCATATACAAGAGGAGTAAAATTCTTTACATTATGTCTGTGTCTAAATGTACAATGTGCAATTAATAGTAATTCATTATATATAGTATGTACAACAGGACTGTCAATATAACATAGAAATACAATTGTATCAACATGAATTAATCAGTCTGATGCCTGGTGGAAGAAGCTGTCTCGCAGCCTGTTGGTCCTGGTTCTTATGCTGTGGTCGTCGTGGCTATCCCTCGAGGTCGAGGATGATGGTCTTCCTTCTATTGATCTACTTATGGGCTCTCAAGTGGCCTATGAATCCAACCTTGGCTTTGAAAGTTCTTCCACATTCAGGACAGGTAGTTCCAGATGGCAGATTGGGCTTTGGTTGTTGCTGCCTCTCTTTCCATTCTCTTCTCTTTTCTTCTAATTCTGCACATCTGCTGGCTTCGAAAGTTGCTGTTCCCTCTCGGATGATGGCTTGCCAGAGTTTCCTGTCCTTGGTAATGGTTTCCCAATTGTTAATGTTGATGTTACATTTCTTCATGTTGACTATTAAGACGTCTTTGAATCTCTTCTGTTGTCCACCTTTTTTACGTTTGCCTTCTTTAAGCTGGGAGTAGATTTGTTTCGGCAGACATTTTTTCCTTTCATCCAAACAACATGACCGCTCCACCTTAGTTGGTTCTTGATGGTGTAGGCTTCAATGCTTGTTGTTTTTGCTTCATTTAGCACGCTGACGTTGGTTCTTCTATCTTCCCAGCTGATATTTAAGATGTTTCGAAGACAGCGTTGATGGAACTTTTCAAGTGCCTTCAGATGTCGCCGGTATGTTGTCCAGGTTTCTGATGCTTTCAGGAGCGTTGGGATTACCACTGCTTCATACACTAACATTTTGGTGTCTGTTCGGATGTCACGATCATGAAAGACTCTTATTCGGAGACGTCCAAAAGCTGTTCCAGTGCATTTAAGATGATGTTGGATCTTGTTACTAAGGTCGACATTGGAAGAGAGGTGACTTTCAAGATATGGAAAGTGGTCCACGTTTTTCAGGGTTGTTTCACCAAGTTGAATTGATGGTTCTATCCGATTTGTCTCAATTGGTGACAGTTAATAGATGATCTGAGTCTTCTTGGAATTGATGGTAAGTCCAAGTTTCGTGTATGCACAGTTGAAGGCAGTCAGAATCTGTTGTAGGTGGTTTTCTGAGAGAGTTGCAACACTGTTGTCATCTGCGTATTGGAATTCGATGAGGGAACTCGTGGATGTCTTCGTTTTGGATTTGAGATGGGCAAGATTGAAAAGTCTGCCATCTGTTCTGTAGACAATTTCGATTCCTGGGGGTAGGTTGTCCTTGATAATGTGGATGATTGTCGCAATGAAGATAGTGAACAAATTTGGGGCAATCACGCATCCTGCTTTACTCCTGATCTAACTTGAAAAGGCTCACAGTTACTGTTGCTGATCATGACTGTGGCAAGCATGCCATCATGGAGGAGTCTCGGGATTCGAATGTACTTTTCAGGGCATCCATAGGTGGATATTACATCACATAGGAGTTCCCTTGATAATGAGTCAAAGGCTTTGGTGAGGTCGATGAATGCCATGTACAAAGGTTGAAGTTGTTCACGACATTTTTCTTGTTGTTATCGCATTATGAAGATCATGTCGATTGCTCCACATGATGGTCTAAAACTGGCTTGTGTCTCCGGAAGGGTCTTCTCAGCTAAAGGCTTGAGTCGGTTGTTCATGATGTGGGTGAGGATCTTTCCTGCTGTTGCTAACAGGGAAATTCCACGATAGTTTCCACCTTCGGATTGATCGCCTTTCCTTTTGTAGATGGTAACGATTGCTGAGTCTCTAAAGTCTGCTGGTACATTTTCATTTATCCAGATCTTGATGAGAAGTTGATGTAGTTGATAATGAAGCGGGTTACCTCCAATTTTGTAGAGCCTGTTGGTCCTAGTTCTTATGCTGTGGTACCATTTCCCAGATGGTAGCAGCTCGAAAAGTTTATGGTTGGGGTGACTTCGATCCCCAATGATCCTTCAAGCCCTTTTTACACACCTGTCTTTGTAAATGTCCTTAATAGTGGGAAGTTCACATCTATAGATGCACTGCTCTGTCTGCACCACATTCTGCACAGTCCTGCGATTGAGGGAAGTACAGTTCCCATACCAGGCAGTGATGCAGCCAGTCAGGATGCTCTCAGTTGTGCCCCTATAGAAAGTTCTTCGAATTTAGGGCCCACACCAAACTTCTTCAACTGTCTGAGGTGAAACAGGCACTGTTGTGCTTTTTTCACCACACAGCTGGTACGTACAGACCACGTGAGACCCTCGTTGAAGTGTATGCCAAGGAACTGAAAGCTGTTCACCCTCTCAACCCCAGATCCATTGATCTCAATAGGGGTTAGTCTGTCTCCATTCCTCCTGTAGTCCACAACCAGCTCCTTTGTTTTTGTGACTTTGAAGGAGAGGTTGCTTTCTTGACACCACTGTGTCAGGGTGATGACTGCCTCGTAATTATTTGAGATTAGCCAATCAATGTAGTATTGTCAGCAAATTTAATTAGTAGATTGGAGCTGTGGGTGGCGACACAGTCATGGGTACACAGAGGAGGGGGCTTAGGACACAGCCCTGAGGGGCACCTGTGTTGAGGATCAGAGGGGCAGAGGTGAGGGTAGGCTCTTGCCAGCAATCTGACAGGAGGTCCAGGATCCAGCTGCACAAGACAGGGTGAAGACCGAGGTTTCTGAGCTTCTTGTCGAGCCTGGAGGGAATTATGGTGTTGAATGCTGAACTATAGTCCAAGAACAGCATTCTCACATAAGTATCCCTCTTCTTCAGATGTGTAAGGACGGTGTATAGAGCAGTGGTTATTGTTTTTTCTGTCAATTGGTTGTGTCGGTAGGCAAATTGTGGGTGGGGGGGGGGGAAGATCCAGTGTGGGTGGCAACACTGACCAGCCTCTCAACGCATTTGCTTATTATTAAGGTGAGTGTGACAGGATGTAAGTTGTTCAGGCATGTTACCTTGGTCTTTTTAGGTACAGTTCGCAGCGACTGCCCACTCATTGCACACTTCAGCTTCAGAGCTAACTAAGGTGCAGGTCTCTTTGGTGGCTGTCCTCGGGGGCTCAGTATTGGTGACATTGAATCGAGCGTAAAAAAGACTTAGCTCATCTGGGAGCGAGGCAGCAATGTTGGCAGTACCACTGTGCTGAGCTTTGAAGTCTGTGATGGTGTGCAGACCTTGTCGTAAGCTGCGTGTGTTGTTGGTGGAGAGTTGTGTCTGGATCTTGTCCCTGTATTGTCGTTTCGCTGCCTTGATGATTTTGCGCAGATTGTAACAGCATTTCTTGAGTTCCTGTTGGTCACCGGCAACGTAAGCTCTGTGTCGTGCTGTAAATGCTGCTCGCACGGAACTGCTGATCCAGGGTTTCTAGTTTGGGCAGACCCTGACTGATTTTCGGAGGCCAATATCATCGAGGTACTCATGAAGTTCATGACCTCTTCTGTGAACTCAGAGACATCCTCATTGTGAAAGATGTTCCAGTTGACATCATCAAAGCAGTCCTATAGCATGGAGACTGGTCGGACCAACCACGATTTTATTCTGATTGTGAAGAACGGTGCAGTGCTGTGGACACAGTTCAATACATCACAGAAACCAGCCTCCATGAACACTGTCCACACTTCTCCTAATCTCAGTCAAAAAGCCAACGTAATCAAATACCCCACCAACACTAGACATTCTCTCTTTCCCCACTTCTATTGGGCGGAAGATATAAAAGCCTGAAAGCATGAACCACAAGGCTTAAAGGCAGATTCTACTGTGCTGTTATAAGACCCGTAAATAGTTCCCTAGTACAATATGTTGGACTCTTCACTTTACAATCTACCTCATTATGATATTTCACCTCATTGTTTACCTGCACTGCATTTCATCTGCAGCTGTTACACTTTAATCTGTGTTGTTACTGCTTTGCCTTGTTTTACCTCAATGAAATGATCAGATCTATATAAACAATATGCACAACAAGCTTTACACTGTATCTTAGTACTTGTGACAATAATAAACCAAATCAAATTATGCAGGACGTCTGTTTGCACTGGTATTTTTTCTTTTGGAACAGAGGAAACTAAAGAGATATTTACCAAGTGAGTTGTCTAAAATTCTACGAGTCTTTAACAGGATTAACAAAAAGAACTTACTTCTTTTATCAGCAGCAATAATGACCAGGAGAAGAATTACACAGTGGAAAGTTTAGATGAGAAATCTGAAAAAAATACACTTTACTCAGCAAGCAGGAGAGATCTGGAACTTACTGTCTGAGAGGATGATTGAGGAAGAAGCACTGAGCACCTTTAACTGCCTCCAGGAGTGTGATCTAAGACTAAAAAATGAGATCAAACTAAATTCACTGGGCACAATGTAGTGATAAAATCATACAGCACAGAAACAGGTAATTCACCCCAACTCACCCATCCTGAACGGGTTACCTTTCTGACCTAGTTCCATCTGCCTGAATTTGCCCACATTACTCTAAAATTTCCCTATGTTCTTGTCCAAATGTCCTTCAAACATTATAATTGTACCTGCAGTACCTCTGGCAGTTCACTCTACATGAACACACCAACCCTGTCATAGTCCGGTGCATGAAGCCCATGTTCCAGTTCACGGTCCGGTCCATGGTTCCTTGTTTCGGGCTTTCTAGTTTTCCCCAGTTTCTGTTGTGGGCACATGTTTCTCGTTTTGGGGTTGAGACATAAATACCTCTGCTAACCAGGGATTCCCTACTGGACTGTCTTGTTTCCCCCTTGCCTGACTCTCTGCCTGCTCACCCAGCCTGGATTGCTGAAGTGTTACTGCTGGAGCAAGACTGGAGCCTTGTTAGGTTAAGATAAGGAACTGTCTTTTGTTGTGTGGAATTGTCTCTCTGTGTCCACGCCTTTGCTAGGTAGGTCTGGCTGTTTGCTGCCACCTAGTGTTGGAATCTGTCTCTGTGTCCATGCCTTTGCTAGGTGGGTCTGGCTGTTTGCTGCCACCTTGTGTTGAAATCTGTCTCTTCATGTTCAGTGTTCTGTGTATGAGTCCCGGCCCTATGTTCTGTTCCCAAGGAGGGGTCCTGGCTCTGTGTTCTGTGCTCCTGCCTCTTCTAGTCCAAGGCTCTGTGCTTCTGAAGGCCCTTGTCCAGTCCATGCCTAGTCTAGTTCTATCTGAGTCCTGTCTGTGTGCCTTTACCTGTCCTTGTGTCTTGCCCCACCCAGGAGTTCCACACCCAAGCCATTTCCAGTCCTGTAGCCTTGTCTTGTCCTCGCCTAGTTCTGGAGTCCAAGCCTAAGTCAAGTCCCAGGTTCTGGGCCCTTGCCCAGTCTCTGGCTCGGAGTCCATACGCAAGCCTCAAGACCTCGACCCCAGCCTGTCTCCAAGCTCAAGCCTCAAGACCCTGACCCCAGCCTGTCTCCAAGCTCAAGCCTCAAGACCCTGACCCCAGCCTGTCTCCAAGCTCAAGCCTCAAGACCAAGACCCCAGCCTCAAGCCTCAAGACAAGACCCCAAGCCTGTCTCCAAGCTTCAAGACTCCAGTCTCTAGTCCTGCAGTCATGTCATGTCCATGCCTAGTTCTGGGGCCTGAGCCCAAGGCAAGACCCAAGTTCTGGGTCCTTGTCCAGTCTCTGGCTTGGGGTCCAAGCCCTAGTCTGCCTTCTTGTCCCTACTCCTTGTCTGTATCCTGTCACGTCCCTACTCCAGTCAACTCCTGTTCTTTGTACTTCAGTGTCTGTGTCTTGCATTTGGGCCTGTTCCCAGTGCCCCCATTGTGACAAACCCTCTCTGAGGAAAAAGTCTGTCCCTTAGAATTTGCTTTTAGTATTTCCTTTCTCACCACAAAGATATACTCTCCAGAACACTACAGCAGAGCAGAGGCCCTTCAGCCAATGATGTTGTACCAACCCTTTAGCCCACTCCAAGATCAATATATCCCTTTCTTTCACATAGCCCTCCATTTTTCTGTGCTTATCTTAGAAACATAGAAAACATACAGCACAATACAGGCTATACAAGGGTTAGCCATAGTCCTCCATTTTTCTAAGCTCCATGTACCTATCCAGGAGTCTCTTAAAAGACCCTATCGTATCCGCCTCCACCACTGTTTCCAGTGTTTCCATACGTAGAAACAAGTCCACAATATTTTTATCGGGTACCTTGGGTACCTCAGTGTGTCTATTTTAATGCAAGAAACATCGGGAACAAGGGCAATGAATTTAGTAGCCATTACAGAAACTTAGTTGTTACAAGGGCAGACATAGTGTTGGATTTTCTGGGATGTAAATGCTTCAAAAGGGACTAGGTAGGAGGTAAAAGAGGCAGTGAGTGACATTGCTAATCAGAGATAGTATCATAGCTACAGAAAGGGAGGATATCCTGGAGATAGTGTCCTCTAAGTCAGTGTGGGTGAAAATAGGAAACAGGAAGGGAGCAATTACTTGATTGAGAGTATTCTGTAGACCCTCCCAATTGCATCAGAGACAATAAAGAACAGATTGACAGGCAAATTTTGGAAAAGTGAAAAAAATATCAGAGTTGTTGCAATGGGTGATTTCAACTTCCCTAATATTGATTGGAAAATCTTTAGTGCAAAAGCTTTAGATGGGAATGAATTTGTTGGGTGTGTCCAGGAAAGATTCCTGACACAATATGCAGACAGGCCAAGTAGCACAGGGCCATACTGGATCTGGTAAAAGGCAATGAACTTGGTCAGGCATCAGATCTCTTCGTGGGTGCACATTTTAGAGGCAGTGACCACAGCTTCTGGATGTTTACTATGGTTTTGGAGTGGGATAGGAACAGACAGTAAGGGAGAGTAATTGGTGGAGTGTGAATTATAAGTCCCTGCAGCCAGACAGCACATATCCCAGTTACTGAGGGAAGCAAGGGAAGAGATTGCTACACTTTTGGTGGTGATCTTTGCATTCTCACTAGCCACAGGAATAGTGCCAGATGACTGGAAGGTGGCAAATGTTATTCCTTAGTCCAGGAAAGGATTAAAATTCAAAGTATTTTATACAACCTTGAGATACATCTCCTTACAGGCAGCCATGAAACAAAGAGCCCCAGCAGAACCCATTAAAAACAAAAGAAAACTGTCAAACACCCAAGGTGCACAGAAAAAAAACCAAGAAAGCAAATCATGCAAACAATAAAACAAGCACCAACAGCATTCAGGACTGAAGTTCACAATGCCAGGCATCACTGCAGCTGATTCAGAAGTTCACTGGATACAGGGACAGCCTCACTCCAACACAGAGTCAAGCAAACCCCACGGAGCAGTGAGCTGAACCACCCAATCTCTCACCTCTGACCCCAGCACCCTGACCATTTCTATCTGGCCCGGTGCTTAATTCGTCGATACCTGAGGTTGTTCCTCACCCGTGGGCTCAGGTTCTGTCGACTCACTACAGCCAGTACCCAATCTTTCTAGCTCAGCTATTAAATTGATCAAACCTCGGATCTTTCCTTGCCTCACTTCGGCTCCACCACATCGAATTGCCTCCAAGTTCACTCCAGCAACTCCAGCCCAGGCTTGCTGCAACTATCCTTCCCCAGCGAGACCAGTCACACCTCAAATCTGCCAGATTGTACAGGTGATAAAGCTTAACTGCAACAGGGGAGCCACAGGCTACTCCTTGCGGCCATTGTTTACCAGAAAATGTGTGAATAATGAAGGATTTAGTTGCTTTTTTATTTCATTGGCCACCAGAAAGTTGTCACTCAAGCCAGTAAGTCTCACTATCTTAAACAGGATAACCCTGGGAATTATAGATCAGTGAGTCTTACTTCAGAACGGTAGGTGTTATATTTGAATGTGTGCAATATTCGGAATAAGGGAGGCGATCTTGTAGCACAATTACAGATTGACATGTTTGACGTAGGCATCACTGAATCGTGGTTGAAAGAAAATTATAGATGTGAGTTGATAGATTGTATTGAAATGACAGACAGGTAGGCCGATGGGTGGCATGGCCCTGTTGGTAAAAGTTGAAAATCAAACATTAGAAAGAGGTGACATAAGATTGGAAGATGTAGAATCATTGTGGGTAGAGCTAAGTAACTTTGTAAAAAGACCCTGATGGGAGTTGTACACAGACCTCCCAAACAGTAGTAAGGATGTAGTCTACAAATTACAACAGGGGATAGAAAATGCATGTCAAAAGGGCAATGTGATGATAGTCATGGAGGATTTCAATACGCAGGTAGGTTGGGAAAATCAGGTTGGTGCTGGATACCAAAAGGGGAAATTTCTAGAATGCTTTTTTTTCAGTACATTTTGTGGTTGCATCCACTAGGGGGAATCAGCTATTCTGGATTGGGAATGTGTGTGTGTGTGTGTGTGTGTGTGTGTGTGTGTGTGCGCGCGCGCGCACCTTTGCAAACATAGTCAGTTCTTGCAGAAAATCAAAATCAGATCCTTCGAAGGAAACATAAACTTGAACATCCAACCATATTAAATCCACTTTACCATTAAACATTTTGTTCCCACGATGGTTCTTCAATCTTGGGTGGCTCACCATCTTGTTTCTTGGTTTGTTGAATGAAATAATTGATCATCCATGGAAGGTTGATTCACAAAACTCATCCAAAAAAATACCTGACTTGTATACAACAGGATTACAACCCGTAGGTTCTCATACACATTCTATTTTCTATTTCAAAATAGCTCAGCATCATAGTATCATTTCTAAATATTTCTCAGTTACAACACTTCTGAACATATTTCACACACAAATTATACACCAGGGATCCCCAACCCTTTTTGCACTGCGGACCGGTTTAATATTGACAACATTCTTGCGGACCAGCTGACTGGGGGGGGGGGGGGCGGGTAGGATTGCCAACTGACAATGGTAGCAGTCAAATGCGTTGTGTTTACCCAGAGAAAGACTACAATGGCCATGAAGCTTTGCGCGGGCACCAGTGCACATGCATGTACCTGCCGTTTTTTTTTCTGCAAATTGTTTTTGGTGATTCTGTCCGGGGGGGTGGGGAGTTAATCACGACCGGAATATAGGTGATAAATGTTTAATACACTCAATTTCATTTCTAAAAGGGTTTATCTAACGGATTTAATGTTAGATGTTGTTTAAGGCTAATGTTGACCCTCTCTTCAAGAAGGGAGGAAGAGAGAAAACAGGGAATTATAGACCAGTTAGCCTGACGTCGGTGGTGGGAAAGATGCTGGAGTCAATTATAAAAGATGAAATTATGACACACCTGGATAGCAGTAACAGGATTGGTCTGAGTCAGCATGGATTTACGAAGGGGAAATCGTGCTTGACTAATCTTCTGGAATTTTTTGAGGATGGAACTATGAAAGTGGACAAGGGAGAGCCAGTGGATGCAGTGTACCTGGACTTTCAGAAAGCCTTTGATAAAGTCCCACATAGGAGATTAGTGGGCAAAATTAGGGCACATGGCATTGGGGGCAGAGTACTGACATGGATTGAAAATTAGCTGGCTGACAGAAAACAAAGAGTAGCGATTAACGGGTCACTTTCGGAATGGCAGACGGTGACCAGTGGGGTACCGCAGGGTTCAGTGCTGGGACAGCAGCTGTTTACAATATATATTAATGATTTAGATGACAGAATTAAAAGTAACATTAGCAAATTTGCCGATGACACGAAGTTCGGTGGCAGTGTGAAATGTGAGGAGGATGTTATGAGAATGCAGGGTGACTTGGACAGGCTGGGTGAGTGGGCAGATGCAGTTTAATGTGGATAAATGTGAGGTTATCCACTTTGGTGGTAAAAACGGGAAGGCAGATTATTATCTAAATGGAGTCAAGTTAGGAAAAGGGGAAGCTCAACGAGATCTAGGTGTTCTTGTACATCAGTCACTGAAAGCAAGCATGCAAGTACAGAAGGCAGTGAAGAAAGCTAATGGCATGCTGGCCTTCATAACAAGGGGAATTGAGTATAAGAGCAAAGAGGTCCTTCTGCAGCTGTACAGGGCCCCGGTGAGACCACACCTGGAGTACTGTGTGCAGTTTTGGTCTCCAAATTTGAGGAAGGACATTCTTGCAATTGAGGGAGTGCAGCAAGGTTCACAAGTTCACAAGGTTAATTCCCGGGATGGCGGGACTGTCATATGTCGAAAGATTGGAGTGACTGGGCTTGTATACTCTGGAATTTAGAAGGCCGAGAGGGGATCTTATTGAAACATATAAGATTATTAAGGGATTGGACACGCTGGAGGCAGGAAGCATGTTCCCACTGATGGGTGAGTCCAGAACCAGAGGCCACAGTTTAAGAATAAGGGGTAGGCCATTTAGAACGGAGTTGAGGATGAACTTTTTCACCCAGAGAGGGGTGGATATATGGAATGCCCTGCCCCAGAAGGCTGTAGAGGCCAAGTCTCTGGATGCTTTCAAGAAAGAGGTGGATAGAGCTCTTAAAGATAGCGGAATCAAAGGTTATGGGGATAAGGCAGGAACTGGATACTGATTGTGGATGATCAGCCATGATCACAGTGAATGGTGGTGCTGGCTCGAAGGGCCGAATGGCCTACTCCGGCACCTATTGTCTATTTAATATTAAACACACAGAGCATATTTTCCTCGCATGAATATAGCGATAAGTCAATTATCAGGGGAGGACAAGGGAGCTTGAAGTAAGTGTTGAACGAACTTCCAGTAGAAGTGGTAGCGGCAGGTTCGATATTATCATTAAAAGAAAAATTGGATAGGTATATGGACAGGAAAGGAATGGAGGGTTATGGGCTGAGTGCAGGTCGGTGGGACTCCATGAGAGTAGCATTCGGCATGGACTAGAAGGGCAGAGATGGCCTGTTTCCGTGCTGTAATTGTTATATAAGTAAGTCAATAGCATCACAACATTTTAAGTAACGTTTGGATATTAAACACACAGCACATATTTTTCCCATGTGAACATATAAAATCTTTGCAACACACCAATATCACTGAATCAATGGGAGCCCTGGGCTTGTTTCCCTGCAACAAGATGGTCCCATCGAGCGGTGACGGGAGACAGCGATACTCGAAGGAGGTTCCTTATATCCAGTCTATTCCGCAATTTAGTTTTCGTTGCATTCATTGCAGAGATATGTTGGAAATGGAAGCCATGTTTTCAGTGCTTTCGTGGCTATCTCACGATATTTCGTCTTGACTTTGATCCAGAGTGCTGACAGAGATGTTATGTCAAACATACTTTTCAGCCCGCTGTCATTTGCCAGCTTGAAGAGTTGATCTTCTTCCTGCGCTGACATGGATGACGCGCGGGTAATGACCTCTCGTGCGTTCAAGCTCAACAGTGGGCGTGACAGGGAATGAGGAAAGGTGTAGCTGACTCATATCGCCAAATCATATCGTTTTCTTGCGGCCCGGTAGCACATGCTTTGCGGCCTGGTGGTTGGGGACCACTGTTATACACTATAAACAGTAAAAGTTTTAACTCACCAAATCCCTTGGTAGGATTTAACAGAGCTAATCCTGACTACAAGGTAGAGATCTTGGACACTCATCTCTGCCAATATTGTCTCACTGTAGCAGCTGCTTGTTATAGCTGTAGCTTCAATAATTTATTGATATCGTCTCTTCTCCAGGAGTTTTACCCTGAGGTTTTGAAGTAAGTAGGGTAGAGATACTATCTACTAATTCCACTTTTAGCAGGTTATATCTTTAACTTCTAATAGTTTGCTGCATTTCCCTTGCTTGGCTGTGCCTCTGTCAGTCATGCCTAGTCCTTGCCTAGTTTTTTCCCCCCAAGTTCCGTTTTTTTTAAAAATTCGATGAACCTCAGGTTCATCTCTCCACAGGTGGAGCTTTCTAACATTACATCTTTGGATTTAATTAATGTGGATTACACCTGCAATTCTCCAGATGTGGTCTAAGCAGAATTCTATAAAATTACAACATAACCTCTTGACTTTTGAAGTCAGTGCCTTGACTAATAAAAGCAAGCGTTCCATAAGCCTTTTTAACCACCTTGTCGACTGTGTTGCCACTTTCAAGGAACCATGAACTTGGACCCCAAGATCTCTGCTCATCAACACCTAAGGGATTTGCCCTTAACAGTATACTGTCTCCTTGCATTTGCCCTATCAAGGTGCAACATTTATCTGGGTTAAACTCCATCTGCCATTTCTCTACCCATTACTGTAACTGATCCATATCATGCTATATTCTTTGCCAGTCTTCTACACTATCCACAACTCAAACGATCTTGGTATCATTTGCAAACTTATTAACTCACCAATCTACATGGCTTTGTGGCCTCAATTGTGGATGATATGTAGGTGAGGGGCAGATAGTTTTGAGGAAGCACAGAGGCTATAAAGGAGTTAGCAAATTAGGAAAATGGGCAAAGAAGTGGCAGGTGGAATACAATGTCAGGAAATATATGGTCATGCAATTTTGTAGAAGGAATAACAGCACAGTCTATTTTCTAAATGGAGAGAAAATTCAAAAATCAGAGATGCAAAGGGATTTATACATCCTCATGCAAGACTCCCTAAAGGTTAATTACATGTTGAGTTAGTGGTGAGAAAGGCAAATGCAATGTTAGCATTCATTTCTAGAGGACTGGAAAGTAAAAGCAAGGATGTAATGTTGAAGCTCTCTTGCGGCCTCACTTGGAGTGTTGTGAACAGTTTTGGGCTCCATATCAAAGAAAGGATGTGCTGGCATTGGAGGTTTCAAAGGTGGTTCACAAAAATGATTTCAGGATTGAATGGCTTGTCATATGAAGAACGTTTGATGTCTTTGGGCCTGTATTCACTGGAATTCAGAAGAATGAGCGGTAACCTCATTGAAACTTATTGAATGGTGAAAGGTCTTGATAGAATAGATGTGAAGAAGATGCTTCCTATTGTGGTGGGGATGGGGGTGTCTAAGACCAGAGGACATAGCCTCAAGTCCTTTTATAAGGAATTTCTCTCGCCAGTGAGTGGTACATTTATGGAGTTTGTTGCCACGGGTGGCTGTGGAGGCCAAGTCATTGGGACAGTGGGTGCTCATGAGGATCAGAAGTGGAGAGAGTGAGCAGCTTCAAGTTCCTGGGTGTCATGATCTCTGAGGATCTATCCTGGTCCCAACTTATCGATGCAGTTATAAAGGTGGCAAGACAGCGGCTATGCTTCAATAGGAGTTTGAGGAGATTTGCCATGTCAACAAATACACTCAAAAACTTCTATAGTTCTACCGTGGAGAACATTCTGACAGGCTGCATCACTGTCTGGTATGGGGGGGGGGGGGGGGGGGGCTACTGCACAGGACCGAAAGAAGCTGCAGAGGGTTGTAAATCTAGTCAGCTCCATCTTGGGCACTCGCCTACAAAGTACCCAGGATGTCTTTAGGAAGCAGTGTCTCAGAAAGGCAGTGTCCATTATTAAGGACCCCCAGCACCCAGGGCATGCCCTTTTCTCACTGTTACCATCAGGTAGGAGATACAGAAGCCTGAAGGCACACACTCAGCGATTCAGGACCTGCTGCTTCCCCTCTGCCATCCGATTCCTAAATGGACATTGAAGCTTTGGACACTACCTCACTTTTTTTTTTAATATACACTATTTCTGTTTTTTAATCTATTCAATATACATAATTGATGTACATGTTTATTTATTATTATTATTCTTTATTATTATTATTTTTATCTCTCTGCCAGATTACGTATTGCATTGAACTGCTGCTAAGTTAACAAATTTCACGTCACATGCCGGTGATAATAAATCTGATTCTGATTCTGATATTTGCTTGATTCGTCAGGGTATGAAGGGATTCAGGAAGAAGGCAGAAGATTGGGGCTGAGAGGGAAAATGGATCAGCCATGATGAAATGGTGGAGCAGACTCGATGGGCTAAAAGGCCTAATTTTGCTCCTATAAATTATGGTCTTATGGTCTTCAGTGGTGGACAAATTATTGGAGAAGATAATTTCCTCAGAAGGGTACAAAAACGATACAAAGATAGGTGGAGGGGCCAGTAGTGCTGAGGAAACAGAGAGACTTGGATAGATTGGAAAAATGGGCAAAGAAGTGGCAAATGAAATACAATGTTGGAAAATGTATGGTTATGCACTTTGGCAGAAGAAATAAACGGGCCTATTATTATTTAAATGGGGAGAGAATTCAAAGTTCTGAGATGCAACGTGACTTGGGAGTTCTCATGCAGGATACCCTTAAGGGTAACCTCCAGGTTGAGTCAGTGGTGAAGAAGGCGATGCAATCTTGGCATTCATTTCTAGAGGAATAGAGTATAGGAGCAGGGATGTGATGTTGAGGCTCTATATGGTGCTGGTAAGACCTCACTTGGAGTACTGTGAGCAGTTTTGGGCTCCTTATTTAAAAAAGGATGTGCTGATGTTAGAGAGGGTACAGAGAAGATTCACTAGAATGATTCCGGAAATGAGAGGGTTAACATATGAGGAACGTTTGTCCGCTCTTGGACTGTATTCACTGGAGTTTAGAAGAATGAAGGGGGACCTCATAGAAACATTTCGAGTGTTGAAAGGCATGCACAGAGTAGATGTGGCAAAGTTGTTTCCCATGATGGGGGAGTCTAGTACGAGAGGGCATGACTTAAGGTTTGAAGGGCGCCCTTTCAGAACAGAGATACGAAGAAATTTTTTTAGCCAGAGGGTGGTAAATCTATGGAATTTGTTGCCACGGGCGGCAGTGGAGGCCAAGTCATTGGGTGTATTTAAGGCAGAGATTGATAGGTATCAGAGCAGCCAGGGCATCAAAGGTTATGTTGAGAAGGTGGGGGAGTGGGACTAAATGGGCTCATGATAAAATGGTGGAGCAGACTTGATGGGCCGAATGGCTGACTTCTGCTCCTTTCTCTTATGGTCTTAAGGTCTTATGGGTAGGGAAAGGAAGAGAAAGGCAGTAGTGATAGGGGACTCTATAGTTAGGGGGTCAGACAGGCAATTCTGTGGATGCAGGAAAGAAACTCGTATGGTAGTTTGCCTCCCAGGTGCCACGGTCCAGGATGTTTCAGATCACGTCCACAATATCCTGTAGTGGGAGGGAGAAAAGCCAGAGGTCGTGGTACATATTGGTACCAATGACATAAGTAGAAAAAGGGAAGAGGTCCTGAAAACAGGCTGCAGGGAGGTAGGAAGGAAGTTGAGAAGCAGGACCACGAAGGTGATAATCTCAGGATTACTGCCTGTGCCACGTGACAGTGAGTATAGGAATAGAGTGAGGTGGAGCATTGAGCGTGGCTGAGGGATTGGAGCAGGGGGCAGGGATTCAGGTTTCTGGATCATTGGGACCTCTTTGGGGCAGGTGTGACCTGTACAAAAAGGATGGGTTGCACTTGAATCCCAAGGGGACCAATATCCTGGCAGGGAGGTTTGCTAAGGCTACTGGGGAGAGTTTAAACTGGAATTGTTGGGGGGTGGGAACCAAACTGAAGAGACGAGGGAAGAGGTGGTTGGCTCACAAAGAGAGAAAGCTTGGAGACAGCATGCGCGACAGGATAGGCAGGTGACAGAGAAGGGACTCGCTCAGACCAGTGGTTTGAGGTGTGTCTATTTTAACGCAAGGAGTAACATGAACAAAGCAGGTGAGCTTAGAGCGTGGATCAGTACCTGGAGCTATCATGTGGTGGCCATTACAGAGACTTGGATGGCTCAGGGACAGGAATGGTTACTTCAAGTGCCAGGTTTAGATGCTTCAGAAAGGACAGGGAGAGAGGCAAAAGAGGTGGCGGCAGGGCACGGTTGATCAGAGATAGTGTCATGGCTGCAGAAAAGGTGGACGTCATGGAGGGATTGTCTACGGAGTCTCTGTGGGTGGAGGTTAGGAATAGGAAAGGGTCAATAACTTTACTGGGTGTTTTTTATAGGCCACCCAACAGTAACAGGGATACAGGAGCAGATAGGGGATCAGATCCTGGAAAGGTGTAATAATAACAGAGTTGTTGTGATGGGAGATTTTAATTTCCCAAATATTGATTGGCATCTCCCTAGAGCAAGGGGTTTAGACGGGGTGGAGTTTGTAGGTGAGTTCAGGAAGGTTTCTTGACGCAATATGCTGATAAGCCTACTAGAGGAGAGACTGTACTTGATTTGGTATTGGGAAATGAACCTGGTCAGGTGTCAGGTCTCTCAGTGGGAGAGCATTCTGGAGATAGTGATCATAATTCTATCTCCTTTACAATAACATTGAAGAGAGATAGGAACAGACAAGTTAGAAAAGCGTTTAATTGGAGTAAGGGGAAATATGAGGCTATCAGGCAGGAACGTGGAAGCTTAAATTGGGAACAGATGTTCTCAGGGAAAGATACAGAAGAAATGTGGCAAATGTTCAGGGGATATTTGTGTGGAGTTCTGCATAGGTACGTTCCAATGAGACAGGGAAGTTATGGTAGGGTACAGGAACCGTGGTGTACAAAGACTGTAATAAATCTAGTCAAGAAGAAAAGAAAAGCTTACAAAATTCTAGCAAATCTTCTCTGTACTCTCTCTATTTTGTTGACATCTTTCCTATAATTCGGTGACCAGAATTGTACACAATTTGGCCTTACCAATGCCTTGTACAATTTTAACATTGCATCCCAACTCCTATACTCAATGGTCTGATTTATAATGGCCAGCATACCAAAAACTTTCTTCACCACACTATCCACATGAAATTCCACCTTCAGGGAACTATGCACCATTATTCCTGGATCCCTCTGTTCTACAGCATTCTTCAATGGCCTACCATTTACCATGTATGTCCTATTTTAATTAGTCCTACCAATATGTAGCACCTCACACTTATCAGCATTAAACTCTATTTGCCATCTTTCAGCCCACTCTTCTAACCGGCCTAAATCTCTCTGCAAGCTTTGAAAGCCTACTTCATTATCCACAACGCCACCTATCTTAGTATCATCTGCATACTTACTAATCCAATTTACCACCCCCTCATCCAGATCATTAATGTATATGACAAACAACATTGGACCCTGTACAGATCCCTGAGGCACACCGCTAGTCACCGGCCTCCAAACTGACAGCTATCCACCACTGCTCTCTGGCATCTCCCATCCAGCCACTGTTGAACCCATTTTACGAATTCAATATTAATACCTAACGTTTGAATCTTCCTAACTAACCTTCTGTGTGGAACCTTGTCAAAGGCCTTACTGGAGTCCATATAGACAACATCCACTGCTTTACCCTCGTCAACTTTCCTAGTAACCTCTTAAAAAAAATTCAATAAGATTTGTCAAACATGACCTTCCACGCACAAATCCATGTTGACTGTTCCTAATCAGACCCTGTCTATCCAGGTAATTATATATACCATCCCTAAGAATACTTTCCACTAATTTACCCACCACTGACGTCAAACTTACAGGCCGATAATTGCTAGGTTTACTCTTAGAACCCTTTTTAAACAATGGAACAACATGAGCAACATGCCAATCCTCCAGCACCAACCCAGTTTCTAATGACATTTAAAATATTTCTGTCAGAGCACTAACTTCCCTCAAAGTCCTAGCGAAAATGCTGTCAGGACCCAGAGACTTATCCACTTTTATATTCCTTAAAAGCGCCAATACTTCCTCTTCTTTAATTGTCATAGTTTCCATAACTTCCCTACCTTACACAATTCAATATCCTTCTCCTTTGTGGGTACTGAAGAAAAGAAATTGTTCAAAATCTACCCCATCTCTTTTGGTTCCACACATAGCTGTCCATTCTGATTCTCTAAGGGACCAATTTTATCCCTCATTATCCTTTTGCTATTAATATAACTGTAAAACCCTTTGGATTTATTTTCACCTTACTTGCCAAAGCAACCTCGTATCTTCTTTTAACTTTTCTAATTTCTTTCTTAAGACTCTTTTTACATTCTTTATATTCCTCGAGCACCTCATTTACTCCATGCTGCCTATGCTTATTGTAGATATCTCTCTTTTTCCGAACCAAGTTTCCAATATCCCTTGAAAACCATGGCTCTCTCAAACTTTTAACCTTTCCTTTCAACCTAACAGGAAGATAAAGATTCTGTACCCTCAAAATTTCACCTTTAAATGACCTCCATTTCTCTACTACATCCTTCCCATAAAACAATTTGTCCCAATCCACTCCTTCTAAATCCTTTCGCATCTCCTTAAAGTTAGCCTTTCTCCAATCAAAAATCTCAACTCTAGGTTCAGACCTATCCTTCTCCATAATTATATTGAAACTAATGGTATTGTGATCACTGGACCCGAAGTGCTCCCCAACACATACCTCCGTCACCTGACCTATCTCATTCCCTAACAGGAGATCCAACACTGCCCCTTCTCTAGTTAGTACCTCTATGTATTGCTGCAAAAGACTATCCTGCACCCATTTTACAAACTCCAAACTATCCAGCCCTTTTACAGTATGGGCTTCCCACTCTTGGTGTGGAAAATTAAAATCTCCAACAATGACAACCTTGTGCTTACTAGAAATGTCTGCTATCTCCTACAAATTTGCTCCTCCAATTCTTGCTCCCCATTACGTGGTCTATAATACACCCCTATAAGTGTTACTACACTTTTCCCATTCCTCAATTTCACTCAAATAGCCTCCCTTGACGAGCCCTCTAATCTATACTGCCAGAGCACAGCTGTAATATTTTCTCTGACAAGCAATGCAACACCACCCCCTCTTGTCCCTCTGATTCTATCACACCTGAAGCAATGAAATCCAAAACTTAGTTGCCAATCACACCCCTCTTGCAACCATGTTTCACTAATAGCTACAACATCATACTTCCAGGTATCAATGCATGCTCTAAGCTCATCCACCTTTCTTACAATGCTCCTAGCATTAAAATAAATGCATTTAAGAAATTTTCCTCCTCTTACTCTCTGTTTATCACTAATGGTGCAAACAACTTTACTATCTCCTTTTTCTTCCTTCTCCCCTACATCTGTTCCTACACTCTGGTTCCCCTCCCCCCCCTTGTATCTAGTTTAAATCCATTGGAGCCTCTCTAGCAAACCTAACTGCAAGAATATTTGTCTCCCTCTAGTTCAGATGTAAACCATCCCGCCGGAACAGGTCCCACCTTCCCTGGAAACTGCCCAATTATCTATAAATCTGAAGCCCTCCCTCCTGCACCATGTCTTCTGCCACGTGTTGATCTGCTGTATCTCACTATTTCTAAACCCGCCTGCATGTGGCACTGGTAGCAATCCTGAGATTTCTATCCTGGATGTCCTGTCCTTTAACTTGGCGCCTAACTCACTAAACTCACCTTTCAAGACCTCCTCACTCTTCCTACCCACATCATTGGTCCCTACATAGACCACAACATCTGACTGCTCACCCTCCCTCTTGAGAATACTGAGAACTCCATCCAAAATATCGCGGACCTTGGCACCAGGGAGGCAACAGACCATCCATGATTCTCGATCTCTTCTACAGAACCTCTTATCTGTCCCCCTAACTATTGAATCCCCTGTCACTACTGCTCTCCTCTTTTCCCTCCATCCCTTCTGAGCTGAAGGTCCAATCTCGGTGCCACAGACGCCACTGCAACTTGTCCCTGACAGGTTGTCCCCATCAACAGTATCCAAAATGATATACTTATTATTGGTGGGAACGGCCACGGGGGTGCTCGGCTCATTCTGTCTATTCCCCTTCCCTCTCCTGACAGTCACCCAGCTACCTGTCTCCTGGCTCTTGGGGGTGACTATCTCTCTGTAACTCCTGTTTATTTCTACCTCTGCCTCCCGAATGATCCGAAGTTTATCCAGCTCCAGCTCCAGTTCCCTAACTCAGTTTGTCAGGAGCTGCAGCTGGATGCACCTTTCGCAGGTGTAGTCATCAAGTACAATTGTGCTTGCCCTGACTTCCCACATACTGCAAACGGAGCACTCAACTGCCCTAACTGCTGCTTCCATTATCTACACTTAAGGTAATTAAATTAATTAAAGGAACTTACCCGGCCTTACCTCACTTGGAGTGAAGCCTGGCCTCAGCCTCTGCTCGCCGAAGCCTCTCAAGCTAAAGTTTTCCTACTCTGTCTCCCACTACTCCGTCGCCCGCTCCATTAATCTGCTCACATTTCAACTCTCCCGCTGCCTCACGGTCTCTACTCTCTTTCTTGAATAAGGGAACAACATGGATGGAGACTTAAGCATTCTGCCAAATCAGAAAGGTCAGTTACAGCGCAAATCGAGGTGGCTAGGTCCAGGCCCCAGGGTGAAATGATTCAACTGAACCTGATGTTCGATCGATGATTTAAGTGCTGTGCTAAATCAGAAAGGTCAGGTACAGGCTGAATCAAGGCATGAAGTCCATGTCCCAGAGTGTATGGAGGCGATTAAACCTGATGGTTGATCGTCAATTTAGGTGCCAGTCCAAATTTAAATAGTCAAGTGTCAGGGCCCCGAGGCGATGGATGGGCTATTTAGATCGCTGCTCCATGAGGTTTACTCACCTCCACGCTGAGCTATGGGACTCCCATGCAGATTTCAGTTCAGAACACTCTTTGTTTGCGGGTTTATTTTGCTCTGCTCATTAGGTGTTCAAAGGTCTTCCTTTTATATATGGATTTTTTTTATGGGCATGATGTGTTTATTTTTCCTCATTAGGTGGCTGATGGTCTTTTTCTCACACATAGATTGTTTTGGGTTTCTTTGTTTCATGTCTGCTGGTTTAGAGATGGATCTCAAGGTTGTATAATGTATACATACTTTGATAATAAATGTACTTTGAACTTTACCTATTCAACCTAAAGAGAGATTCTGGCAGTTTTGACAGTTGGACTGTGCAATCAAGTCAATCAAGATTTGAATAGCTCAGACTCAGCAGAAAGCAGCTGATTGGGCAATTGAGGTCAGCTGACCAAGCAGTTTGAACAACTCAAACAAATAAATAGAGGGGAAGCTCAAGCGGAGCGGCCTGTGAAGGAGTGGAGCTTTGAGGCTTCGACGAGAAGAGACGGAGGACAAGCTTGCTCGCAGTTAGACTTTACAATGCCTCCTGAGATGGTAATGTACCTCTCATATGAGATGTGGCAGTCTTGGAGGAACTCTCCTCTCCCGCAGAGTCACATCTGCCAGAGTGCATGCGGCTGGGCGGTCTGGAAGACCGTGTAAGGAATCTGGAACAGCAGCTGGATGACCTTCAACTCATAAGGGAGAATGAGGCAGTCATAGATCAGAGCTACAGGGAGGTAGTCACACCTAGGCTGCCAGAAGCTGGTCGTTGGGTGACGGTCAGAGGGGGTAAAGCGAAGGTGAGCAGACAGGTAGTGCAGAACACCCCTGTAGCCATTCCCCTGAATAATAAGTTTACCATCCTGGATACTGTTGGCGGGGATGACCAACCAGGTGTGAGCCACGGTGGCAGGGCCTCCGGCACTGAGTCTGACCCTGTGGTGCGGAAGAGTGGGACGGAGAAGAGGAGAGCTCTCATCATTGGAGACTCTATAGTCAGGGGAGCAGACAGGAGATTTTGTGGATGTGAGAAGGACACCCGCATGGTTTGTTGCCTCCCGGGTGCCAGGGTCCGGGATGTCTCTGACCGGGTGCACGACATCCTGGTATGAGAGGGAAAGCAACCAGAAGTCGTGATACATGTTGGGACCAACGACATAGGCAGGAAGAGGGATGAGGTCCTGAAGTATGAGATTCGGGAACTAGGCAGAAGGCTGAAGAACAGGACCTCAAGGGTGGTGTTCTCAGGATTGCTGCCAGTGCTACGTGACAGTGATGGTAAGAATTGGAGGAGATGGCAGTTGAATGCGTGGCTGAGGAGCTGGTGCAGGGGGCAGGGTTTTAGATTTTTGGATCATTGGGATCTCTTCTGGGGAAGGTGGGACCTGTACAGATTGGATGGGTTGCACCTGAACTCGAGGGGGAGCAACATCCTTGCAGGTAGGTTTGCTAGCATGGTTTGGGAGGGTTTAAACTAATTTGCAAGGGGGATGGGACTCGGGGCAATAGAGCAATGAAAGACGTGCATGGAGTAAAGCCAGATCTAACAAATAGAGAGGCTTTGAGGAAAGAGAAGCAGAATAAAGGGTGTAAAGGTAGGAAGGTAGAAGGGCTAAAGTGCATGTACTTCAATGCAAGAAGCATCAGGAACAAAGGTGATGAACTGAGAGCCTGGATATATACATGAAATTTTGATGTAGGGGCCATTACAGAGACTTGGCTGGCACCAGGGCAGGAATGGATTCTCCATATTCCTGGATTTCAGTGCTTTAAAAGGGATAGAAGGGGGGAGAAGGGGTGGCATTACTGGTCAGGGATACTATTACAGCTACAGAAAGGGTGGGTAATGTAGCAGGATCCTCTTTTGAGTCAGTATGGGTGGAAGTCAGGAACAGGAAGGGAGCAGTTACTCTGTTGGGAGTATTCTATAGGCCCCCTGGTAGCAGCAGAGATACGGAGGAGCAGATTGCGAGGCAAATTTTGGAAAGGTGCAAAAATAATAGGGTTGTTATCATGGGTGACTTTAATTTCCCTAATATTGATTAGTTCCAAGGGTTTGGACAGGCAGAGTTTGTTAAGTGTGTCCAGGATGGATTCCTGTCACAGTATGTTGACAGGCCAACTAGGGGGAATGCCATACTAGATCTAGTAATAGTTAACGAACCGGGTCAGGTCACAGATCTCCCAGTGGGTGAGCATCTGGGGGACAGTGACCACCGCTCCCTGGCCTTTAGCATTATCATGAAAAAGGATAGAATCAGAGAGGACAGGAAAATCTTTAATTGGGGAAGGGCAAATTATGAGGCTCTAAGGCTAGAACTTGCAGGTGTGAATTGGGATGATGTTTTTGCAGGGAGATGTACTATGGACATGTGGTCGATGTTTAGCGATCAGTTGCAGGATGTTAGGGATAAATTTGTCCCAGTGAGGAAGATACAGAATGGTAGGGTGAAGGAACCAAATGAGGTGGAAAATCTAGTCAGGTGGAAGAAGGCAGCATACATGAGGTTTAGGAAGCAAGGATCAGATGGGTCTATTGAGGAATTTAGGGTAGCAAGAAAGGAGCTTAAGAAGGGGCTGAGAAGAGCAAGAAGGGGGCATGAGAAGGCCTTGGCGAGTAGGGTAAAGGAAAACCCCAAGGCATTCTTCAATTATGTGAAGAACAAAAGGATGACAGGAGTGAAGGTAGGACCGATTAGAGATAAAGATGGAAAGATGTGCCTGGAGGTTGTGGAAGTGAGCGAGGTCCTCCTATTCAGTACTCACCAATGAGAGGGAACTTGATGATGGTGAGGACAATATGAGTGAGGTTGATGTTCTGGAGCATGTTGACATTAAGGCAGGGGTTAATTAAGGTTGGAGTTGTTAAAATACATTAGGACAGATAAGTCCCCGGGGCCTGACGGAATATTCCCCAGGCTGCTCCACGAGGCGAGGGAAGAGATTGCTGAGCCTCTGGCTAGGATCTTTATGTCCTCGTTGTACGGGAATGGTAGCGGAGGATTGGAAAGAGGCGAATGTTGTCCCCTTGTTCAAAAAAGGTAGTAGGGATAGTCCGGGTAATTATAGACCAGTGAGCCTCATGTCTGTGGTGGGAAAGCTGCTGGAAAAGATTCTTAGAGATAGGATCTATGGGCATTGAGAGAATCATGGTCTGGTCAGGGACAGTCAGCATGGCTTTGTGAAGGGCAGATTGTGTCTAACAAGCCTGATAGTTATTTGTGGAGGTGAATAGGCATATAGATGAGGGTAGTGCAGTGGATGTGATCTACATGGATTTTAGTAAGGCATTTGACAAGGTTCCACATGGTAGGCTTATTCAGAAAGTCAGAAGGCATGGGATCCAGGGAAGTTTGGCCAAGTGGATTCAGAATTGGCTTGCCTGCAGAAGGCAGAGGGTCGTGGTGGAGGGGGTACATTCAGATTGGAGGATTGTGACTAGCGGTGTCCCACAAGGATCTGTTCTGGGACCTCTACTTTTCGTGATTTTTATTAACGACCTGGATGTGTAGGTAGAAGGATGGGTTGGCAAGTTTGCAGATGACACAAAGGTTGGTGGTATTGTAGATAGTGTAGAGGATTGTCGAAGATTGCAGAGAGACATTGATAGGTTGCAGAAGTGGGCTGAGAAGTGGCAGATGGAGTTCAACCTGAAGAAGTGTGAGGTGGTACACTTTGGAAGGACAAACTCCAAGGCAGAGTACAAAGTAAATGCCAGGATACTTGGTAGTGTGGAGGAGCAGAGGGATCTGGGGGTACATGTCCACAGATCCCTGAAAGTTGCCTCACAGGTAGATAGGGTAGTTAAGAAAGCTTATGGGGTGTTAGCTTTCATAAATTGAGGGATAGAGTTTAAGAGTCGCGAGGTAATGATGCAGCTCTATAAAACTCTGGTTCGGCCACACTTGGATCACTGTGTCCAGTTCTGGTAGCCTCACTATAGGAAGGAATTGGAAGCATTGGAAAGGGTACAGAGGAGATTTACCAGGATGCTGCCTGGTTTAGAGAGTATGGATTATGATCAGAGATTAAGGGAGTTAGGGCTTTACTCTTTGGAGAGAAGGAGGATGAGAGGAATGTACTGCCTGAGTCAGTGGTGGAGGCAGATACACTAGTGAAATTTAAGAGACTACTAGACAGGTATATGGAGGAATTTAAGGTGGGGGGTTATATGGGAGGCAGGGTTTGAGGGTCGGCACAGCAATGTGGGCCAAAGGGCCTGTACTGTGCTGTACTATTCTATGTTTTATGTAACCTATTCATAACTCAGGTTCTCAAGCCCTGGCAACATCCGTGTACCTTTTCTCTGCAATTTTTCAATATTATTTTCCAATAAAATATTTTTGAAATTATCTCGTAGGTAGGTGACTAGCACTGCACACAATATTCCAAAATTGGCCTCACTAAAGATTGATTTATACTTGTGCGTTAAATGTACGCTATAGGTATGACATAGCCGCGAACCCTACGCAGTATCTATGCTGAACCCTACGCCATAGCCTAACACGCACCTCTCCCAAAATGTAACTAGGTGTCACTGCATCACAGACCGCAACAGCTGTGATTGGTCGGCTTGGTAGCATCGCATTTCCTCCTACGCTGCAATAGCTTCCCATTGGACGAATGAAGGGCAGGGAGGGAACTCTGGCTGCATAAAGCTTTACAGACCTCCGAAATTATGGAGGACCCTGTGCTTGACGCCAGTTTGTAGCTAGCTGCTACAGCCTGTTGACTTCCACCTGAAGCTAAAACTCGATGGTGATTGCCAGTCTCTGAGTATACTGTGCGTACACTGATGCGAAATAAATGGTTGGAGACGATGAACCAAATTGTCAAATCTACCTGCCGACATCCGAAAATATTTGAAATGCATTTCCTCGTCCATGTCTTTCAGTGGGCTGACAAGCACAGAAAATTCACCCTCCTTCAGTTTCAGTCGCCATTGTTTGAAGTTTGAGTTTCTTCTTGTTGAGTTTCAACATGAAGAAACTCAATACAGTGGCATAGAAACCCCACCGCCAACCAGCGTTTTGGTGGTGAATTGCAGAGCGACGCAGACACACCAACGCACAAGTATAAATGCTCACAAAGGCGTAGCCCACTTGCGTAGGCTGCGGCGTAAGCTAGTACGCACAAGTATAAATCAGCCTTTCTGTCTGATACAACTTCAACTTGCACTCAATACTTTGATTTATGAAGGTCAAGGTGCCAGAAGCTCTCTTTATGGCACCATCGACCTGTGATGCCACTTTCAATGAATTGTCGATCTGTGTATCCTGATCCCTCTGTTCTACAACTCCCCTGCTCTGAGAATACTGATTTGATCTGTATAAACAATAAGCAAGAACAGTATTCACTGCATCCTGCTATATATGACAATAATAAACCAATACCAAACTGCTGAGCCGTTGTGTGTGTGTTCAGTAAGCTGAGGTACAAAATTCAAATTTTACTATTTGGGAAAATTAGCAACAGAAGAAGAAAACCAACTGTAGCAACACATACAAAATGTTGGAGGAACTCAGCAGGTCAAGCAGCATCTATGGAAATGAATACACAGCCGATGTTTCATGCTGAGATTCTTCATCAGGACTCACTGAGACTGCAGAAGCCGAAACTGGCCTCCCTCCAAAACAAATTTTGGAATTAGACTTTCTAAATGTTTGAGGAATCTTAACAACGGAAAAAGGATAGTTACATTCTCTGGGAAGTAGTTACTTAATGCAAGGTCTTAAATTTTAAAACATTATTTCAATAATCAGAGAGAAATGAAAATAATTTGATGCAAAAGATGGACGAAAACTGGAAGACACTACTACAAAAGTTGTGGAAACAGTAAGATTGAATAGCAAAAGCATGGAAATGCTGGAACTACTCAGCCTGTGTTTCAGGGAGGTAACCTTTCCGCAGAAATAGGAGATGTTAGAAATTAAGTGTGCATGTGCAGTATCCACACCAGAATGGTCTCTGGGCCCTCGGACAGAGGCTCACCTGGCTCCCTCCACCAGTAATCACCTTTGTTTGGTTCAGCTGATCCCCACGTTGAACAAGGTTACCTTTAACTCCACTGATTTTCTCCCAGTCAAATGTGGAACTTGCATGGGGCAAAGCTCTACCTTTCTTTGAGACATATAAAATGGTCATTGTTTTAGTCCAATTCAAACCTCGTTCTTCAGTTATTTTCTCCTACAATGATATACGGACTGATGTTGCTTCCTGTTCACGCATCCATCTCAAAACATTATTTTACTTTTGCTACAAATTTCCACTTGCTCTCCCTTTTACATGTTCCATCTCAAACTCCTCCCTTCCCTTCATGACCTTCTCAGTGGATTAGCTACCACCACCCATTACAAACTTACCATAGTTAATCCTACCTTGCTTACTGTAAAGAGTCCACTCCATTCCCCAGCTCTTCCTGCTACATTGTATCTGTTTGATGATCAAGCAATCCCCATAGTACTTCACAAACAAGAAAATCTGTAGATGCTGGAAATCAGAGTAATATAGGCAGTCCCCGGGTTACGAACGAGTTCCGTCTTTAAGTTGGATTTGTATGTAAGTCAGAACAGGTACATCCGGTATTACTTAGCATCAGTTAGTCAAACGTTTGTCTTAGTATATAGTATATATTTTGCCTTTCTATGCATATAAAACACTTAAGAAACTTATGTATTTCAATAATTAAACCACTGTGTTGCTTAGTAATAACTGTAGCTTTCATCGGGGCAGGGCCTTTCACATGGTCCATTATTCTCACTTTATCCTTTAAAATTGTTCCGATCGTTGACCGACTGTAGCCTAAAGCTTTTCCAATGACCGATGGTGTTTCACCTCTTTCCGATCGCTTTATTATTTCCACTTTATTTTCAATCGTGATCGTTTTCTGTCAATGGAACAGAAACACTGTCGATTCAGCAGCAGCCACAGGCGGCAGGTCCCGAGCTGCCCCGGGTCCTAAAGTCCACCCGCACTGAGACAGGTTAAATGGGACAAGTGGGGGGAGGTGCTGACTGGCAAAGTGGGGAGGGGGTCAGGGTGAATCTTGCTAAGAAAAATTTAAGCCAAACACAAAGTTACACACTCAACACAGTGTTAACGGCAACGTGATCCGACTTAAAATGGCGGACACAGACGAATTTTTAATATAATAGGCTTTATGGCAGGCCGTTCATAAGTACGGGTTGTTTGTAAGTCGGACGTTCGTAACTCGGGGACTGCCTGTACACACAAAATGATAAAGGAACTCAGCAGACCAGGCAGCATCTATGGACAAGAGTAAACAGTTGAGACCCTTCATCAGGACTAACACAAGATGGCAGTGAAGACATGTTCCCAGGAAGGATATATGGCTATGGTAGTGGGACTGGGTCAGCACATGGTTGAAGAATCAGAGCAGCAGAGATCACAGAGTAGGAGCAGTGAAAGACTGTTTCACTGAACTCCCATCGAAGCGAAGATTTGAACTTCTTCAGGGTAACATCCCTGGAAGAGACTGCACAGTGTTGTAGTCGAATCACAAACAAGAGAAAATCTGCACATGCTGGCATGACCAGAGTCCTAGACAAGGATGGTTTGGACCCAAATGCTGGGGTATCTGAAGAAAGAGCTGAGACATGGTATCAAACTTGATCTAAACACGAAACAAACACTAGACGATATCACATGTAGGCTTACAATTAAGCATCGAATCCCAGTTCAGGTGTTCCTCAAATACCCAATTCTTGGTGCTCAAAACATGATTATCAAATAGTGGGACTGTCCTGAATCCTTAAAAGGGCCGCAACAGCTATCCGTACTCCAGGAAGTATGAGCGTCTAAACCCCGGAAGCTAGCGCAGTTGGGGGTGTTTCGTCACAGGACCCACTCAAACAGTATGCAAGTCCAAAAGCCTTTTCAGTGTGAAGACCTGTTTCCCCTTGATAAACCTGGGAGGTAGCAAGGCTAAGGAGCTGGTGCAGACAGGTTTAAGTTAGAACGTGGAAGGTGGGATTGATCTTTAGGGTCTTGGAGAGCTTCAAGGCGTAAGCCTTGGGTAACAGAGGAACTGAAGGAAATTCGCATTAAGCAGAAAATGGTGTTGGGTAAACTGATGGAACTGAAGGCTGATGGTCTGCATCCCAGGGTATTTAAGGAGGTGGCTCTAGAAATCGAGGATGCATTAGTAATCATTTTCCAATGTTCTATAGATTCAGGATCAGTCCCTGCGGACTGCAGGGTAGGTAATATTATCCCACTGTTTAAGAAAGGAGGGAGAGAGAAAACAGGCAATTATAGACCAGTTAGTCTGACATCAGTGGTGGGGAAGATGCTGGAGTCAATTATAAAAGATGAAATAGTGGCATATTTGGATAGCAGTAGCAGGATAGGTCCAAGTCAGCATGAATTTACGAAGGGGAAGTCATAGAAACATAGAAAATAGGTGCAGGAGTAGGCCATTTGGCCCTTCGAGCCTGCACCGCCATTTATTATGATCATGGCTGATCATCCAACTCAGAACCCTGCCCCAGCCTTCCCTCCATACCCCCCGACCCCCGTAGCCACAAGGGCCATATCTAACTCCCTCTTAAATATAGCCAATGAACTGGCCTCAACTGTTTCCTGTGGCAGAGAATTCCACAGATTCACCACTCTCTGTGTGAAGAAGTTTTTCCTAATCTCGGTCCTAAAAGGCTTCCCCTCTATCCTCAAACTGTGGCCCCTCGTTCTGGACTTCCCCAACATCGGGAACAATCTTCCTGCATCTAGCCTGTCCAATCCCTTTAGAATCTTATACGTTTCAATCAGATCCCCCCTCAATCTTCTAAATTCCAACGAGTACAAGCCCAGTTCATCCAGTCTTTCTTCATATGAAAGTCCTGCCATCCCAGGAATCAATCTGGTGAACCTTCTTTGTACTCCCTCTATGGCAAGGATGTCTTTCCTCAGATTAGGGGACCAAAACTGCACACAATACTTCAGGTGTGGTCTCACCAAGGCCTTGTACAACTGCAGTAGTACCTCCCTGCTCCTGTACTCGAATCCTCTTGCTATAAATGCCAGCATACCATTCGCCTTTTTCACCGCCTGCTGTACCTGCATGCCCACTTTCAATGACTGGTGTATAATGACACCCAGGTCTCGTTGCACCTCCCCTTTTCCTAATTGGCCACCATTCAGATAATAATCTGTTTTCCTATTTTTGCCACCAAAGTGGATAACTTCACATTTATCCACATTAAATTGCATCTGCCATGAACTTGCCCACTCACCCAACCTATCCAAGTCACCCTGCATCCTCTTAGCATCCTCCTCACAGCTAACACTGCCACCCAGCTTCGTGTCATCCGCAAACTTGGAGATGCTGCATTTAATTCCCTCATCCAAGTCATTAATATATATTGTAAACAACTGGGGTCCCAGCACTGAGCCTTGCGGTACCCCACTAGTCACCGCCTGCCATTCTGAAAAGATCCCGTTTATTCCCACTCTTTGCTTCCTGTCTGCTAACCAACTCTCCACCCACACCAATACCTTACCCCCAATACCGTGTGCTTTAAGTTTGCACACTAATCTCCTGTGTGGGACCTTGTCAAAAGCCTTCTGAAAATCCAAATATACCACATCCACTGGTTCTTCCCTATCCACTCTACTAGTTACATCCTCAAAAAATTCTATGAGATTCGTCAGACATGATTTTCCTTTCACAAATCCATGCTGACTTTGTCCGATCATTTCACTGCTTTCCAAATGTGCTGTTATCACATCCTTGATAACTGACTCCAGCAGTTTCCCCACCACCGACGTTAGGCTAACCGGTCTATAATTCCCCGGTTTCTCTCTCCCTCCTTTTTTAAAAAGTGGAGTTACATTAGCCACCCTCCAATCCTCAGGAACTAGTCCAGAACCTACGAGTTTTGAAAAATTATCACTAATGCATCCACTATTTCTTGGGCTACTTCCTTAAGCACCCTGGGATGCAGACCATCTGGCCCTGGGGATCTATCTGCCTTCAATCCCTTCAATTTACCTAACACCACTTCCCTACTAACATGTATTTCGCTCAGTTCCTCCATCTCACTGGACCCTCTGTCCCCTACTATTTCTGGAAGATTATTTATGTCCTCCTTAGTGAAGACAGAACCAAAGTAATTATTCAATTGGTCTGCCATGTCCTTGCTCCCCATAATCAATTCACCTGTTTCTGTCTGCAGGGGACCTACATTTGTCTGTACCAGTCTTTTCCTTTTTACATATCTATAAAAGCTTTTACAGTCCGTTTTTATGTTTCCTGCCAGTTTTCTCTCATAATCTTTTTTCCCCTTCCTAATTAAGCCCTTTGTCCTCCTCTGCTGGACTCTGAATTTCTCCCAGTCCTCAGGTGAGCCACTTTCTCTGGCTAATTTGTATGCTTCTTCTTTGGAATTGATACTATCCCTAATTTCTCTTGTCAGCCACGGGTGCACTACCTTCCTTGATTCATTCTTTTGCCAAACTGGGATGAACAATTGTTGTAGTTCATCCATGCGATCTTTAAATGCTTGTCATTGCATATCCACCGTCAATCCTTTAAGTGTCATTTGCCAGTCTATCTTAGCTAATTCACGTCTCATACCTTCAAAGTTACCCCTCTTTAAGTTCAGAACCTTTGTTTCTGAATTAACTATGTCACTCTCCATCTTAATGAAGAATTCCACCATATTATGGTCACTCTTACCCAAGGGGCCGCTCACGACAAGATTGCTAATTAACCCTTCCTCATTGCTCAAAACCCAGTCCAGAATAGCCTGCTCTCTAGTTGGTTCCTTGACATGTTGGTTCAAAAAACCATCCCGCATACATTCCAAGAAATCCTCTTCCTCAGCACCTTTACCAATTTGGTTCACCCAATCTACATGTAGATTGAAGTCACCCATTATAACTGCTGTTCCTTTGTTGCACACATTTCTAATTTCCTGTTTAATACCATCTCCGACCTCACTACTACTGTTAGGTGGCCTGTACACAACTCCCACCAGCGTCTTCTGCCTCTTAGTGTTACGCAGCTGTACCCATATCCATGCTTGACTAATCTTCTGGAATTTTTTGAGGATGTAACTATGAAAATGGACATGGGAAAGCCAGTGGATGTAGTGTACCTGGACTTTCAGAAAGCCTTTGATAAGGTCCCACATAGGAGGTTAGTGGGCAAAATTAGAGCACATGGTGTTGGGAGTAGTGTACTGACATGGATAGAAAATTGTTTGGCAGACAGGAAACAAAGAGTAGGGATTAACGGGTCCTTTTCAGAATGGCAGGCAGTGACTGGTGGGGTACCACAAGGCTCCGTGCTGGGACCGCAGCTAATTACAATATACATTAATGATTTGGATGAAGGGATTAAAAGTAACGTTAGCAAATTTGCAGATGACACAAAGCTGGGTGACAGTGTGAAATGTGAGGAGGATGTTATGAGAATGCAGGGTGACTTGGACAGGCTGGGTGAGTGGGCAGTTGTATGGCAGATGCAGTTTAATGTGGATAAATGTGAGATTATCCACTTTGGTGGCAACAACAGGAAGGCAGATTACTATCTGAATGGTGTCAAGTTAGGAAAAGAGGAAGTACAACGAGATCTGGGTGTCCTTGTTCATCAGTTACTGAAAGTAAGCATACAGGTACAGCAGGCAGTGAAGAAAGCTAATGGCATGTTGGCCTTCATAACAAGGGGAGTTGAGTATAGGAGCAAAGAGGTCCTTCTGCAGTTGTACAAGGCCCTGGTGAGACCCCACCTGGAGTATTGTGTGCAGTTTTGGTCTCCAAATTTGAGGAAGGATATTCTTGCTATGGAGGGAGTACAGCGTAGGTTCACTGGGTTAATTCCAGGGATGGCGGGAATGTCATATGTTGGAAGATTGGAGCGACTGGGCTTGTATACACTGGAATTTAGAAGGATGAAACGAGATCTGACTAAAACATATAAGATTATTAAAGGATTGGACACACTAGAGGCAGGAAACATGTTCCCGATGTTGGGGGAGTCCAGAACCAGAGGCCACAGTTTAAGAATAAGGGGTAGACCATTCAGAACGGAGTTGAGAAAAAACTTTTTCACACAGAGGGTTGTGGTTCTGTGGAATGCTCTGCCTCAGAAGGCAGTGGAGGCCAATTCTCTGGATTCTTTCAAGAAAGAGCTAGATAGAGCTCTTAAAGATAGCAGAGTCAAGGGATATGGGGAGAAGGCAGGAACAGGGTACTGATTGTGGATGATCAGCCAAGATCACAGTGAATGGCGGTGCTGGCTTGAAGGGCTGAATGGCCTACTCCTGCACCTATTGTCTATTGTCTAAGCCACCAGGTTTACTTCCCTCAGGATTTCAAATGATCCAATGAACCTGGGCACCAACTTTCTAAATTCCACTCGGAGAGGCAAATCACGAGTGGACAGCCAGACCTGTTGTCCAGGCTCTAAAGCAGGTCCCTGCCTTCTCTTTCGGTTTGCCTTGGTCTCCGACCTCCCAATAAGAGTAATCTACCTTTGCTTGCAGCGATGGATATGATCTTCAGCTGCCAGAATCCCAACTTCGGCCTCTTGTTCCAGAAAGAGAGATGGAAGATAACTAAACTGGCACTCAAACAATGACATTTGTGCACCAAATGCTGCAAGGTGCTGTGGGCGACCTCCGCCCACATCAAATGGTCACACCACTTCATCCAGTCTTTCCATGGTCAGGCATCCAAATCCTGGTTGTTCCACTCCATCTGACTGTTGGACTGTGGGCGAAACCCAGAGGAAGGGCTTGCAGTTGCCCATTTGCAGAATGCCCTCCAGAAATGTGATGTGGTGGACCTTGGTCGGAAAAATATCCACCAGGAATCTGTGGATCCTGAAGACCTCGTCCAGGACAATCTCAGCTGTCTCCACTGCAGATGGAAGCATGTCCAAGCCAATGAACTTGCAGGCTTTTGACAACTGATCGACAACTACTCTGATGACTGACTTTGCCTTAGATGGTGGGAGACCCATGACAAAGTCCATAGAAATGTGGCCCAAGGTCTTTCCAGAACAAGTAGTAAATGGAGGAGCCCTTGAGGTCAGGGACAGGGTTCCTTATTCTGGGCACACACCTCGCATGTCTGTAGTACTGCTGAACCTCTTTTATCATTCCGGGCCACCACTACCTCCTCTTGATCAACTGGAGGGCCCTGGAAATCCCTGGCTGTGTTGTCATTCTCCAGGAATGTCCCATTCCCATTGGAGGACCTGTGACCAGACGGAACTTGGGACGAACAGCCTACACGGAGGACCTTTCCTGGGAACCTTCCTTCGTGCTCAGGCCTTGTGAACAATTACCTTGATTCCCCAACTAATTGGTACTACCACCTTGGCCTGAAGCAAAATGGTGGTAGGCTGCTCCTCTCATCCCGGTTCACTGATCTGACTTCTGGTTTTTCAACCCCAATCGGTAGGTCAGTTTGAATTCAAAATGGTTTAAGAACAAAGCCCAGCTGGCCTGCCTGGAATTCAACCTCTTGGCCACATGACCTCTTAAATACAAGCCAGGCTCTTGTGTTTAGTTCAAATGAGAAAAGGGTTCTTGGCCCCTTCACACCAGTGATGCCATTCCTCCAAGGCTAACAGCCACCAGAAGCTCCCAATGCCTGTTGCCACAGTTCCTCTCTGTCGGGAATAGCCACCTGGAGAAGATTGCACACAGTGCAGTTTACCACCTGAAGGTGGTCACTGGGACAAGACAGCACCTACTCTGATGTCTGAGGCGTTCACTTCCACAATGAAGGGGAGGTCTGGGTTAGGAAAAACCAAGATGGGAACTGTTGTGAACCGTTGCTTAAGCTCTGCAAAATCAGTCTCTGCTTCAATCGTCCAGACAAAAAGGCCTGTGGTTTTCTTAGTTAACGCCATCAGCAGAGCTGCCACTGAGCTGAAGTTCCTGATGAAATTCCAGTAGGAGTTAGCTATCCCCAGGAATCGTTGGACTTTTTTAATATGGATGGTGGTAGCCAGTCTCTAACTGCCTGGGTCTTGGTAGGCTCCATCTTGAGGTTGCCATTGAAGATGAAACCCAAAAATGAAACAGTCATCATGTGAAACTATGACTTCTTCAACTTGGCTAGAAGCCTCTTTAAAATGTCCCTGATGTGAACAATGTGCTCTTCCATGGACTTTGAGAAGATTAGGATATCATCCAGGATATCATACATTTTTTAATAATCTATTCAATATATGTAATTTATTTATTTATTTATTTATTATTATGTTTTATTTTATTTATTTTTTTCTCTCTCTTTGCTAGATTATGTATTGCATTGAACTGCTGCTGCTAAGTTAACAAATTTCATGTCAGATGCTGGTGATAATAAACCTGATTCTGATTCTGAACCCAAATGCTGGGGTATCTAAAGCAAGCTTCGAGACATGGTATCCAACTGGATTTGAACACAAAACAAATGCTAGACAATATCACGAGCAGGCTTACAGTTCAGCACTGAACCACAGTCCAGGTGGTCCTTAAATACTCAATTCTAAGCACTCAAAACATGATTACCAATTAGTGGGACAGTACTGAATCCTGAAAGGGGCCACATCAGCTATCTGCACTCCAGGGAGTTTCAGCATCTAAATCCTGGAGGGTGGCATGGTTGGGGGCGTCTCATAACAACTGGAAATCAAATTAATACACATAAAATGCTGGGGGAATTCAGTGGGCCAGGAAGCATCTATGGAAAAGAGTAAACAGTTGACATTTCAGGCCAAAAACCTTCATCAGGACCCCTGCAGTACTTGGTGAGTGAAATCCAGCCCAAATGTTGGACATTTTCGGGGTAGGTCTGGTATTGGTATTGTTAGCACCAGCAATACAGTAATTTTGATGGAATTTGTGGAGACAGTGCTGCTCCTGGAACCTCAGTTAATGAGCTGAAGGACACAAGAAGGCCAGGATATCTGGGGACAAACAAGGGAAAATCTGCAGATGCTGGAAATCCAAGCAACGCACATAAAATGCTAGAGGAACTCAGCAGGCCAGGCAGCATCTGTGGAAAAGAGTACAGTTGATGTTTCAGGCCGAGACCCTTCAACAGGTAGACCAGGAGCTGGGGGGGGGAGGGGGGCGCGCGCAAAGGTGAAGTCTTCAACTTGAATAGTCTTAGCTTAACACAGCCCAGTTGCCTGGCTTCAAACTGTGCCAAAGATGGTTGTTATCAATTAATTCTGCCTGACATGTAACTTTGTACATGTGGTACTGTTTAATTTGCTAAATAGCACAAATTATGTTAGAAACATTCATCAGTGATTCACAAATGAGAGCAAAAAGGCAGGTGTGTTCTGCAAACTGTGGTGAGCTGCCTAATTTCATGGCCCATCTTTCTCTAGTAACTGGCAGTCCCCACATTTCCTTCTGAGTTTGGCTGCCTGTCAGTAACATCATGCAACTTCTAACCCTTTATGGTTTCTCCGAAGGAATTTCTCAGAATCTGACATGCTATTCTCAACATCTTTGACCTCCACAGGCACAAGTGAATGTTCGCCTTAGTTCTCCCTGGTATAATCATAATAGCTGGGATTTATGGCACCATGGAATCTTTAAGACCAATGTTCTCTCTAACTTGTGATGACCAGTGTGCAATTTTTTTCCCAGTGACATGTGTGCACTGAATTTTATGTATAGAGGTATTCATTTTAACAGCTAGCAAGACACTGTCAATAAGAACTTTGATCTCCTTTGGATTTGATTGTTTTCATTCGTGCTCATCAGCACTCTCACAAAACATACGTAACTGGTCTGTTGCGGGTAATGAAGGATTTTCTCGCTGGAGCTTTTGCCGTGTCCATATGTGATTTGCTTGCTAAATGATGCTTTAAAAAGTCAAGTTTACAAACACCACCCCACTTCTTCCCACTTGCAAGTTCTCCAGCAACCTTTGCATCACAATATACGCATCTAACACCAGCTTTTGTATTGTACATAATTATTTCTCGTAGCTGCACATTCCTGATTTCATGAGCTCTTGGTATAGTAATTTCTACTGTTTCATTAAGCCATTCCGCTTTAACTCAAGTAGCAGTTCTTTTGCGCTTCAAGCGCTTTGCTTCTTTGGAATTTGACACAGTGAATCAATAATTTCTTCAATGAAAACAGTATAAGTAAGCCAATTATAAAATTGGCTGACAAATCATCACAAACTCACACATTGTCAACACTGTCTGCATCAGAAATCAGAAAAGGAAATGTGATTGTGTACAACTGTGAAATATATTTTACATGCCAACGAGATACAGGGTGACAACCTTTTGGGTGCAGTTTAAATTCCTTTGTGCGCTAGTAGCAAAAGATATGTGTGCGTGAGTCCGCTCCACCATCTCCCTCTTAACCCTATTCTCCTGCCTTCTCAAGTAATCTTTCAAACCCTGACTAATCAAGAAACAATCAACTTCCTCCTTAAATGCACCCAGCGGCCTGGCCTCAACAGCTGCCTCTAGCAATGAATTCCACAGATTCACCACCTTCAGGCTAAAAAAAAACCTCCTCACCTCTGTCCTAAGTGGATGTCCCTCTATTTTAAGGCTTTTGCCCTCTGGTCCTAGACTCTTCCACCAAAGGAAACATCCTCTTCACATCCACTCTACCTAGGCCATTCAACATTTATAAATTTCAATGAAATCCTCCTTCATTTTTCTAAATTACAGCAAGTACAGGTTCGCAGCTTATATGATAACCCTTTCATTCCTGGAATAATTCTCGTGTACCTCTGAACCCTTCACTGTAAGCACATCTTTTCTTAAATAATAGGCTTACGAGAGAACTTGCAAATCACTTTGCAACACGCATTTTTGAATTTTTGAAAATAGTCTCTGTATTTCATCTGCCACCTCATTCCCCATTCTCCTAATTTGTCTGAGTCCTTCTGCAGCCTCCCTGCTTCCTCAACACTATCTGCTCCTCCACCTATCTTAGTATGGTCCACAAACTTGGCCACAAACCAATAAAGTTCATCATCCAAATCACTGACATACAACGTAAAAAGAAGCAGACCCCTATAGAACACCATTAGTTATCAGCAGCCAATTAGAAAAGGATTCCTTTATTCCCACTCTTTGCCTCCTGCTAATCAGCCAAAGCTCTATCCATGCATTACCCTGGGCTCTTAACTTGCTAAGCAGCCTCATATATGGCTGCTTGTCAAAGGCCTTCTGAAAATCCAAGAACACAGCATCCATTGATTTCTGTTTGTTTATCCTGCTTGTTATTTCTTCAAATAATTCCAATAGTTTTATCAGGCAAGATTTTCCCATGCTGACTTAGGCCTATTTTGTCATGTGCCTCCAAGTACCCCGAAACCACAACGTCCAATTCCAACACTTTCCCAACCACTGAGGTCAGACCAATTGGCCTATAATTTCCCTCTTTCTGCCTACCTCCCATCTTGAAGAGCAGAATGACATTTGCAATTTTCCAATCCTCTGGAACTATGCCAGAAACTGTTGGTTCTCTAATGCCTCCACAACCTCGTCAGCTACCTCTTTTGGAACCATGGGGTGTAGTCAATAAGACTATGAGATATAGGAGCAGAATTAGGCCATTTGGCCCAGCGAGTCTGTTCTGACATTTCATCAAGGCTGATCCATTTCCCTTGCAGCCCCAATCTCCTGCCTTCCCCACATTTCCCTTCATGTGCCGACTATCAAAAATCTATCAACCACTGCCTTAAAGATACCCAATGACTTGGGCTTCATAGCTAACTGTGGCAACAAATTCCACAGATTAACTAATCTCTGGCGGAAGAATTTCCTCCTCATCTCCATTTTAAAGGGATGTCCAAATACAATGTTGGCATTTATTTCAAGGGGAATAGAATATAAAAGCAAGGAGATAATGTTGAGGCTTTATAAAACACTGGTCAGGCCATACTTGGGAGTATTGTTGCAACACACATCAAAGTTGCTGGTGAACGCAGCAGGCCAGGCAGCATCCCTAGGAAGAGGTACAGTCGACGTTTCAGGCCAAGACCCTTCGTCGGGACTAACTGAAGGAAGAGTTAGTAAGAGATTTGAAAGTTGGAGGGGGAGGGGGAGATCCAAAATGACAGGAGAAGACAGGAGGGGGAGGGATGGAGCCAAGAGCTGGACAGGTGATAGGCAAAAGGGATACAAGAGGATCATGGGACAGGAGGTCCGGGAAGAAAGACAAAGGGGGGGGGAACCCAGAGGATGGGCAAGGGGTATATTCAGAGGGACAGAGGGAGAAAAAGGAGAGTGAGAGAAAGAATGTGTGTATAAAAATAAATAACAGATGGGGTACGAGGGGGAGGTGGGGCATTAGCGGAAGTTAGAGAAGTCGATGTTCATGCCATCAGGTTGGAGGCTACCCAGACGGAATATAAGGTGTTATTCCTCCAACCTGAGTGTGGCTTCATCTTTACAGTAGAGGAGGCCGTGGATAGACATGTGAAAATGGGAATGGGATGTGGAATTAAAATGTGTGGCCACTGGGAGATCCTGCTTTCTCTGGCGGACAGAGCGTAGGTGTTCAGCAAAGCGGTCTCCCAGTCTGCCTCGGGTCTTGCCAATATATAAAAGGCCACATCAGGAGCACCGGACGCAGTATATCACCCCAGCCGACTCACAGGTGAAGTGTTGCCTCACCTGGAAGGACTGTTTGGGGCCCTAAATGGTGGTAAGGGAGGAAGTGTAAGGGCATGTGTTGCACTTGTTCTGCTTACACGGATAAGTGCCAGGAGGGAGATCAGTGGGGAGGGATGGGGGGACGAATGGACAAGGGAGTTGCGTAGGGAGCGATCCCTGCGGAAAGCAGAGAGAGGGGGGTGGGAAAGATGTGCTTAGTGGTGGGATTCTGTTGGAGATGGCGGAAGTTACGGAGAATAATATGTTGGACCCGGAGGCTGGTGGGGTGGTAGGTGAGGACCAGGGGAACCCTATTCCTAGTGGGATGGTGGGAGGATGGAGTGAGAGCAGATGTATGTGAAATGGGGGAGATGCGTTTAAGAGCAGAGTTGACAGTGGAGGAAGGGAAGCTCCTTTCTTTAAAAAAGGAGGACATCTCCCTCGTCCTAGAATGAAAAGCCTCATCCTGAGAGCAGATGCAGCGGAGACGGAGGAATTGCGAGAAGGGGATGGCCTCATTTTAATTCCACATCCCATTCCCATTCTCACATGCCTATCCACGGCCTCCTCTACTGTAAAGATGAAGCCACAGTCAGGTTGGAGGAACAACACCTTATATTTCATCAGGGTAGCCTCCAACCTGATGGCATGAATATCGACTTCTCTAACTTCCGCTAATGCCCCACCTCCCCCTCATACCCCATCTGTTATTTATTTTTATACACACATTCTTTCTCTCACTCTCCTTTTTCTCCCTCTGTCCCTCTGAATATACCCCTTGCCCATCCTCTGGGATCCCCCCCCCCTTGACTTTCTTCTCGGACCTCCTGTCCCATGATCCTCTCATATCCCTTTTGCCAATCACCTGTCCAGCTCTTGGCTCCATCCCTCCCCCTCCTGTCTTCTCCTATCATTTTGGATCTCCCCCTCCCCCTCCAACTTTCAAATCTCTTACTATCTCTTCCTTCAGTTAGTCTTGACGAAGGGTCTCGGCCTGAAACGTCAACTGTACCTCTTCCTAGAGATGCTGCCTGGCCTGCTGCGTTCACCAGCAACTTTGATCTGTGTTGCTTGAATTTCCAGCATCTGTAGAATTCCTGTTGTTTGGGAGTATTGTCTACAGTTTTGGGCCCCATATATTAGAAAGGATGTGTTGTTATTGGAGAGGCTCCAGAGAAGGTACACGAGGATGATTCTGGGAATGAAAGGGTTAACACACGAGCAGTGTTTGACAGCTTTGGGCCTGTACTCACTGGAATTTAGAAGAATGCGTGGGGATCTCATTGAAACCTACCGAATGTTGAAAGGACTAGATAGGGTGGATGTGGACAGGATGGTGTGGGTATCCAAACCTGGAAGGCACAGCCTCAAGATTGAGGGACGACCTTTTAGAGCAGAAGTAAGGAGGAATTTTTTTTTAGCCAGAGAGTAGTGAAGCTGTGGAACGCTCTGCCACAGACTGTGGTGGAGGCCAAGTCCATGTGTATATTAGAGGCAGAAGTTAATAGTTTCCTGATTGGACAGGGCATCAAAGGACATACTGAGAAAGCAGATGTATGGAGTTGAGTGGGATGGCAGAATAGGCTCAGGCTGAAAGGCGTAATTCAGTTCTATGCCTTATGGTTCCTCTAACATGAGGCTGAGTCCTCTGGTCTTAGACTCCCTCACCATAGGAAACATCCTCTCCACCTCCACTTGACTGAGGCTTTTCAACATTCGATAGGTTTCAATGACCTCACCCGTCATTCTTCCAAATTCCACTGAGTAGAAGCCCAGAGCTATCATTTGATAAGCCTTTCAATCCTGGACTCATTATTGTGCACCTCCTTTGAACTCTCTCCAGTTGCAGCATGTAAGTAGCCCAAAACCACTCACATTACAGGTGTTCTCCACTTTTCGAACGTTTGCTTTACGAAACCTCATTGTTACGAAGGACCTACATTAGTTCCCTGTTTTCGCTAACAGAAGGTGTTTTCACTGTTACAAAAAAAGGCAGCGTGCGAAAAAAGCAGCACGCGCCCCAAGCAGCCAAGCTCCTCCCCCGGATTTGGAACTGCATTCTAACCAGCATTGCTTAAACACGTGCCTGTGAGCATCCGTTTGCAAGATAAGTTCTAAGGTATGGAAAAAGCCTAAAATAGCTCGTAAGGGTGTTACACTTAGCATAAAACTAGACATAATTAAGCGTTTCGATCGTGGTGAACGAAGTAAGGATAAAGTGAGTTTGGCTTGTGGAAGTTGACGAAGATGATGTTGAAGAGGTTTTGGCATCCCATGACCAAGAACTGATAGGTGAAGAGCTGATGCAATTGGAAGAGAAAAGGATAACAATTGAAACTGAATGCAGTAGCGAACGGACTGAACGTGAAGCAAATGCATGAGATTTTCGCTGCAATAGCTTTAACTTTGAAAGGGTACGTTGGTTTAGGGCATATTTGCAAGATGGTTTGAGTGCTTACAAAGAACTGTATGATAGAAAAATGCGCGAGGCTAGCAGTCAAGCAAGCCTTCAGCAGACGATGAACCTCGACCTTTGACATCGAGGCAGGCAGTCATAGGAGAAGATTAGCTGCCTGCCATGATCGACGATTAGATGACACCCCAGTGTCCCACCACCCCAATCCCTGGGCCGCGGTTCGATACATTGCTGCAGAGAATGCAACAGTAGCCGGGAGGCACCCAGCACATCTTTAAGAAAAAAGCCAAAACAAACAAGCTAATTAATTAGGTGCCACCCGGCATGTAAATGTCAGCCCAGATCAGAGGCGATTGCCGATTGCGTCGCCTTTGATCTGGGCCGACATTTACGTGCCGGGCGGCACCTAATTAATTAGCTTGTTTATTTTGGCTTTTTTCTTAAGGATGTGCTAGGTGCGTCCCGGCTACCACTGTACCCCTGCATGCTTCACGTATCGGTCAGCGGCCCGGAGGGTGGGGGCCACTGCACCACCCCAACCTCCGACGAGTCAGCCTAACAAACCATCATCAGAGTGCTCTGTGCTGTCTTCCCAATTCCGGTAAGTGATACTACACTGTACATACATTATTTCTACTTTATATAGGCTGTGCATTTTTATGCGTTATTTGGTATGATTTGGCAGCTTCATAGCTTAAAGGTTACTGGAGAGTGCTTGCGCTGTGTTTTTGCTGAGAGTGCTTGCGTGAGATTTTCGCTACGGAGAACAGTGCAGCAATGATTGTAGAGAAGTATTTCTACTTTATATAGGCTGTGTATTTATCATATCATTCCCGCTTTTACTATATGTTACTGTTATTTTAGGTTTTCTGTGTTATTTGGCATGATTTGGTAGGTTACTTTTGGGTCTGCAAACACCCACAAATTTTTCCCATATAAATAAATGGTAATTGCTTCTTCACTTTATGACCTTCTGGCCTACGAACCATTTCATAGGAACACTCTGCCTTCGGATGGCGGGGGAAACCTGTATTTCAAGTGATGCCTCACCAGTGCTTTATAAAGCCTCAACATTACATTCTCCCTTTTATATTTTAGTCCTCTCGAAATGAAAGTTAATATCGCATTTGCCTTCCTCACCACTGACTCAACAAATAAACATTCATGGAATCCCGCACAAGGACTCCCAAGTCCCTTTGCACCTCAGATTTTGAATTTTCTCTCCATTTTGAAAATAGTCTACCCTTTTATTTTTTTCTACCAATGTGCATGACCATACATTTCCCAGCACTGTATTCCATCTGCCACTTCTTTGCCCACTCTCCTAATCTGTCTAAGTCCTTCTGCACCCTCTCTGCTTCCTCAACACTACCTGGCTCTCCATCGATCTTTGTATTGTCTGCAAACTTGGCCCTGCAGCAATCAATTCCATCATCCAAGTCATTGACATATAATATGAAAAGAAGCGATCCTAACACAGACCCCTGTGCAACACCACTAGCTACTGGCAGCCAATCTGAAAGTCTTCCTTTATCCCCACTCTTTGCCTCCGACCAGTCAGCCACTGCTTTATCCATGCTTGTATCTCTCCAGTAGTACCATGGGCTCTTATCTTGTTAAGCAGCTTCATATTTGTGGTATCTTTTCAAAGGCCTTCTGAAAAGCCATGTACACAACATCCGCTGATTCTCCTTTGTATATCATGCTTGTTCTTCCTTCAAAGAATTGTAACTATTTTTTCAGAATCGATTTTCCCTTAAGGAAACCATGCTGACTACAAACTATTTTATCATGTGCTTCTATGTGGCCAGAAACCACATCCTTAATAATCGACTCCAACATCTTCACAATCATTGAGGTCAGACTAACTGACCTATAATTTCCTTTCTTCTGCCTCTTTCCCTTCTTGAAACACAGGGTGACATTTGGAATTTTCCAGTCTTCCAGAACCATGCCAGATTCTTGAAAGACCTTTACTAATACCTCCACAATCTCTTCAGCCACTTCTTTCAGAACCCTGGAACGCACACCATATGGTCCAGGTCACTTAGCTACTTCAGACCCTCCAGTTTCCCAAGCACCATCTCCCTAGTAATAGTAACTTCATACACTTCTGCTTGCTGACACTCAAATTCCAGGCATATGACTAGTCTCTTCCACAGCGAAGACATGCAAAATACTTATTCAGTTTGTCCGCCATTTCCTTGTTTATTACTATTTTTTCAGCGCCACTTTCCAGCATTCCAACATCTACTCATACCTTCTTCTTCTTGGTATCAGTTTTGATATTATTGCCTAGCGTACCTTCATATTTTGCCCTTTTCTTCTTTATGGTTTTGTAGTTGCCTTCTTTTGGTTTAAAAAATTTCCCAATCCTCTAACCTCCTACAAATTTTTGCTCTATTATAAGCCATCTCTTTGGCATTTATGTTGGCTTTGAAATCCCTTGTCAGCCATGGCTGCATCACCCTGCCTTTAGAATACTTCCTCATCTTTGAGATGTATCTATCCTGCAACTTCTGAATTGCTCCCAGACACTCGAGCCATTGCTGCTCTGCTGTTATCCCTGCTAGTCTCTCCTCCATCAGCTTCTGGCAACACCTCTCTGATGCCACAGTAATTACTTTTCCTCCACTGTAATACTGATATATCTAACTTTATGTTCTCCCTCTCAAATTGCAGGTGAATTCTATCATATTATGATCAGTTTCCTAAATGTTCCTTTACCTTAAGCTCCCTTATCATATCCAGTTCATTGCACAACATCCAATCCAGAATTGCTGATGCCCTGGTGGGTTCAACCACAAGCTGCCCAAAAAAGCCATCTCAGAGGCATTCCATAAGTACCCTTTTCTTGGTATTCAGCATCAACTTGATTTTCCCTAACTATCTACATATTGAAATCTCCCATGATGCTAACATAATATTGCCCTTTTGACTGCTTTTGCTGTCTCCCACTGTAATTTGTAGACCACATCCTGGATACTGCTTGGAGGCTTGTAAATAACTCTCATCTGGGTCTTCTTACCCTTGCACTTTCTTAATCCTATCCATAAGGATTCTACATCTTCTGATCCCATGTCACCTCTTTCTAAAGATTTGATTTCATTTATTTACCAGAAATCCTCTTCTGCTACCTACCTGCCTGGCCATTCAATAGACTGTGTATCCTTGCATTTTAAGCTCCCAACTACAATCGTCTTTCATTCATAACTCCATGATATCCACAACATTATACCTGCCGATCTTGAAATGTGTACAAGATCATCTATGTTATTTGCTATATACTGTGTGCATTCAAATATAATATCTGCAGGTATTTATGATCCTTTTCAACTTTGTCCCCCTCTTACATTACAACCCATCCCACTGACTGCAAATCTGCCCTATCATTTGCCTGTTCTTCTTGACAGTCTCACTATTCATTACCTTTGTTTGTAAACCAACATCCCTATCCTCAGCCCTATCACTCCAGTTCCTATCCCCCTGCCAAATTACTTTAAACCTTCAGCAACAGCCCTAGCAATCCTGCCTGCAAGGACATTAGTCCCTGTGGGGTTCAGGAGTTATGGAGTATGGGAACAGACTGTTCAGGCCAGCTCAAACTTGCCGACTATGTTGCCCAGTGAGCAAGTTCCATCTGCCCACATTTGGTGCAGAACCTCTCTGAACCTCTCCTTTCCATGTACTTATCTAGATGGCTTTTAGATGTTCCTAAATGGTGCTTGCCTCAATCACTATTTGTGGCAGCTTATTCCAAACATGCACCACCCTTTACGTGAGGGAACTGCCCTGATGTCCCTTGGCACCCATCTCTCATGACCATCCACATCCATAGACCCCACAAATTTACTTTTTACCCCTTTACCTAATTTACCCACTTCACTTTGCACAAGTGACTGCAACGTACATTCTTTTCTTAAACATGACAGCCGGGAGGTTGGAGTTCAAGATGGGTTGATGGGGACTGGGGCTGTAAGACACATCAGTCCCCATAAGGATTGGAGGCCTGGACAAAATCTGAAGAAAGAAGTGAACTATCTGTTAAAGAAACACTCTTGCTTATGTCTAGTCTAGCACATAACTACAAGCTGTGATAGGGGAACCATACTTACCGGGTGGCCAGTTTTGTTTACTGTATTCCAAGGATGTAATCATCATTTCACCTCCAATGCGATGGAGAACTTTGGGTGGGGTTAAGCTTGCAGATAATGGACTCTCAAGTGGAACAGTAGAGGGCACCATAAATACAGCTACCAGCTTCCCAGCTGAGGCTGCACTGATCTGTCCATGAACATCTGACAAATGATAACTGTGGCATTCACGAAGCAATTCTCCAACAATCTAACTTATCAAACTAATACACTGTTCATTAAATTTTCATCCACACATAGGGAAATACTGCCACCTTTTACACTAATTGGCACTTGGGTTTAGTAAGGAATTTGATCAGATATTTTGAATAAGAAACAGGTTATACATTTAATACAAGCAGTGTGATAACCCCAATGTTATATGCATGAAAATGTGCTTTAAAAATTGACTATCTGCACAACTACTTTACAAAATCTTGCCTGGTCTGTCGGCTGATGTAGAAACAAGGAATTACCAGTGTTGCTCATCGTCAAGTGCTCTGACTTCAGAACATGACAGCTTTATTCTGAATTTTTTAACATTTTGGATCATGAAGACAGGCATTTTTCATTTAACAACACTTTTCAGATTTTAAATCCTATAGTGAAGCAATAACACGGATAATAGAAATGGATTAAAATTCACAGTCTAGCAGTTTCACTCTAACCACAATGAAGTTATTATCTTACTGATGTATTTATGAGAGTAAACTTCTTTCTTAAATTCCAAAAGTTTTGGGGAAACACAGTTGTTAAAGAAGTTCCAAAAATGGACAAAAGCTTATGAGTCTTTTTGATGTCAAAGTTTTCTGTTATCCCAGTGTTAATATACTAAGATGATAATTAACACTAAGGTAGTAATTGTGTATTTAATATTTCAGTTATATTGTTTAATTAAGCAATCTCGTTTCTTTAAATAATTCACTATGGGTCATGTGTAAAAGTATGTGAATGGCATACGTCATCACGCCACATCATATGTGCGAGTCTCGCTAAAGATAGATGAAATTTACATGAATTTCTCAGGCTCCCCTGTTTTTCTTTCAAATAGCTTTACACTTTGGAGTTACGAAACATAATAGTGGCGATGAGTAAGTTTTAAAAAATGAACCCAAGATGACTACCTACCCGTTGAAGTACAACAAGATGTTCGAGTTAAAAGAAAAACACAGCAAGTGTTTTCAGAAGAGAGTCAGGCAAGTTAAATAAAAAGGCAGAAAATGGACAAATTCAAAGTTTCATAAACAGTGAATACCGGGTGATGATAATCATAAATTTAAAAAGCATAAATGGCTGGCTACACTGAAAAGATAAATGCATTCAATTGCACAAGATATTGTTTACTGGGCGAAATGATCAGTATTTTGAAGCAAATGAAATAGCCAATGAAAAGCAAGTACCAGATTTGCTGTGTACATTGGGTGTAAGGACTATAGTTCGCTTACAAATTTAACTGTTCCAACCAAACCAGCCGAAATTAACTTTGGTAATATCATAAAAATAATGCAGGAACAACTAGAGTGGAAAATGTTGTCAATTTAAAACATGTTATGTTTCATAAGTGGAATCAAAAGGAAGGGAAGTCCATTTCAGTTTACTTGACTGAATTGAAAAAGTTGCCTGCAAATTGTCAGCTCAGTGTGGGCTTAATGATGCACTGAGAGATAGTTTAGTTTATGGAATATTACAAGAAAGCATTCAAAAACGGCTCATAACTGAAGCACATCTCAGAACCATAGAAGTTGCTATATCAATGGAAACAGCAGACAGAGATACAATTGAGTTGAGCTGCAGTCAGGAATGAAAGTGAGTGTGAACAAAATTCCAAAGTCTAAACAGTAACTGGCCTGGCGCTTGTGGCAGAAGCTCGCATACACCAGACCAATGCAAGTTTAAAGGTGAAATTTGCAGAAAACATAACAAGGTAGGACACATGCAACGAGCATGTCAGGCTGACAAAAATAACTAGTCTGCACAGGGAAGAGAAAAAGATAAAAAGTCAAGTTACAGTTTCAAACAGTGCACCAATCTGCATGCTGTTGATGAAAAATATGATAATGGTGAAAGTGACACAGGACTGAGTACCATTGAAATTTATAACGTGAAAACTGACAATAGACAAGTAATATAGCTTACAGCAGAAGTGTTTGGCAAATTAATTAAAACAGAATTGGACACTAGCTCGTCTGTTTCAGTTATTCCACAAAATGAGTTAGAATGGCATTTCAAAGATAGTAAACTAAAGCCTGCAGATATCCAACTATGAAGTTACACTGGAGAAAAGATAACTCCTGTGGGAATGACATTTGTAACAGTGAAATAGAACAACTAACAAGCCACATTGGGCTTGCATGTGGTAAAAACAGGAAGGGCAGCGTTGTGGGGTCGGGATTTGCTGAGACAAGTACAGATTGATTGGAGATCCATCCACTATTTGCATCCCACATCCCCTGCAACAGAGTCAACTGAAATCAAATTAAACATTGAATTGAACTGAATTGACTTTATTTCTTAAATCCTTCTCATACATGAGTAAAAATCTTTACATCACGTCTCCGTCTAAATGTGCAATGTGCAAATTGTAGTCATTTGTAATAAATAGTATGTACAGTAAGATATACAACAGAACAGTCATTATAGCTTAGAAGTACAATTGCGTCAGTGTGAATTAATCAGCGTGATGGTCTGGTGGAAGAAGCTGTCCCGGAGCCTGTTGGTTTTGGCTTTAATGCTGCAGTACCGATTCCCAGATGATAACAGCTGGAACAGTTTGCGGCTGGGGTGATTGGGATCCCTAATGCTCCTTCAGACCCTTTTTATGCACCTTTCACTGTAAATGTCCTGAATAATGGGAAGTTCACATCCAAGGATACATGGGGCTGTCGGCACCACTCTCTTCAGAGTCCTGTGATAGAGAGAAGTACAGTTCCCATACCAGGCAGCCAGTCAGGATGTGCCCCTGTAGAAAATCCTGAGGATTTGGGGACTGATACCAAACTTCTTCAAAGGTCTGAGGTGAAAGAGACTGTTGTGCTTTTTTTCACCACATAGCTGGTATGTACAGATGAAGTGAGGTCCTCGGTGATGTGTATACCAAGGAACCTCCTGTGGTCCAAAACAAGCTCCTTTGTTTTTGTGACATTGAGGGAGAAGTTGTTTCCTTGACACCACAGTGTCAGGGTGATGACTTCTCTGTAGGCTGCCTCGTTATTATTTGAGATTAGGCCAATCAATATAGTATCAACAGCAAATTTAATTAGCAGATTGGAGCTGTGGCTGGTTACACAGTCATGGGGATACAGAGAGTAAATGACGGGGCTTAGGACACGGCACTGGGGGCTCCTGTGTTGAGGGTCAGAGGGGCGGAGATGAGGGAGCCCACGCTTGCCACCTGCTGGCAATCTGACAGGAAGTCCAGGATCCAACTGCACAAGGCAGGGTGAAGGGCGAGACCTCTAAGTTTCTTGTCAAGCCTGGAGGGAATTATGCTGTTGAATGCTGAACTGTAGTCCAAGAACAGCATTCTCACATAAGCATCCCTCTTCTTCTGCTGTGTAAGGACAGTATGTGGAGCTGTGGCTATTGCATCACTTGTGTCAGTAAGCAAATTGTAGGAGGTCCAGTGTGGGTAGTAGCATGCTGCAGTTGTAATCCTTGACCAGCCTCTCAAAGCATTTGCTTATTATTGAGGTGAGTGCGACAGGATGCCAGTCGTTTAGACATGTTATCTTGGTCTTTTTAGGTACAGAGACAATGGCAGATGTTTTGAAACAGGAGGGCACTCTACACTGAGAGAGGGAGAGATTAAAAATGTCTATAAACACACCTGCCAGTTGTGCTGCGCAAATCCTGAGTACCCTAGGATGCCGTCCAGTCCCGCAGCCTTGCGACTGTCCACTCATTGGAAACATCTGCGTACTTCAGCCTCAGAGATGACCAAGGTGCAGGTCGCATCAGAGGTTCTTCTTGGGGGCTCAGTGTTGGAAATATCAAATTGAGCATAAAAAAGATTTAGCTGGTCTGGGAGAGAAGTTGCATTGCATTTAGCTTTAAAGTCTGCGATGGTGGGCATACCTTGCTATAAACTGCATGTGTTGTTGTCTGGATCTTGTCCCTGTATTGTTGTTTTGCTGCCTTGATGAATTTGCGTAGATCATAGCTGCATTTCTTGAGTTCCTGGTGGTTACCGGTGGTGAAAGCTCTGTCTCGCGCAGTGAGTGCAGCGCGCATGGAACTGTTGATCCAGTGTTTCTGGTTTGAATAGACCCTAACCAATTTTTGGGGGACAACGTCCTCGATGCACTTCCAGATGAAGCATGTGATCTCGTCTGTGAACATAGAGACATCCTCATCACGAAAGACATTTTAGTTGACATCATCAAAGCAGTCCTGTAGCATGGACACTGAATAGTTGGACCAACAGCGGACGGTTTTAACTATGGCCGCCTCTGGTTTCAGCTTCTATCTGTACGGGGGCAGAAGCAAGATGGAGGAGTGGTCAGACTTCCCAAGTGGCGGATGGAGGAGCGCTCTGTAAGCATTGTGGAAGGGAGAGTAGCAGTGACCGAGTATGCTATCTCCCCGTGTGCTCACCTGGATGTGTTGGGAAAACTTTTTAGAGACTTGATTAAAGTCTCTGGCAACAATGAAGGCAGCCTCTGGGTGTTCAGTCTCCAGGGTGCTGGTGGACTAGTACAGTTCCTTGTGAATTATGCCAGAATCAGCCTGCAGTGGAATATACACAGCTGTGATAATAACAGCCGTGAACTCCCTAGGCAGCCAGAAAGGTCTTCACACCAGATCCAGGGAACAAAAGGATTTGAGGGCATGCACATCTCAGGGGTTACACCAAGCATTATTGACCATGAGAGTCTCTTCCCAGAGAGGTTTGTAGACCTGTCTGCCTGGAACAGGAAGAACTCAGAGGGCTCGATGGAGGGCCCTGTATCTCCTCCAACAACCAACTCTCCACAAAGCACAAAACATTACAATCCTTTGTTTCTCGCTTATAGGAGATTTTGGCTCTCAGTTCACACAACTTGTTGTCTAGGGACTGAACGTTTGCCAGGAGTATGCTAGGGAGCAGTGGCCATCTCAACCTCACCAGGATGCCAGCCCTCCTCCCTCGCTTCCGAGGTAGTGACTGTGTAATAAATGAGCCTCCCATGGATCGTGTAAGCAGGGGTTCCCAGTGTAGAAAACGCAGCATGTTGTGGGTAAATGCTGTCTTCCCAAGTTCAGAAGGGTCAGTTGATCATATCTGATGTGACTATCAGCTACTTGAACAGAAATGTGAAGGAAATTGCAGAAATTAGCAGTACATTATAACGTTGGTATGGAGCTCGCAACACGGCTGCCGTACACAGCGCCACCTTGGAATGTATGTAAGAAAGGTACTGAATAATGCCACAGCAATGTTCAAGGTTGGCAATAGAAAACTCAAACATATCAAGGGTAAAACAGTGTTAAATTAAAATGCCACATCTAAATTTTACAAAACCCATATGATTCTTTATACAGGTCCATAATCCCTTATCCGAAATCCTTGGGGCCAGTTGCATTTTGGAATTCAGAATTTCTCAGACTTCAGACCCCACCCTCCCCCCGATACGAAAAAACACATATGTTCAAGTCCCTTATTTAACCTGTCTCAGTGTTGTGGACTTTAGGACCTGGCGGCACTTCTGTTCTTTTTCTCATTGTTACCCATAGGGGTAACTCAAATTAAACTCAAAGTCAACAGTGAATATAAAACATCAGCGAATGGCAAATGCAGGTAGACACTACTGATGTCTGGTGGCCTCTGCTAGTGCTGCCACGTCACACCTGAGTGACATCAGCTGTTGACAAAAAAAAACTTCGGTTTTCGGAGCTTTTTGGATTTTAGAATTTTAGATAAAGGAATATGCACCTGTACCATCTGTGATAAAGTAGCCAGTGAACTAGATTGCATGGAGGCTGAACGAATTCTTTCCAAGATTGAGTAGAGCCCACAGGCAATGCCAGTGGTCACAACAGCCATGGAGAATGGGTCTGTCAGGATCTGTGGTGATTTTAAAGTCACCACCAACCCAGTATTTAAAGTAGACCATCACCCTCTGCCCAGGATAGAGGACATCTTTGCAAACCTTTCAAGATGGAAACACTTCAGCAAAGTTGACTTAGCTGAGGTCTATCTACAAATGGAGATGGAAGAAGAGTCCAAAGTGTTTCTCACCATCAACACTCACAAAGTGCTTTAACACTATAATAGGTTTATTTTTGGAGCAGCATCTGCACCTGCTCTTTGCCAGAAAGCCATGGACCAGGTGCTGTAAGGCTGTCCAAGCAGTTAGTGTTACCTGAATGATAATATTTTTACCAGTAAGTCTGACAAGGAACATCTCCAAAATCTCAAGACGGTGTTATAAAGATTTGAAGAGAATGGGCTCACAGCACAATGCTACAAGTGTGAATTCTTTAAACCAAGCATCACTTACATTGACACTTAGGATTACACAAGTGTGTTGAGAAAATTCAAGCAGTGGTAGATGCTTCAAGATAAAAGAATGTGTCACATTTTTAGGATTTGTCAATTACTATAACAGGTTCCTGCCTACTGTGCTCCACCCCTTGAACTCATTATTGCAGATCTGGAAGAAATAGCAATGGACAAAGCAGTGTGAGGTAGCTTTGCACAAAGCAAAGGAAATGGTAACATCAGACACTGTACTCAAACATTATGATGCACATCGTCCAGTGAAGTTTTCCTGTGATGTCTCACCTTATGATATAGGTGCAGTCATGTCACATGTTATGAGTGATGGAACTGCATGCCCCATAGTCTTTGCATCACATTCCCTTACTGTTGCAGAGAAAAGTTATGCACAGATTGACAGAGAGGCCATGGATCTAGTAAAATGTTTCAACCAGTACTTTAATGGGAGAGAGTTTACCCTCATTATTGATCATCAACCACTAGTGTCCATTTTCAACCCACAGAATGGTGCTCCCCTAACAGCAGTAGCATAAATGCAGAGATGGGCTCTGTTTCTTGGAGGACACAAGTACAAAATCAAATTCAAAAGGACAACTAATCATAAAGATGCTGATGGATTATCCAGGTTACCCATGGAGAAGTGTTTTACTTGCAAAATTTACAGAAAAGGACACTCCTCTTGACATATTATCCCTAATGCAAATCAGAAGTCTTCCTTTCACAGCAGAGATAATCCAAAAGAAATCCACACTGTCTCGGGTCTAAATGATGATCCTCTGGGCTCCCCTCCCCCTTTCTTTCTCCCTAGGCCTCCCATCCCATGATCCTCTCCGTTCTCCAGCATCATATCCTTTTTGCCAATCAACCTTCCAGCTCTTAGCTCCATCCATCCCCCTCCTGTCTTCACCTATCATTTTGGATCTCCCCCTCCCCCTCCCACTTTCAAATCTTTTTCTATCTCTTCTTTCAGTTAGTCCTGACGAAAGGTCTCGGCCCGAAATGTCAACTGTACCTCTTCCTATAGATGCTGCCTGGTCTGCTGCATTCCACCAGCATTTTGTGGGCGTTGCTTGAATTTCTAGCATCTGCAGATTTCCTCGTTTTTGCAGAATAATTTTGTTTATCACCTTTCCTATACAAACATTAAGGATGTACCTCTGTAATTTTCACAGTCTCATAGGCCATCTTTCTTTGGAAACTTGGTTATGTGACTTTCCTTCCACTCTTGTGCTATCACTTCTTTATCCCAGATGCTGCAGAGACATCTGCAGAAAGCTTAGGGTCTGCCTTCAGCGCCTCTGGTGGTACGCTGTCTGGGACTTTACCTCTTGATTGCCTGTATGATTTCCCTCTTTGATAGTTTGGCATAGTTGACATCCAAGTCCGATGGTAATTACAGGAGATTCCAAAGGAGGTGGTCTGTTCAGAAGCTCATTGAAGTACTGCATCCAGTGCTAGACCATAAGATATAAGAGCAGAATTAAGCCATTTAGACCATTGAATCTGCTCCACCATTTCACCATGGCTGATCCATTATCCACTCAGCCCCATTTTCTTGTCTCCCCCCCCCACCCCCCCAGGTATCCTGTCATGACCTAACTAAACAACAATCTATCAAACTCTGCCTTAAATATACATAAGGACTTGGGCTCCACAAATGCCTGTGGCAATGAATTCCACAGATTCATCACTCTCTGGCCAAAGAAATTCCTCCTCATCTCTGTTCTAAAAGGATGCCCCTCTGTTCTGAGGTGGTGTACCCTGGTCCTAGACTCTCCAACATCCTCTCTGTGTCCTAGCAAGGCCTTTCACCATGCAATCAGTTTCAATCAGGTCACTCCTCATTCTCTGAATTCCAGTGAATACAGGCCCAGAGCCGTTAAATGCTCTTCAGATGACAAGCTGTTCAATCCTGGAATAATTTTCGTGAACCTTCTTTGAACCCTCTCCAGTTTCAGCACATCCTTTCTAAGGGGCCCAAAACTGCTTATAATACTCCAAGTGAGGCCTCACCAGTGCTTCATAAAGTTTCAACATTACATTCTTGCTTTTATATTCTAGTGCTCTTCAAATGAATGCTGATGTCACATTTACCTTCATCACCATAGACTAGATCTGCAAATTAACTTTTAGGGAATCCTGCACAAGTCCCTTTGTGCCTCAGATGTTTGTATTTTCCCTCCATTTAGAAAATAGTCAACCCTTTCATTTTTTCTACCAAAGTGTATGATTATCAACACTGTATTCCACCTGCTTCTCCTTTACCCATTCTCCTAATCTCCTAAGCAGCCTCTTGTGTGGCACCTGGTCAAAGGACTTCTGAAAATCCAAGCACACAGCATCAACAGACTCTCCTTTGTCTATCCTGCTTGTTATTCCTTCAAAGAATTCCAACAGATTTGTCAGGCAAGATTTTCCCTTGAGGAAACCATGCTTACTATGGCCTATTTTACCATGTGCCTCCATGTACCCTGAGACCTCATTGAACATCTTCCCAGACACTGAGATCAGACTAACTGGCTTATAATTTCCTTTTTTCTGCCTCTCTCTCTTCTTGAAGAGTGGTGTGACATTTGCAATTTTCCAGTTTTTTGGAACCATTCCAGAATCTAGCGATTCTTGGAAGATTACTACTAATGCCTCCACGATCTCTTCAGCCACCTCTTTCAGAATCCTGAGGTGTGCACCATCTGGTCTAGGTGGCTTATTGACCTTCACTCTTTCCAGTGTTCCAAGAATCTTCTGTCTAATAGTGGTAACTTCATACACTTCATCACTCCTGACACCGTACTGCTAGTGTCTTCCAGAGAGAAAACTGATGCAAAACACTTATTCACTTCATCTGTTATTTCCTTGCCTCTAATTACTACTTCTCCAGCATTGCTTTCCATCCGATATCCACGCTCACCTCTCTTTTACACTTTATGTATCTGAAGAACGTTGGAGCTGTTCATCTCCTTTAGTTAGGACGTCTTTATCCTTAACTTGTGTATTGATCTGGTTGAACTTGGCAGCCAGTTTCTTTGTATTATCATATAGTTCTTTCATTTTCCCATTTGCTGAAGCTCATTCTACCTGGAATGCAAGGGTGTTGATGTACTCCCTCCTGTCCCTCTTGGTGTTTCTCCCTACTTCCTTGTGCACTCTGTCATATTCCTTCTGTGCCTTCGCTTTCTCGTTTCTAGTTCTGCTTCTATTGCATTTTTCTTTGTGTCCTCCTCTTAGAAACATAGAAAATAGGTGCAGGAGTAGGCCATTCGGCCCTTCAAGCCCGCACCGCCATTCAGTACGATCATGGCTGATCATCCAACTCAGAACCCTGTACCTGCCTTCTCTCCATACCCCTTGATCCCTTTAGCCACAAGGCCCATATCTAACTCCCTCTTAAATATAACCAATGAACTAGCCTCAACTGTTTCCTGTGGCAGAGAATTCCACAGATTCACCACTTTCTGTGTGAAGAAGTTTTTCCTAATCTCGGTCGTAAAAGACTTCCCCTTTATCCTCAAACTGTGACCCCTCATTCTGGACTTCCCCAACATCGGGATCAATCTTCCTGCATCTAGACTGTCCAATTCCTTTAGGATTTTATACGTTTCAATAAGATCCCCCCTCAATCTTCTAAATTCCAACGAGTATAAGCCTAGCCGATCCAATCTTGGATCATATGAAAGTCCTGCCATCCCAGGAATCAATCTGGTGAACCTTCTTTGTACTCCCTCTATGGCAAGAATGTCTTTCCTCAGATTAGGGGACCAAAACTGCACACAGTACTCTTGTTGATTGCTTTCATTGTTCCTTGTGTAATCAACTCCTTATGCTCAAATATCCCTTTTCCCAGCATTTCCACACAAGTTTCATTGATTGCCTCTTTGAAAGCATTCCATTCAAGGTCCTTAAGTGCCTGGAACCTGTTGGAAAGTATGAGGAAATTGCTGAAATATTTGTTTGTCTTTCAGGAAGCTCATATTGTACTTCAGTTGCCGATTGTGTGGTGCACAGCTTCTTCTTAGCTTCATCTGTACTTTGGTGATCAGAAAATGGAAATACAGTCATAGAGAAGTACAGCACAGAAGAAGCCCTTCAGACCATCCAGTCAAAACAATTTAAACTACCTACTCTCATCCACCTGCACCGTTACCATTGTCTTGTATACCCCTACCATCCAAGTACCAATCTAAACTTCTCCTCAACATTGAAATCGAGCTCACATGCACCACTCGGGCTGACAGCTCAAGAAGAAAAATAAAAATGATATAAAGCTTTGGAATTTAGGATCAAAGGAAGCTCATGAGGGTTATAAAGAAACCAGAAAAGAACTCAATAAGGAAATTAGGAAAGCCAGGCGGGGCCGTGAAAAGTCCTTGGTGAGTAAGATTAAGGTGAGTCCCAAGACATTCTATGCATACATCAAGAACAAGAGGATAACTACGGAGAGGTTAGGGCCACTCAAGGATAAAGAGGTGAACATTTATTTGGATGCGGAGAATGAGAGTGAAGTCATTAATGAGTATTTTACTTCAGTATTTACCCAGGAAAAGGACATGGAGGACCAGGAGATCAGTGCCAAGTGCATGAATATGTTAGGGCATGTAGAGGTCAAAGAGAAGGAACGGTTGGGTCTCCTAATGAGTATTAAGGTGGTTAAGTCCACAGGGCCAGATGGTACTTACCCCAGGGAGGCAAGAGACGAGATTGCTGGGGCCTTGACTGTACTTTTGTGATCTCTCTAGCGTCATGAGGCCCCAGAAGACTGGTTAATGTTGTACCTCAATTTAAGAAGGTAACAAGGGAAAATTCTGGAAACTATAGACCGGTGAGTCTCATATCAATTGTAGGCAAATTTCTGGGGAAAATTCTTAAGGATAGGATATATGAGCATTTGGAAACGCACAGCCTAATTAGGGAAAGCCAGCATGGCTTTGTGCGGACCAGGTCATGGCTTACCAACTTGACTGGAATTTTTTAACAAGGTGATGGGTGACACTGATGAAGGTAGAGCAGTGGATTCTGTGGGGAGATCTGATAGAGGTTAATAAGATTATGAGAGACTTAGATAGAGCACACAGGAAGTATATTCTTCCCAGGTTAGAAATGTCATGAGAGCATGCATGGAAGGTGAGAGGGGTTAATTTCAATGGGGATGTGAGGAGTAAGTTTTTTACTCAGAGTAGTGAATATTTGGGATGTGCTATCTGGTGTGGTGGTAGAGGAAAATACGTTACAGGTTTTTAAAAAGAGGCTCATAAATATGAGGAACATGGAGGGATATGGACATTGTGTTGGTAGGAAAGATTATTTTTTTAAATTTACTTTTTAGCTAGCTCGGTACAACATTATGGAACAAAGGCCTATTCTTGTGCTTTACTGTTCTAGGATCTACATTGTATGTTTTCTGTGGTTTTGGTGTTCTTAGAGGCACATGATAAAATACGCCAAAGTCAGCATGGTTTTCTTCAAGGCAAAGTTTGCCTGACAACCCTATTGGAATTCTTTGAGGAAATAACAAGCAAGGTAGACAAAGGAGAACCAGTGAATGTTGTGTACTTGGATTTTCTGAAGGACTTTGGCAAGGTGCAGCACCAGAAGCTCCAATCCAGACATCAGAAGTTTGGACAGGAGGGGACTTCAATCAGGTCCATGGCTGAGAATAAAAGGCAGAAGCGGGTCGCGGAAGCATAATAGAGATTTGATCAGTGACCGATCGGTATTTGGGATTGATTAGTAAGAGCAAATTAAAGGGAGACGGGCAAGGGCAGCAGCCAGCGATGCAGTGGCCATCATCTGAGTGGACATAGTCAGTGGTGATCTCAAGGCTTTAGCTCTTCAAGGCTTCACTCACAGAAAGCAAAGGAAGGAGAAGCTCAAGTTTTTTTCTTCTCTTCAGGAGGCAGGATAGTGAAACGCTCCTCCTGCGGCATGTGGGAAGGCAGGGAGACCTCCAGTGTCCCTGATGACTACAACTGCAAGATGTGCATCCAGCTGCAGCACTTCTAATGATCCCTGTTAAGGAGTTGGAGCTGGAACTGGATAAACTCTGGATCATTTGGGAGACTGAAGGGTTGATACATAGGACATATAAAGAAGCAGTTACGCCCAAGGTGCAGATTGCAGGAAACTGGGTGACAGTCAGGAAAGGGAAACGGGTTAAGGAGCCAGTGCAGAGTATCCCTGTGGCCTTACCCCCCCCCCCGACAACTTTGGATACTGTCGGGGTGTGACCTAACAGAAGAAAGTCACAGTGGTCAGGTCTCTGGCACTGAGTCAGCCTCTAAGACTCAGAAGGTAGGGAGGAGAAGAAGCACATTGTGGTGATAGGGGATTCATTAGTTAGAGAAACAGACAGAAGGTTCTGTGGGCAGGAATGAGATTCCTGGATGATATGTTGCCTCCTGGATGCCAGGGTCCAGGATATTTCAGATTTGAGTCCTCAGCATTCTTAAGTGGGAGGGTGAACAACCAGAAGTCGTGGTTCATGTAGGTACCAATGACATGAGTAGGACAAGTAATGAGGTTCTGCATCAGAAGTTCAAGGAAAAAGGTGCCAAGTTAAAAGACAATATTTCAAGGGTTGTGATCTTAGGATTGCTACCTGTGCCACATGCAACTGAGGCCAGAACTTGGAAGAATATACAGTTTAACATGCGGCTAAGGAGCTGGTGAAGGAGGAAGAGCATAAGATATTTGGATCATTGGGCTCTCTTCCACGGAAGGTGGGACCTGTACAGAAGGTAGAGTTTGCATCTGAACTGGAAGGGAACTAATATCCCAAGGGGAAGCTTTATTAATGCTGCATGGTGGGGTTTAAACTAAAGTTGCAAGGGGATGGGAACCAGAGCGACAGAACAGTTAGTGCAGAGATTGTGAAGGCAGAGATATTGGTAAGATTTCAGAGAAAGTTAGAAACTTTGAGCATTGTGCAACTAGTGTCCTGAGCTGCCTATATTTAAATGCAAGAAGTATTGTAGGAAAGGCGGATAATAGTACTGAAGATAAGGTAGATGGTTTACAGAGGCAATGTGTAGTGAGGAAAGGCTGTTGACAGAGCAAAATTGCAGTCAACAGGATGTTGCAATGTAAAAGGCCAACAAAATCGAAAAGGGTGACTATAGAACTTGAAGGTGTTGTATCTGAATGCTCACAGTATACAGAATAAGGTAGATGAACTAGTAGTACAGTTACAAATTGGCAGGTATGATATTGTAGGCATCACTGAATCATGGCTGAAAGATTATAGCTGGAAGCTTAATGTCCAAGAATACACTCTGTATCAAAAGGATACGGAGAAAAGCGTTGCCCTTTTGTTAAAAAATGAAATCTAATATTAGAAAAAGGTGACACAGGGTCAGACGGTGTTGAATCTTTGTGGATAAAGCTCAGGAACTGCAAGGGTAAAAAGACCCAATAGGAGCTGTATACAGACTCCCAAACAATAGTAAGGATGTGGCCTACAAATTACACTGAAAGAAGGGGAATGCATGCCAAAAGGTCAATGTTACAATAGTCATGAGGGGCTTCAATATGATTTTCTGGGAAAATCAGATTGGCACGGGGATTACAGGAAGGGGAATTTAAAGAGTACCTATAAGATGGCTTTTTAGAGCAACTTGTGGTTGAGCCCACTAAAGGGTAAGCTATTCTGGATAGGGTGTTGTGTATTGAACCAGACTTGATTAGAGAGCTTAAGGTAAAAGAACTCTTAGAGGAAAGTGATCATATGATCGAATTCACCCTGAAATTTGAGGAGAAGCTAATGTCAGATGCATCGGTATTATAGTGGAGTAAAGGGAATTAGACAGCCTTGAGAGAGGAGTTGGCCCAATATGATTGGAAAAGAAAACTGGTAGAGATGATGGCAGAGCAGCAGTGGCTGGAATTTCTGGAAGCAATCTGGAAGGCAAAGGACATATACATCCCAAAGAGGAAGGGGCATTCTAAAGGAAAGATGACACAGCTGTGGCTAACAAGAGAAGTCAAAGCCAACATAAAAACCAAAGGAAGAGTAAAGATTAGTTGGAAGTTCAAGGTTTAGGAAGCTTTTAAAAACCACCAGAAGGCAACTAAAAAGTCATTAAAAAGCTAAAGATGGAATATGAAAGTAGCTAGCCAACAATATTAAAGAGGATACCAAAAGTTTCTTCAAGTACACAAAGTGTAAAAGAGAGGTGAGAGTGGATATTGGACCATTGGAAAACGATGCTGGAGAAGTAGTAATGAAGGACAATGAAACAGCAGATGAACTGAATAAGTATTTTGCATCAGTCTTCGCTGTGGAAGACACCAGTAGTCTGGTGGAAGTTCCAGGTGTCAGGAGGCATGAAGTATGTGAAATTATTATAACTACAGAGAAGGTTCTTGGGAAACTGAAAGGTCTAAAGATAGATAAGTCACCTGGACCAGATGATATACACCCCAGAGTTCTGAAAGAATTGGCTGAAGAGATGATGGGGGCATTAGTAATGATTTTTCAAGAACCACTAGATTCTGGAATGGTTCCAGAAAACTGGAAAAATGCAAATATCACACCACTCTTCAAGAAGGGAAAGAGGCAGAAGAAAGGAAACTATAGGCCAGTTAGTCTGACCTCAGTGGTTGAGAAGATGTTGGATGAGGTCTCAGGGTGGTTGGAGGCTCATGATAGGTTTCCTCAAGGGAAAATCTTGCCTGACAAATCTGTTGGAATTCTCTGAAGACATAACAAACAGGATAGACAAAGGAGAATTGTTGATGTTGTGTACTTGGATTTTCAGAAGACCTTTGACAAGTTGCCACACATGAGGCTGTTTAACAAGGTATTACAGGAAAGATTCTATAAGTGGCTATTTGCAGGAGACAAAGAGTTGGAATAAAGGGAGCCTTTTTGGAGTGGTTGCCAGTGACTAGTGATGTTCCACAGAGGTCTGTGTTGGGACCAACTCTTTCTACATCATACGTGATTAATATGGATATGAAATTGGTGACTTAGTTTCAAAATTTGCAGATGATATGAGGATATGTGGAGGGGTAGGTAGTTTTCAGGCAGTAAAAATGCGACAGAAGTACTTAGACAGAGTAGGAGAATGGGCAGAGATAAGGGAAATGGAATAGTGTTCAGGAAATATATGGTCATACACTTTGGTAGAAAAAATGAAAGGGTTAACTATTTTCTAAATGGAGATAATACAGAAAACTGAGGTGCAAAGGGACTTGGGAGTCCTTGTGCAGGATTCCCAAAAGGTTAATCTGCAGGTTGGATCTGTGGTGAGGAAAGCAAATGCGATGTTAGCATTATTCAAGGTGACTTGAATATAAACACAAGGATATAATGTTGAAAATTTATAATGCACTGGTGAGGTCTCAATTGGAGTATTGTGAGCAAGTTTGGGCCCCTTATCTTAGAAAGGATGTGCTGAAACTGGAGAGGGTTCAAAGGAGGTTTACGTAAATAATTCCAAGATTAAATGGTTTGTCATATGAAGAGCATTTGATGGCTCTGGGCCTCAATTCACTAGAATTCAGAAGAATGGGTGGGGGCGGGTGACCTCATTGAAACCTATCAAATAGTGAAAAACCTTGATGGAGTGGATGTGGAGAGGACATTTCCTATGGTGGGAGTGTCTAAGACTAGAGGACGCAGCTTCAGAATAGAGGGGAGTCCTTTTAGAACAGAGATGAGGAGGAATTTCTTTGGCCAGGGAGTGGTGAATCTGTGGAATTCTTTGCCACAGACAGTGGTGGAGGCCAAGTCTTTATGAATAATTAAGGTAGAGGTTGCTAGATTCTTGATTGGTCAGGGCATGAAGGGCTATGGGGAGAAGGCAGGAGATTGGAGCTGAGAGGGAAATTGGATCAGCCATGATGAAATGGCAGAGCAGATTTGATGGGCCAAATGGCTTATTCTGCTCCTATATCTTATGGTCTTAACAAGAGAAGAGTCCATGGTATTACTGAAAAGATACTAGCATGGATGGATGACTGGCTGATTGGTAGCAGGCAAAGTGTGTAAATAAAGGGAGCCTTTTCTGATTGGCTGCTGGTGACTAGTGATGTTCTGCAGGGGTTGGGGTAGGGACCGCTTTTTAAGTTATATCTCAATGATTTGGATGTCTGAATTGATGGTGTTTGTGGATTGTATGAAGATAGTGGGGTGGCAGGTGGTGTTGAGGAAGCAGAAGGCTGCAGTAAGACTTGAATAGATTAGAAGAATGTGCAAAGAAGTGGCAGATAGAATTTAATGTCGGCAGTTGGATGGTCACGCACTTTGTTAGAAGGAACAAAAACCTAGACTATTTTCTAAATGGGCAGAAAATTTTTTAAAAATCCAAAGTGCAAAGGTCTCGAGAGTCCTCATGCAGGGTTCTCTGAAGGTTAACTTACAGATTGAGTCAGTGGTGAGGAAGGCAAATGTAATGTCAGCATTCATTTTCTGAGGACTGGAATATAAAAGCTAGGATGTAATGCTGAGGCATTATAAAGCACTGGTGTGGCTTCACATGAATATTGTGAGCAGTTTTGGGTCTCTTGTCTGAGAAAGGATGTGCTGTCATTGGAGAAGGTTCAGAAGAAGTTCTGGCGAATGATTCTGGGAATGAAGGGGTTATCATATGAGAAATGCCTGATGGCTCTATACCTGTACTCATTGGAATTCAGAAGAATGAGGGATAAATTTTATTGAAACCTATCAAATATTGAAAGGCCTTAATAGGCCTTTGTGTAGAGGATGTTTCCTACAGTGGGGGAGTCTAGGATCAAAGGGCACAGTCTTAGAATAGAGGGATGTCCATTTAGAATTGAGTTGAAGAGCAAAGTTGTAAAGGGGGTCTCTGGCTGCTTTGTGTGAGCTGCAGGTGACCATGTGAAGGAACTGAAACTGTTGTATGAAATACTGTACCTGAGATCACAGAGGATGCCAAGAGCGGATAGGAACTTTAGTTATGTGGTCACTCCACAGGAGAGCCAGAGGGAACAGGCAGAGAGTGTAGAGGTCCGCTGTAGCTGTTCCCTTCAACAACAAGTATACCTCTTTGAGGACGAGGGGGATGAATGCTTCTGGGCACAGCATCAATATCTAGATTGGTGGCATGGACAGATACTTGACTGAGGAAAGACAGGACTAGCAACCCTGTGTTCCAGGATAGATACTACAGGGGTGACAGAGATGCAGGGAAGAGAGAGGAAGAGTTACCTTCCTGAACATAACAACAGTCATCAGAGAGCATATCTGTAGACAGTCATCCAGAGAGGCCATATGAGTATAAATTAGAAATAAGAAGGGATAGCTACACAATGGCATTGTATTACATGCCCCCAATCATCAGCAAGAATTTGAGGAGCAGATATGTAGAGAGGTTACAACTAGCTGTAAATATAATTGTATTACTGGAAGATTTATTTTTTTTATTGAGATACAGTGCAGAATGTGCCCTTCCAGCCTCGCCGCCAATTTAATCCTAGTCTATTCACGAGACAATTTACTATGACCAATTAACCTTCCAACATGTACATCTTTGGACCGTAGGAGGAAACCCATAGGGTCACAGGGAGAAGGTACAAACACCTTACAAGCAGTGGCAGGAATTTTAACTATTTTAAATTTTAACTATCCTAGTATTGACTGGGCCAGCCATCATGTAAAATAATAGTATTTTTGGAATGTGCCCAACAAAGCCTCCTCCTGGGGAATAAGGAAGGTCAAGTGGTCAAAATGTTTGTCAGTAAGCAATTTGGGTCCAACTTCTATTAGTTTTAAATAGTTATGGAGAAGGATATAACTGGTGCACAGTTAATGTCCTGAACTGCAGAAGAGAAAATTTTGGAGCCATTAGACAGGATTTTGCAGAGACTGATTGTGTGAGATTGTGTGAAAAGAAAGCAATGTCTATAAGAGGCAGGCCTTTAAAAGTGTGGTGTCAAGAGATCGGGGCCTGTATGTTCCCGTTGGGTTGAAGGGCAAAGCTAACAGGTTTCTGAAACCCTGGATAATGAGAGATACTGAAGCTCTGGTTAAGAAGATCAGGGAGGCATACATCGCTCTCATGCAATTAGCAAATAGTGAATCACTTGATGACAACAGGATTCATTGAGAGATTCATTAAGAGAGAAGCTAGGTAGGGGAAAAGAGGAAATAAGAAGGGTCGAGCAAGCAAGGCGAGGCAAAATTCCAAAGAATTCTGTAGGTACGAAGGGTGATTGATATGTTCATGGCCTATGGTAGAAGGAGTCAATTTTAGAAAATCTAGCACATTTGTTTTTCAACATAGTCCCCTCCTACATTTACACATTTAGTCCAGTGGTCATGGAGCATACGATCCCTTCTTTGTAGAAGTCAGCGTCTTGGACCTCCAGAAGTGGTTCACAGCAGGGGTGATTGATAAGTTCGTGGCCAACGTAGAAGGAGGTGAGTTATTAACTTCAAACTTTCTGCATAATCACTCAAAGAGTTGAACTGCATGTGCATGTAACGAGAGTTGTATTAGGCCACAAACTTATCAATCACCCCTGTTGTGGACCACCTGGAGGTCCAAGACGCCAACTTCTACAAAGAAGGGATCTGTATGCCTTCTACCTTAGGCCACGAACTTATCAATCACCCCTCGAATATTGAGAGTAAAAAGGTGGCTAGGGAGAGAATAAGTTCCCTTAAATATCAACATTGATATCTTAATGGGGAACCAAAGAGAATTTGTGAGATTGTAAGATAGAAATGGTAGAAGCTAAGGAAATGAGTGATGTTGTCTCAGCCACATACAAATTAGCAGAGAGGAAGTATTGGTGGATTAAGGTGAATAAATTCCCAGGACCTATCTGGGTGAATTCTTGGACCTCATGGGAAACCAGAGAAGAAACTGTGGAAACCCTTACACAGGTTTTTGCTGCATCTCTGGCTAGAGGTGAGGTTCTGCAAGATTAGAGAATGGCTGATGTGGCACCTTTCAGGGTAGCAAAAGCAAGCCAAGAAACGACAATCTGGGGAGTTTGACATTAGTGGACAGGTAAATTGCCTGCAGGGTTCTAAGGTACAGATTCTGCCAACACTTGGAGAGACAGGGTCTGATTTGGGAAGTCAGCATGGGAAGATGTGTCTGACAAAACTCCTGGAGATTGTTAAGAAATTAACCAAGAGGATAATTGAAGGTAGGGCAGTAGATGTTGTCTAGGTCTGTCATGGAAGATTAGATCACATAGGATCCAGGGTAAGATAGTAGATTGGATTCATAAACTACTGCAGATGCTGGAAGTTCGAACAACACACACAAAATGCTGGAGGAACTCAGCAAGCCTGGCAGCAACTACAGAAAAGAGTACAGTTGATGTTTCAGGTCAAGACCCTTCATCAGGACTGGAGAAAAAAAGATGAGGAGTCAGAGTAAGAAGGTGGGATGAGGGGAGGAAGAAACACAAGGTGATAAGTGAAACCAGGAGGGGGGAGCAGTGAAGTAAGGAGCTGGGAAGAGATTGGTGAAAGAGATACAGGGCTGGAAAAAGGGAGATCTGACAGGAGAGGGCAGAAGTCCATGGAAGAAAGAAAAGTGGAGGAGCTCTAGTGGGAGGTGATGGGCAGGTAAGCAGATAAGGTGAGAGGGGGAATTTTCTGAGGAAATTACAAGTAAGCTAGACAAGGGAGATGCAGTGGATGTTGTATATTTGAATTTTCAGAAGGCCTTTGACAAGGTGCCACACATGAGGCTGCTAAACAAGATAAGAACCCATAGAATTACGAAGAAAGTTACATACGTGGATAGAGCATTGGCTGATTGGCAGGAAACAGAGAGTGGGAATAAAGGGATCCCATTCTGGTTGGCTGCCGGTTACCAGTGGTGTTCCACAGGGGCCCGTGTTGGGGCCGCTTCTTTTTACGTTGTACATCAATGATTTGGATTACGGAATAGATGGCTTTGTGGCTAAGTTTGCTGATGATTACAAAGATAAGTGGAGGGGCCAGTAGTGCTGCGGAAACATAGAGTCTGCAGAGAGACCTGAATAGATTGGAAGACTGGGCAAAGAAGTGGCAAATGAAATACAATGTTGGAAAGTATATGGTTATGCACTTTCGTAGAATAAATAAATGGGCAGACTATTATTTAAATGGGGAGAGAATTCAAAGTTCTGAGATGCAACGGGACTTGGGAGTCCTCATACAGGATACCCTTTAGGTTAACCTCCAGCTTGAGTCAGTGGTGGAGGCGGCAAATGCAATGTTGGCACTCATTTCTAGAGGAATAGAGTATAGGAGCAGGGATGTGATGTTGAGGCTCTATAAGGTGCTGGTAAGACCTCACTTGGAGTACTGTGTGCAGTTTTGGGCTCCTTATTTAAGAAAAGATGCGCTGAAGTTGGAGAGGGTTCAGAGAAGATTCACTAGAATGATTCTGGGAATGAGAGGGTTAACATATGAGGAACATTTGACCGCTCTTAGACTGTACTCTTTGGAGTTTAGAAGAATGAAGGGGGGACCTCATAGAGACATTTCAAATGTTGAAATGCATGGACAGAGTGGCTGTGGCAAAATTGTTTCCCAAGGTGGGGGAGTCTAGTATGACAGAGCATGATTTAAGGATTGAAGAACAGAGATGTGAAGAAATTTTTTTAGTCAGAGGTTGGTGAATCTATGGAATTTGTTGCCACGGGCAGCAGTGGAGGCCAAGTCATTGGGTGTATTTAAGGCAGAGATTGATAGGTATCTGAGTAGCCAGAGCATCAAAGGTTATGGTGAGAAGGCGGGGGAGTGGGACTAAATGGGAGAATGGATCAGCTCATGATAAAATGGCAGAGCAGACTTGATGGGCCGAATGGTCGACTTCTGCTCCTTTGTCGTTGTCTTATGGAAAAGGGAATGGGGAATAGTAAAGGGGGAGTTCTGAACTGCTGCCAAAAAGCAACAAATTTCACAACAACGATAATATATCTGGTTCTGATCTGGGTTATCTATAACAGCCATATCAATGCACTGGATGAAGAATACTCAAGCTGTCTCTGCAAAAATAGTTCAAATCTACTGGAAGCTTGAGCAAACAAACACCAGTGGTTAATGTCTTCAGCCTGCAGGCCTCATCTGCAGTCACTCAGTTTCATTGGGAAAGCCTCATAGCTCAGCATCAGACTCCAGAAAACTGTGCTGAGCTTTGGAGTGGGAAGATAGTACCAGAGACCAGAGCAAAGGATTGAAGAGCATGATCAAAGCTTCTTTGAGTAATCCTTCACCCTTACTGTCTCCTGGGAATCTCTGGCCCATGACCACACAAAGCAGAGAAGGAATATTTGTCAATATTGTGGTCCAGCTCAAACAGAACATGGACACAGTTAATAAACATCTTCTGTCCACAGTGTCTGTGCTGACCATGATTCCAATTAAAATAAACAAGCCCTGATGAAAGATCTTGGCCCAAAACATTTACTCTTTATTCATCTCCCTAGATGCTGCCCAACCTGCTAAGTTCCTCCAGCATTTTGTGTGTGCTTCCTCTGGCTGCAACATCTGCAGAATCTCACGTGTTTATCTCTTCATTCCCTGTCTGTTCACATGCCTGTGGAAGCAACATTTAAACGACACTACCTGGTATGTTTACTCCACAGCCCCATAGCTGCATGCTGTGTGTAAAGTTCATGCCACACACATCTTCTTTAAAATTTCACCCACTAATATTAAATGCATGTCCTCTAGTACTTGATATGTCTGCCCTGGGAAAAACATTCTGTCTGTCTACCCCACCTATGCCTCGCATAATTTTATACACTTCTATCAAGTCTCCCCTCAGCTTCTGATACTCCAGTGCAAACAATCCAAGTTTCTTCAAACTCTCCTTATAGCTAATACTCTCTAGTCCAGGCAACTTCCCAGTGCTCCTCACCTGCACTCTCTTCAGTGCCTTCATAATCGTTCACATGAAAAGGGAGTGCACCACCTGGCAATCCCAGCTGTCCATTACGCGCCTCCTGCCTTATTTATGGAATCAGCTGCAGTTCCCACAGTGGCCTCGTCAGCAACCACTGAAGTTGCCTTGCTCTATCTCGAAGGACAACTCAAGATGGTGAAGAGAAAATGTAAATATTATCAGAGGAATAAGCTCACTGTAAAATTGGAAATGTCAGATATACATGGTATATCATTGACAGAAGACCAGGACAGGTTTGCAGGGCAGTACTATTACTCAGTACCTTGATTCTGCTCTGCTGAGTTTTCCTGCCTTTCTTTCAGACTTGTGAGATGTTTTGTTTGAACTGAATAAATGAGTTGCTGAATGAATAGCACTGTGAAAAGCCTCTGAACAAATTGTAGCAGATGGATGTCAGTCATTGTCAGTAATCTGATTCCAACCTTCAACTGGATTCTAACATTAACAGGACCTTTTCATCGACTAAACCCCTGCAACTCTGATAGTTATTCACTACACGTTACCCCATTCAGTACACCACATGTCGTATTATTAGTATCACTGTGTCCATGAAACAAACCTCTTTTGAGTTAAAATTTTCCATAATAACTAAATTCATTAAAGGTTAGAAAAACATGTACAATTTGTGTGTGGCAGGAGTACGAGTTAGATTATTTGCAATCTTTTCAGGAACTTTTAAAGTAATTATTGAAATTTAGGAAAAAGGCATTTCTCTGAATTGGCTGGTGTGATTCTTTCTGCAGATATTTTTAATCAGTTTTTCTTACCAGAGGTGACAGGGTGTCGGGAGGATTGATTAACTGTCAAAATCCACAATACATTTCCATTAACTGAATACCACTTTCTATTGAATAGATGCAGAATTCTCAACAAGTTAACAGGGAAAGCACCCAGTCTGCCTGTTTTCATGATGGAGAAGATCTCTATTTGACAAGACAAATAACAGTAAGAAGTATAATTGATATTTCGGTTTTGTGATGAATTGGAAATGAGGACCAATCGATACTTTTTCAGACACACTGCAATGGTATAACATCACCAAACAGGATGAAGTCATTACGATGATTTCCAGAATAGGAGAGCAATTTACTCTGAGATTATCATCAGTCACTTAACATGGGAATGTACTCATTTGTGCTCCTTTACCCATCTTTAAAGACCATCCCTTCCTTACCACTGCATCGATATGATTTCACCTCATCAGAGAAATTCCCTTTTGTTCCACCCTTGCCCTCCCCACCTCCCCTGCTATATAAACTAACTTGTTTTCTCTTTTTCTTTGTTCTAGTGATGGGTCTTCAACCTCAAATAATAATTCTGATTTTTCTCTCCACAGATTCAGCCTGACCTGCTGACTTTCTGTTTCCAACATTTACTGTTTTTAACCACACCTTAATTGCACAGCCCATTTCCAGGCCTTCACATGTAGTTTATCTACTAAGCCCGGCAGAACTGTTTCACTGACAAAAAGGGCAAAGGTGGGTTACTGGTGCCTTAAAACCAATTGCTTTGGGCAGATGGGGCTCGTCAGCTGTGGTTGGTAGCTCATTTTGGTGAAGTAAAACTCTGATCTCAAACCCCCGCTGCCTTGCAGCTGTACCCACTCATTAGAAAGGCTTCGGGAGTAAACCCCAAGAGAAAAATCGGGAGCTGGAGTCCCGAAGGCAGCCCTACATTGAGTTCAATGCTGACTGGCAACTCCTGCGACGCTGCTGGTACCGAACTGTATCATCCTCTGCTGTTTCTTTGGGTTCATCAGTCGCGTGGAGCAGGGGAGCTTGTTATGTGGGCAACAGCTTGGTCTCCATATCATACCGCCCAGACTTGCATATCTAGACAGCTAGGACACAATATCCATGGTCGACCCTGACCGACAGAGGCCTTCATTCACTCAAACGCAGAGCATCATGAAGAAAATTTTATTTTATATTTATTTATTTTTCTTTAGAAATACGGTGTAGAATACGTCCTCCCAGCCCTTCAAGCCGCACTACCCAACAACCACTGACAACCCCGATTTCACTCTAACCGAATCATGGGTCAATTTACAATGACCAATTAAAATCCGCAGTATGCCTTTGGACTGTGGGAGGAAACTACTCATGTATTCCACGGGGAGAACTACAGAGACTTCTTACAGAAGACATCGGGATTGAACTCTGAGTTCTGATGCCCGAGCTGTAAAGCCTTGCACTAACTACAATATTACCATGGCGCCCACAGAATTCACAGAATCACAGCCATGACAGGAATTAAAATGGAGACTTAGAAAAGGCAAAATGCTGGAGCAACAAAAGAGTACCCCTGTGGCTGTCCCCCTGAACAATAAGTACTCTTGTTTGAGTACTGTTGGGGGGGGGGAAACAGCCTACCTGGGGGAAACAACAGTGGCCGTGCCTCTGGCACAGATTTCAGCCCTGTGGCTCAGAAGGATAGGGAAAGGAAGAGGAAGGCAGTAGTGATAGGGGACTCTATAGTTAGGGGGTCAGACAGGCAATTATGTGGATGCAGGAAAGGTTGCGTCTACAGAATCGGAGCAAGAAGGCTGCGAGTGGATTTCTGGAGCGAAAGCATTTTACTACTTGGGGTAAAGGAGAGGCAAGACTGCGCAGGCACGTGACATCAGCCAGTAGAGTGGGAAAAGTTTAAAAAGGCAAGGAATCTTCAGCGGTTTTTGATTCAGAGCAAGAAGGCTGCAAAAGGAACGGCTAAGGATTTCCGGAGCGAAGGCATTTTACTACTTGGGGTAAAAGAGAGGCAAGTCTGTGCAGGCACGTGACATCAGCAGGTGGTAAAAATTTAAAAGAAAACCGCCAGATTCAGCAGGCAGCATTCAGAGCGTGCAGCGGAGTGAAAGGTAGCAGAGTGATAGGGCTTTGCCTCAACGGGCTTAGGCGGTAACGAAGCAAGGTAGGTTTACCTGTGTTAATTGTGGAAAGGAAGTGTGTGAGGTGGTTTTCTGTGCTTGGTGTCAGATGCGGGAGGTCCTGGAGTCTCCCAGCCTCCTAGACGGCCATATCTGCACCCGGTGTGTCACGCGGCAGCTCCTAAGGGACCACATTAGGGAACTGGAGATGCAGCTCGATGACCTTCGTCTGCTCAGGGAGAGTGATGAGGTGATAGAAAGGAGTTATAGGCAGATGGTCACACTGGGGCCACGGGAGACAGACAAGTGGGTAACAGTCAGACTAGGGAAGGGGAAGAGTCAAGTACTAGAGAGTACCCCTGTGGCGGTACCCCTTGTCAATAAGTACTGATGTTTGAGTACTGTTGGTTGGGGGGAACAGTCTACCTGGACAAGCAATCCAAGATATCCTGCAGTGGGAGGGAGAGAAGCCAATGACATAGCTAGGAAAAGGGAAGGGGGATGGGAACCAGTGTACAGAGACAGAGGGGTGTAAAATGAGGGTAGAAGCAAAATATAGTAAGGTGAAAAGTAAAAGTGGCAGGCCAGCAAATCCAGGGCAAAAATCAAAAAGGGCCACTTTTCAACATAATTGTATAAGGGCTAAGAGTATTGTAAAAGCGAGCCTGAAGGCTTTGTGTGTCAATGCAAGGAGCATTCGTAACAAGGTGGATGAATTAAAAGTGCAGATTGTTATTAATGAATATGATACAGTTGGAATCACAGAGACATGGCTCCAGGGTGACCAAGGATGGGAGCTCAACATTCAGGGATATTCAATATTCAGGAGGGATAGACATGAAAGAAAAGGAGGTGGGGTAGCATTGCTGGTTAGAGAGGTGATTAACGTAATAGAAAGGAAGGACATTAGCCGGATGTGGAATCGATATGGGTAGAGCTGCATAACACTAAGGGGCAGAAAACGCTGGTGGGAGTTGTGTACAGGCCACCTAACAGTAGTAGTGAGGTAGGGGATGGTATTAAACAGGAAATTAGAAATGTGTGCAATAAAGGAACAGCAGTTATAATGGGTGATTTCAATCTACATATAGATTGGCTGAACCACATTGGTAAGCGTGCTGAGGAAGAGGATTTCTTGAAATGTATGCGGGATGTTTTTTTGAACCAACATGTCGAGGAACCAACTAGAGAGCAGGCTATTCTAGACTGGGTATTGAGCAATGAGGAAGGGTTAATTAGCAATCTTGTCGTGAGAGGCCCCTTGGGTAAGAGTGACCATAGTATGGTGGAATTCTTCCTTAAGATGGAGAGTGACATAGTTAATTCAGAAACAAAGGTTCTGAACTTAAAGAGGGGTAACTGTGAAGGTATGAGACGTGAATTAGCTAAGATAGACTGGCAAATGATACTTAAAGGGTCGACGGTGGATATGCAATGGCAAACATTTAAAGATCACATGGATGAACTACAACAATTGTTCATCCCAGTTTGGCAAAAGAATAAATTAAGGAAGGTAGTGCACCCGTGGCTGATTAGGGAAATTAGGGATAGTATCAATTCCAAAGAAGAAGCATACAAATTAGCCAGAAAAAGTGGCTCACCTGAGGACTGGGAGAAATTCAGAGTCCAGCAGAGGAGGACAAAGGGCTTAATTAGGAAGGGGGTAAAAGATTATGAGAGAAAACTGGCAGGGAACATAAAAACTGACTGTAAAAGCTTTTACAGATATGTGAAAAGAAAAAGATTGGTTAAGACAAATGTAGGTCCCCTACAGACAGAAACAGGTGAATTGATTATGGGGAGCAAGGACATGGCAGACCAATTGAATAATTACTTTGGTTCTGTCTTCACTAAGGAGGACATAAATAATCTTCCAGAAATAGTAGGGGACAGCGGGTCCAGTGAGATGGAGGAACTGAGGGAAATACATGTTAGTAGGGAAGTAGTGTTAGGTAAATTGAAGGGATTAAAGGCAGATAAATCCCCAGGGCCAGACGGTTTGCATCCCAGAGTGCTTAAGGAAGAAGCCCAAGAAATAGTGGATGCATTCGTGATAATTTTTCAAAGCTCTTTAGATTCTGGACTAGTTCCTGAGGATTGGAGGGTGGCTAATGTAACCCCACTTTTTAAAAAAGGAGGGAGAGAGAAACCAGGGAATTATAGACCGGTTAGCCTGACATCGGTGGTGGGGAAAATGCTGGAGTCAGTTATCAAGGATGTGATAACAGCACATTTGGAAAGCGGTGAAATCATCGGACAAAGTCAGCATGGATTTGTGAAAGGAAAATCATGTCTGACGAATCCCATAGAATTTTTTGAGGATGTAACTAGTAAAGTGGATAGGGGAGAACCAGTGGATGTGGTATATTTGGATTTTCATAAGGCTTTTGACAAGGTTCCACACAGGAGATTAGTGTGCAAACTTAAAGCACAAGGTATTAGGGGTATGGTATTGATGTGGATAGAGAATTGGTTGGCAGACAGGAAGCAAAGAGTGGGAATAAACGGGACCTTTTCAGAATGGCAGGCAGTGACTAGTGGGGTACCACAAGGCTCAGTGCTGGGACTCCAGTTGTTTACAATATATATTAATGACTTAGATGAGGGAATTAAATGCAGCATTTCCAAGTTTGCGGATGACACGAAGCTGGGCGGCAGTGTTAGCTATGAGGAGGATGCTAGGAGGATGCAGAGTGACTTGGATAGGTTAGGTGAGTGGGCAAATTCATGGCAGATGCAATTTAATGTGGATAAATGTGAGGTTATCCACTTTGGTGGCAAAATCAGGAAAACAGATTATTATCTGAATGGTGGCCAATTAGGAAAAGGGGAGGTGCAACGAGACCAGTCATTGAAAGTGGGCATGCAGGTACAGTAGGCCGTGAAAAAGGCGAATGGTATGCTGGCATTTATAGCAAGAGGATTCGAGTACAGGAGCAGGGAGGTACTACTGCAGTTGTACAAGGCCTTGGTGAGACCACACCTGGAGTGTTGTGTGCTGTTTTGGTCCCCTAATCTGAGGAAAGGCATCCTTGCCATAGAGGGAGTACAAAGAAGGTTCACCAGATTGATTCCTGGGATGGCAGGACTTTCATATGATGAAAGACTGGATTGACTAGGCTTATACTCATTGGAATTTAAAAGATTGAGGGGGGGATCTTATTGAAACGTATAAAATCCTAAAGGGATTGGACAGGCTAGATGCAGGAAGATTGTTCCCGAGTGGGGAAGTCCAGAAGGAGGGGTCACAGTTTGAGGATAAAGGGGAAGGACCGAGATTAGGAAAAACTTCTTCACACAGAGAGTGGTGAATCTGTGGAATTCTCTGCCACAGGAAACAGTTGAGGCCAGTTCATTGGTGATATTTAAGAGGGAGTTAGATATGGCCCTTGTGGCTAAAGGGATCAGAGGGTATGGAGGGAAGGCTGGTACAGGGTTCTGAGTTGGATGATCAGCCATGATCATACTGAATGGTGGTGCAGGCTCGAAGGGCCGAATGGCCTACTCCTGCACCTATTTTCTGTGTCTATATCTATGTCTATGTCCTGGAAACAGACTACAAGGAGTTAGGAAGTAGGACCGCAAAGGTAGTAATCTCGGGATTACTGCTTGTGCCACGCGTCAGTGAGTATAGGAATAGAATGAGGTGGAGGATAACTGCGTGGTTGAGGGTTTGGAGCAGGGGGCAGGGATTCAGATTTCAGGATCATTGGGACCTCTTTTGGGGCAGATGCGACCTGTAGAAAAAGTACAGGTTGCACTTGAATCCCAGTGGGATCAATATCCTGGCGGGGAGGTTTGCTAAGGTTACTGGGGAGAGTTTAAATTAGAATTGTGGGGGTGGGAACCAAACTGAATAGACTGGGGAAGGGGCAGTTGGCTCACAAATAGAGAAAGCTTGGAGATAGTGTGTGAGGGAGGATAGGCAGGTGATAGAGAAGGGACGCGCTCAGACCGATGGTTTGAGATGTGTTTATTTTTACTCAAGGAGTATTGTGAACAAAGCGGATGAGCTTAAAATGTGGATCAGTACTTGGAGCTATGATGTGGTGGCCTTTACAGGGACTTGGATGGCTCAGGGACAGGAATGGTTACTTCAGATGACGGGTTTTAAATGTTTCAGAAAGGACAGGGAGGGAGGCAATAGAGGTGGGGGCGTGGCACTGTTGATCAGAGATAATGTCACAGCTGCAGAAAAGGCAGATGTCATGGAGTGAATGTCTACAGAGTCTCTGTGGGTGGAGGTTAGGAACAGGAAGGGGTCAATAACTTTACTGGGTATTTTTTATAGGCCACTCAGTAGTAACAGGGATATCGAGGAGCAGATCGGGAAACAGATCCTGGAAAGGCGTAATAATAACAGAGTGGTCATGAAGGGAGATTTTAATTTCCCGAATATTGATTGGCGTCTCCCTAGAGCAAGGTGGAGATTGTTAGGTGTGTTCAGGAAGGTTTCTTGACAATATGTAGATAAGCCTACAAGAGGAGAGACTGTACTTGATTTGGTATTGGGAAATGAACCTGGTCAGGCGTCAGATCTCTCAATGGGAGAGCATTTTGGAGATAGTGATCATAATTCTATCTCCTTTACAATAGCATTGGAGAGAGATAGGAACAGACAAGTTAGAAAAGCGTTTAATTGGAGTAAGGGGAATTATGACGCTATCGGGCAGGAAATTGTAAGCTTAAATTGGGGACAGATGTTCTTAGGGAAAAGTACAGAAGAACTGTGGCAAAAGTTCAGTGGATATTTGTGTGGAGATCTGCATAGGTACGTTCCAACGAGACAGGGAAGTTATGGTAGGGTAGAGGAACCGTGGTGTGCAAAGGCTGTCATAAATCTAGTCAAGAAGAAAAGCTTACAAAAGGTTCAGAGAGCTAGGTAATGTTAGAGATCTAGAAGATTATAAGGCTAACAGGAACGAGCTTAAAAAGGAAATTAGGAGAGCCAGAATGGGCCATGAGAAGGCCTTGGCAGGCAGGATTAAGGAAAACCCCAAGGCATTCTACAAGTATGTGAAGAGCAAGAGGATAAAATGTGAAAGAATAGGACCTATCAAGTGTGACAGTGGGAAAGTATGTATGGAGCTGGAGGAAATAGCAGAGGTACTTAATAAATACTTTACTTCAGTATTCACTATGGAAAAGGTTCTTGGTGATCGTAGTGATGACTTGCAGCGGACTGAAAAGTTTGAGCACATAGATATTAAGAAAGAGGATGTGCTGGAGCTTTTGGAAAGCATCAAGTTGGATAAGTCGCCAGGACCGGATGAGATGTACCCCGGGCTACTGTGGGAGGCGAGGGAGGAGATTACTGAGCCTCTGGCGATGATCTTTGCTTCATCAATGAGGACGGGACAGGTTCCAGAGGATTGGAAGGTTGCGGATGTCGTTCCCTTATTCAAGAAAGGGAGTAGAGATAGCCCAGGAAATTATAGACCAGTGAGTCTTTCTTCAGTGGTTGCTAAGTTGATGGAGACGATCCTGAAGGTCAGGATTTATGAACATTTGGAGAAGTATAATATGATTAGGAATAGTCAGCATGGCTTTGTGAAGGGCAGGTCGTGCCTTATGAGCCTGATTGAAGTATGTGACTAAACACATTGATGAAGGAAGAGCAGTTGATGTAGTGTATATGGATTTCAGCAAGGCATTTGATAAGGTACTCCATGCAAGGATTATTGAGAAAGTGTGGGGACATGGGATCCAAGGGAACATTGCTTTGTGGATCCAGAACTGGCTTGCCCGCAGAAGGCAAAGAATGGTTGTAGACGGGTCACATTCTGCATGGAGGTCGGTTGCCAGTGGTGTGCCTCAGCGATCTGTTCTGGGACCCTTACTCTTCGTGATTTTCATAAGCGGCCTGGATGAGGAAGTGGAGGGATGGGATAGTAAGTTTGCTGATGACACAAAGATTGGGGGTGTTGTGAATCATGTGGAGGGCTGTCAGTGTTTACAGCGGTACATTGATAGGATGCAAAACTGGGCTGAGAAGTGGCAGATGGAGTTCAACCTAGGTAAGTGTGAAGTGGTTCATTTTGGTAGGTCAAATATGATGGCAGAATATATTATTAATGCTAAGACTCTTGGCAGTGTGGAGGATCAGAGCGGTCTTGGGGTCCAAGTCCATAGGATGCTCAAAGCAGCTGCACAGGTTGACCCTGTGGTTAAGAAGGCATATGGTGCATTGGCCTTCATCAATCATGGAACTGAATTTCTGAGCTGAGAGGTAATGTTGCAGCTATCTAGGACCCTGGTCAGACCCCACTTGGAGTACTGTGCTCAGTTCTGGTCGCTTCACTACAGGAAGGACGTGGAAACCATAGAAATGGTGCTGAGGAGATTTACAAGGATGTTGCCTGCATTGGGGAGCATGCCTTATGAAAACAGGTTGAGTGAACTTGGCCTTTTTTCCTTGGAGCGACGGAGGATGAGAGGTGACCTGATAGTGGCATATAAGATGATGAGAGGCATTGATCATGTGGATAGTCAGAGGCTTTTTCCCAGGGCTGAAATGGCTGCCACAAGAGGGCACAGCTTTAAGGTGCTGGGGATTAGGTACAGAGGAGATGTCAGGGGTCAGTTTTTTCACACAGGAAGTGGTGAGTGCGTGGAATGGGCTGCCGGCAATGGGTGTTGGAGGCCGATACGATAGGGTCTTTTAAGAGTCTTTTGGATAGATACATGGAGCTTAGAAAAATAGAGGGCTATGGGTAAGCCTAGTAATTTTTAAGGTAGGGACATGTTCAGCACAACTTTGTGGGCTGAGGAGCCTGTATTGTGCTGTAGGTTTTCTACGTTTCTACGTTTAAACAACCTGCTGAAAGAACTCAACAGAATCTCAAGAAGAATGGAATTGTCAATGTTTTGGCTCGAAACCAAACATTAGGACAAGATTAAGACATTAAAATGGCATCTCCCCAGTTGGTATGCATTCTCTTTAATCAAAAAATAGGTTTGATTACTTAGCACTCAAATTGTTACCCTGGACCATATGCTGGTGAAAATAGAAACAGAATGGCAGAGATAATAATGTGGGTGAAGGCAATTCTGTGGGATGGCTTTAGATACAGAAAGATCTGTACAGTTAGGGCAGGTTGCACCTGAAATGGAAGGGGACAAATATTATTACAAGATTGTTTGCTTCTGGGGAGGGCTTAACATAATGAGGCATGGGAACCATGAAATCTTGGCATAAAATTGGCTTGCCCACAATAGGCAGGAGATACAGCATATTCCACCTAGGGGCCTTTGTCTCATGGTGTTCCACAGGGAACTGTTCTAGAACCCACTTTAAATCACTTTGTGGTTTTGCTAAATAAATTGGATGAGGAAATGGAAGGGGGAGTTAGTAAGTTTGCAGATGACATGGAGGCTGGTAGTGTTGTGGATAGTGTAGACGGTTGTTGTAGGATACAACGGGTCATAGGCAGAATTGCAGACCTGGGCTGAAAATAGGCAAAGGGAGTTCAATCTGTAAAATTGTGAAGTGATACAATTTGGAAGGTCAAACATGAAGGCAGAGTACAAGGTTAATGGCAGGATTCTCAGCAGTGTGGTGGAACAGAGGAATTTTAAGGTTCAAATTCATAGATATCTCAACCACAAGGTTATGTTGCAGCCCTATAAAAATAGTTAAACCAGACTGAGTATTGTGTTGAGTTCCAGATGCCTCATTATAGAAGCATTAGAAAAGGTGCAGAGGAGCTTTACCAGGATGTTGTCTGGGTTAGAGAACTTGTCTTATGTGGAAAGGTAAATAAAGTAAATATCGTAAGGTGCAGAACTGATTAACTGATTACTTCAACTGCAATGCAGCAGGGAGTTCAGAAGCCCAATGGCCTGAGGGAAAAATATTTCCTATTCTGACCATTTCTGTTTTTATGCATCATAGTCTCCTGCCTGATGGTAGAAAGTCAAAGAGGATGTTGGATGGATGGGTGGGAACCTTGAGAAAACTAAAGGACCTGTGTATGAAGTGCTCCTGATAAATGTCCCGTATGGATGGTGGATATACTCCTATGATCATCTCAGTCATTTGTAGAACAGAAACAGGTCCTTTGGGCCATCTTGTCAATGCCAAACCATTTAAACTGCCAACTCCCATCAACCTGCACCGGGACCATAGCCCTCCAAATGCCTCCCATCCACGTACCTATCCAAACTTCTCTTAAATATTGAAATTGAGCTTGCATGCACTACTTGTGCTGGCAACTTGTTCCACACTCTCACAACTCTCTGAGGGAAGAAGTTTCCCCTCATGTTCCCCTTAAAATTTTCACCTTTCACCCTTAACCCATGACTACTGGCTGTAGTGCCACCCAACCTCACTGCTTGCATTTACCCTCTCTATATTCCTCACAATTTTGTGTACTATCAAAGCTCCTCTCAAACATCTGTGTTCTAAGGAATAAAACCCTAACCTGTTCATTTTTTCCTTATAACTCGGGTCCTCCAGACTCAGCAACATCCTTACGAACATTCTCTGTACTCTTTCAAACATACTTACATATTTCCTGTAGGTGACTAAAACAGCACACAATACTCCATTTTAGACATCACCAATGTCTTATACAACTTCAATATAACATCCCATCTCCTGTACTAATACTTTAATTTATTAAGGCCAATGTGCCAAAAGCTTTCTTTATGACCCTATCCACCTGTGATGTCACTTTCTATGAATTATGGACCTGTATTGCCAGATCCATTTGTACTTCTCAGTGTCCCACTATTCACTGTGTAAGACCTACCCTGGTTGGTCACACTGGGTTCCATAGTGAGGGGAACAGACAGCAGGTTCTGTCAGCCTGATAGAGATACCCACATGGTGTGTTACCTCCCAGGTGCCAGGGTACGGGATGTCTCGGATCAGGTGCAGAGTATTCTGAAGGGTGAGGGTGAACAGCCAGAAGTCTTGGTACATGTTGATACCAATGACAGAGGTAGAAAAAAGGAGGAGATGCTGAAGAGAGAATTCAGAGAGTTAGGTAGGAAGCTGAAAGGCAGGACCTCCAGGGTGGTAATCTCAGGACTGCTGCCTGTGCCACGTGCTAGCGAGTGCAAGAATAGCATGATCAGACGTATTAACTCCACCCCATCGGGAGGGAGGAGAAGATGGCAGCCTGACGCACGAGTGCGCGCAGCTCTCCAGTGGAAATGATATCGTATCTGTTAAATAGGGGCTGTGGGCAATTCTGATTTGATGAAGACAGACCTGAGAAGCAGAGGAACATCTGGAGAAATTTCTGGAATGCCTGACTCACTGCTGTTGTTACTGTACGATCGAGAATCTCCAAAGGGTAGGCCCCAAAATCCCCGGCTTTGCCTGCTGCTGGCGACCGAGGCTGGGGTCGAAGTGTTCGGACAGAGATGGTACTCGGTACTCGGTGTCGGAGGGCTGAACAGAGCTCGAAATTTTCGGACGACTCAGAGTCGGACTGTGGTCGGGCATGGCAGGGAGAGTTTTCTTCCTTCTCCCGTCTGCGTGACATGTGGGACTTTTGAGAAACTTTTTTTTAACTGTGCCATGGACTGTTCTTCATCAAGTTATGGTATTGTTGCACTGTTGTAACTATATGTTATAATTATGTGGTTTTGTTAGTTTTTCAGTCTTGGTCCGTCCTGTGTTTTTGTGATATCACAACGGAGGAATATTGTATCATTTCTTAATGCATGCATTATTAAATGACAATAAAAGAGGATTGCATGTCCTCATAAATCAAATCTAATCTAATCTAATCTAATGTGTGGCTGAGAGACAGGTGTAGGGGGCAGGGATTCAGATTTCTGGATCACTGGGGCCTCTTCTGGGGGAGGTACGACCTGTACAAAAAGGACAGGTTACACCTGAACCCAAAGGGGTCCAATATCCTAGCGGGCACATTTAATCGAGCTGTTAGGGAGGGTTTAAACTAATTTGGCAGGAACTAATTTGGTTTGAACTGGACTGATAGGGCTGAGGAAGGAGCAAACAGAAATAGCGAGCAACAAAGATTATAGAAAAAACAGGCAGGAGATGAGGCTAAATCAAAGCCAGTGGCATGACTTACAGGGCAATAGAAGCATGGCGCAGTTAAAACAGAAAGCAACAAATACTGGACTAAAAGTGTTGTATTTGAATACTCACAGCATAGGGAATAAAATGGATGATCTTTAAATTCGGCTGCAGATTAGCAAATATGATGTTGTGGCCATCTCTGAAACTTGGCTAAAGGATGGCTGCCATTGGGAGTTTAATGTCCAAGGACATCAGAAAGATAGGTTAGTAGGCAGAGGGGGTGGTGTGGCTCTGTGTATAAGAAATAATATTAAATCATTAGAAAGAGATGACATAGTATTGGAAGGTGTAGAGTCTCTATGGGTTAAGAAATGGCAAGGGTAAAAGGACCCTAATGGCAGTTGTATACAGGCCTCCAAACAGCAGCCTGGATGTGGATTACAAATTTCAGAAGACAGAAAAGGCATATCAGAAATGCAATGTCATGAAATAGTTGGGGATTTTAACATGAAAGTGGATTGGGAAAACCATGTCAGTACTGGACCTCAAGAGAGAGAATTTGTTGAATGCCTAATCGATGACTTTTTAGAACAGCTTGTTGTTGAGTTCACTAGGGCACTGACTGTGCTGGATTGGGTGTTGTGTAATGATCCGGAGGTGATAAGAGAGCTTAAGGTTAAGGAACCCTTAGGGAAAGAGATCACAATATGAACAAGTTCACATTGAAATTTGAGAGGGAAAAAATAAAATCTATCGTGTCGGTGTTTCAGTGGAATAAAGGAAATTACAATGGCATGAGAGAGGAACTGGCCAAAGTTGACTGGAAAGGAACATTTGGAGGTAAGGCAGCAGAGCAGCAAAGGCTGGAGTTTCTGCAAAAAATGAGGGAAGTACAAGATAGATATATTCCAAATAAGAAGAAATTTTCAAAGCAAAGAAGGACACTACCATGGCTGACAAGTGAAGTCAGAGCCAAAGTAAAAGCAAAAGAGAGGGCATACAAGGAAGCCAGCACTAGTGGGAAGATAGAGGATTGAGCAGCTTTAAAAAACTTACAGAAGGAAACTAAGAAGGTCATTCGGAAGGAAAAGGTGAATTACGAGAGGAAGCTGGCGACTAATATCAAAGAAGATACTAAAAGCTCTTTTTAAGTATATAAAGGGTAAAAGAGAGTTGAGGATAGATATAGGACCAATACAAAATGATGCTGGAGATATTGTAATGAGATATGCAGAGATGGCACAGAAACTGAATGCCTATTTTGCATCAGTCTTCACAGTGGAAGACGTCTGCAGTATACTGGACATTCAAGAGTGTCGAGGAAGTGAAGAATGTGCAGTGAAAATTACAACTGAGAAGGTGCTTAGAAAGCTTAATGGTCTGAGGGTGGATACATCTCCTGGACCTGATGGAAAGCACCCTCGGGTTCTGAAGGAAGTAGCTGTTAAAATGTTAAAAGGCTTGAACAGATTAGATATGGCGAAGTTATTTCCCATGGTAGGGGATTCTAGGACAAGAGAGCACGATTTCAGGATTGAAGGACTTCCTTTTAGAACTGAGATGTGGAGAAATTACTTAAGTCAGAGGGTGGTAAATCTGTGGAATTTGTTGCCATGAGCAGCTGTGGAGGACAAGTCATTGAGTGTATTTAAGGCAGAGATAGATAGATTCTTGATTAGCCAGGGCATCAAAGGGTGTGGGGTGAAAGCGGGAGAGTGGGGATGACCGGAAGAATTGGATCAGCCCATGATTGAATGGTGGAGTAGACGCAATGGGCCAAATGGCCTACTTCTGTTTCTATATCTTATAGTCTTATGAAGCGTAGCACTTTGCACTTGTCCGCATTAAATTCCACCTGTCATTTTTCCAGCTGGCCCAGATCCCACTGTAAACTTTGATAACCTTCCTCACCTTCCACAACACCCTCAATCTTGGCATCATCTGCCAGTTTGTTGATCCAGTTAACCACATTATCATACAGATCATTGAAATATTCGGGAGGAGAAGATGGCGGCGCGACGCAGCTTGCAGCAGCCACTCCAGTGAATGATATCTGTTATCTGTTAAGTAGGGTGCTGTGCACAATCCTGATTTGATGGAGACAGACATGAGAGCACGGAGGAACATCTGGTGAAACTTCTGAAATGCCTGCTACACTGCTGCTGCTACTGTGTGATCCAGAATCTCCGGAGGGGAAGGCCCCGAGTCCTTGGCTTTGCTTGTTGCTCGGCAGCCTAGGCGGGGTCAAAGCGCTCGGCAGAGATGGTGCTCGGTGTTGGAGAGCTGGTCGGAGGCTCGAAGTTTTCGGACGGACTCAGAGTCGGCTGCAGTCGGGTGCTTCCAATGCATCAGCATGTTTGCGGCGCTTGGAGTTCATGGCAGGGAGAGTTTCTCCCTTCTGCCATCTGCGTGAGATGATGGGGCTATTGGGATTTGAGACCTTTTTTCTACCATGCCCATGGTCTGCTCTTTATCAAATTACGGTACTGCTTTGTTTGCACTGTTGTAACTATATGTTATAATTATGTGGTTTTTGTCAGTTTTAGTCTTGGTTTGTCCTGTGTTTCTGTGATATCTTTCTGGAGGAACATTGTATCATTTTTTAATGCATGCATTTCTAAATGACAGTAAACGAGGACTGAGTGTCCTCATAATCTAATCTAATACTGTAGTAATGAAAGGAGCCATAGACAGACTGGAAGCCAGTGTCTTTTTCCTAGGAGAACAATGTCTAATACTGAAGGAGGAGAGTTTAGAGAAGTCGTCAGAGGTGGGTGTTTTACACAGACAGTAGTAAGTGTCTGGAGTGCATCATCGGGTGTAGTGGTTGAGGCTGATGCATTAAAGGCATTTATGGGACTCTTAGATAGGCACATGGATGAAATTAAAATGGAGAACTTTTGGACTGTGACGAAAGGAAGGGTTAGATTGATTATTAAAAGTTTGGCACAGCATCGTGGACTGCAGCACGTGTACTGTGCTGTTGTGTTCTATGTTCTGTGATCTACTTAATTTGTCAGAGGTAGGATGCAGAACAGGTGGGAAGTTCAAGTCAATACTGAGGGTAATATATGTAAGTCCAGTAGATGGAGACAGAGTGGTACAGCACAGAAACAGGCCATTTGGTCCACCATATCTTTGCTGACCAACATGCTTATCTATTCAAATAGTTTTCAATCATATAAATTTGTATTAAATTTGGGAGATTTAGACAAGGTAGGACGTATACAGTGGATGATGGGGCCTTTGGGAGTGTAATGAAACAGATGAACCTAGGAGTACACGCAAAGTTCACTGAAAGCAAGTCACAGATGGGATAGTGAAGAAATCGTTTGATACGCTGGTCTTCATCAAACAGGGCACTGAGTATAGGAGTTGGGAAGTTATGCTGCTGTTATGTAAGATGTTGAAAAGGCTGCACTTGGAGTATTGTGCACAGTTTTGGTTACCCAGTTAGGAAAGATGTTATCAAACTAGAAAAAGTATAAAAAGGATTTGGTGGGATGTTGCCTGGACTTGGGGGCCTGAGGTAAAGGAGAGATTGTGTAAACTAGGAGTTTGTTCCGTGGAATGAAAGAGATTGAGGGGTGTGGGAGGTTCATAAGTTCATGGGGGGGATAAACAGGATAAAAATACATACTGTACATAGTATTTTTTTCAGGGATGGAGTGCTAAAAGCAAGAAGGCTTAAGTTTAAGATCAGAAGTGAGAAATTTAAAGGGGACATCAGTGAAAGCTTCTTCATGAAGAGGGTGGTGCATATTTGGAATGACCTGGCAGAAAACAGTGGTTGAGAGAGGCACATGGACAGCATTTAAAAGTCAACTACATGAATAGGAGAGTTTTAAAACACTATGGGCCAAATCTGGGCAGATGAAACTTGCTGACTGGGCGATATGGTCAGCATGGGTGACCTGGGCGAGAGCCTGTTTCCATGGTCTGTGACTCCATGACTCCCTGCTGTCATGCTAATCCCAGAGAGAACCAAGCTGAACATTACAGTCACATGTGAAAAGGTAAATGGAGTTAGTAGGGCCTGTAGATCACAGATCATGTTCAGAGCAGGGTATAGGGCCTGAGAATCGATTTTGAAGCAATCCTACAGGGGCGGAGGATGTATAATGTTACTGACAGGCAGCCAGACAGTTGTCAGTAGGAAGTGTGGCGACTGCCATTTACTGGAGAAAGATGGGCCATGAAATTAGGCAGCTCACCACAGTTTGCAGCATCTCAACTGCCTATTTGCTCTCATTTGTGAATCACAGATGAATGTTTCTAACATAATTTGTGCTATTTAGCAAATTAAATAGTACCACATGTACAAGATTACACATCAGGCAGAGTTAATTGGTAACAACTGTGTTCAGCACACGTTGATTTGAAGTCAGGCAATTGAACTATGTTGAGCAAAGAGTATTCACACCTAAGTTTTTACCCTTGGCTCACAGGTTGTGTTCTAGCAAGCCCCAGGTATCCCTGTCCTCCTGTGTTCTTCTGCTCACAAACTGAAGAACCAGGAGCACTGTCTCCTTGGAATCCATCAAAACTATGAGCAGTATTAATACCAGCTACTCGTCCTGCCCAAAATGCCCCAACACTTAGGCCAGATTTCACTTAGCAAGCTTGAATTTCCCACAAGCTTGAAGCGAGACTCCTGTAACAAACACTTCACTATGAACAGTAATGTCCACGAGGGCAAAGAATGTCCTTGAGTGCTCCCTAAAAAAGTGAACATGCTCACTGAACTGTGGGAACTGCTGTTCATAGAGCCATAGAAATACACAGCACAGAAACAGGCACTCAGTTCAATTTCGTCCATGCCGAACTTTAACTCTACCTAGTATTGGCCTGCACTTGGACCAGAGCCCTCAATAGCCATCCCAACCACGTACTTATCCAAACTTCTCTTAAATTTTGAAATGGACCCCACATCTGCTACTCCCACTGGCAGCTCATTCCACACTCTCACCACTACCTGAGTAAAGACATTCCTCCTCATGTTTCCCTTAAACAATTCACCTTTCACCCTTAACTCATGACCTCTAGTTCTAGCCTCACCCAACCTCAATGAAAAAAGCCTGCTTGCATTCACCCAACTGTACCTTCTATAATTATGAATACTATCAAATCTCCCCTCATTCACATATGCTCCAAAGAATAAAGTACTAACGTATTTATCCTTTCCGAATAACTCAGGTCCTTGAGCAATTAAAATAGATGATCAATGTGCCATTGTCTCCATGATGGAAGTATATGCAGGCTTTGACAAACAGTGGAAGTGGAAGCCCACCTCGTGAACTCCACTACCATCCTTCTCTGTAGCAGAGGAGAAGGATCCCACACTAGCCTCGTCAGTCACCTCAGGAAATTATAATCCTGGAGTGGAAGCCCACTATTCTTGACCCTTTCATAGAAGCAGTACTGAGAAGCAGATGCTTCCAGCCTAAATTGTTTCAAGGATCTTCAGTGACAGTCAAGATTTGGGCAAATGAACTGGCAATCAATAGGGCAGTGATAACTGTACCGAGTGAGAGCTTGTGGTTAAAAGATGAACATCTGAACATCACAGTGGTCCACAAAGGACAACACAATATTCAAGAAATAAAACGAGGTCAACAGCTTCCCCACAAACTTCAGGAGATGGCCTCAGACAGTGCTACCTGGACAGGAGGTCAGATGGTGAGACTCCATCCTGCCAATGTTTACACTTCACCTGGAGAAACTATTTTCAACTGAACCTTGTCTGTGCATGTGATTCACATAATAGTCCTCAATTCCTATACCTGTCTCATTCCAGGCTCCAGTGCCAGACTTCAGCAATGCAAAAAGTAGTGGATACAGCCCAGTCCATCATAGATAAAGCCCTCCCCACCATTGAGAACATCTGCATGGAGCAGTGTTGCAGGAAAGCAGCATCCATCATCAAGAACCTCACCATCCAGGCCATAAGGGCCTCTACCTCCTACAAGTACGTTCAGCTATAAGCAGTAATGGAGAATTACTTGCCTCATAACAGCTTACCTATTCCTTGTTCTCAATCACTGCTGTGCCTGCCGCACTCCTCCACCTTGTTACGCTGCTAGTACTGTAACAGCATAAGACATTGGAACAGAATTACGCCATTTCGCCCATTGAGTGTACTCCACCATTCAATCATGGCTGATTTATTTTCCCTTTCAAGCCCATTCTCTTGCGTTCTACCCATAACCTTTGACACTGTTACCAATCAAGAACCTATAAACCTCTACTTTAAAATATATCCATTATTGCCTGTGGCAATGAATTCAAAGGTTCAAATGTTCATTCCACAAATTTCCACCCTTTGGCTAAAAAATATTACACCTCATCTCTGTTCTAAAAATCCTCCACACATCCATACTATCTAGACCTTTCAATATTCAGCAGCTTTCAATGAAATCCCCCTCAGTTATTCACCTAAACCCCTGGGTCTAGGGTTCCAGTGACCAGTCCCAAAGACACCTGGACCAGACAGGAGACATAATACTCTTGCACCCAGAGAGGCTTGCCTGCAAGTTGGTGGTGCTTAATTTTCCAGAATTATGCAGAAACTGACTTGGATCCATAGTTATCAACCTGATAGAGCAGGGGTCGACAACCTTTTTGCCTCTGTGGGCCAGATCGCGTATTAACGAGCAGACAGTGGGTCAGAAAAATGCCATAAAAAACTTGAAATATGGGAATTATCCGTTTAAATACACCTAGTTATGTTTTGCCTCAAATTAATGAATAACGCATGCCAGAAAATTATTCGTGCTTAAGGTTGCCTACCCCTGTGTTAGAGACTGGGTAAAACATAATTCTCCTTCTGACCTCAGTAATCTTTTTGGCATCCGCAAGACTTGCATGGAATTGCAAGTGAAGACTGTATCATGTGGCATAGTAGTGGAGACCGTGGAGATGCTGACTCACAGTGCTTTGGACCCAGAATCAATCCTGACCTTGGGTGCTGTCTGTATGAAATTCACAGTTTCTGTCCTATCTATGGCACACATTATTTTATAAATCTCCTACATTCCAGTGAAAACAAACCTAGCCTCCCCTCCAGACAATACACCGAAGAGATCTTGCAGGTGCTGAAAATCTGGAGCAACACAAAATGCCACAAGTCAGACAGCATCTATGGAGGAAAATAAACAATTGATGAAGGGTCTTGGCCCAAAATGTTGTGTGTAGTTTTCCCTCCATGGATGCTGCTTGAACCACTGTGTTCTTCCAGAATGTTGTATGTCTTGATCCTGGTGAATCTCTTCTGTACTCTCTACCACATACTTCCTATGGTACGGATTCAGAAATATGCACAGTACTTTTGAGTATAAGTGTTGGACTCATATAACAGTTGCAACATAGCGTTCTAACTCTCATACCTGGTGCTTTGGCCTAAGAAGGCAAACATACCAAAGGCCTTTTTCACTACACTTTCCACCTGTGTCGTCATTTGCAAGGAGCTATGGACTTGCAACTCCAAGGTTACTCTGTACATCACCACTCCGAAGACCCCTACCATTTACTCTACATGTCCGACTAGAATTGGACTTCCCAATATGCACTGCCTCACACTAGTCTCGAGGAAAATTCTATCTGCCACCAATCTACCCAGTTTTCTCATTAATCTATGTCCAACTGCATAATAAAGGCAATCTCTTTGCTATCTACAATTTCAACAATTTTTGTGTTATCTGCAAACTTACTCATCAGATCACCTAATTCTCATCCAAAATATATACATACATAGTTGTTTGTTAGAGATATATGCTGTATAGCTAACACATAAAAGTCCCAGCACCGATCCCTTCAGTAAACCACTTGTTAGAATTTCACTCAGTAAAATACTACTGCTCCTACCTTCACCGTTGCAAGTTTTATCCCATTTGCCGATGTACCTTGGACCTCCTGTACATTACTTTTCTAAATCACCCTACCATGCAGAATCTTGTCAACGGCCTGATTAAAATCCAAAGTAAACACATCCAGCATTCTGCCTTCATTTTCTTTGCTTCCTACCAAATATACTCAGATTTGTGAGACTGATCTTCACTGCACAAAACTATGCCGATTCCTCCCGATCAATTCATGCCTTTCCAAGTGAACATATCCTGTCCCTCAGAATCATCTCAAATGTACGTATAACATACATTAGCATAGTACAGGAACCAGCCCTTCAGCTAGCAGATTTTCACAAATAAAAGGAAGCAAGGCATTTTATGTTTCACTGAAACCCCCAAAAAATTAGCTAAAACTCTTTACAAAATAACATCATCACATGTATAAAGCGTGTATGGCCAGATGACCAAGTCGATGTCAGTATTGTCTATTTGCATTCACTATCATCCCTGGAAGTGCATTCCAGGCACCCACCATTTTCCTTGTTAAAAAATCACCCCTAACATCTTTGAACCTAGCTCTTCTCACCTTAAAATATAAGCCTTATAGTATCAGACATCTCAACTCTGGCTCCCAGCTGTTCACTCTATCTATGCCTCTCATAATCTTACAAACCTCTATCAAGTCTCTCCTCATCCACCGCCACTCTAGAGTAAACAACCCTGGTTTGTTTATAGCACATGCCTTTTAATCCAGGCAGCTCCTTGGTAAAACTCTTCTGCACCCTCTCCAAACTTTCTAAATTCTTCTTATAATAGGATGACCACAATTGAATGCAGTCTAACCACAGATTTGAAAAGCTGCAATATACAGTACCTGTAACTTCCAGACTCTTAAACTCAATGCCTGCACTAATAAAGGTAAACATGCAATGCACCTTCTTCATCCCCTGTCGACCTGAGCAGCCACTTTCAACAACTTACTGAATAAGTCATCCTGGGCTACAAGTCTATAGCTCCCCTCCCTGGAAGTAGCCGCACAAGTTGTTCAGAATCCATGGAAAGGAGGTTGGTTTCTGTGATGTGAGCTGTATCCACAACCCTCTACAGTTTCTTGCAGACTCATGCAGTGCAGTTGACATACCAAACCATGATGCACCTGGATAAACAACAGGAATCCTGCAGATGCTGGAAATTCAAGCAACACACATCAAAGTTGCTGGTGAACGCAGCAGGCCAGGCAGCATCTCTAGGAAGAGGTGCAGTTGACGTTTCAGGCCGAGACGGGTCCTGACAAAGGGTCTCGGCCTGAAACGTCGACTGCACCTCTTCCTAGAGATGCTGCCTGGCCTGCTGCATTCACCAGCAACTTCTATGTGTGTTGCATCTGGATAAGATGCTTTCTGTGGTGAAAATATAAAAATTGGGTGAAGGGCAATTTTTTTTTTAGCATGTGGAAGTAGATGTCTGGAAAGTTTTCTTGGTCATAGTGCTCATGTGGCTCCTTTGTATTTGGATTAAGACAGGTTATTAATGATGCTCTTTTCCACAATTTGAACATTCTTGACCTCAGTACTGTTGCTGAAGACAGGACACTCCCATTCCTGAAGTCAATGACCAACTCTTTTGTTTTGCTAATATTGAGGAAAAGGCCATTGTTATAACACCATGTCACTAAACTCAGTAATCCCCTTCTTGTATTTCAATTCATCATTATTTCAGATTTGGCCCAGTATGGTGGTGGTATCTGCAAACACATAGATGAGGTTAGAGCAGAATCTCGCCATACACTCTTGCGTATATAAGAAATAGAGTAGGAGGTTCAAAATGTCACCTTGTGGTACACCTTGTGGTATTCTTGTGTTAAGAATAATCATAGCAGAGGTTTTCTTCTATCATTACTGATTTTGATCTATTCGAAAGTCAAGCATTCAGAAGTGTTGAGTCCCAAGTTAAGGTGTTTAGAGATGAGTTTGCTTGGAATAATGGAATTGAAGATAGAACTGTGGTCAATAAACAATAAACAATAATCTAACATAGGTACCTTTCCTGTTTATATGCTCCAGAGTGTAGGGATAGGACTATAAACTTATCCAGCTATCTTTGCAATGTTACAATCAAACCCACCTCTACCATGGCCTCTGGCAGCTCCCTCCACATACCCACCACCCTCTATTTGAGAAACTTGACTTTCAGTTCCCCATTAAATCTTTCCCTTCTCTCTTTAAACCACTGCCCTTTAGGTTTAGATAACCCTATCCTGGGAAAAGACTGCAGCACTACATCTTATTTATGCCCCTGATGATTTTTATAGACCTCTATAAGGTCACCTCTCAGCTTCCTTCACTCCAGGGACAGCATTTCCAGCTTAGTCCAAACTCTTGTACTCAATTACTCAGTGAAGGCAAGCATGTTATACACCTTTCTCATTACCCTGTCGACCTACGTCACAACTTTCAGGGAACTATGCAACTCAAGAAATCTTCTCCAGTATTTTTCCCATCAATAATGTGTGGCTCATTTGTTCATAGTTTCCTGGTTTGTCTTTGCATTCCTTCTTGAATAAGAACATGAGCCATCCACCAGTCGTCAGGTGTCTCACCAATGACTAAGGAAGAAACCAACATCTCTGCCAGCACCCCAGCAATCTCTTCCCTTTCCTCATACAATGTCCTAGGATAGACTTGGTCAGACCCCACAGACCTATCCACCTTTATGCACCTTAAGACCACCAAACCCTTTTATCTTAAAGTCAAAATGTTTTAGGATTCCAGTGTTCTCTTCCCTGACGTCACTAGCTTGCAGGACCCTCCACGATGAGAAGTATTTGCTTAAATCCCCATCCATTTCTCATTATTCCACACACAGACAACACACTGATCCTTAAAATGAGGAGAACATTTAAAGAGGACCAGAACGGTAAGTTTTGCACACATTTGGTAGATATTCTTGGATCAAGCTGAAAGACAAGGGCATAAGGGAAGTGACATTACCAGGAAGTGGAAGCGCACAAGCCAAAATTTCCCTGTACATGGGTGATGTTGCTGCCTTCTGCTCAGGTCCATTGTCAATTCACAGATTGAACTGCATCTATGACCAGTCTGAGTCGATATCCAGGGCCAGTGTCATCTGTAGGAAGAGTGAAGCCATGCTCTTTGGTAACTGGACTGACTGGTCCAATCTCCCATTCACATTGGGTGGTGGGATGTAGTTTGAAAAGGCTGGAGCCATATAAGAAGGAGAAGGCTAGAACAGACAGGTCTGGTCAAGCACAAAAATAAGTCTTTGGGAGCCGTATTCTCTGTCAATTACTGGGAAGAACTTGGTCATTAGTTGCAAAATACTTTCAGGGATGCTGCACTTGAAGGTGTAGCCTATTCCTTGCTCCTCTGCCTCGATAATCACCTGTCTTTCAGTTTATCTGGGGATCTAAGATGTAACAAGTCTGACAGGTCATGATGCACCAGTCACCTTAGTGTGTGGGCAAAGGTGAACCCAATGATGCCCTCACCTTCATGTGGCTGTATCAGTCAGTAATGTGAACCCAAGATACATGGACATCATTTGTCACTGTGTGCTGAGTTCTTAGGCCTGGCTCCATTTCCATGCAATGTCCCAGTCAGCTGGACTTTGTCACATTACCTGTGTATCATGGAAGATTTCTGTGAAGTAAACGCCTTTGGACCATAAGCCATAGGAGCAGAATTGGACCATAAGCCATAGGAGCAGAATTAGGCCATTCAGCCCATCAAGTCTGCTCTGCCATTCCATCATGGCTGATCCTGTATCCCACTCAATCCCATACACCTGCCTTCTCACCATATCCTTTGATGCCGATCAGGAAACGATCAACTTCCACCTTAAATATACTCACAGACTTGGTCTCCACTGCAGTTTGTGGCAGACCATTCCACAGATTCACTACTCTCTGGCTAAAAAAAATTCCTCCTTACCTCTGTTCTAAAAGGTTGTCCCTCAATTTTGAGTCTGTGTCCTCTAGTTCTCACCAACAAACACAAGACCTTGCTTGGCTGGTAGCGAGAGGACCCCTCCTAGTCACAGCTTTCCTCTATAGATGACACATCACCCCACAAAGCATGCTGCCCTCATAATTGCTGTGGAGGGGAAGAGATGATCACAGATCATGGAGCAGTGCAAGGGGTCCAGGACAAGGTTCATCCCCAACAGCTGCTTAGCAGAGGACTCTGTGATCTACGGGTTGTTTCCACAGACTCACACTGAGACAAACATCAGGTGCTGCTGAAGGTACCAGTGGAGGATGCTTTCAGGGTTGCTGATCTTCCAGCACAGTGAAATGCCTGTAAAGGAATGCAACTGACTGGTACAAGCCAGGCTCCAGGACTGCAAGCTGAGGGATGCACCGAAGTTCCAGCAGCCAACACTTAGGCACTGTGGGGAAGAACCATAGTCTACACATCTACTACCACACAGAGGAGCAAGGGTTGGATGGGGAAGCCCTTTAACAGTAAATAGGGGTATTCCCCTAGGGAGCCAAGTGAGAACAATGGTGCTGTGTTTACTTAGGTTTTTCTTTAAATGTTACACTAATAAATGTATCAACCACAAACTTGAAGTTTTTCTGCATAGTTTCTCCCTTTGGTGTTTTTTTTTACCATGAATAAATTGTATTTTTAAAATTAAACAAAAAAATGGCAGTTTAGATTAATGGAGACAATAAAATTTAGAGAAAAATTAAAACACTAAAATGTGTGCTGGCAAAACCTTTATAAAAGGACTATAAAATCTTGAATATAATTTTATTATAAATAGACATTTTTAATTGAAGAGATGCTTCAAATGCAGCCAGATCAAAATATCTATATGAAACAAAGGCCTGGCCTCTACACGTGTACACCAGCTATCAGCTGGAATCACAAAGCCGAGCAGATGCACCATTGTTTAACCTCACAAATTGGAATTTTATTTGTTTCATGAATGCTGAATTTCATCATTTGATCACTGATGTCATTATCCACCAACATTGTGTCATCTGGAGAGAAGTGAAGTCTGGTCTTTCACCCAACATTAGCCTCAGCGCTGACACAGCCGGTGGCAATGCAATCGCAAGACTACTCATTCGAATAATTATTCATAGTCTCAGCCTTGTGAAGGTAACAAGCTTAATTGGGATGTCAAAATTCAAGGCTTCAGCTCAGAATTAATAGGATATACAGTATGAGCTTAAAGTCAAATTGCTGCATACAGGAAGAATCACTTTAACAATTTAAATTTTAAATACATGTCAATCCTGAACTTGTGTGGGATGGGTGACAATTTTCAGGTAAGATCAGAGACTAGAGTTTTAGCTGAGTGGCTATGGACACTGCTGTTGCCTTTCCTGCCCTCTTCTGACGTCTGCTCCTGAACAAACATGGTGCAGGGCACGTTGCTGCAGACCAGAGCAATATGAAGCCACTACAGATACCACCTTGACAACTGAGACAGTGCAGAGCACTCTGGGCTCTCTCACTTACTCATAAGAGATTTGGCAGATGCTGCAAATCTTGAGCTACCCACACAAAATACTAGAGGAACTCAGCAGTTCAGGCAGCATCCATGGAAAGGAATAAGCAGTTGAAAATTTGGGAAAAGATCATCAGGATGAAACTGGAACAAAAAATGCTGCAGTTCAGATTAAAAGAAGGAATAACATTTAAAGAAGAAAATTAGAACTCTCAAACGTCATACTCTGGTATGAAGTCCAGATAAAGGGCCTTAGCCTGAAAAGTTGACTGCTTTATTTCTCTGCATGATCTGCCGAGTTCCTCTGACATTATGAGTAATGCGCCATCTCCCTCATTGTTATCAAAAACATTCTCAATGGTCTTCCTCCCTCCCTTGTGTCTTTCTCTCTCCTTTTCCTTTTCTCCCTCCTCAGTCACAGGATAAGCTGGTGCAGCCCAGCAGAAAAAGAGAGGTGGTAGATTATGGAGTCTGTGATAAATCACCATCAGATAGATAAAATGCATTCCACATTTAGAAAAGAATGGGGAACAAATGTAGGTCCTGAAAGTGAGTTTCTGGTTTTCTCTGCTGTAGTCATGGTGCCAGCAGACTGGAGAGTTTTGCTGATTTGAGATCAGTAGGTTGAGTAACTGAACTTCCATGGGTCCATTACTTCTGGTGATTAAATTGTTGGATAGCACTTTGAAGGACAATCAATCATAACCAACATGGACTTGTCAAGAGTCGGTCATAACTAATTGGTGTGAATTTTTTGAGGGTGCAACAAGTAGTGTCAGTGAATACAGAGGAGGTGGTGTAATACATTTATTTGACAGATTCACTTGGCAAGTTGAGCAAGAACACAGAATCCAGTGGAAAATTGGATTAAAAATCTGGTTTAAGGTGGAAGGGTGTGGGTAATGTCATTTTGGGTCAGAGAATAGAATGCAAGATCAGAGAGACGTGTTAAAACTATGTAAACCACTTGTCCTGATCCAGCTGAAGGGACTGCAGGAAAAGATTTACAAGGTCACTAGGAGCTAGCCAGTTTTAATGATTACAAAACTTCTGGAACAAAGCGAAGAGGAATATTTTCAGCGGCTCAGACGCGCAAAGTGTGAGTGTCGGTGTCAGAGCCCTTCAGAAGTCGGGAAAGTGAGTTTAAGAGAAGCAGTTTCAGAAAAAGGCCGGTCTTTTTGGGCTGCACAGGCATGGTAAGTGTTAGCATTGGAGGCCTATCAAAGTTTGTACGTTGAATATAAAAAGAGCAGACTCCGGAAAATCTGCTCTTTTTTCAGCAGCTCAGGCACAGGGAGTGAGGATAAAAGGTGCAAATTCGGACCAGGCCTGTCTTTTCGGATGCACAGAAATGGTAAGTGTCGCCGTCAGAGGTGTAAAATCAGCTCCAAATAAAAGAAAGGTGGACTCAAATAGAGAAGCCATTATTGGAGCGAGCCAGTGACAGAGTGGGAAGATTTTGGCTTAACAGGCTTTGGCGTGAACATGCAGAGCACAGTTGAGAACAGGTAAGCTTTTCTGGGTATACAGTAGTCAGGAGAATGCTTCTCCTGTCATATATGGGAATTCAGGACCCCTGATGACTACATCTGCGGGAAGTGCACCCAACTTCAGAGCCTGACTGACGGGGTCAAGGAATTTGAGCAGGAGTTGGATCTACTCAGGATCATTCGGGAAGCCGAAAATAATATAGATGAGACTTATGAAGAGGTGGTCACACCCAGAGTACAGCCTTCAGACAGTAGATGGGTTAGTAAGTAGTAGTAGTAAGGGGATTAAGAAGTTCTCTTGTGGCCATTCTGCTCAGCAACAACTCTCTAGATACTGCTATGGGTGTTGGGGGGGGGGGTGCGATGGGATGACCCCAACAGATCACAGCAGCAGCAGGTAGGCTGGTGGCACTGTGGCTCCACACAGTGAAGTCAGGCAGTGCAATAGTTAGGAGGACCGAAAGGAAATTCTGTGGCAGCAACCCACAACAAAATGGTGTGTTGGCTCCCGTGCTAGGATTCATGACGTATCGGAGCAGCTACAAGATATTCTTAGGGGGGGAGGAACAGCCAGAGGTCATGGTGCATATCGGTACCAATGACATAGGCAGTAAAGGGGAAGAGGTCCACACAGTGAGTATATAGAGTTAAAGAAGAGGCAGAAGAAAAGGACCTCCAAGGCAGTAATGTCCAGATTATTCCCTGTGCCACGGGCTAGTTCAGGTAGAAATGGGGGCAATAGTGCAGATGAATAAGTGGCTGAGGAGGTGGTGCAGGGCACATGGTTTCAAATTCTAAGATCTTTGGAACCTTTTCTGGGGAAGAAGTGACCTGAACTGAAGGGAAACCAATACCCTGGCCAGAAGGTTTGCTGATGCTACTCGGGAGAGTTTAAACTAGCTTTGTAGGGAGCCAGAAATCACAGCCCCGATCAGTAAGGGAAGGATTGAACCAGAAGGGAGAGTATTGAAAGGTAAAATCAAAATTACAGGTATGTTGAGTGGGATAGTTGAAGGGTATATATTTTAATGTTAGGAGTATTATGGATAAAGGCGATGAACTTAGAGCACAGATCAGTACATAGAATCACATTGGAAACCATTACTGAAACTTGGTTGAGAGAGAGGCAGGAATGTGTGATAAATGTACCAGGGCTTTGAAGGTAAAGGAGGGGGTGGAGTTGTACTATTTATCAGAGACAATGTCGTAGCTGCATTTGGGGTCAGGTGGGCGGGTGATCAGACACTGAGTCCATTAGGGTGGAACCCAGGAATAGGAAGGGTGCAATCATTCTGATGGGACTGTACAACAGAACCTACACTCCCCCCCCCACCACCACCCAAGTAGCTACCGGGACAGTGAGGAACAGATATGTACTGTAATCAGATTAAGGAGAAGTGAAAAAATAATAGGGTTATTGTCTTAGGAGATTTCAACTTCCCTAATATAAACTGGGAGCTTCTCAGTGCAAGGGGCTTAGATGGAGCAGAATTTGTTAAGTGCATCCAGGAAGGTTTCTTAAATCAATACGTGGATGGTTTAATGAGAGGAGGGGCCATACTAGACCTGGTGTTGAGTAATGAGGCTGGCCAGGTGATTGACCTTTCAGTGGATGAACAGTTGGGGAATAGAGACCACAACTACTTAACTTTCAGCATAGCTATAGACAAGAATAGGCATGGTCTTTGTGAGAGAGTTTTAAATTGGAGTCGGGTAAATTACGAGGGTATACAACAGGAACTAAAAAGTGTTACTTGGGAAGACCTTTTCCCTGACAAGTCCACATCAGACATATGGAGGGTGTTTAAAGATCAATTGCACAGAGTACAGGAAAGGCAGGTTCCTGTGAGAAGGAAGGACAGGAATAGAAAAACAACAGAACACTGCATATCCAGAGATACAATGAATTTAGTCAAGAAAAATGAAAAGTTATATAAAGCTTCAGAAGTTAGGATGAAACAAAGCACGAGAAGTATAAAGAAGCCAGAAAAGAACTGAAGAAGGGAATTAGGAAAGCCAGGTGGGGCCATGAAAAGTCCTTGGCAAGTAGGATTAAGGTATTCCAGGCATTCTATTGATACATCTAGCAAAAGGACAACTAGGGAGCAGGTAGGACCACTCAAGGATAAAGGAAGGAATATATGCTTGGATGCAGAGAATGTGACTGAGGTACTTAGTGAGTACTTTGCTTCACTATTTACCAAGGAAAAGGATATGGAGGACCAAGAGATCAGTGCTGACTGCATGATTATGTCAGGGCATCTAGAGGTCAAGGAGAAGGAAATGTTGGGCCTCCTAGTGAATATTAAGGTTGATAAGTCCCCAGGGCCTTATTCAAGGAGACAAGAGATGAGATTGCTGGGGCTTTGACAAAAATTTTATGTCCTTTCTAGGCATAGGCGAGGTCCTGAATGACTGGCGAATGCTAATGTTGTACCTCGTTTGGTCTTATGATCTCTATTTAAGAAACAAACAAGGGAAAATCCTAGGAACTATAGACCAGTGAGTCTCACATCAGTCATAGGAAGATTGATGGAGAAGGGATAGGGATAGGACACATGAGCATTTGGAAACCAATGGCCTAATTAGGGACAGCCAGCATGACACCTCATATACCGTCTAGGTAGTCTCCAGCCCCTTGGTATGAACATAGAACTCTCCAGCTTCCAGTAATTCCCTCCCCCTCCCTTCCCCTATCCCTATTTCACTCTGGCCCCTCCCCCAGCTGCCTATCACCTCCCTCATGGTTCCGCCTCCTTCTACTACCCATTGTGTTTTCCCTTATTCCTTCTTCACTTTTCCTGACTATCCCCTCCCCCACCCCTTTATCTTTCCCCTTACTGGTTTTTCACCTGGAACCTACCAGCCTTCTCCTTCCCACCCTCCCCCCACCTTCTTTATAGGGCCTCTGCCCCTTCCCTCTTCAGTCCTGACGAAGGGCTCCGGCCCGAAACGTTGACTGATGCTGCCCGACCTGCTGAGTTCCTCCAGCCTGTTGTGAGTGTTGCTTTGACCCCAGCATCCGCAGATTATTTTGTGTTTATGGCTTTGTGAGTAGCAGGTCGTGTCTCACCAATTTGATTTGCGTTTTTTGACAAGGTGACAAGAGAGATTGATGAGGGTAGGGCAGTAGATGTTGTCTAAATGCATTTAAGTAAGGCGGTTGACAAAGTAGATGGGTGAGTTAGTAAGTTTGCAGATGATGCCAAGTTTACTCGAGTTGTGGGTAGTGTAGAAGACTGGCAAAGAATACAGCACGATATAGATCAGTTGCTGATAGGGGCTGAGAAATGATAGATGGCGCTTAACTCAGGTAAATGTGAGGTGTTGCACCTTGGTAGGGCAAACTCAAGGAGACAGTACGTTATTAAGGGCTTAATCCTCAGTGATGCTGAGCAGAGAGATCTTGTGATCCAAGTTCATAGCTCCTTGAAAGTGGATACACAGGTCAATAAGATGGTTACGGAGGCTTAAGCAATGATTGTTTTCATTAGTTGAGGCATTGAGTTCAAAAGTCAGAAGGTTATCTTGCAACTTCATAAAATTGGTCTGGCCTCATCTGGAGTATTGCATACAGTTCTGTCTGCCGCACTATAGGAAGGATGTTGAGGTTTTGGAGAGGTTGCAGAAGAGGTTTACCAGGATGCTGCCTGGTATAGAGGGCATGTACTATCACAAAAGGCTGGATAGACTTGGGTTGTTTTCTCTGGACCACTGGAGGCTGAGGGGAGATCTGACAGAGATTTATAAAATTATGAGAGACGTAGGTAAAGTGGACACAGAGTATCTGTTTCCCAGGGTTGAAATGTTTAATACCAGAGGGTATGCATTGAAGTTGAGAGGAGGTAGGTTCAAAGGGTATGTAAGAGACAAGTTTTTTTTTCCACTCTGAGAGCAGTGGATGCCTGGAACGCGCTGCCTGGAATGGTGGTAAAAGCAAATACAACAGAGCAGCGTTTCCCAACCTTTTTTATGCCAACTTCATACTTGCCAATGCCCCTCTAAGGCACAATTTACCCTCTCATGCACCCATAGTGCAAAAAACATGTCTACTACAGTATATTCCAAGATGAGAAAAATGATTCTGCTTTAAATTTTTATTTGCCTTTAATCCTAGCTTATGCACTATATATACTTGAGCACTATACAGGTTTCCCCAGCTATCCGAAGGTAGAGCGTTCCTATGAAACAGTTCGTAAGCCGGAATGTCGTAAAGCGAATAAGCAATTACCATTTATTAATATGGGAAAAATTTTTGAGCATTCCCAGATCCAAAAAATAACCTACAAAATCATGCCAAATAACACATAAAACTTAAAATAACAGTAACATATAGTAAAAGCAGGAATATGATAAATACACAGCCTATATAAAGTATAAATACTTTTCTACAAGTTGCAGCACTGTCTAGCGCAGTGAAAATCTCACGGCAGCACTCTCGGCGGAAGCGCTCTCTCCAGTAACCTTTAAGCTATGAAGCTGCCAAATCGTACCAAGTAACACATAAAAATACACAGCCTATATAAAGTAAAAATAATGTACATTGTAGTTTCACTTACCGGAATCGGGAAGACAGAGTTTCCTCCAAACGCCATTTCTCTTCGAGACTGTTAGCCTATCAAGGGCATCTCCAATGTTGGCAATTGCCAATTTTATATTGTATTCTTTCCAGATCTCTCGCAAAGACGCTTCAGAGTTGCCCTCTCTGTCAATGGTACTTACAATAAAACGCATCACATTTTGCGTATAGTAAGCCTTAATTGTGGCTATTAGGCCTTGGTCGCACAGCTGCAGCAACTATGTCGTATTCGGATGTTACCGCCATACTCAGTAATGCCAGGTGGATGAGCAGCACAATTATCGACAATCACGAGACACCTATTATCAAGGTTATTTTCTCTACATATTTTTCAACAAAAGGACTAACGTATCCACTCATGTACTCAGAAAAAAGCACCTGGGTATTCCAACCACTTGGATGTGAATGGAACACAATGGGAAGTGTTTTCTTCTCAACGCCTTTAAGTGCCCTCAGATTTTCTGAATGGTACACTAGTAGAGGCTTAAGGACAGCATCACCAGTGGCGTTAATAATAGGCATTAGGGGAAACCTGTCCTTTGATGCCTTGTGTCCCTTAGCCTGCTTTTCTTCTATCAAAATAAATGTCTTGCTCGGCATTTCTTTCCAATAAATTGCAGTTTCATCATAGTTAAACACCTGCTTATACGAATAACCGCCTTCTGTAATTATTTTCTTCAGTTCTGCTGGGAATTTCGCAATAACTTCAGTATCAGATGAAGCACTCTCTCCAGTAAAGGTTAAACTATGAAGCTGTCCTCGCCTCAGAAACCGATCAAACCACCCACGACTACCTTTAAATTCCACTTTCGCAACACTTTCATCACCATCATCCAGTGCTTTCTATTTCAGCTTATTAAAAAGACTGACTGATTTCTCCTTAAGTATAAGAAAACTTAACGGAACACCACACTTTGTACACCCATCAATCCACTCAAGCAACAGACTTTCCATTTTATCCATTATTGGATGCCGACTAAGAGAGACCACTTTGTTATGAGCAGAACCAACAGTAACATCAGCAGCTTTCAAAATTCTTTCCTTCTGCGTATAAATAGTGCGAATGGAGGACGCAGGCAAGTTCAACGCGTGGACCATGTCCTTACTTCATTCACCACAATTTAAACGCTTGTTACGTACCCCGTAACCGGGTTGCCAAACCAGCAGAAATGGACCACTTCGTTGGAGTCTGGATTACTGGAACTAAGAAAGTTTTATTAAAGAAATAAGTAACACAGTACTCTAATCGTAAGGATATGAATGCAACAGATTAGCAATCTCTTACCTCTCTCATCAGCATCAATCTTCTGATAACTTGGTTTTTTGTCACACGCTTAATTGTGTCTAGTTTTACGCTGTGCAACACCCTTACGAGCTCTTTTAGGCTTTTCCGATACCTTAGAACTCATCTTGCTAACAAATGTACAAAATAAATCGAGATAAAGCATGTGCTTAAGCAATGGTGTCTAGAATGCAGTTCCAGGGGAGGAGCTTGGCTGTTCCGGCACGCACGGCGAACTGCTTTTTTTCCCATTCTGCCTTTTCTCCTAACAGTGAAAATACCTTCTGTTAGCGAAAACAGGTAACTAATGTAGGTCTTTCGTAACAGCGAGGTGTCGTAAAGTGAACGTTCAGAAAATGGGGCCCACCTGTACAGCATCTTTGATATCAATGTGATCCTTGAGCTTGAAGGTTATTATCAAGAATTGAAATATCTGGTTCAAGTTGTGACAGCAAAAGCCTTAAATTCCTACCCATATCAATGTCCAAGCAGTTTATGTTTTTTGTGAGTATGTGGCTCACTGCACTGAAGCCTCTTTCAACAAGGTAGGAGGATGGAAATGCAATGAAGACCAGTTTTGCTCTTCTCCAAAGACCACGAAATTTTGTGTGACAGTGTAGTCACATATCACAGAAGCCAACATTTTTGAAAAGCATTTTTACTTCTTTGTCATTCTGAATGTTGATAATTTCTTCCTGCAAGGTCTCTTCCTGTTCTTCAACCTTGCAAAGAAATGGATTAATTACTCTCTCCAGAATTTCCAGATAATTCAAATCCTTGAATTGATTCTGAAAATCCTTCTTCAGTGACTGCAGGTATAAGCAGTACTCTTGCAAATCATCATCTATGAAAGAGTGCCATACTTCCCATGCAGGAAAACTGTGACAGCATGCTTCTCCCAATGTTTTGCTTATATTCTTCCAATTTGCTGATAAAAGTGGACACTGCACTTTTTGCCTGATTAAGTTGAAATTTTCACTCTGCAGCTTCATAGTTAGAATGTTCATTTTGTCAGCTAGGTATGCTACAACTCCACGTAGAAATTCAATTGTTTCCCAAGCTCTTGTTGAATTTGAGCAAAAATGTAACCAGTGTGAAAAACATTTTAAGCAGCAACATTTTGACAGCCAACATACTTCAGTGTGAAGAAGCAAGCATTCAAACCGATCGTTATCTTGGCATAACTGGTGAAATATTCTGTTATTTAATGGACAGCTCTGATTTTGTTGGTAGCAAATTACAAGAGTCATGCTTGAAAAAAGTCATTGGCTCAGGTTTTTGGCTACAAGATGTTGACGATGAATTCCACAATGGATTACAAACAGATTTGGAATTTCTTTTTACACAAATGCCACTAAATCCAGCATGGTAACTTGTCATATATGGTGCTCCATCATTGCACAAAAAATCACGCTCCATAATCAGATTACTTTTATCCTCGATATACATTTTGAGTTAGCTGTAGATTAATTCTATGTAGATATGTTTTTAAACTTTTTACAAAAGAGAATCTCTTCATAAACCTATCACAAACAAGAGAAAATCCGCAGGTGCTAGAAATTCAAGCAACACGGTCAAAATGCTGGAGGAACTCAGCAGGCCAGGCAGTGTCTCTACAGCTCATTTTTTTTCCCCTCCAGTCCTGCTGAAGGGTTTCAACCCGAAATGACAACTCTACTCTTTTCCATAGATGCTGTCCGGCCTGCTGAGTTCCTCCAGCATTTTGTGTGTAAACTTTTCCATTTCTGATAAACCGAAAATATGTCATTAGCAATGCCTCATTGTCTCACACAGTTAATTCATTCAGGTGTATCCCAAATTCAGTTTTTGTCACTCTGTGCATAGTTGATATTCAATGTCTGCACTCATTTCGTCAATACTATGAGCTACAGAGTTATTACTCAGAGGAATTGATCTTAAAATACTGGTAACCATTTTGAGACTACTGGTGAGCACTTCTGAAACACCTTCAGACTCAGATTACACCATACATATTTAGCCATCATTAACAGGGCTAAATTAAAATAAAAGATTAATACAAACTGGGAATGCCTATTGGATGTTGATGATGGAAACAAGTTGACACTGATGGAACGATGGTAGTGGTACGCAACAGAACAGCTAGGCAAAGATGAAGGCGATCACAGAAGTGAAAATTACATTGGCAAGGATTCAGACTGGAATCTGAATGTTAGACGGGATAGAGCTGGTGTTCAGCAAGCTACCTTTACATGTTTCTAGTTAGCGCGATTGACTAATCATGTGGGGTTTCATAATCCACAAAGATAGTTCTTAACCGCATAGATAAAACCCAGGTCACTTTGAACACCTCAAGAGAAATCCTTAGTCAGCAGGTTCGCTCATTGGTTCTATATCACCCTTTGTTCGTTGTACAACCTGTTTTCTGTAGATCTGAAGAGAAGGTTGAGAGGGTGTACTTGACTTACCAACTGTTAAATTGCATGAACCCGTTCTGTGCCATGAGCTAAGGGGAAATGTTTGGCACCCTGTTGCTAATTTATGCATCCCCAATGATGTCTGTTTGGTTGGTAAAGTCAGATGAGATTGTCGAGTTTCAGGTGTGTTGTGACAAGTGCTCACTACCTGCAGATCGATGGTTCTTCCTGTGTTCCAGTGCATCATTTTTTTTTGGGAAGTGTCTGCTCTACTAACGGTTGGTCAGGTCTCATGCCTCAAATTAGGGTGCCACTCACCGGCCCCTCCTCATGAATCTTGAATGCCCCCTGATGACCTCTATTTCCCTGGAGGGGGGGGCAGTACTGCCCCCATTGGAAATCACTGCATTTGAGGCTTTTAAGAGATATTTGGAAAGGCACATGGATGTTATGAAGATGGACGGATATGGATATGGCATAGGTAGCAGAGATTAGTGTTTGGGGTTTTTTGATTTTATTTTTTAAACTGATTCAGCACAACACTGTGGGTCAAATAGCCTGTTCCAGTACTGTACTCTTTCATATTCTATGTTCTTGTAATATAATAGAGGTATATTAATTACAAAAGGTCGATTGAGAATGGAAAGAACTTGCTTCCCCAAATAAAGCCAACGAGTCATAGTGGGGCATCAAATGAATTAATTGTTGGAAAGAATAGTAGGGAAAGGAGGAAGTCATTTTCGCTCAGTGAAAGGTACTCACTGCCTGAAATAGAGTGGAGGCAGAAGGTTTCACCATATTTGAAAAAGCTTCCTGGCAAGCCTTTGAAGAGACACCACCTGCAGAACAATGACTTAGGTATTTTCATGGCCTTATTAACATGCATTGGTATTCTAGAATGGAGCCTGGCTGCGCCATATTCTCCCGTTAACATCCTCTCACAACATGTGGAAAACAAGACTCATCTAAATCCTATACTACCTCATTCAAGGCGTGTGTGGAGTACAATTCGTAAAGCTTGTAGAATGTCACATTTAAACCAGTTATACTCCTCGCTCTGGAATAACCCTGACATATGCATTGGAAAAAGAATGGTGTACTGGAAAGAATGGAAGATGAAAGGTGTAAATATAGTAGGTAATCTCTTTGAGAATGGGATTTTTATGTCATGTGTGGATTTGCAGAGGAAATATAACTTTGTAAAGGGAATTTTTGGAAGTATTTGCAAATAAGACATTGTGTTAGTAGCATATTCAAGAACGAAGACCCACAAAGTAACCCTTTAACTGAATACTTTACATTACCACAGGAAGTTTATAAAGCATCAGTGTTTTATAAAATGTTCAAGCATTCTGTGGGTGAATCGTGTAACAATCTCAAAGCAGTGTGGCAGAAGGATCTTGGAAGTGATATTGAAGATAATGAGTGGTCAAGTATTTTATCAAATGTGGGTAGACATATTAGAGAAGCGAGAGGGAAATTTATCCAATATAAGTAAGTACACAGATACTATTGGACACCAACTAGACGCTACAAAATGGGGATTGTTGATAATAATTTATGCTGGAAATGTAAAAATGAGGTGGGCACATTTTCACATGATTTGGGAGTGTTCCATGGTTCGTCCATTTTGGTGTAAAGTTCTTGATTTGTTGGGGAGTTGGTCGGGTTCCACACTGCCCTTGTGCCCAGGGCTTTGTCTCCTGGGTGAAAGGACAATGAGACTTAATGTAAACAATTTTAAAGGTGCATCATAGTTGCAAGAATTATATTGCAAGACTGGAAAAAACCCAGATGTCCCACTGTGAAGGAATGGAGAGGAAATGATTAAGATTTCATAATAAACCATAGAAACCATAGAAACTACAGCACAGAAACAGGCCTTTTGGCCCTTCTTGGCTGTGCTGAACCATTTTCTGCCTAGTCCCACTGACCTGCACACGGACCATATCCCTCCATACACCTCCCATCCATGTATCTGTCCAATTTATTCTTAAATGTTACAAAAGAACCCACATTTACCACCTCGTCTGGCAGCTCATTCCATACTCCCACCACTCCCTGTGTGAAGAAGCCCCCCATAATGTTCCCTTTAAACTTTTCCCTCCTCACCCTTAACCCATGTCCTCTGGTTTTTTTCTCCCCTTGCCTCAGTGGAAAAAGCCTGCTTGCATTCACTCTATCTATACCCATTATAATTTTATATACCTCTATCAAATCTACTCTCATTCTTCTACGCTCCAGGGAATAAAGTCCTCACTTATTCAACCTTTCTCTGTAACTGAGTTTCTCAAGTCCCGGCAACATCCTTGTAAACCTTCTCTGCACTCTTTCAACCTTATTTATATCCTTCCTGTAATTTGGTGACCAAAGCTGAACACAATACTCCAGATTCGGCCTCACCAATGCCTTATACAACCTCATCATAACATTCCAGCTCTTATACTCAATACTTCGATTAATAAAGGCCAATGTACCAAAAGCTCTCTTTACGACCCTATCTACCTGTGACGACGCTTTTAGGAAATTTTGTATCTGTATTCCCAGATCCCTCTGTTCCACTGCACTCCTCAGTGCCTTACCATTAACCCTGTATGTTCTACCTTGGTTTGTCCTTCCAACGTGCAATACCTCACACTTGTCAGTATTAAACTTCATCTGCCATTTTTCAGCCCATTTTTCCAGCTAGTCCAAGTCCCTCTGCAGGCTCTGAAAACCTTCCTCACTGTCTACTGCACCTCCAATCTTTGTATCATCAGCAAACTTGCTGATCCAATTTACCACATTATCATCCAGATTATTGATATAGATGACAAATAACAATGGACCCAGCACTGATCCCTGTGGCACACCACTAGTCACAGGCCTCCACTCAGAGAAGCAATTCTCTACCACCACTCTCTGGCTTCTTCCATCGAGCCAATGTCTAATCCAATTTACCACCACTCCATGTATACCTAGCGACTGAATTTTCCTAACTAACCTCCCATGCGGGACCTTGTCAAAGGCCTTACTGAAGTCCATGTAGACAATATCCACTGCCTTCCCTTCATCCACTTTCCTGGTAACCTCCTCGAAAAACCCCAACAGATTGGTCAAACGACCTACCACGCACAAAGCCATGTTGACTCTCCCTAATAAGCCTCTGTCTATCCAAATGCTTGTAGATTCTGTCTCTTAGTACTCCCTCCAATAACTTACCTACTACTGACGTTAAACTCACCGGCCTATAATTTCCCGGATTACTTTTTGATCCTTTTTTAAACAACGGAACAACATGAGCCACTCTCCAATCCTCCGGCACTTCACCCGTAGACAGCGACATTTTAAATATTTCTGCCAGGGCCCCCGCAATTTCAACACTAGTCTCCTTCAAGGTCCGAGGGAACACTCTGTCAGGTCCCGGGGATTTATCCACTTTAATTTTCCTCAAGACAGCAAGCATCTCCTCCTTTTTAATCTGTACACTTTCCATGGTCTCACTACTTGATTCCCTCAATTCCATAGATTTCATGCCAGCTTCCTTAGTAAATACAGATGCAAAAAACCTATTTAAGATCTCCCCCATTTCCTTTGGTTCCACACAAAGCCGACCACTCTGATCTTCAAAAGGACCAATTTTATCCCTTACAATCCTTTTGCTCTTAATATACTTGTAAAAGCTTATATGAACACATGCTGGGAAGAATTAATAGTGAGGGAAAAGTGCACGACCCGTGGGATCAATTTTGATTGTATGTTAATTTAAACTTATATTAGAAATTCTTTCTGTTTCTAAGTTTTACTTGTCTTCCTGTCATGAGATGGCTGTGTAAATATGCTGTACTCTATCTGCTCTGTGACATGCAATGCTGCTTTGTAAAATAAGAATAAATAATAATAAATATTTGAATTACAAAAAAAACATGCATTGGTAACTAGTGACTTGATTGTGTCCTAAAGTTATCTATTCCTCCCATTCTTTTCTACATTTCTATTGAGACAGCCCATTTCCATGAAATACGTGGCCCCCTTGTTCATCATCCCAAAACATACATGTCAGACATCAATTACATGGATCTTCATTTGCCAATTGCACAGATTAATTGTACTTTGTCACGGTTGACTTTCACGTTAACCATTTTTAATTTGATAATCAATGGTGGTGTTGCAGCTAGCACGGCACTAATACAGCTCAGTGTTGAGTTTGGAGTTCAATCTTAGTATTCTCTGTAAAGAGTCTCTCTATGTCCTCTCCAAGGAACATGTTCTGGGTTTTCTTCAGGTCCTCCAGTTTCCTCTCACAGTCCAAAGATAAACTGGGTAGGTTAAATGGCGTTTCTAAATTGTCTTGTGATTAAGTTAGGTTTAAAACAGAGTTATTGGGGGTTGCTGGGTGGTGCAGCTCAAAGGGCGGGAAGGGCCAATTCCACAGTGTATCTCTAAATTAAACAATTTACTACAGGTCATGTACTAGCACATTGAGCTGGAAATTTACTACAGGTCATGTACTAGCACATTGAGCTGGAAATGTCCCTTAACATTCAACCTGAAAATTCGAGGTATGCACCGACATACAAAGTATTTGATCTTGTACCATGGCAGCTATGAATTAATATCAGTCAAGCAGTCATATTTTTCTCAACACCACTAACCTTTAACTCTTCTGTTTTAAGAGGATTATTGTGATCAGCTTAGCAATGGGCATTGAATTAATTCAGAGTTAAAGTGGCTGCTTTCAGAACCAGGGAACTGAACCATGACGGTGGAAGAGTACTCTAGTTCTGATTTATTCAACTCTGGATATCAGTGAATATTTATGGGAGAAGTTCTAGCAGATGATTGTATAGGTGAGTCACATCCATCAGTGTTCAGTAATACAGCTTTTGGAATGGGGGGGTGAGTGAGGTGGGGGAGGTTTCAAAGAAAATTTGCTCACATACATTCACTGAAACTCTCCAATTTTCCATCTGCATCCCTTGTCTGTTTCAATATCTTTCTTTCCTTTCAAACTTTAAGGGCTCCCTGTGGTTCAGTTGGTGCACTCTCATCTTGCGATCAGCTGGGTGTTGGGTTTGAGGCCCACAGCACCAATGAAACCAGAAGCCAAAAGCAGCTGGAATGTGTGGAACAAGGACATGGATTGGTGGCAGCTTCACTGTGCCACGTACTGGTGCTACTTTGAGCTCAGTTGGCTGAGAAGTTTCCAAACAAGAGTCCCTGCCATTTGCTATAGCATTAACCCATAGAGATAATGATTTTTCATGACCAACAATTCCATTTTGTTGCACACTCAGGTGGTCATCTAGATGCTTCATTGAAAGCTGCCATACTGTAGCTGTTGTCATTCCAGAAAGTTACTGAACTCAGTTGCCTGCTTCATCATGTAGATTTAAAAGAACCTCTAGCACTACTTCGACTAAGAACGCAAGAGTTAACCAGTGTTCTGGCCAATGTTGGTCATTGCTGAAGTGGACAGTGTTTATTTAATGCTGTAGCTCTTTGAGGCTTCACCACAAAGAGGCTTGAGTGAGAGAAGGCAAAAAATCTGAAAATGCTAGAGGTAGGTTTTTGTTCTTTTCCCCCGGTTTATTTATTGTTTTCATTCTTTAGTTAGAACAATTAAGGATGGCAGGCAGGATAGTTGAATGCTCTTCTTGTGGAATGTGGAATGCAGTGTCCCTGATGACTTCACCAGCAGCTTCTAACATTCTGCATTATAAGTTGAATGAACTCCACACCATTCAGGAGGCTGAGGAGGTGATAGATATGACATATAGAGAGGTAGTTGCATCAAGCTGCAGGACACAGGAGACTAGGTGACAGTCAAACAGGGGAAAGGGGTTAAACAGTGAGTGCAGAGTATCCCTGTGGCCACCTTCCTCAGAAACAGGATACAGTTTGGTTCGGGGGGGGGGGCGGGAGGGGGGGTTGACCTAACAGAAAAGTCACAGTGGTCGGGTCTTTGGTACCGAGTCTGGCTCTGTGACTCAGACGGGAAGGGAGAAGAAGAGGTGAGCTGTGGTGATAGGGGACTCGTTTGTTATGGGAACAGAAAGGAGTTTCTGTGCACGATACTAAGATTCCGGAGTGTGTTGCCTCCCAGGTGTCAGGGTTCGGGACATATAGGATCAAGTCCTAGTATTCTGAAGTGGGAGGGTGAGCAGTCAGAAGTTGTGGTCTATATAGGTACCAATGACTTAGATGGGAAGAGTGATGAGATTCTGCAAAATGAATTCGGGGATTAAGACTTCCAGGGAAATTGGGTCCTGTACAGAACAGATGGTTTGCACCTGGACCGGGGACTGGGGTGAGGTGTGGATGGGGTAGGGACTAATATCATAGAGGGAAGGTTTGCTAGTGCTGCACCGGGAGGTGGGAATTAAACTAGAGTCGCAGGGGGATGGGAACTAGAGTGGCAAAACAAATAGAGGAGAGGTTGTGAAGACAGATGTTCTTAAAACCTCAAAGAAAGTCTTGATCAAAAGGTTGAGCATAATTCAACTGATGCTCTAAGTTGAGTATATTTCAATGCAAGTAGTATTGTAAGGAAGGCAAATGAGCTCAGGGCATGGATGAACACACGGAATTTTTAAATTATGGAATTATGTAGCTATTCGTGAGACTTGGTTGCAGGAGGGGCAGGACTGACAGCTCAATATTCTGGGTTCCATTGTTTTAGGCATGACAGATCAGGAGCGATTAAAGGGGGAGGGGTGGCATTACTAGTCACGGAAAATGTCACAGAAGTACTCAGTCAAGCCAAACTGGAGAAGTGGTCTAGTGAGGCTTTATGGGTGGAACTGAGAAAGTTATGGCCACAGTAATGGGTCTCTATTATAGACCACCCAATGGTCCATGGGATTGAGAACAAATTTGTAGAGACATTGCAGATTGTTGCAAGAAACAAAAGGTCGTTATAGTAGGTGATTTCAACTTTCCACATATTGACCAGGACTCCCATTTTGTAAAATGACTACATAGGATACAGTTTATCAAACGTGTTCGGGAAAGTTTCCTTAATCAGTACACAGAAGTATCAATGAGAGAGTCGGCAGTATTTGATCTACTATCAGGGGTGGAGACAGGGCAAGCGACAAGTCTAATGATCACAATCCCATTAGTTTCAAAGTAAATATGGAAAACATAGAACATAGAAATCTACAGCATTTTACAGGCCCTTCGGCCCACAATGTTGTGCTGACCGTGTAACCTACTGTAGAAACTGCCTAGGATTTCCCTTTTGCATAGCCCTCTATTTTTCTAAGCTCCATGTACCTATCTAAGAGTCTCTTAAAGGACCCTATTGTATCCACCTCTACCACCATCACCGGCGGTGCATTCCACACACCCACCACTCTGTGTGAAAAACTTACCTCTGACATGCCTCCTGAACCTACTTCCAAGCACTTTAAAGCTATGCCCCCTCATGTTAGCCATTTCAGCCCTGGGAAAAAAGCCTCTGGCTATCCATATGATCAATGCCTCTCATCTTCTTATAAGACACCATCAGGTCACATCTCATCCTCCATTTCTCCAAGGAGAAAAGGCCAAGTTCACTCAACCTATTAGCATAAGGCACGCTCTCCAATCCAGGCAGTATTCTTGTACATCTCCTCTGCACTCTCTCCATTGTAACCACATCCTTCCTGTAATGAGGTGACCAGAACAGAACACAGTACTCCAAGTGGGCTCTAACTAAGGTCTTATATAGCTGTAACATTAACTCACAGCTCTTGAACTCAATCCCACGGTTAATGAAGGCCAACAGACCATACGCCATCTTAACAACACTGTCAACCTCCACAGCAGCTTTGAGTATCCTATGGACACTGACCCCAAGATCACTCTGATCCTCCAAATTGCGAATACTCGTACCATTAATACTATACTGTCTTCAAATTTGATCTACCAAAATGAACCACTTCACACTTATCTGGGTTGAACTCCATCTGCCACTTCTCAGCCCAGTTCTGCAACGTATCGATGTCTCCCTGTAACCTTTGACAAACCTAAGCTCCAATGAAAACAAACCCAGCCGATCAAAAATCTCTTTACAACTGGAGCACCTGGCAGCAGCTTTGCGAAGCTCTCCTGCGTTCTCTTTGCGGCTGCAACACCCTTCCTTATACAATCTACACAGCTGATGTCCGAATTCAATGCCTTTGTTGGCCATGGTGGATTTAAAATATGGAAGAAAATGTCAAACTCAAATGGGTCAAGGACAGTGGAAGTAGACAGATCAATTGTCTGCTTCTGATATGTGCTTGGAGATGGAGGCTGCCATTTTGTGGAATTGTTTTACATTCTCCATTTTGTGAGATGAAGTCGCTTCACTCCCTGTGCTTTAAAGTAGCACAATGTTGCTTCAGGTTATCTGCAGGACTAGAGATAATTTTTTTTCTTTTTTTGGCGTGTACCTGCGAGTTTGTGTGTGCACGTCTGCGTGTCCATGTGTGCGTCCGTGATGATGGATTTTTCATGGCTTTTTTTTAACAAGGCGCAGACCGAGAGAGAGAGACTATGTGGCACGCCACTCCTCAGAAAGACATTTTTGCAGTATTTTCCCTTTGTTTTACGAGGTCAAGTTGCAGTCTCGATCACAGATGGAAAATGTACTCGAGGGTGGACCCGACTAGTTTCGAACAAGGGAACCTCCGCTCCCGGGTCCAGTGCCAATGTCATTGCGTCACCAACCAGCCCGAGATCATTTCCAAATAAGAAGTTAATTGTGAGGCATTTTTGAAATAATATAACATGCAGCTTTGTGAATGTTGGAGTCTGTGCCTGCCTAGAGTGATTCAAGCTGGTTACTGGAGAGAACAAAGGGCCATAAATTACCAATTGTCACTTGCTGGGAAGAGGGAAATAAATGGATGCTGGCTGGGAGCAGAGCTAATAAAGAGGTGTTAAATGTCAGACACATGACCTACAGCCAATGACACTAGAATGCAATATTTAAATTGGTAAGGAACAAATATAAAAGTGGACACTTCGAGCATGCTTATCAGCGATAACTCTCTAAAGAGACCCACCATCGGGAGGAAGAACCCCCAAGCCAGGGACTAGGAGAAGAACGGATCGATCATCTGGCGAATGGAGATGCCATTTCAGTGTTATAAATTGGCTACGTTGGTACAGGGGGAACAGCAGAATTCATGTTCTAAGTTGTTGCCCTGGGGTAAAGATACTTACATTGTTGTTTGTGCAGAGACAATACAGGTTTCCCCTGCCATCCGAAGGTACAGCGTTCCTATGAAACGGTTCATAAGCCGGAATGTTGTAAAGCGAAGAAGCAATTACCATTTATTTATATGGGGAAATTTTGTGAGCGTTCGCAGACCCAAATATAACCTACCAAATCATGCCAAATAACACATAAAACCTAAAATAACAGTAACATATAGTAAAAGCAGAAATGATATGATAAATACACAGCTTATATAAAGTAGAAATACTTTTCCGCAATCATTGCCTGAACTGTTCTCCGTAACAAAAATCTCATGCAAGCGCTGTCGGCAAAAAATGGTGCAAGTGCTCTCCAGTAGCTATGAAGCTGCCAAATCATACCAAATAACACGTAAAAATACACAGCCAATATAAAGCAGAAATAATGTATGTACAGTGTAGTATCACTTACCAGAATTGGGAAAGCGCTGAGCGCACTGATGATGGTGTGTTAGACTTGTTGGAGTTTGGGTGGTACAGTGGCCCCCACCCTCCAGGCCGCCGAGCGATACATTGCCGCGAAGCAGTACAGCGGTAGCCGGGACGCATCCAGCACATCTTTAAGAAAAAAGCCGAAATAAACATGTTAGTTAATTAGGTGCCACCGGGACGTAATTGTCGGCCCAGATCAGTGCCCATTGCCGATTGCGTCGCCTCTGATCTGGGCCGACAATTACGTGTTGGGCGGCACCTAATTAATTAGCATGTTTATTTTGACTTTTTTCTTAAAGATGTGCTGTGTGTCTCCCGGCTACTGCTGCATTCTCCGTGAATCGGTATCTGTCCGCGGCCTGGGTGTTGGGGTGGTGGGACACTGGGGTGTCATCTCTTCATCTGTTTCCATTAGAGCAGGCAGCTCATCTTCTCCTATGACTGCCCGCCTCGATGTCGAAGGTTGAAGTTTGTCGTCTGCTGTGGCTGATGTGGAAGGCTTGCTTGACTGCTGAGCCTCCCACATTTTTAGATCATACAGTTCTTTGTAAGCACTCAAACCATCCTGCAAATATCCCCTAAACCGACGTACCCTTTCAAAATTAAAGTTGTACTTTATCATTACTCATTCGGTTTCGAATGTTATCCTTCCTCTTCCAACTACATCAGCTCTTCATCTATCAGTTCTTGGTCATGGGATGCCAAAACCTCTTCAACATCATCTTCGTCAGCTTCCACAAGCCAAACTCACTTAGTCCTTACTTCGTTCACCACGATCAAAACGCTTAATTATGTATAGTTTTACGCTTAGTGTAACACCCTTACGAGCCCTTTCAGGCTTTTCCGATACCTTAGAACTCATGTTGCAAATGGCTGCTCACAGACACGTGTTTAAGCAACGCCGGCGAGAATGCCGTTCCGAATCTGGGGGAGAGCAGCTGCTTGGGGCGCGCGCTGCCTTTTATCGCGCACTGATTTTTTCGTAACAGTGAAAACACCTTCTGTTAGCGGAAACAGTGTACTAATGTAGGTCTTTCGTAACAGTGAAGTTTCATAAAGCGAACATTCAAAAAGCGGGGGGACACCTGTAAAATGCAAGCTTTGATTAATTATGAATTGCATAGTGAGTTTCCTAACCTCGTTCCTAGTTCCATTGATGAATGGTTAACACCCTGGCCTGTTAACCACAGTTTTGAGACCTATATACATCAGGTAGGGAATGAAAAAAAGAGATGGAAAAAATGGTGAATGGAAAAAGAGAGAAGGGGGAGCGGGTAGAAATAACCAGAGTTGGAGAAATCAATCTTCATGCTGTCAGTTTGGAGACTACCCAGACAGATTGTGAGGTGTTGCTCCTCCAACCTGACAGTGGCCTCACTATGTTGGAGTTGGAATGGGAATCGGAATTAAAATGGCTTGGCAAACGGGAAATCCTGCTCTTTGCAAATGGAGTGACAAAGCATTCCCCGATCTGCTTCGGGTCTTACCGATGCAGAGGAACCCTCACCAGGAGCACCAGATACAGGAGACAACCCCGACAGACGTGTAGGTCAAGTGTTGCCTCGCCTGGAAGGACTGTTTGGTGCAGTGAAATTTGCTGACGGTCGATGTGAATGAGCAGGTGTAGCACTTCTTCAGCTTACAGGGACAAGTGCCAGGAGGAAGATTAGTGGGACAAAATGGATGAACAAGTGCATCATGGGGGGGGGGGGGGGGAGAGAGAGACAGAGAGATCGATCCCTGCAGAAAGCAGAGAGAGGGTGAGAACTAGAGATGTGTTTGGTGGTATGATTGCATCAAAGATGGTGCATGTTATGCAGAATGGTGTGCTAGATGTGATGGCTCATGGGTGGCAAATAGAGACAAGAGGATATGTTGCGAAGAGGCATATGTTGTGTCCCTTTCCAGTCAACTTTGGCCAGTTCCTCTCTCATGCCACTATAATTTCCTTTACTCCACTGAAATACCCACATATCAGATTTCGGCTTCTCTTTTTCAAATTTCAGAGTGAACTCAATCATGTTATGATCACTGCTTCCTAAGGGTTCCTTCACCTCAATCTCTCTAATCACCTCCGGTTCATTACACAATACCCAATTCAGTACAGCTGATCCCTTAGTGGGCTCAACAACAAGCTGTTCTAAAAAGCCATCTCGCAGACACTCTACAAATTCTCTCTCTTGAGATCCAGTGCCGACTTGATTTTCCCAATCCACTCGCATGTTAAAATCTCCCACAATTGTCATAACACTGCCCTTCTGACAAGCCTTTTCTATTTCCTGTTGTAATTTGTAGTCAACATCACTGCAGCTGTTTTGAGGCCTATAAATAACTGCCATCAGGGTCCTTTTACCCCTTCAATTTCTTAGCTCAACCCATAAAGATTCTGCACCTCCTGATCCTATATCACCTCTTTCTAATGATTTAATATCATTTCTTACCAATAAAGCCATACCTCCCCCTCTGCCTACCTTCCTATCCTTCCGATACATCAGGTGTCCTTGAATGTTCAGCTTCCAGAGACATGCATCCTTTATCCACGTCTCAGTGATGGCCACAATATCATACCTGCTAATCTGTAGCTGTACGACAAGATCATCCACCTTATTCCTTATGCTGCGTGCATTTAAGTATAACACCTTAAGACCAGTATTAGGTACTTCTCGCTTTGATTTCACTGCAACTTTATTGCACTGCAACTCATCCCAATGGCTACAAATTTTCCCCATCACCTGCCTGCCTTTCCTGACATCTTTACTGCTCACTATCTGAGATTTATTTCTGTTTTCCCCTTCCTCCACTCTATCATTCCAGTTCCCATCCCTCTGCCAAATTAGTTTAAACCGTCCTTAACAGCTCTATTAAACCTTCCCGCCAGGATATTAGCCCCTTTCGGGTTCAGGTGTAACCTGTCCATTTTGAACAGGTCATATTTCCCCCAGAAGAGATCCCAATTATCCAAGAATCTGAAGCCCTGCCCCCTGCACCAGTCTCTCAGCCACGCATTCATCTGCCTGCTCCTTCTATTCACAGAAAACAGACCTGGCCTCTCCAGTCCCATCTCCGGTCAGGAAGAACAGACCTGGTCTCTCCAGTCCCGTCTCCGGTCAGGAAGAACAGACCTGGTCTCTCCAGTCCCGTCCCCGATAAGCGAGAACAGGCCTGGTCTCTCTAGTTCCGCCTCAGAACTGAAACAGTCAGTTATGATCACAATTCTGGTGAAACAGGTACAGGATGGGGGGGATGATGTAAGGCACAGAATGTGTAAGAGAAGAATAAAGGGACAGCAGATACAGACACTTGGAGGTGATGGAGTGGAAGGTACGGACCTGTCCCCTGATGCAGGGTCTCAGCCCGAGTTTTCAACTATCCATTTGCTACCAAAGATTTTGCTTGATATGTCTAGCAGTTTACATCTAACATCCTGGTGAATTGCCTCCGCACCCTGTCCGACGCTATCACATCAAACTTAGATTGTGATGACCATTCAGGTGATCGAGTCTGCTCTGCTATTCCATCCTGGCTGAATCTGGATCCCACTCAACCCCATACACCTGCCTTCTCACCATGTCCTTCGTTGTCCTGACCAATCAAGAAATGACCAACTTCCACCTTAAATATACCCACAGACTTGGCCTCCACTGCAGTCTGTGGCAAAGCATTCCACAGATTCACTATTCTCTGGCTAAAAAAAATCCTCCTTAGATCTATCTTAAAAGGTCCCCCCAAAATTTTGAGGCTGTACCCTCTAGTTCTGGACATCCTCACCATATGAAACAACCTCTCCACATCCACTCTATCTATTCCTTTCAACATTCAGTAGGTTTCAATGAGATCCCCCACATTCTTCTAAATTCCAGTGAGTACAGGCCCAAAGCTGCCAAATGCTCCTTATATGATGACTCCTTTATTCCCAGAAACATCCTCGTGAACCTCCTCTGGACTCTCCCTAATGACAACACATCCTTTCTGAGATACTGGGCCAAAAACTGTTGACAATACTCCATGTGCGGCCTGACTAGTGTCTTATAAAGCTTCAGCATTATCTCCGTGCTATTACATTACATTTGTCTTCTTTACCACAGATTCAACCTATAAATTAACTTTCTGGGAGTCTTGCACGACGATTCCCAAGTCCCTCTGCAGCTTTGATGTCTGAATCTTCTCCCCATTTAGATAATTCTTCTTAGATATTCCTTTTACCAAAACACATTATCATACATTTCCCGACACTGAATGCCATTTGCCACTTTTTTGCCCATTCTTCCAATTTGGCAAAAGCCACAGCTTACCGTCCTTACATATCTAGAAGGATGCTTATGTGAGAATGTTGTTCTTGGACTACAGTTCAGCATTCAACACCATAATTCCATCCAGACTCGACAAGAAGCTCAGAGACCTCGGCCTTGACCCTGTCTTGTGCAGCTGGATCCTGGACTTCCGGTCAGTTCACCAACAGGTGGTAAGAGTGAGCTCCCTCACCTGCACCCCTCTGACTCTTAACACAGGAGCCCCTCAGGGCTGAGTACTAAGTCCCCTTCCTTACTCCCTGTATACCAACGACTGCGTCGCCACCCACAGCTCTAATCTGTGAATTAAATTTGCAGATGACACTATATTGATTGGCCTAATCTCAAACAATAACAAGGTGGCCTACAGGGAATAAGTCATCTCTCTCACACAGTGGTGTCACAAAAACAAAGGAGCAGGCTGTGGATTACAGGAGGAATGGAGATGGGCTAACCCTTATTGACGTCAATGGATCTGGGGTTGAGAGGGTAAACAGCTTTAAGTTCCTCAGCATCCACATCACTGAGGACCTCACGTGGTCTGTACAAACCAGCTGCGTGGTGAAAAAGGCACATCAGCACCTCTTTCACCTCAGACGGTTGAGGAAGTTTGGTATGGGCCCCCAAGTGCTAAGAACTTTCTACAGGGGCACAATTGAGAGCATCCTGACTGGCTACATCACTGTCTGATATGGGAACTGTACCTCCCTTAATCGCAGGATTCTGCAGAGAGTGATGCGGATAGCCCAGCATATCTGTAGTTGTGAACTTCCCATGATTCAGGACATTTACAAAGGCAGGTGTGAAAAAAGGGGTCAAAGGTTTATTGGGGACCCGAGTCACCCCAACCACGGACTATTCCAGCTGCTACTATCCGGGAAATGGTACTGCAGCATAAAAGTCAGGATGAACAGGCTCCAGGACAGCTTCTTCCAAAAGGCCATCAGAATGATTAATTCACGCTCATTTGAGTGTATTTCTGTGTTACTTTGACTGTTCGATTTATTATAAATTACTATGATTGCACATTGCACATTTAGACAGAGACATAACGTAAAGGTTTTTACTCCTCATATACGTGAAGGATATAAGAAATAAAGTCAATTCAATTTATGCAAGTCCTCCTGCAATCACTTCGCTTCCTCAGCACTACCTACCCCTCCACCTATCTTCATATCATCTGCAAACTTTACCACAAAGCCACCAATTCCATTATCTAAATCATTGACAAACAATGTGATAAGTAATGGTCCTGATACTGACCCCTGAGGAACACCACCAGTCACTGGCAGCCAACCAGAAAAGGCTCCTTTTAATCCCATTCCCTGCCTCCTGGCTGTCAGCCATTCCTCTATCCATGCCAGTACCCTTCCTGTAATGCCATAGGATTTTATCTTGTTAAGCAGCCTTATGTGAGGCACCTTATCAAATGTCTTCTGAAAATCTAAGTAAATGACACCCATTGCCTCTCATTTGTCCACCCTGCTTGTTACATCCTTGAAGAACTCTAATAGATTTGTCAGGCAAGATTCCCCTTTATAGTAACCACGCTGTCTATCATTAGTCTCCAAGTACCTCGAAACTTTATTCTTAAAAATTGATTCCAACACTTTCCCAACCACTGTGATTAGGCTAACTAGCCTATAATTTCTTTTCTTTGGCCTTCCTCCCTTCCTAAAGAGTGAAGTGACATTTGCAATGCCTGCAGTATGTTGTTCCTCTCCCATACCCAGGAATTTGAACTGCCAGTCCTGTCCTTCCTCCAGCATTTTGTATGCTCTGCAAGAACTTAGCAGGTCAGGCAGCATCAATGGAGGGAAATAAACAGTTTATGTTTCAGGTGTTGGCTCGAAACATCAACTGTATTCCATCCATCGATGCTGCCTCATCTGCTGACCTCTAACATCTGCAGAATCTCTTGCAACTCTGCCCTTCTTTCAACCATATGTAATACCTGTGTAGTGCTGGTCTTACCTGTGACCGGCTGCAGCACTCTTTATGAGAAAATCAAATTACATAGGTGCCACTCTAGGTAACAGAATAGAAAATGCACACTTCTGGAAGTAAGTTTTGTTTATATAAAAATATTTACATAAGAACAATTCGAAATCTGAATGTTCTGTTTAGGTTCCAAATCTCAGATATCAAATTCATTTTTAGTTAAAATCAATGAAATTCATTAGAATAACCTTTAGTATTCAAATTTCGCTAAACAATTAGATCTAATGTTATTCCCCATTTAAAAGTTTACAGACTAACCTTTTCATTAATCCCTAGTCAGAAAACTAATTGAATTCCTTTTCTGAAGTATTACAGTTAACTTCAGTTCCAGTTCAAGTCAGTATGTCTACAAATTCAAATATATATATATATATTATCTTAACAAGATTATATATCACACACCTTTCATGACAATTTTCCAACATCACAACTTTTAAACAAAGTAAATCTCATTCAGTAACTTCCAAAGTTTTTGGAAAAATAATCAGTTCTTGCAGAAAATCAAATTCAGATCTTTCGACTGAAAATAAACTTACACATCCAACCATGTTAAATCCTCTACATCATCAAACTTTTCATTCCCACACTGTTTCTTCGATCTTGGGTGGCTCATCATCTTATTTCTTGGTTTGTTGAATGAAATAGTTGGTCATCCATTGAAAGTCGATTCACAAAACTTATACAAAACCTGACCTGTAAACAACAGGATTACAATCCTTAAGTTTTTATACATATTCTATTTCATATTTCAAAATAACTCAATATCACATTATCATTTCCAAGCATTTCTCCATTACATTATTGAACATATTTGAATTGAGTTTATTTCTTACATCCTTCACATACATGAGTAAAAATCTTTACATTACATCTCCATCTAAATGTCCAATCATAGCAATTTATAATAAATAGAACAGTCAACGTAACATAGAAATACACTCAAATCAGCGTGAGTTAATCAGTCTGAAGGCCTGGTGTCCCAGGACCTGTTGGTCCTGGCTTTTATGCTGCGGTACCGTTTCCCGGATGGTAGCAGCTGGAATAGATTGTGACTGGGGTGACTCGGGTTCCCAAAGATCCTTCAAGCCCATTTTTCACACCTGTCTTTGTAAATGTACTAAATCATGGGAAGATCACAAGGACAGATATGCTGGGCTGTTCTCACCACTCTCTGCAGAATCCTGCGATGAAGGGAGGTAAAGGAGGGGGCTTAGTACACAGGCCTGAGGGGCTCCTGTGTTGAGAGTCAGAGGGGTGGAGGTGAGGGAGCCCACTCTTATCAACTAACAGCAAACTGACAGGAAGTCCAGGATCCAGCTGAACAAGGCAAGGTGAAGGCCGAGGTCTCTGAGCTTCCTGTCGAGATTGGATGGAATTAGTTTTGATTGCTGAACTGTAGTCCAAGAACAGCTTTCTCACATAAGCATCCTTCTTCTCCAGATGTGTAAGGACGGTGTGTAGAGCTGTGGCTATTGCGTCATCTGTCGATCGGTAGGCGAATTGTAGGGGGTCCAGTGTTGGTGGTAGTAAGCTGCACATGTAGTCCTTGACCAACCTCTCAAAGCATTTGCTTATTATTGAGGTGAATGCGGCAGGTCGCCAGTTGTTCAGGCATGTTACCTTGGTCCTTTTTTTGGTACAGGGACAATGGTGGATAATTTGAAGCAGGAGGGCACTGGGAGAGGGAGAGATTAAAAATGTCTAAACACACCTGAGTACTCGCCCTGGGATGCCGTCCGGTCCCGCAGCCTTGCGACTGTTTGGAAACATCTGCGTATCTCAGCCCTGAGGCTGAGATGACTAAGTTGCAGGTTGTAGCGGTGGCTTTCCTCGGAGGCTCAGAGTTAGCGACATCGAACCGAGCGTAAAAGCGCTTGAGCTCATCTGGAAGAGGCCGCTATGTTGGCGACACCACCACGTTTGGCTTTGAAGTCTGCGATGGTTTGCAACACTCGCCGCAAGTCACATGTGCTATTCATTGTGAATCTTAACGCAATCTTGGCCCTGTATGGTTTCGCAGCCTTGATAGCTTTGCGCAGATCGTAGCACACACAAATTATACAGTCGGCACATAAAAAGTTTAAACTCACCAAATCCTCTGGTATAATTTAACAGACCTAATTCCCGGTTACACGGCAGAGATCTTGGACACTCGTCTTTGCCGATATTGTCTTTTTATAGCTGCTGCTTGTTATAGTAGAGTCAATCGATTTTTATAGCTATCGTCTTTCCTCTAGGGGATTCACCCTGAGGTTTTCACATAAATAGGGTAGAGATACTTACTAATAATTCCACTTTTAACAGTTTATATCTTTGGTTTCTAATAGTTTACTGCGTTTCTTTCACTTTCCCGCGACTACGTCAGCCATGGCTCGTTCTCGCGCCTTTTTAAACCAAGATCTCTTTTTTTAAAAAATTGGTAAATTTCGTTTTCATCCCTCCACAGCTGAAACGTCTTTGGATTTAATTAACCCGGGTTATACATGTCACTGCAATGAGAACTTTGAAGAATGTGAAAAGAGTGCAAGAGAATTAACTCAAAGGTTTATTAGCCTGGGATAGAGGCAGAAAATTAAAAATAACAGTTACGGTCTTTGAAACAAATTAAGGATCCAAGATTGGCTCAAAGATTCTCGAAGGAAAATGACTGGCTATTTTGCAGACAATTCACAAAAATACTGGAGGAACTCAGCAGGCCATGCAGCATCTCTGGAAAAGAGTAAACAGTCAGGCTGAAACCGCTCATCGGGACGGGAGGAAAAAAGCTCAGAGTGAAAAGGTGGGGGGCAGGGGGAGGAGAAGGAGAAATAGAAGGTAGTTGGTGATAAGTGCAGCGGGAGGGGTGAAATAAAGAGCTGGGATGTTGATTGGTGAAAGAGATAAAGAGGCCATGGTCTGACCTGTTGAAACGGGAATGGGAAGCAGAACTAAAGTGGTGGGCACTGGCAGACAGAATGTCGGTGCTCAGCAAAGCGGCCTCACAATTCACGTCAGAGCTCACCAATAGCCAGGAGGCCACACAGGGACACCCGAACACAGTAGATGATCCCAACAGGCTCACAGGTGAAGTGTTGCCTCACCTGGAAGAACCGTTTGCAGCCCTGAATGATAGTGAGGGAGGAGGTGTAGAAGCAGGTGTGGCACTTGTTCCATTTGCAAGGAAAAGTGCCTGGGGGGGAGGGGGGGAGGGGGGGAGATCAGTGGGGAGGGACGAATGGACAAGGGAGTCCTTGTTGGAGCAAACCCTGCGAAAAGCAAAAAGTGGTGGCGTGGGTGTGGGAAAGATGTGTTTGGTGGTGGGATCCCGTTGGAGGTGGTGGAAGTTACAGAGAATTATGTGCTGGACACGGATGTTAGAAGGGTGGTAGGTGAAGAGAAGAGGAACACTATCCCTGGTAGGGTAGATGGAGGATGGGGGGGAGGGAAGACGTGTACAAAATGGAAGAGATGCGGCAGTAAAGACCACTTCACCAAGCTCCTACCAGAAAAAGTGGGATCTTCCAGTGACACCTATTTTAATACCATGTCACCTGTCAGTCCATTGCCTCCTCTACTGCCATGATGAGGCCACACTCAGGTTGGAGGAGCAACACCTTATATTCCGTCTGCGTAGTCTCCAACCTGATGGCATGAACATTGATTTCTCGAAATCCCAGTAATGCCCTCCCCACCCTTCAGCATTCCCCATTCCCATTTCCATCTCTCACCTTATCTCTATACCTGCCCATCACTGCTCTTGTGCTCCTCCCCCTTCCCTTTCTTCCATGGCCTTCTGTCCATTTCTTCAACCCTTTATCTCTTTCACCAATTGACTTCCCAGATCTTTACTTCACCTCTCTCCCTCTCCTGGTTTTGCCTATCACCTACTACCTATATTTCTTCCTCCCTGCCTCTCACCTTCTTTCTCTGAATTCTCATCTTTTTCCTCCAGTTCTGATGAAGGGTTTCAGTCTGAAACGTCAACTGTTTACTCTTTTCAATAGATGCTGCCTTGGCCTGTTGAGTTCCTCTAGCATTTTGTGTGTGTTGCTTGGATTTCCAGCATCTGCAGATTTTCTCTTCTTTGTGATTGGACGATTTTGTAGAAATGTGTGGAGGCAGGAGAAAAGATGCCTGTGAGTGCAAGAGGGTAAAAGCCAGGGGACAAGTAAAATCCGTGTATGATCATATGGCAGCTCTGTCCAGTGGAGCTGGCACTGGACGTCAGCTGGCACAAGTTCCAGGACCCAGATCCAGAACAAATTGCGGCAGCAGGATGATCTCCAGAGCAGATGGCACATCAGGCTTTGAAGTGTCAGGGCAGCCAGGAATTGCCCAACTTGTGCTGCCTTCTGGCTCTTGGGCAATCACTGCAGTGAGTAATTGTTCCTTTTCTAATGGTGGACATGTCTAATCCTAAACATAAGACACAGGAACTGAATTAGGCCATTTAGCCATTTGATCATGGTTGATCCTTTTTTTTCCCTCCTCCTCAACCCCAGTTCCCAGCCTTCTCCCGTAGCCTTTGCTGCCATGTCCAATCAAGAACCTATCAATCTCTGCCTTAAATACACCCAATAGCATGGCCTCCACAGCTGCACATGGCAACAAATTCCACAAATTCACCACCCTCTGGAGAAAGAAATTTCTCTGCATCTCTGTTTTGAAAGGGCTGTGTCCTCTTCACCTACACTCTCTCACCATGGGAAACATCCTTTCAACATCTACTCTGTCTAGACCTTTCAACATTCGAAAGGTTTCAATGAAACCCCCCCTCATCCTTATGAATTCCAGCGAGTACAAACCCAGAGCCATCCAATGTTGTTTGTATGATAACACTTTCATTCCTGGAATCATCCTTGTGAACCTCCTCTGGACTCTCCAATGCCAGCACATCTTTTCTAAGATGAAGGACCCCAAACTGTTCACAATACTCAAGATGAGGCCTCACCGGTGCCTTATAAAGCCTCACATCATTGTTCTTGTATTCTAGACCACTTGAAATGAATGCTAACATGGCATTTGCCTTCTTCACTACCGACTCAACCTGCAAGTTAACCTTTAGGGTGTTCTGCACTATGACTCCCAAGCCCTTTGCATCTCAGATTTTTGGATTTCCTCCCCACTTAGAAAATAGTCTGCACATTTATTTCTTCTACCAAAGTGCATGAACATGCATTTTCCAACATTGTATTTTATTTTTTTTTAGATTATGAGGACACGCAGTCCTCTTTTATTGTCATTTAGTAATGTATGTATTAAGAAATGATACAATGTTCCTCCAGAATGATATCACATAAACACAAGACAAACCAAGACTGAAAAACTGACCAAAACCACATAATTATAACATATAGTTACAACAGTGCAAAGCAATACCGTAATTTGATAAAAAACAGACCATGGTCATGGTAAAAAAAAGTCTCAAAGTCTCTCAAAAGTCCCATCATCTCACGCAGACAGTAGAAGGAAGAGAAACTCTCCGTGCCATGAACCTCCAGTGCCGCAAACTTGCCGATGCAGCACCCTGGAAGCACTTGACCACAGCCGACTCTTGAGTCCGTCCAAAAACTTCGAGCCTCCAACCAACCCTCCAACACCGAGCACCATCTCTGACGAGCGCTTCGATCCCAGTCCCGGCAATAGGCAAAGCCAAGGATTTGGGACCTTCCCCTCCGGAGATTCTCGATCGCACAGTAGCAGCGGCAGCAAGGCAGGCATTTCGGAAGTTTCTCCAGATGTTCCTCCATGCTTTTCACGTTTGTCTCCATCATATTTGCCACTTTCTTGCCAATTCTCCTAATCTGTCTAAGTCCTCCTGCATCCTACCTGTTTCCTCAACACTACCTGCCTTCCACTAATCTTCGTATCATCTACGAACTTGGCAGTGAAGCCATCTATTCCATCATCTAAATCATTGATATACAGCATAAAAAGAAGTGGTCCCAAGACCACTAGTCACTGGCAGTCAACCAGAAAAGGATCCTTTTATTCCCAATCGCTGCTCCCTACCATCAGCCAATGCTCTAACCATGTTAGTATCTTTCCTGTATTACCATGGGCTCTTATGTAACTTGGTAAGCAGCCTCATGTGTGGTACCTTGTCAAAGGCCTTCTGAAAGTCCAACTATACAACATCCACTACATCCCCTTTATCTATCCTACTTGTAATCTCTTCAAGAATTCCAACAGGTTTGTCAGGCAAGACTCTCCCTTACGGAAGCCATGCTGACTTTGTCCTATCTTGTCGGGTGTCACAAAGTATTCCATCACCTTATCCTTAACAATTGACTCCAACATCTTCCCAACCACTGAGGTCAGGCTAATTGGTCTAAAAATTTCCTTTCTGCTGCCTCCCTCCTTGCTTAAAGAATGGAGTGATATTTGCAGTTTTCCAGTCCTCTAGCAGAGTCCAATGATTTTTTGAAAGATCATTTCTAATGCCACCAAAATTCTAATACTACCTCTTTCAAAACCCTAGACTGCAGTCCATCTGGTCCAGGAGACTTATGTACCTCAAGGTCTTTTAGCTTTTTGAGCACCTTCTCTATTGTAATAGTAACTGCACCCACTTCTCTTCCTTCACACACTACAACATCAGGTATACTGCTAGTGTCTTCCACAGTGAAGACTGATGCAAAATACTCATTTATTTATCAGCCATCACCTTGTCCCCTGTTATTATTTCTCCTGCCTCATCTTCTAACGGTCCTATGTCCACTCTCATTTCTCTTTGATTTTTAACATACTATCCACTTTGATATTATTTGCTAGCTTGCTTTCATATTGCATCTTTTCTCTTCTACAGAGTGACTAAATAAAATCATGTTTTAAAAAAACTTCCCAATCTATCTTCCCACTAATTTTTGCTTTGTTGTATGCCCTTTCTTTTTTTTTTTTGCGTGTGCCTGCTTGCGTGCAAGTCTGTGCATCTGCGTGTGCGTGTGTGCACTTCTGTGCGTGTGCATCTGCATGTCCATGCGTGCATCTGTGATGATGACATTTTCATGGTTTTTACAAGGCGCAGAGCGTAAGAGAGACTGTGTGGCGCACCACTCCTCACACAGACATTTTTGCAGTATTTTCCCTTTATTTTACGAGGTCAAGTTGCGATCTCGACACTCACCCGGCACGGATGGAAAGTGCACTCAGGAGTGGACTCGACTAGTTTCGAGTATGCCCTTTTACAATAGATTTGACTGCCCTTGTCAGCCATGGTTGTATTATGTTACCATTTGAGTATTTCTTCATTTTTGGAATAAACCTATCCTACACTTTCCTCATTTTTCCCAGAAACACACTCCATTGCTGCTCTGCTGACATCCCTGCAAGCAATTCCTTCCAATTTACTTTGGCCAACCCCTCTCTCATACTACTGTAATCTCCTTACTCCACTGAAATACTGCTACATCAGACTTTACTTTCTCCCTATCACATTTCAAATTGAACTCAATCATATTGTGATCACTGGTTCCAAAGGGTTCTTTTACCTTAAGCTCCCTAATCACCTCCAGTTCATTACATAACACCCAATCCAGTGTAGCTGATCCCCTAGTACAGGGGTCCCCAACCTTTTTTGCACTACGGACCGGTTTAATATTGACAATATTTTTGCGAACTGGCCAACCCGGGGGGAGGGGGGGTGCCGGGGTAGGGTTGCCAATGGACAAATGCGTTGTGTTTACCCTATGAAAGGCTACAATGACCGTGAAGCCTTGTGCGGGCACCAGTGCGCATGCGTAACCTATGTACACGAGCGCCTGCCGATTTTTTTCCCTGCAGATTGTTTTTGGCGATTCTGTTCAGTGGGGGGGGGGGTGTTAATCACGACCGGAATATAGGTGATAAGTGGCTAATTCACTCAGTTTCGTTTCTAAAAGAGTTTATCTAACGAATTTAATATCAAACACATGGACTGGAAGGGCAGAGATGGCCTGTTTCCGTGCTGTAGTTGTTATATAAGTCACTTATAAGTCAATAGCATCATAATATTTTAAGTAACATTTGGATATTAAACACACAGCGCATATTTTCCCCATATAAACATATAAAATCATTGCAACACACCAATATCGCTGAATCAGTGGGAGCCCTGGGCTTGTTTTCCTGCAGCCACATGGTCCTATCGAGGGGTGATGGGAGACAGCGATACTTGAAGGGGTTTCCTTATGTCCAGTCTATTCTGCAATTTAGTTTTCGTTGCATTCATTGCAGAAAACTCCACTTCGCAGAAATATGTTGGAAGCAATGTTTTCGGTGCTTTTGTGGCTATCTCAGGATATGTAGGCTTGACTTTGATCCGGAATGCCAGCAGAGATGTTACGTCAAACGTACTTTTCGGCCGCCATCATTTGCAAGCTCGAGGAGTTGATCTCCTTCCCGCGCTGATATGGTTGACGTGCGAGTAACGACCTCGCATGCGTAATGGCTCAACAGTGGCCGTTGCAAGGAATGAGGAAAGGTGCAGCTGACTCATATGGCCAAATCATATCGTTTCCTCATGGCCCGGTAGCGCATGCTTTGCGGCCCGGTAGTTGGGGACCGCTGCCCTAGTAGGCTCAATGACAAACTGCTCTAAAAAGCTATCTCTTAGGCTTTCAACAAACTCACTCTCTTGAGATCCATTACCAACCTGATTTTCCCAGTCGACCTGCATGTTAAAATCTCCCATGACTACCATAACATTGCTCTTTTGACTCGCCTTTCTATTTCCTGTTGTAATCTAATCTAATCTAATCTGTTGTCCAGCTCCCAGCCACTGTTGGAAGGCCTGTATATAAACACCATCAACACCCTTTTATCCTTGCAGTTTCTTAACTCAACCCACAAAGATTCAACATCTTCCAATCCTACGTCACATCTTTCTACTGATTTAATACCATTCTTTACCAGTAGAGCCACACCACCCCCTCTCTCTACCTTCCTACCCCTCTGATACAACGTGTAACCCTGGACATTCAGCTCCCAACTACAGCCATCCTTCAGCCATGATTCAGTGATGGCCATAACATCATACCTGACAATCTGTAACAGTGCAACAAGATCATCCACCTTATTTCTTATACTACGCGCATTTAGATACAACACTTTGAGTACCTTATTTACTGTCCTTCCTGACTCTGCATCCCTAATGATTTGAAACTCAGCCTATTGGCTGCAACTACGTCCCATCACCTGCCTGCCCTTCTTGACAATCTGACTGCACGCTATCTTTACTTTTTTTACCAACCATCCTATCCTGAGTCCCATCACTCCGGTTCCCACCCCCTGCCAAATTAGCTTAAACCCTCCCCAACAGCTCTAACAAACCTGCCCATGAGAATATTGGTCCCTCTCGGGTTCAGGTACAACCCGTCACTTTTGAACAGGTCATATCTCCCCCAGAAGAGATCCCAATGATCCAAGAACCTGAAGCCCAGCTCCCTGCACCAGCTTCTCAGCCACGCATTTATCTGCCATATCATGCTGTTTCTATCCTCACTGGTGTGTGGCACAGGCAGCAATCCAGAAATTACTACCCAGGAGGTCCTGCTTCCCAGTTTCCTACCTAGCTCTCTAAATTCTCTTTTCAGGACCTCATTGCTTTTCCTTCCTATGTCATTGGTACCAATATGTACCAAGACATCTGGCTGCTTCCACTCCCTCTCTGAGACATCCCTGACCCTGGCACCTGGGAGGCAACATACCATCCGGGTATCCCGTTCACATCCACAGAATCTCCTGTTTGTTCCCCTCACTATCAAGTCCCCTATGACTATCACTCCCTTCTTCTCTGTCTTTCCCTTCTGCACCATGGACCCATGCTCAGTACCTGTAACCTGGTCGCCGTGGCATTCTCCCGGGAGGTCATCTCCTACAAAAGTATCTAAAGTGGTATACTTGTTTTTGAGGGGAATGGCCACAGGGGTGCTCTGCTCTAACTGTCTATTTCCATTTCTCCTGACGGTCACCCAGCAACTCGCCTCCTGCAACCTTGGGGTGACTACTTCCCTGTAACTTTGATCAATTATATCCTCATTCTCCCGTACAAGCCAAAGGTCATCCAGTTGCTCCTCCAGATCCCTAACAAGGTCTTCAAGGAGCTGCAACCGGATGCACTTCACGCAGCTGTAGTTCCCCGGGAGACTCTGGGTCTCCCAGTTCTCCAACATCTGAGACGAAGAGCACACCACTGCTGTTTAAATGGTACAGTAAGAAAGGGGGAAAAAAACAAAAAGGAAACTTTAACAGATGCTTTACATAGAGCCAACGCTTCTTCCAAGCTGAAGACTTCTTTGAGCCAAAGCCTGTTGCTTCTACTTTTGCCACTGGCTTACTCCTATACAATGGCCACTCCAGTTATCCCTTCTGAACTTTTGTTTAGTTTGTAGGACTCTGTGGATGCTACTGATATTCCCCATCCGATGACCAAATGCCCTCAAAGCTCGCTTTTTAAATAATCGCCACCGACCTGCGAGAAACACCTCGTCATAGACTTCTGTTGACGCCACTGATAGGCCTCCGTCCTGCTCCGTTAACAAACCTACTTCCCTCTGTAGGGCTGAGGTGACAGCTGCAATGATACCATGGTGGATTTAAAACTCATTTACCTGGGAATGGCAGTCCCCAAGGTCAAGTTGGCACGTTTGAGAGCTTGCAGAACCCATTAGCGAAGAGTAACAACACTGTCTCATTGTTGAGCAGATAAACATGATGACTATCAGGGACAACAAATAGCACTAGCTCATGGTCTGGTCTGTGAACATTCTCTCATTACACCAAGCACTGGCATGTGCACATCTGCACACCAGCGCCAGTCTGATTATTATAAGCAGAGACATCCATTACTAGGTTACAGTAAGCATTAACCCTGGCTCCAAATGGTTACATGGAAGACTGCCAGCTGCTGTAGTTACTCTGACCTCGTCTGGTAACAAACTTCATGACAAATGCTGATGATATTAGACCTGATTCTGACCATTCACTGCATCCATCACCATCTGGTCCCTGTAATACAAATGTCCATCCTGCCTGCTGTTCCATCTGATTATGTGGAAGACTGGCAGCTCCCAAATCTGGTGACACTGAGCACTGGCCTTGCTCCTCTGGTTTAGTCAGCGTAGTGGCAGCTCAGTCGAGTTTCTGATATTAGCTCTGGTCACACCCAGTACAGCCAGCCAATTGTCAATATCTCCATTTGATTCCATTGTGAACTGATACCATTTCCCTCTGCCTATGTCAAGCACTGGTATACTAAAACAGTTAGTACTGACCAGAGCCTTCGACCTGAAGAATTAGTTCTGTTTCCACAGATGCAACCTGGCATGCATATAAGCATTTCTAGCATTTGCAGCTTTGATTTTCACTCAATGTGCTCCCCATGGTTGTGTGATGCTTTCACTTCTCCGTCCAGAATTACTCTCAGTTACAATAAAACAATAAATAGTTCAAAAGAGAAATAGTAATGTTCATGTCATGGCCCATTCAGAAATCTGAAGGCTAAGTGGAAGATCTGTCGATCCTGGAGAGATACCATGGACTGGACACATGTATCTCCAGTCAGTGCTTCCTGTCTGGTGACACTGAGGAAAGAGATCATTTGGTGTGGTTACTCCAGATACAGACCTCTGTTCCTTGGCATCACCCTGGGAGATGAATCTCTGCTTGTCTCATTACACTGGGTCCGGGCTTCTACTCTAGCAATGGAAAAAGGACAGAAACACTCAACAAGTCAAGTGACATTTATGGAGAAAAAAACAGACCACACTGATGACAATTGACTTACACCAACTTAATCCCGTTCTATACTGACCCCTGCTTCATCCATTTACACTGAAGGGGAGAGGTTCATCTGATACCTATTGTCTTTGACTGTCTGAAGTTCAAAGTAAATTTATTATATAGTAGTTGCTAATTATATCATTACTGCTGCCTCCACAATCTCTACTGCTACCTCTTTCAGAACCCTAGTGTGCAGTTCATCTGGTCCAGTGACTTTTGTACCCTTGGGTCTTTCAGCTTTTTGAGCACCTTCTCCCTTGTAATAGTAACTGCTCTCAGGCCCTTCAGCATCCACCACACTGCTAGTGTCTTCCGCAGTGAAGACTGATGCAAAATACTCACTTAGTTCATCTACCATCTCCTTGTCCCCCTTTATTACTTCTCTAGCCTCATTTTCTAGTGGTTGTATATCCACTCATCTGCTTTTACATTCTTGAAAAAGTTTTCACTATCCACTTGGATATTATTTGCTAGCTTGCTTTCATATTTCATCTTTTCCCTCCTAATGATCCTTCCATTTGCTCTCTGTAGGTTTTTAAAAACTTCTCAATCATCTATCTTCTTGCAAATTTTTGCTTTGTTCAATGCCTTTTCTTTTGCTTTTACATTAACTTTGACCTCCCTTGTCAGCCACAGTTGTACTGTTTTCCATTTGAGTATTTCTTCAATTTTGGAATAAACCTATCCTACACCTTCCTTATTTTTCCCAGAAACTCACATCATTGCTGCTCTGCTGTCATCCCTGCCAGCATTTTCTTCCAATCTACTTTGACCAACTCCTCTCTCATACCACTGTAATTTCCTTTACTCCAGTGAAATACTGTTACATCAGACTTTACTTTCTCCCCATCAAATTTCAAGTTGAACTCAATCATATTGTGATCACTACCTCCTAAGGGTTCCTTTACTTTAAGCTCCCTGATCACCTCTAGTCCATTACATAAAACACAATCCAATATAGATGATCCCCTAGTAGACTTGACAACAAACTGCTCTAAAAAGCCAGCTCGAGGAATTCTGCAGATGCTGGAAATTCTTGCAACACACATCAAAGTTGCTGGTGAACGCAGCAAGCCAGGCAGCATCTCTAGGAAGAGGTACAGTCAACGTTTCAGGCCGAAACCCTTCGTCCTGACGAAGGGTCCTGACCCGAACTGTCGACTGTACCTCTTCCTAGAGATGCTGCCTGGCCTGCTGCGTTCACCAGGAACTTTGATGCGTGTTGCTGAAAAGCCATCTTGTAGGCATTCAACAAATTCATTCTCTTCAGATCCATTACCAACCTGATTTTCCCAATCTACCTGCATGTTAAAATATCTCATGACTCTGATAAGATCACCTTTTTTGACTTAATTTTTCTATTTCCCATTGTAATCTGTGGTCCACATCCCAGCCACTGTTGGGAGGCCTGTACATAACTACCATCAGGCTCCTTTTACTCGTCAGTTTCTTGACTCAACCCACAAGGATTCAACATCTTTCAGTCTTACATCACATCTTTCTACTGATTCGATGCCATTCTTTACCAGCAGAGCCATGTCACCCCATCTGCCTACCTTTCTGTCCATCCAATACAACATGTAATCTTGGACATTCAGCTCCCAACTACAACAATCCTTCAACCATGATTCAGCAATGGCCACAACATCATACCCGACAATCTGTAACAGTGCAACAAGATCATCCACCTTATTTCTTATTCTCCCTGCATTGAGATATAACACTTTTTTCCTGACACTACAGAACTTCTGGCATACTGCTGGTGTCTTTCACAGATAAAACTGGCACAAAATACTTAAGTTCATGATAATTTCTTTGCCCCATATTACTATCTCTCCAGCATCATTTTCCAGTGGTCTGATAGCCATTGTGTCCTCTTTTACTCTTTTTATATCTGACCAAGTTTTTGGTATCGTCTTTCTTATTATTGGCTAGTTTACCTTCATATTTCATTTTTTCCCTCCAATTTGCTTTTGTTGTTAGTTGTTGGTTTTTAAAAGCTTCCCAATCCTCTAACTTCCCCCAATATTTGCTATGTGTTATGCCCTCTCCTTTGCTTCATCCTCCCTTTAGAATAATTCTTTGACTTTTGAATGTATCTATCCTGCACTTTCTGAATTGCCCTCAGAGACTCTAGCTATTGTTATTCTCTCATCATCCCTGCTAGTGTCTTCTTCCAACCAACTTTGGTTGGCTGCTCTCTCATAACTCTGAAATTCCCTTTACTCCATTGTAATACTGATACATCTGACCTTAGCTTCTCCCTTTCAAATTGCAGGATGAATTTGATCATATTATAATTGCTGCCTATTTAGGGTTCCTTTCCCTTAAACTCCTTAATCAAACCTAGTTCATTACACAACACCCAATCCAGAATTGCCTTTTCACTAGTGGACTCAAACACAAGTTGTTCTAAAAAGCCATCTCATAGGCATTCTACAAATTCCCTCTCTAGATCAAACACCAACCTGATTTTCCCAATCTAACGGCATATTGAAATCCCCCATGACTTTTGCAACATTGCCCTTTTTACATGTGTTCTCTATATCCCACAGCACACCCTGGCTACTGTTTGGAATATAACTTCTTCAGGTTTTTTTAAACCTTGCAGTTTCTTAACTCTACCCACAAGGATTCTGCATCTTTCAATCCTATGTCATCCCTTTCTAAGGATTTGATTTCTTTTTTGATACCAAAAGAGCGCCCTACCCTACTCTGCCTACTTGCCTAACCTTTTGATACAATATGCATTCTTGAATGTTAAGCTTCCACTTATGATCTTTCAGCCACAATGCCAATCTCTTACTATGCTACAAAATCATCTACCTCATCCCACTGATTTCAATTTTGCCTGGTCATCTGCCTGCACTTCCTCACTGTCTCACTATACTACACCACACTATTACTCCATCGTCAGCCCTATCATTTCATTTCGCCAAATTAGGTTAAATCCTCCTGAAACTGTTCTGGTAAACCTGCTGCAAGGATGTTGGTCCCCCTCAAGCTCAGGTGTGACGCACCCTTTTTATACAGGTCATACCTTCTTCAGAAAACATCCCAATGATCCAGAAATCTGAAATCCTGCCCTCTGCACCAATTCCTCAGTTACACATTCATCTGTCAAATCATCCTTTTCTTATCTTCACTGGTGCATGGCACAAGCAACAATTCAAATATTATTATATTCCAGCTTTCTACTAACTCCACTCTTCAGGACCTCAACCCTTTTCCAAGTTATGTCATTATGTACCCCGACTTCCAGCTGTTCTCCCTCTCCCGTTAGAATCCCTGACCCTGCACCTGGGAGGCAGCATACCATATGGGCATCTACTTAACATCCACAGAATCTCTGCTCCTCCAACTATGAAATCCCCGATCACTATTGCACTCCTCTCTTACTCCCTCCCTTTCCTTCTGAGCCATGAAGCAGGCTCCGTACCAGAGACACAGTCACTGTGGCTTCCCCCAATAGGTCACCATCCCTCCCCAAGCTGTGTACAGAACAGTCACAAGGGTACTCTGTGGAGTGGCAGATCAGAAGGGAGTTTTGATACAAGTGTAAGGGGGTTTCGATTTTTATGTTACTGCGAAGGCTAATTAAAATGGCGTTTTGTTATGTTAATCTGGGGAATGCGGCTTTGTTGTGCTTTAACGCTGAGAAAGTTTGCACTAGCAGCTTATTGTGGTTTAGAGGGTGATAAGAGGGTGCTATTAACCAATTGGGATAGTTGTTATGGTTTTGGTGTATTTGAAGATACTGTATGCAAGGGGTTTTGGGGAGACGGCGGGAGAGCGAGACAGAAGATGGACCAGGTGCTGTGAGTCCGCTAACGGGGTCGGACCCCGAGCGGGACGTTCGGCGAGGAGACGGAGACGGACTCGGACTCGTGTGGAGCGTCTGGTCGACCACCGTTGTTGGTCCCAGGCGGCCGGTCGAGGTGGTCCGAGGGGGTCGCAGGGTGAAGAAGAAGGTCCTTGAGCTCCAATGGTTTTTGTGCACGAAGAGATTGCACTTTGATAAGTGTGGTGCCTTTTATTTTCCTTTTATATTTTATTCTCTCTTAATTATATAGTTCCAGTAATATCTATAAACTGTAAATCATTTAATTGCATCTGGTGTATTGTCTGTTATTTGGGCGGGGGGGGGGTACCTCAAACAGCATCCACACAAACGAATTATCCAGTTTGGCGGGGCCGAGGCTGTTTCCCTAGACGACAGCGAGCCGAGCGACCCTGAGGGTGGCCAGGGGGGCTACACAAGTTTATAATATTACATCTGATATCAATAAAGTAGGCAGCTAATATCTTTCTCCCAGTATTGAAATATCTTGTACTGGAGGGTTTGTATTGAAGCTAATTCTTTTTTCACACCGAGTGAGGACCTAGAATGCACTGCTAGGATGGTGATATTTAAACAGAGGAGTGTTTAAGAGGTTCTTAGATATGAACATTAATGTGCAGAAAATAGTGGAAAAGAGGGATTCAATTAATTTGGTGTCATTAGTTTAATTTGTTTGGCATTCATTGTAGGCTACACAACCTGTCCTGTGCTGTACTGTTCTATGTCCTAGGGATAAGGAGGAAGGGAGTGGGGTATTCTAGTGTTGCTATTACATTAAGCTCATTTACTTCAAGTAAAGGCTTTCACAATGGAAATCCATGAAGTAAATAACTTTAATGTAATTTACTGTCAATTACTGAGAAAATCCAAGTCAGGCTTTCTGTATTGTTAACAGTAGTTCAATTGACAGTTCAATATATTTGGAATGAGGCAGGGAGAGACACCAGTCCTATAAAGAGACATTCGGTACAGAACTTCCCTGGGTTACAACATATTGTCTCCTGTACGCATCAAGGAGCTTCCTTTTCGGCAGCCTGCAATCAGTGCAAGAGGTTGTTTGTTGATGATGCAGCACAAGGTTTAAAAAGATCTCTGGTGCTTTCAGCTGCAATCACCACGGGGCCAATGAAAAGGAGGAAAGTGTAAGTGGAGTGGCCATTAGGTGAGTGGGGTAGTGTTAGAATGGTCACACTTGGGCTCTACAGGCTTGGGCAAACACAGGTGTGGGTTCTAATTCAATTTCTAGTAAGTGATTTTTTTCTGTTACTGCATAGTTAGTGCGTTGAGAATGGATACAAAGGTAGTGGTACATTCTTTGATGGAGATGTAGGAACTCTTGGAGATCTCCAGTGACCCTGATAACTACATCTGCACAAAGTGCACCATGCTGCAGTTCCTTAGAGACTATGTTAAGGAACTGAGCTGCAGCTGGATGATCTTTGGCTCATACGGAAAAATGAGGTGATAAATAGGGATGATTGCCTATTTAGCTCCTAAGTGCAGAAACAGGTACTTGGGAAAGTGGAAATGGAAAAGGCAGCCAGTGCAAAGAACCCCAGTGGCTGTTCCCCTCAATAATAAGTATACCACTTTGGATACTCTTGGGGGTTGGGGGGGGGGGGCGAGAAATGACCTGCTAGGGGTAAGCCACAGCAATGAGGCCTCCGGCACTGAGTCTGTCTCTGTGGCTCAGAAGGGAACGGGGGAGAAGAGGAACACAGTGGTAAGAGAGATTCCATAATTAGAGGAGCAGAAATCGAGCTCTGTGGACATGAAAGAAACACCCAGGTGCCAGGACCAGGGCTTCTAAATGGAGAGGGTGAACAACCAGATGTCATGGTGCCAATGACAAAGGTAGGAAAAGGGATGAGACCCTGAAGACTGGAGTTTGGTAGAAAGCTGAAAGACAGAACCTCAAGGGTTGTAATCTCTGGATTGCTGCCCGTGCCAAGCGGCAGTGAGAGCAAGAATAGGATGATTTTTGCAGATGAATGCATGGCTGAGGACCTAGTACAGGGGGCAAGGTTTCAGATTTCTGGACCATTGGGATGTCTTCTGGGGAAGGTATGACCAATACAAAAAGGTCAGGTTACACCTGAACTCTAAGGGGATCGATATCCTTATGGACAGGTCTGTTAGAGATTTCGTTAAAAGGCTAAAGGTAAATAAGGCACTACACCCCAGGGTTCTGAATGAGGAAGCTGAAAAGATTGGAGGCATTAGTAATAATCTTTCAGGAATCACTAGGTTTTGGAATGGTTCCTAAGAACTGAAAAATGCAAATATCACTCCACTCTTTGAGGAAGGGATACAGAAGAAAGAAAATTGTGGGCCAGTTACCTTAACTTCAGTGGTTAGTAATATGTTGGAGTCTATTATTAAGGTTAAATTTTCAGAGTACTTGGAGGCACATGATAAAATAGGTCGAAGTCAGCAAGGTTTTCTAAAAGGGAAATCTTGCCTGACAAATCTGCTGGAATTCTTTGAGGAAATAACAGGGAGGATAGACAAAGTAAAGTCAGTGAATGTTGTTCACTTGGATTTTCAGCAGGCCCTTGACAAAGTGCCTCACATGAGGCTGCTTAACAAGACAAGACCCCATAGTATTACAGGAAAAATAGAGTATTGGCTAATTTTCAGGAGGAAAAGAATGAATAAAGGGGAGCCTTTTCTGGTTGGCTGCTGGTGACTAGGGGTGCGCTTGGGACTACTTTTTTTCATGTTATGTTAATGATTTGGATGAAGGGATTGATGACTTTGTGGCTAAGTTTGTAGATGATACGAAGATAGGTAGAGGGGCAGGCAGTGTTGAGGAAGCAGGGTATCTGCAGAAGGATTGGGAGAGTGGGCAAAGCAGTGGCAGATGGAATATAGTGTAAGGAATTATGCACTTTAGCAGAAAGAATAAAGGCATGGACTATTGTCTAAATGGGGAGAAAATCAAAACTCAGAGGTGCAAATGGACTTGGAGACCTCATTCAGGATTCCCTGAAGGTTAACTTGAAAGTAGAGTCAGTGGTAAGCCAAGCAAATGTAGTTTTAGCATTCATTTCAACAGGACTAAAATATAAAAGTGTGGGCACGTGGCCAAATGTTTAAGGCATTGGACTAGCGACGTGAAGACTTTCCAGGTGCAGATCCATGGTCTCGCAAGACTAATGGATGCCTTAAAAAAATATAAATACAAAAGCAAAGTTGTAATCATAAGGCACCGGTCAGACCACACTAAGAGCATTGTAGGCAGTATTGTGCCCTTTATTGAAGAAATTATGTTCTGGCATTGGAGAAGGGCCAGAGGAGGTCCAAAAAAAATGATCCCGAGCATGAAAAAGTTAACCTACGAGGAGTATTTGATGGTTCTGGACCAGTACTCACGGGAGTTTAAAAGAATGTGGTGAGGCAGGTGGGGTAATCTCATTTTGTGTGTGTGTGTGTCTGTGTGTGTATATGTGCCCTTAACTCCTGGTGGAGTTGTCGGGGCACCATCATGACAAGCTTTTTTTTTGGTATGCTCATTGTACAGCGTGTCTTGGGCATCTGAAACCTGGCGGAGCCCATCCCGCTCCAGGTTTTTTTTTACGAGGTCAAGTTGGTAGCTCGACACTTAACCCAGGCATGGATGGAGAGCATGCAAGGGAGCCGGCCGGATTCGAACTCCGGACCTCTCGCCCTGAAGTCCAGCACTGATACCACTATGCCACCAGTATTCAATCTCATTGAAACCTATTGAATATTGAAAGGCCTAGATAGAGTGGATATGGAGAGGATGTTTCCTGCGTTAGGGAAGTCTAGGACCAGAAGGCAGAGCCTCAGAATTGAGGGACATCCATTTAGAACAGAGACTAGGAAACTTCTCTTTCAGCAGAGGGTGCTGAATCTGTGGGTTTATTGCCACAGATGGCTGTGGAAACCAAGTCATTCGATATTTTTAAAATGGAATTTAATAGGTTCTTGATTAATGGGCATGTCAAATGTTACAGGACAAAGGCACAAGAATGGGGTTGAGGGATAATAAATCAGCCATGATTTGAATGGTGGAGCAGACTCAATGGGCCAAATGGCACAGATCTGCTCCTATGATTTATGGTCTAATATTATTCAATTCAAAGGTCTGACATACGTACACACATTCATCCCTACGGATAGCGAGAGCTAGTCTCCCCTCTCCCGGCTCTTTTAGTAATTATTCTTTCTTATTCTGTCCTGTGTGCTTTTGATGCCATTCAATGCAAGACTACAGATTTGCAGTTACCCCAAGGTCATAGAGCAATACATGCTCTTTGGTCCAACGAGTCCATGCCAAGTAATTTATGTGTTTTTCCAGCAAGTCAACTTATGGTTGTCTATAAGAATGAAAGCCAGGCATTGCCTATACTGAAGTCCCCTAGTAGCACTGGAGGACTGGAGGACTGGAGTGCTTGGTGGAGGGTGTTCCTAGTTTTAGTGCATTGGAAGCGACTTGAGTTTAAGAATTTCTTGTTCCAGCTTCCAAACACTTCAAAATTCTTGTCAGCTAACACACTGCTGGTAAAGCACAAGGGAGAAAAATGTGATATGCAAACGGTGAATAAAAGGATCCCAGAAGTAAATGAATTAATTTTGGTCAAGCTTCTCAAGTGTCTGCTCTTAAATGGCAACAGGGGATATTTACATCCATTCTGAACAGACAGGCAGCTTCACTTTCAGCATTGCACATTGACGCTGGCACCTCTGATTCTGATTGCTGGACTCCAACTGACTAGGAAAATGTCAGCACAGATAATGTTTTCAGGTCCAAGAATGAAGCTTGAACCTACAACCTTCTGATTCAGCACTACCATGAAGCCAAACAGGCAGCTTGAAAGCTGCAGCAGATGGATCTCGCAAATGATTACAATATACCAAAGGTCTTTAGTACTCAAAATCAGAACACTCTGAGAAACAATAAGCTTTAGAATATGTATGCTGGTAATAGAATGAAAGGGATCATGCATCTCATTGTACAGTATTTCTGACCATTATTTGTGGACACGGGAGTAGCTAGCACTCCTGCACACTTCAAAATCCCTTCTGTAAACTGGATTAATCCTTTTGCGCCAAGAGGATGATAAACAGTCAGATATGTGGAAAGGAAATGTGTCAGGACTGGCTGTGAAGGAGGATGGATTAATTTTAACAAGTCACTAATGCCAGTTTAAAGCAGAGAGAGCTGTAACTGAGAACTCTTCCCCTTGCACTCCTGATGCCATTGTTTCCCCAATTACTTCCAAAACACAATCATTGAAAATGTGACTGATGTTTCTGCAATACTGGTGCTTTCGCTAAGATTACTTTCTAATCTGTCCTCTCAACAAATGGATTCTATTGAGATTGACTATACAATTAATTTTCCCCATTCTACATTAAGGATGAAGAAATTCCTCACTATGGCTTCAATTTCAATTAATTCCATTCAAAGAACACCTAAAGACAAACTTGCTTTGAAAAATCACTGGGACCCTTCCATTTTGAGATCTTTGTTCTAATTAAGGAAATATTTTTGGTGTAGAATATGCAGGCTGTTGTAAAAATGAGGAATTATTTTCAGTCCAGTGCTGACTGATGACAGCAAAGGAAGAAGTTGCCTCAGGCTTTGAACTCAGCAATAAAGCACACATGGCTTTCATCCCAGTTCCATCTGTAAATCTCCATAACTCACCGAGATTGATTATTGTAGAGCAGAATGCAGAAGTCACTGCAATCATTCACAGAAATCTCCAAGTTATAAATAAGTAGTCTTATCATTTCGATTAAAGACTTCTTGCTCAAAGGACTAAAATAACTTGTACCATATATAGATCCCTCATTACACTTCCCTAGCATGGTCCAAGCTGGTGCTCCAGTATATCACAGTTGTTACCCTCTGACACAAGAAAGAAGTTTTTCTTCATTATCTAACAATACTCTTGCCCTGGCCCATACATTTGAATTTAATCTGGCACATCAACAGACCTTGCTGAATAAATCATCAAGAGAATACACCATCTTTTACTTCAATAACTCAAGCTAGGTGAAGCTTATCTGACAATGACTTCTATCAGCTCTGTATCGTCATGTTGATATTTTCTGTTACCCCATTACCAGGTGATGTAGGTACATTTCAGCCCTTCGAGATCATCTGATCAGCAAAAAATAAAGATTGATGCTAAAGTGAATAATTTAATTTCATCACTGAACTTAATGAAAACTGGCTGATGAACAGGAAAAAAGACTGGGAATCTTGTAACATTCAATAACTTTTTAAAGCCTTTCCACCATATGAAAGGCAGGAAAATAATGTATTGGAGTATTCTTCATAACCTTGGATGGGTTTCATTCCAAGAGTGCTCAAGATGCTCAACCACTCTCACGAGCACCTCACGAGTGACACTACCCATCAACAAAAATATCTATCATCCCACTGGAATGTGTAATGTTGGATTTGAAGAAACAGAATTGGCAGTATTGTTTAGAATGAGGAGGACAGTCATAACCTGCAGACAACATTGACGAGCTGGGAAGATACAGAGCAACAACTGATGAAACAATATAACCATACAACAATCACAGCACGGAAACAGGCCATCTCGGCCCTTCTAGTCCATGCCGAACTTTTACTCTCACCTAGTCCCACCGACCTGCACTCAGCCCATAACCCTCCATTCCTTTCCTATCCATATATCTATCCTATTTAACTTTAAATGACAACATTAAATCTGCCTCAACCACTTCTGCTGGAAGCTCGTTCCACACAGCTACCACTGTCTGAGTAAAGAAGTTCCCCCTCATGTTACCCCTAAACTTTTGCCCTTTAACTCTCAACTCATGTCCTCTTGTTTGAATCTCCCCCACTCTCAATGGAAAAAGCCTATCCATGTCAACTCTATCTATCCCCCTCATAATTTTAAATCCCTCTATCAAGTCCCCCTTCAACCTTCTAAGCTCCAAAGAATGAAGACCTAACTTGTTTAACCTGTCTCTGTAACTTAGGAGATGAAACCCAGGGAACATTTTACTAAATCTCCCTTGTACTCTCTGAATTTTATTGACATCTTTCCTATAATTCGGTGACCAGAACTGTACACAATACTCCAAATTTGGCCTTACCAAAGCCTTATACAATTTCAATATTACATCCATAGAACCACAGAACCATAGAAACTACAGCACAGAAACAGGCCTTTTGGCCCTTCTTGGCTGTGCTGAACCATTTTCTGCCTAGTCCCACTGACCTGCACACGGACCATATCCCTCCATACACCTCCCATCCATGTATCTGTCCAATTTATCTTTAAATGTTAAAAAAAACCCGCATTTACCACCTCGTCTGGCAGCTCATTCCATACTCCCACCACTCTCTGCGTGAAGAAGCCCCCCTCTAATGTTCCCTTTAAACTTTTCCCCCCTCACCCTTAACCCATGTCCTCTGGTTTTTCTCTCCTCTTGCCTCAGTGGAAAAAGCCTGCTTGCATTCACTCTATCTATACCCATCATAATTTTATATACCTCTATCAAATCTCCCCTCATTCTTCTACACTCCAGGGAATAAAGTCCTAACCTATTCAACCTTTCTCTGTAACTGAGTTTCTCAAGTCCCGGCAACATCCTTGTAAACCTTCTCTGCACTCTTTCAACCTTATTTATATCCTTCCTGTAATTTGGTGACCAAAACTGAACACAATACTCCAAATTCGGCCTCACCAATGCCTTATACAACCTCATCATAACATTCCAGCTCTTATACTCAATGCTTTGATTAGTAAAGACCAATGTACCAAAAGCTCTCTTTGCAACTTTATCTACCTGTGACACCACTTCTAGGGAATTTTCTATCTGTATTCTCAGATCCCTCTGTTCTACTGCACTCCTCAGTGCCTTACCAGTAACCCTGCACGTTCTACCTTGGTTTGTCCTTCCAACGTGCAATACCTCACACCTGTCTGTATTAAACTCCATCTGCCATTTTTCAGCCCATTTTTCCAGCTCTGAAAACCTTCCTCACTGTCTACTACACCTCCAATCTTTGTATCATCAGCAAATTTGCTGATCCAATTTACCACATTGTCATCCAGATCATTGATATAGATGACAAATAACATTGGATCCAGCACTGATCCCTGTGGCACACCACTAGTCACAGGCCTCCACTCGGAGAAGCAATTCTCTACTACCACTCTTTGACTTCTTCCATTGAACCAATGTCTAATCCAATTTACCACCTCTCCATGTATACCTAGCAACTGAATTTTCCTAACTAACCTCCCATGCGGGACCTTGTCAAAGGCCTTACTAAAGTCCATGTAGACAATATCCACTGCCTTCCCTTCATCCACTTTCCTGGTAACCTTCTCGAAAAACTCCAATAGATTGGTCAAACATGACCTACCACGCACAAAGCCATGTTGACTCTCCCTAATAAGCCCCTGTCTATCCAAATGCTTGTAGATTCTGTCTCTCAGTACTCCCTCCAATTACTTACCTACTACCGACATTAAACTTACTGGCCTATAATTTCCCGGATTACTTTTCGATCCTTTTTTAAACAACGGAACAGCATGAGCCACTCTCCAATCCTCCGGCACCTCACCTGTAGACAGCAACATTTTAAATATTTCTGCCAGGGCCCCTGCAATTTCAACACTAGTCTCCTTCAATGTCCGAGGGAACACCCTGTCAGGTCCCGGGGATTTATCCACTTTAATTTTCCTCAAGACAGCAAGGGCCTCCTCCTTTTCGATCTGTACAGTTTCCATGATCTCACTACTTGTTTCCCTTAATTCCATAGACTTCATGCCAGTTTCCTTAGTAAATACAGGCGCAAAAAAACCTATTTAAGATCTCCCCCATATCCTTTGGTTCCGCACATAGCCGACCCCTCTGGTCTTCAAGAGGACCAATTTTATCCCTTACAATCCTTTTGCTCTTAATATACTTGTAAAAGCTCTTTGGATTATCCTTCACTTTGACTGCCAAGGCAACCTCATGTCTTCTTTAGCCCTCCTGATTTCTTCCTTAAGTATTTTCTTGCACTTCTTATACTCCTCAAGCACCTTATTTACTCCCTGCTTCCTATACATGTCATACAACTCCTTCTTCTTCTTTATCAGAGTTGCAATATCCCTTGAGAACCAAGGTTCCTTATTCCTATTCACTTTGCCTTTAATCCTGACAGGAACATACAAATTTTGCACTCTCAAAATTTCTGCTTTGAAGGCTTCCCACCTACCGATCACATCCTTGCCAGAGAACAACCTATTCCAATCCACGCCTTTTTAGATTCTTTCTCATTTCTTCAAATTTGGCCTTCTTCCAGTTAAGAACCTCAACCCTAGGACCAGATCTATCCTTGTCCATGATCAAGTTGAAACTAATGGTGTTATGATCACTGGAACCAAAGTGCTCCCCTACACAGACTTCCGTCACTTGTCCTAACTCGTTTCCTAACAGGAGATCCAATATTGCATTCCCTCTAGTTGGTCCCTCTATATATTGATTTAGAAAACTTTCCTGAACACATTTTACAAACTCTAAGCCATCTAGACCCCTAACAGTATGGGAGTCCCAATCAATATATGGAAAATTAAAATCCCCTACCACCACAACTTTATGTTTCCTGCAGTTGCCTGCTATCTCTCTGCAGATTTGCTCTTCCAATTCTCATTGACTATTGGGTGGTCTGTAATACAATCCCACTAATGTGGCCATACCTTTCCTGTTTCTCAGCTTCACCCATAAGGACTCAGTAGACAAGCCCTCTAATCTGTCCTGCCTGAGCACTGCTGTAATATTTTCCCTAACAAGCAATGCTACTCCCCCACCTTTCATTCCTCTGCCTCGATCACATCTGAAACATCGGAGCCCTGGAGTAATAAGCTGCCAGTCCTGCCCCTCCTGTAGCCAAGTTTCACTAGTTGCTATAACATCATAATTCCACATGTCAATCCACGCCCTCAACTCATCCACCTTCCCCGCAATACTCCTAGCATTGAAATATATACACCTCAGAAGATTTTTACCACCACTCACAACCTTTCTATTAGCGGATTTGCTTGAACTTTTAACATCATTTATTTTCACCCCAGCCACACTGTCAGCTCTTCCTAACTCTGGTTCCTATCCTCCTGCAAATCTAGTTTAAAACCTCCCCAATAGCACTAACAAACCTCCCTGAAAGGATATTGGTCCCCCTGTAGTTCAAGTGTAACCTGTCTCTCTTGTACAGGTCCCACCTGCCCCAGAAGAGGTCCAAATTATCCTGAAATCTGAAACCCTGCCCCCTACACCAGTTCCTCAGCCACTTGTTCATCCCAACTCCTATACTCAATGCTCTGATTTATAAAGGCCAGCATACCAAAAGCTTTCTTCACCACCCTATCCACATGAGATTCCACCTTCAGGGAACTATACACCATTATTCCTAGACCACTCTGTTCTACTGCATCCTTCAATGCCCTACCATTTACCATGTATGTCCTATTTTGATTAGTCCTACCAAAATGTAGCACCTCACATTTATCAGCATTAAACTCCATCTGCCATCTTTCAGCCTACTCTTCTAAGTGGTCTAAATCTCTCTGCAAGCTTTGAAAACCTGCTTCATTATCCACAACTCCACCTATCTTAGTATCATCTGCATACTTACTAATCCAATTTACAACCCCATCATGCAGATCATTAATATATATGGCAAACAACATTGGACCCAGTACAGATCCCTGAGGCACACCATTAGACACCGTCCTCCCATCTGACACACAGTTATCCACCACTACTCTTTGGCGTCTCCCATCCAGCCACTGCTGAATCCATTTTACTACTTCGATATTAATGCCTAATGATTGAACCTTCCTAACTAACCTTCCATGTGGAACCTTGTCAAAGGCCTTACTGAAGTCCATATAGACAACATCCACTGCTTTACCCTCGTCAACTTTCCTGGTAACCTCATCAAAAAAATTCAATAAGATTTGTCAAGCATGACCTTTCACGCTCAAATCCATGTTGACTGTTCCTAGTCAGACCCTGTCTATCCAGATATACCATTCCTAAGAATACTTTCCATTAATTTACCCACCACTGACGTCAAACTTACAGGCCAATAATTGCTAGGTTTACTCTTAGAACCCTTTTTAAACAATTGAACCACATGAGCAATACGCCAATCCTCGGGCACCATCCCCATTTCTAATGATATTTGAAATATTTCTGTCAGAGCCCCTGCTATTTCCACGCTAACTTCCCTCAAGGTCCTGGGAAATATCCTGTCCGGACCCGGAGACTTATCCACTTTTATATTCCTTAACAGCACCAGTACTTCCTCTTCTTTAATCATCATACTTTCCATAACTACCCTTCTTGTTTCCTTTACCTTACAGAATTTAATATCCTTCTCCTTTGTGAATACTGAAGAAAAGAAATTTTTCAAAATCTCCCCCATCTCTTTTGGTTCCGCACATAGCTGTCCACTCTGATTCTCTGAGGGACCAATTTTATCCTTCACTATCCTTTTGCTATTAATATAACTGTAGAAACCCTTTGGATTTATTTTCACCTTACTTGCCAAAGCAGCCTCATATCTTCTTTTAGCTTTTCTAATTTCTTTCTTAAGATTCTTTTTACGTTCTTCATATTCCTCAGACATCTCATTCACTCCAAGCTGCCTATACTTAATGTAGATCCCTCTCTTTTTATGAACCAAGTTTCCAATATCCCTTGAAAACCATGGCGCTCTCAAACTCTTAACCTTTCCTTTCAACCTAACAGGAACATAAAGATCCTGTACCCTCAAAATTTCACCTTCAAATGACCTCCATTTCTCTGTTACACCCTTCCCATAAAACAAGTTGTCCCAATCCACTCCTTCTAAATCCTTTCACATATCCTCAAAGTTAGCCTTTCCCCAATCAAAAATTTCAACCCTGGGTCCAGTCCTATCCTTCTCCATAATTATATTGAAACTAATGGTATTGTGATCAGTGGACCCAAAGTGCTCCCCAACACATACCTCCGTCACCTGCCATATCTCATTCCCTAACAGGAGATCCAACACTGCCCCTTCTCTTGTTGGTACCTCTAAGTATTGCTGCAAAAAACTATCTTGCACACATTTTACAAACTCCAAACCATCCAGCCCTTTTACAGTATGGGCTTCCCAGTCAATGTGTGGAAAATTAAAATCTCCCACAATCACAACCTTGTGCTTACTACAAATATCTGCTATCTCCTTACAAATTTGCTCCTCCAGGTCTCGCTCCCCATTAGGTGGTCTATAGTACACCCCTATAAGCGTCACTACACCTTTTGCATTCCTCAATTCCACCCAAATAGCCTCCCTAGACGAGTCTACTAATCTATCCTGCCAGATCACTGCTGTTATATTTTCTCAGACAAGCAATGCAACACCTCCCCCTCTTGCCCCTCCGATTCTGTCACACCTGAAGCAATGAAATCCTGGAATATTCAGTTGCCAGTCACACTCCTCCTGCAACCATGTTTCACTAATGGCTACTGTTACGTACCCCGTAACTGGGCTGCCAAACCAGCAGAAATGGATCACTCAGTTGGAGTCTGGATTACTAGAACTAAGAAAGTTTTATTAAAGAAACAAGCAACACTACTCTAATCAAAAGGATAATAAATGCAACAGTTCAGCAATGATAAACATACATGTACACAGAATTAAGATAACAGGATCAATCAAGCTCTATCGTTGTCTAGGGGCAAATGACCAGTTTCAAAGTGACGCAAAGTTCAGTTCAATTTAGTTCAGTTCAGTTCGCAGTAATCGCTGCCGTGGCGATGGACAATGGGGGGAAGGAGAGAGAGAGCAAAACGAATGAATATTCAAGGCTTCCACACAGACCTTCGCAGTCAGCTTTCGGGCGAGTCCTTTGTGGTGTCATCTGAGGTCACCGACCGTGACCCCTCCGTTTCCAGATACGATCATTTCCCTGCGCTGAACCTGGCACCCAGGCAAGGGTGGACACACACCAGGTTCCCGCCGATCGTGCCTTTCCACCCTGTGCGTCTATGGCCCGGTACTTCCCACCGACTTGTGAGAGACGCACCGCTTCCAGGGTCTTGTTACCTCGGGTGTCGTGTGTCTGTTGCCTTAGCGAACCTGTCCCTTTTTATCCCCCTGCTGGGGTATCGCCTGTCCATCACTTCAAACAGTTCGGGGTTCAAAGGGGGAGCCGATCTTGACAGCTCTCCTTCCCCTTCATTAACATCTCCAAATGCTGCTCCATTGTTTTCCTTATCTCTCTCTCTCCTGAAGACAAGTGGCAGACCAACTGTTGATCCCACTGGTGCTGGCACAGGACAGCTACATCTTAATCTGTGTGTATTCTTGTCACACTACATCATCATATTTCCAGGTATCAATCCATGCTCTAAGCTCGTCCACCTTTCTTACAATGCTCCTAGCATTTGCAGAAATTCTCTGATGACTCAGCAATAGTTGGGTATATAAAGGGAGGACAGAAGGATGAATATAGGGCCCTGGTGGAGGACTTTGTCAAATGGTGCAAGCTGAATCATCTGCAGCTCAACATCAGTAAGACAAAGGAGATGGCGATGCACTTTAGGAAGACTAAGTCTGTACTGATCCCTGTTACTGTTGATGGTGAGGAAGTGGATGTGGACCTACAAGTACCTGGCGGTGCAGCTAGACAATAGACGAGTGGAGCACCAACACAGAGGCTGTGTGGAAGAAGGCCCAGAGTTGCCTTTACTTCCTGAGGAGACTGGGATCCTTTGGAGTATGCAGTCCTCTCCTTCACGTTTACCAGTCTGTTGTCGCCAATACAGTCTTCTATGCGGTGGTGTGTTGGGGCAATGGCATGAACATTTGAGATGCCAACAGGCTCAATAAACTTGATTAGAAAGGCTGGCTCTGTTATAGGAGTCAAACTGGACACCTGGAGGCTGCGGTAGAACAAAGTACCCTACAGGACTGATGAAGGGTCTCGGCCCGAAACGTCGACTGTACCTCTTTCTAGAGATGCTGCCTGGCCTGCTGTGTTCACCAGCAACTTTTATGTGTGTCTTTTGTCCTGTAGCTGAGTTGGTATATGAGCTGCGGCTGTGAGTGCCAGGTGATCTTATTCCGGACTGGTCAGCCTCTCAACAGCTCCACCCTCCTTGGTAAGTTCAATTCTTTCACACCTGTTCCTACCTCCCATCATGGCATACAGCACTCCTGGGTTCCTACCGTTTGGTTTTGTATGCCATGATGCACACTAGCATCCCCTTAAGCTCCCTTACGATGTCCTGTTCCATGATTTGGATCAGAGTATTAAGACTTCTATCATAGTTAGAGGAGTTAACCAGAATGTATTTTGGTAGATCACCTTAAACAGGCCCACCAAGATTTGGAGGATTCCTCTACCGTACCTGTGGTGGCACGACATGACCATGAGCGTGTCAATCTGCCTCTGTTCAAGCCAGAGGCACCTGCTGTTCCTCCACCCATGGAACGTGGGACCAGTGCACTTCTCAGCTGTAGACCTTGGAAGAACTTTTGCTAATGATGCCAATGCAAAACTTTGGAGAAACTGCAGAATCTGTACCTATTCTTACTAGCCTGCTAGAGGTGGTGCATGTTCGGAGTATCTACATTCACATTGTTAGTTATCATCTGCTGCCATTGAACTTCTCCAAATAAATTACCGATATTTTGATAACTGCCAGTTCCCTGGGGTTCCCCAATCCTCAGGCTCACAAATGAACACTGATCTCTCAAGCAAGTTGTCAACAAGTAATCAGCATTCAATGGACTATTATGTAGCCCCGTGTCAACGCCTTCACGAAGCAAATGATGGGAGCAAAATTGCAGAGAAATAATTTAATACAGAGAAAAAGCACTAGATAATGTTGGCAGTAGAACTACCACAATTTATATATTTGATATGATGTCAGTCCACTGTACTTCTGATTCTGGAGAATTTCACTTTATTGGTTTACTTGGAAATTTGCACATTATATTTGCCTGTTACATTATATTTGCCTGACTGGAATGTCTGACAATGTGCTGATGTACTGAAGCATTGCCCTCACCCTTATCCTCAGTGCATTAACCCAGGTCAGTCACATTTTAGATCACTGAAGTGGAAAAGCATTTTTAGAGCTGACATTTGTCTAGTTGCTATTCTAGGTACACATCATGAAGAGCACATCACTATAAATGATCTGTGGCCTGAATTTGACCTTAAGATGGAAGAACATTATATTTCCATGAAGTAAAAACAAAGCTAACAAATATTGAACTTATGACATGTAAGTTATAATGGCAAAGTTCAGTGAAATATGCTTCAAGATCTCTAAAACATAATTATTCCAATTAAAAGCAAAGTGAAGCATCAACACTAATTGTAAAACATTTCTTGTGTCCAATAATCTAAAAATTAGTTTTTCATTAATAATAACTTATTAATTTATTTGGTTAATATAAAATGTGTTCAGGGTGATTTTGAAGATCAATTAAGTTGAAGAAGAATTCATTAGCATGCCAGCAGTAAATCCGCACTGCCAGCTGGTTTTGGGGGCTGTCAATTCCAGCCAACACTCAGTGGCATAGAAGCAGAAGTGTATTATTGTGATACAGGGTGCCCATCCCAGCAGGATTAGGGCTGTTGCTCAAAGCACTTGGATGACCTGAAGAAAGAACTTCAATGATCATACATGAGTTGTTAGAGTGAGTGAGTCCAATTTCAAATGCCATGTCCACCCAACCACACTATTTAATCAATTGACCACTGGATACGTTCAGTTAGTTTTCCTCACTCCCAAAGACTTAGAACCTTTTTCAGCCACAACTTACAACCTACAGTATACATGCAGCAGCTATTGTACCACAATGATTTCACTGAGGCATTCACTGATCAACTTCCCTTTTCTTGCAAGATGGAGCTCCTTTTTTCTTGAAAATGTTAATACCATGGAAGACAATTTTAAATCCCCATAGGGAAGATGATGCTTTATCAAGATCTGAACTGTGGCCAGCTGTGGGGCTGAAGTAATTATTGACGAGCATATCTGTACTTCTCTTACACTTAGTGTCTCGTAATCTTTAAATTTCTGACTGTAAAATTTGAGGATGCACACGGCATGCCAACAGGATTTTCAGCCCCAACTGGTCCTTACTGACTAATACGCTCCTTCCAGGGAAGCCCTATTTGCTGGTGTTTGGACCATATCCCTCTGAATCTTTCCTATCCATGTACTTGTCCAAATGTTGATTAAATATTGTTAATGTGTCTGCCTCAACTACTTCGTCAAGCAGGTTAATACCACCCTCTGTATGAAAAGAATGTTCATCATATTTCTCTTGCATACCCTTTAGTTCTTGATTCCCCAATGTTGGCAAAAAGGTTGAGTGCATTAGCCACTCGTGATTTTATACACCTCTATAAGACATGACAGCATTTACATTCTCCATTCCCTTCATTGCAAGCGAACTCCTGTTCGCACTTGTTGTATTGGCCTTCTCAGCCAGTAAAGAATGAGAAAAAAGTTGAAGATAGAGACACCCATGTTTCCCTCTCACATTCAGTTCAACACAGGCATTCCCATTTTGCCAAGATGTTGATCTGGTGATGCCTGTATGAAGCACACATTGAAAGTGCATTTGTGCATCAGTTTTATCTACCATATACAGTATACTATACCAGATATTTCAACGTGGCCAATCCTGCTGTGTCCATAATGTTACATACCTCAAGGATATCTTGTGATTTCCTTGTAAGAATGATGTAATGGTCTTTTGGAGGTCTCCTGATGTAATTTTCCCACTGATGTGAGGTCACGTGATGACCTGTTCACCACGGGTATATAAGGGAAGACCTCAGATGACGCAGTTAGTTTTTAGTTTTTAGTTTTTAGTTTTCCAGCTAGAATGTGCGTCTGTGTCTCCGTTTCTGTTGCGTATTTATTTTATGACGCAGTTTCATTTTTAAAACGGAGTGTTGCGTTCTGTTGCAAGGTACAATAGTGCCGGACTGGCAATTTTTGCTAGATTTGTTAATATACCTTTTTCCAGTAGTATTGGAGAGTGAAGACTTCATCGAAGTACAGGATATGAAGGATTAAGAGAAGTCGAGAATGTTCGGCAGTTCAATAAAGGATCAACTTTACTGAGTCTTCGTTGAAGAAGTAGCGACCTGCATCGAAGATAACTCCTGCCAAAAGAAGCGGTAGTTCGAGCGGGATTTGCTCTCTAGAAATTAAGGCCCATTGTTTTAAGCCGTTTATTTCCTTCATCGTGAATCCTTTGGACAGAACCAACAGGAAAGAAATCCTTCTCCAGAGAAGTCTCTCCCAATTGATTGTATAAATCTGTTGGACTTTCGAATTTACCATTTTAAGAACTGTGTTTGACTTTACTGCTTTAAGAACTGTTTTCACATTTACCGCTTTAAGAATCAGTACCGAGTGACAATTTGTTGAACAGCCGCATAGTGGTTAACTTCCGGTTAAGGTTTTCGTTTGTTTCTTATTGTTTATCCGTGTTTAATAAATGTTTGCTTGTTTTTATATAACCTGATGCGATTGATATGCATTTTTGCAAGTTACGTAACATAATTTGTGGGGGCTTGGCCAGGATTTTGTTCCAAAATTTTGAGTTTAAGTGCTGGTAATTGCCATTCTGATTTGGAAAAGGGAAACACCCGATTATTTTTAGTTTGATTGGTGTGTGAGTGGTATTTGGCAGCAATGAATGTTGATGACTTTATGGACACACCTGACCAGGTGTTTTTAGAGAATGCGAGAAAACCTGTTGTATTGGAGATTGCTAGGAAGTTGGATATTAAGGGAATTACGAAGAATACCATAAAGGCTTTAATTCAAAGAAAAATCGCTGAGTATTATATCAGTTTGAAAACGTTTGATGATGAGGTGTTAGGTAGGTTTCCAATGAGTAATCTGGAAATGCAGTTACATCTTGAACAGATAAAGTTTGAAAGATTTAAAGTGGAAATAGCCAAAAGAGAGGCTAATAAAAAAAAGGGAATTTGATGAAAGGGAGGCAAATAAATTAAGGGAATTTAAAGAAAGAGAGGAAAGTAAACTAAGGGAATTTAACGAAAGAGAAGCTGAAAATCAGAGGAAACTTGAGTTGGAGATAGAGAAATTAAGGATGGGAAATCAGTCTTCTGGTTCTAGGAAACAGTTTATTGTTAGCTGTGGGGTTATTTTGGCTCCGCCATTTAATGAAGCTGAAGTGGACAAATATTTCCAGCATTTCGAAACTGTTGCTCTGAGTTTAGGGTGGCCGAGAGAGCAATGGCCAGCGATGTTACAAGGTGTAACTAAAGGCAAGGCACAACAGGTTTATACAGCTTTAAATGCTGATCAAGCACTGGATTATGATATTGTTAAACAGTATGTATTAAAAGCATATGAGTTGGTTCCAGAAGCGTATACAGAAAGATTCAGAAATTTGAAGAGATCAATGAAAAGAACTTATGTGGAATTTGCCTATGAGAAATCTGTTTGTTTTGGGAGATGGGTTTCCTCTAAAAATGTGAATGGGGAGTATAATAAATTGAAAGAGTTGATTTTACTGGAGGAATTTAAAAGAAGCATTCCTGTTGAAGTGAGAACATATTTAAATGAAAGGGACACTACTACATTGCAGGAGACTGCTAAATTATCTGATGAGTATGCTCTAATTCATAAGAATAAATTTTCTCCAGGTAGAACTTTTAAAAGGAAAAATAGCACAGAGAGTCAAGGTAAACCAAAAATTAAATCTGAAGTTAGTGCGAAAAGTAAGGATGAAGGGAGACATGTGAAGGAAAGACATTTTGGTATTATTTGTAATTATTATAAGAAACCTGGACATGTAGTAGCTAACTGCTTTTGATTGAAAAAGAAAGAGAAAGAAGCCGTCCCAGATGCTTGTGTGTAGCATATTGAAACACCTGTAAATTCACAGGGTTTAGAAAATACTAATGAAGATGTGTCAGAGTCTGACCAAGTTAAGAAGGGATATGAGACTTTTATAACAGAAGGATTTGTATCCTTGAAAGAAGGGTCCAATTCAGTATCAATAAGAATACTTAGAGAGTGTGCTGAAGTTTAGTGATGAGTCTGACATTGATGAGATAAGTTATATAAGAGGAGTTGGGAGTGCCCTTATGCCAGTACATTTACATAGAGTAAATTTAAGGTCAGGATTAGTTTCAGGGGTTGTTAAAGAAGGACTACAATCCAAATTACCTGTGAATGATGTTTCTCTTTTGTTAGGGAATGACTTAGCAGGTGGACAAGTTTTTCCTGAAACACATTTGGCAATAAATCCTAATTCTGAGGAACCACAGAGGGATTCTAACACAGATTCTTCCTGTGTTGTAACAAGAGCTATGGCTAAAAAGATTGATGTACAAGATGACATTGTTACCCATGACTGTTCAATTCAAGATTCGAATTTTGAGGATGTATCAGAAACTTTCTTACCTACATTATTTGATCAGGATTTTAGTAATAAGTCTGACCAGGAAGATTTGTCTTTATCTCAGAAGGAGATGATAGCAGAGCAGGGTAGAGATCCTGAGATAGTTAAATTAAAAGAACAAGCTCTTCCAGATGGTGAAATTGAAAAAGTGCTAGTAGGATATTATTTTGAAAAGGGAGTATTAATGAGAAAGTGGAGATCACCTGCTAGTGAGGAATGGGAAGTTAATCATCAGGTAGTAGTTCCTAAAGTTTATCCAAGTCAGATTTTAACTATGGCTCATAGTATTCCTTTGGATGGTCATTTAGGTGTAAAGAAAACTATGAACAAGGTTTCTAAGTATTTTTATTGGCCCAGTTTAAGAAAAGATGTGGCAACATTTTGTAGAACATATCATACGTGTCAAATTGTGGGTAAACCTAATCAGGTTACTCCAGTGGCCCCACAGCAACCAATTCCAGTATTTGGTGAGCCGTTCTCAAAAGTCATTGTAGACTGTGTAGGTCCTTTGCCAAAGACTAAAACTGGACATCAATATTTGTTAACTATTATGTGCACAGTGTTTAGGTTTCCAGAGGCAGTACCTCTTAGAAATATAACAGCCAAAACTGTGACAAAGGCTCTTATAAAATTCTTTACTTATTTTGGGTTGCCTAAGGAAGTACAATCGGATTAAGGTAGTAATTTTATGTCTGGATTGTTTTAACAGACAGTTTATAAACTGGGAGAAAAACAGATTATTTCATCAGCCTATCATCCAGAATCACAAGGAGTCTTGGAGAGATGTCATTCTACATTAAAAACTATGATTAGGACATATTGTGTGGAAAATGAAAAGGACTGGGATGAAGGTATACATTTACTGCTTTTTGCAGTACGAGAGGCAGTACAGGAATCATTAGGTTTTAGTCCTTTTGAACTTGTGTTTGGACATAGAGTTTGAGGACCTTTGGCTTTGTTGAAGGAACAGTGGATTAATAAAGAGGTACACACTAATTTGCTAGATTATGTTTTAAAATTTAGAGAAAGATTATATAAAGGTTGTAGTTTGGTAAAGGAAAATGTAAAATTAGCTCAAGAGAAGATGAAGACTTGGTATGATAAGGAAGCTAGGATGAGATCATTTAAGCCTGGGGATAAGGTGTTGGTTCTTTTCCCGGTGCAAATGAACCCATTACAAGCTAAATTTCATGGTCCTTATGAGATTAAATCTAAGGTAAATGATGTGGATTACGTGATAAAAACCCCAGATCGAAGAAAGACAACACAGCTGTGTCATATAAATATGATAAAACCGTATTATGAGAGAGAAGCAGCTACTATGACTGTTGTGATCAATAATGGGTCTTATCTTGATAAAACCTTAATGGATGATTCATCTGAAACTCATTTTAAACCCAACATAATTTCAGCCAGGTTACCAAATTCAAAAATTCTAGAAAATATCGGTGAAAAATTAATTCATTTACAGCCAGAGCAGAGAGAGCAGATGAAACAGTTAATTTTTAAATACAGAGATTTATTTCCAGATGTCCCTAGAAGAACCACTGTAGCGACACATGATGCAGATGTTGGAGATGCAAAACCCATAAAACAACATCCGTATCGAATGAACAGGAAAAAATGTGAACTTGCTGAACAAGAAATTAAGTATGTGTTAGAGAATGGAGTTCACTGTATGTTATGGTGCCTAAGCCAGACAATAGTATTAGGTTTTGTACAGATTACAGGAAGGTGAATGCTGTGACAAAAACTGATACATATCCAATCCCTAAGGTAGATGATTGTGTGGATAAAGTTGGGCAAGCCAAATTCCTTACAAAGATTGATTTGTTGAAGGGTTATTGGTGTGTTCCATTGACAGATAGAGGTAGAAAGATATCTGCATTTGTAACCCCATCTGGGTTATATGAATATAATGTTCTTCCATTTGGGATGAAGAATGCACCAAGTACTTTTCAGAGGATGATTAATAGTGTGATTCTGGGATTAAAAGATACAGATGCCTATATTGATGATTTAGTTACAGGAAATAATACGTGGAAAGCACATATTACTGTGGTGGAGAAACTACTTGAGAGACTTTCAAAAGCTAACTTAACTATTAACTTAGCTAAAAGTGCATTTGGTCATGCCACTGTGACTGTTAAGGAAAAGGGTTAAGGAAATCAAACTCCAATTTAGTACCACAGTTTAATGTTACAGGAGTACAATATTTTGATCACTCATATTAAGGGTAAAGATAATGTGATCGCTGATTGTCTATCTAGATGTTAAATGTACAATGAAAATTTTTTTTATTTTTATGGAGTTGTATTTTAACATTTGTAACACTCCTACTGTATATTAGTTTGTAAAGCACTAAAAGATAAGACTGTATATATTGTGTATGTTGTAAATTTTATACCCTGGTATTTTTTTTGTGTAAATTGTTAATTGTTAAAATTTTGTTCTTTAAGAGATCAAAATTTTCTTTTTGGAGGGAAGTGTTACATACCTCAAGGAGTTCTTGTGATTTCCTTGTAAGAATGATGTAATGGACTTTTGGAGGTCACCTGATGTAATTTACCCACTAATGTGAGGTCACGTGAGGACATGTTCACCATGGGTATATAAGGGAAGACCTCAGATGACGCAGTTAGTTTTAGTTTTTAGTTTTCCAGCTAGAATGTGCGTCTGTGTCTCCGTTTCTGTTGCGTATTTATTTTATGACGCAGTTTCATTTTTAAAACGGAGCGTTACGTTCTGTTGCAAGGTACGATAGTGCTGGACTGGCAATTTTTGCTAGATTTGTTAATGTACCTTTTTCCAGTAGTATTGGAGAGTGAAGACTTCATCGAAGTACAGGATATGAAGGATTCAGAGAAGTAGGGAATGTTCGGCAGTTTAATAAAGGATCGACCTTATTGAGTCTTTGTTGAAGAAGTAGCGACCTGCATCGAAGATAACTCCTGCCGAAAGAACAAGGTAGTTCATGCGGGATTTGCTCTCTAGAAATTAAGGTCCATTGTTTTAAGCCGTTTATTTCCTTCATCGTGAATCCTTTGGACAGAACCAACAGGAAAGAAATCCTTCTCCAGAGAAGTCTCTCCCAATTGAATGTATAAATCTGTTGGACTTTCAAATTTACCATTTTAAGAACTGTGTTTGACTTTACCGCTTTAAGAACTGTTTTCACATTTACCGCTTTAAGAATCAGTACCGAGTGACGATTTGTTGAACAGCCGCATAGTGGTTAACTTCCGGTTAAGGTTTTCGTTTGTTTCTTATTGTTTATCTGTGTTTAATAAATGTTTGGTTGTTTTTATATAACCTGACTTGATTAATATTCATTGTTGCCGGTTATGTAACAATAAATTTAATAAAGGTTTCTATTTATTAAACTGAAATTTTTCAAGTATTTATTAAATTTGACTTGAAATATATCATAAAACTTACCCACCAACATCGCCAGGTTGATTGACTTCAGGTTGCCAGGACTGTGATTCTCCATTTTGCAAAGGAGATAATTGATGAACTCTAGAGTCGAATGAAGATAGGAAGGTTGGGGATGGATTCTATCTAATTTCCCTCTGCAGCCCAAGATGAACCTTAACCAGTGGACATGACCAGTCTCTGTTCAATGCTGCTTTTCTGCAGATACGTCCCCATTGTCTGTGTTTTTCATCTGTTACATTTTTAGAAGATTCATTTGTTGCAAGATTCCTGACAGCACAACCCTACTGAAGACAAATGCAAAGCAGTCATTGTGCACCTCAGTGCAGAGTCATCTGATTATTCATTCTCATGGTCCCTCCTTGCCTCACCCATTTCAATTCTCAGTTCTCCCTACCTCTACCTTGTACAGCTTGCTTCTTTGCTGGACATAATACTTACCAAACCCCTGCTTTCCAATTCACTTTAATTTGGATACGTTTACTCATCTAAGAAGCACTGTTTAATTAGTCATGTTCTTGGATGAAACTGAACCATTGCCTCTTCAGAAATCTATTTGTCATTTTCTTCTTTATTCACAACCTGGGAACTGTTGCTGTATTTTTTTTCTATTTCCAAAGTTACTCTAAGAATGATGACTTTGTGGTCACTCTAGGCAAAACTCTTCTTAATGAGATAAGTCCATGGAAATCTCAGCAGAGCAAACATGATAGTGATGGAGAGGGTATCCTCTGGAATAGAGTATTTCAATTATGAGCAGAAACTGGAGTGTTTGGGTCTTATCTCCCTGAGGTAGAGAGGAAACATCATTGAGATATTTAGGCAGGCTGCAGAAACCTTTCCCCATAGCAGAGCAGGATAAAACAAGCACAGAGATGTGGTGTAAGGGGTAAAGAGATGCAAAGAGGATCTGAAAAGGACCTTTATCACTCTAAGAGTGGGGAGTACCTGGAACACACTGCTGAGAGAGAGCAGGGAGGAAGCAGAGCTGCTGACAGCATTTAAGGGCTGTTTGAGCAGGCAAAGTACGAAGTTCAAAAGTTCAAAGTAAAATTTATTATCAGAGTACATACATGTCACCACAGAAAACCCTGAGAGTCATATCATTGCAGACATACTAGGCAAATCTATAGAACTGTAACTGTAAACTGTAAACATCAGGAACTGTTAACTGTTACAAACTGTGCAAATGCAATAAATAACGAGCATGAAATAACAATATAACAGAGTCCTTACATGAGGGTAGCCATCCCCTTTTGTTCAAGAGCCTGATGGCTGTAGTGTGGTAACTGTTCTTGAACCTGGTGGTGTGAGCCCTGAGGCACCTGTACCTTCTACCTGAGGGCATCAGAAAGAAAAGAGCATGGCCTGGGTGCTGAGGATCTTTGATAGTTAATGCTGCTTTTCCACGGCAACATTTCATGTAGATGTGCTCAATGGTTGGGAGGGTTTTACCTGTGATCTACTGGGCCAAATCAACTACCTTTTGTAGGATTTTCCACTCAAAGATATTAGTACTCCCATACCAGGCCATAATGCAGCCAGTCAGCATACTTTCCACCACACCTCTATAGAAGTTTGCCAAAGATATTTTCAAATAATTTTTTTTTGCTCAGCATAACAAAACTTCCAATTTACAGATACATTTACATTTACATTTCTTCCCCTCACAGATATCAGCTATCAGAACACTTCCATCAAAATATAGACATCACCCCAACATCCTATACAAAAGCCCTTATTAGTATAGCAGACATGTTTACATCTACAAAGTACATACTGCAGAAAAGGTTGACATGTTTTATGAAAACTATTTGTTTTTGAGTGTACCATACATGTCAAAAAGTCCAAAGGAATGTATTCCATGATTAATTTACGCCAACCAAGAAGTCCAGGGGCCTTATCGGATATCCAACAAAGTAAAATGTTCTTCCTCGCACAAAAAGTCAGGCTGTTAAAAAGCTTTTTCTGATGTGCATTAATAATACGACTGCTGGGTAAGCCTAAGAGAAAAGACACTGGGTCCAGCTCAAGCTCCATCTTCAGAATCTTTTCATTTCACCCAAAATCTCACTCCAGTATGCCTGAAGCTTGGGACAAGTCCAAAAACAGTGGGTGAAAGTTCCAGTATTTACTTTACTCTTAGAACACATTGAAGAAACTCCCGCCTTAAATTTCGAGAGACGATCTGGAGTCAGATGGGCTCTATGCAGAATTTTGAGTTGCAGTGCTTTAGTTCTATTACAAACTGAAATTTTCTTTGCATTATCACAGCTGTCTTCCCATGTTTCAGCTGTAATTTCTAGTCCCAGTTCTTCCTCCCAGACCTTTCCCAGCTGCTCAGCCTCTCCACAAGAACATTCCCTCAGGATGCTGTAAAAAGTCCGAATGGAGACTTCACCCTTAGAACAAAACATCGTTTTTTCTGTGTCAGAATTATAGAAATCAGTTAACAATGATGTTTTTTTTCTGTATATAATCTCTTATCTGAAAGAAACCAAAAAGATCCTTATTGGGTATGTTAAATTTCTTTCCTATTTGACTGAAAGATATCATCGTTCCTTCATCAAACAAATCTCCTAGATGGAAAATACCCTTAGAAATCCAAAGTTTAAATCCAGAATCCATTATGCCAGGCTGAAAATCTGGACTGCCGGTTATTGGAGTGAAGGGTGATATTTTCGCTGCATTGCCCTCAATTTGTCACACCGTCATCCAAGCCCTAACTGTATTAATTATTAATTGGATTCCGACAATATTCCTTAACTAGTTTCATCTTATTGAGGAAAAGGAAATTAATAAGAGGGCATTTTGCTTGTGAAGCTTCAATATCTAGCCAAATTGAGGAGGAGTTCCTGCAAACCCAGTCAACCACATAAGATAAAAAAGAACTTGATTGATATTTTTTGATGTCTGGAAAATCCAGATCCCCTAGACTACTGGGAAGCTGTAACTTAGACATTTTAATACAGGGTCTTTTTTTTGTTCCAGAGGAAAGAAACAAACCAGCCATTTATTTTTTTAAGAATTTGTTGGGTAAAAATGACTGCAATCATTCGTATTGGGTAAAGCAGACAAGGAAGAATGTCCATTTTGAGCAAGGATATTCGGCCAAGCCAAGAAATGGGAAAAATGCTCCATCGCTCAAGATCCTGTTTGATTTTGTCAAATAACTGTGTAAAGTTAGCTTTGAACAATTGATCAAACATAGGTGTGATAAATATGCCTAAGTAAACAAAAGCTGTCTACGACCATTTAAAGGGGAAAACACCCTGAGTGTCAAGTACCTGCAGCAGATTCCCCAGAGGCATAGCCTCTGATTTAGTAAAGTTCCTTTTATAACCTGAAAAGGTGATAAATGATTTGATGCATTGTATAAGGTAGGTTTGATAAATGTGGTGGGGTCCTGAATTACACCTATGAACTGTGCTTTTGAAAAGAGAGCAAGAGAGTTATTGAACACCGACATCTTGTTTTTAAGAGAGAGAGAGAGAGACGAAGACAGCTTTGGATGATGTTATGGGTTTTCTGCAGCATGTTTACATTTCTACAAGGACACTGCCTGCTTGGAAATTCTTACAGACAGAGAAGGGAGATGCTGTTTGAGAGACAGTTGGTATTCAACACGGGGAGATAAATAGAAGGTCAGATGATAGCCCTGGAGATACATGGTTTTGGACACTGAATGACCTTTGTTGTGCCCACAGAGAAAGTGGGTTTTGGAGGATCGATCAGGCGGATCAATCAGTGGCTCTCACAGTGTGAAAAGGGAGTGACCAGTGGGGAGTTGTTTGTGTGTTCAACCCTCGCCTGGGAAGATAATTCTACCAAAGAAGAACAGTCCCCTTTATTTTGGTTGCAGTCGGTGAATTCTAAAGGATTTCCGAGGACAGCAGGAAGATCGACAATGTCATCTCAGCTGAAGACTTAAATCTCTCCATTCCTCTCTCTCTCTCCATCACTACTCAACTCAATACCATGAACTGAACTGACCTTTACTCATCATCGTAAGACTATCCATTTACCCCTAGACTTGAAGAAGCTTGATTTTCATATATTTCCACACATATATATATATATATATATATATATATATCTATGTATATTCATTGATAACCTGTTTGATTTATCTACATTTATATTACTGTATTGCGTAGGTACTAATAAATACCATTAGTTAATAACAATACTGGAGTCCAAAGTGTTTTCCATTTCTGCTGGCTCGTTAACTCGTCCCGGTTCCCTATCAAAATTTGTCTGCATCCGTGATATGAACAAATTGTGTGGGAGGCTTGTTTGAATTGATTGGGGAAAATCCCTGTTGATTTGGTTGTGTGGAAAAACAACAGAAATGGATGTTGGGAAGTTTCCGGCATTGCCAAACCCTGTGGTTTTGAAGAGAGCTAAAAAGGATGAGTTGCGGACAATTGTTGAGGAATTGGAACTTAAGTCGGTAAAGAAGGATTAGAAATTCAAAAAAAAATAGTTGAATATTATATTTTGACGAAGCAATTTACTGAGGATGTGTTGAAAATGTTCGTGGAAGGTAAACCTAATGAAGCTGAGCTTCAGCTTCAGTTGGAAAAATTAAGAATGGAGCATGAATTGAAATTAAAACAGCTTGAGAGAGAGGCTAGAGAGGCAACAAAATGGAGAGAAGAGGCAGAATGTCAGAGACAGTTTGAGAGGGAGATGTGGCAGCTGAGAGGTTTCGTGTCAGACCCTGATGATTTTTAGAGCTCAGAAGAGCTTGTTTTGTTTGATGAATTTAAAATTTATGTCCCCTATGATGTAAGGGCACACCTAGATGAAGAGGATGCCGCCACCCTGCGGGGGTCTGCTAAGAAAGCAGACGAAGTTGTTTTAACCCACGAGGTTGAGTGATAAGAGTTACCCAGAGAGTAGCTGGGAGGTTCAGGGTGACCTTGAATTTGAAAATGGGACAAGTGATGAAAGCTCAGAAGAGGCAGCTGTCCCGATTGCCTGTATTCAGGTTGTTGAAGTACCTGTGGATTCACAGGGTACTAAACCTTGTGTTGAAACTCAGTCAAGGTCTGAGGTGTCTGACCTGGTTGGAAAGGAATGCAGTTCTTTTGTGTTAGATGATTTTGGTTCAGTGAATAAGGGGTTAACCTTAGTACCAGTGGAAATTGAGAATTCTCAGTCCCTTGTATTAGACAGTGTTCTAAAAGATAGTGATGAGATAAGAATTGGGTGGGGTAAGTGTAAGGAAAATAATGGGAAAAGTGTTGTTCCTGGACTTTTGAATAAAGTACTGGGGAAGTTTGGATTGGTTGCGCAACCTTTGACCCTGCTTGCAGGACAAAAGCCTGCTGAGGAAGTATGCCCCCCTCTGTTGAATTTTGCTTTGACATTTGGAGGTAAACACCTTCAAGGTTATTCACAATGATGTTGTGGAGAAGAAGGAGGATTGTTATGGTTTTGGGGAGATGTCACTGGTGGAAGTTGTTATGGAGATAAGTCGAAATAAAGGTCATAGAAATCAGATAAATAGATTGTTTGGCTTCTTCCACAATGTACACTTGGTTTTTATAAGCCTGGTGATGGTGCTAAGTTTAGTAAACAATGTAGGGAGGTTGACACCTCTCCAAGGTAAGGTTGATTTAACAATTCAACTAATGATCCAAGCTGTTGCTAATGAACCACACAGAAAGACTGATGTTTATTCGACATGCGCAGTTACTCGAAGCAAGTTTAGAAAGTCGGCTGATGCCCATGATAGCAAAACCAGAGGTTTAAATTATGATGATGTGTCACAGACTTCTTTGCCTTCCATGTTACAAAAGGACTTGGAGAGTAAGATGTATGAGAGAGGTTTGTCCTTATCGAGGAAGGAATTTATAGAGATTCTGAAATGGTGGCATTAAAGGAGACAGCTCTCACAGAAGAGGAGGTTCAGAGAGAGTCAGTAGGATATTATCTTAAAGAAAGGGTGTTAATGAAGAAGTGGAGACCAGCCACTGTGCCTGCAAGTGAGGATTGGGCTTATAAGATGCCTTTAGGTGAACATTTGGAGTGAGAAAGACAGTGAACAGGATTATGAAGGAACTTTACTGGCCTAGTTTAAGAAAGGATGTTGTGAATTTTTGTAGGACTTGCCATACCTGCCAGGTTGAGGGGAAACTTAATCAGGATATTCAAGTAACACCACTCACCTGCTTTCGGTGAACCTTATTCTAGGGTCATAGTGGATTGTGCAGGCCCATTGCTAAAGACTGTAGATGGTCATCAGTATCTGTTAACAATGATGTGTGCTGTGTCTAGGTACCCTAAAGCCGTGCCTCTTGGAAACATCAAGGTCAAGACTGTGGTAAAAGCATTCAGTAAGTTTTTCGCACTGATAGGTCTGCTCAAAGAAATTCAATTTGATCAGGGTAGTAACTTTACTATGAGAACATTCCAGAGGATAGTTGGAGAACTGGGAGCTAAGCACATTGTGTCATCTGCATATCACACAGAGTCCAAGGGAGTCTTGGAACCGTTCAAGTCCTCTCTTAAGACCATGATTAAAAGATATTGTGTGGAAAAATGGGGAAAACTGGGATGAAGGGTTCCCCTACTGTTATTTGCTGTTGGAGATACGATTCAAAAATCATTGGAGGGTAGTCTGTTTGAACCTGTGTTCGGTCACAAGCCAAAAAGACCCTACTCAGAGAACTGTGGTCTGATGTGGAAGTATGGGTCAATGTGCAGAAAAGATTTAACAATGTTTGTGACCTTGCAAAGGAAAGTTTGCAGAATGTTCAAATTAAAATAAAACACTTGTTTTATAGGATAGCACTTGTGTTTACTGTTAGGAAAACAAATGGAGTTGTGGTAGCGGAGACTGAGAATGAGATGAAAAATCATTTTAACCTGCTGAATCTAGTATCAACAAGGTTTAAGAATTCCATTGTTTTGAAAAAATATTACTGATAACTCCATCAGTTGGAACCTACACCACAAAGACAATTGAAGGAATTAATTAGCAAGCATAAAGATTTATTCCCTGACATTCTAAGATGGTGTACAGCTGAAGGGCATGACATCATTGTAAATTCAGCCCAGTCCATCAGAGAGCATCCTACAGAATGAATTTAGAGGAAAGTAAAATGGTTGAACAAGAAACTGGAAACAAGAAGGAACAAGGAAAGAGAGTATTGCCTGTATTGATAGAGTAGGAAAGGCTAAGTACCCACAAAAATTGACTTGTTAAAAGGATATTGGGGTGTTCCTTTAACAGAGGGGGATAAAGAGATATCAGCATTTGTGACACCATCTAGACAGTATGAATATAATGTTTTACCCTTCGGGATGAAAAATGCTCCAGGGACATTTCAAAGAATGATCAATTCTGTGATTAGAGGTTTAGAAAACACAGGGGCTTACATTGATGATTTAGTGGTCTGGAATGACACGTGGGAAGAGCATATTGCGACTGTAGAAAAACTGTTTAAAGGGCTGTCCAAGGCCAATCTTACTGTGAACCTTAATACAAATGAGTTTGGTCATGCCGCAGTTATATATCTGGGCTATGTAATAGACCAGGGCCAACTGGCTCCTGTACAGGTCAAGGTTCAAGCTATTGGTGAGGTTCCTGTTCTAACAGGCAAGAAAGTGTTAAGAAGGTTTTTAGGAATGGTTGGGTATTACCGAAAGTTTTGTAAGAACTTTGCAGATATCGCTCTCCCCCTAACAAAGCTCCTAGGGAAAAGTGAAAAATTTATATGGAGTGATTTTTGCCAGGAGGCATTTGAATGCCTGAAAACTATCCTGTGTTATCATCCTGTGTTCAAAGCATCTGATTTTTCCAAGCCATTTTCTATAGCAACAGATGCTAGTGACAAAGCTACTGGGGTAATACTGTTACAGAAGGGAGTGGATGACATTGAACCACCCAATATCCTATTACTCAAAGAAATTTAATGTGCACCAGAAAAATTATTCCACTGTTGATAAGGAATTGCTAGCACTTATTCTGGCTTTACAACATTTTGAAGTCTATGTTTGTCCTGCCCAGACACCACTTGTAGTTTACAAGGATCACAATCCGTTGGTGTTTCTAACTAAGATGAAGGATAAGAATAGATGGTTATTAAATTGGAGTCTGATATTGCAAGAATATGACTTAAAAATCAAACGAGAAAGGTACTGACAATATTACAGCTGATTGTTTATCCAGATGTTAAGTTAGAAATTGTACACGTTTTTGCTCTGTCATCTGATGATCATACATGTATTGTTTCAAACTCTGAAATTTCCAGTTAAACAAAATTTTGCCTCAGTCAAAATTTTTTTTGAAGGAAGGGGGTGTGACAGGGTCCTGAATTACCCCTATGAGCTGTGCTTTTGTAAAAAGAGAGGGAGAGAGCTACTTAGCACTGACATCTTGTTTTGAGAGAGAGAGAGAGAGAGGGAGAGCGACGAAGACAGCTTTGGATGATGTTGTGGATTTCCTGCAGCATGTTTACATTTTTACAAGGACACTGCCTTATTGGAAATTCTTACAGACCGAGAAGGGAGGAGCTGTTTGAGAGACAGTTGGTATTCAGCATGGGGAGATAAAAAGAAGGTCAGATGATAGACCTGGAGTCACATAGTTTATTAGATTATGAGGACATGCAGTCCTCTTTTATTGTCATTTAGTAATGCATGCATTCAGAAATGATACAATATTCCTCCAGTGTGATATCACAGAAATACAGGACAGACCAAGACTGAAAAACTGACAAAAACCACATAATTATAACATATAGTTACATCAGTGCAAGCAATACCATAACTTGATGAAGAACAGGCCATGGACACAGTAAAAAAAAGTTCAAAGTCCCACATCTTACACAGACGAGAGAAGGAAGAAAACTATCCCTGCCATGCCCAACCACAGTCCAACTCTGAGTCGTCCGAAAACTTCGAGCCTCCGACCAGCCCTCCGACACCGAGCACCGAGAACCATCTCTGCCGAGTGCTTTGACCCCAGCCCCGGCTGCCAGCAGCAGGCAAAGCCGAGAATTTTGGGGCCTTCCCTCTGGAGATTCTCGATCGCACAGTAGCAGCGGCAGCAAACCAGGCATTTCAGAAGTTTCTCCAGGTGTTCCTCCGTGCTTCTCACGGCTGTCTCCATCAAATCAGAACTGTGCATGGTATCCTATTTAATAAATGTGATATCATTTCACCGGAGAGCTGCACGGACACTGAGCTTTGTTGTGCCCACAGAAAAAGTGGACTTTGGAGGATCGATCTGAGGCTTTCGCAGTGTGAGAAAGGAGTGACCGGTGGGGAGTTGTTTGTGTGTCTAACCCTTGCCTGGGTTGATAATTCCACCACAGAAGAATGGTCCCCTTTGTTTTGGTCACAGTCGGTGACTTCTAAAGCATTTCGGAGGACAACGGGAAGTTCGACGGTGTCAGCTCACCTGAAGACTCAAATCTCTCCCTCTCTCTCTCTCTCCATCACTACTCAACTCAATACCATGAACTGAACTGAATTTTACTCATCATTGTGAGACTATCCATTTACCTCTCGACTTGAAGATGCTTGATTTTCATGTATTTCCACACATATATATATATATATATATATATATATATATATATATATATTCATTGATAATCTGTTTGACTTATCAGCATTTATGTTACGGTATTGCATAGTTACTAATAAATACCATTAGTTAATAGCAATACTGGACTCCAAAGTGTTTTCCATTTCTGCTGGTTCTTTAACCTGTCACGAGGTACGTGACATAAGAAAATTAGAACATCATCCGCATACAATGTAATTTATGTGACTTTAGTCCTATGTCTGGAGCAGATATTTTGGGATCTCGCCAAATAGCCTCAGCCAATGGCTCGATCACTAGTGTGAAAAGTAGTGGTGATAAAGGGCAGCCCTGCCAGCTGCCCCTCGGAATACTAAAATCATCTGACCTAATACCATTACTGAGAATCGCAGCTGAAGAGTCATTATAAAGAACCTTCACCCACTTAATAAAATTATTGCCCAAACCAAATTGTTCTAAAGTGAAAAAAGATAGCCATTCGACATGATCAAAGTCCTTTTCTGCATCTAAGGAAACCACAAAGCCATCCACTGCCTGTTGCTGACATGCCTGAATCACATTAAGTAAGTAATCTTCTGTTATTTTTAGATGATCTACGACCTTTTACAAAACCCATTTATGATAAAAGGTAACTCAGTTTCTAATCGCAACACTAAGTTTTTAGTTAAGATTTTAAAGTCAACATTTAACAATGAAATAGGCCTGTAGGAGGCATAATCTTCAGGGCTCTTTCTTTTCTTAAGAATTAGGGAGATATTAGCTTCTCTCAATGATGGTGGGAGGAGACCACAATTAAATGCATGATTGAACATGTTTAGCATAGGCACTGATAATAACCCTGTGAACTCTTTATAGAATTCACGATTGAGTCCATCAGGACCAGGGGCCTTCCCACATTGGAGCTGTCTCACAGCTTCCTGTATCTCATGTATAGATAATGGAGCATTGAGGAGGGACTCTTGTTCAGAAGAAATGCCTAGGAGATCTAAATTCCTGAAAAAGGACTCCACCCGCGATTGTCCATCATTACATTGCTCAGATTGATACAATTTAGAATAAAAATTCTTAAATACAACATTAATCATTATAGAATTACTAGTGAGGGCTCCTGTCCCATCCCTAATTGAAGCAATAGTCTGAGAGGCATTCTTCTTTCTAGCTAAATAAGCTAAATACCTACCTGGTTTTTCACCATGTTCAAACGATCATTGTTTAGCAAATGTCAATTTTCTTTTAGCTGTCTGTGTAAGTAAAGAGTTTAGTGTACAGCGTAGGGCTGTGATATTCTGTAACTTGGCTGCAGAAGGCTTATTAATATAACCGTTTTCAGCTGCTGCAAGCCTTGCTTCCACTAGGCGCTGCTGTTCCGCAGCTTGTCACTTCTTACTAGCAGAATAGGAGATAATTAATCTCCTTGCGTAGGCCTTAGTGGTTTCCCAGAGCATTGATGGACTACTAGCTGATTTGGAATGAATAGATAGGAAAGTTTGAAATTCAGAAGGAAAGTAGTCTATAAATTTATTATCTTCTAGAATAAAAGGATTCAGCCTCCAATGTCTAGATCGTGCTGAATTATCTTTGGGCTTAATATTTAAATATACTGCTGCATGGTCAGAAGTAGCAATATTTCCAATTGTGCAGGATACAACTGAATCTAGGAGCGTTTTGGGTGTTAGAAAAAAGTCTATTCTGGTATAACACGTGTGGATTAGAAAAAAATGTGAAGTTTTTGTCTGAGGGATGTGACAACCTCCAGACATCCACAAGTCCTAGATCTCCACATAAGCCCATGACTTGTTTGGATTGTGAGGTGACCGCTAGGCACCCTGTCCATCAATGGGTCTATGAGACAATTAAAATCCTCACCTACAATAATGTTTTGTATTGAAAAGCTTGTAAGTTTGGAAAAGGCATCTATTAGGAATTTGAGAGGATGAGCTGGAGGGCAGTAAACATTGAGAATACCATATTCCTCTCCATATATTGAAGCCTTAACAATCACAAATCTCCCACACTTATCCTTAATGCAGTCTGATAACTTAAAAGGTAGGTTCTTCCAGGGTAAAATGGCCACCCCCTTACTCCTGGTATTAAAAGATGAAAAGTAGACTTGATCAAAGCCACTCTGTTGCAGTTTTAGATGATCTTTATCATTTAAGTGTGTCTACTGCAATAAGGCTCTGTCCACCCTTTCCTTTTTCAGGTTTAATCGGGTTTTCTTTCTCTTGATTGGTGATTGACTCCCCTTAATATTCCAAGTGCACAATTTTAATATATTGCTGGTCATAACCCTTTATAACAATCATGTGACTCCGGAGGAGAAGAAACCCGACTTAAGATCAGCTGAGCAGCAATAAGTGAATAAAAAAAACACACAAAAAAAGCCAAAGTGCCAACAGTGCTGAACAAGAGGACTTACCCCACACTTAAAGGAGATATTTGAACCTTTTGCACCCCATATTCTGTCCCACTGCCAATATGGCATTTAACATAGTCAAAAATGAAAACAGGGCATAATTTATCAATCCACCTATTTGTTACCATCATGTTTAAGCTCCTTCAGGCTGGAGCAACACTGCTAATTTAAACAAATGAACGTTACCCATCCTATAAGATACCTTGCCGTCGAGTAATGAAAAGGTAAAATAAAGCGACCATCGAGCATGTTATCGCCCATAACCAGGGCTACACAATATATACATTCTTTAGCCCAACGTGTCTACAAAAGTTTTAGCTTTGCCAGAAGAATCAAATATCTTGGTGGTCCCGTTGTAGGTGATTTTCAGCGCTGCTGGGTACAGCATAAAGTACTGGATTCCGGATTCCCTCAGCCGCTTCTTTACCTGGTCGAATTCCTTGCGCTTCCAAATAACGGCTGCCGAAAAATCTTGGAAAAACATAAGCCTGGATCCCTTATATATTAAAGCCTGGGCATCAGTCCTGCGGCTCCTCGAAACCTCCACCACTCTTTGCTTATCACCGAAATTATGGAACCGCATGAGGACAGGTTGAGGGCATTGGTCTAGGCCCGGTTTTGGAGCCAGCGTACGATGAGCTCTTTTCATTTTAATGCATCCAGCCTTGGTTTCCAAATCAAGGAAATTAGGCAGCCAGCTCAAAAAACTTCGCTGGCTGGCTGCCTTCTGTACCTTCAGGTAGACCGATAATTCGTATGTTCTTCCTCCTACCTCTGTTCTCAAGATCGTCGATATGGTCAGGTAGGCTTTGAACTTGCTTTTCTAGCACCCGGATGTGGCTTTGGGATTGATCAGCTACAGTCTCTACTGCAGAGACTCGGGCCTCGGCTTCGGTTTGCCAAGGATTTTGATGACATGCTGAACCTCCGCAGACTCCTGAGGATGTAGAGGTGTTGTCGTGCTTCCTTCGCAATTATATTTATATGATGGGTCCAGGACAGATCCTCTGAGATAGTGTCACCCAGGAATTTAAAATTACTGACCCTCTCCACCTCTGATCCTCTGATGGTTACTGGCTCATTCCATCTCCTGAAGTCTACAATCAGTTCCTTGGTCTTATTGACGTTGTGTGAGAGGTTGTTGTTATTACACCATTCAGCCAAGTTTTCAATCTCTGTCCTGGCTGCTGATTCATCACCCCCTTTGATTCAGCCCACAACAGTCGTGTCATCAGCAAACTTGTATGGTGTTAGAGCTGTAATTAGTCACACAGTCAGCAGGGGGCCAAGTACACATCCCTGCAGTGCTCGTCTGTTGATGGAGATTGTGTACAAGTGAAGAAATTCAGGATCCAATCGCACAAAAAGGTATTGAGGCCCAGTTTACTGATTAATTGTGTTTACTGATTAGTTTTGAGGTGATAATGGTGTTAAATACTGAGCTGTGATTGATAAAGAGCATCTTTGCTGTCCAGATGTTCCAAGGTTGCGTGAAGAGTGAACAAGATAGCATCAAGATAGAATATACGATGTTGTTCCTCCAACCTGAATGTGGCCTCATCTCGTCAGTAGAGGAGGCTATGGACCGATATGTTGGAATGAAAATGGGAAGTAGAATTAAACTGGGTGATCACTGGGAGATCCCGCTTTTTCTGGTGGATGGAGCATAGGTGTTCGATGAAGCGGTCCCCAATCTACGTCAGGTCTTACCAACATACAGGAGGCCACACTGGGAGCACTGGATACAGTAGATGATCCCAACTGACTCACAGGTGAAGTATCGACTCACCTGGAACAACTGTTTGGGACCCTAAATTGTAGTGAGAGAGGAGGTGTAGGGGCAGGTGTAGCACTTGTTCTGCTTGTAAGGATAAGTGCCAGGAGGGAGATCAGTGGGGAGGGATCAATGAACAAGGGAGTCCTAAGGAGGGAACCCTGCAGAAAGCAGAAAGTAGGGTGGGGGAGAGAAGGAAAGATGTGCTTGGTGGTGGGATCCCATTCGGGATGGCGTAAGTTATGGAGAATTATGTGCTGGATGCGGAGGCTGGTGGGGTGCTAGGTTAGGCCTAGAGGAACCCTATCCCTGATGGGGTGGTGGGAGGATGAGATGAGGGCAGACGTGCACAAAATAAAAGAAATGTGGCTGAGGGCAGCATTGCAGGTGGAGAAGGGAAGGCCTTTCCTTGAAGAAGGAGGACATCTCCTTAATACTGGAGTGAAAAGGCTCATCCTGAGAGCAGATGTGGCCGAGACAGAGGAATTGAAAGAAGGGTGTGGCATTTTACAAGTACCAGGGTGGGAAGAGGTGTAGAGCAGGTATTTATGAGAATCAGTTGGTCTATAAAATATATCAGTAGGTAAACTGTCTCCAGTGATGGAAACAGAGAGATCGAGAAAGTGAAAGGAGGTGTTGTAAACTGCCCAGGTAAATATAAGGGCAGGGTAGTTGTTAGAGGCAAAGTTGATGAAGTCAACGAGCTCCACTGCATTGGTGCAGGAAGCAGCACCAATGCAGTTGTTTCATAGCATAGGAAAAGATAAAGAGTATCGGCTTGGAACATCGACTGTTCCAAGTGGCCATCTACTGATATCTTTTATAAACCCACTGATTCTCACACCTATCTGGACGTTCCCTCCTTCCACCGTGTTACTTGTAAAAAAGCCATCCCCCTCTCTCAATTCCTTCATCTCCATTGCATCAGCTCTCAGGATGAGGACTTTCATTCCAGAACTAAGGAAATATCCTCCTTCTACAAGGACAGGTGTTTCCCTTCCTCCATCAGCAATGCCGCCCTCGGCCACGTCTCTTCCATTTCATGCATGTCTGCTCTTACCCCATCCTCCTGCCACCCTACCAGGGCTAGGGATCCTCTTGTCCTCCCCTACAACTCCACCTTCCCCCCTCATCCAGCACATAATTCTCTATAACTTACACCATCTCCAACAGGATCCCACCACCAAGCACATCATTCCTTCCCCCCACTTTCTGCTTTTCTTAAGGATCGCTCCCTATGCAACTCCCTTGTCTATTTGTCCCTCCCCACTGATCTTCCTCCCGGCACTTTTCCTTGCAGCCAGAACAAGTGCTACATCTGCCCCTACACTTCCTCCCTCACTACAATTTAGGGTCCCAAACAGTTGTTCCAGGTGAGGTGATACTTCACCTGTGAGTCAGTTGGGGTCATCTAGTGTATTTGGTGCTTCTGGTGGGGCCTTCTGTATATTGACAAGATGCAACATAGATTCAGGGACCGATTTGCTGAGCACCTATTCTCCATCTGCCAGAAAAGAAGGATCTACCAGCAGCCACCCATTTTAATGTTACTTCCCATTCTCATTCTGACATGTCAGTCCATGGTCTCCTCTACTGCCACAATGAGGCCACACTCAGGTTGGAGGAGCAACACCTTGCTCCAACGTCTGCGAAGCCTCCGATCTGATGGCTTGAACATTGATTTCTTGAACTTCTAGTAACCATTCCCCATTTCCCTCTCTCACCTTATCTCCTTACCTGCCCATTACCTCCCTCTGGTTCTCCTCCCCCCTTTTCTTTCTTCTTTGGCCTCTGTCCCCCATTTTTCAGCCCTGTATCTCTTTCAGCAATTAACTTCCCAGCTCTTTATTTCACCCCTTATCCTCTCCCTGTTTCACCTATCACCTATTACCTTGCATTTCTTATTCATCTCCCCCCACCTTCTTACTCTGATTTTTCGTCTTTTTTTCCCAGTTCTGATGAAGGGTCTCGGCCTGAGACGTCGACTGTTTATTCTTTTCCATAGATGCTGACTGGCCTGCTGAGTTCCTCCTACATTTTGTGTGTGTTGCTTGGGTTTCCAGCATCTGCAGATTTTCTCTTGTTTGAGAAAAAAGTAACATCCATGTTCTATGGAACTCTTGCCCTCAAGAGTATCTGGGGTTAGGAGAATCCTAGAGTCATATGGCATGGATGATGGATCAAAGAGATAATTATTGATTTCAGGATGAGGAAACTGGAGGCCCATGAACCAGTTCTCATCAGAGGATCAGAGATGGAGAGAGTCATCAACTTTAAATTCCTCACTCTTATCATTTTAGAGGATCTGTCCTGGGTCCAGCATGTAGCTGTCATTACAAAGAAGGCAAGACAGCACTTCTACTTTTTTAGAAGTTTACGAAGATTCAGCATGTCATTTAAAACTTTGACAAACTACTATTGATGCATATTGGGGAGTATACTGACTGGTTACAACAAGGGCTGCAATGGAACACCAAACAGCCTTGAACAGAAAAGCTACAAAAAGTAGTAAATACAGCCAGTCCATCAGAATCATAATCAGATTTATTATCGTATGTGTCGTAAAATTTGTTAACTTAGCAGCAGCAGTTCAATGCAATACTTAAAATAGAAGAAGACGAAGAAGAAGAAAAAAAATCAATCAATCAATCAATGGAGGGTTATGGGCTGAGTGCAGGTTGGTGGGACTAGGTGAGAATAAGAGTTCGGCATGGACTAGAAGGGACGAGATGGCCTGTTTCTGTGCTGTAATTGTTATATGGTTATATGGTTATCAAATACAGTATACGAATATTGAATAGATTTTAAATCATGCAAAAACAGAAATAATATATATTTAAAAAGTAAGGTAGTGTTCATAGGTTCAATGTCCATTTAGGAATCAGATGGCAGAGGAGAAGAAGTTGTTCCTGAATCACTAAACATGTGCCTTCAAGCTTCTGTACCTCCTACCTGATGATAACAATGAGAAAAGGGCAAGCCCTGGGTGCTGGAGGTCCTGAATAACGGACGCTGCCTTTCTGAGACACCGCTCCTTGAAGATATCCTGGCTACTTTGTAGGCTAGTGCCCAAGATAGAGCTGACTAGATTTACAACCCTCTGCAGTTTCTTTCGGTCTTGTGCAGTAGCCCCCCCATCCCCCCATACTAGATTGTCAGAAAGCCCTCCCTACCATTGAGCACGTCCAGAAGGAGTGCAGTTGGAGGAAAGCAACATCCATCATCAGGGACCCCCATCACCTAGGCCATGCTCTCTTCTTGCTGCTGCCGTCAGGAAGAAGGTACCGAAGGCTTAGGACCCACACCAGGTTCAAGAACAGTTATTTCCCCTCAACCATCAGGCATTGGAACAAGAGGAGATAACCTCACTGAAATTCATGCACCCTAACACTGAACTGAATTTGAACCACTTTCAAACATTTCTTTTTTGAGCTATATTCCTAAACTGTGAATTCAATGCCTAAAACTATAAGACTCAGTTGACTCTTTGAAATACCAGATTAAAACCTATTTATTTAAGTTTGTTTTTAACTTACATCTTTTTGTATTTTATGTTCATGCTTATTTTTATATTTATTTATTTTATTTTCACATTTGCTCTTTATCCCATTGCAAACCACTTTGAACTACTTAGTCTGTATGAAAAGTGTTCTATCGATAGAGTTATTATTATTGTTGTTTTATTTTATTTTTTTCTCAGTTCAAGTTGGTAAAACCTGAGGTACAGGCATAGCCAGGTATGCTTACTTCTGAATTGCTAGGAACTTTTGGACTATTCTAGTGGTGTTTGGTATTGTGGATTTCTGGGATTTATATAAATATTGCTGGGTAGGCCTAATTGTCTAATGCTATTGTGTAGTGACTTTGTGATAATACCAGTTTGTAGACATTACTATTGGGACAATGTTCACCCTGTTCATATTCCATAGTCTTTCAGTTTCCTCTTTTAGTTCAGCATATTTCTGGTGTTTTTCACTTATTGATTTCTGTATGTTATGTGTGTTTGAACTATTAAGTAAGCTATTCTTACTTGTTTATCTTATAATATTACATCCAGAATGTTATTAAGGATTGTGCTATCTATAATAATGGAACAGACATAATATAATTTGTGGGACTCTGACTCTAAAACTGGATCAGGCATGTATTTATAGTAAGGTATGGTGTCTTTTATGAGTTTGTATTTTAAAGCAAGATTTTTGATTATTTTTGTGTTAATCACCTGGCCCTGTATTGCCAAGGAACCCCTCTATTTCTGGGAAGAGGTCTCCAACTCTGAACCAGGTGTTCAACTCTTCCTTGTCAGCATCTAGTCTACTCAGATCATGGGGATGTCTTCATGGAGGGTCATCTCTTCAACTGGTTTGCTTTTTCTTCCGTTGTGCATTTTTATGTCTGTTATTCCTCTTCCTCCTTCTGTTCTAGGTAGTGTTAATCTAAGTGCATAGAAATACATTATGTTTTCTAAAATTTGTCATTTCAATTCTTACTTTTTCTTTGTAAATTTTCCAGATTGGTTTTGAACCAAGATACCATGCTTAAAGAATATGTTAATATGGATATAGCGAAAGTATTTATTGCATTTGTTATATTTTTATTATTGAGCTTTGTTTCACAGATAATTAATGATAATAATAATTATTATTATTATCCCACAACCTATCGACTAATTTTCAAGCACTCTATAACTGATGTTCTTGATATTTATTGCTTATTGATTTATTATTGTTACATTTTCTTTTTGTATTTGCACAATTTGTTGTTTTTTTACACCTCTTTTGTCTGTCTTTGTTGTGTGCAGTTTTTCATTGATTCTATTGTGTTTCTTTGTATTGGCTGTGAATGCCCACAATGAAGTGGATCTCAAGGTGGTATATGGTGACATATATGAACTTTGACAATCAATTTAAGATTTGGACTTTGAACTTTTGCACTTTGGAAGCAGGCCCTTCAGCCCAACTGGTCCATGTTGAGCTATTCCCATCTGCTGAATTTAATCTAAATTGAAAGAATGAAATTCACAGATTTCTGTTGTGTAACCCTTAGGCACGCCCAGCTCGTGTTTGTCTAGGGGAAACAGCCTTCGGCTCCGCCATACTGGGAAATCACGTCTGTGTGGATGCTGTGTAATGTACCCCCAGTTACAAACCCACAATGCAAAATATCAAACAGTACATCATATGCAATTAAATGATTGAACTTTATGAATCTCGATCTGAATATAGGGTTAGTAATGAAAATAAAAAAGGGCCCAATTCAAGTCAAAAGTTCACGTTGGAGCTCACTCAGTCGTCATTCTTCTATCATCGGTCTCCTCCGAGTGTCGCTGACATTTGTACCCTCAAATCCCAGTCCACTTCGTCCAGTGGTCTACCAGCTCTCTCCACACGCGTCTTCCCTCTTCATCTCTCCTCGACAGAAGACCGCGACAAAACATCTTTCCAGATTCAGCAACAATCTCTTATTGGCTAACATGCATCTTGTTATCTCCAGCCATAACCCAAACATTGCTGCTACAGAGAAACCGTTACCTCATCAGTGAACATTACAAAGAAGCCATTACATTAGTAGTGAAGCCTTGCAGTGCGTTACAGTTGTATAACGCTATTGAGGGATATGTAGAAAAGTACATAAGTGGTTCAAAATTGAAATCATTCAACAACAAAGTGAAGAGCTCATGAAGTGTTGTTCCTTGATGGATCTTGAAGATGTGGAAGCAGCACTACATTTGTAAGGAAATGTCTCAGAGATATCTGAATATAGAGGGTGTGCAGCTTACACAATAACAGGAGTCCCAATCTTTTTTATGCAGTGAACTCCTACGACTAACCAAGGAGTCCTTTGCTTCAATAAGAAGAATGAAATGCACAGGAAGAGAAATAACTACGATGAAAAGTACCACAAAATACGTGGGCTTGAGGAATTTCCTGAGCCTGCAAGATACTTCACTGCACCTATCAAGCACTTCAAGCTGCAGAGAGAAATGGATAAGTGAGAATCACTGGTGACATCAGAAACAAGAGAGAAGGGCAGAAGGTTGATTTAAATACATCATGTACTTTAACAAATTCCCTTTATCATTTTGCTCCAGATCAATGTTCATCCCTGTTTCAAACAAGTTAATGCTTAGAATTTTTGCAGTTACAATAAGTATTGGAATCATAATCTCTGTAATCTGTCAAGTAGGGTGCCGTGCACAATCCTGATTTGATGGAGACAGACGTGAGAGAACGGAGGAACATCTTGAGAACCTTCTAAAATGCCTTTTTCGCTGCTGCTGTTGCTGTGTGGTCAGGAATCTCCGGAGGGGAGGCCCCGAATCCTCGGCTTTGCTTGTTGCTCAGTGGCCGGGACAGGGTTGAGGCGCTTGGCAGAGATAGTGCTCAGTGCTCGGTGTTGAAGGGCTGGGTGGAGGCTCGAGGTTTTCGGAAGGACGCAGGGTCAGCTGTGTTCAGGTGCTTCCAATGCATTGACAGTTGTCGGTGCCTGGAGGTTTATGGCAGAGAGAGTTTCTCCCTTCTGCCGCCTGCTATCGGGGACTATCAGGAGTAGATTGGAACTTTGAGACTTTTTTTTTACTGTTCTGGTGGTCTGGTCTTTATCAAATTATGGCATTGTTTTGCGACTGCTGTAACTATATGTTATAATTATGTGGTCTTGTCAGTGTTAGTCTTTGGTTTGTCTTTTTTTGTGATATCATTCTGGAGGAACGTTGCAACATTTCTTAAGGCATGCATGCATTTCTAAATGACAATAAATGAGGACTGAGTGTCCTCATAATCTAATTTTATCTAATGTTACCAGGTACAATAGTTGAGGTATAAGAAAGTAGAGACAGGAATCAGATGAATGATTTGCTTCAGGTACAGAGAATCAGCTTAAATGGATTTCATATTCTTTCATAATCATGGATAACTGTAGTCTTCTTAATTGTTTCTCATGATATTTATCTTTTCCATCTATTGTGTTTGAAGTGAATCCAATTTGTTTTCAATACTGTTACTTGTACCCACACATTACTGCTGTCACTGATCTGGTGGAGGCTGAGAATTAACTCACAGCCCAGGGAGATGCAAAGTCACCAATAGCATTCCTTCAGAATGGCAGCTGTGAAGCAGCACCACTCTAACACTAACCCACTCATTGACACTCTCGGAGCTGAGGTAATTATAGCAGCAATAACGTTTCAGAGGAAATCCTTTTTAATAAAAAGTAGATGGTTCCTTATACATAACGTAATGTATTATCCTTCTTCAAATAAAGGTATAAACCTTATTAGAGACCAAGTTCCAAATTATTGTTTGTTTAATAAAATCAGTCTGAGCTTGATCATTCCTAAAGTGTGTAGTTGCATCAGCACATTGTCTTGTGGTTGCACTGAAATCAGCAGAATGGATTTCAGTATCAAGAGCTCAATGTGCTAATGCTAGATTTCAGCATACTAGTTACTGAGCACTGGAGATATCTCTAGCTGGGATTCACCATACCAGATTTGCTCTAGAACTATTCCAGTCTTCTCTACTCTGCTTAGTCATTGTTCATTTAATACTGAACATTCAGGGAAAAACAGGATAGGGTGACAGTGTAGGGGAATGGTGCTTAGGTCAAGGATCAATCATGATCTTGATGAGTGATGAGGCGGGTTTGATGGGTCAAAAACAGAATGCCTATTTCCAATTTTTTGTTATTCATAAAGCCAAATGTGATAACATCTTCATTTCCAAGTAAACATATATTTCCATTTACCTATGATTATTAATGAACCCCAGAAACAGCACCAGGACAGTAGAACAGAAAAGCATGAACAGGAACATTAGAATAAAAATTTTTTAGAAAATAGACCTGATCGTGCTGACACCAGAACTACAACAATAGGTTTTAGACAAAGATGTACCCATCATGCCTATGCTGACCAGAATGCCCATCTATACCAATGACACCTGCCTTCCGTATATTGCTATATCCCAAAATTGTAATGTTAGGAGGCTTTGCCTGTGAAGAGATAAAAACAAGGTTAACTGATTAAAAAAAGAAAATTTGAAAAAAAAACACTATGTGAGGGTGGGGCGGGCTGGACACAGGACAGACAAGGAGAGAAACACAGCATCAAAACGCAGAAATGCAGTCCTCAACTTCCTAACCGGAAGACCACAGTCTGTGCGGATTGGTGATAACATATCCTCTTCACTGACGATCAACACTGGCGCATCTCAAGAGTGTGTACCTAGCCCACTGCTCCACTCTCTCCATACACATGACTGTGTGGCTTGGCATAGCTCAAATGCCATCTACAAATTTGCTGATGATACAACCATTGTTGGTAGAATCTCAGGTGGTGACGAGAGGGCGCACAGGGATATGCCAACTAGTGGAGTGGTGCCACAGCAACAACCTGGCATTCAACGTCAGTAAGACAAAAGAGCTGATTGTGGACTTCAGGAAGGATAAGACAAAGGAACACATACCCATCATCATAGAGGGATCAGAAGTACAGAGAGTGAGCAGTTTCAAGTTCCTGGGTGTCAAAATCTCTGAGGATCTAACCTGATCCCAACATATTGATAAGTTATAACCATAAGACCATAAGACAAAGGAGCAGAAGTAGGCCATTCAGCCCATCGAGACTGCTTCGCCATTTTATCATGAGCTGATCCATTTTATCCTATTTAGTCCCACTGCCCCGTCTTCTCACCATAACCTTTGATGCTCTGGCTACTCAGATACCTATCAATCTCTGCCTTAAATACACCCAATGACTTGGCCTCCACTGCTGCCCGTGGCAACAAATTCCATAGATTCACCACCCTCTGACTAAAAAAATTTTTTCGCATTTCTGTTCTGAAAGGGCACCCTTCAATCCTGAAGTCATGCCCTCTCATACTAGACTCCCTCATCATGGGAAACAACTTTGCCACATCCACTCTGTCCATGCCTTTTAACATTCGAAATGTTTCTATGAGGTCTCTCCTCATTCTTCTAAACTCCAAGGAATACAGTCCAAGAGCGGACAAACGCTCCTCATATGTTAACCCTCTCATTCCCGGAATCATTCTAGTGAATCTTCTCTGTATCCTCTCCAACGTCAGCACATCCTTTCTTAAATAAGGAGACCAAAACTGCCCACAGTACTCCAAGTGAGGTCTCACCAGCGCCTTATAGAGCCTCAACATCACATCCCTGCTCCTATACTCTATTCCTCTAGAAATGAATGCCAACATTGCATTCGCCTTCTTCACTACCAACTCAACCTGGAGGTTAACTTTAAGGGAATCCTGTACGAGGACTCCCAAGTCCAGTTGCACCTCAGAACTTTGAATTCTTTCCCCATTTAAATAATAGTCTGCCCGTTTATTTTTTCTGCCAAAGTGCATAACCATACACTTTCCAACATTGTACTTCATTTGCCACTTCTCTGCCCATTCTTCCAATCTATCCAAGTCTCTCTGCAGACTCTCCGTTTCCTCGGCACTACCGGCCCCTCCATCTATCTTCGTATCGTCAACAAACTTAGCCACAAAGCCATCTATTCCATAATCCAAATCGTTGATGTACAATATAAAAAGAAGTGGCCCCAACACTAATCCCTGTGGAACACCACTGGTAACCAGCAGCCAAACAGAATAGGATCCCTTTATTCCCACTCTCTGTTTCCTGCCAATCAGCCAATGCTCTATCCACATATGTAACTTTCCCGTAATTCCATGGGCTCTTATCTTGTTAAGCAGCCTCATGTGTGTCACCTTGTCAAAGGCCTTCTGAAAATCCAAATATACAACATCCACTGCATCTCCCTTGTCTAGCCTACTGGTAATTTCCTCAAAAAATTGTAATAGGTTTGTCAGGCAGGATTTTCCTTTAAGGAATCCTTTAAAGAAGGCAAGACAATGGCTATACTTGATTAGGAGTTTGAAGAGATTTGGCATGTCAACAAATACACTCAAAGACTTCTATAGTTGTACTGTGGAGAGCATTCTGACAGGCTGCATCACTGTCTGTATGGAGGGGCTACTGCACAGGACCGAAAGAAGATGCAGAAGGTTGTAAACCTAGTCAGCTCCATCTTGGGCACTCGCCTACAAAGTACCCAGGACATCTTTAGGGAGCAATGTCTCAGAAAGGCAGTGTCCATTATTAAGGATGTCCAACACCCAGGGCATGCCCTTTTCTCACTGTTACCATCAGGTAGGAGGTACAGAAGCCTGAAAACACACACTCAGCGATTCAGGAACAGCTTCTTATCTGAATCTGCCATCCGATTCCAAAATGGACATTGAAGTTTTGAACACTACCTCACTTTTTTTTTAACGTACAGTATTTCTGTTTTTGCACATTTTTAAAAATCTATTCAATACATGTTTTTGACTTACTTGTTTATTTATTATTATGTTTTATTTTATTTTTTTTCTCTCTCTCTCTCTGCTAGATTATGCATCGTATTGAACTGCTGCTGCTAAGTTAACAAATTTCACGGCACATGCCAGGGATAATAAACCTGATTCTGATTCTGATTCGATTAGAAGCTTAAGACATGAACTGTTAAGAGTGGAATCGGTAGTGAGTATCTTTACCCTACTAACTTGAAAACCCCAGGGTGAAACCCTTGGAGGAGAGACAATAGCGATAAAAGATTTATTCAAGCTACAGTGTAAGAGATTTCTTCTTTTATGTTACTACGTAGGCTAATCAAAATGGCTTCTTTGTTATGTTAACTGCTGAGAAAGTCCTTCCGCTAGCAGTTTGTTTGGATTATGTTATTGATAAGAGGATGAACGAACCAATTGGGATAGATGTTATTCTTTCTGTGTGTCTGTAAGTTATTGTGATGCGCAGGATTTTGGGGAGAAGGCGCGAGAGAGAGAGACGATGGACAAGGTGCTGTGAGTCGGCGAATGGGGTTGGACCCCAAGCAGGAGTCCGAGGTCCAGGGTGTTCGGTGAGGAGAGGAGACGGAGACAGACTCGTGTGGAGCGTCTGGTCGACCACCGTGTTGGTCCCAGGTGGCAGTTCAAGCTGGTCCGGGGGGAGACGCAAGGTGAAGAAGAAGGGTCCCGAGCTCTAACTGTTTGTGCACGAAGAGATTGAACTTTGATAGGTGTGATGCCTTTTATTTTCCTTTTATATTTTATCTCTATTAATTATATAGTTCCAGTAATATCTATAAACTGTAATTCATTTAATCGTATCTGGTATATTGTCTGTTATTTGGGCGGGGTGGGGTACATCACACAGCATCCACACAAACTTGATTACCCAGTTTGGCAGGGCCGAGGGCTGTTTCCCTAGATGACAGTGAGCTGAGTGACCCTGAGGCTTACCGGGGGGGGGGCTACATTTGGAAGCTCGTCCGGGATTGGATTCAGTGGTGTGCAGTGTGGTTGCCCTGTTTAGATCTGTAATGTGTGTCTCTGTGGGCTATTTGCTGGTTCTTGCTGCATGCGTATTGGGTGAGGTCTTTGTACGGGTTCAGACTAGCATTGACCAGTTGGAGGTGGGACTCAGGGCTGTCCATACTGTTGGGAGAGAGAAGAAAGGTCTGATTCGGAGGTAGTGTCTGCGAGTAAATGTTCCAGCTCTGGCAGGTTCCACCTGGCATTTGGGATTGTGTCTACCCCAAGAGGGGCGGAGGCGTGCGAGACATGGACAGAGCGGATCTCTCAGTTGTTAGATGAGTGGCAGTGCTCGGTTGAGGGAGAGTGACAGGGATTGGTTGAAAGTTTGAGTAGGCGGTCAGGTGATGTTGTTAGAACTGTCAAGTTCAATTACACCGTAGTGAAAGCTGCCAGTTATTTGGAAGAGGGGGAAAAGTTTTCGGTGTGTATTCTCTGGCTAGGAGGGCGGCTAAATTGGTGCAGTACCAAGGGGATCAGCCCCTCCCTCAGTTGTTCAGTTGATCAGAGAGGGATCGGGAAGCTTAGTGGAGGCCCAGTGGGGGAACGGCTTGGGGTCTCTGGGGAAGCACATTCCCAGCAATGTACCAAGGAACTTCCGAAAGGAGAAGTCCCTATTCCTGAAGGCTTAGAGGGACCACGCCCCAGGGTGTCGTTATGGATAGATGGAGGTGGTGCTAAAGCCATTCTCAACACCGGGGCACAAGTCAAGTTGTTGTACAGTTCGTTTTACAACCAGTGTCTGAAGCATTTAACCTTGACAACCACAAGGGCACCGGAGATTTGGGGTACCAGTGCCAGTAATTATCCAGAAGACGATGATTGGTTAGTGACCCTGGAGTTCATGGGAGCATTGTCTGGGCACCCAGCATGTCGAGTTGCTTCTGAAGATGTGTGTGGCAGCCTTGAGCCGGTACCGAATTTAAATGTGACCCATCTGTGGTATGGACTGCGGGAAGTAGCTGAGGGTGAGACCCTCTTAGTAGATGCTCCTTACTACCACGAGGGAGGACAGTTGACCACTGAAGACACCTCAGTGAGAGAGAGGACGCGGTGACTAGACCCTGGCCCTGTGGAAGATGAAGGCACCGTGTGTGTGGATTATGCGACGTGGTTTAATGTGCTGGATCTGAGGAGTGGATGTTGCCAGATCCTGAGGAGTGCGGCTGATGAGAAGATGGTCGTTATTAGTTCCCTAGGATTCTTCCGATCCGAAACGATGCCAAAGGGCATATCCGGAGCCCCTGCAACCTTCCCACAGGGCATGAGGAAGACCATGGTGGAAGTGAAGGTGTGTGGAGTTTTGGCGTATGTGGATGACCGCCTAGAGCTTGGATTCGCCTGGGGGGACTATGTGGCGAGGCGAGTGGCTGAGCCCAGGCAACAGAAGCGAAGTGTAAAATATAGAGGAGTTTTTGGCTGGAGGAGTTTGGTGGAATGACCCGACATACCAGTTGAACTTCCTGGTGTTGAAACAGATGGTGGTGGACCAGGGGATGGAAACCCAGGCCATCAATCGAAATGAGACACAAGGGAGAGAGGGGATTTGCACTGCTGAACTGAGAGCTCAGAAATGCAGGCCAGAGACTGAGTGCCGCACTTGTGGGACAACCATTGCAGACTTGGAATTCACACTTGTCAACGTCGAGAAGGAGCAACGGAATACCGAGCCGACACTGCGGTCATGTACTGATGAATTAATCCAGCGAGACAAAACAATGACCCACCTTCGAAGGGATCAGCAGAAACTCAAGACATCGATCCAGAAAAGATTGGAAGACTTACAAGTTGAGGAAGATCAAGGAAGCGGTCTGACTAAGGCCGACAGAAAACCGAGAGCCCAGAGAGGGGGGTTTGACTACACTTCCGAAGAGGTGAAGCAATGGAGGACAGATCTCGGAAAAGGGAGGTGGACGCTTGAGAGGAACCTGAAGATGACCATCGACGGTTTAAATGAAGTGGAAAAACTGAAAGTTGACCTGGAAGAATTCATCAGGAAGGAAAAACTGGAGGCTGAACATCCTTTAACTGCTGCTTTTCAGGTCAAGGTGAAAGAAGCTGGTGGGGTAACTGAGTCCTAGATTGAGATGTCCAAGAAGAGTGAGTCAGAACTGCTGAGGCTGTGGCGAGAGTTGAAGGAGTCCCCGAAGAAGCTGACGTCTAAACTGCAGTAGGCTGAAGGGGTAGCCCTGGCTAAATGCTTCAGTTTGGAGAAACCCAAACAGCAGCTACTGATCGAGGGAATGAGGAAGAATACGGATTCGAAGTATGATGTGCTGTACTTGTGGTACATGCTGCCTTTCGCTAACTTCCCTGTGCTTGAGGAAGAAACCTTTGGCACTTCTCCCGCTGAGTCAGGTGTAGTGGGGAGGGCTAGCATTGGGCAGTCTGGGTTACAGCAGGACCAGGAAGGAAATGAAGTGGGGCCCCGGACATGGGACGGGGGACTCCAAGTTGTAGTGGTGGCATGAATGAGAGAAGAGTTGGCAAGCAGACCTGAGGTATCCCTAGTAGTGTCCGAGCCTTTAGGGTTTAGGTGAGGGGGTATGGAGGTCTTGGAGGATTAGGAAGCTCCCAGATAGGCTGAGATCATGGACGGGCAGAAGGTCCACTGTTTGGGGAGCAATGTCACTGTGTGTGTCTGGATGGGTTTTTGTGTCTGCAGGACTGGTTGGTGAGTTATTTAGAAGTCATGAGGACATGACTTTATTTGGTCGGGGGAGAGTGTAAGGGGTTTCTTCTTTTATGTTACTGTGCAGGCTAATTAAAATGGCTTCTTCCCGCTAGCAGTTTGTTTGGATTATGTTATTGATAAGAGGATGAACGAACCAATTCGGATAGATATTATTCTTTCTGTGTGTCTGTAAGTTATTGTGATGCGTGGGTTTTTGGGGAGAAGGCGCGAGAGAGAGAGACGATGGACAAGGTGCTGTGAGTCGGCGAATGGGGTCAGACCCCAAGCAGGAGTCTGAGGTCCAGGGTGTTCGGTGAGGAGAGGAGACGGAGATGGACTCCTGTGGAGTGTCTGGTCGACCGTCGCTGTTGGTCCCAGGTGGCAGGTTGAGGTGGTCCGAGGGGATCGCATGGTGAAGAAGGAGGGTCCCGAGCTCCAACTGTTTGTGCACGAAGTGATTAAATTTTGATAAGTGTGATGCCTTTTATCTTCTTTTTATATTTTATCTCTATTAATTATATAGTTTCAGTAATATCTATAAACTGTAAATCATGTAATCGTATCTGGTGTATTGTCTGTTATTTGGGCGGGGTGGGGTACATCACACAGCATCCATACAAACTTATTACCCAGTTTGGCAGGGCCGAGGGCTGTTTCCCTAGATGACAGCGAGCTGAGTGACCCTGAGGCTTACCGGGGGGCTACACGCAGCGACTATAATGAGACAATATCTGCAGAGACCAGTGTTCAAAATCCCTACTGTGTAGTCGGTAATTAGCTCTGCAAAATCATACCAAGGCACTTAGTCAAGTTTTGTACAAGTTTGTGAGTTGACTTACTGAGGATGATCAACTATTTTATCCAACGAACCAAGAAACACGATGGTGAGCCACCCAAGATGAAAAACCAGCGCAGGAACAAAATATGTCATGACGCAGAGGATTTAATACAGTAGGATGTATAAGTTTATTTTCATTCAAAAATCCAAATTTGATTATCTTCAAGAACTGATTATTTTTGCAAAAACTTTGATAAGTTACTGATTGAGATTTACTTTGTTTAATAGTTGTGATGTTGGGGAATTGTCATTAAAAGAAGTTAAACTGTGTATATATAATTTTTGTATTTGAATTTTAACTTGTAGATATACTGCCTGGAACTGAAACGGATGTTAACTATAAGACTTGAGAATAGGAATTACATTTGGTTTTCTAACTAACAGTAAGTGAAAAGGTCTGTAAACTTTTAAATAGGGAATAACACTAGATCTAATTAGCTAGAGAAATTGGAGTAACAAAGGTTATTCTAATGAATATCAGTGATACTAATTAAAAAGGAGTTTGTTGTGGTTTGATATCTAAGATTTGGAACCTAAACAGAATGTTTAAATTTTGAATTGTTCTTGCTCATGTAATTATTTTGTAAATACTGTTTTTCCTTATAAACAAAACCTTACTTCCAGAAGTGTGTGGTATCTATTCACTGCCTCCTTCTAGCCTCTTCTGATGGCCTTTTAGCAACTAGTGTAATTTGATCTTCTCTAAAGAGTGCGATGACTAGTCACACACATTAAGACAGGTGTTATACCTGCCTTATAAATGTTGTTCTTTCCCACCAGAGCTTCGGATGAAATGACTACTCCTTTAATCATGTGGATATTTTAAAGTTGATTTGAAGTGTCAATGTAACATGGACACCTCAGCTCATCATCACATCTGTGATGATGAAGGCAGCAGCGGTGCAACACCAGCCCTGATCTGTATTGATTATTTCCTGGCTTCAGAGGAGGGGTTGGAAGACTTCTGCCTTCTGTCGGGATAGATTCTGCCTTCCTGCCTTTGTCAGGAATAAACCAGGCAGGAATTAATCTTGAGCATTTCAGCAGAAAAGTAGCACCAACACTTGAGAAATTACTCTTGTCAGTTTCTGAGGTGAAGCTTTACAACATGACATGGTAAATAGAGGGGAAGGAAAAGATACTGATTTTCAGTTACTTTGAACATATCCATCAGCAATCTGCAGAGCACATGAGAAGGTCAAACCAATGTCATGTCATGTCACAACCCAATTAATTCGATATATTAAGTGGAATTTGCAGTTGTTCAAGTCAGAGCAGTCATTTTATTCAAATAATGTCGCAAGGCTTCCAATCTTTCCATCAAGCTCAGACTGACTTCATTAAACAAACTGAAAAACAAATTGGAATGCAGTTTAGATTCAATTTTCCAAACTGCCCCGGATCCACGGTTTTGCATTTTAGAGTCGCTTCCCATGTGGGCCTTTGTCAAAGGCCTTAACAGCTATTAGAAAAAATAATCAGGTGGAAATACGTTGCGAAACTAAGGATTTTGAATTAAGTCGGAGGGGTGGTTGGGGCTGGAATGTTCAGGAAATTCAGCCACTGTCTGTAAGGAGTTTGTACATTCTCGCCATGACTGTGTGGATTTCCTCCAGGTGATCTGGTTTCCTCCCACATTCTGAATTTAGTATAATTAGTCACATGGCTGTAATTGGGCAGTGGGTTGGAAGGGCTGAAAGGGTCTGTATCTCTAAAAATACAAAAATTGCTGGTGAAGGGTCTGCTGTCTCCTAAAAAACTAGTACTTTTGTGAGGTGGGAAAATATTGTGGGACAGAGCAGCATCAGTTGTGATGAAACTAAGCAGGACAAGGGAACCAGGATCCAAACGACGGTGTCAGCAGAGGTGAAGGGAAATTTCTTCACCCAGGGGAAATTATTATTTTCATATCTCTGCCTGAGAGAACTGTGCAGACTCAGTCACTAAATATTCAAGGCAAAGTTCAGTTGACTAAGGGAATCATGGGATAGTGGAGCTCATGAGCTGGGGATAAAAGAGAATCAGGTTTAATATAACCACAGAAAATGCTGGTGAACGCAGCAGGCCAGGCAACATCTAGAGGAAGGGGTACAGTCGACGTTCTGGGCTGAGACCCTTCGTCAGTCCTGACCCACAAGCTCTATTGCAGGTGGAACGTGTATATGTGGTAGTGGTGGCAACCCTGGCTGCATTTCTCCTGGCTCTCTTCTGCTGTCTTCTGGTTGTTCTTTTCATCTCCAGAACATGAATCCCGTCCCTACACAGCTGTCACCAAGTGGTACGGTCAGCAGCAACATCCTCCAGGTCCTCGAGTCTGATCTTGCACTTCCTTAAAGCATTCTTCATCTGATCCTTATAGTGCTTCTTCGGCCCTCCAGCTGAGCATCGACCATGATGTAGCTGGCTGTATAACACTTTGCGGGGTAGCCGACAGGAGGGCATCCTTATCGCGTGCCCCAGCCACCCAACCACCAAACTCTGTAGAGAGTGGGTCCTGGAGCTGCAGTACGCAGACGACTGTGCTCTTGTGGCCCATACTCTGGAGGATCATCAGACTGTCCTTGCTGTAGCGATGAGAGCGTACAGCAGGATGGGGCTGACTGTCAATGCCACCAAGACAGAGGTAGTTTGCCAATGAAGTACCAGTATCCCACCCACTCTACCTGCCTTCACTGTTGGTGATGAAAGGCTGTCAGGAGTGCCACCTTTCAAATATCTGGGGAGCATTCTCTCTGAGGATAGCAGCATTGACGACGACATCCAGAGCCGTATTAAACAGGATTCAACTGCCTTTGGGGGACTTCGGCGTAGAGTCTTTCAGAATGGGAGCCTTCGTCCCTCCACAAAGGTCGCCATATAGCAAGTGATCTGTGTCACCACCCTCCTTTATAGCTGTGAAGCTTGGGTAATCTACAGCCGTCACATCAAGTCCTTGGAGTGCTTTCACATAAACTGCCTCCAGCGCATCCTGGGAATTACCTGGCGTAAGCGGGTGCCTCACACTGAAATACCTATCTATACTTACCCGTTTACAACACCTGGTCTAAGGAGGAGAATTTATTATGAATCTGCACTCATTGTGGTTCCCAATAAGAATGTGGAGGATTCAGTTGCAGAGAGAGGTACAGAAGCCCAGGTTTAGTAGCTTGATGATTAGTGCTGAGGGGATGGTTGATAAACAACAGCCTTATGAATGACTTACAGGTATCTAGATGCTCCAAAGCAGTGTGGAGAGCCCGTGATATTGCATCTACTGTAGACAGATCACTTCAACAGAGGTTCTGAGCTCTTTGTACTTTTGAATACTGTACAGGTGTCCACCGCTTTTCGAACGTTCATTTTACGAAACCTCACTGATACCGAAGATCTACATTAGTACTCTGTTTTCGCTTTCAGGAGGTGTTTTCACTGTTAAGAAAAAAAAGCAGCGCATGCCCCGAGCAGCCGCTCTCCCCCAGACTCGGAACGGCATTGCTTTAACACTTGCCTGTAAGCAGCCATTTGCAAGATGAGTTCTAAGGTATCAGAAAAGCCTAAAAGAGCTCGTAAGGGTATTACGCCTAGAGTAGAACTAGACATAATTAAGCGTTTCGATCATGGTGAACAAAGTAAGGACAAAGTGAGTTTGGCTCCTGGAAGCTGACGAACATGATGTTGAAGAGGTTTTGGCATCCCGTGACCAAGATCTGATAGATGAAGAGCTGATGCAATTCGAAGAAGAAAGGAGAACAATCAAAACCGAATTCATTAGTGAAATGAACGTGAAGCAACTGCGTGAGATTTTCACTGCAATGATAAAGTACGACTTTAATTTTGAAAGGGTACGTAGCTTTAGGGGATATTTGCAAGATTGTTTGAGTCCTTACAAAGAACTGTGTGATAGAAAAATGCGCGAGGCTCAGCAGTCAAGCAAGCCTTCCACATCAGCCACAGCAGATGACGAACCTCGACCTTCGACATCGAGGCGGACAGAGATAGAAGATGACCTGCCTGCCCTTATGGAAACAGACGACGATGAGATGACACCCCAGTGTCCCACCACCCCAATCCCCAGGCCACGGACGGGAGACACACAGCACATCTTTAAGAAAAAAGCCGTAATAAACATGCTAATTAATTACGTGTCGGGTGACACCTAATTAATTAGCATGTTTGTTTCGGCTTTTTTCTTAAAGGTGTGTTGTGTGCCTCCCGGCTACCACTGCACCCCTGCATGCTTCGCGGATCGGTATCGGTTGGTGGCCCAGAGGGTGGGGGCCACTGCACCACCCAACCTGCGACGACTTAGGCTAACACACCACCATCGGTGTGCTCGACGCTGTCCTGATTCCGGTAAGTGATACTACATTGTACATACATTATTTCTACTTTATATAGGCTGTGTATTTTTACGTGTTATTTGGTATGGTTTGACAGCTTCATATCTTAAAGGTTACTGGAGGGAGTGTTTTTGCCAACAGCGCTTGTGTGAGATTTTCTGCCGACGGCGCTTGCGTGAGATTTTCACTACGGAGAACAGTTCAGGCAATGATTGTGGAAAGGTATTTCTACTTTATATAGGCTGTGTATTTATCATATCATTCCTGCTTTTACTATATGTTACTGTTATTTTAGATTTTATGTGTTATTTGGCATGATTTGGTAGGTTATTTTTGGGTCTGTGAACACTCACAAAATTTTCCCATATAAATAACTGGTAATTGCTTCTTCGTTTTATGACATTACGGCTTACGAACCGTTTCATAGGAACGCTCTACCTTCGGATGGCAGGGGAAACCTGTATAATATCATATACCTTAAACAAGAACACTGAGGCTATGAAGCATTATATTTATTGAGACCAGTCTGTATTAAATAATAATGTATTGCTGCTATATGGTTAGCTGTCTGTTAAGGATAGTGCTTCTTGTATAAATTCATATATGCTTCAAGTTGATATGCAAAATTAGAACATAATCAAAATTATGCAAATTTAGTGAACACCCAAAGCAGTATGATTTTTGTTCTAGAAGTTCCTCACTTTCAGTATTCCCACAATCCTTTTAGGTTTGGTTTTGCAATTCTCTCAGTCCAATTGAATCAGAATCAGATTTATTACCACTGATGTATGTCATGATATTTGTTGTTTTATGGCATTAGTACAATGCATTAAAAAAATCTTTAACTTACAAAAAAACTGTTAAGTGCTGCAAAAGAGGAATTGATACAGCAACACTGCAAACATTTTCAATTTTCTTCCTACACATCCCAGGTATTATTTTGAAGATCCACACTTGTGTTACTGTTCAAGCTGTTGCAGTACACTTAGAATACTGGTTTGGTGTTAACAAAGCAAAATGTTGCCCATTCAGAGGCAAGTTCAGGGAAGCTGTGGTTTTTCTCCTGTACGATATCTCAACCAGCCACCCTCATCCCATTGCATCTGCAAACTGGAGGTGGACTGTTTTTGCATCAGGCCAGAAGGCCTCACAGAAACTGCTTGCACTAAAGTTTGTGTGGCACAGTCATAGAAAAGACATCCATGATTGGACTGCAGCCTGTGTGGAGTGTCAACATATAAAGGCTAACCATCATGCCCATGCACCATTGGCACCTTTTCAGGTCCCTGACCGATAGTTTGACTGTATCAATGTAGACCTTGTTGGTCCTCTTCCTCCTTCCTACGGTTTCATGCACCTTCTTACCACAGTAGACCATACCACCAGATGGTCAGAGGTCACCCCTCTTGGATCAGCCATAAACGTGGTTCAGGTGTTCATTAACACCTGGGTTGCTCAGTTTTACACCTCCATCTGATATTTCCTCTGACCACAGTGTCCAATTCATATCAGACCTCTGGGCTGCTATGGCATGGAATCATGGTGTTAAACTACAGCACAACACGACATAGCACCTGCAGTGCAATGGCCCATGAGAACAGTTTCACCACTGCTTTGAGGGCTTCCATGATGGTTGAGCGTTGGTGTGATTGTCTCCTGTGGGTTCTGCTAGGGCTCAGAACAGCTCCAAAAGAGACCTGCAATCATCTGCAGATGAATTGGTATACAGGTAACCAGGTGATTTTATTCCTGGTTGACCTCTCGCCAACAATCTGTCCTCCTTGGTAAATTCAATTCCTTTGCACCTTTCCTCCCTCCCATCATGGCATGCAGCACTCTTGGGTTCCTGTTGAACTACATTCCTCTTTGTTTTTGTCCACCATCATGCACACCAACATCCCCTCTGATCAGGTGCACCACCCCTGACCAGTATACTGTCCCAAGGATTGAAGATGCACTGGCCTCTCTGAGTGGCGTGAAGTGGTTCAGTGTGCTGGATTTGAGGAGTGGATATTACTAGATCCCCAAGAGCAAGGTTGACAAAGAAAAATGGCATTTATATGTCCCCTGGGATTCTCCAGTTCGAAAGCATGCCCCAGAGCATATTGGGAGCCCCTGCAACCTTCCAGCAAGTCATGGAGAAGATGGTGGGGGATATGAACTTGCTTGAGGTATTGGGGTAGGTGGATGACCTCATAGTGTTTTGATCCACCTTGGAAGAATGTGAAGCGAGGCTGTTGAAGGTGCTGGGCTGCTTGAAAGCTGAAGGGTTAAAACTTTCTCTGGACAAGTGCCAGTTCTGCAAGACGCCTGTTAGCTATGTTGGGCACAAAGTCTCAGGGGATGGGGTAGTTACAGATCCAGCTAAGGTAGAGGCGGTGACCACTTGGCGAAGACCCCAGACTCTGAACACTCTGTGCTCATTCTTCTGGTTCTGTGGCTACTATCAGAGGCTCGTGAAGGGCTGTGCGAAAGTGAGTCACCCGTTGAATCAGCTTCTGTGCGGTTACCCTCCCTCGGGGAAGAAAGTGCAGGAGGGAGGAGAGTGTCTTAGCCCGTCGGAGCCCTTTGGACTGAGGTGGGATGCAAAATGTGAGGATGCCTTTCAGTCATTGAAGGAGCTGCTGACCCAGGTGCTGACGCTGGCTTTTGTGGACCCCTGCTTGCCATATGTACTGCATGCAGATGCCAGCTGAGAGGGCTTAGGGAGTATCCTGTATCGGGATCAAGGCACCGGGTTGAGACCCATTGCATCTGTCAGCCAGAGACTGTCGCCCTCCAAGAAAAACTATCCCATGCAAAAGTTGGAATTTCTGGCCTTGAAATGGGCGGTGGTGGATAAGCTGAGTGACTACCTCTACAGGGCCAAGTTTGAGGTGAGGACGGATAACAACCCCCTAACTTATATTCTGACCTTGGCGAAACTGGATGCCACAGGCCATCGGTGGTTGACGGCGTTGTCTGTCTATGATTTCAGCCTGAGGTACCGGCCGGGAAGCAGGAACATTGATGCTGATGCTTTGTCCCGACTGGACAGAGACGAGGAGTGGGAGATCCGATGCATATGGCAGAAGACGCTGCCTACGCGGGCAGCTCCCTTCTCCACTTGCAAGGTGCGGGCACCTGGATCTGGTGTGTATGGATTTCCTGTCACTAGAACCCGATGCCAGCAACACAGCAAATGTCTATGTCATCAGGGACCGCTACACCAGATATGCTCAGGCTTTTTCTACCAACAACCAGAGTGCGTCCACAGTGGCCAAAGTGTTATGGGAGAAGTATTTTATTTATTATGTCCTTCCCAGGTGGATAAGTAGTGATCAGGGACGGGATTTCGAGAGCAGTCTCATCCATAAGTTACTGGGCATGCTTGGCGTCGGGACATCAGCAGGATGATCCCCAGCCTGAGAGGTTTAATGGGACCTTGCTAGTCATGCACTGGACTTTGGAAATCAGCAAGAAGAGCAGGTGGAGTCGACATATTAGACATCTGGTTTACAGTTACAGCTGTACCCAAAATGAAGCTACTGGGTACTCGCCATACTATCTGATGCTTGGATACAAGGCAAGGTTGCCCATTGACCTTTGTTTTGGGACTAATCACCGAAGACTTATCTGAAGTATGTGTCTGGCATGAGAAGAGAGCTGAAAAGGGTTTATGAATTAGCTGGGGTCACAGCTGCCAAGCAGAATCGTGGAAATAAGAGGAGGTATGATCAAGAGGTTAGGTTCTCCCAACTCCTGCCGGGAAACCAAGTCCTTATAAGGAACTTGAGGCTACCTGGGAAGCATAAGTTGGCTGACCGCTGGGCGGCTATGCCCTATGTGATGGAGAGTCAGGTGTCAAACCTACCAGTTTTCCGCGTGAAACCAGAGAAGGGGAATGGGACTGTCAAGATTCTCCATCGGAACCACTTGCTGCCCCTGGGCCAAGAGGTACAGTTAGACCCAAAGCCCGACATTGTGCTTACACCTAGTGAAGGACTCAGCAGAAATGCAGACTGCAGGGCCCACAACAGGAGAGGTTAAGCCAACCTTCTCCTGAGAGGGAACTGATTTGGAGGATAAGGACCTGGAGGTGTGGTATATGTTGCCTTTTGCTAACTCCCCATTGATTGAGGAAGAGACTCCAAGCCCTTCTCCCACTGAGTCAGGTGAAATTGGGGGGGGGGGGGGGGGCTGTCAGTGGACAGCCTGGGTTGTAGCAGAGCCCTGCAAGGGATGAAGCGGGGCTTTCCAGGGAACAGAGGGGTCCGAGTTGCCGATGGGCATGAGTGAGAGGCTGGGGGAAGGCCTCACCAGCTAGACCAGAAGTATCCCCAGTAGTGTCGGAGCATGAAGAGGTAGATGATGGGGTATAGAGATCTCACAGAATCAGGAGACCACCGGATAGGGTGGCCTATGCAGCACCAGGGGAACAGAGTGTAACCCCTAATGTTTGGGGAGCTATGTCACTGCTTTTCACATCTGGGTTGGACTGTGTTTTGCAGGAAGGGTTGGGACCACAGCTGTTTACAATATATATTAATGACGTAGATCAGGGAATTAAAAGTAACATTAGGAAATTTGCCTATGACACAAAGCTGGGTAGCAGTGTGAAATGTGAGAAGGATGTTATGAGAATGCAGAGTGACTTGGACCGGCTGGGTGAGTGGGCAGATGCATGGCAGATGCAGTTTAATGTGGATAAATGTGAGGTTATCCACTTTGGTGGTAAGAACAGGAAGGCAGATTATTATCTAAATTGAGTCAAGTTAGGAAAAGGGGAAGCACAACAAGATCCAGGTGTTGTTGTACATCAGTCACTGAAAGCAAGCATGCAAGTACAGCAGGCAGTGAAGAAAGCTAATGGCATGCTGGCCTTCATAACAAGGGGAATTGAGTACAAGAGCAAAGAGGTCCTTCTGCCGCTGTACAGGGCCCTGGTGAGACCACACCTGGAGTACTGTGTGCAGTTTTGGTCTCCAAATTTGAGGAAAGACATGCTTGCTATTGAGGGAGTGCAGCGTAGGTTCACAAGGTTAATTCCTGGGATGGCGAGACTGTCATATGTTGAATGATTGGAGCGACTGGGCTTGTATACTCTGGAATTTAGAAGGCTGAGAGGGGAACTTATTGAAACGTACAAGATTATTAAGGGATTGGACATGCTGGAGGCAGGAAGCATGTTCCTGCTAATGGGTAAGTCCAGAACCAGAGGCCACAGTTTAAGAATAAGGGGTAGGCCATTTAGAACGGATTTGAGGAAAACTTTTTCACCCAGAGAATGGTGGATATATGGAATGCTCTGCCCCAGAAGGCTGTGGAGGCCAAGTCTCTGGATGCTTTCAAGAAAGAGGTGGATAGAGCTCTTAAAGATAGTGGAATCAAAGGTTATGGGGATAAGGCAGGAACTGGATACAGATTGTGGATGATCAGCCATGATCACAGTGAATGGTGGTGCTGGCTCAAAGGGCCGAATGGCCTACTCCTGCACCTATTGTCTATTGTCTAAGTGATCTCAACGTCATGAGGACATGACTAAATTTGGTTGGGGGAGAGTGTAAGTTTGTCCGAGCCGGAGGATGTCTTCCCCTAGAGTAAGCTGCTAGCCAAACCTGAGGGTTACGTACAGAACAAAGAACAGAGAAAAAAGTGGCCAGCCAACATGTTCAGCCCTTCTTATACCACAGATAAAAAAATTCCATTCAAACTTGTTGATAAGAGCTAATGAATCCAGTAGCTCCTATTCAAATAATGCAATACTTAGAAGCTTCCAGAATGATACAAAGAACTGTAACCACAAGGAAACACATTGAACAATGGCTTATTCGAGGGGTGATTGATAAGTTTGTGGCCTAAGGTAGAAGGAGTCAATTTTAGAAAACCTAGCACATTTATTTTTCAACATAGTCCCCTCCTACATTTACACACTTAGTCCAGTGGTCGTGGAGTATACAGATCCCTTCTTTGTAGAAGTCAGCGTCTTGGACCTCCAGAAGTGGTCCACAGCAGGGGTGGTTGATAAGTTGGTGGCCAAAGGTAGAAGGAGATGAGTTATTAACTTCAAATTAGCTGCTTAATCACTCAAAGAGTTGAACTGCATGTGCATGTAACAAGAGCTGTAAACCAAACAGTTGAATGCATGTAGGTAATTATATGAAATCCAAACACGTAAATAATTGCTAAACTGCAATAATAATATCAGCTATACAGTTCAACATGTGTGAGTTATATACTATGTTGTGCGCTTTGATCTGAAGGTGTTGTTTCATTTAACAGTATACATATATATGGTTGAATGACAATGGAGTGGAACTTGAATTTATCTATCTACTTTGAAATAGCTTTCAGCACAAACACCAAACATGAATTCTTTTTATTACCTCCTTACTTACAGCAGAACTGCTTACAGTTGGAGTTAGTTCACTACTGTTGTGTTTTACTGTTGTTTCTCTGTAGTGAACATCTAATAAGGCTGTATCCATAAGATTGTGTATCTTTCTTCAGTTTTGAAGAACCTTATGGACAATATTATCTCCACAACACAGTTCATCCCTGGAATCATCACCTCTTAAGACCTGGAAGTAACAGTACTAAGTGATCAGTGGATTTCGACAGTCTGTTTCTATGTTGTGTCTCTCTCACGAGAGCTCAAGGGTTGTGGCTGAGCTGCACCTACATTTAACAAAATAATGAACTCTGGTGAGTTCTTGCACTTTCTGGAACCAATCTTTCTCCTCTCTCTGCAAACTCAACTGACACAGCCAAAAGATCATTATTGACTCTATTTTCTGAGAATGCTGAAGAGAGCTGCACTTTGCACATCCATACTCACATCATTCTACAGATGCACAGTAGAGAGCATCCTGACAAGCTGAGTTACTGCTTGGCATGGAAACTGCACTGTGGCAGACAGGAAGGCTCTTCAACTGGTAGTCAAAACTGCTGAATGCATCAACAGCACCAGCCTACATACAATCTTAGCCTGATATGGAAACATCAATGCTCTTGTACAGAAAAGCCTACAAAAGGTAGTGAATACAGTCAGTCTATTATGAGAAAAACCCACCCCGCCTTTGAACAGAGTGATGTCGCAGGAATGCCGTATCCATCATCAGAATCTCCACTCCCCAGGACATGCTTCTGCAATCAAGAAGAAAGTCCAGAAGCCTTAGGATAAACATCACGAGATTCAGGAACAGCCATTAGGTTCTTGAACCAAAGGAGATAACCACTCAAGTTCACTTGCTCCATCATTAAAATGTTCCCACATCCTATAGACTCCCTTTTACGAACTCTTTTCTGTTCTCAATATTTATTATTTATATATTTATTTATTAATTTCTCTTTCATTTGCACCATTTGTTGTTGGCTTCTTTTTTGGCTAATTGGTTGTGTAATGGTTACTTGGAAACAAACCAAAACCTCTGAGAGACTAAACCAGGGCAATCGTCACTGTTTGATGTGTTTCCAAGCGATGAATTTCCAAATTGAAAAAGGTACCTTTGATCCTTTATTGCAAAACTGGCAAAGATAAATGACCTTGTAGCAATAAAAAAACTAATGAAATTGAATTCATGATATAATGAGTTATTAACTTTAAACTTTCTGGATAATCACTCAAAGAGTTCAACTGCATGTGCATGTAAAGAGAGCTGTATAGCTCATCTCCTTCTACATTAGGCCATGAACTTATCAATCACCGCTACTGTGGACACTTTCTGAAGGTCCAAGATCCATATGCTCCATGACCACTGGACTAAGTGTGCAAATGTAGGAGGGGACTATGTTGAAAAATAAATGTGCTAGGTTTTCTAAAGGCCACAAACCTATCAATCACCCCTTGTATTTTGTAATATATAGTAATTGTGTGTCTTTGCTCCGTAATGCTGCCACAAAACAACACACTTCATGTCATATAAGACGATGGTAACAAGCCTGATTCTGATTCTGGTCTGACCTCTGGATCCAAGTTTTAACTACGAGGGCTTTATGATCCCCACTCTCTTCCAGTCTTGTTGTCTGTTACTGAGCTGTCGCTCTACATGGTCACCAGCTCTGGAGACAAAGTGGATACATCCCAAGACCTGATGAGATGCTATAGGAGGCAACGGTGGAAACTGCTGGGGTCTTTAAATCCTCACTTGCTGCAGGTGAAACATCAGAGGACCACAGGAGAGCACTTGAAGGCAGTTGCCAACGGAAAATGAAAGGCATCGGAGATAAACCAGGTAGTTATAGTATGGTGAGGCTAATCTCTGGGAGGGAAGGAGTTGGAAAAATTTCAAGGTTCAGATTAATCAGTAGTTGGAAAGGAATTGGAATTGGAATTACCTCATCATTGGCACATGTACTGATTACCATAATAAATGCATTAAAAATACAATATGGACAGAAAATAGATACAGTGAAAAGCTTGTCTTGCCTACAGATGAATTTATTAAACAATGCATTGGATAAACAAGATAAAAACAATAACACTGCAGATAAAAGTGAAACAGCTACAGAGAAAGTGCAATGAAGGGAAACAATGAAGCGCGAAATCGTATTGAAGTAGATTGTGAGGTCAAGAGTGCATCTTGTTGTACAAGATGCCCATTCAAGAGTCTATAACAGCAGGGTAGAAGCTGCTTTTGGAAATTGGTGGTATGTGCTTTCAGGCTTTTGAATCTTTTGCCCAATTGTAGAGTGGATAACGGAGAAAGTAGTCACTGTGGTTTGGTTAGGGGAATTCTTTCAAATTGATGGGGAAGTGTGATTGATGTAATCTGCATGGAAACAGTATTTGACTACATTGGCCCAGAAGCTTGGAGCCCTTGAGATCAAATGAAAATTGGCTAAGTGGATCCAATGTTGGCCAGGTAACAGGAAGCAGAGGGTAATGGTAGAGGCTGAAGAAGGCAAATGGCATACTGGCATTTATAGACATAATTATTGACCAGCACAGAAAAATAAGTCAGGGAAGATAGTCTCAGAAGAAAATTAAAGTTGGTATTGGTTCCAAAGAAGAGGCACAAAAAACTCAAACAAGAGAAGATCTGCAGATGCTGGAAATCTGAGCAAGACACACAAAATGCTGGAGGAATTCAACAGGCTAGGCATCATCTCAGAAGAGAGTACTGTCAAAGTTTCAGGCCAAAATGTCAATTGTACTATTTTCTTAGATGCTGCCTGGTCTGCTGTGTTCCTCCGGCATTTTCTGTGTGTGGCTCATAAAACTACCAAAATGGTAACGGTCAGGGGACTAGATAGTGTTTAGAATTGAGAAAAAGAGAGCAAACCATATCTGCTGGAGAGGAATGGAGTTTGTCACAACGTTTTGGGGGAGGGGAGACACCAGACTACATTGGGAATGGGGATGAGGGCTGACACAGACCTGCCCCAGGAGGAGGGCAATGAGACAGGGTTTGAGATACAGGTAATAAGGGAGGGAGGAAGGTGAGAAGAATGTTCTAGTGCCAATGGGAACACATGAGGAAAAGACCACATTGGTGATGGGGTGCTTTCTCACACAGTCCTTCTGCACTATGTCACCTGTAATACTGCCAATACGGAACTGCTGGTGTCCTGCCTATAAAACACAGCAATCTCTGGACCTCATGCTGGGAATGCCACCCTCCACCCTCCCCACCGCTCCCCCTGCCACACACGCAGTCCTGTTACTCAGCCACCATCACTGGTTAACAGGCCTGATGCCTGCCCCATAAGATCATAAGACATAGGAATAGAATGAGGCAATTCAGCTCATCGAGGCAGCTCTTCCATTCCATCATGGTTGATTTATTATCAGTCTCAACCCCATTCTACTCCCTTCTCCCTTAATCAAGAACAAATCAACCTCTGCTTTAGATATACCGAATGACTTGGTCTCCAAAGCTACCTGTGCAAATAAATTTTAAAGATTCACCAGCCTCTGGCTAAAGCAGGAGGTTCCCAAACGTTTTTTTATGCCATTAAACAAGGGGACCATGGATCCTGGGTTGGAAAGTCACAGGCTAAAGAAATTCCTCCTTACCTCTCTTCCAAAGGAACACCCTTATAAACTGAGCACGTGCTATCTTGTCGTGGACTCCCTTGTCCATTTCCACTCCATCTAGGTCTTTGAATATTTGATAGGTTTCAATGAGATCTTCCCCCCCCCCACCACCACCACTTTGTTTTAAACTCCAGTGAGTACAAGCCCAGAGTCATCAAACATTCCTCATACATTACAAGAGAAAATCTGCAGATGCTAGAAATCCGAGCAACACACATAAAATGCTGGAGGAACTCAGCAGGCCAGGCAGCATCTATGGAAAAAAGTACGGTCGACGTCTCGAGCTGAAACCCTTCAACAGGACTGGGAAAGAAAAATTGAGGAGTAGATTTAAAAATTGGGGGAGGGTAGAGAGAAACACCAAGTGATCGGTGAAACCTGGAGGGGGAAGCAAAGAGCTGGGAAGTTGATTGGTGAAAGAGACAGAAGCCAAATGGAAGAAAGAAGTAAGGGGGGAGGAGCACAAGAGGGAGACGATGGGCAGACAAGGAGATAAGTTGAGAGAGGGAAAAGGGCATGTGAGATGGAGAGGGGTGCGGGGGGGGGGTGGGACAGCATAACCAGAAGTTTGAGAAATTGATGCTCATGCCATCAGGTTGGAGGCTACCCAAACGGAATATAAGGTGTTGTTCCTCCAACCTAAGAGTGGCCTCATCACAACAGTGAAGGAGGTCATAGATGGACATATCAGAATGGGAATGCGAAGTGGAATTAAAATGGGTGCCCACTGAGTGATCCTGCTTTTCCTGGTGGATGGAGCAGAGGTGCTTGGTGAAGTGGTCTCTCAATCTACATCAGATCTCACCGATATACAGGAGGCCACACTTGGAGCACCGAACGCATTAAATGACCCCAACAGACTCACAGGTGAAGTGTTGCCTCACCTAGAAGGACTGTTTAGGGCCCTGAATGGGAATGAGGGAGGAGGTGTAGCACTTGTTGTGCCTGCAAGGATAAGTGCCAAGAGAGAGATCAGTGGGGGGGACGAATGGACAAGGGAGTCGCGTAGGGAGCGATCCCTACGGAAAGCAGAAAGTGGGGGGTAGGGAAAGATGTGCTTGATGGTGGGATCCCATTGGAGCTGGTGGATGTTTTAGAGAATTATGTGCTGGATGCAGAGGCTGGTGGTGCGGTAGGTGAGGACAAGAGGAACCCTATCCCTGGTAGGCTTGCGGGAGGATGGGGTAAATGCAAACGTATGTGAAATGGAAGAAATTCGGTTGAGGGCAGCATAGATGGTGGAGGAAGGGAAGCCCCTTTCTTTGAAAAAGGAGGACATCTGCTTCATTCTAGAATGAAAAGCCTCATCCTGAGAGCAGATGCAGTGGAGATGAAGGAATTGAGAAAACGGAATGGTGTTTTTACAAGACGCAGGGTGGGATGAGGTATAGTCCAGGTAGCTGTGAGAGTCCATGGGTTTGTAATAGACATTGGTGGATAAGCTGTCCCTGGAGATAGAGACAGAGAGTTCGAGGGAGGGAAGTGTCGGAAATGGACCAGTGAATTTGAGGGCAGGGTGGACTTTGCAGGCGAAGTGGATGAGGTCGACAATTTCAGCACGGGTGCAGGAAGCAGCACAAATGGAGTCGTCGATGTAGCGCAGGAAAAGTGAAGGATTGTCACCAGTGTAGGCTTGGAACATAGACTGTTCCACATAGCTGACAAACAGGCAGGCAAAGCTGGGACACATGTGAGTGCTCATGGCTACCCTTTTTGTTTGTAGGAAATGGGAGGAGTCAACGGAGAAATTGTTGAGAGTGAGGAAAAGTTCCGCTAGGCGAAGGAAAGTGGTGGTGGAGGGGAACTGGTTAGGTCTGGTGTCCAGGAAAAAAACCAGGAGAGCTTTGAGGCCTTCTTGGTGGGGGATGGAGGTGTATATGGACTGGACATCCATAGTAAAAATAAGATGATAGGGGCCAGGGAACTTGAGATCCTTGAAAAGGTCAAGAGTGTGTGAGGTGTCACGGATGTAAGTAGGAAAGGACTGAACCAGGGGGATAAAACAGTTGAGGTATGCAGATATGAGTTCTGTGGGGCAGAAACACACTGAAACAATGGGTCTACCTGGACAAGAAGGTTTCTGGTTCTTGGGTAGGAGGTAGAAATTGAAGGTGCGGGGTGCGGGAACTATGAGGTTGGGAAATCCCCAGAATCAATAATGTTGGTGTGGTGTGGGAGACAATGGCCTGGTGTCCCAATGGTCCTGCTCAAGGGGTAAATAAAAAAAGGTGTCAGAGTTGGTGCTGGGCCTCAGCAAGGTTGAGGTCAGTCCGTCAGACCACTACAGTAACCCCTTTGATGGTGAGGTTAGGATTAGAGCAGAGGAAATCGAGAGCAGAACATTCAGAGGGGTGAGGTTGGAATAAGAGAGAGGTGTGTTAAAGTCTAGATGATTAACGTCCCGTCAGCAGTTAGACCATAAGACCATAAGATATAGAAGCAGAATTAGGCCATCTGGCCCATCGAGTCTGCTCCACCATTCATCATGGAGATCCTTTTTTTCCATCTCCTCCTCAACCCCAGTTCCCGGCCTTCTCCCTGTAACCTTTGATGCCATGTCCAATCAAGAACATATTAATCTCTGCCTTAAATACACCCAATGACCTGGCCTCCACAGCTGCATGTGGCAACAAATTCCACAAATTCACCACCTAAAGAAATTTAGGCTAAAGAAATTTCTCAGCATCTCTGTTTTAAAAAGGCACCCCTCTATCCTGAGGCAGTGCCCTCTTGCCCTAGAATCTCCCCAGAATCTCCCACCATGGGAAACATCCTTTCCTCATCTATGCTATCTAGACCTTTCAACATTTGAAAGATTTCAATAAGATACCCTGTCATCTTTCTGAATTCCAGCGAGTACAGACCCAGAGTCATCAAACGTTCTTTGCATGATAACCCTTTCATTCCTGGAATCATCCTTATGAACCTCCTCTGGACGCTCTCCAATGCCAGCACATCTTTTCTAAGATGATGGGCCCAAAACTATTCAAAAAAAATATTCAAGGCGAGGCCCACCAATACCTTTTAAAGCTTCAGAATCACCTGTTCGCCCTTATATTCTAGACCACTTGAAATGAATGCTAAAATAGCATTTGCCTTCATCACCACTGACTCAACCTGCAAGTTAACCTTTAGGGTGTTCTGCACAACGACTCCCAGGTCCCCCTGCATCTCGGATTCCTGTATTTTCTCCCTGTTTAAAAAATAGTCCGCACATTTATTTCTACTACCAAATGTATGACCATGCCTTTTCGGACATTACATTTTATTTGTCACTTTCTTGCCCATTCTCCTAATCTGTCTAAGTCCTTCTGCACCTTACCTGATTCCTCAACATTCCCTGCCCCTCCACCAATCTTCGTATCATTTGCAGACTTGGCAACAAAGCCAACAGGTTCGCCAGGCAGAATTTTCCCTGAAGGAAACCATGCTGACTTTGTACTATCTTGTCCTGTGTAACCAAGTACCCCATCACCTTTAATATTTTTATTTTTCCTTTCAGGGTTCTTTTGAAGACCCTGACCTGGAGTTACATGCAGGCTCTGCTTCTTTGTGGGAATGGAACCCGTTCTCGGGGTTCCATGACTAGCCACTATTCGACATGCCAAGGGTTTGGCCTGAGAATCTGGATCGTATTTGGAAACCTAAGATCTCGGGGCTCTGGAGATGGGTGGATTGAGTGTCGGAGTCACGGCAGGAGACTCATGTGTCATCGGGGAGGCCGGAAGATCTTTTGCTGTGGGCCCGAAGACCCAAGGTCTTTGCAATCTTCGGACACAGAGCTCGAAAAAAGTGATGAAACAGAATTTTAAGATAATAAACTAGCGGGTTGTTGTTATGTCTCCCACTCTCTGTGTAAGTGGGGACACCTCCCTCTCCCTTGCCAGGGAGAGAGAGAGAACCTGTGGGTTGAAATATGAAATATGAAGTTTTTGGGGTAACTTTGGTCTAGGGCTTTGCTATTGCTTATCTCACGCTTGGGCTCAGTGATAGTACCGATGCACGTTTATTTGTGCCGGTGGGGGGGAGGGGGGAGGGGAAAATGTTGCTCGCTGCTGCTTACGCATGGGAGGGGGGAGCTGGGGGGGACTTTGGGGTTCTCACATTTAACTATCGTTCATTCTTTGTGGCACTTCTCTGTTTTCGTGGATGTTTGAGAAGAAAAAACATTTTAGGATGTATATTGTATATATTTCTCTGACATTGAACTTGACCTTTGAACCTTTGAACCTTTGAACCTCATCCTTAACAAATAACTCCAACATCTTCTCAAACACTAAGGTCAGGCTAACTGGTCTATAATTTCCTTTCCGCTGCCTTCCTCCTTTCTTAAAGAGTGGAGTAACATTTGCAATTTTCCAGTCTTCTGGCACCATGCCAGAGTCCAATGATTTTTGAAAGATCATTTCTAATGCCACCACAATCTCTAATGCTACCTCTTTCAGAGCCCTAGGGTGCAGTCCCTCTGGGTTGGGTGACTTATGTACTTTTAGGTCTTTCAGCTTTTTGAGCGCCTTCTCCCTTGTAACAGTAACTACCCCCACTTCTCTTCCTTCACACACCACAACATCAGGCTTACTGTGAGCGTCTTCCACAGCGAAGACTGATGCAAAATACTCATTTAGTTCATCAGCCATCTCCTTGTCCCCCGTTACTAATTCTCCTGCCTCATTTTCTAGCAGTCCTATATCCACTTCCATTTCTCTTTCACTTTTAACATATTTGAAAAAATTTTTACTGTCCACTTTGATATTATTTGCTAGCTTGCTTTCATATTTCATCTTTTCCCTTCCAATGATTTTTTTAGTTGCTCTCTGTAGGTTTTTAAAAACATCCCAATCCTCTATCTTCCCACTAAATTTTGCTTTGATATATGCCCTTTCTTTTGCTTTTACAACAGTTTTGACTTCCCTTGTTGTACTATTTTGCCATTTGAGTATTTCTTCTTTTTTGGAATACACACGTCTTGCATTTTTCCCAGAAACTCATACCATCGCTGCTCTGCTGACAGCTCCTTCCAATTTACTTTGGCCAACTCCTCTTTCATATCACTTTAATTTCCCTTACTCCACTGAAATATTGCTACATCAGACTTTACTTTCTCCCTAACAAATTTCAAATTGAACACAAAGGGGTTCTTTTACCTTAAGCTCCCTAATCACCTCCGGTTCATTACATAACACCCAATCCAGTATAGCTGATCCCCTAGTAGGCTCATCGACAAACTGCACTGAAAAGCTGTCTCTTGAGATCCATTACCAACCTGATTTTCCCAATCGACCTATATGTTAAAATCTCCCATGACTACCATAACATTGCCTTTTTGTCTCAACCTTTCTGTTTCCTGTTGTAATCTGTGGTCCACCTCCCAGTCACTGTTGGAAGGCCTGTATATAACTGCCATGAATATCCTTTTACCCTTGCAGTTGCTTAACAGAGGGAGAAAAAGGAGAGAGAGAGAGAGAGAAAGAATGTGTATATATAAATAAATAACAGATGGGGTACGAGGGGGAGGTGGGGCATTAGCGGAAGTTAGAGAAGTCAATGTTCATGCCATCAGATTGGAGGCAACCCAGAAGGAATATAAGGTGTTGTTCCTCTAACCTGAGTGTGGCTTCATCTTTACAGTAGAGGAGGCCGTGGATAGACATGTCAGAATGGGAATGGGATGTGGAATTAAAATGTGTGGCCTCCAACCTGATGGCATGAACATTGACTTCTTTAACTTCCGCTATTGCCCACCTCCCTCTCGTACCCCATCCGTTATTTATTTATATACACACATTCTTTCTCTCTCTCTCCTTTTTCTCCCTCTGTCCCTCTGACTATACCCCTTGCCCATCCTCTGGGTCTTTTCCCCCTTCCCCTTTTCCTTCTCCCTGGGCCTCCTGTCCCATGATCCTCTCATATCCCTTTTGCCAATCAACTGTCCAGCTCTTGGCTCCATTCCTGCCCCTCCTGTCTTCTCCTATCATTTTGGATCTCCCTCTCCCCCTCCCGCTTTCAAATCTCTTACTAGCTCTTCCTTCAGTTAGTCCTGACGAAGGGTCTCGGCCCGAAACATCGACTGTACCTCTTCCTATAGATGCTACCTGGCCTGCTGCATTCGCCAGCAACTTTGATGTGTGTTGCTTGAATTTCCAGCATCTGCAGAATTCCTCGTGCTTGGAGACAGAGGCGATGGAAGAAGAGCTCAGCATTGTGGCCGGTATGGAACTCACTGAGGTGTAGACGCAGGGGGACAAAGGTGGGGCCCTTACTCAGGAAAGAGCGTTCTGCCTCAGAGAGAGGAAGGTCAGAGGGGATGGTGAAGACCCAGCATGATTGAGGGCTGGGATCGAAGGAAGGAAGTGGGTTGGTAGTGTCTGAGAGGAAGGAGGGTTTGGGGTGTTCAGGGATGGTGGGGTGAGAGGAAGCTGGAGTCTCCAAGGACCCAAGAGCTGGCGGTGGGACTGGAGAGAGACGGGATTGCGGAGTGCTGGGGGGGGAAGGAGAGATGAGGGTTCCAGTGGCAGCGCATGAAGATCCGGCCTGGAGGTCAAGGCGGCAGTCAGAGTTGGAGGTTGCGCAATCGGCACTTTAGAAGTGTTCAAGGTCGTTGAAACCTGCACTGATTGAGCTAGAGTTCGGGTTTTGAATCTGCTCTGGATTGTTTGAGGTGTTGAGGTCAGCAGCAAGGTTTGCGGTCTGGTAGCCTCCAACCTGATGGCATGAACATCGATTTCTCAAACATCGGGTAATAACCTCCCCCACTTCACCATTTCCCATCCCCTTTTCCCCTTCTCACCTTATCTCCTTGTCAGCCCATCGCCTCCCTCTGGTGCTCCTCCCCCCTTTCACTTTCTTCCATGGTCTTCTGTCTCTTTCACCAATCAACTTCCCAGTTCTTTACTTCACCCCTCCCCATCCAGGTTTCACCTATCACCTGGTGTTTTTCTCTCTCCCTTCCCCCACCTCCTCCGATTTTCCTCTCCAGTCCTGAAACGGCTTGGCCTGAAGCGTAGACTGCACTTTTTTTGATACTGTGCATTTTGTGTTTGTTCCTCATACATTAACCTTTTCATGCTCGTGATCATTCTTTTGAACTTCCTCTGGAGTCTCTCCAATACCAGCACATCCTTTCTTCAATTAGGGGCCTAAAACTGCCTACAATATTCCAAGTGTGGTCTGACCAAAGTCTTATAAAGCATTAGCGTTACATCCTTGCTTTTATATTCTGGTCCTCTCAAAATGAATACTAGCATTGCATTTGTCTTTCTTACCACCAACTCAACTTGCAAGTTCATCATCATAGCCTGTCACAGCAGCCAGCCACTCTAGTGTTGTTTGGTTGATGTTGAGCAGGTCAGTGTCAGCTAAATCTGGTGAGAGTGGGCAGTTGTGCAGAACGTGATCAATGTTCTGCACCCTTTCGCCACACTCACAGGATTCGCTGGTCTTTAAACCCTACTTCACCATATTGTCTTCTGTCCTACAAACTCCCGCTCTCGCTCTGTTGAGAGTGCACCACTTCCGTCTGTCAAGCAGTGCCCCGTCTGGCATTATTTCTGTGGGGTCTTGCTTGGTGGGGTATTGTTTGGTGGGGTTCTGGCTTCTGTTTGTTGCCAGAGGTCAATCCTGTATGTTTGGGGGGATGTTCCGTGCGGTTGTTCCTCCACTGAAGCAAAGCTTTTCCTCGATTTTAGGCGGTTGGAAACTGGCATATAATGATGTCATGGGTGCCGTGGTTCCGAGTTCTGTTTACCTTTTTCAATTTTTGTTGTAGTGTGTCTTCGGATCTCTGGGGAAGCAATGCCTGCAAGTCTGTAAATGATTTTAGTGGGTGTGGGGCGCAGTGTGTCCATGATTATTTGGCAAGCTTCGCTAAGCAATGGGTCTATTTTCTTCGCATGGACTGATCTGCCCCACACAGGTGCACAGTATTCTGCAGGTGCATAGCAGAGTGCTAGGGCAGTAGATCTAAGTGTGTGAGCATTAGCTCCCCATTTCGTGCCTGCTAATTTTTTCAAGAGAGATTTGCGAGAGCCAACTTTCCCTCGGAGTTTTTGGATGTGGGTGGCAAATGAGAGCGTCCTATCCAGTGTCACTCCCAGGTAAATTGGAGTCAGATGGTGTTCAAGCTCCTTCCCACACCAGAAGATCTTGAGTTTCCCAGCTGCTTCTCGATTCTTCAGGTGGAATGCACACACTTCAGCTTTTGATGGATTTGGGTTTAGAGACCATTTTTCATAATACTGCTTCATTGCTTCCAGGACTGCTGCAAGTTGTACTTCAACTTCTTGGAAGGAGTTAGCATGTGTTGCTATGCATAGGTCATCTGCATAGATACACCTGCATGTGTTAAGAAAGGTTGGTTGGTCGTTTGTGTAGACGTTAAATAGTAGAGGTGCCAGGACTGATCCCTGTGGTAGTCCGTTCTTTTGTGAACGATATCTACTCTTAATTCCATTCATTTCTACCTAAAATCTATGATTTTCTAGGATGCTTCTTATTACTTCAACTGTGGTTTCGTTCTTTAACATTTTAGATAATTTCAGTAGAAGGCCTCTGTGATTCACAATGTCGTATGCTGTTTAAGTCAACAAATACTGCCCCTGTAATTTGTTGCATTTCAAAGCCATCTTCAACATTGTATCATTTCTTAATGCATGCATTACTAAATGACAATAAAAGAGGACTGCATGTCTTCATAATCTAATATACTGGGTTAAGTTCAGGACTTGACTGCAGCAAGAGCGGCCTGGCCTGAACCCGGCTTGGTCTGGTGTTAGAAGATCTTCAACTAAGGGGAATATTCTTTTCAGTATGAGTCTCTCCTAAAGTTTATAGAGGGTGCAGAGCAAGGAAATTGGTCTGTAGTTTTTAGGAATGTTGGGGTTAACCTATAGGGAATCCTGCAGTAAGACTCCCAAATCCCTCAGTAGCTCTGAGTTTTGAATTTTCTCCCCACTTAGAAAATAGTCTATACCTTTATTCATTTTACCAAAGTGCAGGACCATACACTTTCCTACATAATATTCCATTTGCCCATTCTCTGAATCTGTCCAAGTCCTTCTGCAGACTCCCTGCTTTCTCAACGCTACCTGCCCCTCCACATATCTTTATATCATCTGCAAACATGGCCACAAAGCCCTCAATTCGGTCAACCAAATCATTGACATATAGTATGAAAAGAAGTCCTCATCTTCTCAGACTCTACTTCCTCTGTTTGTGTCTTCTGTTGACCGTGAAGTGGATGAATCCATCATTGCAGGTCTGTGCATAAACTTCGCACAACCGGTTCAGGTAGCACAGCCATCTGGAACAGACCTACATGGTTTGCTCCATATTTGGGAAGCTCTTGAAAGGGAAATGGATTCTCTCAGATGCTGAAATCTGAAGTGAAGCATAATCTGTTGAAAACAGTCAGTTGTAAAATGGGAAACAGAATTAACAATTTTGGTTGAAACCACTGCCATCTTTTTTTTTGCTTTTCCTGATTGAGATTTGCCCTAAACAACTCAGCCCTATTACCCATTCCTGGTAATGGTTACTCCTCCATAGTGAGGTTGATGCTGACACTTTCTTCAGAACAGCAGCCTTTTTCGCTCACCTCCTTGCTAGTCACTTATTCAGGCCTCTATCGTCTAGCCCAAGGAGACCAACTCCCAGTTTTCACACCTGCATTGGTCCTGACCTATGAGTATGTCCTGAAGTTAAACATATTCCTCCCTACCCCATTGCCTCTGTTAAAGCCATGTGCAGATACTGGCCACAGCTTCTAATTTCATCAGCCTTTGTTTCCTTACTACTAGCTTATAACAAGACAGGCCAGATCCCATTACCTCCATCTGCTGTTGAGAAATGGAGATAAAACTCATTCACATTCTCTCCCATCCACTCTATGGCTGAAACTGCTAAAAGAAACGGATGGCAAGATCAGGACAGAACATTAACTTATAACAGACTCACACTTATAATTAGGCCTATTTTGTAGAGCCATGATCCACTTCATTTTAACAGCGATCACAAACTGTCCAGGCACCACAAAGATCTGGGAATGTGCATGTTTAGTTCTCCATTTTACCCTCACCCTCACCTCTTTTCTGTGGTACCCTACAACAAGCCCATGCAATACTAAGAGATGTTGCAGCTTTCCAGGCTCATCTTTGAATTCAATAACTTCAGATAATGTGCTTTTTTCCCTCTTTAAAATGGGCTATATCTGTTGCATCATCCCTCTGTACAATTGGCATAATTCTCCATTAGTGCAGACTGACCTGTGAGCATGTCACACGCCTGCTATCAGCAACACATCACAAAATATACATCACTCTCAAAATGCCTCTCATTAACCCACTTAACCTGGCCTCACCCTGTCACAGATAGTTCCTTTACCACATCCTCTGGCATCCTTCCCACTGCATTCCCTGTAATTTAAAACCATCTTGTGCCTCATTTTCTCAATTCTGACAAACTCTCCAATTTGAAATATTCACCCTATTTCTCATTTCCCAGTTTCAGCATTTTCTGTTTTGGTAACACGCTTACCCTCTCCTCTTGCATTCTCTTTAATTGTTACCATTTAATTTATTTAATCTCCTGGCATTCTTCCTTCCAAAATTTCAGTTCCTGATTTACTTCACTACTGTTTCTTTTTGTATGAGTTCAGACCAGTTGTTTCCCGGCTTCTCAGGGTGGTAGAGTTTGACTGACTGAGCAGGAGGGGATCTGATCTTTTGTTAACCTTCTTGTGTTTCATAACCAATTAACCGTGGTTTAGTATGAAAAATGCCATAAATTGAAAATAAATAACCAATATTTTGCTGTATCAGAGAGACAACAGAAGTTACATTTTGCATTTTTAAGATGAAGATTGTGCAATTAAGGAGTTAAAAATCCACAGCAGAATGTCATTTTCTGTGACATTGGTATGTACAATAGTTAAATCTTGGCCTAAATGTCAGTTCTGATTAAACATGATTGAATCATCTGTGCCATATGTGACCTACAATTTCCCACTCTACAAACTGTCAAAGGGTCACTGATCTCTTCAGGTGACAACTGCCATGGCAACGGCCTCTGAGTGCTCAACTGCTCCGTTCTGGCCTGTACCTCACTGCAGGCTCATCTTCAGAGAAGCCTCGGCTGTCAGCCTCATTCCATTCTGCTCTGTGCCCCGTTGCCAATAATTCCCCGTTAGGACATCGTGTCAGAATGATGACAGGGAGAATGGAATATTACTGCTGAAAAAAGATGTGTTATCAAGAGGAAATAATGAAATAAGGATTGAACATTTGTGTCCCAGTGATTAGCATTCAGTCCTATTTAACCTCCCAAGTGTGGCTTTACACGCAACTTTGAACAACCATTGAACTACATCATAAATAAGGAGATAGATTTAATAAAAATCAGGGTGTTAATGCAAGGATTTTCTGTATGAACTCAGTGGCTACGAGCAGATCATTTCGATGCCAGACTGGCAAGGTTAACTGTGTGAGCAGAGTGAAAGCCTCGTTTATTTCTTCCCTGTGAATAATGCTTTATATTCAGGAGCTGGGACGAACCCTTAAATACAAAATAAAGAAGGGAAGTGGTTGGGGGTGCTGAAGCTTTAAGGAGGAGAGACGTTATATAAAGCATGAACTGTACAATATTTAAAACAACAGCTGTAGTGTTCAATGTTATCGGTTTATATGTTTGGATTCTACTAACCTCTGTGATAAATCCTCACTTGTCCTGGACTGCAGGAAGAGAAATAAATTCCCAGGGCAGACAGATCTAAGAGAACAAGAGTCTGCTGTGCCTCTAACAGAGATTATTGCACCTTAGTTGGCCACAGGTTGTCCCAGAAAATTGGAGGATAATTAATGGTCCTTTATTTACAAGGGCAGTGCGGACAAGCCAGGTCATTGAGCTTCATGCCAGTGGCAGGGAATTTCCTGGAGAAAATTGTAAGAGGCAGGATTCATGATCACTTGGAAAAGGAGGGATTGATCAGATGTGTACGAGAGGGATAAGTACTGAGACCTTTGGTGTGTGTGGTATACATTAATGTGAATATTGGAGGTGTAATTAATAAGTTTGCGTTGTTGATGTTATTGATAGCTAGGAAGGTTGTCTTAAGGCTAAAACAGGATGTAGATCAGATGGAAAGTTTGGCAGAGCATTGGCAATTGGAATATAACATGACGAATAGGAGTTGATGCAGTAGGACGTATTGGCATGTCAACAAGGGGCCTAGGGGTTCATATACATAGTTCCCTGAAAATGACAACACAGTTAAAGTACGAAGAAAATTTTATTGTTAAACTACATATATGTCACCATATACAACACTGAGATTTATTTTCTTGCATGCAGATACAATAAATCTAATAACCATAACGGAACAAATGAGAAACTGGGCAGACAACTAGTGTGCAAGAAAACAAACTGTGCAAATACAGATAAACAGAATAAATATCGAGAACATGAGATGAAGATTCCTTGAAAGTGAGTCCATAGGTGGTGGGAACAGTTCAGTGATGGGGCAAAGTTGAGTGAAGCTGGTGGTGTGAGTCCTACGGCTCCTGTACCTTCTTCCTGATGGCAGCAACAAGAAGAATGCATGGCCTGGGTGGTGGGGGTCCCTGATGATAGATGCTGCTTTCCTGTAACAACGCCCCATGTAGATGTGCTCGATGTTGGGAGGGCTTTACCCACGATGGACTGGGACATATCCGCTACTTTTTCTGGGATTTTCTGGTCAATGGTATTGGTGTTTCCATACCAGGCTGTGATGCAGCCAGTCAGCATACTGTCCACCACAATTTTGACACATATGTCAAAATTTTTGATGTCATGTCAAGTCTTCACAATCTCTGAAGGAAGCAGAAGTGCTGCCATTCTCTCTTCATAATTGCACTTACATGCTGGGCCCAGGACAGGTCCTCTGAAATTTAATATTGCTGACCCACTTCACCTCTGTTCCTCCAGGGAGCACTGGCTCATGGACCTCTGGTTTCCTCCTCCTGAAGTCAATAATCAGCCCCTTTGTCTTACTGACATTTAGTAAGAGGTTGTTATTATGGCACCAGTCAGCCAAATTTTTAATCTCCATTTATAGTCATCCCACCTACCCCACCCTGCCCACTTGGATGTTTAGCTCTCGACTGTGATCTTTCAGGCACAATTTTGTGATGCCCACAATATCCTGATTGCCAATATTTAGTTGTGCTATCAGCTCATCTACCTTGTTTTGTACACTGCTTACATTCAAATATCACACCTTCAGACCTGTATTCCCAGTCCTCTTCTCAAATTTTTCTCCATGTTGCCTGAAGTTAAGTTATTATCCTTTTCTGAACTTCCTGGTCTTTTTTTTAATTTTGGAGACTTCAGTAACCACTTCGTTTTTATTTTACCCATGGTTTTTCAATCTGTTGAACCCCATCCAGCACACCTCCACCCCCATACTATGTACTTTAAAACCCTATCGACTGCCTTTGTTATGCAATTCACAAGCACCCTGGTTCAATGGAGCCCAGTAGAGGTAGAATCTCATTGGCTTTCCACTTAGCTTTGGAACACCTAAATAAATGCAAAACATAACATGTGCTGCACCTCAATTACAATTCAGCATTCAATGCAACCAACCCCTCAGTATATATCGTCAAGCTTCAAAACCTGGGCACAGGTGTCTCCCTCCTGCTGCAAATGGATCCTCACCTTCCACATCAGGAGACCACATTCATTGTAGATCAGTAATAACAGCTTCTCATCTCCGACAATCAACACAAGTGCAACTTAACAATGTGTGCTTAGCCCAGTGCTCTCTCTCCACTCAGGACTATGTACTGTGTGGTTAAGCATAGATCAAATGCCTTGACATCATTGTTGCTGGTGAAATCTCTCATTGCAATGAGGATGTGTTCTGGAGCAAGATAGATCTTTTGCTTGAGTGGAGTCTCAACAACAGTCTCACACTCAAATGTCAGGAAGACCAGTGTGGGCTTCAGGAACAGGAAATTGGTAGCATACAAACTGGTTCTCAACAAGGGTTCTGGAGTTCAAAGGGTGACCAACTTCAAGTCTCCTAGGTGTCAACATCTTTGGGGATCTATCCTGAGCTTAATACATTGATGCAAGTATAAAGAAGGCTCACCAGTGGCTACTTAATTTGAGGAGATTTGGTATGTCATCAAAGACTAATACTAATTCCCATGGATGTATAAATGCATGGTGGAGAGCATTCTGACTTGTTGCCTCACGGCCTGGTGTGGACGGTCCAATGAACAGGATCATGAGAGGCTGCAGAGGGTCATAAACGGCTAGCTCTGTCATGGGACAAAACTCATCATTTTATACGTCTTCAGAAGGAGTGCCATGGGAAGGTGGCATCTATCACTAAAGACCCTCACCATCTTGGATATGTCCTGTTCTTCTTATCTATAGGGAAGGAGATACAGGAACCTGAAGACCTACATTCAATGATCCAGCAACAACTTCTTCTCCACCACCATCATCATATTTTTCTCTGAACTTATTCTTACTTACTTTATATTCCTGTACCTGACATAATCCTTGTTTACCCTAACTAAAGCCACAATATTCCTCATCAGCCAGCGTTCCAACCTTGCCTTTCACTCCAACAGTCCCTGCATGCTCCTGATCTCACTTTTAAAACCCTCATACTTGTCAGATTCCCCATTACCTGAAAACAACCTTTTCCAATCAACCGACAGGAATTCTGCAGATGCTGGAAATTAAAGCAACACACATAAAAGTTGCTGGTGAACGCAGCAGGCCAGGCAGCATCTCTAGGAAGACGTGCAGTCGATGTTTCAGGCTGAGACCCTTCGTCAGGACTCAATCAACCTTTGTGTGAACCTGTCTAGTGTCATTTGACAGGAATGAGGCGGTAAATTGGATTTGAAATTTGCTTCACGAGAGAAGCCAGAGAATGGTTGTAGCTGGTTGCCTTTCTGACTGGAGGCCTCTGATTGATGGTGTGCTGCTAATCTCCCTTTCTAATGTGTCACAACTTTAGGCAGCCTCCCTTGGGCTGGGTGCATTTACTGCAGATCCGGACACTGCCATGTTCTGTGTCACTCATACTGCTGATGCTCTCTATTGTTACAGCCACAGAACACCTAGCTGCTCCCTTTGTCACAGTTAAATAAAGTTCTATTTTTATTATCATTTAGTTTATTTAATATTTTAGTTTTAAAGTCAGAAAGAGAAAACTCTCCAATGTTCAGCACCAGTGCATTTCAACCTTCTTAAGACAGGATAGCTGAATGCATAGTCGCGGAGGAAAGGTGGGTGCTTGGACCATTGGAATGTCTTCTCGGGTAGTGATGACCGGTACAAGAAGGATGGGTTACACTTCAACGGGAGGGAGACCTGACGGAAAGATTTGATACACTAGAGAGAATTTAAACTAGTCTGGCAGGGGAGGGGACTCAAACGAATAGTGTGGCAGATGGGCAAATTAAAACAGATATATTGTTGAAGTAGAGGGATAGACAGAGGCAAGACAAGGAGTGGGGAAAGTTTGACAGACTAAATTGCATTTATTTTAATGCAGGATACCTGGCAGGTTAGGCAAACAAGTTCAGGACCTGGATTAGTTTATGTATTACATCACTGAAACATGGTTGAGGGAAGAGCAGGACTGGTGACACAACGTTCTGGGGTGCAAACATGATAGAGGGAGAGAGAATGGGGAGCTGTGTTTGTGATGAGAGAGAACATTACAATGGCATTGAGAGAGAATAGCTTCTCGGCTAATCCTTAGTCTTGATATATCAGCCAGTGATGCTACATAGGTGGCAATTAGAAGTTTGAAGAAAATAATAACCTATATATTGAATTATAGGTTCTTCCATTTCCCCCAGTGGTGAGAACTAGAGAAACAAATATCTTGGGTGATCACAGATAGAAGAACAAATAGGGTTGTATTAGTTGAAATCAGATACTTGTCTCATATTCCAAACACAAGAAAACCTGCAGATGCTGAAAATCCAAAGCACACACACAAAATGCTAGAGGAACTCAGCAGGTCAGGCAGCATCTATAGAAAAGAGTAAACAGTCAACGTTTTGGTCCGAGACTCTTCATCAGGACCCTTTTACTCCTTTACAGTTGATGTTTACTCTTTTGCATAGATGCTGCCCGAGTTCCTCCAGCACTTTGCCTGTGTCACTTCACTCACGTTGACATGGACTGCCACAGTGCAAAGGGCTTAGATGGGGCAGAGTATTTTAAATGTGTTCTGGAAAGGTGTTCCATACAGTATGCAGCTGACCCTACAGGAGGCAAGATAACTCCCTACCTCGTGTTGGGAAATGACTGGTGAAGGATGGGGTAACTTTGGGAGGGCAGAGTTATCGAGCACAGTAACAAGCTCTCAGCCCAACTGGTCCATGCTGACCAAAACGGTAATTTAAGTTGGTCCTATTTGCTGTGTTTGACCCATATCATTATCCATGTACCGTACCTGTACCAAGTACCTTGTATATGCTGTTAATGTATCTGCCACATTTCGGGTGTTCTGCACAAGGACTCCCAAGATCCTTTGCATCTCAGATTTTGGATTTCCTCCCCATTTAAAAAATTGTCTGCATATTTATTTCTACTTCCAAGCTGTAAGACCATGCATTTGCCACTTTCTTGCCCATTCTCCTAATCTGTCTAAGTCCTTCTGCAGCCTACCTGTTTCCTCAGCTCTACCTGCTCCTCCACTAATCTTCATATCAGCTGCAAACTTGACAACAAAGCCATCTATTCCATCATCTAAATCATTGATATAAAGCATAAGAAGACCAACCCCTGCGGAACAGGGGTCACTGGCAGCCAACCAGACAAGGATCCTCTTATTCCCACTCTCTGCCTACTACCAATCAGCCAATGCTCTAACCATGCCAGGAACTTTCATGTAATATCATGGGCTCTTAATTTGGTAAGCAGCTTCACTTGTGGCACCTTGTCAAAGGCCTTCTGGAAGTCCAAATATACAACATCCCTTTGCCATCCTACTTGTAATCTCAATTCCAACAGGTTTGCCAGGCAAGATTTTCTCTTAAGGAAACCCTGCCAACTTTCTCCTGTCTTGTCCTGTGTCTCCAAATACTCCATAACCTTATCCTTAACAATTGATTCCAACATCTTCCCAACCACTGAGACCAGGCTAACTGGCATAATTTCATTTCTGCTGCCTTCCTCCTTTCTTAAAGAGTGGAGTGACATTTACAATTTTCAAGTCCTCTGGCACCATGCCAGAGTCTAATGATTTTTGGAAGATCATTACTAATACCTTCATAAATGGACGTTTGGCTCCCTTCTGCCAATGTCTCCACTCCTCCAGGGCTATTTGACCGCCAACAGTACTCTATTCCCTGTATCATCATTCTCTGCAGGAGAGAGCCACCAGAAGATGTATGGAGTTTCTGGTCAGACAGAGGCCATTGAAAGAGAAGAGCCCCAACCCTAGTGTTTGAGGCATCTACTTCAATGATGACTGGCTGTTCTAGGTAATGGAGAACAAGAATGGGAGCTGTTGTGAAGTAACACATCAGTTCCTGGAATGTTACCTCAGTTTCTGAGGTCCAGCAAAATTGGCCAGAGGCTCACTTAGTCAGAGCAAGACAGGGTGCTGCGATGGAACTGAAGTTGCAGATGAACCTCCAGTAAAAATGAGCAAACTCCAGAAACCGTTGGAGCTGTTTGATCATCATGGGCTGTGGCCAATCCCTGACAGCCTGCGTCTTGCCACAATTCATTAGCAGATTCCTCTTAGAGAGAGTAGACCGAGGAAGGAGTCTGTGGAAACTTGGAACTCACTCATCTCCAATTTGACAAATTGGTGTTTCTAAAATAAGCATTAAAGTTCCTGTCAAACATGTTGGATATGTTCAAGAGTCTTGGAGAAGATGAATACATCAGCTAGGTACACAAAGACAAAGTGATTTAGCATCTTTCAGAGAACATAGTTGATAAGAGCTGGAAGACCGCTAGGGCACTGACTAGACTGAACAACATCCCGAGAAATCGATAGTGGCCACTGGAGGTGATATAAGTGGTCTTCCATTCATCACCCTTCCAAATGTGAACCAGGTTGCATGCATTTTGAAGGTCCGGTTTAGTAAAGTTGTTTACCCTTTACAGCCGCTGAAAAACCATGGTCATTATTGGCAAGGGGTGCAGATCCTTCACTGTAATCTTATTTAGGCCTTAATAATTTATACATGGCCAGAGTCCACCATCCTTTTTCAACAAGCAGCAGCTTGCACCAGCAGGGGATATGGAGTGATGGATGAAAACAGATGCCAGAATATCATGGATGTACTACACTTTCTGTAGCTGACATGGAGTAGAGTCATCCCCAGGACAGATAGGTTCCAAGGAGTAATTCAATTGCACTGTCATAGATTCAATGAGGTGGGTGAGTTGTGGCCCTCTTAGTAAAACCCCAAGCAGATCTGCATATTCAGGAGGAACTTGGGATAACAGACTAGAATGGCCGAACGCAGACCAGGAGAGGCAGGAAGCAGGGGAAGTGGGTACACATGCAGACCGACAGGAAGAAGACCACCTGTATCGGGGAACAATTTGTTGGTTATGGAGGGCTAAACAGGGGTGTCCTAAGGGGAACCCAGGAAAATGTATAAACTGTACAGCCGCTGTATTCTGCTCTATCTATAGAGGGGAACAGTGAGGTTGCAGATCCACTCAGGGCCCAGAGGTCTTCTGTCTTGAGCCATGGCCATGACCGCTTGGATGAGATGGCCAGGGAAGCTCTGAGATGTCTTGCTAACTTAAGGTAAATGAAATTAACTGCTGCATCAGAATAAATAAAGCCTCCGAGGACATGTTGCTGTTCTCCCCAGTCCTGAACTTCTGGTATACTGTTAGTGTCTTCCGCAGTGAAGACCGATTGAAAGTACTTATTCAGTTCATCTGCATTTGCTTGTTCCCCATTACTACCTCTCCAGTGTCATTTTCCAGTGGTCCAATATTTGCTCTTGTCTCACTTTTACTCTTTATACATCTGAAAAAAAATGTTTGGGATCTTCTTCGCTACTGTTAGCAAGCTTACCCTCATACTTCATTCCCCACCAGCCCCCCCCCCCCCATGGCTTTTTTGGCTGCCTCTGTTGGTTCTTAAAAGTTTCCAAATCCACTAACTTCCCACTAATTTTTTGTTCTATTATAGGCCCCCTCTTTTGATTTTATGTTGGATTTGACTTCCCTTGTCAGCCATGGTTGTGTCATACTGCCTTTAGAATACTTCTCTCATTTATTCTGTCCCTCCAAATTGCTCCCAGAAACTCCAACTATTGCAGGTCTACCATCATCCCTGCTTATGTTCCCTTCCATTCAACTTTGGCCAGCTCCTCTCTCATGCCTCTGTAATTCCGTTTACTTCACTCTCATACTGTTACATCCAACTTTAACCTTTCCCTTTTAAGTTGCAGATTGAATTATATTATAATATGATCACTGCCTCCTGAGGGTTCCTTTATCTTAAGCGCGCTAATAAAATCTGGTTCATTATATAATACATAAGATAGATAGCTGATTTCTGAGTGGGCTCAACCACAAGCTGCTCCAAAAACCCATCTCATTGGCATTTGATAAATTCTCTCCTGGGATTCAGCATCAACCCGATCTTCTACCATTAACCTGCATATTAAAATCCCACATGACTTTTGTAACATTGTCCTTTTGACATGACTTTTCTCATCTCCTTTTCCGGGCTACTGTTCGAAGGCCTGTTCATAACTTCCATCAGGGTCTTTTTACCCTTGCCCACAAGAATTATACACTTTACAATCCTATGCACCTCTTTCTAAGAATTATTTTCATTTTTTCTACCAACAAAGCCACTTCACTTCCTCTGCCTATCTGCCCATCTTTTCGATACAGGAGTAGCAGCAGGTTTTTGCACATGAAATCACAGATGATATCAGTGAGCATCTGCAGGGTGGTCACAGTTTGCTGAGCACTCACAGTGACTTCCTGGCTGGCCAGCACTGACTGGAGGTACTCATACTCTGCTGGTTCTATGGTGTGGCTCAGTATTACTGTCACAGAGGTGGTTGCCCCGTCAGACTGGGCTGCACTGGCATTGTCACGGCAAAGGTCAGTATCGTTAACCCATCAACTACTACGAGAGAAATAGACCAAGTGAACCCAAATGCAGAGGAGGTCAGAGATGATGATAAAATTGAATGAAGAATCTTTACTTAGTTTGTAGAGAAACCGGAGTAAGACTCAAGAAACACTACACACAGATTAGGTCAACTCAAAACTGAGCAGAGATAAACCAAACAAAGCACAGCTTCACTGATAACTGAAACAAGATAGATTAAAATAATCAACTAATAATCAGGGGAAGGGGAGCATCAGAGCCTGGATGACTCTGGTACGCTCTGCCGATCCGACCAAGCATAACATTCCTATAACCAAAGTTTCTAATCCAACAAACATTGTTAAGAACCTGATGGACTGTTTATTGTCGCCGGCAGATTTTAACCACGCAAACCTTAAGTCAGTGCACCCCACATTCCATCAGAACATGGACTTTGCAATGAGGGGGGAGAACGCGTTGGACCTTGTTTACACAAACATTCCTGACATGTACCGGGTGGAGCCCCACCCCCACCTCGGTTACTCAGACCACATCTCTGTTATGCTAATCTCAGCATACAGACCGCTCGTCAGGCGCTCCAGACCAATTCTGAAGCAGGTGAAAACCTGGCCAGCAGGAGCCATCTCTGCTCTTCAAGACTGCTTTGAGCACACTGACTGGCACATGTTCAGGGAGGGTGCAACCAATGGCAACTCTACCAACTTAGAGGAGTACTTGGCATCAGTGACTAGCTACATCAGCAAGGGCATCGATGATGTCACTGTAGCCAAGACCATCACTACACGTGCAAACCAGAAGCCATGGATGACCGCGGAGGTGTGTGCGCTGCTGAGGACCCGTGACTCCACCTTCACAGCAGGCAACAAGGCAGCCCTAACAACAGCGAAGGTCAAACTGTCCCGGGCCATCAGAGAGGCAAAGCATGCACATGCCCAGCGTATCCACAGCCACTGCCAGGACAGCGCCGACACGTGGCGCATGTGGAAGGCATTCAGGACATCACCAATTACAAGATAACACCACCTGCCTGCGCTGGTGATGCCTCCCTCCCAGATGCGTTGAACAACTTCTACGCTCGTTTTGAGGAGGAAAATGACACGGCGGTGAGAAGACCACCCCTTCTCCAAAAGACCAGGTGCTGTGTCTTACCATGGCCGACGTGAGGAAAACTCTATGCAGGGTCAACCCATGGAAGGCTGCTGGACCAGACAATATTCCTGGCAGAGTGCTTAGAAGATGTGCAGACCAGCTAGCAGAGATTCTCACTGATATCGTCAACATCTCCCTGAGCAGCGCCGTTGTGCCTACATGCTTCAAAGCCACCACCATCATCCCCGTGCCAAAGAAGTCTTCAGTGTCCTGCCTCAACGACACTCACACCCATCATCATGAAGTGTTTCGAGAGGCTTGTCATGAGGCACATCAAGACCCTGTTGCCCCCCCCTCACTGGACCCCCTGCACTTCGTGTACAGTCCCAACAGTTCAACAGACGATGCCATTGTCATCACCCTCCACCTGGCCCTAACCCACCTGGACAAAAAAGACATGTACGTTCGAATGCTGTTCATAGACTTCAGTTCAGCATTGAACACAATCATTCCTCAGAAACTGATTGGAAAGCTGAGCCTATTGGGCCTGAACACCTCCCTCTGCAACCGGATCCTAGACTTCCTGACTGGGAGACCTCAGTCAGTCCAGATTGGAAGCAGCATCTCCAACACCATCACACTGAGCACGGGGGCTCCCCAGGGCTGTGTGCTCAGTCCACTGCTGTTCACTCCGCTGACCCACGACTGCGCTGCAACACACAGCTCGAACCACATCATCAAGTTTGCCGATGACACGACGATGGGTCTCATCAGCAAGAACGATGAGTCAGCATACAGAGAGGAGGTGCAGCGGCTTACGGACTGGTGCAGAGCCAACAACCTGTCTCTGAATGTGAACAAAACAAAAGAGATGGTTGTTGACTTCAGGAGCACACAGAGTGACCACTTTCTGCTGAACATCGACGACTCCTTCGTAGAGATCGTCAAGAGCACCAGATTTCTTGATGTTCACCTGGCGGAGAATGTCACCTGGTCCCGTAACCCCAGCTCCAATGCAAAGAAAGCCCAGCAGCGTCCTTACTTTCTGTGAAAGCTGGGAAAAGTCCATCTCCCACCCCCCATCCTCAACACATTCTACAGAGGTTGTATTGAGAGCATCCTGAGCAACTGCATCACTGCCTGTTTCCGAAATTGCACCATCTCGGATTGCAAGACCCTGTAGCGGATAGTGAGGTCAGCTGAGAAGATCATCGGAGTCTCTCTTCCTGCCATTACAGACATTTACACCACATGCTGCACCGTAAAGCAAACAGCATTGTGAAGGACCCCATGCACCCCTCATACAAACTCTTCTCCCTCCTGCCAACTGGAAAAAGGCACCGAAGCATTCGGGCTCTCACAACTAGACTATGTAACAGTTTCTTCCCCCAAGCCATCAGACTCCTCAATACCCAGAGCCTGGATTGACACCAACTTACTGTCCTCTACCATGCCTATTGTCTTGTTTATTATTTATTGTAATGCCTGCACTGTTTGTGCACTTTATGCAGTTCCGGGTAGGTTTGTAGTCTAGTGTAGTTTTGTGTTGTTTTACGTAGTTCAGTATAGTTTTTGTATTGTTTCATGTAGCACCATGGTCCTGGAAAATGTTGTCTCGTTTTTTTTGTGTACTGTACCAGCAGTTATGGTCGAAATGACAATCAAAAGTGACTTGACTTGACTTGACTTGAAGAAGCTCCTCTGCATCTTCTTCACATCAATCACATCCCTCTTGTAGTGTGGTGACAAGAACTGCTCACCATATTCTAAGGGTGGTTTGTAAAATTCAAAAAAATTTTCTAACTCTTTCTAACCAGTGGTGTGCCTCAGGGATCTGTTCTGGGACCGCTACTCTTCGTGATTTATATAGATGACCTGGATGCGAAAGTGGAGGAACACACATTAAAGTTGCTGGTGAACGCAGCAACTTCTGCTGCGTTCAGCAGCAACTTTGATGTGTGTTGCTTGAATTTCCAGTATCTGCAGAATTCCTCGTGTTTGTGAGGAAGTGGAGGGATGGGTTAGTAAATTTGCAGATGACACAAAGGTTGGGGGTGTTGTGGACAGTGTGCCAGAGTTTACAGCAGGATACTGATAGGATGCAAAACTGGGCTGAGAAGTGGCAGACGGAGTTCAATCCAGATAAGTGTGAGGTGGTTCATTTTGGTAGTCAAATATAATGGCAGAATATAGCATTAATGGAAAGACTCTTGGCAGTGTGGGGGATCAGAGGGATCTTGAGGGTCCAAGTCCATGGGACACTCAGAGCTGCTGCACACGTTGACTCTATGGTTAAGAAGGCATACGGTGCATTGGCCTTCATCAATTGTGGGATTGAGTTTAAGAGCCAAGAGGTAATGTTGCAGCTATATAGGACCCTGGTCAGACCCCACTTGGAGTACTGTGCTCAATTCTGGTCGTCTCACTACAGGAAGGATGTGGAAACCATAGAAAGGGTACAGAGGAGATTTAAAAGGATGTTGCCTGGATTGGGGAGCATGCCTTATGAGAATAGGTTGAGTGAACACAGCCTTTTCTCCTTGGAGCGACAGAGGATGAGAAATGACCTGATAGAGGAGTACAAGATGATGAGAGGCATTGATCATGTGGATAGTCAGAGTCATTTTCCCAGGGCTGAAATGGCTAGCTCGAGAGGGCATAGTTTTAAGGTGCTTGGAAGTAGGTACAGAGGAGTATCAGGGGTTAGTTCTTTTAAGCAGGGAGTGGTGAGTGCGTGGAATGGGCTGCCAGCGATGGTGGTGGAGGTGGAAACAATAGGGTCTTTTAAAAGACTCCTGGATAGGTACATGGAGCATAGGAAAATAGAGGGCTATGGGTAACCCTAGGTAATTTCTCAGTTAAGGACACGTTCGGCACAGCTTTGTGGGCCGAAGGACCTGTATTGTGCTGTAGGTTTTCTATTTTACTATATTTCTTATCATAGAATCAGAGTCATTCCTTGTCCATGCCGACCATGATGCCTTTCTACACTAATCTCATTTGTCTACATTAGGCCCATATTCCCTTTGCTGTCCAAATGTCTTTTAAATGTTGTAATTATACTTGTCTCCACTGCCTCTTCTGGCATCTCATTTCAAATATTCACCACCTTCCATGTGAAAAGCTCAATATTTAGTTCACCTTTAAATTTATCCTCTCACTAATTTGTCTCTAAAATTTTTGACTCTCTTGCTCCTGGAAAAAGATTCTAAATATCTGTCCTATCTATGCCCCTCATCATTATATTTTATGCACCAAAATACTGGACTGAAAGTGTTATATTTGAATGTACACAGCCTAAGAAATAAAATGGACAATCTTGAAATTCAGCTACAGATTAACAAGTATGATGTTATGGCCATCTCTGAAACTTGACTAAAAGATGGCTGCCATTGGGAGTTGAACGACCAAGGATATACGGTGTATCGGAAACACAGGAACGTTTGTCCGCTCTTGGACTGTATTCCTTGGAGTTTAGAAGAATGAGGGGAGACCTTATAGAAACATTTCGAATGTTAAAAGGCATGGACAGAGTGGATGTGGCAAAGTTGTTTCCCATGATGGGGGAGTCTAGTACGAGAGGGCATGACTTCAGGATTGAAGGGCGCCCTTTCAGAACAGAAATGCGAAAAAATTTTTTTAGTCAGAGGGTGCAGAGGGTGGTGAATCTATGGAATTTGTTGCCACGGGCAGCAGTGGAGGCCAAGTCACTGGGTGTCTTTAAGGCAGAGATTGATAGGTATCTGAGTAGCCAGGGCATCAAAGGTTATGGTGAGAAAACGGGGCAGTGGGACTAAATAGGATAAAATGGATCAGCTCATGATAAAATGGCGGAGCAGACTCGATGGGCCGAATGGCCTACTTCTGCTCCTTTGTCTTATGGTCTTATGGTCTTATGGAAAGATAGGTTAGTAGGCAGAGGCGGTGGTGTGGCTGTGGTTCTGTGTATAACAAATCATACTAAATCATTCAAAAGAGATGACATAGGATTAGAAGGTGTCAGATAGGCAATGTCATGATAATCGTTGGGGATTTTAACATGAAAGTGGATTGGGAAAACCAGGTCAGTACTGGACCTCCAGAGAGAGAATTTGGGGAATGGTTAAGGGATGGCTTTTTAGAACAGCTTGTTGTTGAGCCCACTAGGAGATCGGTTGTGCTAGATTGGGTGTTGAGCAATGGTCTAGAGGTGATAAGTCAGCTTAAGGTTAAGGAACCCTTAAGGAACAGTGATCACAATATGATCAAGTTCACATTGAAATTTGAGAGGGAAAAAATAAAATCCAATGTGTCCGTATTTCCGTGGAATAAAGGAAATTACAAGGGCATGAGAGGGGGACTGGCTGAAGTTGACTGGAGTTCCATGGGGGTTGGCGTTGGGACCATTACTTTTTACGATGTATGTCAATAATTTGGACTATGGTATTAATGGATTTGTGGCTAAATTTGCTGATGATACAAGGATAGGTGGAGAAGTGGGTGGTGTTGAGGAAACAGAAAACCTAAAGAGAGACTTATATAGTTTAGGGGAATGGGCAAAGAAGTGGCAAATGAAATACAATGTTGGAAAGTGTATGGTCATGCACTTTGGTGGAAGAAATAAATGGGCAGACTATTATTTAGATGGAGAGAGAATTCAAAATGCAGAGATGCAAAGAAACTTGGGAATTCTTGTGCAAGATACCCTAAAGATTAACTTCCAGGTTGAGTTGGTAGTGAAGAAGGCGAATGCAATGTTGGAATTATTTCTAGAGGTATAGAATATAAGGGCAAGGATGTGATGTTGAGGCTCTATAAGGCACTCATGTGACCACACTTGGAGTATTGTGTTCGGTTTTGGGCTCCTTATTTTAGAAAGGATATACTGACAATGGAGAGGGTTCAGAGAAGATTCACGAGAATAATTCCAGTAACGAAAGGGTTACCATATGAGGAACATCTGACAGCTCTTGGGCTGTATTCCCTGGAGTTCAGGAAAATGAGGGGGGATCTCATAGAAACGTTCGAATGTTAAAAGGCCTAAATAGATTTGGTATGGCAAAGTTATTTCCCATGGTAGGGGATTCTAGGACAAGGGGGCACGACTTCGGGATTGAAGGACATCCTTTTAGAACTGAGATGCAGAGAAATTACTTTAGTCAGAGGGTGGTAAATCTGTGAAATTTGTTGCCATGATCAGCTGTGGAGGACAAGTCATTGAGTGTATTTAAGGCAGAGATAGATAGGTTCTTGATTAGCCAGGGCATGAAATGGTATGGGATGAAAGCAGGGGAGTGGAAGAATTGGATCAGCCCTTGATTGAATGGCAGAGCAGACTCGATGGGCTGAATGGTCTACTTCTGCTCCTATATCTTATGGTCTTATGATGGCAAACAGCGACATGTTTCGCTACTTTCAAGGAGCGAGGGACTTGCACCACTTGGTGGCCTATAATTTACTCTGTACATCCTATCCTTACTTAATTTCCTAAAATCCATCACCTCAAATCTGCTTGCATTAAATTCCATCTGCCAATGCTCTGCTGAATTATCCATCTGATCTATCTCCTACTGTGGTCTTAGGCAATCTTCCCCACGGTCCACAACACCACTAATTCTGTTACCTGCAGGCTAATAGTCATAGCATGAATTGAATGGCCTGTCCAGTGCTGTACTGCTCTATTTTCTATGTTAAAACCTTCTTCATTTACATCCATGTCCTGGTAATATGTTACAAAGAGCAAAGTTACCATCACTGATCTATGTGGTACAACATTAATCACATGATCCCAGGCAGGAAACCATTCTTCCAGCACCACCTTCTGTGTTCTTTCCCCAAGCCAATTTTTGGATCCAATTAGCCAGTTTACTCTGGATCCTTTTTAATTCAACTTTTTGAACCAACCTACCATGTGGGACCTTGTCAATTGCCTTACTTAAATCTATATATAGGCCTGCTCAGACAATCTTCTTTACTAGTTCCTCAAAAAATCCAATCACATCAGCATGACTGTATACTCCCTCTTAGCCATGTTCAGTAACCCTGATCAGTTTCTTCCTTTCAAAAATATAGATAGATCCCAAAGAATTTTCTCCAATTATTTTGTTACCACTGATAAAACTCACTGACTTGCAGTTACCGAGATCACCCTTGCTGCCTTTTTTTAAATAAAGGAAAAACTTTAGCTATCCTCCAGTCTTCTGGTGGCTAACCTGTGGTTAACAACATTGTAAACCTCTTTGTCAGTGCACTATCAATCTCTTCTCTTAATTCTCATGCCATTGCAGAATAGATTTTATCTTGTCCTGAGAGTTTATCCAAGCTTATGTATTCCATAGCAAAAAGATAGGACCTCAAAGATAGTAATCACTGAATTGCTTCCAGTTCCATGTGCTAGTCAGGGCAAGAAGAGGACTGAGCAGATGAATATGTGATTGAGGAAATGATACAGGAGACAGGGTTTCAGCCTCTTCGATCACTCGACTCTCTTCTGAGGAAGGATGACACGTACAAGGGGGATAGACTGCACGCTAACTGGAGTGGAACCAATATCCCGGACTTATGCCACTTGGGAGGGGTCAAACTAATTTGGCACAAAGATAAGAACAAGATCACCAGGTCAGAAAGTGGACAGATTGAGTGGAAGGTAGAAGTCATCACCAGTTAGAACAGGCAGGAGCAAGGTAATAGGCACAATGAGACAGACAGATTTAAGTAAATACTGTATATTTGCATTCTATGACTATTATGGGCTAGTGAGATGAACATAGCGGATGGATCAGTACATGGAACTATGATATATAGAGATAAATAGAGGGGTAGCTCAAGCGGAGTGGCCTGTGGAAAGCGGCCAGTGAAGGAGTGGAGTTTTGAGGCTTTGACTTGAGAGACTTCGACGAGAAGAGGCGGAGGACCAGCTTGATCGCAGTTAGACTTTACAATGCCTCCAGAGACAGTGGTGTGCCTCTCATGTGAGATGTGGCAGTCTTGGGGGAATGCCCCTCTCCCGCAGAGTCACATCTGCCAGAAGTGCATGCGGCTGGGCGGTCTGGAAGACAGTGTAAGGAATCTGGAGCAGCAGCTGGATGACCTTTGACTCATAAGGGAGAATGAGGCAGTCATAGATCAGAGCTACAGGGAGGTAGTCACACCTAGACTGCCGGAAGCAGGTCATTGGGTGACAGTCAGGGGGAAAGTGAAGGTGAGTAGACAGGTAGTGCAGAGCACCCCTGTAGCCATTCCCCTGAATAATAAGTTTACCGTCCTAGATACTGTTGGCAGGGACGACCGACCAGGTGTGAGCCACGGTGGCAGAGCCTCAGGCACTGAGTCTGACTCTGTGCTGCAGAAAGGTGGGACTGAGAAGAGGAGAGCTGTTGTCATTGGGGACTCTACACTATCTACAACACGACCAACCTTTGTGTCGTGTGCAAACTTGGCAACCCAAGTCAGGCTGTTCTGCCGTTGCCCTGAGGGGGTTCTTATCTTGTCTTGTCTTGCCCTTGCCTAAGTGGGGTAAGTCAGGCCGTTTTGCCGTTGCCCTGCGGGGGAATCTGTCTTGTCTTGTCCTCGCCTCTGCTGGGTAAGTCCGGCCGTTCTGCCATTACCTGACGGAGGAACCTGTCCCACCTTGGTGTAGAGATGAAGTTGAGTCCTGGCTTGTCTTAGGATAAGTCCCGGCTCTGTGTCTATGCTCTGTCCTGTCTCATGTTAGTGTCATGTTAAAGATGAGTCCCGGCTTGTTGAAGGATAAGTCCCAGCTCTATGTTGATGTTCGGTTCCCAGTCTGTCTCCGAGCTCTAAAAACCCAAGCCTCAAGGATCCCGCAGCCAAGCTCCCAGAACCCAAGCCTCGACGATCCCGCAGCCAAGCTCCAAGAACCCAAGCCTCGAGGATCCCAAGCCAAGCTCCAAGAACCCAAGCCTCGAGGATCCCACAGCCAAGCTCAAGACCCAAGACCCCAGCTTCAAGCCAAGCTCAGGGCCCAGGACCCCAGCCTCAAGCCAAGCTCAGGGCCCAGGACCCCAGCCTCAAGCCAAGCACAGGGCCCAGGACCCCAGCCTCAAGCCAAGCTCAGGGCCCAGGACCCCAGCCTCAAGCTAAGCACAGGGCCCAGGACCCCAGCCTCAAAACAAGCTCAGGGCCCAGGACCCCAGCCTCAAGGCAAGCTCAGGGGCCAGGACCCCAGCCTCAAGCCAAACTCAGGCCTCTAGACCCCAGCCATGTCCTGTCCTGAAGCCATGTCATGTCCTTGTCTGGTCCTGGTGTCCGAGCCCAAGGCAAGACCCAAGTTCTGGGTCCTTGTCCAGTCTCAGGCTCCGAGTCAAAGCCTTGTCTCCTAGTCCATAGTTTCTAGTCCTGGTCCCGCTTTCCCTAGCTCAAGTCTGCGTTCTTGTACCTGTTCCTGGTCTGAATCCTGTCACATCCCTACTCTAGTCAAGTCCTGATCCTTGTACTTCAGTGTCTGTGTCTCGTATTTGGGTCCGTTCCCAGCACCTCATTGTGACACCAGTGTCATTTTCTATTGATCCTATATCTACCCTCGACTCTCTTTTACCCTTTATAGACTTAAAAAAGCTTTTAGTATCTTTGTTGGTATTAGTCACCAGCTTCCTTTCATAATTCATCTTCTCCTTCCTAATGACCTTCTTAGTTACCTTCTGCAAGTTTCTAAAAGCTTGCCAATTCTCTATCTTCCCACTACTTCTGGCTTCCTTGTATGCCCTCTCTTTTGCTTTTACTTTGGCTCTGACTTCACTTGTCAGCCACAGTAGTGTCCTTCTTCCCTTTGAAAATTTCTTCTTATTTGAAATATATCTGTCTTGCACTTCCCTCCTTTCCACAGAAACTCCAGCCATTGCTACTCTGCTGTCCTTTCTGCAAATGTCCCTTTCCAGTCAACCTTGGCCAGTTCCCCTCTCATGCCATTGTAATTTCCTTTATTCCACGGAAATACTGACACATTGTATTTTTTCCCTCTCAAATTTTAATGTGATCTCGATCATATTGTGATCACTGTTCCCTCAGGGTTCCTAAACCTTAAGTTCTTTTATCACCTCTGGATCATTGCACAACACCCAATCCAGCACAGCCGGTCTCTCTTGAGGTCCAGTTTTTGCAATCCACTTTCATGTTTAAATCCCCAGCGATTATCATGACACTGCCTTTCTGACATGCCTTTTCTGCTGTAATTTGTAATCCACATCCCGGATGCTGTTTGGAGGCCTGTATACAACTGCCATTAGAGTCCTTTTACCCTTGCCATTTGCTAAATCAACCCAAAGACACTCTACACCTTCCAATCCCCTGTCATCTCTTCTTAATGATTTAATATTACTACTTATACACAAAGCCACACCACCTCCTCTGCCTACTAACCTATCTTTCTGATACACCATATATCCTTGGATGTTCAGCTCCCAATGGCAGCCAAGTTTCAGAGGTGGCCATAACGTCATACTTGCCAATCTGTAGCTGAATTTCAAGATCGTCCATTTTACTTCTTATGCTATGTGCATTCAAATACAACACCCTCAGCCCAGTATTTGTTGCTTTCTGTTTTAACTGCACCACACCTCTACTGCCCTGTAACTCATGCCATTGGCTGTGATTAAGCCTCATCTCCTGCCTATCTTTTCTATCATCTCTGTTGCACGCTATCTTTTATTTTTTCGTTGCCTTCTTAAAACACCAGGGGATCTTAGACTGAAGCAAGGAGCAGTTGAAGATGTCAGCAAACACTCCAGCTAGCTCGCTTGCACAGACCCAGAGAATCCCTCCTGGGATGCCATCTGGGCCGTCGCCTTCCTTGGATTTATCTTCAGGAAAGGCCTTTCTAACGTCCTCCTCAGTGACAATGAATTTTGATGCCACCAGGTCTGGTTCATTCGGAGGGAGCCTGGGTCCTGTCTGTGAGGAATTTGAAGATCCAGCTGCAGATCTGAGTGCTAAGGCCCAGGTTCCGGAGCTTAGGAATCAGTTTGTTTGGAATGATGGTATTAAAGGCAGAGATGCCAGGATAATCAAGGACACGACCCACCCAGCCAACACATTTTTCATCCCTCTTCCTTCTGGGAGAAGGCTCAGGAGCTTGAAGACTCATATAGCCAGATTTGGGAACAGCTTCTTTCCAACTGTGATAAGACTGCTGAACAGATCCTGACCCAGATCTGGGCCGTACCCTCCAAATATTCGGACTTGCCTCTCAGTTTTTTTGCACTACCTTACTTTCCATTTTTCTATTTTCTATTTATGATTTATAATTTAAATTTTTATATTTACTAATTTTTACTATTTTTAATATTTAATATTTGTAATCCAGGGAGCAGGAAGGGTAGAATCAAATATCGCTGTGATGATTGTACGTTCTAGTATCAACTGTTGGTGACAATAAAGTATAAAGTATAAAGTATTTCTGTTTCCCCTTTCTCAACTAACCCTATTAATCCGGTTCCCGTCCCCCTGCTGAATTAGATTAATCCTGCCTAACAGCTCTATTAAATGTGCCTGCTAGGATACTGGACCCCTTTGGGTTCAGGTGTAACCCATCCTTTTTGTACAGGTCGTACCTCCCCTAAAAGATGCCCCAATGATTCAGGAATCTGAAGCTCTGCCCTCTACACCAGTCTCTCAGCCACACATTAATACGCCTAATCCTGAGATTGCTACCCTAGAGGTCCTGCTTTTCAGCTTCCTACCTAACTCCCTGCATTCTCTCTTCAGGATCTCCTCCCTTTTTCTACCCATGTCGTTAGTACCAAGGCTGTTCACCCGCTCCTTTCAGAATACTCTGCACCCGATCCGAGACATCCCGTACCCTGGCACCTGGGAGGCAAAACACCATGTGGTTATCTCTATCAGGCTGACAGAACTTCCTGTCTGTTCTCCTCACTATGGAATCCCCTGTGACTACTGCATTCCTCATTTTCCTCTTTCCCTCTGCACCACGGAACCAGGCTCGGTGCCAGAGACCAGATCGCCATGGTCGTTCTCTGTCAGGTCACACCTCCCTCAACTGCATCCAAAATGAGATACTGATTACTGAGGGGGGATGGCCACAGGAGTGCTCTCTACTATCTGAGCTCTTCCCTTTGCTTCCCTGACCGTCACCCACTTATCTAACTCCTGCAGCCTCAGGGTGACTAACTCCCTGTAGCTCCTCCCTGTCTCCTGCTCACTCTCCCTAATAAGCAGCATGTCATCGAACCTAACACGGTCTCTCAGGAGCTGCAGCTTGGTGCACTTCACGCAGATGTGGCGATCTGGGAGACAGGAAGATTCCAGGATTCCCACATCTGACAATCAGAACAAAATATTAACCCCACCAACATGCTCACTATTCTGCAAAAAAATGCAAAGAAACCCCAAAACGAAGTCCACTTACCCTCTTACCTCACTGAAGCCCACTTTTGCCAAAGCCTGTCACTTCTATTCTCGCCACTGGCCTACTCTCAAGAATGGCTACTCCGTTTATCCCTTCTGTATTTTTATTTAGTTTGTCGAGCTCAATTGCCGCCGCTGATGGGCCCCGCACAACGGACTAACGCCCACGAAGCTCTCGTTTTAAATAACTGCCTCTGACCTGTGAGAAGTACTCCTTCGTGGAGCTCAGTTGCCACCACTGATAGGCCCCGCATAATTTTACATGGCATATATGTGAGAGTAATTGACAGTATTAATATGTTCAGGTGTGCAATGGTTCTGCATGAATTTAACTTTCTACAGTTTCACAAGTTAGATCTCATTAAAAACCCTGAAGAAAGCTTCCTTGTTAGGTGATTTTTGAGAAAGTGTTTAACTCGCTGCATAGCTATGTACATACACACTGCAAGGGCAGTATAGTGAAAAGATATTACTTACCTGCCCGCAGACCAGAGGCGAGTCTGATTGCCATAGATGATAACGTCAGCTTCCAACCCGAGTGACATCAATTGCCGAGACCTTGAATTCAGATCAGAAAGTGACATATTGATCGTGTCTTTGCAATGCTTGAGCGAAACCATAATTACCATAGCTGCAGCATAAACTTGCACCAGAGAACCAAAGCAGCAAGAACCAAAAAGAAACAGTGGTCCAGATTTACAAGGACAGACTGTCCACACCAACATATTTTACACATAGCAACACACTCAAAATGCTGGAGGAACTCAGCAGGCCAGGCAGCATCCATGGGAAAAGGTACAGTCGTAGTTTCAGGCCAAAGAGCTCCTTCAACATTTTGTGTGTGTTGCTCGGATTTCCAGCACCTGCAGATTTTCTCTGGTTTGTGATATTTTTCACATAGTCCAGGTATTGACAGTCAAGGCCTACTGCAGCAAAGACCCTTCTGCAGTTCTATCACAGCAAAGGCCACAGTCAAGAGTTGCTACTGATGCCAGTCCCATCTGCCCAGAAATGGGCAGACTGAACGTCGGTCCATCCCAAGCACACATTTGGCAAACAAGACTCCACAATGCTCTCATTCAGGAGCTGTAAGTGCATTAGATTTGCCTTGGTACCTGGCTTGACAAAATCTAATGACAGCACAACTGAAAGTGTTTGACAGTCAGCCTGACAGTTATCTGTGCTGGAAGTCAAGCTTTCGCAATGCTGTGGAAGGACCAAGTCTCAAACCTAGTGAAGAGCCGGAAGTGGCTTGGTGGAGGGTCATTGCAACAGGCAGGAAATGTTAGAACAGTTCACATTAATAGTCCAGCTGTGGGTTTACAAATGCTGTGGCAATCAAAGAATCTCTCTTCATCAGACCTGATAAGGGGATGTTGGTGTGCGATATGGTGGGTGAAAACAAATGAGGCAGAATGTAAGTTAACAGGAACCCAAGAATGCTGAATGCCATGGTGGAATTTGGGACTGAAACACAGAGACACATATAAGTGTATTTCTATGCTGATGGTCTTAAATAATAGCAGTCAGTGTGCTAAAAGCAGTGCAAGACATGTTGGTGCAGTCTAATCTCAGACAGCATAAGATCGCATCCAACAGTGCTGAGGTAATGCAACATTTCCTGTCTGAAGATCTGGCCAGAGATCTACAGAATCTCAGTCTTGGACAGGACCCCCTCTTATGCAGCATCATCTGGGTATTGGATGAGACTACGTTACTGACACCCTTACTTTCCAGGTCGCTGATACCAGAAGACGTTATGCATCATAGAATACTCTTGACAATCAACAGCCTATCTGACCCTCTTGGAGTTGCTGCTTCAGTCAGTATCCGGAGACACCTCATGTTAAGAGAACTGACCTCAGACACTTGTGGACAGGATGACCCCTCCTCTTAAAAGACGTTCTTCCCTTCAGGATCTTAAAGATTTCATACGCAGCAATTCTATTATCTACAGCTCAAAAGAAAGAGGTTAGCTTCTTCTGTGATATGTCTTTGAAAGCTATTGTTGCCGTTGCATACCCGAAGGTCACAGATCATGCTAGATTTAGTGAAGTTGGATTCATCCTGGGCAAGGCAAAGCTTGCTCCCAAACTAGGTTTCATGAAACCAAGGCTTGAAGTTGGTGCTACTGTTTTAGCAATTGAGATGGCAGAGACGATAATGGAAGAGCTGGATGTAGAGCTATGTGATATCAAGTTTGATACTGACTGCAAATTTGTACTCAGTAATATATTTAATGAAATAAAATTTTATGTTTATGTACAGAAAAAAAGTCAATCAATGGAACTATGTTCCTACTGATCTCAACTCGACTGATCTTGCCACAAGAGGGCTCCAAGTGAATCAGCTCACCCTCTCCTCATGGTTACCTGGCCCAGCATTTCTTGCTGATCCCCAAGAAGAACATAGTCAGCTGGAAACTTTTGACTCAGATGACCCTGAGGCAGATGTAAATATACAACTGGCAGTGCACAATTTGTGCATTCCTCAAGCTGCAAGTCCCTTACCAAATCAATTACTCAGCTTTCAAATATTGCTCATTTCTTTACAAGAGTAGTCAGAAACAGCCTTTGTGGTGGTTGGCACGCTGTAAACAACCCCTCAGTGCAGAGCGACTAAATCAGCCAAAGGTTAGACTCCTTCTCACTGTTCAAAGAAAGGATTGTGCAGAGGAAGTACAGTGCATCTCAAAACAGAAATCTCTCCCAAAACAAAGTTCGCTTGGTAAATCCTGTCCTTTCTTGACATTGAGGGGCCACTGCAAGTTAGAAAATTAAGAGGCAAGCACGACTCACTTTCAGAGGCTGTCATTCTGAATAAGCATCGTGTAACCGCTCTGCTCTTCAAACATTACCATGCGCAAATACGGCATCAAGGCCTGTATTTTTGAAGTGAGAACAGTTGATATTGCGCAGTAAGATTGTTTTCAAAACCAGTCTCAGAGACGATCCTTCTTTTACCACAGGCTTAATGAAGTGATCATTTGACTTTCAGTAGTTAAGTCTGACATCCTGTGGATGCCAGGCGGGAAGCATTCTGGCCTCTAGAGGCATAGATCATTTTGTATGAACATCACTTCTTGTACGTAATCTGTTTTTTTTATACTATTTCTAACATGGATTAATTTTGATTCAATTTGAAGTACACGGTGGAAAGACATTTATTTCCATCCTCTCTTTATTTGCCCTTGAAACAGCAATATGCGTGAGTCCTAAGTTCTTGGTAACATTGGTAAACATTTAGTAGTATATTTTTAAAGATGTATTGTGCTTATCATTTATCATTACTAAGATATCATGCACTATGAGTTTACTCTTGTTTATATGGTACCATTATGGAGTTTTGCACACAATTAACACCAATTAAGAGAATAATTGACAGTATTAGTATATTAAGGCACATGACGATTCTGTATTGAAATTAATATGTATTTTTCTTAATTTTCTACAGTTTCACAAATGAAATCTCATTAAAATCCCTGTAGAAAATCTTTGTCCTGAGAGATTTTTGAGAAGTTGTCTAACTTGCTGCAAAGCTGTGTAGAGATGCATTGTGAGGGCAGTAAAATTCACATAGATAAATGATGTTGAAACTTTTCCTCAGTTCCCACCATATGACTGTACCTTCTGGTTGTTGGTACCAGACCTGTACCCACTGAAGGATGGAAGGTGGCATGGTGCCACAGTCAGTCATTGGAGCAGTGGCAGCTCACAGGTCCAGTGACCCAGGTTCAGTCCTGACCCTGACCCTGACCCCAGGTGCTGCAGGTACAGAGCCTGCATGCTCTCCCTGTGACTGTGAGTTTCTCAAAGTATTCCTTTCTTCCCATATCCTAAAGATGTGTGGGTAGCTAGATTAATTGACCAGTGTGTACACAAGAGATGGAATTAGGAGGGAGAAGATTAGGCAGCATCACTGACACAGCGCAACCTGTCCCGAAGAGATTAACACATTCTATGCATGCTTTGAACAGAAGGGAATGGGGGTGTCATAGAAACAGAGAAACAGAGAAAACCTACAGCACAATACAGGCCCTTCGGTCCACAATGCTCTGCCAAACATGTACTTACGTTAGAAATGACCTAGGGTTACTCATAGCCCTCTATTTTTCTAAGCTCCATGTACCTTTCCAGGAGTCTCTTAAAAGACCCTATTGTATCTGCCTCCACCACCGTTGCCAACAGCCCATTCCACGCACTCACCACTCTCTGCGTAAAAAACGTACCTCTGACATCCCTCTGTACCCGCTTCCAAGCACCTTAAAACTATGCCCTCTCATACTACCCATTTCAGCCCCGGAAAAGCCTCTAACTATCCACACAATCAATGCCTCTCATCATCTTATATACCTTTATCAGGTCACCTCTCATCATCTGACGCTCAATGGAGAAAAGGCTGAGTTTACTCAACCTATTCTCTTGAGGTATGGTCCCCAATCCAGGCAACAACCTTGTAAAATTCCTCTGCACCCTGTCTATAGTTTCCACATCTTTCTGTCATGAGATGATTAGAACTGAGCACAGTACTCCAAGCGGGGTCTGACCACGGTTCTATATAGCTGTAACGTTACCTCTCAGCTCTTAAAATCAATCCCACTATTGATGAAGGCCAATGCTCTGTATGTCTTCTGTACCACAGAGTCAACCTGCACAGCTGCTTTGAGTGTCCTATGGACTCAGCCCCCAAGAGCCCTCTGATCCTCCACACTGCCAAGAGTCTTACATTTAATACTATATTCTGCCATCATATTTGACAAACCAAAATGAACCTCCTCACACTTACCTCGGTTGAACTCCATCTGCCACCTCTCTGCCCAGTTTTGCATCCTATCAATGACCTGCTGTAACCTCTGACAGCCCTCCACACTATCCACAACACCGCCAACCTTTGCATCATCAGCAAATTTACTAACCCATCCCTCCACTTCCTCATCCAGGTCATTTATAAAAATCACGAAGAGTAAGGGTCCCAGAACAGATCCCTGAGGCACATCACTGGTCACAGACCTCCATGCAGAATATGACCCATCTACAACCACCCTTTACCTTCTGTGAGCAAGCCAATTCTGGATCCACAAAGCAATGTCCCCTTGGATCCCATGCCTCCTTACTTTCTCAATAAGCCTTGCATAGGGGTATCTTATCAAATGCCTCGCTGAAATCCATGTACACTATATCTATTGCTCTACCCTCATCAATGTGTTTAGTCACATCCTCAAAAAATTCAATCAGGCTCGTAAGGCACGACCTGCCTTTGACAAAGCCATGCTGATTATTCCTTATCATATTACGCCTCTCTAAATGTTCATAAATCCTGCCTCTCAGGATCTTCTCCATCAGCTTGCCAACCACTGGTCTATAATTTCCTGGGCTATCTTTGCTTCCCTTCTTGAATAAGGGAACAACATCTGCAACCCGCCAATCCTCTAGAATTTCTCCCATCCCCATTGATGATGCAAAGATCATCGCCAGAGGCTCAGCAATCTCCTCCCTCACCTCCCATCATAGCCTGGGATACATCTCATCCAGTCCCAGAGACTTATCCAACTTGATGCTTTCCTAAAGCTCCAGCACATCCTCTTTCTTAATGTCTATATGTTCAAGCTTTTCAATCTGCTGTAAGTCATCACTACAATTGCCAAGATCCTTTTCCATAGTTAATACTGAAGCAAAGTATCATTAAATATCTCTGCTATTTCCTTCACTATTTCATACACATTTTTCACTGTCACACGTGATTGGTCCTATTCTCTCATGTCTTATCCTCTTGCTCTTCACATTCTTGTAGAATGCCTTGGGGTTTTCCTTAATTCTGCTCACCAAGGCCTTCTCATGGCCCCTTCTGGCTCTCCTAATTTCATTCTTAAGCTCCTTCCTGCTAGCATTATAATCATCTAGATCTCTATCATCGCCTAGTTTTTTGAAGCGTTTGTAAGCTTTTCTTTTCTTCTTGACTAGATTTTTAACGGCCTTTATAAACCATGGTTCCTGTTCCCTACCATCTTTTCCCTGTACCATTGGAATGTACCTACGCAAATATCCCCTGAACATTTGCCACATTTCTGCTGTATGTTTCCCTGAGAACGTCTGTTCCCAGTTTATGCCTCTATGTTCCTGCCTGCCAGATGGTCTGCATCCTAGAGTGCTTAAGGAAGTAGCCCAAGAAATAGTGGATGCATTAGCGATAATTTTTCAAAACTCGTTAGATTCTGGACTAGTTCCTGAGGATTGGAGGGTGGCTAATGTAACCCCACTTTTTAAAAAAGGAGGGAGAGAGAAACTGGGGAATTATAGACCGGTTAGTCTAACGTCGGTGGTGGGGAAACTGCTAGAGTCAGTTATCAAAGATGTGATAACAGCACATTTGGAAAGTGGTGAAATCATAGGACAAAGTCAGCATGGATTTGTGAAAGGAAAATCATGTCTGACGAACCTCACAGAATTTTTTGAGGATGTAACTAGTAGAGTGGATAGGGGAGAACCAGTAGATGTGGTATATTTGGATTTTCAAAAGGCTTTTGACAAGGTCCCACACAGGAGATTAGTGTGCAAACTTAAAGCACACGGTATTGGGGGTAAGGTATTGATGTGGATGGAGAATTGGTTAGCAGACAGGAAGCAAAGAGTGGGAATAAACGGGACCTTTTCAGAATGGCAGGCGGTGACTAGTGGGGTACCGCAAAGCTCAGTGCTGGGACCCCAGTTGTTTACAATATATATTAATGACTTGGATGAGGGAATTAAATGCAGCATCTCCAAGTTTGCGGATGACACGAAGCTGGGTGGCAGTGTTAGCTGTGAGGAGGATGCTAAGAGAATGCAGAGTGACTTGGATAGGTTGGGTGAGTGGGCAAATTCATGGCAGATGCAATTTAATGTGGATAAGTGTGAAGTTACCCACTTTGGTGGCAAAAATAGGAAAACAGATTATTATCTGAATGGTGGCCGATTAGGAAAAGGGGAGGTGCAACGAGACCTGGGTGTCATTATACACCAGTCATTGAAAGTGGGCATGCAGGTACAGCAGGCGGTGAAAAAGGCAAATGGTATGCTGGCATTTATAGGGAGCGGATTGGAGTACAGGAGCAGGGAGGTACTACTGCAGTTGTACAAGGCCTTGGTGAGACCACACCTGGAGTATTGTGTGCAGTTTTGGTCCCCTAATCTGAGGAAAGACATCCTTGCCATAGAGGGAGTACAAAGAAGGTTCACCAGATTGATTCCTGGGATGGCAGGACTTTCATATGAAGAAAGACTGGATGAACTGGGCTTGTACTTGTTGGAATTTAGAAGATTGAGGGGGGGTCTGATTGAAACGTATAAGATCCTAAAGGGATTAGACAGGCTAGATGCAGGAAGATTGTTCCCGATGTTGGGGAAGTCCAGAACGAGGGGCCACAGTTTGAGGATAGAGGGACCTTTTAGGACCGAGATTAGGAAAAACTTCTTCACACAGAGAGTGGTGAATCTGTGGAATTCTCTGCCACAGGAAACAGTTGAGACCAGTTCATTGGCTCTATTTAAGAGGGAGTTAGATATGACCCTTGTGGCTACGGGGATCAGGGGGTATGGAGGGAAGGCTGGGGCGGGGTTCTGAGTTGGATGATCAGCCATGATCATAATAAATGGCGGTGCAGGCTCGAAGGGCCGAATGGCCTACTCCTGCACCTATTTTCTATGTTTCTATGTTTCTATAACTTCATATTTCCCCTTACTCCAATTAAACACTTCCCGAACTTAGCTGTTCATATCCCTCTCCAATGCTATGGTAAAGAAGATAGAATTGTGATCACTATTTCCAAAATGCTCTCCAACTGAGAGATCTGACACCTGACCAGGTTCATTTCCTAATACCAGCTCAAATATGGCCTCTCCTCTTGTAGGTTTATCTACATATTGTGTCAGGAAACCTTTCTGAAGACACTTAACAAACTCCACCCCATCTAAACCCCTTGCTCTCAGACGATGCCAATCAATATTTGGGAAATTAAATTCTACCACAACAACTCTGTTATTACACCTTTCCAGAATCTGTCTCCCTATCTGCTCCTCGATATCCCTGTTACTATTGGGTGGTCTATAAAAAACACCTAGCAGAGTTATTGACACCTTCCTGTTCCTAACTTCCACCCACAGAGACTCAGTAGACAATCCCTCCATGGTTTCCTTCTTTTCTGCAGCCGTGACACTATCTCTGATCAGCAGTGCCATGCCCCCACTTCTTTTGTCTTCCTCCCTGTCCTTTCTGAAACATCTTAATCCTGGCACTCTAAATAACCACTCCTGCCCCTGAGCCATCCAAGTCTCTGTAATGGCCACAACATTATAGTTCCAAGTACTGATCCACGCTCTAAGCTCATCTGCTTTGTTCATGATGCTTCTTGCATTAAAATAGACACATCTCAAACCATCAGTCTGAGCACATCCCTTGTCTATCACCTGCCTATCCTCCCTTTCGTACTGTCTCCAACCTTTCTCTATTTGTTAGCCAATAGCGCCTTTCTCCATCTCTTCAGTTTGGTTCCCACTCCCCAGCAATCCTTGTTTAAACTCTCCTCAATAGCATTAGCAATCCTCCCCATCAGGATATCGGTCCCCATTGGATTCAAGGGCATCCCATCCCTTTTGTACAGGTCACACCTTCCCCAAAAGAGATCCCAATGATCCAGAAATCTGAATCTCTGCTCCCTGCTCCAATCCCTCAGCTATGCATTTATCTGCCACCTCTCTCTATTCCTATACTTACTGTCACGTGGCACAGGCAGTAATCCCAAGATTACTACCTTTGAGGTCCTGCTTCTCAACTTCCTTCCTAACAACTTGTAGTCTGTTATCAGGACCTCCTCCCTTTTCCTACCTATGTCGTTGGTACCAATATGTACCATGACCTCTGACTGTTCACCTTCCCACTGCAGGATATTGTGGACGTGATCAGAAACATTCTGGACCCTGGCACCTGGGAGGCAAACTACCATCCATGTTTCTTTCCTGTGTCCACAGAATCGTCTGTCTGACCCCCTAACTATAGAGTCTCCTATTACTGCTGCATTCTTCATTTCCCTAACCTTCTGAGCCACAGGGCCAGACTCTGTTGCTTCCCCCAGGTAGGCCGTCCTCGCCAACAGTACTTAAACAGGAGTACTTATTGTTAAGGGGGACAACCACAGGGGTACCCTCTGGTATCTGACTCTTGCCCTCCCTCGTCTGACTGTTACCCACTTATCTGTCTCTTGAGGCCCTGGTGTGACTATTTGCCTATAGCCCCTCTCTATCACCTCCTTACTTTCCCTGCCCAGATAAAGGTCATCAAGCTGCAGCTCCAGTTCCCTATTGCAGTCCCTAAGGAGCTGCAGTTCGATGCATCTGGCGCAGATGTGGCCTTCCGGTAGGCTGGGAGTCTCCCGGACATCCCACATCTGACACCCAGTACAGAACACCGGCCTCACAGACATACTTCCTGTTTCTATCCTTCACAAATAACTTACCCATTATTGCCAAAGCCGTCTTTCTCTGTCTACCTCTACTCTGTCACCCGTACTATGAAGCTGCCTTCTTTTTAAATTCTTCCCACCAGTCTGATTCACTGACATTCCTTGGTCGAACTGCCAAAGAAAAATGATCGCCTTTTATACTCTTCCCACCAGCCTAACTCACTGACGTCCACATGCCTGTGCAGTCGTTCCTTGATCAAACCACCTGCTCTAACAGTCTCCACACTCCTGAATCCTGAGTCACCTTTGAGGATTCAAGATCAGTTTTCCAGAGCAAACATTTTTAACCTCTCCCTGTTTCAGGCTGTGGTTCCCTCCTGCTTTAAGAAGACACCCTTATCATTCTGGTACCCTAGCAAAACAATATAATGTGTTATAATGTGTACTGCCCAGTGGCTCTAACATCTACCATCATGATAAACACAAGAGATCCTGCTGATACTGGAAATTTCCACAACATACACACAATGCTGGAGGAATTCAGCAAGTAGGCAGAATCTATGGAGTCAATGTCTTGGGCTGAGAGCTTTCATCAGGGCTGGAAAGGAAGATGATCTATCATCATGAAGTTCTTTGAGAGGCTAGACATGGCACACTTTCTAGACCAAGTTGACATACTGCAATTTGCCTGCTGCTGAAACATGTCTATGGCAGATACCATCTCCCTGACCTACACTCATCTCTGGAGCATCCGGACAGTAAAGACACCAACATCAGACTGTTATTTATTGAATCAGGTTTAATATTGCTGGCATACAGTATGTTGTGAAATTTGTAGCAGTACAAAATAATAAACATCTTGATTAGTCAGGGTGTCAAAGGTTACCCAGAGAAAGCAGGAGAGTGAGGTGGAGAGGGATAATAAATCACCCATGGTGGAATGGCAAAGCAGACTCAATTGGTTGAATAGCCTAATTCTGCTCCCATGTCTCACGGTCTTATGTTCTTATATACACGTAACCCTTAGGTTCAGCTGGTGGCTTAATCTAGGGGAAGGCAGCCTCCGGCCCGGCCAAACCTAAGTAATCTTGTTCGGGGTGGATGCTGTGTGACATTTTCCCCTGTTACAAATCAGTACCACGAAATAACAAACTGTACACAATATGCAATTAAATGATTGAGCTTTATTTGACTATAGGATTAGTAAAGAAACCAAATAGAAAAGGGGCCCATTTTAAAGAAACAGTCTAATATGTATGTTAGAGCTCATGGTTTTCCCATCTGTTAGTTCTCCGTCGATTTCCCCCAGGCGTCATCGACTCCCGGTGCCGTTCCAAGTCCATTCAGTCCTGCAGTCTACGACTTCCCTGTTCCAGCATCTTCTCTCTCCATCTTCTGCCAAAGCAAAGATCGCAAAACCTTCTCTCAGGTACACAAGAAAGAAAAACATTTCTCCTCATTGGCCAATGGACATTTCAAAGCCCCTGTTATCTCTAGTCATAACCGAAACACTGCACCACAGAGAAACCATTACATCAGCAGGGAAACCTTTCCCAGATTGTTGCATACAAAAACTATAAATTACAATGGTGCCTTTGGTGGATCTGGCTGAGTTTGCAACTTGCTGCAGCTTATTTCAATCCCGTGTAGTGCCCCTGCCACCCCCATACCAGACGGTGATACAATGCTCTCCATGGTATAACAGGCTTCGGCGAGAACAGGATTGGCCAAGCACAGGCAGAGGTTCTAAACAAGTTCCTAGTGAGTTATGTTCTCTTTCTTTGTGTATGTGTACGTAGCTACTGTGCTGAAAATGTGTCCTTTATGGGGGATGTGAGAACTCTGGGAGACATCCAGTTTCCCTGATAACTACATCTGCACGGTGCATCGAGCTGTGGCATGATAGAGACCATGGTAAGGAAATGGAGCTGCAGCTCAGTGACCATCGGCTCATACAAGAGAATGAAGAGGTGATTAAGAGCTACAGGGAAGCAGTAACCCCTAAACTGCAGGAGGCAGACACCTGTATGACGTCAGGACAGGGAATAGACAGCCAGTGCAGAATACCCCTGTGGCCATTCCCTTCAATAATAAGTACACCAAATTGGATATTTTTTTTGGGGGGGGAGGGAAAACGATTTACCAGGGAGAAACTGCAGCGATCAGGTCTCTGGTCCTGAATCTGGCTCTGTGGCTCAGAATGGAATGGGGGAAGAAGATGAGTGCAGTAATAATAGGGGATTCCATAATTAGAGGAGCAGACAGGAGATTCTGTGGATGTGAATAAGAAACGCAGATGGTATTTCGCCTCCCAGGTGCCAGAGTCAGAGATGTTTCGGGTTGGGTACACAGCTCTCTAAGGGAGGGAGAGTGAGTAACCAGAGGCCATGGTACATATTGGTACTAATAACATAGGTAGGAAAAGGGAGAATATAGGGAGTTAGGCAAAAAGCTGAAAAGCAGGAGCTCCAGGGTAGTAATCTCAGGATTGCTGCCTGTACCATACTCCAGTGAGGGTAACAAAAGGGTGATTTGGCAGATGAATATGTGGCTGAGGAACTGGTACAGGGTTTCAGATTTTAGGATCATGGAGATCTCTTCCAGGGTATGTTTTCTTACAAAAAGGACAGGTTACACATGAACCTGAGGGGCAGATCAATATTCTCATAGGTAGGTTTGCTAGAGCTGTTGGGGAAGGTTTAACTAATGTGACAGGAGGATGGGAACCAGAATGATAGGGCTGTGGGTGGGGCGGTTAGTATACAACTAGATGCTGTGTTTAGTGAGACCGTAAGGAATGACAGGCAGATGATAAGGCAAAATTGTGCTCAGTGGGATGAGTTGAAGTGTAATATGGGGGCAAAATCAAAAAGGGTGATGAATACAGGACTGAAGGTGATATATTTGCTTGCATGAAGTCTATGGGATAAGGTAGATGATCATCCACAAACTTGGCCACAAAGCCATCAAATTCTGTCACCAGATCATTGAGATATAATGTGAAGAGAAGCACACCCAAAACTGACCCCTGTGGAACACCACTAGCCGCCAGCAACCTACCACAAATGGTCCCCTTTATTCCTACTTCTTTCCTCCTGTCTGTCAGCCAATTTTCTGTTCATGTTAGTATCTTTCCTGCAAGACTAAAGGGTTTTATCTTGCTTAGTAGCCTCGTGTGTGGCACCTTGTCAAATGCTTTCTGAAAATCCAAGTAAACAGCGTCCACTGACTTTTCTTTGTCTATCTTATCTTTTATTTCCTCAAAGTATTTCAAGGAAACCATGCTGACTTTGGCCTATTCTATCAGGTGCCTCCACTTGAAAATTCATCTTTACTAATGGACTCCAATAGCTTGCCAACCACTGAAATCAGCCTAACTAGATTATAATTTCCTGTATTTAGTCTCATTCCATTCTCAAAATAGTTGCGATTTTCCAGTCCTCTGGATTATTCCAGAATCTAGTAATTCTTTAAGGATCACTGTAATGCTGTACAATCTCTTCAGCGACCTCTTTCAGAACCCTGGGGATTGGTACAGGAGAGATATTTACCTTCAGACCTTTCAGCTTCCCATATTAGCAACTGCACTCAATTCTAACCCTTAACAGTCTCCAATTTCTGGCCTACTGTTGGTGCCTTCCACCCTGAGGACATACAAAGTATTTTTTGCGTTTATCCGCCATTTCTTTAGACCCCATTACTACCTCTCCAGAATCATTTTACAACGGTAAGATATCCACTCTTTTCTCTCTTTTACTCTATTTACAGTATCTGAAAAAACTCTCAGTATCCTCTTCTAAACTATTGGCTATCTTACATCATTTCTCTCTTTATTGCTTTTTGATTGCCTTCAGCTAGTTTTTGAAAGATTCCCAATCCTCTGGCTTCCCACTAATTTTTGTGAAATTGTATGCCCTCTCTTTTGCTTGAATGCGGTTGTTGAGTTCCCTTATCAAAGAAACACAAGGATTCCACGTTTTCTGATCCTTTGCCACTTCTAACCATTCAATTTCATTTTTTTTAACCAACTAAGCCACATTCCCCTCTCTGAGGCACATCCTGAGTGAGGGGTGACCCGCATCACCCAGGACATGTTCTCTTCTCATTGCTGCCTGAAGGCATGTACTGAATGATTCAGGAACAGCTTCTTCCCCTCTGCCATCAGATTTCTGAATGGACATTGAACCCGCAAAAATAACAAATTTCACGACATAGCCCGCTGATATTAAACCTGATTCTCATTCTGTCCACCTGTCTGTCCTTTCAATATAATGTGTAACTTTGGATATTAAGCTCTAAGTCATGACTCAGTGAAGCTCACAATGTCAAAACTGCCAGTTTCGAACTGTGCTACAAGATCATCTACATCAGTGATTCTCAACCGTTTTTTGGCCACGACCCCCTTAGGAGCTCTCCTCAGGTTCCAGGGCCCTCCTTTCAAACAGGGATACAACACGAACAGATGAACATTCCAACATACTGGACAAAACTTTAAAAAAGACTGTATGAAATTAAACATCTATCAGGCCTAATGCGATCCTTGAGATTGGTGCTTTTCTGCAAGGTTCATAATACCGGGCTCCAAATTGGACAGTAACAGTCGGAGGTCACCTCTTGTTGTGATATCAGTTCTGTTCCTGGATTTTGTCAAGGAAACTACCCTGCAGAATCCACTCTCAACCAAATATATTGAGGAAAAAGTAATAAAAAGATCTTTGGGCTTTTTTCCTACAGTGTTATAAATTTATTCGGAAGATCACTCTTGATCCAAAGATCTTTTTGAAACTGAACTGACGACGTGTAGTTATATCACTCTGAAGATCAATCAAACTCTCTTGAATTTCTGCTTCAACTCTGCAGGGTTGTACTTCAAATGGATTCAAAATGCAATCCGAGATACCGAGATTTAACAGGTCATTAAATCTTTCTTGCATATCCTTGTGTATCTGCTTGAGACGTTTCACACAAACGGTAAGGTCATCGTCCTTCAGTGCTTTTGCGATCGCCTTCAGGTTTGGAAATTGAAAAATTCCCGACGTCCCAGATTGTGACAATAGACTCTGAGTTTCTTAAGGAAAGAAACAATGGCTTCCTTACAATCTACAAGGTTACCGTTTTTGCCCTGTAAGGTCTTGTTTAACAAATTAAGTTTCTGAAAGATATCTGCCAGATAAAATATGTCTGCCTTAGCATCAATGAGTCTTTCTCCATGCTCTTTATCAGACATGAAGGAAACTGTGGTGTCGCAGAGTGTAACAAAATGTTGAAGACAGTTTCCCTTGGAAAGCCACCTCACCTCAGTGTGCAGCAGCAGCGTTTGGAAGTCTTCATCATTTTCTTCACACAGCTGCCAGAACAGATGACCCTGAAGCAAGACACGGTGATCTTCGGAGAAGGAAGTATGACGATAATGGATGCGAGAACACTTGATTGAATACGTTGACCCGGTGCAGTCTGATTCACAACTGACTCTGAAGTGAGGCTGTGTGGGAGGAGCTTAAACAATGAATTTACCAGGTGCGCCGAATTCAAACGGTGTGTTGGAAAGATATTATAAATAGGAGGGAAACTATTGACTCCAATGAAGGTTGCTGCTTGGATATTTCATCAGCTCAGTTACCAGGGCCCCCATAAATCCTTGGAGCTCCCCTTCTCACAGTTTTCAGACGGTGGCCCCCTTCAAACATGCCAGGGCCCCCAAGGGGGTCATATGGCCCCCCGTTGAGAATAGCTGATCTACATTATTCTGTATACTCTATGCATTCAAATATAGCACCTTCAGTCCTGTATGCATCACCAGCTTCATTTTTGTCTTCATGTTACTAGAAGTTAAATTATTATCTTGTTCTAATTTTTTTTTCTTTATTCTGGAGACCAACATAACTCTCCTTCTCTTTTCCAAGCTGTGAACTCATGCCATTGCTATTTAAATCATAAAAGCAGATGCCTCCTCTGCTGTGGTTGCATGGGAAGGTACAGTGAGAAAGGGGGTAAAAGAGGGGAATAGGAGTGAAAGGCGGTGGACGAAGTATGTGAGACAAGTAGACCAACAGAAAGGAAATACAGCACCTTCAGCCCATCATGTCCACCTACACTTTTCCCGCTTGCCTGATTAAGAACTGTCTCATTGGGATATACCAGCTAGATATCTGGGGTTTAATGGTATCGGTCATCAGCTAGTTAAAACTTACCTTAGATTAATTACAAAGTTCAGATGGAACAAGATTTCAATATTCGCTTCATTGGCACATTTAAAATTTGCAACTTGTATTACTTTGAACCGAATTAATAATTTGGTGAATGCGAAAATTGCTAAATAATTGAATGTCTCCTTCAACTTCTAGTTTGGAATGCTTGCTGCTTGCCTCCTCTCGCTGAACGTTACTCACAGAGTAAGTGAAACCTTTCCCATTCGGAATGATCTGTGACCTTAAACTTCTCGTTGAGGTTTGTAACGGGTTTACCAAGACTTTACAGTGGCACAGATTACTGATGCCTGGCTACCTTTCAGCTGCAAAGGCAGTCAGAATCTCCGACTGTTTGAAGCTGCTAAAATGGAATTTAGTACAATCAACATTGAATTCACAGGGGGTTCAGAACTCCCAGCAGCTGAGGCATTTACAAAGACTGATCAAATAGTCGTCAAATCCTCTTAGTGCACTGAACTAAATATATTATCCCGGCACCATCTGCTGGCTGAGATCTTTCACCAGAAGAGAATGTACAGCAGCATCCAGTGCATCCCAGAATGAAACGTTTGTTCATTAAATAAAAGGCATTGATAAAATGCCTTTATTTATTTTGGGCAAACCAGTAAATAAATTATATTTCTCTGAAGGTAATAAAATGACATTAATGCTGGGATACGTGGTCGACCCTGACCAAGGAGGGCCTCAAGATTCATTCATTAAAACAGGACATCCCTTTTTGAAGAAATAAGTTGAAGTTTTTCTCCCATGACATGCAGTGTAAATTTCAGAGGCAGGAGATTGATGTCTGTGACTCCGGGGCCTTTTGTCCCTCGACTGGGATGTTCTGATAATGATTGGAAGCAGCATGCTGGACCAGGCCTCTGTGTTTGCTAGCCTGCCACTCAAACAAGGGAAATGTCTGTGTCTTCTCCTACATATCCATCTGTGAGCACAAGCAAGCAAGAGACCAACTCTCATGCTTCAAAAACTTCCAGTGATTCTGGCAGTGCTAATGCTGCTCAGCCAGAATTATCCAGACCCAAGGCCTGAAAACTCTCTCAACAGCCACACAGACAACCGATTGTGCCATTTCTTACATGTTCTTTCATGGGATGCTCGTGCACACTGTACACTTCCTTGTCTCTTCTCTCTTGTCTGGATATGTCATGGCAGTTTGTTTTACAATCCATTAATGAGGGAGGTCCCTCATGCACGTCTCTTTATGCAGGAGGCCTCCCCCTTTATTTTTGGCACTTGGGAAGTACTGTCTAACAGACTTGTCTGTTTATAGACTCCCCAGCTGCCTGTCACTTCTACACTCGGGAGGAGATAGTATACCATGTATATATGGAGTGTGAGAGGTTGCAGCCGCTATTTGAGTATCTGAAAGGGCTGCTGCTTAAGTTCTGTCTGCACTTTAACCCAATGCTTGTGGCTTTCAGTCACCCAGTTCAGAGGATGGGGTTGTACCTGCAAAGACCCTCCCCCACCCAGTCCAGTGAGAGGTGGTCAGTTGGCTGCTGGGCATGCCCAAAGTAACCATTCAGCCATTCATGGGTCCAGGCAGTGGGCAATCCAGGGATCTACCCAAGCCAACTGACTGCCATTTGCAGGACCGCTGGGGCTTGAGTACAATCTGGGTGGAGATGGCCATAATATAAACTAAAACTATGTGGAATACCATTGTATTTGAATAATGTGATGTAAGTCATCACTGAATAAAACTCCTTTGGATAAGGAAAACAAATGCAATTAAAACAGATTCTCTCATCTGTGCACAAAGATCATTTCATCTGCTGCTATATTCCCATGAACGGTTGGAATTCCACCTTGTGCCCAGTTACAGATTCTTAAAGATAGAGAACATAGAACATAGAATAGTACAGCACAGTACAGGCCCTTCCGCCCACAATGTTGCTCCGACCCTTAAACTCTGCCTCCTATATAACCCCCCACCTTAAATTCCTCCATATACCTGTCTAGTAGTCTCTTAAATTTCACTAGGGTATCTGCCTCCACCACTGACTCAGGCAGTGCATTCCATGCACCAACCACTCTGAGTAAAAAACCTTCCTCCAATATCCCCCTTGAACTTCCCACCCCTTACCTTAAAGTCATGTCCTCTAGTATTGTGTCATGGTCCAGTCCGTGAAGTCCGTATTCTGGTTTACAGTCCAGTCCATCGGCCCTTGCTCCAGGTTTTCCTGTCTACCCTGCTTCTGTTCTTGTTGAGCTCTAACTGAGGCAGCCGATGCTCGTTGGGGCTGGCTGCATAAATACCTTCAGAGACCAGGGCGTCGCTGCTGGATGGTTCTTGTCCTTACTCCTTGTATCCCTTCCCCTGCCTTCTGTTTCCTCGCCTGAAGCCTTGCCTTGTCTTGCCGGTAACTCTTGCCTCGCCTGAAGTTCTTGTTTCGCCTTGCATTGCCTGAAGTCTTGCCTTGTCTTGCTGGTAACTCTTACCTCGTCTCACCTGCAGTCTTGTCCTGGAGCCACCCCGTACCTAGCTACCTTCCTGTCCCTTGCCTCCATCAGGTAAGCCAGGCCGTCTTGCCGTTACCTGCAGTTGGTTCTGTCCCTTCCTGTCCCATGCCTCTGTCGGGTGGTGATCCGTGCCCTGCCCAGGAGGAGCCTGCCTAGCTTCAAGCCTGAAGACTCCAGCCTCCTGCCTAACCTCAAGCCTGAAGACTCCAGCCTCCTGCCTCCTGCCAAGCCTCGCCTCAAATCTCTATCCTCTGGCCTCAAGCCTGAAGACTCCAGCCTCCTGCCTCCTGCCAAGCCTCGCCTCAAGTCTCTAGCCTCTAGCCTCAAGCCTGAAGACTCCAGCCTTGTACTGCCTGCCTGCCAAGACTCGTCCTTGCCTAGTTCTGGGGTCCGAGCCAGAGGCAAGACCCAGGTACTGGATCCTTGTCCAGTCTTTGGCTCGGAGTCCAAGCCTGGACTCCTAGCTCTCTTGTCCAGTCCTGTTCCGGTTTCCCGGTTTTCATGTCCACATCCTTGCCCTCAACCTGTATCCTAGTCCTGTCCCTAGTACTTCAGTGTCTGTGTCTTGCACTTGGGTCCGTTCCCAGCCACCGCCTTATGACAGAACAATCCAGCCAACCATGGACCCAGCAACACAGACACTGTCGTTTTCCTCTTGCCACCCGGGGTTCCTTTCTGTTAAATAACCTCCCACCCGCCTGGGTCGTCCATAGTCTCGATACCCTGTTTGGCTGCCAGGAGGCTCCCATGGGGAAGGGGGGGGTGCGGGTACTGTCATGGTCCGGTCCGTGAAGTCCGTATTCCAGTTCACGGTCCAGTCCATCAACCCTTCCTCCAGGTTTTCCTGCCTATCCTGTTTCTGTTCTTGTTGAGCTCTAATTGAGGCAGCTGATGCTCGTTGGGGCTGGCTGCATAAATACCTTCAGAGACCAGGGCGTAGCTGCTGGATGGTTCTTGTCCTTACTCCTTGTATCCCTTCCTCTGCCTTCTGTTTCCTCGCCTGAAGTCTTGCCTTGACTTGCTGGTAACTCTCACCTCACCTGAAGTTCTTGTTTCGCCTTGCATTGCCTGAAGCCTTATCTTGTCTTGCTGGTAACTCTCGCCTCATCTCACCTGCAGTCTTGTCCTGGAGCCACCCCGGACCTAGCTCCCCTCCTGTCCCTTGCCTCCATCGGGTAAGCCAGGCTGTCTTGCCGCTACCTGCAGTTGGTTCTGTCCCTTCCTGTCCCATGCCTCCGTCAGGTGGGGATCTGCGCCCTAGCCAGGAGTACTGCACCCTGCCCAGGAGGAACCTGCCTAGCCTCAAGCCTGAAGACTCCAGCCTCCTGCCTCCTGCCAAGCTTCGCCTCTAGCCTCAAGCCTGAAGACTACAGCCTCCTGCCAAGCCTCGCCTCTGACTTCAAGCCTGAAGACTCCAGCCTCATACTGCCTGCCTGCCAAGTCTCGTCCTTGCCTAGTTCTGGGGTCCGAGCCAGAGGCAAGACCCAGGTACTGGGTCCTTGTCCAGTCTCTGTCTCGGAGCCCAGGCCCAGGCTTCTAGCTCTCTTGTCCAGTCCTGTTCTGGGTTCCCAGTTTTCGTGGCCATGTCCTTGCCCTCACATTGTATCTTAGTCCTGTCCCTAGTACTTCAGTGTCTGTGTCTTGCATTTGGGTCCGTTCCCAGCCACCGCCTTATGATATATTGAGCAGTAGTGCTCTGGGGAAGAGGTCCTGGCTGTCCACTCTACCTATTCCTCTTAATATCTTGTATACCTCTATTACACCTCCTCTCATCCTCTTTCTCTCCAAAGAGTAAAGACCTAGCTTCTTTAATCTCTGATCATAATGCATACTCTCTAAACCAGGCAGCATCCTGGTAAGTCTCCTCTGTACCTTTTCCAATGCTTCCACATCCTTCCTATAGTGAGGCGACCAGAACTGGACACAGTATTCCAAGTGCGGCCTAACCAGTGTCTTATAGAGCTGCATCATTACTGCGCAACCCTTAAACTCTATCCCTCGACTGATGAAGGCTAACACCCCATAAGCTTTCTTAGCTACCCTATCTACCTGTGAGGCAACTTTCAGGGATCTGCAGACATATACCCCCAGATCCCTCTGCTCCTCCGCACTACCAAGTATCTTATGTACTCTGCCTTGGAGTTTGTTCTTCCAAAGTGTACCACCTCACACTTCTCTGGGTTGAACTCCATCTGCCGCTTCTCAGTCCACTTCTGCAGCCTATCAATGTCTCTCTGCAATCTTCAACAATCCTCTACACTATCTACAACACCACCAACCTTTGTGTCATCTGCAAACTTGCCAACCCACCCTTCTACCCCCACATCCAGGTCGTTAATAAAAATCACGACAAGTAGAGGTCCCAGAACCAATCCTTGTGGGACACCACTAGTCACAACCCTCCAATCTGAATGTACTCCCTCCATCATGACCCTTTGCTTTCTGCAGGCAAGCCAATTCTGAATCCACCTGGCCAAACTTCCCTGGATCCCATGCCTTCTGACTTTCTGAATAAGTCTACCATGTGAAACCTTGTCAAGTGTCTTACTAAAATCCATGTAGATCACACCCACTGCACTACCCTCATCTATATGCCTGGTCACCTCCTCAAAGAAATCTATCAGGCTTGTTAGACAGGATCTGCCCTTCACAAAGCCATGCTGACTGTTCCTGACCAGACTATGATTCTCTAAATGCCCAGAAATCCTATCTCTAAGAATCTTTTCCAACAGCTTTCCCACCACAGACAGAAGGCTCACTGGTCTATAATTACCCAGACTATCCATGCTACCTTTTTTGAACAAGGGGACAACATTCGCCTCCCTCCAATCCTCCGGTACCATTCCCGTGGACAACGAGGACAGAGGCTCAGCAATCTCTTCCCTCGCCTCATGGAGCAGCCTCAGGAATATTCCGTCAGGCCCCGGGGACTTATCCATTCTAATGTATTTTAACAACTCCAACACCTCCTCTCCCTTAATATCAACATGCTCCAGAACATTAACCTCACTCATATTGTCCACACCATCATCAAGTTCCCTTGCATTGGTGAATACCGAAGAGAAGTATTCATTGAGGACCTAGCTCACTTCCACAGCCTCCAGGCACATCTTCCCACTTTTATCTCTAATCGGTCCTACCTTCACTCCTGTCATCCTTTTGTTCTTCACATAATTGAAGAATGCCTTGGGGTTTTCCTTTACCCTACTCGCCAAGGCCTTCTCATGCCTCTTCTTGCTCTTCTCAGCCCCCTCTTAAGCTCCTTTCTTGCAACTCTATATTCCTAAATAGACCCATCTTATCCTTGCTTCCTAAACCTCATGTATGCTGCCTTCTTCCACCTGACTAGATTTTCCACCTCACTTGTCACCCATGGTTCCTTCACCATACCATTCTTTATCTTCCTCACCAGGACAAATTTATCCCTAGCATCCTGCAAGAGATCTCTAAACATCGACCACATGTGCATAGTACATTTCCCTGCAAAAACATCATCCCAGTTCACACCCGCACATTCTAGCCTTAGAGCGAAAGTCTGTAGAAATATCTGAGAGTGCAGTAACTGATTCTGCTTCAGGAATCTTCAGTGCAGCAGCACTGTGCTTGCAATGGGATACAACTAACCAAGAGAATGAATGAATTGTGCTCACATCGCTACATGTTAAAGTAATTCATCATAATTAATTAACCAATTTAATTCACTTACTTCCTTGTTATAAAAAGAAAGAAGCACACAGGATGAAATGAATGAAGAGGGGCGATTGGAGCAAAGCTCTGAGCTTGCTATTGGGAGTTTCTTGGAACTGCAGTGATAAAGAAGATGAGTGCAGTGAACAGGAGGTGGAATTGGGTGATAGGAGTTGTATGGAGGAAGGCAAATGCCAGATGTCTGGGAAATGGGAAAATAAGCAGCTGATTGAAGATTGTAGTGCCTTATTGTCCAGTGGTGAAGGCAGTAGACAGGATTTAAATAAAAGGAAGGAAGGAAGAGTTCATGATTTTGTTGAGTTCTGAATGTGGACTTGTTTCTGTTATCAATCCAATTAGACTAACTAAGGATTTGAAAAAAAAATAGGAGATTGTTTAGGCACAAGAACTTTGAGATGGGGTACTCTTAGTATTCTGTACAGGTAGTGTGCAATCTTAAAATGCTTTGAGGTTAAAAGCTGTGGGAGAAAGGAAAGTAACAGCAAGAAATTACATTGAATGACAGCAGGTTTGGGCAGTTATTTCTGGAGTGCCTCTAGATCTAGACTTCTCAAAGTTTTTAATGCCATGGACCCCTACCATTAACTGAGAGATCCAGGTTGGGAAAGACCTGCTCTAGATTGTAAAATGTGTGCAAGATAGTTCTTTGCAGCAATACATAGAGGTACCAACTAGAGAAGGGGCCGTGTTGGATCTGCTGTTAGGGAATGAGATAGGGCAGGTGTCGGAGGTACGTGTTGGGGAGCACTTCGGGACCAGTGATCACCATACCATTAGTTTCAATACAATTACGGAGAAGGATAGGACTGGACCCAGAGTTGAGATTTTTGATTGGAGAAAGGCTAACTTTGAGGAGGTGCGGAAGGATTTAGAGGGAGGGGATTGGGACAATTTGTTTTATGGGAAGGATGTAATAGAGAAATGGAGGTCATTTAAAGGTGAAATTTTGAGGGTACAGGATCTTTATGTTCCTGTTAGGTTGAAAGGAAAGGTTAAAAGTTTGAGAGAGCCATGGTTTTCAAGGGATATTGGAAACTTGGTTTGGAAAAAGAGAGGGATCTACAATAAAGAGCATTGAGTATAGGAGTTGGGATGTAATGTTGAAATTGTATAAGGCATCAGTAAGGCCAAATTTTGAGTATTGTGTACAGTTCTGGTCACCAAATTATAGGAAAGATGTCAATAAAATTGAGAGAGTACAGAGAAGATTTACTAAAATGTTGCCTGGGTTTCATCTCCTAAGTTACAGAGAAAGGTTGAACAAGTTAGGTCTTTATTCTTTGGAGCGTAGAAGGTTGAGGGGGGACTTGATAGAGGTATTTAAAATTATGAGGGGGATAGAGTTGACGTGGATAGGCTTTTTCCATTGAGGGTGGGGAAAATTCAAACAAAAGGACATGAGTTGAGAGTTAAAGGGCAAAAGTTTAGGGGTAACATGAGGGGGAACTTCTTTACTCAGAGTGGTAGCTGTGTGGAATGAGCTTCCAACAGAATTGGTTGAGGCACGTTCGATGTTGTCAGTTAAAGTTAAGTTGGATAGATATATGGACAGGAAAAAAATGGAGGGTTATGGGCTGAGTGCAGGTCGGTGGGACTAGGTGAGAGTAAGAGTTCAGTGCGAACTAGAAGGGCCGAGATGGCCCTGTTTCCATGCTGTAATTGTTATATGGTTATATAGATGTATTCATGGACCAAGTTAAAAGTAAATTAGTCAGGGGAAATGTTGTGACTGCTAAACACTTAAAAGGGTTTTGTAATGGAGTTAGAACAGATAGTTTATTGGTATTAATTAAATCTGATGGACAAAAGTTGCTGGACAGGGTTAATTTAGTCAAATGCTTTGAATCTATGTCTCAGATATTTTCAATGCCAGAAGTTTGGTCATGTAGCAGCTGCATGTAAGGGTGAAAAGCAGTGTGGTTGTTAAGACCACAGATATAGGAGCAGCATTAGGTCATGTGGCCCATCGAGTCTGCTCCAAAATTTCATTATGGCAGATCCATTTCCCTTTCAGTCCCAATCTCCTTCCTTCTCCCTGTAACCCTTCATGCCCTGATTAATTAAGAACTTAGCAAACTCTGCCTTAAATACACCCAATGATTTGTCCTCTACAGCCACCTGTGGTAGCAAATTCCACAGACTCACCACTCTCTGGCTAAAGAATTCACTCCTCATCTCCATTCTAAATGGGCATCCCTCTACTGAGGCTGTGCCCTTTGGTCCTAGGCTCCCCCACCAAACATCCTCTCCACATCTACTCTATCGAGGCCTTTCAACATTCGATAGATTTCAATGAGATTCCCCCACCCCCAACCCTTATTCTTCTGAATTCCGGTGATTACAGACTAAGAGCCATCAATTAGTCCTCATCTGGTAACCATTTCCATAAGACCATAAGACAAAGGAGCAGAAGTCAGCCGTTCGGCCCATCAAGTCTGCTCCGCCATTTCATCGTGAGCTGATCCATTCTCCCATTTAGTCCCACTCGCCCGCCTTCTCACCATAACCTTTGATGCTCTGGCTACTCAGATACCTATCAATCTCTGCCTTAAATACACCCAATGACTTGGCCTCCACTGCTGCCTGTGGCAACAAATTCCATAGATTCACCACCCTCTGACTAAAAAAATTTCTTCACATCTGTTCTGAATGGGTGCCCTTCAATCCTTAAGTCATGCCCTCTCGTACTAGACTCCCTCATCATGGAAAACAACTTTGCCATATCCACTCTGTCCATGCCTCTCAACATTCAAAATGTTTCTATGAGGTCCCCCTCATTCTTCTAAACTCCAAGGAATACAGTCCAAGAGCGGACAAACATTCCTCATATATTAACCCTCTCATTCCTGGAATCATTCTAGTGAATCTTCTCTGAACCCTTTCCAACGTCAGCACATCCTTTCTTAAATAAGGAGCCCAAATCTGCCCACAATACTCCAAGTGAGGTCTTACCAGTGCCTTATAGAGCCTCAACATCACATCCCTGCTCCTATACTTTATTCCTCTAGAAATCAATGCCAACATTGCATTTGTCTTCTTCACCACTGACTCAACCTGGAGGTTAACCTTAAGGGTATCCTGTACAAGGACTCCCAAGTCCCGTTGCACCTCAGAACTTTGAATTTTCTCCCCATTTAAATAATAGTCTGCCCGTTTATTTCTTCTGTCAAAGTGCATAACCGTACACTTTCCAACATTGCATTTCATTTGCCACTTCTTTGCCCATTCTTCCAATCTATCCAAGTCTCTCCGCAGACTCTGTTTCCTCAGCACTACCGGCCCCTCCACCTATCTTTGTATCATCAGCAAACTTAGCCACAAAGCCATCTATTCCATAATCCAAATCGTTGATGTAGAACGTAAACAGAAGCGGCCCCAACACGGACCCCTATGGAACACCACTGGTAACTGACAGCCAATGTCATATGGGTGGTGGCTGGGAACGGAGCCGAGTGCAAGACACAGACACTGAAGTACTAGGGACAGGACTAAGATACAGGGCAACAGCAAGGGTATGGACAGGAAAACCAGGAACCTAGAACAGGACTGAATAAGAGAGCTAGGAGCCCGGGCTTGGACTCCGAGCCAGAGACTGGACAAGGACCCAATACCTGGATGTTGCCTCTGACTCGGACCCCAGAACTAGGCAAGGACGAGGCTTGGCAGGCAGGCAGGATGAGGCTGGAGTCTTCAGGCTAGAAGCTAGAGGCGAGAGACTTGGCTTGGCTTGGCAAGAGGCTCAAGGCTAGAGACTTGGCTTGGCAAGAGGCTAGAGGCTAGAAGCTGGAGACTTGGCTTGGCTTGGCTTGGCAAGAGGCCAGAGGCTAGAGACTTGGCTTGGCAAGAGGCTAGAGGCTAGAGGCTAGAGTCTACAGGCTCGAGGCTAGGCAAGAGACGAGGTGAGGCTTGGCAGGAGGCTGGAGACTTGAGACTTGAGGCGAGGTGAGGCTGGAGGCTAGAGGCTAGAGGCTGGAGGCTGGAGACTTGAAGCGAGGGGAGGCTGGAGACTGGAGACTGGAGATGAGGCGAGGTTGGAGGCTGGAGGCTGGAGACTTGAGGCGAGGTTGGAGGCTGGAGGCTGGAGACTTGAGGCGAGGCTGAAGGCTGGAGGCTGGAGACTTGAGGCGAGGCTGAAGGCTGGAGACTTGAGGCGAGGCTGGAGGCTGGAGGCTGGAGACTTGAGGCGAGGCTGGAGGCTGGAGGCTGGAGACTTGAGGCGAGGCTGGAGGCTGGAGGCTGGAGACTTGAGGCGAGGCTGGAGGCTGGAGGCTGGAGACTTGAGGCGAGGCTGGGGGCTGGAGACTCGAGGCGAGGCTGGGGGCTGGAGACTCGAGGCGAGGCTGGGGGCTGGAGACTCGAGACGAGGCTGGGGGCTGGAGACTCGAGGCGAGGCTGGGGGCTGGAGACTCGAGGCGAGGCTGGGGGCTGGAGACTCGAGGCGAGGCTGGGGGCTGGAGACTGGAGACGAAGCGAGGGGAGGCTGGAGACTGGAGACTGGAGATGAGGCGAGGTTGGAGGCTGGAGGCTGGAGACTTGAGGCGAGGCTGGAGGCTGGAGGCTGGAGACTTGAAGCGAGGGGAGACTGGAGACTGGAGACGAGGTGAGGTTGGAGGCTGGAGGCTGGAGACTTGAGGCGAGGCTGGAGGCTGGAGGCTGGAGACTTGAGGCGAGGTTGGAGGCTGGAGGCTGGAGGCTTGAGGCGAGGCTGGAGGCTGGGGGCTGGAGACTTGAGGCGAGGCTGGGGGCTGGGGGCTGGAGGCTTGAGGCGAGGCTCGAGGCTGGGGGCTGGAGGCTTGAGGAGAGGCTCGAGGCTGGAGGCTGGAGGCTGGAGACGAGGCGAGGCTGGAGGCTGGAGGCTGGAGACTTGAGGCGAGGCTGGAGGCTGGAGGCTGGAGACTTGAGGTGAGGCTGGAGGCTGGAGGCTGGAGACGAGGCGAGGCTGGAGGCTGGAGGCTGGAGACTTGAGGCGAGGCTGGGGGCTGGAGACTCGAGGCGAGGCTGGGGGCTGGAGACTCGAGGCGAGGCTGGGGGCTGGAGACTCGAGGTGAGGCTGGGGGCTGGAGACTCGAGGCGAAGCTGGGGGCTGGAGACTGGAGACTTGAAGCGAGGGGAGGCTGGAGACTGGAGACTGGAGATGAGGCGAGGTTGGAGGCTGGAGGCTGGAGACTTGAGGCGAGGCTGGAGGCTGGAGGCTGGAGACTTGAAGCGAGGGAAGACTGGAGACTGGAGATGAGGTGAGGTTGGAGGCTGGAGGCTGGAGACTTGAGGCGAGGCTGGAGGCTGGAGGCTGGAGACTTGAGGCGAGGCTGGAGGCTGGAGGCTGGAGGCTTGAGGCGAGGCTGGAGGCTGGGGGCTGGAGACTTGAGGCGAGGCTGGGGGCTGGGGGCTGGAGGCTTGAGGCGAGGCTCGAGGCTGGGGGCTGGAGGCTTGAGGCGAGGCTCGAGGCTGGAGGCTGGAGGCTGGAGGCTTGAGGCGAGGCTCGAGGCTGGGGGCTGGGGCTTGAGGCGAGGATCGAGGCTGGGGGCTGGAGGCTTGAGGCGAGGATCGAGGCTGGGGGCTGGAGGCTTGAGGCGAGGCTCGAGGCTGGGGGCTGGAGGCTTGAGGTGAGGATTGAGGCTCGAGGCTGGGGGCTGGAGGCTTGAGTCGAGGCTCGAGGCTGGGGGCTGGAGGCTTGAGTCGAGGCTCGAGGCTGGGGGCTGGAGGCTTGAGGCGAGGATTGAGGCTGGGGGCTGGGGCTTGAGGCGAGGATCGAGGCTGGGGGCTGGAGGCTTGAGGCGAGGATTGAGGCTGGGGGCTGGGGCTTGAGGCGAGGATCGAGGCTGGGGGCTGGAGGCTTGAGGCGAGGCTCGAGGCTGGGGGCTGGAGGCTGGAGGCTTGCGGCGAGGCTCGAGGCTGGGGACTGTAGGCTTGAGGCGAGGCTCGAGGCTGGGGGCTGGAGGCTTGAGTCGAGGCTCGAGGCTGGGGGCTGGAGGCTTGAGGCGAGGATCGAGGCTGGGGGCTGGAGGCTTAAGGCGAGGATTGAGGCTGGGGGCTGGAGGCTGGAGGCTTGAGGCGAGGCTCGAGGCTGGGGGCTGGAGGCTTGAGGCGAGGCTCGAGGCTGGGGCTGGAGGCTTGAGTCGAGGCTCGAGGCTGGGGGCTGGAGGCTTGAGGCGAGGATCGAGGCTGGGGGCTGGAGGCTTGAGGCGAGGATCGAGGCTGGGGGCTGGAGGCTTGAGGCGAGGATCGAGGCTGGGGGCTGGACGCTTGAGGCGAGGATCGAGGCTGGGGGCTGGACGCTTGAGGCGATGCTCGAGGCTGGGGGCTGGAGGCTTGAGGCGATGCTCGAGGCTGGGGGCTGGAGGCTTGAGGCGAGGATCGAGGCTGGGGGCTGGAGGCTTGAGGTGAGGATCGAGGCTGGGGGCTGGAGGCTGGGGGCTGGAGGCTTGAGGCGAGGATCGAGGCTGGGGGCTGGAGGCTTGAGGCGAGGCTCGAGGCTGGGGGCTGGAGGCTTGAGGCGAGGATCGAGGCTGGGGGCTGGAGGCTTGAGGCGATGCTCGAGGCTGGGGGCTGGAGGCTTGAGGCGAGGCTCGAGGCTGGGGGCTGGAGACTTGAGGCGAGGCTCGAGGCTGGGGGCTGGAGGCTTGAGGCGAGGCTCGAGGCTTGAGGCCGGAGACTTGAGGCGAGGTGAGACTGGAGGCTTGAGGCCGGAGACTTGAGGCGAGGTGAGGCTGGAGACTGGAGACTGGAGGTGAGGCGAGGCTGGAGACTGGTGACTTGAGGCGAGGCTTGGCAGGTTCCTCCTGGGCAGGGCGTGGATCACCACCCGACAGAAGCAAGGGACAGGAAGGGACAGAACCAACCCCAGGTAATGGCACGACGGTCTGGCTTACCTGGGCGGAGGCAAGGAACAGGAAAGGAGCTAGGTAAGGGGTGGCTCCAGGACAAGACAGCAAGACAAGGCAAGGCTACTGGCAAAGCAAGGCAAGACGAGAACTTCAGGTGACGCAAGAGTTACTGGCAAGACAAGGCAGGGCTTCAGGCAATTAAACAGAAGGCAGAGGAAGGGATACAAGGAGTAAGGACAAGAATAATCCAGCAACCATGCCCTGGACTCTGGAGGTAATTTATGCAGCCAGCCCCAACTAGCATCAGCTGCCTCAATTAGCTCAACAAGGACTGAAACAGGGTAGATAGGAAAACCTGGAGCAAGTGTTGATGGACCGAACCGTGAACCGGAATACGGACATCACGGACCGGACTATGACAGCCAACCAGAATAGGATCCCTTAATTCCTACTCTCTGTTTCCTGCCAATCAGCCAATGCCCTATCCACGTATATAACTTTCCCGTAATTCCATGGGCTCTTATCTTGTTAAGCAGCCTCATGTGTGGCACCTTGTCAAAGGCCTAAAAATCCAAATATACAACATCCACTACATCTCCCTTGTCTAGCCTACTAGTAATTTCCTGAAAAAATTGCAATAGGTTTGTCAGGCAGGATTTTCCTTTAAGGAATCCATGCTGAGTTCTGCCTATCTTGTCATATGCCTCCAGGTACTCCGTAACCTCATCCTTGACAATCGACTCTAACAATTTCCCAACCACCGATGTCAAGCTAACAGGTCTATAATTTCCTTTTTGGTTCCTTGCCCACTTCTTAAATAGCGGAGTGGTATTTGCAATCTTCCAGTCCTCCGGAACCATGCCAGAATCTATCAACTTTTGAAAGATCATCGCTAATAACACGAGGGTGTATTCCATCTAGTCTGGGAGATTTATCTACCCTTAGACGATTCAGCTTCCTGAGTACTTTCTCTGTCGTAATTGTGACTGTGCACACTTCTCTTCCCTGACACCCTTGAGTGTCCGGTATACTGCTGACGTCTTCCTCAGTGAAGACTGATGCAAAATACTCATTCAGTTCCTCTGCCATCTCCTTATCTCCCATTACAATTTCTCCAGCATCATTTTCTATCGGTCCTATATCTACTCTCACCTGTCTTTTACTCTTTATATACTTGAAAAAGCTTTTAGTATCCTCTTTGATATTATTTGCTAGCTTCCTCTCATGTGAGATGTGGCAGTCTTGGGGGAACACCCTCTCCCACAGAGTCACATCTACCAGAAGTGCACGCGGTTGGGCGAAATGGAAGACCATGTAAGGAATCTGGAGCAGTAAGGGAGAATGAGGCAGTCATAGATGAGAGCTACAAGGAGATAGTCACACCTAGGCTGCCAGTAGCAGGCCATTGGGTGACAGTCAGAGGGGGGAAGCGAAGGTGAGTAGACAGGCAGTGCAGAGCACCCCTGTAGCATTCCCCTGAATAATAAGTTTACCATCCTGGATACTGTTGGCGGGGACGACTGACCAGGTGTGAGCCATGGTGGCAGGTCCTCTGGCATTGAGTGGTGCAGAAGGGTGGGACGCTGGTGCAGAAGGGTGGGATGGAGAAGAGGAGAGCTGTCATCATTGGAGACTGTATAGTCCGGGAGCAAACAGGAGATTTTGTGGACGTGAGAAGGACACCCGCATGGTTTGTTGCCTCCCGGGTGTCAGGGTCCGGGATGTCTCTGACCGGGTGCACGACATCCTGGTATGTGAGGGAAAGCAAACAGAAGTCGTGATACATGTTGGCACCAACGACATAGGCAGGAAGAGGGATGAGGTACTGAGGTGTGAGTTTTGGGAACTAGGCAGAAGGCTCAAGAACAGGACCTCAAGGGTGGCATTCTCAGGATTGCTGCCAGTGCTATGTGACAGCGATGGTAAGAATTGGAGGAGATGGCAGTTGAATGCGTGGCTGAGGAGTTGGTGCAGGGGCAGGGTTTTAGATTATTGAATCGTTGGGATCTCTTCTGGGGAAGGTGGGACCTGTACAGATTGGATGGGTTGCACCTGAACTCAAGGGGGAGCAATATCCTTGCAGGTAGGTTTGCTAGCATGGTTCGGGAGGGTTTAAACTAATTTGCAAGGGGGATGGGACCTGGAGCAATAGAGCAGTGAAAAAAGTGCATGGAGTAAAGCCAGATCTAACATACAGAGAGGCTATGAGGAAAGAGAAGCAGAATAAATCGTGTTAAGGGAGAAGGGCTAAAGTGTGTGTACCTCAGTGAGCCTCTGGCTAGGATCTTTATGTCCTCGTTGTCCATGAGAATGGTACCGGAGGATTGGAGGGAGGCGAATGTTGTCCCCTCGTTCAAAAAAGGTAGTAGGGATAGTCCGGGTAATTGTAGACCAGTGAGCCTTGTGACTGTGGTGGGAAAGCTGTTGAAAAGATTCTTAGAGATAGGATCTATGGCATTTAGAGAATCATGGTCTGATCAGGGACAGTCAGCATGGCTTTGTGAAGGGCAGATCGTGTCTAACAAGCCTGATAGAGTTCTTTGAGGAGGTAACCAGGCATAATAATGAGGGTAGTACAGTGGATGTGATCTATATAGATTTTAGTAAGGCATTTGACAAGGTTCCACATGGTAGGCTTATTCAGAAAGTCAGAAGACATGGGATCCAGGGAAGTTTGGCCAGGTGGATTCAGAATTGGCTTGCCTGCAGAAAGCAAAGGGTCATGGTGGATGGAGTACATTCAGATTGGAGGGTTGTGACTTGTGGTGTCCCACAAGGATCTGTTCTGGGACCTCTACTTTTCGTGATCTTTATTAACAACCTGGATGTTGGGGTAGAAGGGTGGGTTGGCAAGTCTGCAGAGCTGTAGTTAAGAAAGTTTATGCGGTGTTAGCTTTCATCAGTCGAGGGATAGAGTTTAAGAGTTGCGCGGTAATGATACAACTCTATAAAACTCTGGTTAGGCCACACTTGGAGTACTGTGTTCAGTTCTGGTCGCCTCACTACAGGAAGGATGTGGAAACATTGGAAAGGGTACAGAGGAGTTTTACCAGGATGCTAACAACAGGAATTCTGCAGATGCTGGAAATTCAAGCAACACACATCAAAGTTGCTGGTGAACGCAGCAGGCCAAGCAGCATCTGTAGGAAGAGGTGCAGTCGACGTTTCAGGCCGAGACCCTTCGTCAGGACTAACTGAAGGAAGAGTGAGTAAGGGATTTGAAAGTTGGAGGGGGAGGGGGAGATCCAAAATGATAGGAGGAGACAGGAGGGGGAGGGATAGAGCCAAGAGCTGGACAGGTGATAGGCAAAAGGGGATACGAGAGGATCATGGGACAGGAGGTCCGGGAAGAAAGACGGGGGGGGGGGGGACCCAGAGGATGGGCAAGAGGTATATTCAGAGGGACAGAGGGAGAAAAAGGAGAGTGAGAGAAAGAATGTGTGCATAAAAATAAGTAACAAATGGGGTACGAGGGGGAGGTGGGGCCTTAGCGGAAGTTAGAGAAGTCGATGTTCATGCCATCAGGTTGGAGGCTACCCAGACGGACTAAGAGGTGTTGTTCCTCCAACCTGAGTGTGGCTTCATCTTTACAGTAGAGGAGGCCGTGGATAGGCATGTCAGAATGGGAATGGGATGTGGAATTAAAATGTGTGGCCACTGGGAGATTCTGCTTTCTCTGGCGGACAGAGCGTAGGTGTTCAGCAAAGCGGTCTCTCAGTCTGCGTCGGGTCTCGCCAATATATAAAAGGCCACATCGGGAGCACCGGATGCAGTATATCACCCCAGTCGACTCATAGGTGAAGTGTTCCTCCCTTCTTAAAGAGTGGAGTGACATTTGCAATCTTCCAGTTCTCTGGGACCATGCCAGAATCAAGTGATTCTTGAAAGATCATGGCCAATGCATCCGTTATCTCTTCAGCAACCTCTCTCAGGACTCTGAGATGTAGTCCATTGGCTTAAGTGGCTTGTCCACCTTAAGACCTTTGAGTTTGCCAGCACTTTTTCCTATGTAATAGCAGTGGCACTCACTCCTGCTCCCTGACTCTCATGAACCTCTGATACACTGCTAGTGTCTTTCACCGTGAAGACTGATGCAAAGTACCCATTAAGTTCATCTGCCATTTCTTTGACCCCCATTACTACCTCACCAGCATCATTTTCCAGTGGTCCAATATCAATTCTCACCTCCCTTTTACTCTTTATATAATTGAAAAAACTTTTAGTATCCTGCTTTATATTATTGGCTAGTTTGCCCTCGTATTTCATCTTTTCCCTTCTTATAGCTTTTTTGGTTGCCTTTTGTTGGATTTTAAAAGCTTCCCAATCATCCAAATTCTCACTCACTTTTGCTGCCTTATTTGCCCTTTCCTTGGCTTTTATGTAGTCCTTACCTTCCCTTGTCAGCCACGGTTGCCTAGCCCTGCCATTTAAGACCACCTTCTTATGTGGGACGTATCTATCCTGCGCCTTGTGAACTATTCCTAGAAACTTCTACCATCCCTGCTCTGCCATCATCCCTGCCAGTACCCTCCTGCAGTCTGCTTGGGCAAGCTCCTCTCTGTAATTCCATTTATTCCATTGTGATACTGATACATGTGAGTTATGCCTCTCCCTCTCATACTGCAGTATGATTTCAATCATATTATGATCTCTGACTCCTAAGGGTTCCTTTACATTAAGCTCCCTAATAAAATCTGGGTTATTACACAACATCCAATCTAAGAAAGCCTTTCCCTGAATAGGCTTAAGCATCTTTATTACTGTTTGTGGGTCTGTATATAACTCTCACCAGGGTCCTTCTACCCTTGCAGATTCCACAAGGATTGTACACCTTCACCCCTTTGTAAGGATTTGTTTTTCTTTTTACCATTACAGCCACGCCATCCCCTTGCCTACCTGCCTGTCCTTTTGACACAATATGTATCTTTGGATGTTAAGCTCCCAACTTCCCTCAGCCACAACTCAGTGATGCCATTAATATCATACCTATCTCCATCTGTGCACAAGTTCATCTACCTTAGTCCATATACTGTGTGCATTCAAATTTAACACCTCCAGTCCTGTATCCATCATCCTTTTCAATTTTGCTCCTCTTTTATATTACAACTCATCCCACTGATTACAATTTCACCCTATCATCAGCCTGCCCTTGCTAACAGTCTCACTACATATTGTCTATGTAAACCAACTGCATCATCCGACCACTCCAGTTCCCATCTCCCTGCCAAATTAGTTTAAACCCTCCCAACAGCTCTAGCAAACCTGCCTTCTAGGATATTGGTCCTCCTCATTTCAGGTGTAACCTGCCCCTTTTGTACAGGTCATACCGTCCCCAGAAGAGATCCCAATGATCCAGAAATATGAATCCCCTGCCCCCTGCACCAGTTCCTCAGCCATGCATTTATCTGCCAAATACACCCATTCTCACCTTCCCTGGCACGTGACACAGGCAGCAATCCAGAAATTATTACCCTGGTGGTCCTGCTTCTCAGCTTTCTCCCTAACTCCCTATGTTCATTCTTCACCACCTCCTCATCTCTCCTATCTATGTCATTGGTGCCAGTACATCTGGCTACTCAGCTTCTCCCTTTAGAACATCATGGACCCAATCTGAGACACCCCTGACCCTGGCACCAGACATTCGGGTGTCTCTATCTCATCCACAGAATCTTGTCTCTATTTCTCTAACTATGGAATCTCCTTTCAGTACTGCAGTTCTCTTCATCTCTCTGTTCTTCTGAGCCGCAGTACCAGACTCAGTGCAAGAGAGCTGGTCACTGTGGCTCTGCCCTGGCTGGTCATCCCCCTCTACACTATCCAAAAAGTTACACTTACTAATAAGTGAAATGACTACGGGGGTTCTCTGTACTGGCTGCCCATTTCCCTCCCTTCTGCTGAGAGTCAACCACTTACCTGCCTCCTGCACCCTAGGGGTGACTACTTCTTTGTAGCTCCTGTCTATCACTTCCTCAGTCTCCCAAATGAACCAAATGTTATCGAGTTGCAGTTCCAGTTCCAGTCCCTTAACACGTTCTCTGAGGAGTTGCAGCTTGGTACACCTGATATAGATGTGGTTATCAGCAGGCTGTAGGTCTCCCAGAATTCCCACATCTTACACGAAGAACAAATCATAGCCCTTGTAGTCATTCTTCAACTATGCCCCAACAGATGAGGAACTAAGAATAAAGAAGAAGAATTTTACCTGATACTTACCTCACCCAAGTCTGATCTTGCCTACGCCTGCTGGGCCAAAATTAAAACATCCCCACTCTAACACTGGCTCACTCCAACGATGGCCACTCCACTTGCCCTGCCTTATTCTTATTTGCCCTTGCTATTGAATCCTGTTCACTTATTGGCAGAAGTTCAAACTCCCAGTGTGGTGGAAAACATGATTATAACATTTGTGGAGGAGGTGTTAGGCTAAATTGTAGCAACTGTGGCGGAGAACATCGCTCTGCTTATGCAGGGTGTCCCGCCACTGCCTGTAAGGAGTTTATATGTTCTCCCTGTGACGACATGGGTTTCCTTTGGGTGCTCCAGTTTCCTCCCACAGTCCAAAGACGTACCATTTTGTAGGTTAATTGGCCATTGTAAATTGTCTTGTGATTAGACTCAGATTAAATCAGGGGATCGCTGGGTGGCGCTGCTCGAAGGGCCTGAAGAGCCTATTCTGCACTGTGTCTCAGTAAATATAAGAAAGCTGTGGAAGTGCAGTGTGTTTGGGTGAAAGTTGGCATATCATATACAGAGGCTCTGCAGAAAGTACAGAAGACAATGTCAATGGACCTATTCAACTCAGAATGCAGACGGCTTAAAGACAGTGTGCATTATGCATTATTGAATAACAAAAGATTCGTTGATTGTGATAAACTAAAGTTTGTCACTTTCATGGCAGATGTGTAAATTGTACAGCGCAAACTAAAAGTAAGAAAGAAAAAATAAAAGCTGCAACAAAACATGTAGAGATAAAAGTCTTAACTCCAGAAATTACTATCAATGCCTTACAAGGAGGAGGAAATAATGTTCAGACTTCAAAGGAGGGTTGTTAATGGGTTTTCTAATCTTACCATGGAATGCTGGAAGCCTCTCAGCCAGTAGTCAGAAGTTTAAGATGTTTATTGAAGATTTACCAAATAAGCCTGATGTTACTATATATGTTTACAGGAAATCTGTTTGAAATCTTGCCGAAGTTTTAATATACAAGGTTATGTTGATATAAGACGCTATCGGAAGATGGTAATGGAGGAAGACCTTTGTTAAAAGTGGGATAGCGCATAGGGTTTTGGAGATTGTTTATGTTAATTGTGGTTGATATCTGTGAAAAGAATAGTAAAGTACAGATAACATTTTAAAATTAATCTTATAGGGACTAAGTAGACAGTGCAGGCTTTCCCTGTGGCCATTCCCCTCATCAGCAAGTATACCTCTCTGGATACTGCCGGAGTACAGCAGCAGCAGCCAGGCTAGTGGCACTGTGGCCAGCTCTGAAGCTTGACAGGGAAGGGTAAAGTCAGGCAGTGTGACTTTGAGTCATAGGGGACTCAATAGACCAATGAGATTCTGTGGCCACAAAAGAGACAACAGGATAGTGTGGTGGATCCTGGGTGCTAGAGTCCAGATGTATCCGAGAGGTTTCAGGATATTTTCGAGGGAGACAGAGAACAGCCAAAGATCATGGTGCATATTGGCATTAATGACATAGGCAGAAATGGGGAAGAGGTCCTATGCAGTGAGTATAGAGTTAGAAAGAGGCTGAAGAAAAGGACCTTCAAGGTAGTAATTTCCAGATTACTCCCTGTGCCAAGGGCTAGTTCAGGCAGGAATAGGATGATAGCATGGATGAGTCAGTGGCTTTAGAGATGGTGCAGGTGACAGTGCTTCAAGTTCTTTGATAATTGGAACTTTTTCTGGGGAAGGGGTGACCTGTACAAGAGGGGAAACTGCATCCTGGCCGGGAGGTTACTAATGCTACTCAGGAGAGTTTAAACTAGTTTTGCGGAGGCTGGGAACCAAAGCCTCAGGTCAGTAAGGCAAGAATCAGACCAAAAGATCATGGAAGTATTGAAAGGCAAAATCAAAATTACAGGCATGATGTTAGTTTGAAGTGTGTGTATTTAATGCTAGGAGTAGTCTGGATAAAGGCTATGAACTTAAACCATGGTTCAGAACATGGAACTACGATGTTGTGGCAACTTAGTTGAGAGATGGGCAGGAATGGGTGCTTAATGTACCAGGTTTTTGAAGTTTTAATAAAGATGGAGAAAGGTAAAATGGGTCATGGGGTGTGGAGGTGGAGTTGCACTACTAATCAGGGACAATATCATAGCTACACTCACAGGAGACATAATGGAGGGTTCAGACACTGAGTCCATTTGGGTAGAACTCAGGAATAGAATGGTGCAATCCCACTGATGGGATTGTACTACAAACCCTGTCCAAGAGCCACCAGGATATCAAGGAACAGATATGTAAACAGATTAAGGAAATATGTAAATGTGATAGGGTTGTTATCATGGAGGATTTCAACTTTCCTCATATAAACTGGGATCTTCTTCATGCAAGGGATTTAGATGGGGCAGAATTTGTTCAGTGTATGCACAGGGTTTATTAAATTAATATGTAGATAGTCCAACAAGAGGAGGGGCTGTTGAGTAATGAGCCTGACCAAGAGACTGACCTTTCAGCGGGTGAGCAATCAGGAAACAGTGACCACAAATCCTTAACTTTCAGAATAGCTATAGATTAGGACAGGTATGGTCCTTGTGGGAGAGTTTTAAATTAGCGTAGGAGTTTGTGCTGTTTGTGATGTATATAAATAACTTGGATGAAATGTAGATGGGTGAGTTAGTAAGTTTGTGGATAATACCAAGATTGGTGAAGTTGTGGATAGTGTAGAAGACTGGCAAAGAATACAGCATGATATAAATCAGTTGCAGATATAGGCAGAGAAATGCCGGATATAGTTTAACCCAGATAAATATGAGGTGTTGAACTTTGGTAGAGCAAATGCAAGGGTGAGATGCTTAACAATGTCGCTCAGCAAAGAGATCTTGTGGTCCAAGTTCACAGGTACATGGAAGTGTCCATCGGAATGTGTGCCCTTACTCATTGAGGCATTGAGTTCAAAAGTCAAGAGATTATGTTGCAACTTTATAAAACTCTGATTAGGCCTCATCTGGGGTATTACATACAGTTCTGGTCACCCCACTATGGGAAGGATGTTGCGGTTTTGGAGAGAGTGCAGAAGACGTTTACCAGGATGCTGCCTGGTTTAGAGGGCATGTGCTATCATGAGAGGTTGGACAAACTTGGGTTGTTTCCTTTGGAGTGGAGGAGGGTGAGGGGGGATTCTGATAGAGGTTTATAAGATTGAGAGGCATAGATAGACTGGACAGGGAATATCTGTTTTCTAGGGTAGAAATGTCTAACACCAGAGGGCAAGCATTGAAAGTGAGAAGACTTAGGTTCAAAGGGGAAATGAGAGGTAAGTTTTTTACTCAGAGAATAGTGGGCGTCTGGAATACGCTGCCTGGAATGGTGGTAGAGGCAAATACATTAAAGATTTTTAAGAGACGTTTAGATAGGCACATGAATATGAGAAGGATGGAGGGATATGGACATCGTGTATCTGTGAGGAATTAGTTTTTTGGAGCTTGTTTTGATTTAATTTTAGCTGATTCAGCACAACATTGTGGGCTGAACATCCTGTTCCTATGTTGTACTGTTCTGTGTTCTATGTCTTAACCCTTGTGAATGGTTAACAACAAGTGTGGATGGAAATGGCACCTGCTGTATATATGTTGTGAGGATTTTAATGCTTATAGTACTATGTGGGGTCTAAGGCATCTGTTAGTCTTGCGAGACCATGGATCTGCATTTGGAAAGTCTTCACTCTCCAGGGCGCAGGCCCGGGCAAGGTTGTAGGGACGACCAGCAGTTGCCCCATGCTGCAAGTCTCCCCTCTCCATGACACCAATGTTGTCCAAGGGAAGGGCATTAGGACCCATACAGCTTGGCACCAGTGTCATCGCAGAGCAATGCGTGATTAAGTGCCTTGCTCAAGGACGCAACACGTTCCCTCGGCTGGGGCTTGAACTTACAACCTTCAGGTCGTTAGTCCAATGCCTTAACCACTTGGCCACGAGCCCACACACGTGGGGTAGTAGTGACACAAATGTGAATGGGGTGCTGTTGGAGAACCTTCTGGAAGAAAAGTGTGTGGTGTGCTTGAATAATAGTTGGAGTCTAAAGACAATTCTATATTTATGCTCTATTCTTGGTTGGTGCGGCTGTAACAAAACCCAATTTCCCTCGGGATCAATAAAGTATATCTATCTATGGATGTATCTATCTATCTATCTATAAGTCTATTCCACACACAGTTTCAGTTGTAGATCTTACACTGGTATCTGAGGTCTGAGAGTATAGCAGGTGTCTGTAACTGGGAATTGATCATTTCCCCATTATCTGAATAATGGGAATAGTTGTGTAACAGAGGAAAGATTCCCATAACCCCAGATGAAATTTTGAAAAGGCAAATTGGGATGTATTTGATGATTTATGTGATAATAAATTTCCTGATCTATTTTTTGGAGGCTATTGAGTTGAGTAAGAATTCCCTGTACTCTGTACATAACTCAGGGATCAATTCCCAGATTGTTGGGAGCTGTAGACGGATGAATGTAAAAGGACTGTGTAGGAACAGAATGAAGTTTTTAGGAAAGCTCGGCAGTGATACTCCTATTCATCTTTCATACAATAATAAAGAACTCAAACTACAGTTAGACCGTAGTGAGAAGGGCACAGAAAATGTAATGGGGAATGTACTGTGATAGCACTGGGATAGAGGTCCAGGTAAGGGAAGTTTGGAGTTTGATACAAAAAATGGGGGGAGTTAGAAAACTTGATGCATTACCTGTTTTGTACGATGGGGAGAAAGTTACCATTGCTAACTCCAAAAAAAGCAGAATTATTAGCAAAAACATAGTTCGGCCAATTTATGTAAAGAAGAAAGGTCATATAGAGACACAGTTTTGGAAAGCAGTCCTCAGGTTGTCAAGAAAAAAGTATGTTCCAGTTCCTTCTTGGATGTCAAATTTCCTGAAATTAAAAGGGCTGGTCAGACATCACCTGAGAAAGGTTATATTTGTTATAATATGTTCACATGGTTATTGAATACAAAACTTATGTTGGTTTTGATATTGTTTAACACAATATGGGTTGAAGGATGTCCTCCTGCTTCCTGGAAATCAGCAGTTTTTATCCCTTTATTGAAACCTGTTAGGGATCAATCCGATCCTCCCAGTTATAGACCTATTTTACCAACTTCACATGTATGTAAGATAATGGAATGAATGGTGATAGCAAGGCTTCCTTATTTTGTAGAAAGTAATGGAAGATTAGCTGTATACCAACCTTGATTTCAGAAAGGGAGAATGTCCATGGACTCAGTGTTCAGTTTGGAATCTGATATTCACAAGGCTCAAGTGGTAGCAGTTTGCTTTGATGTAGAGAAAGCTTATGAAACATTATGGACAAAAGGGTTACTACTTAAACTGGAAAAGATGGGAATAGATGGTAGAATGTCAACTGGATTCAAGATTTTTTATGTGATAGAAAGATTCAAGTTAGGGTGGGAGCAGCATTCCCTAAGGAGTATGACATAGAGAATGGGAATCCATCAGGGATTGTGTGTAGCCCACTCCTTTTTATTATCATGATTAATGATATTTTATTAAATGTTTGCTCAGACTTTTGCAAATCATTATATGCTGATGATGGTGCAGTGTGAGAGAGAGGCAGGAGTATAAATTATATAGTTAGGAAAATGCAGATAGCTATTAATGAAGTAGAGAAATGGGGATGTCGGGGATAGGTTAGAATTTCTGTTGCAAAAACACAAGTTTTTTGCTTTTCTAAGATAAACATTACACCCACAATTGATCTCAAGTTATATATTAAATCTCTTAATCAGAGTCAGTGGTAAAGTTTCTAGGTATGTGGGTGGACACAAGGCTAACATGGAAGGTGCATGTGATTGAAATTCTAGAGAAATGTTATAAAAAGCCCTTAATGTGCAAATGTGCTTGGTTGGGTGTGATTGGGGAGTGAGAAGGAGATAAATTAAACAAATGTATATTGCTTTAATCAGGTCTGCCTTTGATTATGGATGTTTTGCTTATGGATCAGCCTCACCAGTGGTCTTAAAACCCCTAGATAAAGTATTAAATCATCCCTAATTTTGGCATTCCTGGTAGAAGTGGATGAAGTATCATTATATCTACATAGGTTACAGTTAGCAATAGTTTATTGGGTCATAATTTGGTTATCCAATATTGTCAACATTAGTAAAGTGTCAGGCATACTGCATTTGGTTTTGGGTGGATAGGAAATGAATGGGCTCAGAATCTTGTGTTGTTTAATGTGGATTATTGTCCCCATGCACCCCTTTCTGTCACTCGTCCATGGTTTTCCCCTTTGTCTCTGGCTGACTTGGGCCTTCAGGAAAATAATCAAGATGAAGCATGATTGTTTATCAGTGGCACAGGAAATTCAGCGATATATGCAAGGCAGATACTATGGATTTCTACATATCTACAGAGATGGTTCAAAAGATCCAATGTAAGGTTGCAAAGTGCTTCTGTCTATGTTCCAAGGTTTCAGGTGATTATGAAGAAAAGATTATCAAAGTATCAATATTCATATCTGAAATGGTTGCTATCATTTCAGCCTTGGAATGAGTCAAAGTACGCCCTGATTATGTACTTCTGTGCTCTGATTTGTTCTTGCTCTTAACATCTATTAAAACAGGTACTTCAAATTGTAGGCCAGACATTTCTCCTTGAGATTGGACAGCATTTGCTGAGGCCTGTGTTCCTACCCATGTTGTGGATAAAGGAAATGGGGCAGCAGACATTCTTGCCAAGCAATCACTTAAAATTAAGGATGTAAATGTGGTGACGCCTTTACATAAGAAGGAGATGAAAGCCATAATTAAAAATTCCATTCAATGAGTATGGCAACGAATTTGGGATAAGGAAAAGAAAAGATGGCATTTATTTACAATTCAGAGGATGGTGGGAGAAGGATATAAAAGAAAAGAAGTTATACTTATACATTTCGTATTGCACATACTAGGTTGAATAATTCCCTGATCAGAATTAATAAGCATGATACAGGCATCTGCAGGGAGTGCACTTATCAAGAAGTAGTACAGCATATATTGTTTCAATGCAGTTCCTATGAGGTGCATAGGAAACACCGAATTACTAAATTGAGATAGTTGATACAGACACAGTTGAACACGTAAAGTTTGTTAGGATATCACTGCCCCCGTAACGTACAGTACATAAGTGTGTAACTGACATTCTGAAAAGTATTAGACTCTTTGATATTATCTGAGTTTTTGAGGGGTGGAATTTTGTGGGTATACTTCCTGTCATTTTGCTCCATACCCCAAATCAGTAGGTGGTGGTAATGCACTTTATGCTGGTCTGCCAATCAACGTTAAATTTTACAAGAAGAGGAAGAAGAAGGATGAACTGAATATGCTACAGTCTGAGAGGATCAGAGTATCGTAATAATTGAAGGGTTTTAAATGCATACATAGTCTGCACAAACTGAAAAATGAAGTATCACTGTTTAGATGGTGATTTTGTGGAGTCTGTAAGAGATTGTTTCCAGAGATGACTATGCTGAGGATCCTATGGGGGAACAGGCTGATTTGTAATGAGAAAGGGTCAATTGATATGGAGATAGTGCTGTGTTCGGTTCTGGTTGCCACATTAAAGGCACGATGTGGAGACTTCGGTGAAGGTCTAAAAGAGGTTGTTGTCTGGATTCGAGAGCATGTGCTATAAGGAGAGGTTGGACAAATCTGGAGTGATGGAGGATGACGAGAGAATTGATAGAAATTTATAACATTGGGAGATATAGATAGATAGTCGGTATCTTTTCCTCAGGTTCGAATGTCTAAGGCATGAATTTAAGGCAAAGGGGGATAAGCTCAAAGAAGTTGTATACGGCAAGTTCTTTTTCATACAGAGAGCGATGGGGGCTTGAAACATGTTTCCACGGTAGCTGTAGAGCCAGACACAATTGTGGTTAAGGGGCTCTTAAATAGATACATGAATGTGCAGAGAATGGAGGGACATGGATCATGTGCAGGGAGAAGGGGTTAGTGTCATTAGTCTAGCACAGCATTGTGGACCAAAGGGTCTGTTTCTACACTGTACTGTCCTATGTTGTATGATAATCTGTTAGTTACAAGACGTTGAGAAAATAGTGAACACAACATGATAGAGTTTCATGTTATAGTGATTTACTTCAATGTAAAAGTATTTTTTAAAATTTTATGCAGCAAACTAGAAAGGTACAGAGGTATGAGGAGAATTTTTTTTTATCAATAAATAGGCTTTGGTTAACCTTGATGAAAACAGTACAAACTTTGAAGTAAAAAAGCAAACCTATCCCAAATTAAAGGTGGCCTAGCCATAGCTGTCAAGAGATATGAAGAAATAGTAAATGCTGGGATAGATAAAAAGCTAATGATCAGCATTCCAGAGTCAGATAGGTGAAAGCAGAAATAGCAGAAAAAGCAAACAAATACTTCGTGTCTACCTTGATAGAAGAAGACACAGAAATCTTCCTAGAAATAATGCGGAACAATGAAATTGGCATCAGTCAGTGTTGGGGTGGTGGGACATGGGGGTGTCATCTCATCGTCGATCAGGGCAGGCAGCTCATCTTCTCCTAACTGCCTGCCTCGATGTCGAAGGTCAAGGTTTGTCGTCTGCTGTGGCTGATGTGGAAGGCTTGCTTGACTGTTGAACCTCGCTCATTTTTCTATCATACAGTTCTTTGTAAGCACTCAAACCATCCTGCAAATATCCCCTAACCCGACGTACTCTTTCAAAATTAAAGTCGTACTTTATCATTGCAGCGAAAGTCTCATGCAGTTGCTTCACTCTCTGCATTCGGTTGCATTCGGTTTCAATTGTTATCCTTTCCTCTTCCAATTGCATCAGCCCTTCATCTATCAGTTCTTGGTCATGGGATGCCAAAACCTCTTCAACATCATCTTCGTCAACTTCCACAAGCCAAACTCACTTTGTCCTTGCTTCGTTCACCACGATCGAAACGTTTATTTATGTCTTGTTTTACGCTAAGTGTAACACCCTTACTCTCTCAGGCTTTTCCAACACCTTAGAAATCATCTTGCTAATGGCTGCTCAATGCAACGTGTTTAAACAATGCCGCTCTGAATCCGGGGCAGTCTTTTATCGCGCGCTGATTTTTTATCGCGCACTGTCTTTCTTCGTAACAGTGATAACACCTTCTGAAAGTGAAAACAGGGTACTAATGTAGGTCTTTCGTAACAGTGAGATTTCGTAAAGCGAACTTTCAAAAGCAGAGGACACCTGTATTTTATTTTTCATTAACTTCTGCTTATTATATATGTGAGGTCACTTCTCAGAGCTGGCTGTGGTGTGCAAAGACCCGCCCATCACCTGTATTTCATTACAGACGAGGCACATTTCTCTGCTGGTGATTCTATAACTCTATGTATTGGGAAGGTAAACCTATAAAAAATTAACCAGAGAAAGTGGATCACCTGAGGACTGGGAGAAATTCAGAGTTCAGCAGAGGAGGACAAAGGGCTTAATTAGGAAGGGAAAAAAAGATTATGAGAGAAAACTGGCAGGAAACATAAAAACGGAATGTAAAAGCTTTTATAGATATGTAAAAAGGAAAAGACTGGTAAAGACAAATATAGGTCCCCTGCAGACAGAAACAGGTGAATTGATTATGGGGAGCAAGGACATGGCAGACCAATTGAATAATTACTTTGGTTCTGTCTTCACTAAGGAGGACATAAATAATCTTCCAGAAATAGTAGGGGACAGAGGGTCCAGTGAGATGGAGGAACTGAGCGAAATACATGTTAGTAGGGAAGTGGTGTAAGGTAAATTGAAGGGATTGAAGGCAGATAAATCCCCAGGGCCAGATGGTCTGCATCCCAGGGTGCTTAAGGAAGTAGCCCAAGAAATAGTGGATGCATTAGTGATAATTTTTCAAAACTCGTTAGATTCTGGACTAGTTCCTGAGGATTGGAGGGTGGCTAATGTAACTCCACTTTTTACAAAAGGAGGGAGAGAGAAACCGGGGAATTATAGACCGGTTAGCCTAACGTCGATGGTGGGGAAACTGCTGGAGTCAGTTATCAAGGATGTGATAACAGCACATTTGGAAAGCGGTGAAATGATCGGACAAAGTCAGCATGGATTTGTGAAAGGAAAATCATGTCTGACGAATCTCATAGAATTTTTTGAGGATGTAACTAGTAGAGTGGATAGGGGAGAACCAGTAGATGTGGTATATTTGGATTTTCAGAAGGCTTTTGACAAGGTCCCACACAGGAGATTAGTGTGCACATGGTATTGGGGGTAAGGTATTGGTGTGGGTGGAGAGTTGGTTAGCAGACAGGAAGCAAAGAGTGGGAATAAACGGGACCTTTTCAGAATGGCAGGCGGTGACTAGTGGGGTACTGCAAGGCTCAGTGCTGGGACCCCAGTTGTTTACAATATATATTAATGACTTGGATGAGGGAATTAAATGCAGCATCTCCAAGTTTGCAGATGACACGAAGCTGGGTGGCAGTGTTAGCTGTGAGGAGGATGCTAAGAGGATGCAGGGTGACTTGGATAGGTTGGGTGAGTGGGCAAATTCATGGCAGATGCAATTTAATGTGGATAAATGTGAAGTTATCCACTTTGGTGGCAAAAATAGGAAAACAGATTATTATCTGAATGGTGGCCGATTAGGAAAAGGGGAGGTGCAACGAGACCTGGGTGTCATTATACACCAGTCATTGAAAGTGGGCATGCAGGTACAGCAGGCGGTGAAAAAGGCGAATGGTATGCTGGCATTTATTGCGAGAGGATTCGAGTACAGGAGCAGGGAGGTACTACTGCAGTTGTACAAGGCCTTGGTGAGACCACACCTGAAGTATTGTGTGCAGTTTTGGTCCCCTAATCGAGGAAAGACATCCTTGCCATAGAGGGAGTACAAAGAAGGTTCATCAGATTGATTCCTGGGATGGCAGGACTTTCATATGAAGAAAGACTGGATGAACTGGGCTTGTACTCGTTGGAATTTAGAAGATTGAGGGGGAATCTGATTGAAACGTATAAGATCCTAAAGGGATTGGACAGGCTAGATGCAGGAAGATTGTTCCCGATGTTGGGGAAGTCCAGAACGAGGGGTCACAGTTTGAGGATAAAGGGGAAGCCTTTTAGGACCGAGATTAGGAAAAACTTCTTCACACAGACAGTGGTGAATCTGTGGAATTCTCTGCCACAGGAAACAGTTGAGGCCAGTTCATTGGCTATATTTAAGAGGGAGTTAGATATGGCCCTTGTGGCTATGGGGGTCAGGGGGTATGGAGGGAAGGCTGGGGCTGGGTTCTGAGTTGGATGATCAGCCATGATCATAATAAATGGCAGTGCAGGCTCAAAGGGCCGAATGGCCTACTCCTGCACCTATTTTCTATGTTTCTATGTTTCTATGTTTCTATATAAACTGAGGACTGATTAATGGAGAGGCAGAGAATGAACATTAGGAATAAATAAAGACAAAGTAAGATTGAGATGTTGAAATCAAAGCACAAAACACTGGAAGCATCTGTGGGGTAAAAGGACTAAATCAACATTTTAGGTTAAGACATTGTATTAGTCCTGACTCACAATGCCCCATCCACTGATATGCTAACAACCATTTGCTGAAGCTTTGATGAAAGCATGTTTCTTTCATTGCTAAGGTTTCATTCTTGGCTTTTATCATTGATTGAAGTGCTGGTGTGAGACCTAATTATTTTAGTGAGCACACTTTCAAAGAAAATAGTAACCAATCTAAAGAAAGGGAAACCATAACTCTGAAGGGAGTCCTGGTTCATCGTTACTTTGCTGATCTAACTATTTGGAGTTTTAAGCGTTGTTTTGTTCAAACTAACTTTAAAGTGATCACATCAAAAAAATCACACAGCTCTGAGTATTGTGAACCATTCCTGAAGGCAGAAATATTTCAAGAACAGAAAATTTTGGACACACTACAAGTGAAGTAGCACAAGCAAGAGAAACAATTGGTGTTTCAGGTGCAGGGGCGGGACCATTCATCAGAGATGTACCAAAGGGGAAAATGAGCCACTTCTCAGCTGGAGAGATGGAAGGATGGGGAGACTGAAGGGAATATTTCTGATCAGTTATCAACATATTAAGCATCTTTGTCTGTGTAATGTGTTGCTAATAGCAAGGCTGTGGGACATACCCAACAGGCCAGATATCTGATTAGAATAATAAGAACTGGATCAATGTGATCAGAGTTTCAGTTCTGACAGAGACTGGAAAAGAATGAAGCCCCTAAAGCTGAGTACCTGAAGCATAGAGTCCCACGGGCTACAATGTGCCAGAGCAGTAGAGGAGGTGCTGTTTCTCAGGCTTGTGTTGGAGCTCTTTGTATGGCATAGGAGGCCACTGACAAATAGCTAAGAATGGGAATGGAATGGTGACAGGCAATAGGAAGTTCAAAGCCACTCCTGCTGTGCTTCAGAAAGTGATCAACCAATATGTAACAAGAGAGAATCTGGAAACAAACCAATTTGTGTTTCTTTTCCCCAGAGTAAAGGAGTGCAGGTAGATCTCTGGTAACACCACAAAGTGCTGGAGGAACTCAGCAGTCCAGGCAGCATCCATGGAAAAGAGTCGACGTTCCAGGCTGAGGTCCTTCAGCAAGACTGGAAAGGGAAAGGAGAGGTCAGAGTAAGAAGGTGGGGGGAGGGAAGGAAAGAAGTACAAGCTGGAAGGAGATAGGTGAAACTGGGAGGGGGAGGGGTGATAAAGAGCTGGAAAGTTGATTGGTGAAAGAGATGAAGGGGTGCAGAAAGTGGAATCTGATAAGAGAGGACAGAAGACCACGAAAGAAAGGGAAAGGGGAGGAGAATCTGAGGGAGGTGATGGACAGGTAAGGAGATAAAGTAAGAGAGGGAAACGGGAATGGGAATGGAAAGAAGTGAAGATGGGGGCAATTACTAGAAGTTTGAGAAATCGTTGTTCATGCCATCAGGTTGAGGGTTACCCATATGGAATATAAGGTGTTGCTCCTTCAGCCTGAGAGTGGCCTCATCATGGTAGTAGAGGAAGCCATGGACTGACGTGTTGGAATGGGAATAGGAATAGGGAGAAGAATTGAAATTGGTGGCCACTAGGAGGTCCTGCATTTTCTGGTGGATGGAGTGAAGGTGCTTGGTGAAGCAGTCTGCCAACCTACATCAGGTCTCGCTGATATGCAGGAGCCACCAGGAGCACCAGATATGGTAAGTGACCCCTACAGACTCGCAGGTGAAGAGCTGCCTCACCTGGAAGGACTGTATGGTTCCTTGAATGGTAGTGAAGGAGGAGGTGTAGGGGCACTTGTTCCGCTTGCAAGGATAAGGACCCTGAGGGAGATCAGTGGGGAGTGATGAGTGGACAAGAGAGCTGAGTAGGGATTGGGAGGTGGGGAAGGAAGATGTGATTGGTGGTGGGATCTTGTTGGAGATGGTGGAAGTTATGGAGAATTATGTGCTGGACATGGAGACTGATAGGGTGGTGGGTGAGGACAAGAGGAACCCTATCCCGTGTGGCAGCAGGAGGATGGGGTGAGGGCTGATGTGCATGAAATGGCAGAGATGCAGTTGAGGAAGGTGGAGGAAGGGAAGACCCATTCTTTGAAAAAGGAGGACATCTCTGTAGTTCTGGAATGAAGAGCCTGATCCTGAGAGCAAATGTGGCCGATACAGAGGAACTGAGAGAAGGGGATGGCATTTTCACAAGTGACAGGGTGGGAAGAGGCATAGTCTAAATAGCTGTGAGAGTCAGTAGTTCATGAAAGATATCACTAGATAGAATGTCTGCAGAGATGGAGACAGAGAGATCGAGAAAGGGGCAAGAGTTGTTGGAAATGGACCAAGTAAATTTGAGGACAGGGTGGAACTTGGAGGCAAAGTTGAAGAAGTCGACGAAGTCAGCATGGGTGCAGGAAGCAGCACCAATACAGTCATCAATGTGGCATAGGAAGGGCTGGGGAATGATGCCAGTGTAGGCTTGGAACATGGACTGTTCCACGTAGCTGACGAAAAGGAAGGTATAGCTGGGACCCATGTGAATGCCCATGGCTACACCTTTGATTTGAAGGAAGTGGGAGGAGTCAAAGGAGAAATTATTGAAGGTGAGGACCAGTTCTGCCAGATGGAGGAGAGTGCTGGTGGAGGGGAAATAGTTGAGTCTGTTATCCATAAGAAGTGGAGAGCTTTCATCTCCTTCTGATGGAGCATTGAGGTGTATAGGGACTGGATATCCATAGTCAAAATGAGACAAGCAGGGTCAGGGGGCATAAAGGTCATTGAAACCGGAGGTGCGAGGTAAGGGGTTGGTGGCAGTGGATGGGAGATGCCCAGAGTTGATGAGGTCCATGATGGCCTGATGCTCCTTAGTGGGATTCTGTTCAAAGGGTAAGTAAGAAGGTATGTCTGAAAGATAAACACAAAATACTCTGCAGCTGCTGGGGTCAAAGCAACACTCACAACACGCTGGAGGAACTCAGCAGGTCGGGCAGCATCTGTGGAAATGATCAGTCAACGTTTTGGGCCGGAAACATTCCTTCCTGATGAAGGGTTCTGGCCCAAATCGTTGACTGATCATTTCCACGGATGCTGCCCAACCTGCTGAGTTCCTCCAGCATTTTGTGAGTGTCTGAGAGATGCCACCTGGCCTCAGCAAGGTAGAGATCAGTCCACTGGACTACTAAAGCACTCCTCTTATCTACAGGTTTGATGCTGAGGTTGGGATTACTGGGGAGAGTGTGGAGAGCAACTCATTCAGAGAGAGTGAGGCTAGAATTGGAGAGAGAAATGTTAAAGTCGAGACGGTTGATGGCAGAAGTTCTGGAGAATTATGTGCTGGACACGGAGGCTAGTGGGGTGGTAGGTGAGGACAAGAGGATACCTGTCTCTGGTGTGGTGGTGCGAGAATGGGGTGAGGGCAGATATGAGTGAAGTGGAAGAGAACACTGCTCCACCTGGACCTGTATGGTGCGAAGGGAAGAGGTGAAAGGATGAGAACCATAGGGTGAGAGTGGCAGGTGCAATGGAAGAGTGAGCTAGGGATTCACAAACAGAAATCTTCAGTCCACCTTGTCCATTACACCTTTTGACCCATCGACACTAATCCCATCTGCCCACATCAGGACCATATATCTATGTTATTCCATGTGAGGTGGAAGATGAGGCTAGGAGGAACTCTTTCCTTACTCTGTCCAGGAGAATAGAGGGTGAGAGCAGAAGTTTGGGGAAGAAATGAAATGCAATCTTGGCTCTATCCATCATGTTAGAGGGGGAGCTATGATTACGCAGAAAGAAGACATTCTCAGAGGTAGCTAGGTGAAATATCTCCACAGCGGAGCCAAAGTAAATGAGACATAGGGTCTGGGAAAATGAAATGGAATCCTAACAGGAAACAGCATAAGGAAAAAGGGAAATCAGGATAGCTGTGGGAGTCTGTGGGCTCATAATGGATGTTTGGGGCACTTACCCTTTGAGTTACAGATAGGGGTGTCCAGAAGTGGAAGAAAGAATTGGTGATAGGCAGTGAGATAACCAGAGATGGACATTATGAAGAAGCCAGGTTGAAACTGGCAGCAGAAGTGATAAAGTTCTGCCCAAATGCAAACAGCAGTACCAAAGCTGTCACTGATGTACCAAAGAACAAAATGGGCTAGATACAAATTACTCCACAAAAGGACAAGCATTGCTTGTGCCCTTAGTTATACCTTTGATCTGAAGTAATGAAGGGAGCTGAAGGAGATATTCAATGTTAGAACAAGTCAGCAAGCTATTGGTGGTGGGAAAACTAGCTGAGCTTCTGGTCAGGAAGAGGTAGAGTGTTGTCAGACTCTGTAATGGTGAGGCAGAAAACTGAAGAAACATGGTGAAGAAGTACCTGTTGGGACAGGAGAACTGAAAACTGTTGAATTGATAGTGTCTTGTCCCACCTGGCAAATCATGCCTCATACGCCAGGACATTGTTTAATGAATTCAGCTCAGCATTTAATACAGCCATCCCTCAGAAATCGATGGATAAACTGCCCTTCTTGGGTCTCAACACTTTTCTTTGCAACTTGATCTTGGACTTCTTGACAGTCAGTCCATGTTCACAGCAAAATCTCAAGCTCCATCACACTGAACACAAGTGTCCCCCGAGGCTGTGTGCTCAGCCCACTGCTGTTCACTCTGTTGATGTGTGACTGCACTGTTGGATCCAGTTCAAATCTAGTTCACTGATGACACAACAGTGGTTGGCCTCATCAACAATGATGAGATGGCGTACAGCGAGGAAGTAGTACATTGCGAGCATAACAACTTGAGTCTCAAAGTGGATAAGACCAAAGAGATGATTGTGGATTTTAGGAAATTGCAAGCTGACCACTGCTGGCTGCACGTAAACAGCACCTCCATAGGGAGAGTTAGAAACACCAAGTTTCTGAGAGTGCACATAACAGATGATCCTAACACTACTTCTTAATCAAGAATGTACAGCAGTAGATCCAATTTGTGTGGAGATTACAGCAAGCAAAGTTTCCACCCCCCAGCCCATGCCCCCATTCTAACTAATTTTTACAGGAGCAGCATTGAGGAATGTCCTGACTGACATTGTCTGGTACAGGAACTGCAAGGCATCTGACCACAAGTCCCTTCAAAGGATTTTGAGAACAGCTGAGGGAATCATTCGGGTCTCTCTTCCACCGATCAGAAATATTTATTAGGAGTGCAGTGCACACAAGACCTCCCATCTGTCCAACAATCACTTTGACTCCTTGCACTCAGGCAGGAGATACAGTAGCATTAGGTCAAGGATTTAGGCTGGGAAACAGCTTCTTCCTCTTCCTGAGATTATTGAACTCCCTGTCACCACCAGGTCTCCTCACATATGATATGCTAGCAGCGTTATACTGTTCACTTTTTAACTTGTATTATAAATGCACCTTATTATTTGCTAATTTATTTGTGGTAATATCACTTTGTTGTGCAACTTGGTCCGGAGGAATGTTGTTTCATTTAACACCATGTGGCTGAGTGACCATAAACTTGAACTTGAACTTACATCTGAAATGTCAGCGACTGGACCAGAAGATAAAGGATGGAGTTAAGTTAGGGAGTAATAAGTACAGTGGGGCAAGCGATGAAGAGATGTTAAGCAGTTTGGGGCTTTTTTCAATGTAATATTGGAGAATGAGGTGTGATCACATAGAAGAGTATAAAATTATAAAGGGCATAGATAGGATGAATGTTCATAATCATTTTCCCAGGGCCGAGGAATCAAGAACTAGACAGCATAGGTTTACGGTGAGAGGGGGAGAGATATAATAGGAGCCCGAGGGGCAATTTTTCCTCCCAGAGAGTGCTCATAACATGTAATGAGCTGCCCTGGGAAGTGGGAGAGGCAGGTACAGAATATTAGCAGCACTTAAGGGGTACTTGGATAGGCACATGGATAGAAAAGTTTAGCAGGAAGGGATGGAGATGATGAAAAGCGACTTGCAGCAGTTTGAATCTTTGAGCAGTGCTCAATCAGCATTCAGGATTGATTGACAAAATCATATTAAAGTAAGGGAGGGGCTAGTGAAGTGGCTGTCCTTGGAGGGGCTAGAGATAGAGTGGAGATTTTTAAGGAATTAGCTCTTCGAGGCCAACAAGGAAATGCTTGAGTGGAAGAAGGCAATAAAAATTGTAGGTAGAGTTTTTTTTCATACCACAGTTTATTGTTTTTCCTTCTCTATAGTGGATCAGTTAGGAATAGCAGAGATGCCAGGCAGGATCGTGGAATACTCCTCCTGTGGGATGTGGGAAGGTAGGGAGACCCCCTGTGACCCTGACCACTACAACTGCGAGAAGTGCATCCAGCTGCAGCTTCTAACAAACCACGTTAAGCCGTTGGAGCAGGAACTGGATGAACTCCGGATTATTCGAGAGGCTGAGGGGGGGTGATAGAAAGGACATATAAAGAGGTAGTTATACCCGAGGTGCAGGACACAGGAAACTGGGCGACATTCAGGGAGTGGAAAGGGGTTAAACAACCAGTACAGACTCTCCCTGCATTCACCTCCCTCAACAACAGGTATATTACCTTAGATACTGTTGGGGGGGGGGGGCGGTGACCAGACAGGGAAAGTCACAGTAGTCAGGCCTCTGGCACTGAGTCTGGCTCTGTGACTCAGAAGGGAAGGGTCTGTGATTTCTCCAATTGAGTCCTCAGCATTCTTAAGTGGTAGGGTGAACAGCCAGAGGTTGTGGTCCATGTAGAAGTGGGTTCAGGGAGTTAGATGCTAAGTTAAAGGGCAGGACCTCCAAGGTTATGATCTCAGGATTACTATCCATGCCACATGCTAGTGAGACCAGAAATAGGAAGAATGTACATTTTAACATGTGGCTAAGGAGTTGATGTTGGAGAGAGGGCATCAGATGTTTGGATCATCGGGCTCCTTTCCAGGGAAGGTGAGACCTATACAAAAGAGAAGGTTTGAACCTGAAATGGAGGGGGGCTAAAATCCTAGTGGAACGTCAGCTAGTTCTGCACGCTGGATGTATAAACTAGAGCTGCAGGGGGATGGGAACTTGAGTGCCAGAAGAGTCAGTGGAAAAGTTGTAAAGACAGGTCTTGTTAAGACCTCAAACAAAATCAGCAATTAAATAGTTGAGCATGGTGCAACTAATATTCTGAGCTGTGAATATATCAGTGCAAGAAGTATCATAGGAAAGGCAGATGAGCTTAGGACATTGATCAACACATGGAATTATGATACTGCAGCTATTAGTGAGACGTGGTTGCAAGAGGGGCAGGACTGGCAGCTCAATATTTCGGGCTTCCATTGTCTTAGACGTGACAGAGCAGGAGTGATGGGAGGAGGGAAGGTGTTACTAGTCAGGAAAATTTCATGGCAGTCCTCAGTCAGGATAGATTGGAGAACTCGTCAAGTGAGGCTTTTTGGATGGAGCTGAGTACTAAGAAAGGTATGGTCACGTTAATGGGACTGTATTACAGACCATCCAACAGTCTGAGTGATTTAGAGGAACAAATTTGTGGAGCGTTTGCAGATTGTTGCAAGAAACATAAGTTTGTGATAGTAGGTAATTTTAAATTTCCACATATTGATTGGGTCACCCATACTGTCAAAGGACTAGATGGGAGTGTGTTCAGGAAACTTTTCTTAATCAGTATGTAGATGTCCCGAGTGAGTGTTGGATACTGGATCTGCTATTAGGGAATGAGACAGGGTAGGTGACAGAAGTTTGTGTAGGGGAACAGTTTGCATCTAGTGATCTCAATGCCATTAGTTTTAAAGCAAATATGCAAAGAATAGGTCTGATCCACAGCTTGAGATTCTAAATTGGAGAAAGGCCAGTTTGGATGGTATCAGAAATGATCTGGCAAGTGTGGATTGGGTCAGGCTGTTTTCTGGCCAACGTGTACTTGGTAAATGGGAAGCCTTCAAAAGTGACATTTTGAGAGTACAAAGCTTGCATGTTTCTGTCCTGTTAAGAGGTGAAGATGACAGGTGTATGGAACCTTGCATTTTTTAGATTATGAGAACACTCAGTACTCTTTTATTGTCATTTAGAAATGCATACATGCATTAAGAAATGATACAATGTTTCTCCGGAGTGATATCACAAAAAAACCGGACAGATCAAAGACTAACGCTGACAAAACCACATAATTATAACATACAGTTACAACAGTGCAAAACAATACCATAATTTGATGAAGAACAGATCATAGGCACAGTACAAAAAAGTCTCAAAGTCCCAAGTCGATCGACAGCAGAAAGACAGCAGAATCAACAGAGTAGGAAGCTCAAAAAGGGATCGTACAGTATGGCCAAGTGAAGTAGGAATTGATATGGGAGGTGAGGGGAGTAATGAATTTAAAGTATTATATATGAATGCCAGAGTATAAAGGGATCAATAAAGTATATCTATCTATCTATCTATCTATCTATCTATCTATCTATCTACCTAAAGTGGATGAGCTTGAGGCACAGTTGGAAATTGGTAAGTATGATGTTGTGGGAATAACAGAGACATGGCTTCAAGTGGACAGGGCCTGGGAAATGAATATTCAAGGGTATACATTCTATCGAAAGGACAGACTGATGGGCAGAGGGGGTGGGGTGGCTCTGTTGGTGAGGAATGATATTCAGTCCCTTGCGAGGGGGGGCATAGAATCAGGAGACATAGAGTCAGTATGGATAGAACTAAGAAATTCTAAGGGTAGAAAGACCCTAATGGGAGTTATCTACAGGCCCCCAAACAGTAGTCGGGATGTAGGGTGTAAGTTGAATCAAGAGTTAAGATTGGCATGTCGCAAAGGTAATGCTACAGTTGTTATGGGGGACTTCAACATGCAGGTAGACTGGAGGAATCAGGTTGGTACTGGACCCCAAGGAAGGGAGTTTGTGGAGTCCCTCCGAGATGGATTCTTAGAACAGCTTGTACTGGAGCCTACCAGAGAGAATGCAATTCTAGATTTAGTGTTGTGCAATGAACTGGATTCGATCAAGGACCTCGATGTAAAGGAGCCATTAGGAGGTAGTGACCATAATATGATAAGTTTTAATCTACAATTTGAGAAGGAAAAGGGAAACTCGGAAGTGTCAGTATTACAGTTGAACAAAGGGAACTATGGTGCTATGAGGGAGGAGCTGGCCAAAGTTCAATGGAACAATACCCTAGCAGGGATGACAGTGGAAAAGCAATGGCAAGCGTTTCTGGGAATAATGCGGAAGCTGCAGGATCAGTTCATTCCAAAGAGGAAGAAAGATCCTAAGGGGAGTAAGGGGAGGCCGTGGCTGACAAGGGACAGTATAAAAATAAAAAAGAAGAAGTACAACATAGCAAAGATGAGTGGGAAGCCGGAGGATTGGGAAACTTTTAAGGAGCAACAGAAGGTAACTAAAAAGGCAATACGCGGAGAAAAAATGAGGTACAAAGGTAAACTAGCCAAGAATATAAAGGAGGATAGTAAAAGCTTCTTTAGGTATGTGAAAAGGAAAAAATAGTTAAGAACAAAATTGAAGACAGAAGCCGGTGAATTTATTATGGAGAACAAGGAAATGGCAGACGACTTGAACAGGTACTTTGGATCTGTCTTCGCTAGGGAAGACACAAACAATCTCCCAGATGTAATATTAGCCAAAGGACCTAGAGTAATGGATGAACTGAAGGAAATTTATATTAGGCAGGAAATGGTGTTAGATAGGCTGTTGGGTCTGAAGGCTGATAAGTCCCCGGGACCTGATGGTTTGCGTCCCAGGGTACTTAAGGAGGTGGCTTTAGAAATCGTGGATGCATTGGTAATCATTTTCCAATGTTCTATAGATTCAGGATCAGTTCCTGTGGATTGGAGGGTGACTAATGTTGTCCCTCTCTTCAAGAAGGGAGGAAGAGAGAAAACAGGGAATTATAGACCGGTTAGCCTGACGTCGGTGGTGGGAAAGATGCTGGAGTCAATTATAAAAGATGAAATTATGACACATCTGGATAGCAGTAACAGGATCGGTCCGAGTCAGCATGGATTTACGAAGGGGAAATCGTGCTTGACTAATCTTCTGGAATTTTTTGAGGATGTAACTATGAAAATGGACAAGGGAGAGCCAGTGGACGTAGTGTACCGGGACTTTCAGAAAGCCTTTGATAAAGTCCCACATACAAGATTAGTGGGCAAAAATAGGGCACATGGTATTAGGGGCAGAGTACTGACAGGGATTGAAAATTGGCTGGCTGACAGAAAACAAAGAGTAGTGATTACCGGATCCCTTTCGGAATGGCAGGCGGTGACCAGTGGGGTACCGCAGGGTTCAGTGCTGGGACCGCAGCTGTTTACAATATATATTAATGATTTAGATGAGGGAATTATATGAATGTGTGGCTAAGTACAGCTCCAACACCGTATACAAGTTTCCTGTACAAGGAAACCAGGTATGATTTGTGGAGGGCTATTTCAAGGGCGAAGAGACAATTTCGAACGAGGTTGGAGGTGACATCAGATGCACAGCAACTCTGGCAGGGTCTGCAAGACACTACTTCCTACAAAGCGAAACCCAATAGCATGAATGGCGGCATGCTTCACTACCAGATGAACTCAACATCTTCTATGCACGCTTTGAAAGGAAGAACATAACTACAGCTGTGAAGATCCCTGCTGCACCTGATGACCCTGTGATCTCTGTCTCAGAGGCCAATGTTGGACTGTCTTTAAAGAGAGTGAACCCTCGCAAGGTAGAAGGTCCCGATGGAGTACCTGATAAGGCTCCAAAAACCTGTGCCAACCACCTAGCGGGAATATTCAAGGACATTTTCAACCTCTCACTGCTACGGGTGGAAGTTCCCACTGCTTCAAAATGGCAACAATTATACCAGTGCTTAAGAAGAATAATGTGAGCTGCCTTAATGACTATTGCCCAGTGGCACTCACATCGACAGTGATAAAATGCTATGAGAGGTTGGTTATGACTAGATTGAACTCCTTCCTCAGCAAGGACTTGGACCCATTTCAATGTGCCTATCGCCACAATGGGTCAAAGGCAGATTCAATCTCAATGGTTCTCAATACGGCTTTAGACCACCTAGACAATATAAACACCAATGTCAGGATGCTGTTCATCGACTATAGCTCAGAATTTAATACCATCATTCCCACAATCCTGACTGAGAAGTTGCAGAACCTGGGCCTCTGTACCTCCCTCTGCAATTGGACCTACGACTTCCTAACCAGAAGACTACAATCTGTACGGAGTGGCGATAATATATCCTCTTCGCTGATGATCAACACTGGTGCACCTCAGGTGTGTGCTTAGCCCACTGCTCTACTTTCTATATACGCATGACTGTGTGGCTAGGCATAGCTGAAATACCATCTATAAATTTGCTGTTGATACAAGCATTGTTGATAGAATCTCAGATCGTCACGAGAGGGCATACAGGAGCAATATATGCCAACTAGTGGAATGGTGCTGCAGCAACAACCTGGCACTCAACGTCAGCAAGACGAAAGAGCTGATTGTGGACTTCAGGAAGGGTAAGGCGAAAGAACACATACCAATCCTCATAGAGGGATCAGAAGTGGGGAGAGTGAGCAGCTTCAGGTTCCTGGGTGGCAAGATCTCTGAGGATCTAACCTGGTCCCAGCATATCAATGTAGTTATAAAGAAGGCAAGACAGGGGCTATACTTCATTAGGAGTTTAAAGAGATCTGGCATGTCAACAAATATACTCAAAAACTTCTATAGTTGTACTGTGGAGAACATTCTGACTGGCTGCATCACTGTCTGGTATGGGGGAGGGGCGTGGGGGGAGCTACTGCACAGGACCGAAAGAAGCTGCAGAGGTTTGTAAATCTAGTCAGTTCCGTCTTGGCTACTAGCCTACAAAGTACCCACGATATCTTCAGAGAGCAGTGTCTCAGAAAGGCAGCGTCCATTATTAAGGACCTCCAGCACCCAGGGGATGCCCTTTTCTCACTGTTACCATCAGGTAGGAGGTACAGAAGCCTGAAGGCACACACTCAGCAATTCAGGAACAACTTCTTCCCCTCTGCCATTTGATTCCTAAATGGACATTGAACCCTTGGACACTACCTCACTTTTTTTTAATATATAGTATTTCTGTTTTTGCACTTTTTAAAATCTATTCAATATACATATACTGTAATTGATTTACTTCCATATTTATTATTATTATTTTATCTTATTTACTTTTCTCTTCTATATTATGTATTGCATTGACCTGCTGCTGCTACGTTAATAAATTTCACGTCACGTGCCGGTGATAATAAACCTGATTCTGATTCTGATGACACCACTGTTGTGGGCTGTATCAAATGCAGTGATGAATCAGCATACAGGATGGAGACTGAAAATTTGGCTGAGTTGTGCAATAGCAACAATATTTCACTGAATGTCTGTAAGATCAATGAACTGATTGTAGACGTCAGAAGAGGGAAACCAGAGGTCCATGAGCCAGTAATCATCGGAGGATCAGAGGTGGAGAGGGTCGGTAACTTTGAATTCCTGGGTGACACTATCGCAGAGGACTTGTCCTGAACCCTGCATATAAATATATTTGCCAAGAAAGCATGACAGTGCCTCTACTTCCTCAGGAGTCTGTGGAAATTTGGCATGTTATAAAAACCTAGGCAAACTTCTAGGATGTGTGGTGGAAAGTGTGCTGACTGGCTGCATCCCGACCTGGTATGGGAACACCTTTGAGCATAAAATCCTACAAAAAGTAGTGGATTTGGCCCAGTACATCAGGGGTAAAACACTACCAACCATTGAGCACATCTACATGAAACATTGTTGTAGAAAAGCAGCATCCATCTTCAAGGACCCTCATCAGCCAGGCTGTGTTCTTTGCTTACTGGTGCCACCAGATAGAATGTACAGGTGCCTCAGGATTCGTACCACCACCCCTCAAACGTCAGGCTCTTGAACAAAAGGGGATAACTACAGTCACTTAAGGGCTCTTTTACCTTGTTATTTCATGCTCTTTATTTATTGCTATTTATTTATATCTGCAGTTGCATAGAGTGTTGTCTATTGATCCTGTTTACAGTTACTGTTCTATAGATTTACCAAGTATGCCTGCGGAAAAAGAATCTCAGGGTTGTATGTGGTGACATGTATGTACTCTGATAATAAATTTTACTTTGAACTTTGAAAAGGTTAGGACTTTATTCCTAGGAACGTAAAAGACTAGGAGGAGATTTGATTGAGGTATATAAAATAATGAGGCGTTTAAATGAGTAAATGCAAACAGACTTCTTCCAGTGAGGTTGGGTGGAATGACAACTGGAGGTCATGGGTGAAGAGAGAAAGGTAAAATGTTTAGGAGAAACATGAAGGGAAACGTATTCAGTCAGAGGGTCGTGAGAGTGTGGAATGAGCTGCCAGTGCAAGTAGTGCACGTGAGCTCGATTTTAACATTTAAGGTTAGTTTATATAGGTCCATTAATGGTCGGGTATGTAAGACTATGGTTCAGGTGGGAGTAGGCAGTTTAAATGGCTCAGCATTGACTAGATGGACCAACTGGCCTGTTTCTGTGCTGTACTTTTCTGTGACTCCATATGGGGAAAGTGCAATGGACATGGAAGGGTAAATAGGGAGAACTTGGGAGAGGAAGATAAAGAAGGAGACGAGGGATTTAGGGAAGGAAATTCCTGCAGAGATAGGGAGATGCAGAAAGGTGAGCAGAGGGATGTGAGGAGAAAAGGTGACAGGGAGAAGGAAAGAGATGGTGGGAAGGACATGACAAGAGACAGAAGTGGTGGAGAATCTAGAGAAGTGACGGGGAAGGTGAAGTGGAGAAGAAACATTTAACAACAAGGGGAGTAATTGTCTACTGAGATAGTGTGATTGGAAGTCAGTAACAGGAAGGGAGCAATCACACTGTTAGAGTTTTCTGTAGAACACCCCATCAGCAACAGGAACACTGAGGAACAGATTGGAAAGCATATTTTGGAAGGTGCAAAAATAACACATTTATTATTGTGAAGGGGCCATAAGGAGCATAAGACAATGGAATGAGGCTACTCAGCCCATTATGTTTGCTCTGAAATTTCATCATGGCTGATCTATTTCCCTCTCAACACCATTCTTTTTTCCATAACCTTTCTCACCCTGACTAAGCAAGAGCTTATCAACCTTTGCCTTAAATACACCCAGTAACCTGGTCTCCACAGCTAGCTGTGGCAAAGATTCACTGCCCTCTTGCTAAAGAAATTTCTCCTCTTTGTTCTAAATAGATGTCCCTCTATTCTGAGGCCGTGCTCTCTGGTCCTAGACTCCTCCATCATAGGAAACATCCTCTCCACTTACACTTTATCTCGGCCTTTCAACATTTGATATGTTTCAATGAGATCCTCCCTCATTTTTCTAAATTACAGTGAATCCTGGAATTATTCTTATGAAGCTCCTCTGAACCCTCTCCAATGTTAACACATCCTTTCTTAAATACGGGGCACAAATGTACTCACCAGTGCATTGTAAAGCCTCAGCATTATACACTTGCTCTTATGGTCTAGCCCTCTCAAAATGAATGTGAACATTGCATTTGCCTTCCTGACCACTGACTCAAACTGCAAATTAACCTTAAGGAAATCTTGCACAAGGAATCCCAAGTCCCTTTGCTCTTTGGATTTTTTTTGATTTTCTCCTCATTTACAAATAGTCTATGCTTTTATTCCTTCTACAGAAGTACGTTACCATACGCTGCCACAACTGTGTTCCATCTGCCACCTCTTTGCCCATTCTCCTAATGTCCAAGACCTTCAGTGGCCTTCCTGCTTCCTCAACACTAACTGACCCTCCGCCTATCTTCATGTCATCTGCAAACGTGGCCACAAAGCCAACAATTCTGTCATTCTAATTATTGACATAGAAAGTACAAAGACGGTATCCCAACCTCCACCCCTGCAGAAGAGCACTAGTCACCGGCAGCCAATAACAAAATGCTCCCTTTATTTCCACTCTTTGCCCCCTGCCAAAGGCTTTCTAAAAATTCAAGTACACAACATGCATCGGTTATCCTTTGTCAATACTGCTTGTTATTTTCTCAAAGAATTCTAACAGGTTTATCAGACAAGCTTTATCCTGAAGGAAACCATGATGATTTTGGCCTATATTATCATTTGCCTTCAAGTACCCTGAAACCACATCCTTAGCAATCAATTCCAACATTTGCCCAACCACTGAGGTCAGGTTAATTGGCTTATAATTTTCTTCCTTCTGCTTTCTACCCTCTTCCTTCTGTCTTCTGGAAGAATGGAATGACTCTTGCAATTTTCCAGTCCTCTAGACACATTCAATAATCTAGTGATTCTTGAAGGATCATTAATAATCTCTTCAGCTACCTCTTTCAGAACCCTGGGGTGCAGTCCATCTACTTCAGGTGAATTAGCTACCTTCAAACCCTTCAGTTTTCCAAGCATCTCCTCCCAAGAAATAGAAACTGCACTCACTTCAGCCCCTTGACGCTCTCAAACTTCCAGCTTACTGCTAGTGTGTTCCACAGTGAAGACTGGTCATCTGCCATTTCCTTGTCCTCCATTACTGCCTCTGCAGCAACATTTTCTAATGGTCCAACATGTCCTCTTGCCTCTAATTTACTCTTGTTATATTTGTAAAAACTTCTGGTATTGATTTGGTATTTGATTATTTGCTAGCTTACCTTCATATTTCATCTTTTCCCCCTTATTGTTGTGGTCCAGTCCGTGAAGTCCGCGTTCTGCTTCACGGTCCAGTCCGTAGACTCTGGACTCCGGGTCTTCCGGCTGTCCCTTGTATCAGTTAGGCTTAATCATGGGCACCTGATGCTCATCTTGGGGCTGGGAAGAAAGTGGCCCTGGGTTCGAGTGTGGTGGCTGGTTTGTCTTGTCAGTATCCCGTCTTTGCCTCTGTGGGGTAAGTCTTTGCCATTACCCTGGGGCTAGACTGTTCCCTTCCCTTCCCCTTCCTTCTGGAGCCTTGCCCTGCAACCTGTGTCTGGAGTAGTGGTTACCAATCTTTTTAAGCCCAAGACTCCCTACCTTGACTTTAGTGAAAGGCAAAACAGCTCAGATTGTACTGCCAATTTGAGGCCTTTTATTTGGGCTAATTGTATTTGAATTACACAAAATACTTCTGTCAAACTTTCAAATTAATTCAAACAAGCAAACACTGTAACTAGCATATCTTTCTTTAAAAATATTACAATACTTCACACCTTTAATTCTGTTTCATTATTTAATTTTATTTCAACAGGAAAAATAAATGAATAAAAATTGACTGTTGCACTCAGTGTGATGACTGGGGCTGAATACTTATTGCTAGTTCCCTGAAATTTGGCTCATAACTACAGACAACCAGTCTGAGACAGTCTGTGAGGTGTCTGTCAGTAAGACAGCTCCTGTACTTAGATTTAATAATTTTTCATCTGTGAAAATGCAATTTCATATAGATAAGTTGACCTGAAGTAGGCACTGACTTTTAGTGCTATGAAACCAACGCGCACACCACGCATTGCTGGGGCCCCATTAGTAGTAATTGCTACCAGTTTATGAATGGGGTTGCCATTTTCACGGACATATTTTTTAAACTCATTGTAAATATCCTCACCTCTCGTTCTCTCCTTTAATTGCAAAAGAGTGAGGAAGTCCTCCTTTGTTGTAAAATCCTGTAAAGGCATTCTGACAAATACAACAAGCTGAGCTGTTTGCATTACATCCAGGGATTCATTGAATTGTAGTGAAAAATATCCACGTCCTCTGACAGTGACTCTAACCTCCTTGTCACTGATGCAGGGCCAAGCGGTATATTATGTATTGCGTTTGTGATGTCGCTTTTGCTTTTAAAGTCATTAAAAACTGTCTCTGCGTAATGGCCATTGCTTCCTTGAATAAATTGCCATCTGTAAAAGGCTTCTTGTGTTTAGCCAAAAGGTGACTTACATGAAATGATGCTTCAATAGCAGCCTTATTTTGAGCAGCATGTTTTGTGAAAAACGATTGCCTGGCCTTCAACCCTGATTTCAGCTCCTCAAATTTCCTGGCACGAATTGTGCTCTTTGGGGGGGGTAGGTGTCTTTAAATTTCTGGTGGTTGGTGTTGTGGTGCCGCTCCAGATTCCCTCTTTTAGTCAGTGCTTGTGTTTGGTGGCACAGCATACATACACACTTGTCTTTCACCAAGGTAAATGGAAATTCCTCTTCCCATTCTGGATGGAATTTGTACGTTTTCGCCTTCGTTCGTGGAGCCTCCGCCATGCTATCAGGATATCACGAGCGAGTGCTGTATATTGATGTTTGTGACAGTCTGTACTCTTATCCAGTGGTCCCCAACCTCCGGGCCGCGAGGAATGCAGCAGTACAGTGGTGGCTGGAATGTACCCAGCACATCTTTAAGAAAAAAAGCCGAAATAAACAAGCTAATTAATTAGGTGCTGCCCAGCACATAAATGTCGGCCCAGATCAGAGGCGACGCAATCAGCAGTTATCCTAATGAGTATTACTTATTTTTATAATGCTCACATTACAACAGTACTTGTGTATTTATTTTTGATTTTCTTCGGGATCTACTGGGAAAGTCTCAAAGATCGACCAGTCAATCACGATCGACCAGTCAATCACGATCGACGGGTTGGCAAATCCTTGTCTGGAGCCTTGCCCTGCAACCTTGTCAATTTCTACCACCGGAGTGAGACCGGAGCCTTGCTTTGTCAAGATAAGGAGCTGTCTATCGTTGAGTTGGAACTGTCTCTGTGTCCACGCCTTCGCTAGGTAGGTCCGGCTGTTTGCCGCTACCTAATGTTGGGAACCATCTCTGTGTCAGTGCCTTCGCTAGGTAGGTCTGGCCGTTTGCTGCTACCTAGTGTTGGGAACCGTTTCTGTGTCCACGCCTGTGCTAGGTAGGTCCAGCCATTTGCCACTACCTAGTGTTGGAACTGTCATGTCATGTTTAGCATTCTGTGTAGAACCCGGCCCCAAGTCCTGTTCCCAAGGAGGGGTCCCGGCTTTGTGTTCCATGTCCCTGTGTTCCTGTCTCTCAAGTCCTAGGCGCCGTGTTCCCGTGCTCTAGACCAAGGCTCCTTGTCCCTGTCCTCCCCAAGACCAAGACTTTGTTTTCTGCATTCCTGTCATCCCAAGTCCAAGGTTCCGAGGTTCCTGTCGTCCCAAGTCCAAGGCTCGGCTGTTTCTGAGTACCAAGTCAAGGCTTTGTGTTCTCGTCCTCTCCATGTGCTTCGTCCTGTGCTGGAGTTCCCTTGTCCTGTACTGGAGTTCCCTTGTCTTGCCCAGGAGTCTCTTGTTCTGTCCTGTAGTCTTGCCTAGTCCTGTCTCCCAAGACCACGTCATGTCTTCGCCTAGTTCTGGATTCCAAGCCCGAGTCAAAACCCAGGTTCTGGGTCCTTGTCCAGTCTCTGACTCGGAGTCCGAACCCAAGCCATGTCCAGTCCTGTAGCCACGTCATGTCCTCGCCTAGTTCTGGGGTCTGAGCCCGAGTCAAGACCCAGGTTCTGGGTCCTTGTCCAGTCTCTGGCTCGGAGTCCAAGCCCATGCTCCTAGTTCCCAGTTCCTAGTCCTGGTCCCGCTTGCCTAGCCAATGTCCTAGCCCAAGTCTGTGTTCTTAGTCCTAGTCCTAGCTCCCAGTCTGCATCCAGTCACACCCCTAACTCTAGTCTCTAGTCCTGTCCTGTTCCTAGTACTTCACTGTCTGTGTCTTGCATATGGGTCCTCCTCCCAGCGCCCCCTCTATGACACGTATTGCTTTTTTAATTGCCATCTGTCGATTTTTTAAATTTCCCAATCCTCTAACCTCCCTTTAATTTTTTCTCTATTATATGCTTTCTCTTCTCCTTTTACGTTGGCTTTGACTTCACTTGTCAGCCACAGTTGTGTCATCCTGCTTTTAGAATACTCCATCTTTGGGATGTATCTATCCTGAGCCTTCTGAATTGCTTCCAGTAACAGCAACCATTGCTGCTCTGTAGTCAGCCCTGCTAGTGCCCCCTCTAATCAGTATTAGCCAGCTCTTCTCTCACATATCCACTGTAATACTGATACATCTGCCTCCCAAACTTCAGGGTGAATTCTATCATATTACAATCACTGCCTGTCAAGGGCTCCTTTACCCTAATCAAATCTGGTTCATTTCACAACACCCAAACCAGAATAACTGATCCCTTTGACATCAACCACAAGGTGCTCCAAAAACCTATCTAGTAGGCATTCTACAAACTCTGCCTGGAGAGTGGTGACCATTGGTGTTCTGCAAAGATCTTTCTGGAAACTCCATCTCTTTGTGATTTTTATAAATGACTTGGTTGAAGAAGTGGAAGGGTAGGTTAGTAAGTTTGCACATGACAGAAAGGTTGGTGGAGGTGTGGATGATATGAAGGGTTGCAATGGGACATTGACAGGACGCAGTACTAGGTTGAAAAGTTCCATATGTGATTTATTTTGTAAGGTTGAATTTAAAAGCAGAATACGGGATTAATGGCATGATTTTTGGAAGTGTGGAGGGATAGGGAGACCTTGGGGTCCACTTCCAATGATCCCTTAAAGAAACCTTGCAAGTTGATAGGGTTGTTAGAAGGTGTATGGTGTCTCGACCTTCATTAGTCAGGAGATTCGGTTAAAGAGCCACAAAGTGAGCTCTTTTCTTTGGAGTGAAGGAGGGTGAAAAGTGACTTCATAGAGGTATTTAAGATAATAAGTGTGATGATGTGAGAGCATCCTTCAAGAGGGGGATCTCCTGGAAAGCATTCAGCCCAGATGGGGTACCTGGCCAAGTACTAAAGACCTGTGCTGATGTATTCACCAATATCTTTAACCTCTCACTTTGGTAGTCTGAGATACTCACCTGCTTCAACAAGGCTTCGATCATACTGGTGCCTTAGAAGAATGCGGTAACCTGCCTGAATGACTATAGAACATAGAAATCTGCAGCACATTACAGGGCCTTTGGCCTACAATGTTGTGCTGACCATGTAACCTACTCTAGAAGCTGCCTAGAATTTCCCTACTGCATAGCCCTCTATTTTTCTAAGTTCCATGTACCTACCTAAGAGTCTTTAAAAGGACCCTATTGTATCCTCCTCCACCACCATCGCTGACAGTGGATTCCACGCATCCATCATTCTCTGTGTATACAAACTTACCTCTGACATCTCCCCTGTACCTACTTCCATGCACCTTAAAACCATGCCCCCTCATGTTAGCCATTTCAGTCCTGGGAAAAAGCCTCTGGCTAACCACATGATCAATGCCTCTCTTCATCTTATACACCTCTATCAGGTCACCTCTCATCCTCCGTCACTCCAAGGACAAAAGGCAAAGGTCACTCAACCTATTCTCGTAAGGCATGCTCCCCAATCCAGGCAACATCCTTGTAAATCTCCTCTGCACTCTCTCTATAGTATCCACATCCTTCCTGTAGTAAGGTGACCAGAATTGAACACAGTGCTCCAGTGGGGTCTAACTAAGGTCTTATATAACTGTAATATTACCTCAATTGTAACATTGAACTCAATCCCACGGTTGATGAAGGCCATCACACCATGCACCTTCTTAACAGCACTATCAACCTGCGCAGCAGCTTTGAGTGTCCTATGGACACAGACTCCAAGATCTCGCTGATTCTCCACACTGCCAAGAGTGTTGCCATTAATATTATACTCTGTCTTCAAATTTGACCTGCAAAATGAACCACTTCACACTTATCTGGGTTATCTGGGTTAAACTCCATCTGCCACTTCTCAGCCCGTTGTAACCTCTGCCAACTGTCCAGACTATCCACAACACCCCCAATTCTGTCATCAGCAAACTTACTAACCCACCCTTCTACTTCCTCATCCAGGTCATTTATAAAAATCAAGAAGATGAGGGGTCCCAGAACAGATCCCTGTGGAATACCACTGGTTACCATCCTCCATCCTTAATGTTGAAAGGCATGGACAGAGCGGATATGGCAAAGTTGTTCCCCATGATGGGGGAGTCTAGTACGAGAGGGCATGACTTAAGGATTGAAGGGCGCCCATGCAGAACAGAAATGCGAAGAAATTTTTTTAGTCAGAGGGTGGTGAATCTATGGAATTTGTTGCCACGGGCAGCAGTGGAGGCCAAGTCATTGGGTGTATTTAAGGCAGAGATTGATAGGTATCTGAGTAGCCAGAGCATCAAAGGTTAGGGAGCTAGGGCTTTACTCTTTGGAGAGAAGGAGGATGAGAGGAGACATGATAGAGGTGTACAAGATAATAAGAGGAATAGGTAGAGTGGATAGTCAGCGCCTCTTCCCCAGGGCACCACTGCTCAATACAAGAGGACATGGCTCTCAGGTAAGGGGTGGGAAGTTCAAGGGGGATATTAGAGGAAGGTTTTTTACTCAGAGAGTAGTTGGTGCGTGGAATGCACTGCCTGAGTCAGTGGTGGAGGCAGATACACTAGTGAAGCTTAAGAGACTACTAAACAGGTATATGGAGGAATTTAAGGTGGGGGCTTATATGGGAGGCAAGGTTTGAGGGTCGGCACAACATTGTGGGCCGAAGGGCCTGTACTGTGCTGTACTTTTCTATGATCTATGTTCTATGTTATGGTGAGAAGGCGGGGGAGTGGGACTATATGGGAGAATGGATCAGCTCATGATAAAATGGTGGAGCAGACTCGATGGGCTGAATGGCTGACTTCTGCTCCTTTGTCTTATGGTCTTATGGTCCATGCTGAATACTAACCATCTACAACCACCCTTTGCCTTCTGTGGGCAAGCCAATTCTGGATCCACAAAACAAGTTCTCCTTGGACCCCATGCCTCATTACCATCAGGACTATCTATCAGCATTATCTTTATCAACTACAGCTTTGCATGGGGGGGCAGGTGAGGTCTCGGCCTGATGTCCCGCTCACCCAGGGAAAGTGTACGTGCAATACATCGCCTCTCCTTTCCCACTGTAGTGATCGCCGTGTGGTTACTGTCTGGCCTGCTAGGCAGGAGGCCACTGCAAATGGCCTCTCCTACATTACTGCCTCCGTAGCAACACTTTCTCGTCGGTGCTCCCCGTTTCCACCGAGCTTGCTACGTCATGGCGTGACCGAGTGTCCGGCAGTATAACTGGATGGGTAGGCTGGGCTCGTTAGCCTTGGTTGGCAGCCAGCCGAAGAGAAGGACAACTCTGAATCCAAACCCGGGCAGGTGGGGCTCGTTAGCCTTGTCAGGCCATCCATCTCGGAGAAGGGCACTCCAACATAACTCCTACGACCTGAGGACCTCGCTGTCACCGTCCCAGCTTGCTAGCCTATAGCAGATGAACCCCAGGTGTAAAGGGTGGGGCCAGTACCGCGCACACTGCACTCCACCTAAGATACCACTGTGCAGACTGAAGGACACACCCACGTCTACGACCATCCTCCCCGACCTTGTAGCCTGCCTGTCCAGTATTGGCCTCGTCAACCACCAGCGAGCCTGCAGCAGACGTGGGCAGCCCCCTTCCTAAATCTTCGTTCACAAAGCCAAGCCATCATGATGACAGCTTTGCATTCAACACCATCATTCCTCCTTGGGCAATTGGATCCTTTACTTCTCCCTTACAGATCCAAGTCAGTTCAGATTGACAAAGACATCTTCTCCACAATCTCCATCGCATAGGTGCACCACAAGGCTTAGCCCTCTGCTCTACTCGCTTTATACTTATGACTGTGAAGCTAAGCACAGCTCCAATGTCATATTTAAGTTTGCTGATGACATCACTGTCATTGGCTGAATCAAAGGTGGTGATGAATCAATATGTAGGAGGGAGAATGAAAATCAGGCTGAGGGGTGCCTCTCAACCTCTCACTCAATGTCAGCAAGCCAAAGGAGCTGACATTTGACCTTAGGAGGAGGAAACTGGAGATGCAGAGCCAGTCCTCATTGAGGTATCAGAGGTTGAGTGGGTCAGCAACTTTAAATTCCCGGTGTTATCATTTCAGAAGATCTGACCTGGGTGCAATTACGAGTGTAAAGGGGTTTCAACTTTTATGTTACTGTGGAGGCTAATTAAAATGGCGTCTTTGTTATGTTAATCCGGGGAATGCGGCTTTGTTGTATTAAATGCTGAGTAAGTTTGCGCTAGCAGTTTGTTTTGGTTTAGAGTGTGATAAGAAGTATTTATTAACCAATTGGGATAGTTGTTACGTTTTTGGTTTATTTGAAGATACTGTATGCGCGGGGTTTTGGGGGCAGAAGGCAAGAGAGCGAGACAGAGGATGGACGAGGTGCTGTGATGTCCGCTAACGGGATCAGACCCCGAGAGGGGTGTTCGGCGAGGAGACTGAGACGGACTCGTGTGGAGCGTCTAGTCGACCATCGTTGTTGGTCCCAGGCGGCCGGTCGAGGTGGTCCGAGGGGTCGCAGGGTGAAGAAGAAGGTCCTTGAGCTCCAACTGTTTTGTGCACGAAGAGATTGAACTTTGATAAGTGTGGCGCCTTTTATTTTCCTTTTATATTTTATTCTCTCTTAATTATATAGTTCCAGTAATATCTATAAACTGTAAATCATTTAATTGCATCTGGTGTATTGTCTGTTATTTGGGCGGGGTGGGGTACATCACACAGCATCCATACAAACTATTACCCAGTTTGGCGGGGCCGAGGCTGTTTCACTAGACGACAGCGAGCCGAGCGACCCTGAGGGTGGCCAGGGGGGCGCTACACGAAGAAAGCATGGCAGCACCTCGACCTCCTTAGAAGTTTGTGAAGATTCGGCATGACGTCTAAAACTAACAAACTTCTATACACAAAGTACAAGTCTGACTGTCCCGGTAGACCCATAGTTTCTGCCTGCTCCTGTCCCACCGAACTTGTATCTGTCTACCTGGACTCCATTTTGTCACCCATAGTTCAGTCCCTCCCCATCTACGTCCGGGATACATCCCATGCCCTCCACCTCTTCAATAACTTCCAGTTCCCCAGTCCCGACTGCTTCATTTTCACTATGGATGTCCAATCTTTATACACCTCCATTCCCCATCAAGAAGGCCTCAAAGCCCTCCGCTACTTTTTGAACAATAGACCTCACCAGTTCTCCACCATCACTACCCTCCTCCGGTTGGCGGAACTGGTACTCACACTTAATAACTTCTCTTGGCTCTTCCCACTTTCTTCAGACCAAGGGTGTAGCTATGGGCACTCGCATGAGCCCCAGCTATGCCTGCCTCTTCGTTGGTTATGTGGAACAGTCTGTGCTCCAAACCTATTCTGGGACTGCTCCCCAACTTTTCATTCGCTACATTGATGACTACATTGGTGCTGATTCCTGCACCCATGCTGAGCTCGTCAATTTCATCGACTGTACTTCAAACTTCCACCCAGCCCTCAAATTCACTTGGTCTATCTCGGACACTTCTCTCCCCTTTCTTGATCTTTCGGTCTCCATCTCTGGAGACAGAGACTGTCCACTGACATCTTCTACAAGCCCACTGACTCTCATAACTACCTCAACTATACCTCTTCCCACCCTGCCACATGCAAAAATACCATTCCCTATTCCCAGTTCCTCCGTCTCCGTCGCATCTGCTCCCAGGATGAGGCTTTCCATTCCAGGACATCTCAAATGTCCTCTTTCTTTAAGGATTGTGGTTTCCCCTTCTGCTGTCATCAATGATGCCCTCACCCGCATCTCCTTCATTTTCCGCACTTTGACCCTCACCCCATCCTCCCGCCACCACAACAGGGACAGAGTTCCCCTTGTCCTCACCTACCACCCCACCAGCCTCCGGATCCAGCACATTATCCTCCACAACTTCCGCCACCTTCAACAGTACCCCACCACTAAGCACATCTTTCCTCCTCCACCCCTCTCCGCTTTCCGCAGGGATCGGACCCTCTACGACTCCCTGATCCACACGTCCCTCCCCACGGATCTACCACCTGGCACTTATCCCTGTAAGCGTAAGTGCTACACCTGTCCCTACACCTCCTCTCTTGCTACCATTCAAGGCTCCAAACAGTCTTTCCAGGTGAAGGAACACTTCACTTGTGAGTCCGTTGGGGTCATCTATTGCAGAGGTCCCCAACCTTTTTTGCACTGCGGACCGGTTTCATATTGATAATATTCTTGCAGACCGGCCGACCGGGGTGGGGAGGGAAGGGTGGTTGCCAAAGGACAAGAGTAGCAGTCAAATATGTTGCGTTTATCCCGAGAAAAACTACAATGACCATGAAGCCTTGCACGGGCACCAGTGACTTGCACGTGCCGATTTTTTTTACAAATCGTTTTTGGCGATTCTGTTTGCGCGGGGTAGGGTAGTTAATCACGACTGGAATATCAGTGACAAGTGGCTAATACAGTCAATTTTGTTTCTAAAAGGGTTTATCTAACAAATTTAATATTAAACACACAGCGCATATTTTCCTCGCATGAATATAGAGATAAGTCAATTATCAGGGTAGGACAGGGCAGCTTGAAGTAAGTGTCGAGCGAACTTCCAGTAGAAGTGGTAGAGGCAGGTTCGATATTATCACTTCCAAGTTAAATTGGATAGCTATATGGATAGGAAAGGAATGGAGGGTTATGGGCTGAGTGCAGGTCGGTGGGACGAGGTGAGAGTAGCGTTCAGCACGGACTAGAAGGGTAGAGATGGCCTGTTTCCTTGCTGTAATTGTTGTATGGTTATATAAGTAAGTCAATAGCATGATAACATTTTAAGTAACGTTTGGATATTAAGCATACAGCACATATTTTCCCCGTATAAACATATAAAATCATTGCAACGCACCAATATCGCTGAATCAGTGGGAGTCCTGGGCTTGTCTTCCTGCAACGAGACGGTGCCATCAAGGGGTGATGGGAGACAGCGATACTCGAAGGGGTTCCTTATGTCCAGTCTATTCCGCAATTTAGTTTTTGTTGCATTCATCGCAGAGATATGTGGAAATGGAAGCAACGTTTTCAGTGTTTCCTGGCTATCTCAGGATATTCACCCTTGACTTTGATCCAGAATGCCAGCGGAGATGTTATGTCAAACATACTTTTCAGCCCACCGTCATCTACAAGCTCGAGGAGTTGATCTCCTTCCCGCGCTGACATGGATGACGCCCGCATAATGACCTCGCGTGCATTCAAGCTCAACAGTGGGCGTGACAAGGAATGAGGAAAAGTGCAGCTGACTCCTATCGCCAAATCATATTGTTTCCTCGCAGCCCGGTAGCGCTTGCCTTGCGGCCCGGTACCGGTCCACGGCCCGGTGGTTGGGGACCGCTGACCTATTGCATCCGGTGCTCCCGGTGCGGCCTCCTCTACATTGGTGAAACCCGACACAGATTGGGGAACCGCTTTGTCGAGCACCTCTGCTCCATCCGCCACAACAGACAGGATCACCCGGTTGCCACCCACTTCAACTCTGCCTCACATTCCCATTCGGATATGTCCATATATGGCCTCTTCTACTGCCATGATGAGGCTAAACTCAGGTTGGAGGAGCAACACCTCATATACCGTCTAGGTAGTCTCCAACCCCATGGTATGAACATAGAATTCTCCAACTTCCGGTAATTCCCTCCCCCTCCCTACCCCTATCCCTATTTCACTCTGCCCCCTCCCCCAGCTGCCTACTATTTCCCTCATGGTTCTGCCTCCTTCTACTACCCATTGCATTTTCTCCTATTCCTTCTTCACCGTTCCTGCCTATCCCCTCCCTGCTTCCCCTCCCCCACCCCTTTATCTTTCCCCTTACTGGTTTTTCACCTGGAACCTACCGGCCTTCTCCTTCCCACCCTCCACCCACCTTCTTTATAGGGTCCCTGCTGCCTCCCTCTTCAGTCCTGATGAAGGGTTCCGGCCCGAAACGTCGACTGATCTTTTCCAGGGATGCTGCCCGACCTGCTGAGTTCCTCCAGTGTGTTGTGAGACCAAATTCTCTAGATGTGTAGTGGAGAGTATATTGACTGGTTAAATCACCATCTAATATGAAAACACCAGTGCCCCGAATGGAAAATCAGAATCGGAATCAGATTTAATATCACCAGCCTGGGATATCTCGTGAAATTTGTTGTCTTTGCGGCTGCAATACAATGCTAGGCGTGATAATAGGGAAAACTGTGAATTACAGTAAATATATATATATAATCATACTAAATTAAATAACTAGTGTAAAAATAAAACTAAGGAAGATGTATTGATCAACACACATAAAAAAATTGCTGGTGAACGCAGCAGGCTAGGCAGCATCTCTAGGAAGAGATACAGTCGATGTTTCAGGCCGAGACCCTTCATCAGGACGAACTGAAAGAAGAGATAGTAAGAGATTTGAAAGTGGGAGGGGGAGGGGGAGATCCGAAATGATAGGAGAAGACAGGAGGGGGAGGGATGGAGCTAAGAGCTGGAAAGTTGATTGGCAAAAGGGATATGAGAGGATCATGGGACGGACGGGAGACCTAGGGAGAAAAAAAGGTGGGGGGGGGAAGCCCAGAGGATGGGCAAGGAGTATAGTGAGAGGTACACAGGGAGAAAAAGGAGAGAGAGAAAAGATATATATATAATTATACTTTATACTTCATCCTTTATTGTCACCAAACAATTGATACTAGAACGTACAATCATCACAGCGATATTTGATTCTCCGCTTCCCGCTCCTTGGATTACAAATCGATAGTAAATATTAAAAATTTAAATTATAAATCATAAATAGAAAATAGAAAAATGGAAAGTAAGGTAGTGCAAAAAAACCGAGAAGCAGGTCCGGATATTTGGAGGGTACGGCCCAGATCCAGGTCAGAATCCGTTCAGCAGTCGTATCACAGTTGGAAGGAAGCTGTTCCCAAATCTGGCCGTACAAGTTTTCAAGCTCCTGAGCCTTCTCCCGGAGGGAAGAGGGTCGAAAAGTGTGTTGGCTGGGTGGGTCGTGTCCTTCATTATCCTGGCAGCACTGCTCCGACAGCGTGCAGTGTAAAGTGAGTCCAAGATTGGTTTGTGTGATGTGCTGCGCTGTGTTCACAATCTTTTGCAGCTTCTTTTGGTCTTGGACAGGACAACTTCCATACCAGGTGGTGGTGCACCCTAGAAGAATGCTTTCTATGGTGCATCTATAAAAATTAGTGAGGGTTTTAAGGGACAGGCCAAATTTCTTTAGTTTTCTCAGGAAGTAAAGGTGCTGGTGGGCCTTCTTGGCAGTGGACTCTGCTTGGTTGGACCAAGTCAGGTCATTTGTGATATTGTCCCTGAGGAACTTAAAGCTTTTGACCTGTTCCACTCACTCACCACCGATGTAAATTGGGTCGTGCGGTCCGCTACTCTTTCTGAAGTCAACAACCAATTCCTTCGTCTTGCTGGCATTAAGGGGTAGGTTATTGTCTTCGCACCTTAATTTCCTCTCTGTAGTCAAACTCATCATTACCCAAGGTACGGCCTACAATTGTTGTGTCATCAGCAAACTTATATATTGAGTTTGATGGAAACTTGGCTACACAATCATGGGTGTACAGTGAGTACAGCAGGGGGCTGAGTACACAGCCTTGTGGGGCACCTGTGCTCAGAGTGATTGTAGAGGAGAGCTTGTCCCCTATTTTTACAGCCTGGGTCCTGTCTGTGAGGAAGTTGAAGATCCAGCTGCAGATCTGAGTGCTAAGGCCCAGGTTCCGGAGCTTAGGAATCAGTTTATTTGGAATGATGGTATTAAAGGCAGAGCTGTAGTCAATGAAAAGGAGCCTTACGTATGCGTCTTTATTCTCCAGATGTTCTAAGGAGGAATGTAGGGTCAGAGAGATAGCATCTGCTGTTGACCTGTTGCTCCGGTAGGCGAATTGCAAAGCATCAAGGTTGACTGGTAGGCTGTGGTTGATGTGTGCCATAACCAATCTCTCAAAGCACTTCATAGCAATTGATGTCAGAGCCACAGGTCGATAGTCATTCAGGCATGCCACCTTGCTCTTCTACGGCACTGGGATTATTGTTGCCTTCTTAAAACACGAGGGGATCTTAGACTGAAGCAAGGGGCAGTTGAAGATGTCAGCGAACACTCCAGCTAGTTCGCTTGCACAGGCCCGGAGAACCCGTCCTGGGATGCCATCTGGGCCATTCGCCTTCCTTGGATTTATCTTCAGGAAGGCCCTTCTGACGTCCTCCTCGGTGACAATGAATCTCGATGCCACCAGGTCCGGTTCATCCGGAGGGAGTGGGATGCTTCTCTTCTGTTCGAATCTTGCATAGAATACATTAAGTTTGTCAGGAAGAGAAGCGCCATAGTTATTGATATTCCCAGCCTTTTCTTTGCGCCCAGTGATCTCATTTAGACCCTGCCAGAGTCTACTGGCATCCCTCTGGTTAGCCTGGGCTTCCAACCTGGCTTAATATTGCCTCTTGGCGCCCTTAATGGCTTCCCGGAGTTCATGCCTGAATTCTGTGTAGCGACTGGTATCCCCGGACCTAAAAGCCGCAGCTCTAGCCTTTAAAAGGGACTTGACCTCATAATTTATCCAAGGTTTCTGGTTAGGGAATACCCGGATCATCTTGCGCGACACACAGTCCTCTGTACATTTCCAAATAAAGTCCATGACAGCTGAGGCATACTCATCGAGGTTAGCTTCCAAGTCCTTGAATACTAACCAGTCCACCGATTCAAAGCAGTCACAGAGGACCTCATCCGTTTCCTCCGTACAACGAGACATTACTTTTGACACCGTGACCTCCCGCTTCAGTTTCTGTTTGTAAGCCAGGAGGAGGAGTACAGCCTGATGGTCCAATTTTCTGAAGTGAGGTCGTGGGACAAAACGGTAGGCATCCTTGACTGCTGTGTAGCAGTGGTCAAGTATATTCAGGCCTCTAGTGGGGCAGGAGACATGTTGGTATAACTTTGGCAGCGCCTTTCTGAGGTTGGCCTGGTTAAAGTCCCCGGCTGTAATGAGCAAAGCCTCCGGATACCTGGTCTCAAGTTCACTGATGTTGGCATACAGTATGTTCAGAGCACACTCCTCGTCCGCCTGCGGGGGGAATGTGGACTGCTGTCAGTATGACTGAGGTGAATTCCCGTGGCAGATAGTAGGGACGACACTTCACCGACAGGTGTTCCAGGTCCGGGCTGCAGGAGCTTGTCAGTGCCACTGTGTCCGAGCACCACGCAGTGTTGATCAGTAGGCAGACACCACCCCCCTCGTCTTGCCTGAAGACACTGTGCGGTCCATCCGATGGATCAAAAATCCCTCCGGTCGGATGGCACAGTCGGAGGTGGCAGGGGAGAGCCAGGTCTCGGTGAAACAGAATACACAGCAGTTCTGCATCTATCTGCAGTACGCGAGTCTCCCTTTAAGATCATCCATGGAGAATTATATGTTGGACCCGGACGAAGGAGATGTCCTCCTTTTTAAAAGAAAGGGGCTTCCCTTCCTCCACCATCATCTCTGCTCTCAAACACATCTCTCCCGTTTCACGCACATCTGCTCTCACCCCATATTCCCGCCACCCCACTAGGAACAGGATTCCCCTTGTCCTCACCTACCACCCCACCGGCCTCCGGGTCCAACATATAATTCTCCGTAACTTCTGCCACCTCCAACGGGATCCCACCACTAAGCACATCTTCCTTTCCCTCCCTCCCCCCCCCCCTTTCTGCAGGGATCGTTCCCTAGGTGACTCTCTTGTCCATTCGTTCCCCCCCCCTCATCCCTTCCCACCGATCTCCCTCCTGGCTCTTCTCCTTATAAGCGGAACAAGTGCTACACATGCCCTTACACTTCCTCCCTTACCACTATTCAGGGCCCCAGACAGTCTTTCCAGGTGAGGCGACACTTCACCTGTGAGTCGGCTGGGGTGATATATTGCGTCCAGTGCTCCCGATGTAGCCTTCTATATATTGGCGAGACCTGGCGCAGACTGAGAGATCGTTTCGCTGAACACCTACGCTCTGTCTGCCAGAGAAAGCAGGATCTCCCAATGGCCACACATTTTATTTCCACATCCCATTCCCATTCTGATATGTCTATCCACGGCCTCCTCTCCTGTCAAGATGAAGCCACACTCAGTTTGGAAGAACAACACCTTATATTCTGTCTGGGTAGCCTCCAACCTGATGGCATGAGCATTGACTTCTCAAACCTCCATTAATCCCCTTCGTACCCCATTCATTATTTATTTATCCTTTATTATTTATTTATTTATTTATTTTCTCTCTCTCCTTTTTCTCCCTCTGTCCCTCTCACTATAACTCCTTGCCCATCCTCTGGGCTTCCCCCCTCCCCCTTTCTTTCTCCTTCGGCCTCCTGTCCGTCCCATGATCCTCTCATATCCCTTTTGTTAATCAACTTTCCAGCTCTTGGCTCCATCCCTTCCCCCTCCTGTCTTCTCCTATCATTTCTGATCTCTCCCTCCCCCTCCCACTTTCTAATCTCTTACTATCTCTTCTTTCAGTTAGTCCTGAGGAAGGGTTCCTCTTCCTATAGATGCTGCCTGGCCTGCTGCATTCACCAGCAATTTTTTTATGTGTGTTGCTTGAAGTTCCAGCATCTGCAGATTTCCTTGTGTTTGTGTTTTTAAAGATGTAGTGAGGTAGTGTTCACGGGTTCAATGTCCATTTAGGAATCTGATGGCAGAGGGGAAGAAGCTGTACCTGAATCAATGAGTGTCCATCTTCAGGCTCCTGTGTCCCCTCCCTGATGGTAGCAACAAGAGAAGAGCATGGCCCGGGTGATGGGTGTTCTTAACGATGAAAGCTGCCTTTTTGAGGTTTCGCTCCTTGAAGATGTCCTGGATACTACGGAGGCTATTTGCCATGATGGATCTGACTGAGTTTACAAGTCTCTGCAGCTTATTTCAATCCTGAGTAGTGCTAGGTGGTGATGCAGCCAATTAGAACACTCTTCATGGTACATCTGTAGAAATTGGCGAGTGTCTTTGGTGACATACCAAATCTTCACAAACTAACGAAATATATTCACTGTCATTGCACATATTCTTTGTAGCTGCATCGATATGTTGGGCCAAGGATAGATCGTCTGAGATATTGACACCTAGCAAATTGAAATTGTTCACTCTTTCCATTTCTGATCACTCTGAGGAGTGGTGTGTTTTTTCTCATCTGACACTTTCTGAAGTCCACAATTACTCCTTTGATCTTACTGACATTGCTGCAACACCATTCGACTAGCTGATATATCTCACTCGTATGTCATTACCATCAGAAATTCTGCCAACAATAATTGCATCCAGCAAATATTATAGATGGCATTTGAACTGTGCCTTGCCACACAGTCATGAGTGTAGAGAGAGTGCTGGGCTAAGTACACATCTCTGAGGTGCACCACTATTGATTGTCAGTGAGGTGGGGATTTTATTTCTGATCCGCACAGATGGTGGTCTTCCGGATAAGGAGGTCCAGGTTTTGGAACTCTTTGATCATAACTGTAGGAATGATTGTGTTAAACATTGAGTTGTAGTCAATAAATAGCATCCTGACATAGGTATTTGTATTGCCCAGGTGATCCAAGGCTGTGTGAAATGCTAATGAGATCACATCCATCATGTTGTGGCAACAGACAAAATAGGCAATTACAGTGGATCCAGGTCTTTGCTGAGACAGGAGTTAATTCTAGACTGCCCTCTGTCTGTCTGCCCTCTACCCTGGACCCCCATCAATTTGCCTATCGCACCTACAGGTCAACAAAGGACGCCGTCTCCACGGCACTTCACTCTGCCCTGACCCACCTGGACAGCCCCAACTCTTATGTCTGAATGCTGTTCATTGACATTAGTTTGGCATTCAACACTGTGATCCCCTCCAAGCTGATCACCAAACTTCGCCAGCTTGGTATCAGCGTATCCCTCTGCAATTGGACCTTCGATTATTGGACTAACAGAACCCAATCAGTTAAGTTAGACAACCACTCCTCCTCCACTCTCACCCTGAACACTGGCGTGTCTCAAGGCTGTGTGCTGAGCCCTCTTCTGTACTCCCTTTTCACCTATGACTGCGTTCCTGTACATGGTTCTAACTCCATAATCAAGTTCGCAGATGACACCACGGTGGTTGGTCTGATCAGAGGGGATGACGAGACAGCCTACAGGGATGAGGTCCAGCACTTGACCGTGTGGTGTGCCGACAACAACTTGGCCCTTAACACCCAGAAGACCAAGGAAGTCATTGTGGACTTCAGGCATGCTAGGAGTCACACTCACGTCCCCATCTACATCAAAGAAACTGTAGTGGAGCGTGTGTCAAGCTTCAAATTCCTTGGTGTCCACATTTCCGAGGATCTCACCTGGTCCCTGAACTCCTCCATCCTGATCAAGAAGGCGCAATAATGCCTTTATTTCCTGCGGAGCATGAAGAAAGCTCACAGCTATCCCAGGATACTGACAGACTTTTACCGCTGTACCATTGAGAGCATACTCACCAAATGCATCTCAGTGTGGTATGGCAATTGTCCCGTATCGGACCGCAAAGCACTCCAGCGTGTGGTGAAAACTGCCCAGCAGATTATCGGCACCCAATTGCCCACCATTGAGAACATCTACCATAAACGCTGCCTGGGCAGGGGGAAAAGCATTATCAAGGATGCATCTCACCCTAACCATGGACTTTTTACTCTCCTCCCATCCGGTAGGCGCTACAGGAGCCTTCGCTCCTGCACCAGCAGGCACAGGAAGAGCTTTTTCCCTGAGGCTGTGACCCTGCTGAACCTCACATCACAGCTCTAAGCAGTATTGCATCCGTATTCTACTGTCTCAGTACTTTTATATTTGTGTGCTGTAGCACTTTTTTTACTCACGGTTATTTTGTAAATAACACTATTCTTTGCATTTCTGGTCAGATGCTAAATGCATTTCATTGGTTTTATATCTGTACTCGGCACAATGACAATAAAGTTGAATCTAATCTAATCTAATCTAATAACCAACCTCTCAAAGCACTTCATCACCATTGATGTGAGTGCTACTGGACAACAGTCGTTAAGGCATCTTACCTTGCTCTTCATGGGAACTTTTGTTGCCTTTTGAAGCAGGTGCGAACTTCCGACTGTAACAATGAGAGGTTGAAAATATCTTTGAACACACCTGCAAGTTGGTTGGCACAGGTTTTCAGAGCCTTACCAGGTCCTCTATTGGGGACCACTTGATAGACAGTCTGACGTCAGCCTCCGAGACAGAGATCACATGGTCATTGGTTGCTGCAGGGATCCTCACAACTGTAGTTTTATTTTCCCTTTCAAAGTGTGCATAAAAGGCTTGGGTATGAAGCATCTCTGCCATTTATGATGTTGGGTTTTGCTTTTTAGGAAGTAATGGCCTACAGTCCCTGACAGACACGAGGAAATCTGCAGCTACTGGAATTTCAAGCAACACACATAAAAGTTGCTGGTGAACGCAGCAGGCCAGGCAGCATCTCTAGGAAGAGATACAAGCGTCAACTGTATCTCTTCCTAGAGATGCTGCCTGGCCTGCTGCGTTCACCAGCAACTTTGATGTGTGTTGCTTGAAATTCCAGCATCTGCAGATTTCCTCGTGTTTGCATTTTTAAATTCACTACTGCGAAGCCTCTTCCGATGATGCCTACACTGAAGAAGTTTAAATCTTCTCTTCGACATGAGTTCAGTGAAACCATCTCTCACTGCTCCCCATCTGTAATTTCTTCGGCTCTTCAACATTTCGACCACATTTCGACTCAGACTCGCTATCCTCTCATATCCCTTTTGCCAATCAACTAGCCAGCTCTTGGCTCCATCCCTCCCCCTCCTATCTCCTCCTATCATTTCAGATCTCCCCCTCCCCCTCCCACTTTCAAATCTCTTACTAGCTCTTCTTTCAGTTAGTCCTGACGAAGGGTCTCAGCCCCAAAACATTGACTGTACCTCTTCCTAAAGATGCTGCCAATCCCTGACAGAGTTGACATGCATCCAATTCCACCTCCAACTACATTCAAAATTGTTTCTTTGCTCTTGGGATAGATCTCCATAAGTGATGACTGGTTTTCTTGTATAGTCCTGAGTATCCAGATTTGAATGCCACAGATCTAGCCTTTAGCAGACTATGAACGTCCTGGTTCATCCACAGCTTTTGATTTGGGTATGTACAGTAAATTCTTATAGGCACACACTCATCCACACAGACTTTAATGAAGGCAGTGACGGCTGTCGTGTATCCATAATGTGGCATATATGGATTTCAGAAAGCTACCTTGGAGATTAATAAAGAAAATTACATTGGATGCTATTGATGTTACACTGCAAGTAGGATGTTTAAGAGTAAAAACTTGTGAAGAGAAGTCACACCTGGGTTAGGATTCTGTGGCTACGCAGTGGAATGCAGCAAGGATCCTTTTCATTGATGAAAAATATCCTTAGAAGCTTTATCAGACTGTTGTGTAATTTTTAAATGTCTGTCATTCTTCTTCCTGCTTCTGCCCCAAGTGTGTTCGAGTGTACATCGTGTTTTCTAAAATTTGTTATTTCAGTTCTTATTTTTCCTTGTAAATTTTCCAGATCAGTTTGGGACCAATGTATTATGCTAAAAGAATATGTTAATATGGGTATAGTGAAAGAGCTAATTGCCTTTCTTATATTTTTACCATTGAGCTCTGCCTGGCAGATATTTGTAAGCTTTGAAGTAAATTCTGTGAAAATTTTTAACTTTAATGCACTATGATCTATTTTCTTTGCTTGATATCTCAGATACTTACATGTTTAATTTTCATCCATCGGTTGTGTTATATCCTGCTTTTCTGTTTTGTAATCTATTGGCTCTATCGCAGCTTTCTTTATGTTTAATGTTTTGTACTTCTTTAGTCCAAAGTTCATGTTTATATCTTTAGAAAATAGTTTTACTATTTGAATTAATTGCTTTAGCTTTACTGATGAAGGAGCAGATAATTTTAAATCATAAACAAGAGAAAATCTGCAGATGCTGGAAATCCAAGCAACACACAGACAACTCTGAAGGAACTCAGCAGGCCACGCAGCATCTATGGAAAAGTATTCAGTTGACGTTTTGGGCCAAGACCCTTCATCAGGACTAACTGAAGGAAGAGTTAGTAAGAGATTTGAAAGTGGGAGGGGGAGGGGGAGATCCAAAATGATAGGATAAGACAGGAGGGGGAGGGATGGAGCCAAGAGCTGGATAGTTGATTGGCAAAAGGGATATGAGAGGATCATGGGACAGGAGGCCCAGGGAGAAGGAAAAGGGGGAGTGGGGGAAAAACCCAGAGGATGGCCAAGGGGTACAGTCAGAGGGACAGAGGGAGAAAAAGGAGAGAGAGAGAAAGAATGTGTGTATATAAATAAATAATGGATGGCGTACGAGGGGGAGGTGGGGCATATTTATTTATATACACACATTTCCTCTCTCTCTCTCCTTTTTCTCCCTCTGTCCCTCTCACTATACCCCTTGCCCATCCTCTGGGTTCCCCCCCCCCATTTCTTTCTCCCTGGGCCTCCTGTCTCATGATTCTCTCATATCCCTTTTGCCAATCAACTGTCCAGCTCTTGTCTCCATCTCTCCCCCTCCTGTCTTCTCCTATCATTTTGGATCTCTCCCTCCCCCTCCCACTTTCAAATCTCTTACTAGCTCTTCCTTCAGTTAGTCCTGACGAAGGATCTCGGCTCGAAACGTTGACTGTACCTCACCTCTTCCTAGAGATGCTGCCTGGCCTGCTGTGTTCACCAGCAACTTTGATGTGTGTTGCTACAATTTGTTTGGTTGCTTCTGATTGATACTCTGTTCTCTTCCAATTCAGTAAATTAGAGAGTGGACTTAAAGCTAGACAGCACCATAGTGGGCTTAGAGAATCACCCTGGAAAATGCCTCACTTGATTTTGATAATAGTAGTTGTTCTTTTTTGGTTTTTAATAGATAAGCTGAATTTAGTATGGTATTGCTTCATCAGATGATGTAAGAATTTTACAAGTATTGGGAGTAGTTTATATATACTTAGAAGTTCTTAATGAACAGTGCCTATAAAAGATATTTGCCCCCCCCTTGGTTGTTTTTATATTTTATTGTTTTAAAGGCTAGAGCTGTGGCTTTTAGGTCCGGGGATACCAGTCGCTACACAGAATCCAGGCGTGAACTCCGGAAAACCATTAAGGGCACCAAAAGGCAATATCAAGCCAAGTTAGAAGCCCAGGCTAACCGGTAGACTATGGCAGGGTCTAAATGAGATCACTGGGCGCAAAGAAAAGGCTGGGAATATCAGTAACTATGGCTGTTCTCTTCCTGACAAACTTAATGTATTCTACACAAGATTCAAACAGAAGAGGAGCGTCCCGCTCCCTCTGGATGAACCGGACCTGGTGGCATCGAGATTCATTGTCACCAAGGAGGACGTTAGAAGGGCCTTCCTGAAGATAAATCCAAGGAAGGTGACAGGCTCAGATGGCATCCCAGGACGGATTCTCCGGGCCTGCGCAAGCGAGCTAGCTGGAGTGTTCGCTGACATCTTCAACTGCCCCTTGCTTCAGTCTAAGATCTCCTCATGTTTTAAGAAGGCAACGATAATCCCAGTGCCGAAGAAGAGTAAAGTGGCATGCCTGAATGACTATCGACCTGTGGCTCTGACATCAATTGCTATGGAGTGCTTCGAGAGATTGGTTATGGCACACAGCCTACCGGTCAACCTTGAAGCTTTGCAGTTCGCCTACCGGAGCAACAGGTCAACGGCAGATGCCATCTCTCTGGCCCTACATTCCTCCTTAGAACACCTGGAGAATAAGGACACATACGTAAGGCTCCTTTTCATTGACTACAGCTCTGTCTTTAATACCTCATTCCAAATAAACTGATTCCTAAGCTCCGGAACCTGGGCCTTAGCACTCAGATCTGCAGCTGGATCTTCAACTTCCTCACAGACAGGACCCAGGCTGTAAAAATAGGGGACAAGCTCTCCTCTACAATCACTCTGGGCATCGGTGCCCCACAAGGCTGTGTACTCAGCCCCCTGCTGTACTCACTGTACACCCATGATTGTGTAGCCAAGTTTCCATCAAACTCAATATATAAGTTTGCTGATGTCACAACAACTGTAGTCCGTATCTCGGGTAATGATGAGTTTGAGTACAGAGAGGAAATTAAGAACCTGGTGGGATGGTGTGAAGACAATAACCTATCCGTCAACGTCAGCAAGACGAAGGAATTGGTTTTTGACTTCAGAAGGAGTAGCGGATCGCACAACCCATTTTACATTGGTGGTGCGCAAGTGGAAAGAAGCTGCAGAAGATCGTGAACACGACACAGCACATCACACAAACCAATCTTCCGTCCGTGGACTCACTTTACACCGCACACTCTCAGAGCAGTGCTGCCAGGATAATCAGGGACATGACTCACCCAGCCAACACACTGTTCGTCCCTCTTCCCTCCGGGAGAAGGATCAGGAGCTTCAAGACCCGTACAGCCAGATTTGGGAACAGCTTCTTTCCAACTGTGATAAGACTGCTAAACGGATCCGGATCTTCCAAATATCTGGACCTGCCTGTCAGTTTTTTTGCACTACCTTACTTCCCATTTTTCTATTTTCTATTTATGATTTATAATTTAAATGTTTAATATTTACTAATTTTAACTATTTTTAATATATTTAAATATTTAATATTTGTAATCCAGGGAGTGGGAAGTGCAGAATCAAATATCGCTGTGATGATTGTACGTTCTAGTACCAATTGTTTGGCGACAATAAAGTATAAAGTATAAAGTACAACATTGAATCACAGTTGATTTAATTTGGCATTTTTGACAGTGATCAACAGAAAAAGACACTTTTGCGTCAAAGTGAAAACAGATCTCTTCAAAGTGATCTAAATGAATTACAAATATTTTGTGATTTCTATTTATAATTAATTTAGATCACTTTGTAGAGATCTGTTTGATTGAAGAAGTCTTCACCCCCTTCAAGTCAGTATTTAGTAGATACACCTTTGGGAGTAATTACAGCCTCAAGTCTGTGTGGATAGGTCTATCAGCTTTGCACATCTGGACACTTCAAGTTTTCCCTATTCTTCTTTACAAAACTGCTCAAGCTCTGTCAGATTGCATGGGGATCGTGAGTGAACAGCCCTTTTCAAGTCCAGCCACAAGTTCTCAATTGGATTGAGGTGTGGGCATTAACTTTGTTTTTAATCCATTCCTGTGTAGTTTTGGCTTTATGCTTGGGGTCATTGTCTTGCTGGAAAACAAATCTTCTCCCAAGTCGCAGACTGCATCAGGTTTTCTTCTAGGATTTCCCTGTATTTTGCTACACTCATTTTACCCTCTACCTTCACAAACCTTCTAGGGCCTCCTGTAGTGAAGTATCCCCACAGCATGATGCAGCCACCACCATGCTTCATGTAGGGATGGTGTGTTTTTGATGATGTGCGGTGTTAAGCTTATGCCAAACATAGTGTTTAGTCTAATGGTCAAAAAGCTTAATTTTGGTTTTATCAGAACATAGGACCTTCTTCCAGCTGACTTCAGAGTCTCCCACATGCCTTCTGTCAAGCTCTAGCCAAGATTTCATGTGAATTTTTCTTCAACAGTAGATTTCTCTTTACCTCTCTCCCATAAAGCTGTGACTGGTGAAGCATCTGGGCAACAGTTGTTGTATCTGCAGTCTCTCCCAACACAGCCACTGAAGCTTGTAACTCCTCCAGAGTTATCATAGGCCTCTTGGTGGTCTTCCTCACTAGTCCCCTTCTTACATGGTCATTTAGAAGAAAGCCTGCTCTAAGCAGATTTACAGCTGTACCACTTTCTCTCCATTCCTTGATGATTGACTTAACTGTACTCCAGGTGACTTGGAACTTTTCTTGTATTCAAGTCCTGACTTGTACTTTCCATTAACCTTTTCATGGAGTTTCTTGGAGTGTTCTTTTGTCTTTTTGGTGTAGTTTTGCCAGATTACTGACTCATCAGCAGTTGGACCTTCTAGATAACAGGTGTATTCTTACCACAATCAATTGAAACACTCTGACTGAACACAGGTCTGCAAAAACAGATTTCCATTTAACTAATTATGTGACTTCTAAAACCAGTGATGATTTGTTGTGTCATATTAAAGGGGGGTGAATACTTATACTTATGTGTTTTATACCTGTAGTTAATTTAGATCACTTTGTGGTGATCTCTTTTCACTTTGGCATGAAAGAATCTTTTTCTGTTGAACAGTGTCAAAAAAGCCAAATTTGTGATCCGTTGTGATTCAAAGCAATAAAACACGAAAATTTCTAAAGGGGAGGGGTGAATACTTTTAAAAGGCATTGTATATTCTTCTTCTTCCGAGCAGTAGTGATAATTTGTAAACTGGAGTTCTCTGTGCTACTTACAATCTCACTCTTACTCCATGGTCTCCTCTGCACCAAAGACAGATTGGATGACCATTTTGCAGTGCATCTCCATTCAGAGATCAAAGGTGACCCTGGGCTCCCAGTTGCCTGCCACTCTAATCCTTCATCCCCTCTCCCACTCTGTCCTGTCTGACTTTTACATTGCTTCAGAAATGTCCAACAAAAAATCAAGAAACAACACTTCATCTTCTATCTGAGTACACTGCAGCATCTTGTTCTCAATATCAAAAGGTGACAATTTCAGCTAGCTAGCTTTTCCACTTTGTGCTGAACTTAAATGGATCTGATGGACGGTCATTCATAAGTAACATTAATTTGTTTTCTCTCCCCACAGATGCTTTCTGGCCTGTTGGGTATTTCCATCTTTTCTCTGTTCCAGATGTCCAGTATCCAATTTATTTTGTTGCTGCTACAGGGCCTTCCCTCCTTTGAAGCAATGATGTTTTCCGTGGAGTGAGGAATGGTTGGGTGATGGATGTAGTGCTGAAGGATGGTGGGATTTGGATAGCTGGGACTGTTCTTTGAAAATGGTGGGAACGAGCAGAAACTTCACTCCCTTAGCAATGGGACTTGACGAGCAGATTAGAGTTCATCTGAGAATGAGGAATCAGTCATTCAGAAACTGTTTCACCAAAGGATGCTGAATGTTTGGAATTCTCCACCCGTGATGACACATATTTGATGAATATATTCAAAACAGAGATTGCTAAGTTAATGGAAATTCATTGAATTGAAGGAAATGGGAATAAGGCAGGTCAGGAAAATGGAACTGAGGTAAAAATAATTATAGTACTGATTGGCAGATCAGGCACAAGAGATGGTCTGCTCTTGTTCTGACTTCTGATATCCAACTGAGAGTGGAGAAGGTCTAGAGACAGGGAGGTGCTGAGCCTCAGATCAGATTAAATGGGAAGACAGAGGTGAGTAAGAGATATGGAGAGGAAAGGATGAAGGGAAAGAAAGTGGGTGAGTGTGAGATGGAAGGTTCAAGGTGATGGAGGAGAGTGCTGGTGAGCTGAAGAGTTGGAGAGGAAAATGGGAAGTTTTGAGTACTCCAGCTGGCGATTGAGAGGAAAGGACTGCATAAAGCATAGATTGGAGTGGAGATGACAATCAGTGCACTGAATTCCCTGGTATACCAAGAATTTTGATGTCTCCATTAGTGCTCTGATGCTGTGTAACAGGACAGAAGGAGGGAGCAGACTGCATCGGTCAACTATCTGAACTCCTCCAATACTGCTCAGTCCATTTATGTGAGTCGCACCAGACTGCAGTGGAAGACGGCTGTTGAAACTGCCGACAGGATACAGCGATGGTGCAGTCTATAACCTCTTAGTACTTTGATAGAATTGCTTCTGTTAATATCTGGAATTAGAATCTGGATTTGGACATCCCCATATTTGGAATTGTTCAGCCTCTGCCAACGCCTCTCAAAGCCAGGGGTACGATATCCATCACATCTGGAATCGCGCGGAGCTTCTGGCTAGCGCAGCCCAGAGCCAGGGGTTTGGACATCAAACACATCTGGGTGATTGACAGACGCGGGAAGTACCACTGCGGTCAAATTTGGGGGGTGGAGAGATTTTACTTTGCGCGGCGATCTCCATCGTTTCCTTGCGGTATGCCAGGGCGGACGCTGTCCCGGACTGGAAAATAGAACAGACACTCCCCACTGCCAGACCCGCCGCGCCGTGCGCTGAGGGAGCGTGAGAGGGGTGGTGCTGGGTGTGCAGCGTCCCTGGGCGAGGTGGCGGACCCCGCTCCCGCCCCCGCTTCAGTCGGCGCTCCGCAGCGAAGCGGAGGGTCGCTGTCAGTGGCGCCTATCTCTCCCTCCCACAATGGGCATCCTGTGGATCTTCTGCCTGCTGTTCGCCGCCGCCGCCGCCCTGGAAGGTACTGCGCTGCTCCGTCTGTGTGTGCGTGTGGATGGGCAAAGTTTGTGTTGGCGGGCGTTCGGAGCGAAGGGGTAGCGCGGCCGGAAAGCGGGCTCCGACTGAAGGGCTGTGGGTCTTGGGAAGCCAAGCAGGGCACCGAGACACTGGGTTTAGCAAGCTGCTCTGTGCTGCTTGAAACGCCTTAGGAGAGAGTGTATGCATCAAAAGTTGAGTCCGTGCGCTGTCTTATTGTGTGCAATGTGATGTGATGGAGTGTCTGCTGGCGGGCTGCTGCTTTCGGAATATTTCTGGACCCAACTCAGAGTCCGGGTCGTGAGTTCGCCTGCTCGGGAACCTCATTCTGCCCTCGGCGTGGTTCGGCGGTGCATCGCTGTGCCGTCGTCTGATGGGAATTATCCTGGTGCGGTCGTGCTCGTGTTCCGGGCGATTGGTTGGAGGTTTGGGGGGTGGTGTTTGCTGCCCTGGGAGCCTGCGAGTTGTTTCCGACGGCGGTGCAGTGCGACCGGAGCCTTTGCTCAGACCTTCTCCTCAGTCGGGGCTCCGCTGTGCCCCGCTCCAAGGCGGTGGTGGGCAGGCGCTGTCCAGGTGTGTGTGAGAAAGAAAGAGAGAAACATCGACTGAAGCTCTTCACGAGGCCGGCATCTCTCCAGATAATTCAGTACTTTGGTCCATCGGATGCAGCTGTTGCTTTTTCGGTGCATTATTTAGGGAATTGTGACTCCGATGGCCCGTTGACTCCTTTTGAATTCACCATATTGACCCTTAAAATGTATTAGTGGTCTTCCTTAGCCCACGGGGCAGCAGGTTCCACGTTCTCGGTGGTGTTGGGAGGTGGGGGGAGGAAGGGGGAAGGGGGAAGGGGGGGAATTCCCGTCGTCTGCTGCTGACCATCCTGTGTTGGTTGTTTTCAACAAATGTGAACCCTACTGGCCAGAGATTTATACTTGTAATCTTTGAATCTCGATCGCAGAATGTGTATTTTTGATAGCGTAGCCTTTGTGCTTTGTGCTGGATGAAATGTTCATAAAATCATGTCTTTAATTCGTTAAGCTTCCATGTCTGGATGATGCATGCTGTAACCTGGAAACAATGAAGGGGTTGGTTGTCATCAAAGCATGTGAATGTGTCATTTAAAATTCAACTTGCGAATTTGTGTAGTATATTGTGAAAACTTTCATTAATTTGAGGAACATCCAGCTGCAGCATTTGTTCTGGTACAGTCACCCTGTCAGGCATGCCAGGAAGTAAGAGGCCATAAATTCATCTTTAGTTTTCAGTTTGTAATCTCCCAAATGATATTGTTTTTGCCTTTTGCATCTTTTCAATGTAGTAGTTGTAAGAGAAGGAGTGGTACAAGATTACTTCGAGGTTTTTAAAAAAACGGTTTGTGCAGTGAATGAGATAGTGCCTTTCCAGTTAACCTTTCTATTTGTATGATGGTTGTACAGGTGATTATTTGAGTTTGGTTCAGGTTAACAACACAATTGTCTGTCAGTCTGGCACTACAGCTCAATGTGTGAACCTGGATCAAGTCTGCTGCATGTGCAGGGTGCTGATACATTTCTGTGACAGCCATGGCTGCAATTCCTCCAATTTCAATATAAAAGCAAGAATTTGGATCATACAGGTTAATTCAGTGATTTAGCAACAGCTTCTTCCTCTCTGCCATCCGATTCCTAAATGGACATTGAACCCATGAACACAACCTCACTTTTTTAACATATTATTTCTGTTTTTGCACAATTTTAATCTATTCAATATACATATACTGTAATTGATTTACTTATTTATATTTATTTATTTTTCTTCTATATTGCATTGAACTGCTGCTAAGTTAACAAATATCAGGACACACTCCAGTGATAATAAACCTGATTCTGATTCTGAATGGTCATTTGTAGATATTCAAAGGAAATAAGTTGAATTGAATGTTTATGCTTGAACAAGGAGCGAAGTGTTATTGCAGCTGACATGTGTGATGTTCTATGGATGCTGTCTGGCCTGCTGTGTTCCACCAGCATTTTGTGTGTGTTGCTTGAATTTCCAGCATCTGCAGAGTCCCTCGTGTAAGTGTGATGTTCCACTGGATTGCAGTTTGGAGCAGTAAGGCTTTATGGTGGTGCGGGTACTTGTGAAGGTTAGTGCTCTTGGAGTTCTTCTAGACGTTCCCGGTCAGAATTTGCTCCCACCATTACCTTTTGTTAAGATACCGCTCAAGCTCCGCATCAAACCTAGAGTGGATTCTTTGCTTTATGCTACAGGCTGCCTTTGCATTTGTGCCTGACTTAATTATACCAAGGATTAGAGGTAGATAATACCAGGGATAATGTGGTTTACATTGAGCTGACACAAACCCAAAAAGTAATGATAACTTGAATGTAGAAAATATGTAAGAAATTGAATTTTTTAAGGCAACTGACAAAACAAACTGACAGATAAATGAAGCATCAAAATGAATTTGGATCCATTGAATATTGTGATTTTGAGAAACAGAAACAATGGAGGGAGCGATGCTTCTGTGTTCATAAACATGAGCAGTGAATAGGCTTGGATCTGCATCTCAGCAAATGATCAGAACTGTTCTTCACCTACAAATCTGAGGCAAAAAATTGCATCTTTGTTTTTTGGTGTTGAAAGGAAATTTCCTGCTTGCTGATTTCTTTATTTTCTTCCTCATCACATTGTAGACTGTATATGCCATCACAGGAGGGGTTCAGGGAGAATGCTAATGTTAAGCTGCCAAGCTATCATTTCCCTTTGTTCAACATTACTCGATAAATTTTGATGTGAGGTACAGACATGAGCCTGTTGCAGTAAATAACTTGGCTGCAAATTTGTAGCTTGTAGTTTTAATGAATTGCTGAAAATAAAATTAATTCATTTGCTTCTCAAATTGGTGTTTATACTTTCGGGCCAGTGATTCTCGGTACATTGTCACAACTCACTGCCCTGTAACGGGAAAGCCAATAGCTGGGAGTTGCTGCATATCCTCCTTGCACTCCATGGGGTTTCTTTTGTATACCTCTAGCAAGAGCAAACAACATCCATAACACAAGCTGCATACAATACACCCTCACGATTTTGAGAGTTCACTTAAAATCACATGCGTTGCATGCTTCTATTTATTGTAAATGAAGTGAAGGATTTGAGCAGGAATGCATTCCAAGTTGATAGTTTTGAAAGGTGTAGACGTTGTAAATAGAAAACAAAATATGGATACTGTGTAATTTATGAATAGGATAGACTTGTAAGGTTGAGTGCGAACCTTGGATATCACACACCTGCATTTGTGAGATGGAGTAGAGGCCAGATGATAATGTGTATCACTACAAGGTGGTGGTGAGAAGGATTGTGTGGTGGTGAATTAAACACTGAGGAAGCAAATAGTTATGGATCAGAGATAGCTGAGGTGCACAAGAGTTCGGAGGTAGTGCATCCTACAAGCCTGCTGGTGATGCATTGCTGTCAGGATGCATTTGAGCTGTGCAGTAATAAACCCTGCTGCAACATTCCAGATAAGTAGTTTAGTGACAAAAGCCATGGGGATGGAATGTGCAGCTTTTGAACATTACAATTCAAAACTGCTTACGTTCCTTTGCTGTATGTGATGTATGTAATATTGATCTTTTCAATATGCTCAAAATAACAACAGAAATACCTTGAAATAGAGTGAAATAGTCTTTCTGGGCACCACCTACTGCCAGTCTAAATTATTATATGAAAATAAGTCTGAAATCAGAGCATGACCTGGGGTGATGAGGTGTGTTTGGTACTAACTTTATCAATCCAGTGTTGGCTTATTTGAAACATTTTTACTTTGCCTCCAAGGTTGTCAAGGATCACCTGCTGGGGAAATAGTGTTGTGGCTGCTGGCATGAGTTAGTCCAGGGCAGGTCACAAAGTTACCATTGATTCAATACTAATTGATATTTGTGTTCTAATTTCAGGCAAATTAGGTTTCTGTTGGAAATGAGCCATATTAAGCAATATTTTGTGAATCATGATAGTGTGATTGTACTTGCCCAAAACAATACTGTAGTTTGAAGTAACTGTGCAAATCTACCTTGTAGATATAAGGTGAGTGGGAGTCAAATATGTCATAATAGATAAACTGTAAGACTACCACGCTTTGATGCATTGATTTCTGTTGCAATGTGCACTTACGAATTCAGCACAACATTAGAATTGGGGCAATTACAGAAATTAATACAGCTGTATCATCATTTGAGCAGAATATGCTTGAGAGGAAGTAGCAACGTTCTTGCATTATTGAACTAGTAATTCAGAGGAGGGGGCTAATCATCTGTAGAAAATGAACAACATAAAATCTGGAGGAGCTAGCATCTATGGAGGTAAACAGATAGTTCTGTGTATCCATAGAAGTGAGTTCTGACCCTATCATGGAAGTTACAGAAATTAGTTAATTAAATAAATCTGGGGGAGGGAGAAGAGGGAAGTTTATACATGTAATAGTAACCAACAAACTACTAAAAATCCCAATCTTGCTCACTGATTTTTTTTTTAAAGAATAAACTGTACCATTTTGCCTGGTTTGGTCTGTGTGCACTGCCAGAATTCTGGTAAAGTTTTAACACAAGGCAGCACATCTGATACTGAGCTAACCTATCTTACAACTGATAGACCTGATTAACTGTCCACCACAGTTAGTTATGAATGGTGGTGGACAGTTTGATGACTAACCTGAGTGAGGCTTCCAGAATGTTCTCATTGTCAGTGATCTGGCACATCTAGAAGTATTGAATAGATGACCCATCTCAGCTTCCTCATGAGTTCCCCTCTGTCACAGAAGCCAGTCTCTGAAGGCTGTTCAAATGATGCCATGTAGGTGGTTTAGAAACCATTCATTTAGCTGGGGTTATATTACAGTAATAGTCATTTTGGAGAGGTGCATGCCTCCCCTCCTCTGACTCTTCTTCTCTCATCTTTTTTTGTCCTGACTCTTTGATCCTGGAGTCGTGCGGCCCTGGCCTCATCCGATTCTTGTTCTTTCTCTCTCCTTGCTGCTTTCCGACAACGTTTGGTGTCATCTCTTGACCATAATGTCCCCCTTTCCTTTCCATGCGGCATAATTAAGCTGACCTTATGCTGGATAGAAGATACGAAGCAGTAACACCAAAGGATACTGATTATTCTTGATGATGTGGTTGGCGCTCTCCTAAATGGACGTGATATAGTCACCGCTGTCCTTTGACTGCAGCAAAGGGTTTTATGGGTGTCTCAAAGTACGTCATTACAGTAAGATTTAATTATCTCTTATTGATGGATGGCAGTTAGATCTGTCCCAATCCTGCACATGCTGATGGTGATTAGCAGAATGTGACCCCTCGAAATAAAGCTGCCCTGCCCTTTTGCTCCAGGTGTCGCTGCTGGGGCTGGCTGTGCACATGCGTCGGGCTGTCGCGTCCTGATTTCCATGATGGCGGATTGACTCTCAGGTTAAAAGGGACCCTGTTGATTTTGGCGAATGAGTAATTTTATACGAATATATAACCCTGAACTTTGCCTGCATTCTGTAAGTTAGCGCATTTTAATTTGATTTAGCCAAAAACAGTGCCGTTGTAATGCACCGTTTACGCTAATTAGAGGTCACAAATGGACAGACAGACAGAGCATGACAGTTTTAGTAGTATATAGATGGTGACTCCGGTAGTAGTTTGAGTCTATAATACAGATTTGTATTAACTAACCAAGATCTGTTCTAATATTTAACTTATCAACCTTCTAGTTCAAACTTTGCAGTCTCAGCTGGCAGCATTTCTGACATATGGAAACTTAGTTGCAGATAGTTCTTGTGCCCTTGTGCTTGTACCTAGGATCGTCGATTTCTGTGTCTGGCACTAGTCAGGTCCCAAAGCTACCTGACTGAAGGTTTCAAACTTTATTTAAAAAGGGCAGCAGGATAAACCAAGAGGCTGTAAGATAGTGAGTCTAATAAGTTATTTTAATATTGAAATAAATTTTGGCAGTCTGCATCAGCGTGAGAGGTCATTCGTTGGTGACACAGCACGTAGTCTAAAAGGAGCTCTGATGCTTTCAGCTTGTTTCGGCAGGCTGCAGTCAGCATGGGGCTGATAAAAAGAAGGGAGATGTATGAGGGGTGATTGATAAGTTCGTGGCCTAAGGTAGAAGGAGTCAATTTTAGAAAACCTAGCACATTTATTTTTCCTACATTTACACACTTAGTCCAGCGGTCGTGGAGCATACGGATCCCTTCTTTGTAGAAATCGGCGTCCTGGACCTCCAGAAGTGCTCCACAGCAGGGGTGATTGATAGGTTCATGGCCTAAGGTAGAAGGAGATGATAACTTCAAACTTTCTGCATTTTCACTCAAAGAGTTGAACTGCACGTGCATGTAACAAGAGCTGTATAACTCATCTCCTTCTACCAAAGGCCACAAACTTATCAATCACCCTTGCAATAGACTACCTGGAGGTCCAAGGCGCTTTCGTTACATGCACGTACAGTTCAACTCTTTGAGTGATAACGCAGAAAGTTTGAGGTTAATATCTCATTTCTTTCTACCTTTGGCCACGAACTTATCAATCACCCCTGCTGTGGACCACTTCTACAAAGAAGGGATTTGTATGTTCCACGAATGAATGTGCTAGGTTTTCTAAAATTGACTCCTTCTACCTTAGGCCACAAACTTATCAATCACCTCACGTAAGTGGTGTGTTGGAGTACGCCAGGGTTAGAGTGGATAGGATTTGTCTTGACATGATAAGGCAAGAACAGGATTGGGCTAACACCAATGGACATTCTAAATAAGTAAAAAAAAGCTTCTAGTAAGTTTTTTTTTTCTCTTTGTTAGTACATAGTTAATGTGCTGAGAATGGGTCCAGACGTAGTGGTACATTCTTCGTGTGAACCTCCAGTCTCCGTGATAATGACTTCTGTATGAAGTGCGCGTTGCTGCAGCTCCTTAGACCATGTTAAGAAACTGGAGCTGCAGCTGGATGACCTTCAGCTTGTACAGGAGAATGAGGAGGTGATAGATAGGAGCTACGGGGAGGTAGTCACTCCTAAGTTGCAAGAGGCAAGTACCTGGGTGACTGTCAGGAGAGGGAAAGGGCAGAGTATCCCTGTGACCATTCCCTTAATAATAAGTATACCACTTTGAATACTGTTGGGGGTGGGGGGGGGCAACCAGATACAGTATCTGGTTCTGTGGTTCAGAAGGGAATGGGGGAGAAAAGGAGAGATTGGAGATTCCTTAATTAGAGGATCAGAAAGCAAATACTGTGGATGTGAGAGAGACTCGGATGGTCAATTGCCTCCCAGGTGCCAGGATCAGGGATGCCTTGGTTTTGTGTCCATAGCATTCTAAAGGGAGAGGGTAAACAACTGGAAGTCGTGGTACATACTGGTACCAACAACATAGGTAAGAAAAGGGAGGAAGTCCTGAACAGAGAATATTGGGAGTTAGGCAGAGAGTTGAAAAGCAGGGCCTCCAGGACAGTAATCTCTGGAATGCTGAACAGGATCATTTGGCAGGTGAATTCATACTGGGAAAATGGTGCAGGAGGCAAGAGTTCTGATTTCTGGATCATTGGGATCTCTCCTGTGGAAGAATGTCTTTGGTTGTCCATTGAAATCCAATGATGACGTCCATTCCTTTAATGGTGAGATCTTTGTTGACTATACAGTCCTATCCTGGGCCCACAAGCTCTATTGCAGGTGGAACGTGTATATGTGGTAGTGGTGGCAACCATGGCTGCATTTCTCCTGGCTCTCTTCTGCTGTCTTCTGGTTGTTCTTTCCATCTCCAGAACATGAACCCCGTCCCTACACAGCTGTCACCAAGTGGTACGGTCAGCAGCAACATCCTCCAGGTCCTCGAGTCTGATCTTGCACTTCCTTAAAGCATTCTTCATCTGATCCTTATAGTGCTTCTTCGGCCCTCCAGCTGAGCGTCGACCATGATGAATTGAAGCTGGTCGCGTAACACTCTGCGGGGTAGCCGACATGGGGGCATCATTATCAGTGCCCCAGCCACTGCAGCTGACGCTGGGTGATCATGGCCTCAATACTTCTGCAGTTGGTCTTTACAAGGCAGCCTCCTGCAGTCAAGATGTGGGACTGGTTGTCCTGGGATCACCCTTGCCACCGGGATTTACCTTATCATGGTGAAGATAGTGCTATTGGGGATGGCACACCCCCTGTGGCTCTTTAAAATCTTCCTTGCACAGGTCTCCACCTCTGACCACGGTGAACAATACCTGGACCTGTGGAAGATACGGCCTGTACAAAAACGATGGGTTACATCTGAACCTGATGGGTACCAATATTCTTCTGAACAGGTTTGCTACAGCTGCGGGGGATGATTTAAACTCATTTAGCAGGGGGATATGAAGTGGAGTGATAGGGCTGAAGTTGGGGTAGTTGGTGTATAACTAGGTGTATTGTGTAAGGTGACTGAGAAAGGACAGGTAGATAATAGGGTAAAATTGCAGTCAGTATGATCAGTTAAAGTGTAATGACGACCTAAGTCAAAAAGGTTGATGAATACAGGACTAAAGATGTTATATTTGAATGCATGCAGTATATGGAATAAGATAAATGATCTTGTATCACAGTTAGAGATGGGATATTGTGATCAGATGTCATGTTGTGAGCATATCTGAGTCATGGCGGAACGAAGATCACCGTTGAATCTTAACCTTTAAGAATGCATATTGTATCAAAAGGACAGGCATGGAGGCAGAGTGGGTGGGGTGGCTCTTTTGGTAAAAAAAATTAAATCAAATCCTTTGAAAGAGGTTGCAAAGGATTAGAAGACGTAGACTCCTTGTGGGTAGAGTTAAGAAACAGCAAGGCTTTAAAAAAAAAAGACCCTGATGGCAGTTATATGCAGGCCCCTGACAGTAGTCAGTATGTTGGCTACATATTACAAAGGGTGGTAAGTAGAAGGCATGTAAAATGGTCAATTTTGCAGTAATCATTGGGGGTTTTAATATGCAGGTGATTGGGAAAATTAGGTTGGTGCTGGATCCCAAGAGAGGGAACTTGTAGAATGCCTGCAACAAGGCTTTTTAGAACAGCTTGTGGTTGAGTATGTCAAGGGAATAGCAATTCTGGATTAGGTGTTATGTAATGAACCAGATTTGATTAGGGAGCTTAAGGTAAAGGAACCATAAGGAGACAGTTATCATAATATGATAGAATCCACCCTGCGGTTTGAGAAGGGGAAGCAAAAGTTAGATGTATCAGCATTATAGTGGAATAAAGGGAAGTACAGAGGCATGAGAGAGGAGCTGGCCAAAGTTGATTGAAAGGGGAAACTAGCAGGGGTGACGGAAGAACAGCAATGAAGGCACAAGATAGATGAAGATTCTAAAGGGAGGGTGAAGCAACCGTGCCTGACACGGGAAGCCAAAGTCAGCATAAAAGCAAAAGAGAGGACATATACAAATGCAAAAATTAGTGAGAGGTAGAGGATTGGGTAGTATTTAAAAACTAACGGAATCCAACTAAAGCAATAAAGAGAGAAAAGATGAAATTTGAAGGCAAGTTAGCCAATAATATAAAAGAGGATGCAAAAGTTTTTTCAGGTAAATAAAATGTAAAAGAGAGATCAAAGTGGGCATTGAACTGTTGAAAAATGACGCTGGAGAGGTAGTAGTGGGGAACAAAGGAATAGCAGAAGAAATTAAGTATTTTGCGTTAGTCTTCACTGTGGAAGACTAACAGAGTGCCAGAAATATGAGAGTGTTGGGGCAGAAGTGAGTGTCATTGCTATTACTAAGGAAAAGGTGCTTGGGAAGCTGAAAGGTCTGAAAGAAGGGAGATGTTACCTGGATCAGGCAGCTGCACCCCAGGGTCCTGGAAGAGGTTGTGAAGGCATTAGTAATGATCTTTCAAGAATCACAGGATTCTGGAATGGTTCAGGAGGACTTGAAAACTGCAAATGTCAGTCCACTCTTTAAGAAGGGTGAGAGACAGAAGAAAGGAAATTATACACCAGTTAGCCTGACTTCAGTGGTTGGAAAGGTGATGAAGTCTATTATTAAGGATGAGTTTTTGAGGTAATTGGAGGCACATGGTAAAATAGGCCAAGGTCAGCATGGTTTTCTAAAGGGGAAATCATCCTTGACTAATCTGTTGGAATCCTTTGAGGATAGACAAATGAGAGACAGTGAATATTGTTTATTTAGAACTCAGTAGGCCTTTGACAAGGTGCCATACATGATAAGAGCCGATGGTATTAGACCACAAGACGTTACAGAATTAGGCCTTTCGGCCCATTGAGACTGTTCCTCCATTTCATCATGGCAGATCCATTTTGTTCTCAACCCTATTTTCTGGCCTTTTCCCCATAACCTTGGATGCCTTGACTAATGAGGAACCCTATCAACCCACCTTAAATATACCCAATGACCCAGGCTACATAGCTCCCTGTGGCAAGAATTCCACAAGATCACCACCCTTTGGCTAACAAAGTTTTTCCTCATTTCCGTTCTAAATCAATGTCCCTCTATTCTGAGGCTGTGTCCTCTGACCCAAGACTCCCACGCTGCAGGAAACACCATCTCCACATCCACACTATATAGGCATTTAAGCATTTGATAGGTTTCAATGAGATACTCAAATTCAAATGAGTACAGGCCCAGAGCTATCAATCACTTCTCATATGATAGCCACTTCTTTCCTGGAATTATTTGCATGAACCTCCTCTGAATGCTCTCCAGTGTCAGCATACCCATTCTTAGATAAGGAGCTCAAAACGACTCACAATACTCCAAGTGAGGCCTCACCAGTTCCTTAACAATACTCCAAGTGAGGCCTCGCCAGTTCCTTATAAAGCTTCAGTATCACATCCTTGCTGTTATATTCTGGTCCTCTTGAAATGAATGCTAAGATTACATTTGCCTACCTCACCACCGACTCAACCTGCAAGATGACAATTAGGGAATCCTGCACAAGGACTCCAAAGTCCATCTGCACCTCAGATTTTTGAATTTTCTCCCCATTTAGAAAATAGCCTTTATTCTTCTATGAAAGTGCATGGCTGTACACTTCCCGATGCTGTATTCCATCTGCCACTTCTTTGCTCAAATTCCTAATCTGTTCAAGTCCTCCTGCAGCCTCCCTGGTTCCTCAATGCTATCTGCCTCTCCACCTATCTTTGTATCATCGGCAAACTTGTCCACAAGGCCATCAGTACCAAATCGTGTAAAACATGTAAAAGGAAGCTGTCCCAACACAGATCACTGTGGAACGTCACTGGTCACTGGCAGCCAATCAGAAAAGGCTCCCTTTATTCCCACTCTTTGCCTCCTGCCAATCAGCCAATGCCTTACACTAGTATCTGTCCTGTAATATCATGGGCTCTTATCTTGCTAAGCAGCCTCATGTGTGGCACGTTGCTAAAGGCCTTCTGAAAATCCAAGTGTACAACATCCACAAATTCTCCTTTAGATTCTTGATTAGTCAGGAAATGAAAGGATACAAGGAGAAGGCAGGAGGTTGGGACTGAGAAAAATTGGATCAGCCATGATGAAATGGCAGAGCAGGCGTGATGGGCCAAATGGCCTAATTTTGGTCCTGTATCTTATGGTCTTATGGTAACTCCTGCTTGTTATTTTTTTAAGTAATTCGAACAGATTTTTCAATTAAGATTTTCCCTTAAGAAACTCTTGCTGACCTTGGCCTATATTATCACGTGCCTCCAAGTACTCTGAAACCTCATCTTTAAGAGTCGAATTCAACATCTTCCGAACCACTGAGGTTAGGCTAAGTGGTCTGTAATTTCCTTTTCTTTTGCGATTTTCTTTTCTTGAAGAGTGGAGTGACATTTGCAATTTCCCAGTCCTTCAGAACCATGCTAGAATCTGTTGATTCTTGAAAGGTCATTACTATTGCCTTCACAGTCTCTTTAGCCACCTCTTTCTGAACCCTGGGTGAAGTCTGTTAGGTTAATATTACTTATCTGCTTTCAGACCTTTCAGCTCCACAAGCACCTTCTTCCTAGTAGTAGGAGCTGAACTCAGTTTGTCTCCTGACACTCTGAAACTTCCAGCATACTGCTAGTGTCTTCCCAGTGAAGACTGATGCAAAATACTTACTCAGTTTGTCCACCACTTCCTTGTCCCTCATGATTACCTCTCCAGCATTGTTTTCCAGAAGTCCAATATCCTTTCTCACCTCTATTTCACACTTTATGTATCTAAAGAAAAAATTGGTATTAATTCTCTTTTCCCTCATGGATAATTTTGGTTGCCTTCCGATGGGTTTTAAAAGCTTTCATATCCTCAAACTTCTCACTAATTTTTGCTCTATTATATGTTCTCTCTATTGCTTTGATGTTGGCTTTGACTTTCCTTGTCAGACACAGTTGTGTTATACGGTCTTCTTCCTTGGGATGTATCTATGCTCTGCCTTCTGAATTCCTCCCAGAGACTCCAGCCATTTGTTGCTCTGCTGTCATCCCTGGTAGAGCCCCCTTCCAGTCAACTTTGGCCAGCTCTTCTCTAACACCTCAATAAATCCCGTTACTCCACAGTAATGCTGATACATTTGACTTTAGCTTGCCCCTCTCAAATTGCAGGGTGAATTCTATCATTCCTCACTGCCCCCTGAGGAATTCTTTACCTTAAACTCTCTATTCAGTATACAACACCCAATCAGGATGGCTGGTCCCCTAGTGGGCTCAACTGTAAGCTGCTCTAAAAAGGCATCTCTTAGGCATTCTTCAAATTCTGTGCCTTTGGATCCAGCACCAACTTGATTTTCCCAATCTACCTGCATATTGAAATCCCCCATGACTATCATAATGTTCCCTTTTTGACAAGCCTTTTCTATCTTCTGTTGTAATTTGTAACCCATATCCTGGCTACTGTTCAGAGGCCTGTCTATAACTCCCATCAGGTTCTTTTGACCCTTGCAGTTTCTTAACTCTACCAACAAGGATTCTATTTCTTCTGATCCTATGTTACCTCTTTCAAAAAAATTTGATTTTATATTTTACCAACAGTCACCTCACCCCCTTGACTACCTTCCTGACTTTCGATGCAGTGTGTATCCTTGAATGTTAAGCTCCTAAATATAATCTTTTTGAGCCACAATCTAGTGATGCACAGAACCTCATCCCTGGCAATCTCTAATTGCCACAAGATTATCTCCCTTATTCCATATACTGTGTGCATTCAAATATGACACTTCAATCCTGTATTCATCACCCTTTTTGATCTTGTCCCATTGAAACACTGCAATTCATCCCACTGACTAGAGTTTTTCCCTGATATCTGCCTGCCCTTTCTGACAGTCTCACTGCACACTGCCTCTGGTGTTTACCAACTGCCCCATCTTCGGCCCCATCATTCTGGTTCCCACCCCTGCCAAATTACTTTAAACTCCATCCCTAGCAGTTCTAGCAAACCTATCCACATGATATTGGTGCCCCTCAGGTTTGGGTGTGAACTGTCCCTTTTGTACAGGTTATTTCTTCCTTGGAAGAGATCTCAATGATCCAGAAATCTGAAGCACTGCCCTCTGCATGAGTTCCTCAGCCATGCATTCATCTGCCAAATCATCCTGTTCTTACTCAAAGTGGTGCATAGTACAGGCATCAATCTATCGTGGAGGTCCTGTTCTAAAGCTTTCTAGCTAGCTCCCCAAATTTTCTCTTCAGGACCTCTTCCCTTTTTCTATCTACGCCATTGGTGCCAAAATGGACCAAGGCTTCTGACTGTTCATCCTCTCCCCTTTAGAATGCCTTCAGTATTTTAGGAAAGGTGCTAGCGTGCGTGGAAGGTTGGCTGATTGGCAGGATGCAAAGTGTGAGAATAAAGGGTGGCTTTTCTGGTTGGCTACCACTGACCTAGCAGCATGCTGAATGGGCCGGTGTTGCTTCTTCTCATGTTATATGACCGTGATTTGGATGAAGGAATTGTTGGCTTTGTGGCCAAGGTAGGTGAAGGGGTAGGTAGTGCTGAGGTAGTGGGTGTCTACAGAAGAACTTGGACAGACTGGGTGAATGGGCAAAGAAGTGGCAAGTGGAATGTGGTGTCGGGAAGTGCTTGGTCAAGCACTTTAACAGAAGGAATAAATGTGTGGGCTATTTTCTAAGTGGGGAGAAAATTCAAAAATCTGAGGTACAAAGGGACTTGGGATTCCTTGTGCAGGATTCCCTAAGATTTAACTTGCAGGTTGAATCAGTAGTGAGGAAAGCAAAGGCAATGTTAGCATTCATTTGGGAAGGACTAGTATACAGAAGCAAGGGTATGCTGCTGCTTTATGAGGCATTAATCAGGCTATATTTGGAGTATTGTGAGCAGTTTTGGGCCTCTTGTCTAAGAAAATATGTGCTAACATTGGAGAGGGTATAGAGAAAGTTGGCGAGAATGAAAGGGTTAATGTATGAGGAATGTTTGATGGCTTTGGGCCTGTACCTTCTGGAGTTTAGAAGAATGAGTGGGGATCTCATTGAAATCTATTGAATATTGAAATGTCTAGAAACAGTAGATGTGGAGAAGATGTTTCCTATGGTGGGGGAGTCTAGGACCAAAGGGCACAGCCTCAGAATTGAGGGAAATCCATTTAGAACACAGATAAGGAATTTCATTAGCCAGATGATGGTGAATCTGGAATCTGTAGAGGCCAAGCCATTGGCTATATTTAAGGCAGAGTTTGATAGGTTCTTGATTAATCAGAGCTTCACAGGTTACAGGGAGATAGCAGAAGAATGGGACTGAGAGGAATAATAAATCAGCCGGAATGAAATGGTGGAACAGAGTCGATGGGCTGAATGACCTAATTCTGCTCCCATGTTTCATAATCTTATGGTTTTATTAAGCAGTTTTCATAAATACATTCACCAAAATTCTCATAATTTACCTTGCACATCTTTTGGGATTAAAGCAATGATGATTAGTCACACGGCAGCCTGCTGCTTTAAGATTAAATTTTCATTTTTGGCATCAAGTTAGAAGACAGATCTGGCAGCCTCATACAGATTACATTGCAAGCTTAAATTTTAGAACAGCATTCACCAATCTTTATTGTATAATCCAGAGAATTTGAACCACTTGTCCATCAGGTTGACAGTAGCCATTTAACAGACCCAGCTGAGGCATGACAAATATCTGTTACCCGAACAGTTGCAGTTTAGACTTTGGTGTTCAGTTCTGGCGGTGTCTGTAAGGAGTCTGTATGTCCTCCCCGTGGAATGCTTAGGTTTTTCCTGAGTGCTCTGGTTTCCTCCGACAGTCCAGTGTCATACTGTGTAGGTTAATTAGTCATTGTAAGTTGTCCCTGGTAAGGTTGGGGTTAATTAGGTTTGTCGGTGGGGGAGAGGAGGTTGCTGTGTCAGCCTGGTTTGAAGGGCCAGAAGATCCTACTCTCTGCTGTTTTGTTAAATAAATAAATAATCCGTGGATGGGAAATAATGAGAACGAATTTCACGGGACAGGACTGATCTACCTTGGAAAGGCTGGAATTAATTAAGGGTAGTTGGTATTAATTTGTTGGTGGGAGATTTTGCTTGGATATATTAAATAAAGTTTTTGAAGAGACAACTAAACATATTGATATAGATAGCAGAGCAAGTGTTGTTTTCATGGACTTCACTGAAGCTTTTGATGTATCATACCTGAAAGACTAGTCTAAAAGGGGTTCCATGGAAAATTGGATCCAAAACAGGACTGGTAATAGGAGACAGAGGAAGATGTTGGAGCATTGTTTTTCATGATTGGGCAGCATTGTACACAGGAACCAGTGCTGGAATACTTGCTGATTGCTATGCATAACTTTGTTGTGTATATAAGAGGTTCTATTCGTAAGGCCAGTGATGTTGTGGGGATGGAACTGGATTCTCTCACGGTGGTGTCTGAAAAGAGGATGCTGTCTAAGTTGCATGCCATCTTGGTCAATGTCTCCCATCCACTACATAATGTACTGGTTGGGCACAGGAGTACATTCAGCCAGAGGCTCATTCCACTGAGATGCACCACTGAGCATCATAGGAAGTCATTCCTGCCTGTGGCCATCAAACTTTACAACTCCTCCCTTGGAGGGTCAGACACCCTGAGTCAATAGGCTGGTCCTGGACTTATTTCATAATTTACTGGCATAATTTACATACTACTATTTAAATATTTATTGTTCCATTACTATTTATTATTTATGGAGCAAATGTAATGAAAACCAATGTCCACCGAGATTAATAGAGTATGACTATTAGTGAGGTTGTGGAAAACAGAAATTGATAGCTTAGGATAGATCTTGAGGAGATAGTTTTGGTAGAATGATATTATTCAGCTGGTAACTTAGGCAAGGCAAAGGTAGATGGAATTTAATGTGGATAACTGTGTGATGTTACGTTTTAAGAGGCTTGATAAGGTTAGGGCATGTTCCGAGGGACCCAGGGAGTATTGAGGAAAAAAGTGATCTTGGTGTATCTCAAGAGAGAGAACTTGTAGAATGTCTGCGTGATGGCTTATTAGAACAGCTTGTTGTTGAGCCCACTAGGAGATCGGCTGTACTGGATTGGGTATTGTGTAATGAACCGGAGGTGATTAGAGAGATTGAGGTGAAAGAACCCTTAGCAGGCAGTGATCATAACATGATTGAGTTCACTGTGAAATTTGAAAAAAAAAGCCGAAATCTGATGTGTAGGTATTTCAGTGGAGTAAAGGAAATTACAGTGGCAGGAGAGAGGAACTGGCCAAAGTTGACTGGAAAGGGACACTGGTGGGAAAGACGGCAGAGCAGCAGTGGCTGGAGTTTATGCGAGAAGTGAGGAAGGTGCAAGACAGGTATATTCCAAAAAGGAAGAATTTTCGAATGGAAAAAGGATGCAACTGTGGCTGACAAGAGATGTCAAAGCCAAAGTTAAAGCAAAGGAGAGGGCACACAAGGAAGCAAAAATTAGTGGGAAGACAGAGAATTGGGAAGTTTTTAAAAGCTTACAAAAGGAAACTAAGAAGGTCATTAAGAGGGAAAAGATTAACCATGAAAGGAAGCTAGCAAATAATATCAAAGAGGTTACTAAAAGTTTCTTCAAGTACATAAAGAATAAAAGACAGGTGAGAATAGATATAGGACCGATAGAAAACGATGTTGGAGAAATTGTAATGGGAGATAAGGAGATGGTGGAGGAACTGAGCGAGTATTTTGCATCAGTCTTCACTGAGGAAGGCATCAGCAGTATACCGGGCACTCAAGGTGGCAGGGAAGAGAAGTGTGCGCAGTCACAATAACGACAGAGAAAATACTCAGGAAGCTGAATAGTCTAAAGGTAGATAAATCTCCCGGACCAGATGGAATGCACCCTCGTGTGTCCAGACCGATTCGTTATTCAGTCGGAGAAAACACTCAGAGGCCACGTTTTCGCTTGATCAATTCTTTATTTAATTTGATCCAAGGAGAGGTAACCAGCATACGCATCTGCAGCGTCTGGCAATCAACTCTGCCTAGCATGAGTACAAGGTTACGTTTATAGCCAGAGAAAAAGGTTTCAGTTAGCACCAGCTTCCCCTGTCCACGCTTATGACGGTTTTGTGGTTAGCAATTTCATCATGGTCACAATAGCTTCACGTGCAGAGGTACAGGTCAGTAAGCACTTCTATTCTAAGAGATGAGCATGCAGTTGCAACATCCTAACCGTGCCCGGTTCTGTTGTCTAGTTCTCGCCCCTGCTATATTTTCCAGGTCACATACACCATTTAACCCTTCCTATCCCGTACTCTAACCCCCTTTTCACTTACACACGTGTTCTGAAAGAAATAGCTATGGAGATTGCGGAGGCATTAGCGATGATCTTTCAAAATGGAAATAGCAAGCAACTGCAGGAAACATAAAGTTGTGGTGGTAGGGGATTTTAATTTTCCATATATTGATTGGGACTCCCATACTGTTAGGGGTCTAGATGGTTTAGAGTTTGTAAAATGTGTTCAGGAAAGTTTTCTAAATGAAGAAAAAGAGGGACCAACTAGAGGGGATGCAATATTGGATCTCCTGTTAGGAAAAGAGTTAGGACAAGTGACAGAAGTCTTTGTAGGGGAGCACTTTGGTTCCAGTGATCATAACACCATTAGTTTCAACTTGATCATGGACAAGGATAGATCTGGTCCTAGGGTTGAGGTTCTTAACTGGAATAAGGCCAAATTTGAAGAAATGAGAAAGGATCTAAAAAGCATGGATTGGGACAGGTTGTTCTCTGGCAAGGATGTGATCGGTAGGTGGGAAGCCTTCAAAGCAGAAATTTTGAGAGTGCAGAATTTGGAAGTTCCTGTCAGGATTAAAGGCAAAGTGAATAGGAATAAAGAACCTTGGTTCTCAAGGGATATTGCAACTCTGATAAAGAAGAAGAGGGAGTTGTATGACATGTATAAACATAGAAACATAGAAAATAGGTGCAGAAGTAGGCCATTCGGCTCTTCGAGCCTGCACCGCCATTCAGTATGATCATGGCTGATCATCCAACTCAGAACCCTGCACCAGCCTTCCCTCCATACCCCCTGATCCCTTTAGCCACAAGGGCCATATCTAACTCCCTCTTAAATATAGCCAATGAACTGGCCTCAACTGTTTCCTGTGGCAGAGAATTCCACAGATTCACCACTCTCTGTGTGAAGAAGTTTTTCCTAATTTCGGTCCTAAAAGGCTTCCCCTTTATCCTCAAACTGTGACCCCTCGTTCTGGACTTCCCCAACATCGGGAACAATCTTCCTGCATCTAGCCTGTCCAATCCCTTTAGGATTTTATACGTTTCAATCAGATCCCCCCTCAATCTTCTAAATTCCAACGAGTATAAGCCTAGTCGATCCAGTCTTTCATCATATGAAAGTCCTGCCATCCCAGGAATCAACCTGGTGAACCTTCTTTGTTCTCCCTCTATGGCAAGAATGTCTTTCCTCAGATTAGGGGACCAAAACTGCACACAATAATCCAGGTGTGGTCTCACCAAGGCCTTGTACAACTGCAGTAGTACCTCCCTGCTCCTGTACTCGAATCCTCTTGCTATAAATGCCAGCATACAGTTCGCCTTTTTCACCGCCTGCTGTACCTGCATGCCCACTTTCAATGACTGGTGTATAATGACACTCAGGTCTCGTTGCACCTCCCCTTTTCCTAATCGGCCACCATCCAGATAATAATCTGTTTTCCTGTTTTTGCCACCAAAGTGGATAACTTCACATTTATCCACATTAAATTGCATCTGCCATGAATTTGCCCACTCACCTAACCTATCCAAGTCACCGTGCATCCTCTTAGCATCCTCCTCACAGCTAACACTGCCGCCCAGCTTCGTGTCATCCGCAAACTTGGAGATGCTGCATTTAATTCCCTCATCCAAGTCCTTAATATATATTGTAAGCAACTGGGGTCCCAGCACTGAGCCTTGCGGTACCCCACTAGTCACTGCCTACCATTCTGAAAAGGTCCCGTTTATTCCCACTCTTTGCTTCCTGTCTGCCAACCAATTCTCTATCCACATCAATACCTTACCCCCAATACCATGTGCTTTAAGTTTGCACACTCTCCTGTGTGGGACCTTGTCAAAAGCCTTTTGAAAATCCAAATATGCCACATCCACTGGTTCTCCCCTATCCACTCTACTAGTTACATCCTCAAAAAATTCTATGAGATTCATCAGACATGATTTTCCTTTCACAAATCCATGCTGACTTTGTCCGATGATTTCACCGCTTTCCAAATGTGCTGTTATCACATCTTTGATAACTGACTCTAACAGTTTCCCCACCACTGATGTTAGGCTAACTGGTCTATAATTCCCTGGTTTCTCTCTCCCTCCTTTTTTAAAAAGTGGGGTTACATTAGCCACCCTCCAATCCTCAGGAACTAGTCCAGAATCTAAAGAGTTTTGAAAAATTATCACTAATGCATCCACTATTTCTTGGGCTACTTCCTTAAGCACTCTGGGATGCAGACCATCTGGCCCTGGGGATTTATCTGCCTTTAATCCCTTCAATTTACCTAACACCACTTCCCTACTAACATGTATTTCTCTCAGTTCCTCCATCTCACTGGACCCTCTGTCCCCTACTATTTCCGGAAGATTATTTATGTCCTCCTTAGTGAAGACAGAACCAAAGTAATTATTCAATTGGTCTGCCATGTCCTTTCTCCCCATAATCAATTCACCTGTTTCTGTCTGTAGGGGACCTACATTTGTCTTAACCAATCTTTTTCTTTTCACATATCTATAAAAGCTTTTACAGTCAGTCTAGGAAGCAGGGAGTAGATAAGGTGCTTGAGGAGTATAAGAAGTGCAAGAAAATACTTAAGAAAGAAATCAGGAGGGCTAAAAGAAGACATGAGGTTGCCTTGGCAGTCAAAATGAAGGATAATCCAAAGAGCTTTTACAGGTATATTAAGAGCAAAAGGATTGTAAGGGAAAAAATTGGTCCTCTTGAAGATCAGAGTGGTCGCCTATGTGCGGAACCAAAGGAAATGGGGGAGATCTTAAATAGGTTTTTTGCGTCTGTATTTACTAAGGAAACTGGCATGAAGTCTATGGAATTAGGGGAAACAAGTAGTGAGGTCATGGAAACTGTACAGATCGTAAAGGAGGTGGTCCTTGCTGTCTTGAGGAAAATTAAAGTGGATAAATCCCCGGGACCTGACAGGGTGTTCCCTCGGACCTCGAAGGAGACTAGTGTTGAAATTGCAGGGGCCCTGGCAGAAATATTTAAAATGTCGCTGTCTACAGGTGAGGTGCCGGAGGATTGGAGAGTGGCTCATGTTGTTCCGTTGTTTAAAAAAGGATCGAAAAGTAATCCGGGAAATTATAGGCCGGTAAATTTAACGTCGGTAGTAGGTAAGTTATTGGAGGGAGTACTAAGAGACAGAATCTACAAGCATTTGGATAGACAGGGACTTATTAGGGAGAGTCAACATGGCTTTGTGCGTGGCAGGTCATGTTTGCCCAATCTATTGGAGTTTTTCGAGGAGTTTACCAGGAAAGTGGATGAAGGGAAGGCAGTGGATATTGTCTACATGGACTTCAGTAATGCCTTTGACAAGGTCCCGCATGGGAGGTTAGTTAGGAAAATTCAGTTGCTAGGTATACATGGAGAGGTGGTAAATTGGATTAGACATTGGCTCAATGGAAGAAGCCAAAGAGTGGTAGTAGAGAATTGCTTCTCTGAGTGGAGGCCTGTGACTAGTGGTGTGCCACAGGGATCAGTTCTGGGTCCATTGTTATTTGTCATCTATATCAATGATCTGGATGATGATGTGGTAAATTGGATCAGCAAATTTGCTGATGATACAAAGATTGGAGGTGTAGTAGATAGTGAGGAACGTTTTCAGAGCCTGCAGAGGGACTTGGACCATCTGGAAAAATGGGCTGAAAAATGGCAGATGGAGTTTAATGCAGACAAGTGTGAGGTATTGCACATTGGAAGGACAAACCAAGGTAGAACATACAGGGTTAATGGTTAGGCACTGAGGAGTGCAGTGGAACAGAGGGATCTGGGAATACAGATACAAAATTCCCTAAAAGTGGTGTCACAGGTAGATAGGGTCGTAAAGAGAGCTTTTGGTACATTGGCCTTTATTAATCGAAGTATTGAGTATAAGAGCTGGAATGTTATGATGAGGTTGTATAAGGCATTGGTGAGGCCGAATCTGGAGTATTGTGTTCAGTTTTGGTCACTAAATTACAGGAAGGATATAAATAAGGTTGAAAGAGTGCAGAGAAGGTTTACAAGGTTGTTGCCAGGACTTGAGAAACTCAGTTACAGAGAAAGGTTGAATAGGTTCGGACTTCATTCCCTGGAGCGTAGAAGAATGAGGGGAGATTTGATAGAGGTTTATAAAATTATGATGGGTATAGATAGAGTGAATGCAAGCAGGCTTTTTCCACTGGGGCAAGGGGAGAAAAAAACCAGAGGACATGGGTTAAGGGTGAGGGGGGAAAAGTTTAAAGGGAACATTGGGGAGGGCTTCTTCACACAGAGAGTGGTGGGAGTATGGAATGAGCTGCCAGACGAGATGGTAAATGCGAGTTTTTTTTTAACACTTAAGAATAAATTGGACAGGTACATGGATGGGAGGTGTATGGAGGGATATGGTCCGTGTGCAGGTCAGTGGGACTAGGCAGAAAATGGTTTGGCACAGCCAAGAAGGGCCAAAAGGCCTGTTTCTGTGCTGTAGTTTCTATGGTTCTAAAAGTCGATAGATTCTGGCATGGTTCTGGAGGACTGGAAGATTGCAAGTGTCACTCCGCTATTGAAGAAGGGGGCAAGGAAGCAAAAAGGAAATTATAGACCTGTTAGCTTGACATCGGTGGTTGGGAAGTTGTTGAGTCGATTGTCAAGGGTGAGGTTACAGAGTACCTGGAGGCATATGACAAGATACGCAGAACTCAGCATTGTTTCCTAAAAGTAAAATCCTGCCTGACAAACCTATTACAATTTTTTGAGGAAATTACAAGTAGGCTAGACAAGGGAGATGTAGTAGATGTTGAATATTTGGATTTTCAAAAGGCCTTTGACAAGGTGCCACACATGAGGCTGCTTAACAAGTTAAGAGCCCATGGAATTACAGAAAAGTTACATACGTGGACAGAGCATTGGCTGATTGGCAGGAAACAGAGAGTGGGAATAAAGGGATCCTATTCTGGTTGGCTGCCGGTTACCAGTGGTGTTCCACAGGGGTCCGTGTTGGGGCCGCTTCTTTTTACATTGTACATCAACGATTTGGATTATGGAATAGATGGCTTTGTGGCTAAATTTGCTGACGATACGAAGATAGGTGGAGGGGCCGGTAGTGCTGAGGAAATGGAGAGCTGCAGAGAGACTTGGATAGATTGGATGAATGGGCAAAGAAGTGGCAAATGAAATACAATGCTGGATAGTGTATAGTTATGCACTTTGGCAGAAAAAATAAATGGGCAGACTATTATTTAAATGGGGAAAGAATTCAAAGTTCTGAGATACAACAGGACTTGCGAGACCTCGTACAGGATAACCTTAAGGTTAACCTCCAGGTTGAGTCGGTGGTGAAGAAGGCGAATGCAATGTTGGTATTCAGTTCTAGAGGAATAGAGTATAGGAGCAGGGATGTGATGTTGAGGCTCTATAAGGCGCTGGTGAGACCTCACTTGGAGTACTGTGGGCAGTTTTGGTCTCCTTATTTAAGAAAGGATGTGCTGAAGTTGGAGAGGGTACAGAGAAGATTCACTAGAATGATTCCGGGAATGAGAGGGTTAACATATGAGGGATGTTTGTCCGCTCTTGGACTGCATTCCTTGGAGTTTTGAAGAATGAGGGGAGACCTCATAGAAACATTTTGAATGTTGAAAGGCATGGACAGAGTGGATGTGGCAAAGTTGTTTCCCATGATTGGGGAGTCTAGTACGAGAGGGCATGATTTAAGGATTGAAGCGCGCTCATTCAGAACAGAAATGCGAAGAAATTTTTTTAAGTCGGGGGTGGTGAATTTATGGAATTTTTTGTCATGGGCAGCAGTGGAGGCCAAGTCATTGGGTGTATTTAAGGCAGAGATTGATAGGTATCTGAGTAGCCAGGACATCAAAGGTTATGGTGAGAAGGCGGGGGAGTGAGAGTAAATGGGAGAATGGATCAGCTCATGATAAAATGGCAGAGCAGACTCGATGGGCCGAATGGCCAACTTCTGCTCCTTTGTCTTATGGTCTTATGGTGTAAATTCAAAATATGTAAGGTAGATACTGTAGTTAAGAAGGTAGGGGGTGCTGACCTTTATTAACCAGGATGGGGCAGAGTGTAATAGTGGAGATATCCTCGTCCAACTTTATAAAAGTATAGTTAGCTTCCAACTGGGATATTGTGTGAATTTCTGGTTGTCACACTCTAGGAAGGATACGATTGCACCGGAGCTGGTGCAGGGAGATTCACTTTGATGTTGCTTGCGTGTATATCAGTTATGAAAAATGGCTGCAGCAAAAGAGACTGAGGGTGATCTGATGGAGATGTACAATATACCGAGAGACATTGATTTTTAGAAACTTTTCATTCAGTGATAGTAGCAGTTGACTAAGTATAGGTAAGTGGGTTTACTGTGCCTGGGTCGTACTCAATAGTAGGCATGGATGTGATGGGCTGAAGTGTTTGTTTCTGTGATGTGTAACTCCACATCAAGATATCAAGAAATACTGAGAGCAGTGGTTGCTGTAAAGGTTATGGGACCAGACAACATCCCAGATGTAGTACTGAATAATATGTTGCTGATACAGCAAATACTTAGTATGCATCTTCCTCTACATTGATTGGACCTTGAATAAAATGCATTCTTCTGCAGTGATTCCATGCTACTCTTAATTCCCCAAACAATATGTCACATCAACAGTACTGCAACACTCTCAACCCCGCAGGTTCCAGTGGGAGCAGGACACATGGCTGTGGTTCTTCCCTACCAAGTTTTTCTAGAGTCAGACAACATGGAAACTGGCAATTCAGCCTATTTTCCCCAGTGGATCCATCCTTATTAATAACATCTTCTAGCATCTGCCCTCTAACCTCCTATGCCTAAGTGATTCAAGTGTTTGCCTCTTAAATGCTTTCTGTAACTCTGATTCCACCTCTCCCTTCAGGCAGTGTGTTTCAGGTACTCTCCATGCTCTCGACAGTAAAGATTCTTCTCAGATCCCCACTAAATCTATATCCTCCTGTTTTTTTTTCTAGCTCTGGCAACGAGAAGAGTTTCTTGTAGTCTACTCTACCTACATCTCATGATTTTATATAGCTTAATAATGTCTCCTCTTATTGAGGTGACCAGTATTGCTTGCAATACTTCAGCTCAGGTCTGACCAATGTTTAATTGAAGCACACCTTTCCTGCTATTATATTCAGTGTCTTGACTAATGAAGGTAAGTATTCCATGTCCACATTAGCTAATTGCAGTCAACTTCAAGGATCTTTGAAGGACCCTTTGTTGCCCGGTATTCTGTAGAGCCCTGCCTTTCATGGTGATATGCCAGCCTCATTTGTGCTTCCAAAATGCATCACGTCATTCATCAGGATTCATCTCTACATCTCATTTTGCAGCCCATTTCACCAATATATGGATATCACCTTGTAGCTTAAGACCGCCTTCCACATGATTAATAATGCCACTAATCTTCCAGTCATTTGCAAACTCAATGATCATGCGCCCTATATCTGCATCCAAATAACAAGGGTCCCAGCACTGATCCCTGTGGAACACAACTTGTCACAGGCATCCAATCACAAAAAAACCTCTACCATCCTAATGAAGGGTGTCAGCCGGAAATGTTGACTGGTTATTCACATCCATCGATGCTGTCTGCTCTGTTGAGCTACTCCAGCATTTTGTGTGTGTCCCCCTACCATCACCCTATGATTCCTGTTGTTAATTTTGGATCCAATTTGCCAACTTGTACTAGATTCCATGCACCCGGACCAGTCTCCCGTGTGAGATCTTGTAAAGACCTTACTTAAGTCTATGGACGGTAAATCACATCGACTGCACTGCCCCCATCAATGTACATTTTTGCCTCAAAAGATTCAATCAGATTGGATCTGCCCTTTCCTGTTTGATCAGTCCCTCTCTTTCCAATTGATCATTTATCCTGTCCCTTAGACTTTTTCTAATATCTTTGCCAAAGCTAATGTTATGCTCGTAGATCTGTATTATCGGGCTTTTCCCTATTAGCAGGCTATACTCTTTCTTCAAAAAATGCTGCCTGGCCTGCTGTGTTCACCAGCATTTTTTGTGTGTATTTCTTGAATTTCCAGCATCTGCAGATTTCCTTGTGTTTGCTCTTTCTTCAAAATGGGGACCACATTTGAGAAAAAAAGACCTAGCTCCCTCAGCTTGTCCTCGTAAGGCATGCCTCCTAATCCTGGCGGCATCCTGGTCAATTTGCTCTGCACCCTCTCAAAAACTTCCTATAATGAACTGAGCAGTACTGAACACAAAGTGAGATCTGACCAGACCTGAGGCTCTTAAACTCAGTCTCTGTGTTAAGGCAATCCCAGTAAACATTGGGGAAATTGAAGTCCCCCATTCATAAACAATATTTTTATCACATCTGTCTGTACTATTTATAATTTAAAAGGGACCTGAGCTGCACCTTCATGCAGAGGGTGGTGTTTGGGTTGAGTTCTCTCATCTTAATAATCAACTTGCAAACGTTTCATCAACATACACGGAAACATCTTCAGTGCTCTGTTAATTCATGGCATGTCCTCTGAATGCATGGCCTTTATATATTAATCAATCAGCTGATTGGTTATCATTATGGAAATTAATTTGTAATATAGGGAGGAAGTCTTGTGGTTTGGTTGCATGGCGAACTCTGTGTTGTGGTCTGGAATTTTGCTGGCTTTGGCTTATAAATAGGATCGAGGTCCACATGTCTGTTTACAGAATTGTTTGTGGAAAACTATACTTTTAGGAATTCTCTTGCATGTTTGTCTGTGCCATGACTTTCACTAATGTCCAGAGGGTGTTGTGTGTATGGAATCAGCTGCCAGAGGGAGTGGTTGAGGCAGGTACAATAACAATAGGAATGTGGATAGGAAAGCTTTCGAGGATATGGCCAAATGTGAGGAAACTGTAACTAGCTTACATGGGGACCCTGGCCAGATGGGCGAGTTAGGCCAAAGGGTCTGTTTCCGTGCTGTATAACTCAGATTCTACCTGTTCCCCTATCTCCTGTTGATTGTTATGTTGTCTCTAAAACATCACCAACAAATAGAGAGCAAAATAGGTCGTGTTCATGGGTTGGTTGATTGTCCATTCAGAAATCTGATGGCAGAGGGAAAGAAGCTGTTCTTAAAACATTGAGTGGATGTCTTCGGGATCCTGAATATCAGGGGTTCCCAACCATTTTTATGCCATGGAGCTTTACAATTAACTGAGGGGTCTGTGGACCTCAGGTTGGGAACCCTTGCTGTACATCCTTCCTGGCAGAAAAAGATAGAGGGCATGTCCTGGGTGATGGGGGTCCTTAATGCTGTCTTTTTGAGGCATTGCCTTTTGAAGATGTCTTCCATGCTGGGGAGGCTGGTGTCCATGATGGAGCTGGCTAAGTTTACAACCCCTTGTAGCTTTTTTTCTGATCCTGTACAGTGGGCCTTCATACCAGATGGCCTTGCAGGTACACCGTTGGGGCCTGAAGCCTGCAAGTGTTCATCCTCTAGAAAAATGTTCTGACTTCAGCCTCTGAACCAGAGATCACTTCCTAACACATCTTTGCTCGGATGTTGGTTCCATATTGGTTTCAGTGCAAATTGTCCTCCATGTACAGACCACACTTTCTCAGAAACAGTCTCAATGATCCAGGAAACTGAAGCCAATCCCTCTGCACCCAGCCCTTCAGCCACACAATCATCAACCTATCCTGTACTCCCAGGATCATGGGACCAGAAGCAATCCATCGAGAACCTGCTCTTTAAATGGCTACCTAGATCCGTAAGCACGTATTGCAGGACCTCATCCCTACCACTACCTCTGCTATGATACCAAAATGGAACATAGTCGCTCTTTGTTCAATCTCCCTTTGGAATTCCTGCAGTTGATCCTGGTCATTCTTGACCCTAGCACCAGGGAGAAAATGACCATTCTGGAATCTCATTCCTGATCACTGTAAGCATCATCTGTATAATATTCACCAACACTGTCACTCTTGCAGCCTTAGTAACTCCCGCTGTGGTGCTACAGATTGGCTTATTGCTGCTTTTTTCTCCTGGGAGGCCATCTGCACCAGCAGCTTTCAACACAGTACATCTGTTTGAGAAGGAAACAGCCACAAATAACTTTTAAACAACTTCCTCTCTTTCTGTGCCATGACCAACTTGCTGGATTAACTATCAACCACATTTTCTGTATTTCAGATACCTCCTGGTGAGTCCCACTGTACTCTTACTGTTCTGTGGTATGCCCAAAGCTCCAGTTGGACACATTTGTTGGAAGTGTAGTCACCAGACACACTGGAACTGTCACTGATCTTCTACAGTTTGCAGGAGGAGCTTTCCAATATCCCAGTCCCTTGTATTGAGAAAGAGAGAGAAGCGAAACCCTGTCTGATTACTCTTGGTCCAAATTAATTTTAATCATTGTGATTGTGTTTGTCTCTACCACTTCTTCAGACAGCTTGTTCCACATACCCACACACTGTGTGGAAATGCTACTTATGTCCCTTTTAAGTTTTTTCCTTCTTACCTAAAATAAGTGCTGTTTAGTATTAGAATCCTCTACCATGGGTTAAAAGACTGTGGCCATCCATCTTATCATCTGTGGTTTTATAAATATCAGTAGGTAAATCTTCAGGCACCTATGCACCAGGAAAAGCTGTCCCAGCCTTTCCTAAAACCTCAAAATCACCAGTCCCGGTACCGTCCTTGAAAATCATTTTTACACCCTTTCTAGCGTAATGACATCCTTCCAATAGCCGGGTAACCAGAGCTGCATCCAATGACTTGTACGGTTGCAACATGATACAACATGAGGTTCCAGCTCCCGCACTCAGTGCCCTGACAGTGATGTCACCATACTGTCCACCTGTTTTGCCACTTTCAGGGAACTATGTATCAATACCCCTGGTTCCTCCATTTCCAGTGGAAGTTCTGTCCTGGTTTAAGTTGCCAAAATGTAGCATCTTGCATTTCAGAGGATCTTCTTCCAGAGAGTGGTGAGCCTCTGGAATTCTCTATTTTGGAGTGTTACAACGTTAGCAGACTAACAGAGATATTATTGACGCGGCGAGGGATTGTTCGGTGTGGAGAGCCATGATCGCCCAAGCGTGTAACCCTCAAGGCACATGAAGAAGAAGAAGACAATGTTAGTTAGATTATTGTTATATAAGAAGGACATTATGCACCGGAGAGGTACAGAGGACGCTTTTGCCTTCATGGATGGAGTGTTTAAGTTATGAGGGGAGACTGGAGAGGCTGTTCTTTTTTGGGGTGGAGAAAATTGAAGTGAGGATTTGTGGTCTACGAAATTAGAAACATAGAAAGCCTATAGCACAATACAGGCCCTTCGACCCACAAAGCTGTGCCGAACATGTCCCTACCTTAGAACTGCCAAGGCTTTACCCATAGCCCTCTATTTTTATAATATCCATGTAGCCATCCAGGAGTCTTTTAAAAGACCCTATCGTTTCCGCCTCCACCACCACCGCTGGCAGCCCATTCCACACATTCACCATCCTCTGCGTAAAACAAAACTTAACCCTGACATCTCCTCTGTGCCTACTTCCAAGCACCTTAAAACTATGCCCTCTCGTGCTAGCCATTTTAGCCCTGGGGAAAAGCCTCTGACTATCCACACGATCAATGTCTCTCATTATCTTGTACACCTCTATCAGGTCACCTCTCATCCTCCATTGCTCTAAGGAGAAAAGGCCGAGTTTACTCAACCTATTCTCATAAGGCATGCTCCCCAATCCAGGCAACATCCTTGTAAATTTCCTCTGCATGATGTGATATAGGATAAGTAGTGAAAACTATTTCCCTTTAGCAGAAATTTATGGAAGGTAAGAGCTTTGGTGGGGCTTTAGAACATAGAACATAGAATAGTACAGCACAGTACAGGCCTTTTGGTCCACAATGTTGTGCTGACCCTCAAACCCTGCCTCCCATATAACCCCCGACCTTAAATTCCTCCATATACCTGTCCAGTAGTCTCTTAAACTTCAAGAGTGTATCTGCCTCCACCCAGAGACAAGTTAAATTCTTCATTGCTCTCTCTCAGTGGGAGGTGGGTTTTGAGACCCTCAACATTGATTGGGTGGTTATTAGGTTCTGAAACATTTTGGGAATCGAAAGGTAGGGGATAAGTGCTGTAACATAGACTGCATAGATAAGTGTTTGATGCGCAGTGCAGCCCTAATGAGCCAAGGAGTTTGAAAGACTCTTGCTGTATACGGTCCCCCTGCTGTCTGTTTCTGCCCTTTGCTCTCTGGGAAGCTCTGCAGAACTGCCTTTCTGGCCATTGATCCTTGTAATTGATACTGTTTAAATATCATAAGCAAACTTACTAACTATGCTTTGTATATTCTCATCCAAATTGATATTGATGGGTAAGCAATAATGGGTTCACCACTGACCAAAGGCACTCCACAAGTCAAGGGCTAGCTGTCTGAGAAATAACCTTCCACCATCACTCTCTGCATCCTACCTCCAGGCCAGTTTTGAATCCATCTAACCAGCTCTCACTGGATTCCATGTGATGTGGCCTTCCAGAGCAGCCTGCCATTTGGAATCTTATCAAAGACCTTACTAAAGGCCATGTGGATCACATCTACTGTTCTGCCCCCATTGACCATCTTGGTTACTTCATCAGAAAATGTAACTTATTTTGTAAGACATAAATTCTCACATCCCCTTGCTGACTACCCCTAATAAACTAGTCTCACTGTCCCTAATTTGGGATGATGATACACATCATTGACAAACACCACCATTACCTCCCGAGTACCAGCCAGAAGAAAAGGATGTTTGAGATCTAGCATTGAGTGCTGCAGCCAAACTCTCCATTGTACCACATGCAGAGGTGTGAAAACACAGTGACTAAGTTAGAGTACTGGAGAAATGCCAAAAATGCAGCCTCCACAAAATCCTCCAAATTCATTGGCAGTACAGACATCAGCATCCTTTACCAAAACTGAGGATTGGATGGGACACGCTATTGACAAGTCCAACATCAGCTTACAGACACGAGCCCTCTACTCTGTTCAATCACAGCAAGTGGTTATCAGCGAGCGTGGGAATTACTTGCTTGCAACAGTGTCTTCAAAACCTTCTTGAACAAATGTCAGTCCCTCACAGAGTCTGTTGTTCAAGGCCATTCAAACAGCAATGCATTAGGGAAGGCATCAAGTACTCCGGAGGCCAAGCACAAACAGAAGGAGCATGTAATAATCTGAACCACCCACCCATCTGTTCCACTCATGGCAGAGCCTCCAGATCCCACGTACCATGCATTAGTTACTTCAAAACCCACACAACAGCCCGAGGCTCTTGTTCTACTCACAGGCAGAAACCACGTACCGGCTTCTGCAGCCCAGTATTCAGCAAAATCAAATGAAACCATTTCTTGTCAGTGATAAAATATTTGAAAAGAAACTTAATTTTATTGCTTGGATCAGACAATATAGAAAAGCATAGGGAAACCATTCCGTGAGATGGAAGACAGATATATTTAAGGTGACAAGCAAAAGAAGGAATAACGTCCCCAGACAATGACAAGTCAGGATATGAAACAAGATGCCAGAAAGATGTGAGAAAATTGATTGGTGTCTCTCTGAAAGTATTTAAAGGGGGGAAAAGATAAATAAGAGAAGAATTATTTAAATTTAATTATTTAAGAATTATTCTCTGATTGTGAGGAGTAATTGAAAAGAATGAGGAAATAAGCCCCCATGGATTTGCTAAATATCCTCTGAAGATTTGATAACTTCTTTGACAGATTGAGTTCAATAGCTCCAGGTATGCCCTTAAATAATTATTCCCTCATTTGTCAATGCAATGAATTTTTATCATTGTCACTCTGACACAACAAGAATCTATTAGTACTATAACATGTTGTCATTTACACTTAGTTACTCTGAAGGCAGGAATTACAATTTTTCCATTGATCCTCATGTTTTCATTCCTTACACCCTCAGTGTCCATGCCTCGAGCTTCTGATGACCTTCACCTCAACACTTGATGTTGGACATGCCATACATCAAAACTGGTTCTGCCAAAGTATCCAGGCACAAACCCACCTCACCACTGGAAATGCTTGAGATAACTCATTTCTTCCACACATACCAGAGCTGTCAGTGGAAATCCCGGGTAGATGTTTAGAAGCTCTCTTGTTACAACAGTCACTGCCCAGCAGCATTTTGATGTAATGTTACAATTGTATAAAACATTGGTTAGACTGTACTTGGGAGTATTTAATTTAATTCTTGCCGTCACACTACAGGGAAGATGTGATTGAGGCAGAGGGAGCCCAAAAAATATCCACAATGGTAAAGACAAGGGATTCTGCAGATGCTGGAAATCAAGGGAAGCACACAAAATGCTGGACGAACTCAGCAGGTCAGGCAACATCTATGGAGAGGAATTAATAGTCGACATTTCAAGGTGAAATCCTTCACCAAGGATCAAGGATGCTCCTGGACTGGAGGACTTGAGTAATGAATGGGGTTTACGGCTGAATGTTACCATTGTGTCTCAGTCTCTATCTGAGGGCTTGGGCAGCTTCCTTTGCTTTGGAACTACCAATGGAACAAAAATTATGCAATTATTACTTGTCAGATGCAGTAATATCTTTTAGGAAGTAAACTCTCTTCCTTCCCTAGTCTGATCTGTATCACCAAGCCATATAAAAACTGACACTCACAACACGCTGGAGGAACTCAGCAGATCGGGCAGCATCCGTTGAAACGACGAGTCAACGTTTCGGGCTGGAACCCTTCGTCAGGACTGTAGAGGGAAGGGGCAGAGGCCCTATAAAGAAGGTGGGGGGAGGGTGGGAAGGAAAAGGCTGGTAGGTTCCAGGTGAAAAACCAGTAAGGGGAAAGATAAAGAGGTGGGGGAGGGGAGGCAGGGAGGTGATAGGCAGGAAAGGTGAAGAAGGAATAGCAGAAAACACAATGGGTAGCAGAAGGAGGCAGAACCATGAGGGAGGTGATCAGCAGCTGGGAGAGGGGGCAGAGTGAAATAGGGATAGGGGAAGGGAGGGGGGAGGGAATTACCGGAAGTTGGAGAATTCTGTGTTCATACCAAGGGGCTGGAGACTACCTAGACGGTATATGAGGTGTTGCTCCTCCAACCTGACTTTAGCCTCATCATGGCAGTAGAGGAGGCCAGGTATGGACATATCCGAATGGGAATGGGAAGCAGAGTTGAAGTGGGTGGCTACTGGGAGATCCTGTCTGTTGTGGCGGACGGAGCAGAGGTGCTCGATGAAGCGGTCCCCCAATCTGCGTTGGGGTTCACCGATGTAGAAGAGGCCACACCATGAGCACCGGATGCAATAGATGACCCCAACAGACTCACAAATGAAGTGTTGCCTCACCTAGAAGGACTGTTTGGGGCTCTGAATGGTAGCAAGAGAGGAGGTGTAGGGACAGGTGTAGCACTTACACTTACAGGGATAAGTTCCAGGTGGGAGATCCGTCCAGGTGGGAGATCCGTGGGGGAGGGACGTGTGGATCAGGGAGTCGCGGAGGGACTGATCCCTGCGGAAAGCGGAGAGGGGTGGAGAGGGAAAGATGTGCTTAGTGGTGGGATCCTGTTGAAGGTGGCGGAAGTCGCGGAGGATAACGTGCTGGATCTGGAGGCTGCTGGGGTGATAGGTGAGGACAAGGGGAACTCTGACCCTGTTGTGGTGGCGGGAGGATGGGGTGAGGGTCAAAGTGCGGAAAATGAAGGAGATGCGGGTGAGGGCATCATTGATGACAGCAGAAGGGGAAACCACGATCCTTAAAGAAAGAGGACATTTGAGATGTCCTGGAATGGAAAGCCTCATCCTGGGAGCAGATGCGGCAGAGACGGAGGAACTGGCACTTTTGCATGTGGCGGGGTGGGAAGAGGTGTAGTCGAGGTAGTTATGAGAGACATTGGGCTTGTAGAAGCTGTCAGTGGACAGTCTGTCTCCAGAGATGGAGACAGAGAGATCGAGAAAGGGGAGAGAACTGTCCAAGATAGACCAAGTGAATTTGAGGGCTGGGTGGAAGTTTGAAGTAAAGTCGATGAAATTGACAAGCTCAGCATGGATGCAGGAAGCAGCACCAATGTAGTCGTCAATGTACCAAAGGAAAAGTTGGGGAGCAGTACCAGAATAGGTTTGGAGCACAGGCTGTTCTACATTATGTGGTTTTGTCAGTTTTTTCAGTCTTGGTCTGTCCTGTGTTTAGTGATATCACACCGGAGGAAATATTGTATCATTTCTTAATGTATGCATTACTAAATGACAATAAAAGAGGACTGCGTGTCTTCATAATCTAACCAGCGAAGAGGCAGGCATAGCTGGGGGCCATGCGAGTTGCCATAGCTACACCCTTAGACTGAAGAAAGTGGGAAGAGCAAAAAGAGAAGTTATTAAGTGTGAGTACCAGTTCTGCCAACCGGAGGAGGGTAGGATTGGACATTCATAGTAAAAATGAAGTGGTTGAGACCAGGGAACTGGAAGTTATTGAAGAGGGCATGGGATGTATCCTGGATGTAGGTGGGGAGGGACTGAACTATGGGTGACAAAATGGAGTCCAGGTAGGCAGATACAAGTTTGGTGGGACAGGAGCAGGCAGAAACTCTGGGTCTACTGGGACAGTCAGACTTGTGGATTTTGGGGAGGAGGTAAAACTGAGTGGTACGGGGTGTGGGAATTATGAGTTTAGCAGCTGAGGATGGAAGGTCTCCGGAGTTGATAAGGGCAGTGACGGTACGGGAGACAATGGTTTGATGTTTTTGGTGGGGTCCTGTTCCAGGGGTAAGTAAGAGGAGGTGTCAGAGAGCTGCTGTTTGGCCTCACTGAGGTAGAGGTCCATCCGCCAGACTACTACGGCATCACCTTTGTCAGCGGGTTTGATGGTGAGGTTGGAATTAGTGCAGAGAGAGTGGAGGGCAGTGCGTTCAGAGGGAGTGAGGTTGGAACAGGAGAGAGGAATGGTGAAGTTGAGATGGTGGATATCTCGGCGACAGTTGGAGATGAAAAGATCGAGTGCAGGTAGAAGGCCCGGGCGGGGTGTCCAGGAGGAGGAGGAAGATTGAAGACAGGAGAAGGGGTCATCAGTAGGGGAAGGGGAATCCTTGCCAAAGAAGTAGGCTCGGAGACGTAGGCGATGGAAGAAGACTTCAGCGTCATGGCGGGCACAGAACTCACTGAGGTGTGGATGGGGGAGGACAAAAGTCAGGCCCTTGCTAAGGACAGAATGTTCTGCCTTAGAGAGGGAAAGGTCAGAGGGGATGGTGAAGACACGGCAAGGCTTGGGGCTGGGGTCAGAGGAGGGTAAAGTGTGGGAGGTCTCGGGGGGGTGGTTGGTATATTCAGGGAGAGCGGGGTTAAGGGAGGATGAACTACGCCACATGCAAAATTGCCATTCCCTATTCCCAGTTACTCCGTCTCCACCACATCTGCTTCCAGGATGAGGCTTTCCATTCCAGAACATCTCAAAATGTCCTCTTTCTTTAAGGATCTTGGTTTCCCTTCTGCCGTCATCAATGATGCCCTCACCTGCATCTCCTCCATTTCCCGCATTTCGGCCCTCACCCTCCCGTCACCACAACAGGGACAGAGTTCCCCTTGTCCTCACCTACCACCCCACCAGCCTCCGGATCCAGCACATTATCCTCCGCGACTTCCGCCATCTTCAACAGGACCCCACCACTAAGCACATCATTCCCCTCCACCCCTCTCCGCCTTCCACAGGGATCCTTCCCTCCGCGACTCCCTGATCCACACATCCCTCCCCACGGATCTCCCACCTGGCACTTATCCCTGTAAGCGTAACTGCTACACCTCCTCTCTTGCCACCATTCAGGGCCCCAAACAGTCCTTCCATGTGAGGCAACACTTCACTTGTGAGTCTGTTGGGGTCACCTATTGCATTTGGTGCTCACGGTGCGGCCTCCTCTACATCGGTGAAACCCGACGTAGATTGGGGGACCACTTCGTCAAGCACCTCCGCTCCGCCTGCTACAACAAACAGGTTCTCCCAGTAGCCACCCACTTCAACTCTACTTCCCATTCCCATTCGGATATGTCCATACATGGCCTCCTCTACTGCCACGATGAGGCTAAACTCAGGTTGGAGGAGCAACACTTCATATACCGTCTAGGTAGTCTCCAGCCCCTTGGTATGAACATAGAATTCTCCAACTTCCGGCAATTCCCTCCCCCTCCCTTCCCCTATCCTTATTTCACTCTGCCCCCTCCCCCAGCTGCCTATCACCTCCCTCATGGTTCCGCCTCCTTCTACTACCCAGTGTGTTTTCCCCTATTCCTTCTTCACCTTTCCTGCCTATCATCTCCCTGCTTCCCCTCCCCCACCCCTTTATCTTTCCCCTTACTGGTTTTTCACCTGGAACCTACCAGCCTTCTCCTTCCCTCCCTCCCCCGCCTTCTTTATAGGGCCTCTGCCCCTTCCCTCTGACCAAGGGTTCCAGCCCGAAACGTTGACTGATCATTTCCACGGATGCTGCCTGACCTGCTGAGTTCCTCCAGCGTGTTGTGAGTGTTGCTTTGACCCCAGCATCTGCAGTGTATTTTGTGTCATAGAAAAACTGATACTCTTAAAAAGATATAGCTGTACAACAAAGAAACAGACCCTTTGGCTGACCATCTATGCAACCATTGTGCCTATCCATGCCTGTGTTAATTCTATATCTCTATATGCCCTATTCATTCAAGTACCTATGCAGGTGCCTCTTCAATACTCTTTCTGGCTCCACCAGCTCCTCTGGCAGCTCATTCCAAGTACCAACTATGTTTATGTGAACATTTTACCCCTCAGATCCACTTTAAACCTACACTCTTTAGTTTGAGATATCCCTACCATGGGAAGCAGACTGACTCTCCACCCTATGCCTCAATGGAATAAACCTCTTATCATCTAACCCCTCAGCCTCTTTCACTCAAGACCCAGCCTATCCAGTCTTTCCTTACAACTTGAGCCCTCCAGTCCCAGCAACATTGCTTCTGCATGCAAACTATTTAGTCACATCCGTCCTTCCTAAAACAACCAGAACTGCACATTGTACATCAGGTATGGTCTAGTCGACATTCTGTTCAACTATAACATTCCAACTCTTATTCTCAATGCCTCAGCCAATGGAAGCAAGCATACCATTCACATTTCTCACTGCCGTGTCTACCTAGAGTATCGGAATCAGTTTTATTATCACCAGCATATGTGGTAAAATTAGTTAACTTAACAGCAGCAGTACATGATAATATAGAAAGAAAATGAGTAAATCCATTGCAGTGAGTTGCTATGTATGTATGTATATATGTGTGTGTGTGTGTATGTGTACGTATGTGTGTGTATATATATTCAAATATAGTGCAAAAACTGAAATAATATATATTTAAAAAAGCGAAGTGGTGTTCATGGGCTCAATATCCATTTAGGAATCATATGGCAGAGGGGAAGAAGCTATCCCTGAATCACTGAGTGTGGCTTCTGTACCTCCTTCCTGACGGTAACAATGAGAAGAGGGCATGCCTTGGCTGATGGGGGTCTTTAATAATGGATGTTGTCTTTCTGTGGCACCACTCCTTGAAGATATCTTGGGTAGTACTAGAGGCTAGTACCCAAGATGGAGCTGACTAATTTTATAACTTTCTGTAGCTTCTTTAGTCCTGTGCAGTGGCACCCCACCCACCATACCAGACAATGATGCGTCCTGTCAGAATGCTCTCCACAGTACATTTATAGAAGTTTTTGAGCGTTTTAGTTGACAAACGAAATCTTTTCAAACTCCTAATGAAATATAGCTGCAGCCTTGCCTTCTTTATAGCTGCATCGATATGTTGGGACCAAGTTAGATCCTCAGAGATCTTGAGACCCACAAACTTGAAATTGCTCACTCTCTCCACTTCCGATCCCTCTATGAGGATTGGTTCATGTTCCCTCATCTTACCCTTCCTGAAGTCCACAATCAGCTCTTTCATTTTACTGACATTGAGTAACACCACTCAACTAGCTGGTATACCTTGCTCCTGTATGCACTCTCATCTCCATCTGAGATTCTACCAAGAGTGTTTGTATCATCAGCAAACTTATAGATGGCTTTTGAGCTATACTGAGCGAAATCGTCGTGGGTATAGAGTATTGTATTTTTCAGGGAGCTGTATGTTTATACCAGGGGTATTCTGTGTACAGTTCGGGTGTTACGCTTCACCAGGCTGACACGTCACTTTCAGCTGGGATAGCCAAGGACTCATTATTAGAGGCAGAGGAAGGTTCCAGGATAGTTCAGGTTATAGCTTATGGATGGCCAAATAGGAGCAGTTGGTGGAGATGGTTGAGAGCTTCAAATTCCTAGGTGTAAGCATCCCCAATAACTTGTTCTGGCCCAACCACATAGATACATAGATGTGAGGGGTAAGTTTTTTTTTTACTTAGAGAATCGTGGATGCATACAATGCACTATATGGTGACGGAGGCATATACATTAGAGGCTTTTAAGAGATGTTTAGTTACGCACATGGTTGTAAGGAAGATGGGGGGTGGTGGTGATATGGACGTGGTGTAGGTAGGAGGGATCAGTGTTTGGGTGTTTTGATTTGCTTTTTAGTTGGTTCAGCAAAACATTGTGGGCCGAATGGCCTGTTCCTGTGCTGTACTCTTCTATGTTCTATAGATACCATGGTGAAGAAACTGCACCCCAGCACTTCTACTTCCTGAGGATTCCAAGGAAATTTTGCATGTTCCTGGTGACCCTCACCAATCTCTATAGATGCATTATAGAAAACGCCCTGACTGGATGCATCACAGCTTGTTTTGGCAACTGCTCTGCCCTACACTGGAAACTGCAGAGTTGTGGACATAGTTCAGCACATCATAGAAACCAACCTCCCATCCACTGACACCATCTACACTTTTTGCTACCTCAGTGAAGCAGCCAACATAATTGTAGGCCCTTCCACCCCAGACATTCTCTTTCTCCCTCCCCCCCCCCCATCTCCTTTCGGGCAGAGGATGTAAAGGCCTGAAAGCACATACCACCAGGCTCGAGGACTATCCTGTTGTTACAAGACTATTGAACAAAGCTTTTGTACAATAAAGATGAACTCTTAACCGCATTATGGCCCCTGCACCTTACTGTCGATCTGCACTGCATTTTCCCTGTAACTGTGACAACTTATTCTTCATTTATTTGTTGTTTTTCCCTTGATTTTCCCTCAATGCATAAATGTAATGACATGATCTGTCTGAATGGCCTGTAATGCTATTTTCACTCTGTCTTTTCTGTGCATGTGTCAATACTAAACTAATGACCAATTTCACAAGATCAGGAAGAATGTGATATCACTGGAGAGGGTGCAAAGGAGATTCGCCAGACTGCTGTTTCAGATGTTGTAGTTCAACTATGTGGACGGACTAGGTCTGTTTTCCCTAAATAACTCTGTGGGGTATAGACAGACTCACGGAAACCTTTCCTATTATTGGGGTGAGATGGGGAGGGACAAATGAAACTAAAAGGATCACCGTCAAATTTAGGATAAGGGGTAAAAGATTGAGGAGACCTCAGGGGAAACTTTTCATTTTGAGTACAGGCATTTAAATTATCTAGGCATTGAAGGCTACTGGCCAAGTGATGGAAGATATGATTAAGATAGATGGGAGTCCACTGGTCAGCATGAATGTGGTGGGCTGAATGGCCTGTTTTCATGTTGTATGAATCCAAGCTTGCACGAGGTCACTTTGTTAGTATAATTGTACTTGATATGGAATCGGCTCATCTCCTGTGACAGCTGGACAGCACATCATCACACAGCAACAAGCAAAGACATCCATCGTAGATACCTCTCAAGTCAGTTCCTTTTCTGCCTACAGGCTAAAACAGGCAGAGTAGCTCTCAAGACAGTGATGCAGTCATTTTCAAGTCCCACACCCAGAGTGCACTCTATCTCCTTTGCCACAGTCAGTGTTTCTTCCGAGTGGGTTTGCTAGCCAAGGTCACCCTGAATAATAATTAGTTGAAGGTTCCTATTCCTGTCGGTGACCTGATGCCAAGAGGTCTCATGCATCCATTGTCAATGCTGAAGTTGCCCAAGATCACTTCATGGTGCAGCAGAACATACTTACATGGATCTTTTCAGACACTGCCCTTCCAAAGCAAAAAGACCTGACAAAAAATTGTAATAGAGTCTAATACATAGTCATAATCATACTTCATTGATCCCGGGGGAAATTGGTTTTTGTTACAGTTGCACCATAAATAATAAATAGTAATAGAACCATAAATAGTTAAATAGTAATATGTAAATTATGCCAGTAAATTATGAAATAAGTCCAGGACCACCCTATTGGCTCAGGGTGTCTGACCCTCCAAGGGAGGAGTTGTAAAGTTTGATGGCCACAGGCAGGAATCACTTCCTATGACGCTCAGTGTTGCATCTCGGTGGAATGAGTCTCTGGCTGAATGTACTCCTGTGCCTAACCAGTACATTATGTAGTGGATTAGAGACATTGTCCAAGATGGCATGCAACTTGGACAGCATCCTCTTTTCAGACACCACCGTGAGAGAGTCCAGTTCCATCCCCACAACATCACTGGCCTTACGAATGAGTTTGTTGATTCTGTTGGTGTCTGCTGCCCTCAGCCTGCTGCCCCAGCACACAACAGCAAACATGATAGCACTTGCCACCACAGACTCATAGAACATCCTCAGCATCATCCGGCAGATGTTAAAGGACCTCAGTCTCCTCAGGAAATAGAGATGGCTCTGTCCCTTCTTGTAGACAGCCTCAGTGTTCTTTGCCCAGTCCAGTTTATTGTCAATTCATATCCCCAGGTATTTGTAATCATCTACCATGTCCACACTGACCCCCTGGATGGAAACAAGGGTGACCGGTACCTTAGCTCTCCTCAGGTCTACCACCAGCTCCTTAGTCTTTTTCACATTAAGCTGCAGATAATTCTGCACACACTATGTGACAAAGTTTCCTACCGTAGCCCTGTACTCAGCCTCATCTCCCTTGCTGATGCATCCAACTATGGCAGAGTCATCTGAAAACTTCTGAAGATGACAAGACTCTGTGCAGTAGTTGAAGTCCAATGTGTAAATGGTGAAGAGAAAGGGAGACAAGACAGTTCCCTGTGGAGCCCCAGTGCTGCTGATCACTCTGTCGGACACACAATGTTGCAAGCACACGTACTGTGGTCTGCCAGTCAGGTAATCAAGAGTCCATGATACCAGGGAAGCATCCGCCTGCTTTGCTGTCAGCTTCTCCCCCAGCAGAGCAGGGCAGATGGTGTTGAATGCACTGGAGAAGTCAAAAAACATGACCCTCACAGTGCTCGCTGGCTTGTCCAGGTGGGCATAGACATGGTTCAGCAGGTAGATGATGGCATCCTCAACTCCTAGTCGGGGCTGGTAGGCGAACGGAGGGGATCTAAGTGTGGCCTGACCATAGGCCGGAGCAGCTCCAGAACAAGTCTCTCCAGGGTCTTCATGATGTGGGAGGTCAATGCCACCGGTCTGTAGTCATTGAGGCCGCTGGGGCGCGGCGTCTTCGGCACAGGGACGAGGCAGGACGTCTTCCACAGTATAGGAACCCTCCGGAGCCTCAGGCTCAGGTTGAATACATGGCGAAGTACTCCACATAGCTGAGGGGCACAGGCTTTGAGCACCCTGGTACTGACACCATCCGGTCCTGCAGCCTTGCTTGGGTTGAGACATTTCAACTGTCTTCTCACCTGTTCAGCTGTGAAGCCCACCGTGGTGGTTTCGTGTGGGGAAGGGGTATAGTCATGAGAGCAGGGTGGGGGAGTGTGAGGAGGGGTAGGAGGGGAGAGTGGAATATGTGTTGGTTGGGGGCCGACAATAGATGGCTCATGTGGGGGATGGGCAGGGGCCACAATGTCAAATCTGTTAAAGAACAGGTTAAGTTCATTGGCCCTGTCTACACTGCCTTCAGCCCCTCTGTTGCTAGTTTGCCGGAACCCAGTGATGGTCCTCATCCCCCTCCAGACCTCTCTCATCATGTTCTGCTGAAGTTTCCACTCAAGCTTTAGCCTCCCTGATCCTGGCTTTCACCTCCCTCTGTATTGCCCTCAGCTCCTCCCTATTTCCATCTCTAAACGCCCTCTTTTTAGCGTTCAGGATGTCAATGTCCTTTGTCACCCATGGCTTGTTATTTGAATAACGAAGGACAGTTCTTGTCGGAACATTGCAGTCCACACAGAAGTTGATGTAATCAGTTATGCATTCTGTGAGCCCATCAATATCCTCTCCATGTGGCTCACAGAGTGCCTGCCAGTCTGTCACCTCAAAACAACCCTGGAGCGCCTCATAAGCCTCCTCTGACCATTTTCTCACTGTCCTCGAGGTTGCTGGTTTACTCTTCACCAGGGGCACTTAGCAGGGTTTAGGTGCATCAGGTCGTGATCTGACCTGCCCAGTGGGGGGAGGGGAGAGGAGCTGTATGCATCCTTAACGTTAGCGTACATCAAATCCAGAGTCCTCTCCCCTCTGGTTGTACAGCTCACATACTGAGTGAAGTTGGGCAGTGTTCTAGCCGTGGAAACATGGTTGAAGTCACCCGAGATGGTAATGAGGGCACTTGGGTGCTGGGTTTGTAATCTGGCTATGACAGTATAAGTGATGTTACACGCCGACGTCGAGTTGGCAGAGGGAGGGATGTACACAACAACCACAATTGCATGCGAGATTTCCCTTGGCAAATAATAAGGCCGGAGTCCAACAGCAAAAAGTTCAATATCCGGGCTACAAACACGTTCCTTGATCGTAATATGCCCAGGATTGCACCATCTGTTGTTTACCAGAACCACCAGCCCCCCTCCTTTACACTTACCGCTCTCAGTGCAATTCTGGTCAGCTCGAACGGTCTGGAAGCCCTCTATGGAAACGCTTTGATTGGTTCTGTCCTCGTTCAGCCACGTTCTAGTAAAGCACATGACACTGCTCTCCCGAAATGTTCTCTGACTCCTGACAAGTGCCGTCAGTTCGTCAATTTTAGAGCATGTTAGAGAAGGTGCAGCTTCAACATGTTACCGTGAGAAAAAAAATACAACAAATAACTAAGTTAAAAAGTTTAAAAGTAAGAAACTACGGAGCAACTGTAACAGGCTGCATGCACGACCGGCACATGCACACTTCAGATTGAAAGATTCTTTAACAAAAGCTGTTTCAACTTGACCAGCCCTTCTAGCCAGACATGTCCCTGATGCTTATAAGGGGGCCTTTGCAGGGTGAACTGGATTGCATGCAACTTTTTCATTTTGGTGCCTAGGTAAATGCCAGATTTGACGAATCTCGGAGTTGTATACTGCATACGTATTTTGATAACAAATAAACCTTTGAATAATTTGGACTGAATGGGCTGCTTTCTGCACTATTCCAAAGGATAGTTAAGTCACTGATGCTACAACTGTTGTAGTTATTTTTCAGATCTAGGCCTCCCTGGTTGCTCTTCAAATTAGAAGAGAGCTGCTGTATTGAACCAAGCAGTCCTGGTAGAGGTGGCCACACAGTGCAGGGAACTCTATGGCTTAGATCCAAGAACAATGGAGGACTACAGAAGCATTTCCAAATCAAGATGGTATGCAACTAGAACTACCTGCAAGTTAAAATATTCCCATATGCCTGCTGCCCTTATCTTCCTAGAGTCTTGGGTTGGGGAAGTGCTATCACAGAAGCTGAGGCAATTAACTGTAGTGTATGGAGCTGAAGCAGATGTTTAGGACAAGCAACACACATCAAAGTTGCTGGTGAATACAGCAGGCCAGGCAGCATCTCTAGGAAGAGGTACAGTCGACGTTTCAGGCCGAGACCCTTCATCAGGACTAACTGAAGGAAGAGTTAGTAAGAGATTTAAAAGTTGGAGGGGGAGGGGGAGATCCAAAATGACAGGAGAAGACAGGAGGGGGAGGGATGGAGCCAAGAGCTGGACAGGTGATAGGCAAAAGGGATACGAGAGGATCATGGGACAGGAGGTCCGGAAAGAAAGACGGGGGAGGAAACCCAGAGGATGGGCAAGGGGTATATTCAGAGGGACAGAGGGAGAAAAAGGAGAGTGAAAGAAAGAATGTGTGTATAAAAATAAATAACAGATGGGGTACGAGGGGGAGGTGGGGCATTACTGGAAGTTAGAGAAGTCGATGTTCATGCCATCAGGTTGGAGGCTACCCAGACAGAATATAAGGTGTTGTTCCTCCAACCTGAGTGTGGCTTCATCTTTACAGTAGAGGAGGCCGTGGATAGACATGTCAGAATGGGAATGGGATGTGGAATTAAAATGTATGGCCACTGGGAGATCCTGCTTTCTCTGGCGGACAGAGCGTAGGTGTTCAGCAAAGCGGTCTCCCAGTCTGCGTCGGGTCTTGCCAATATATAAAAGGCCACATCGGGAGCACTGGATGCAGTATATCACCCTGGCCGACTCACAGGTGAAGTGTCGCCTCACCTGGAAGGACTGTTTGGGGCCCTGAATGGTGGTAAGGGAGGAAGTGTAAGGGCATGTGTAGCACTTGTTCCGCTTACACGGATAAGTGCCAGGACAGTGGACAGGGTGCCAAGCCAGTGGTTACTGTGTCCCAGATGATGGAATGTTTCATAAACTATTCATTGATGCTGCATTTCTCTGAGCCAGTGAAGAGTATTTCACAAAATTCCTAACGTGTCCCTTGCAGATTGTGGGAAGGATTTGGAGTGTCTCAAGGATAGTCATTTAGCACTGGTTAGTTAGCCTCTGACGGACCCCTGTAACCTTGTCCTGTTGACTTCTTGCTCATTAATGATCACTAGGATGCTGTGAGGAATTTGATGGTGATACCATTGAATATCAGCTGCAGAAGGCTAGACTTGCTGTTCTTGAAGATGGTCACTGCCAGGCACTTATTTGCCACATCTTATTTGCCACTTATCAGATCATGCCTGAATGTTATCTGGGCCTTGTTGCATCCAGTCATGGGCTGCATTACCTGCTGAGAAGTTGTGCATTGTGTGATGTTCCAGATCGCAGAAGGAAGCGTGTTGGTGAGCAGCTGATGGTTGGGACTCAGACATTGCCCTGAGGAATGTCCTGGGTCTGGTGATTGGCCTCCAACAACTACAACAGTCTAACTTTGTGCCGAGTAATGCTCCAAACACAAGGGAACCTTGCTCGAAGAAGAAATCATGGTCCTCGACTGCGACCAAGGAAGTCCACAGTTTGTGACAACTATTCATACCACTGGACCTGGACCTCTGAGGTCCAGAGAGTGGAAATGCCCAAGTGCAACAACTTTTCCACTTTAAAATCTCTCCTGCATAGGTTTCCTGTCATTGTTGAACACAACGGACAGCCAACATCAATGATAGTGAAGAGGAATGTCCAGAATTACACTAGGATCTTGATCAACTGGGCAAGGGAGCTGAGGTGAGCTGGAACTCAGTTGGGTTTTTGAGCAGGAGAGTAGAATGAAGCTCAGACAGAAGAGGACCCTTGGTTACTGGAGTGCAGGATATGTGAGAGAAAACAACAAAGGATCTTCTGACTGCATGAAGTTGTTTCCTTTGAATGATGCTGAGCACTGTAGTATCTAAAATAACTTGATTTCCAAAATACAATGATTCCATTCTGAGCTAGAACAGCAAAGGGCCCATTACACCCATGAGTAGAACAGTTTGACTGAGCTATACCAGCAGGTCCTGCTGGAGTTCCAGTCGTAGAGAGCTATATGTGTTCAGGAATAAAATTGGGAATTAGGACAACATGGGGCACATTATTGTCCTGAATAGAATGGTTCTGATATAAAGGAAAAGGGCGAAACACCTTATGTCATGAATAGAGTAGTTCCATTGCAAGTGAAAAGTATGAACCTCAGGAGCCTAATGTGTGCCTGATCCTCAGCTGTTCAGAAAGAATCATAGATTCTGCTCGCACTTCTCTATGTCCCAGTGAACATTGATTCCATCATGGACTAAAACTCTGTCATTCAGCTCATCTCCTCCACACCGACCAGTGGACATCCATCTATAATAATTCCATCTTCTAGCACCGGGCCTTCTCTGCCTGGTTGATTGAAGTGCTGTCTGGACACTTTTAAAATGGTGTCAGCAACTGTGCTTCCACACTCTCAGGCAGTGTGTTCCAGTTACTTACCACCCTGAAGATGGTTCCCCTTAAATCTCCCGTGAACCCCTAGCCTTTTTTGTTCTTGAATGTTATTACCTCCACAGCCTTGTGAAGAATAGAAATCCAAAAATTCACAACCCACTCCAGAAATTCCTTCTTTCCCTTCCATCGTAAGCAGGTAACCTTTCAGTGTCTCTCTAGTCAAGTCACCACTGGATCTCAGGTTTCAGTCTGTTTACCTGCATTCGGCTGAATTTTGATCCAATCTGCTCAACAATTCAAAGTTCAAAGTTAATTTTTTTATCAAAGTACATATATATCATCGTATACACCCCTGTGTCATTTTCTTGCGGACATACTCAATGAAACCAATAAACGTAATAGAATCAATGGAAGACCACACCAAGAACCAGTCCAAAGACAACAAACAAAGGGAAAGAAAAAGATATAATAATAACAAATATATAATAAGCAATAAATATTGAGAACATCAGATGATGTGTCCTTGTAAGCGAGCCCATAGGTTATAAGACCATAAGGTATAGGAGCAGAATTAGGCTATTTGGCCCATTGAGTATGCTCTGCTATTTCATCATGGCTGGCTGATCCATTTTCCCTCTTAGCCCCAACCTCCTACCACCTTCCCATAGCTTTTCATGCCCTGACTAACAATCAACCTGTGCCTTAAATGTACCCAATGACTTGGCCTGCACAGTCATCTCTGGCAACAAATTTCACAGATTCGCCACTCTCTGGCTAAAGAAATTCCTCCTCATCTCTGTCCTAAAAGGTCGTCCCACTATTCTGAGGCTGTGTCCTCTGGTCTTAGACTTTCCTACTAAAGGAAACATCCACTCTGTTGAGCCCTTTCAAAATTTGATTGGTTCAATGAGGATACCTTTCATTCTTCTGGATTCTGGTGAGTAGAGGCCCAGAGCCATCAAACGCTCCCTGCATGCCAAGCCTTTCAATCATGAAACTCCTTTGAACCCTGTACAATATCATCATTTCTTAGATAAGGGGCCCAAAACTGCTCAGAATACTTCAAGTGAGGCCTCACTAGTGCTCAACAATACATCCTTGCATTTCTAGTTCTCTCAAATTGAACTCTAACATCATATTTGCCTTCCTCACCACTGACTCAACCTGTAAATTAACCTTTAGGAAATTCTGCACCAGGACTCCCAAGTCTCTTTGCACCTCAGAATTTTTAATTTTCTCTCCATTTAGAACATAGTACCCTGCATACACTTCTATTTCTTCTACCAAAGTGCATGACTATACACTTCCTAATACTGAATTCCATCTGCCGTTTTGCTCATTCTCTTAATCTGTCTAAGTCCTTCTGTAGCCTCTGTACTTCCTCAAAAGTATCTGCCCCTCCACCTATCCTTGTATCTTCTGCACACTTGTCCACAAAGTTATGGGAACAGTTCACTGATGAGGCAAGTAAAGTTGAGTGTATTTATCCACATTGGTTCAAGAGACTGGTGGTTGAGGATTACTAGCTGTTACTGAATCTGGTAATGTGAGTCCTGAGGCTCCTGTACCACCTTCCAGATGGCAGCAGTGAAAAGAGAGCATGACCTGGGCGGTGAGGGTCTGTGAAGGTGGATGCTGCCTTCCTGTGATAGCAATCTGTGTAGATGTACTCAGTGGTAGGGAACGCTTTACCTGTGATACACTACTTTTTATAGGATTTTCTGTTCAAGGGCGTTAGTGTTTCTATACCAGGCTCTGATGCAACCAGTCAGTATACTGTCCACCACACATTTATTGAAGTTTGTCAAAGTTTTAGATGTCATGCTGAATCGTCAGCAACGCCCAAGGAGGTAGTGGTTCTGCCTTGCTTTCTTCGTAATTGCATTAACATGCTGGCCCAGGACAGCTCTTCTGAAATAAAGTTGGAATAGTGGTACATTGTCAAGTGGCACAAGCTAACTGCATCTCTTACGTTTTCACTGGATCACTTTGTGATCAAGTGCACAATGTAGAACTATCTACTAATGATCAAATAAAAACAGTTCCTTACCAAGCCAGGAAATACCTCCAGATTGTGATATTGATTTATTGTTTCTTGTTACTGAACTGCCTTCAGGACAAGTAGAGGGTTTTGTGCACATGACAATGAACTTGACCTAAAGCCAAAGCACTACTCTATTTTCAGCTGAAATCAGATGACATGGTGTGTTGTTTCTGAGCACTGCATGATCTAACTGGTAAAACATCGTAGACATTTGTGTTTGCTGTGTATGGCACTTGTAGACCAGTGCTCTATGTTTGGTCCATGTCTTGAAGGTCCATGAGAGGTCTGTGTGGGCCCCACCAGTAACAGGGGGCAGGTGTGTCTGCTGCTCTGGGTGTTGCTAGCAACCTGGCTGTTATGTAGTGGCAACACACACAAAATGCTGGTGAAATGCAGCAGGCCAGGCAGCATCAATAGGAAGAGGTACAGTGGACTGTACCTCTTCCTATAGATGCTGCCTGGCCTGCTGCGTTCACCAGCATCTTGTGTGTATTGCTTGAATTTCCAGCATCTGCAGATTTCCTAGTATTATGTAGTGGCATGTCTCTCCCTCATGTTCTGCTCCCCAACTACAGAAATAACCTTTACCGCACTCCCAAAAGAATTGTAACCCTTGACCGTGCTCACAACTGTCCACTTGTGTACTCAACCATTGATTCCACCCCTCCAAGACCTAAGTAGCTCAGTGGATTGCATCCACTCCCACTGCACTCCATCCAGTCTACCCCACCACATCCTCCCCCAGTTCAGATAATGTCGTTAAATCATTTAAGATTCAGAGGAAACATGCCATAGATTTATTCAGTACAGATTTGGGCCCTTTGCTTACCATCAGATACCCATCTATGCCAATCCCATATTATAGCATTTGGCCGTATGTCATGATGGTAAAATGTGCCTGCAAATACTTGTTGAGCTTCTCTGCCTCTTCCTTCTCAGGCAAGTTTGTTCTCCAGTCTAATAATCCTCTGGGTAAAAAAAACTTACTCAAATCCCGTCTAAACCTCTTACTCATTTCCCTAAAGGTGTGCCTATGGAGAAAAGCTTCTTGCTCTTTATTGTGTCTCTAACGCTCATAACTTTGTGTACTTCATTCAGGTTCCTTCCCCATACACTGTTCCAAGGAAAGTCATACCCAGTTCTCTAGCGTAACACAGTGGCACAGCTAATAGCATTGCTGCCTCATCGCTCTTATGACTGGGGTTCAGTTCTGATCTCTAATGCTGTCTTTGTGGAGTTTGCATGTTCTCCTGTGACTGTAGAATGTGACTGCCAGGTGGTCTGGCTGCTGGGTAATCGATCATCAAGTTTCCCCTCGTGCAAGTGAGTGGTAAAATCTGGTGGGAGATTGAAGGCAGTGTGGGAGAATGTAAACAATTAGCATTAGTGTAAATGGGTCAGAGGGCTGGAGGGTCTGTGTGTCTGGGAGGTCTCCTGTAAGGAGGAAGATTCCCAATAAGATGGTACTAGTGAAGCACAGCGACAACTTGCAGGTAGCAAACAAAACAAAAATATTACTGTATTACATCACACTTTTTCTCAGAAACAATCACTGCAATCAATAGCCTGCAACTTTCCTTTTGGAATTGAGCCGTTGAACTGCCATTTTTGTGTTGTGAACTGAAGTCTCGAAGGTGCAGGACATTTGCAGTGTGGCATGTATGGGCTGAATCGAGGCAGCTTGCACAAATGTTTGGCCATTGCTGGAGCGGACTTGGAGGTGATTTGATGTGGCAGAACCAAGGCGAAGGGAGGCGAGCCGAGGCAAAGGCAGTGGGGCTCAGACCCGAGAGCGAGGAGAGAGCTGAGATTTGACTGATTTAAGCGGTGGGTCAAATAGGAAAGGTCGCGTATGGGCTGAAGTGAAGCAGCGGGACCTGGTCCTGAGAGCCTATCAAAGTGGCAGGGCCCAGGTCTAGGAGCAAGGATTGACTTGAGGTTTGGGCAACTTAAGTGTCAAGCCAGATTGAAAAGGTCAGGGTGTTGGGGCCAGTTCAGGTTGCTGCTCCACGAGGTTTCCTCATCTCTGCTCAACTGAGGCTAATGAGCTCCTGAATTGGCTGCAGTGTTGATCGGCTTTATGGAAGTGTTTGGAATGTTTGCCTTCATTGGTTGAGTTATTGAGTATATAAAAACAGGAAGTCATGTTGGAGCTGTTTAAAAACTTTGGTTAGGCCACAGTTGGAGAATTGTGGGCAGATCTGGTCATCCTATTTCAAGTAGGATAAGGAAGCTTTGGAGAGAGTGCACATAACATTTACCAGGATGCTTGCAGCCTGGATTCAAGGGCATGTGCTGTAAGGAAAGGTTGGCAAACTTGGGTTGTTTCCTCTGAAGTGTTGGAGGTTCAGGGGTGACCTGAAAGAAGTTTATAAACTTGAGAGATGTAGATTGATAGACAGTAAGAATCTTTCCCCTGGAATCAAAATGTCTAAAACTTAACAGCATATTAAGGCAGGTGGAGGAGAGTTTAAAGGAGATGGGTAGAGTCATTTTCTTTTATATATTGATTGGTACATTCCTGAAATGCATGGCCAAGTGTAGTGGAGGGAGCAGATACGGTAGTGAAGTTTAAGAGGCTTTTAGATGGGTTTGAGAATATGGAAGGATATGGATCATTTATAGACAGAAGAAATTAATTTGGCATCATGTTCAGCATAGACATTGATGCTTTCTTCTTTACCCTGTCTACCTACGTTGCTACTTTTAGGGAATTATGGACATGAGTTTTCTTTGTTGGCCAACACTCTACTCTGCAAGTCCTACACATTTTTGACTAGCACTTGTCATAATTATGTTCAATCTGTCAATACTGAGTGCCTGATTCATATCCTTGAGCAACTTTCCTTACTATCTACACCACCACCAGCTAGAAACTTGCCATTTGTAATCCCTACATTCAAATCCAAGACCCAGAAACAACCAGGGTCCCAGCAGTGACCACTGCAGTACACTACTATTTACACACTTCCAATCAGAAAGGTATCCCTCAGCACTGCCCTCTGCATCCTTTCACTAAGCCAGTTTGGATCCAATTAGGCAGCAGTGGAGGAAGGAAGAGGTAGGTGCTGATTTATGGAAGGTGGTGGCTGGTGGGTGTCTCCCTTGTCCCTCTGGGAGTAGAGAGCAAGAAAGGTGAGATCGAAGTGTGAGAAATTGTATAGACAAGCAAATTGCAATCAACCAAAGTTGTGTGGAATCCTTGACTGTTGAAAGAAGGTCATAAAGCAAGTGAACCAGTTTAAGGGTGAAGGGAGGTTAGTGAGTGTGACTGTGACAAGAGTAGCCCTGCATCACTGGTTTGACTTCTCTCCCCTACCCCCTTACAGGAGGCACAGGTCCCTGTATTGTCACAGTTGAAGAAGCTGAGAAATTGAATGCCAAGTCAAGTCAAATTTATTTATAAAGCACATTTAAAAACAACCCATGTTGACTGAAGTACTGTATAAACCATAACAGGTAGCTAAAATCACAAATACAAGAAACACAGATATAAACAACAAGGCACACAGCTTACAGGCACAAAATAAACAACACATGAGCCTAGGCACAAGTCAAAAATCAGCCCCATCAGGAAGATTCAAATGCTAGTGAATAAAGGTAAGTTTTAAGCCTGGACTTAAAAGAGTCAATGGAGGGGGCAGATCTGATAGGGAGGGGAATGCTGTTTCACAGTCTAGGGGCTACAACAGCAAAGGCGCGGTCACCCCTGAACTTAAATTTAGATCGTGGGACAGCCAGGAGCCCCAAGTCAGCTGACCTGAGGGACCTGGAAGTCGAGTAAGGGGTTAGAAGGTCTGTGATATAAGGGGGAGCCAGCCCATTTAGGGCTTTAGAAACAAACAGGAGAACCTTAAAATCAATTTTGAACCCGACTGGTAGCCAGTGGAGAGAGGCCAGGATAGGAGTAATATGGTCCCTCTTCTGGGTACCTGTCAGGAGCCTGGCTGCAGCGTTCTGGACCAGTTGCAGACGGGACAGGGACGACTGACTAATCCCAGTATACAGGGAGTTGGAGTAGTCCAAGCGGGAGGATATAAGGGCATGGATGACTTTCTCGAGATCTTTGAAGAGAGAAACGACTTGATTTTGGCAATAGTACGAAACTAGAAAAAATTGGCCTTTACTACTGCATTAACTTGCTTGTCAAACTTAAAGGTGGAATCAAATATCACACCAAGGTTTTTGACATGGGGTTTGACAAGGGTGGACAAGTTACCAAGACTGTTGGCAATCACTTTGATGGAGTCAGGGGGGCCAAATAGGACAACTTCTGACTTGTCGTCATTCAGCTGTAGGAAGTTTTGTGCCGTCCAACACTTTATGTCCTCAAGACAGTTCATGAAACTGACTAGGCATGACTGGTCATTTGGTTTCAAGGGGAGATAAAGCTGTGTGTCGTCAGCATAACAATGGAAGGAAATGCTGTGTTTCTGAATGATTTGGCCGAGGGAAAGCATGTATATAGAGAAAAGAATGGGACCTAGGATGGAACCTTGTGGGACCCCGCAGGAAAAACTAGCTGGAGAAGAGGAAAATTTGCTTATGTTGATGGAGAAGCTTCTATTTTTGAGGGAGGATGTGAACCAGTTCAAGGCAGTGCCATCAACACCAACCCTGTACTGGAGACGGTCTATTAAAATGCCATGATCCACAGTATCGAATGCTGCGCTGAGGTCAAGAAGAATTAGGATGGCAGAGTCACCTGAGTCGGTAGAGAGGAGGAGATCATTGTACACTTTCAGCAGGGCCGACTCTGTGCTATGATAAGCCTTAAAGCCTGACTGAAATCTTTCCAAGATGTTGTTTTGGTGTAGGTAGGGCAGCAATTGACTAAGAATAACCTTTTTGAGAACCTTAGACAGGAATGGAAGTTTAGAAATAGGTCTGTAGTTACTAGGTAAGGCAGGGTCTAAATTGGGTTTTTTTCAGGAGGGGCTGGACCACGGCGTGCTTGAAGCAGGTTGGAACGGTACCAGTGACCAGGGAGCTGTAAATAATAGAGAACGTGCTGGGACCAGCTATGTCAAAGACATCCTTCAGGAGGGCAGTGGAGACAATGTCAAGAGGGCAGGTTCATGGTAGAAACAATCTTTGTAAGGGAGGGTAGCGTGATGGGTTGGAAACAGTCCAGTGTAGGTGAACAGACCAGTGAGACAGTTAGGTCACGGGTAAGGGGGAAATGTTCATTCTAATGTTTTCAACTTTGCTAATGAAGAATTTAAAAAATTTTTTGCATTTAGCAGGGGACACATCTAAACTAATACTGGGAGTGGGACAAATGACAGAATTTATGGTACTGAATAAGACCTTGAGATTATGAGAGTTGTTAGAAAATGGAGTTCGGCAGGAAGCTGAATGGGAGGAAAGATAACAGGTGTACCTGTGAAGTTGGTGAGTGGTTAATTGTTAATAGTCTATCCCTCAAAATGCTGAAATAGAGAATGGGACATGTGCCATGTGGAGGATAGAAATCGCAGCAAAGTTGTGGAAATTTTCCTATTCCCATTTATAGCAGGAAATAGCATCAGGAGGGGACTGTTTAAAAAAATACTGCGTCTCACACGAAAAGCAGGCAAAGCTGGGACTTGTGCAGGATTCCATGGCAATCTCTTTTGTTGAAGGAATTAAATGTTGGACCAGGTAATGTGTGGAATTTTACTTTAGATACAAAACAATATCATTGTGGGTGAAACTTGCTTCATCAAAATCAGAAGCAGGTTTATTATCACTGGTATGTGTTGTGAAATTTGTTAACTTAGCAGCAGCAGTTCAATGAAGAAAAAAAGTAAAAATAAATAAATCAGTAAATCAATTACAGTATATGTATATTGAATAGATTAAAATTTGGGCAAATACAGAAATAATATATATCAAAAAAGTAAGTTTCCAGAATCGCTGAGTGTGTGCCTTCAGGCTTCTATACCTCCTGCCTGTTGGTAACTGTGAGAAAAGGGTGCTGGAGGTTCTTAATAATGGACGCTGCCTTTCTGAGACACTGATCCTTGAAGTTGTCCTGGGTACTTTGTAAGCTGGTACCCAAGATGGAGTAGCTTCTTTCGGTCCTGTGCAGTCGCTCCCACATACCAGACAGTGATGCAGCCTGTCAGAATGCTCCCTGTGGTAAATCTATAGAAGTTTTTGAGAGTTTTTGTTAACATTCCAAATCTCTTCGAACTCCTAATGAGGTATAGTCGCTGTCTTGCCTCCTTTATAACTGCATTGATATGTTGGGACCGGGTTAGGTCCGCAAAGATCTTGACACCCAGGAACTTGGAACTGCTCAATCTCTCCACTTCTGATCCCCCTATGAGGATTGGTATGTGTTCCTTCGTCTTACCCTTCCTGAAGTCTACACTCAACTCTTTTGTCGTATTGACCTTGAGTGCCAGGTTGTCGCTGTTACACCACTCCACTATTTGGTATATCTCGGTCCTATACGCTCTCTCATCTCTATCTGAGATTCTACCAACAATGGTATCATCATCAAATTTATAGATGGTATTTGAGCTATGCCTAGCCACACAGTATGGGTATATAGTGAGCAGAGCAGTGGAGCAAGCACACACTCCTGAGGTGCACCAGTGTTGACTGTCAGTGAGGAGGAGGCATTATCACCAATCCGCACAGATTGTGAATTTCCAGTTAGGAAGTTGAGGATCCAATGACAGAAAGAGGTACAGAGGCCCAGGTTCTGTAACTTAGCAATCAGGATTGTGGGAATGATGGTTTTATATGCTGAGTTATATTCGATGAACAGCATCCTGACACAGGTGTTTGTATTGTCCATGTGGTCTAAGGCCGTGTGAAAAGCCATTGAGGTTGCATCTGCTGTTGACCTGTTGTGGCGATAGGCAAATTACAGTGGGTCCAGGTCCTTGCTGAGGCAGGAGTTCAGTCTCGTCATAACCAATCTCTCAAAGCACTTCATCACTGTAGACATGGGTGCTACTGGGCAATAATCATTAAGGCATTAAGTTATTAGTCATTAAGTGTTAATTTAAATCTTTTGGTGACAATTTCTGTTATCAAAAGGCATAAAAGAGATGGAGGAAAAAGTGGATTAATGATCACAAATTAGCCACAATTTAAGTTGGAATAGCTTCCAGTGGCTGAATAGCTGAATTGTTTCCTGTTATTTACCTTTTAGTTGTGGACATGCACCAGTTTTTCATTGACAATTACTTTGTATAGCTTGTCAGGACCTAAATGAGCAGTGAGCAGACAAAATGTTGGACAGTCCACTTATCCTCACTGTCCACGAAACTCAGCTGTTGCAGCACAGCCCTGTTTCACAAGTTAGCACTGGACCACCAAACTGGTAGGCATCTTGCATCAGTGGTAGAGAATTTAGTAGAAAACTGCGGCAGATGAGATTAATCTGCACTTGGAAGGGCAGGAATTAATCAAAGTTATGACATGGGATATTCTGTCTGATCAGTTTGAAAGAATTTTCTGAAGAGGTGCCTTCATGGTGGAGGGCTTGTCTAACATGCAAAAGTGAGACGTTATGGATGCGATGAGAGGTGAGGATACTGATACAATGGCTGTCACTAAAGTGGTAGTGATGAGCAAACTCATGGGCCGAAAGGTTGGTTCTGATGGAATTCATCCCATGATACTGAAAGAATTGCCAGCTGTTACAACCATATAACAATTACAGCACGGAAACAGGCCACCTTGGCCCTTCTAGTCCATGCCGATCTCTTACTCTCACCTAGTCCCACTGAACTGCACTCAGCCCATAACCCTCCATTCCTTTCCTGTCCATAGAGCTATCCAATTTTACTTTAAACAACAACATCGAACCTGCCTCAACCACTTCTGCTGGAAGCTCATTCCACATAGCTACCACTCTCTGAGTAAAGAAGTTCCCCCTCATGTTACCCCTAAACTTTTGCCCTTTAACTCTCAACTCATGTCCTCTTGTTTGAATCTCCCCCACTCTCAATGGAAAAAGCCTATCCACGTCAACTCTATCTATTCCCTGCATAATTTTAAATACCTCTATCAAGTCCCCCCTCAACCTTGTATGCTCCAAAGAATAAATACCTAACTTGTTCAACCTTTCTCTGTAACTTAGGAGATGAAATCCAGGCAACATTTTAGTAAACCTCCTCTGTACTCTCTCAATTTCATTGACAACTTTCCTATAATTCGGTGACCAGAACTGTACACAATACTTCAAATTTGGCCTCACCAATGCCTTATACAATTTCAACATTACATCCCAACTCATATACTCAATGCTCTGATTAATAAAGGCCAGCATACCAAAAGCTTTCTTCACCACCCTATCCACATGAGATTCCACCTTCAGGGAACTATGCACCATTATTCCTAGATCCCTCTGTTCCACTGCATTCTTCAATGCCCTACCATTTACCCTGTATGTCCTATTTTGATTAGTCCTACCAAAATGTAGCAACTCACATTTTTCAACATTAAACTCCATCTGCCATCTTTCAGCCTACTCTTCTAACTGGCCTAAATCTCTCTGCAAGCTTTGAAAACCTACTTCATTATCCACAACACCACCTATCTTAGTATCATCTGCATACTTACTAATCCAATTTACCACCCCATCATCCAGATCATTAATGTATATGACAAACAACACTGGACCCAGTACAGATCCCTGAGACACACCACTAGTCACCAGCCTCCAATCTGACAAACAGTTACCCACCACTACTCTCTGGCATCTCCCATCCAGCCACTGTTGAATCCATTTTACTACTTCAATATTAATAGCTAACGATTGAACCTCCCTAACTAACATTCTGTGTGGAACCTTGTCAAAGGCCCTACTGAAGTCCATCTAGACAACATCCACCGCTTTACCCTCGTCAACTTTCCTAGTAACCTCATCAAAAAATTCAATAAGATTTGTCAAACATGATCTTCCACGCACAAATCCATGTTGACTGTTCCTAATCAGACCCTGTCTATCCAGATAATTATATGTGTAAGGGGGTTTCGACTTTTATGTTACTGTGGAAGCTAATTAAAATGGCGTCTTTGTTATGTTAATCTGGGGAATGCTGCTTTGTTGTGTTAAACGAAAGTTTGCACTAGCAGCTTGTTTTTGCTTTAGAGTGTGATAAGAGGGTGCTATTAACCAATTGGGATAGTTGTTATGGTTTTGGTGTATTTGAAGATACTGTATGCGCAGGGTTTTGGGGCAGAAGGCAGGAGAGCGAGACAGAGGATGGACCAGGTGCTGTGAGTCCGCTAACGGGGTCGGACCCGAGCGGGACGTTCGGCGAGGAGACGGAGACGGACTCGTGTGGAGCGTCTGGTCGACCACCGTTGTTGGTCCCAGGCGGCCGGTCGAGGTGGTCCGAGGGGTCACAGGGTGAAGAAGAAGGTCCTTGAGCTCCAACGGTTTTTGTGCACGCAGAGATTGAACTTTGATAAGTGTGGCGCCTTTTACTTTCCTTTTATATTTTATTCTCTTTTAATTATATAGTTCCAGTAATATCTATAAACTGTATATCATTTAATTGCATCTGGTGTATTGTCTGTTATTTGGGTGGGGTGGGGTACCTCATACAGTATCCACACAAACGAATTACCCAGTTTGCCAGGGCTGAGGCTGTTTCGCTAGATGACAGCGAGCCGAGCGACCCTGAGGGTGGCCGGGGGTGGGGGGGGTGCTACATATATACCATCTCTAAGAATACTTTCCATCAATTTACCCACCACTGACATCAAACTCACAGGCCGATAATTGCTACGTTTACTCTTAGAGCCCTTTTAAAACAATGGAACCACATGAGCAATACGCCAATCCTCCGGCACCATCCCCGTTTCTAATGACATTTGAAATATTTTTGTCAGAGCCCCTGCTATTTCCACACTAACTTCCCTCAAGGTCCTAGGGAATATCTCGTCCGGACCTAGAGACTTATCCACTTTTATATTCCTTAAAAGCACCAGTACTTCCTCTTCTTTAATCGTCATACTTTCCATAACTACCTTTCTTGTTTCCTTTACCTGACACAATTCAATATCCTTCTCCTTAGTGAATACCGAAGAAAAGAAATTGTTCAAAATCTCCCCCATCTCTTTTGGCTCCGCACATAGCCGTCCACTCTGTTATAGTGAATGGGTTTGGGATAATTCTGAACTCTGACAGGTCCTGGCAGATTGGATGACAATGAATGTCACACCACTGTTTAAAAAAGGATCTAGGGGAAAATGTGAGTAACAGTAGGCTTGTAGTTGGGATAGGGCCTGGCAGATGGAATACAACAATGATAAATGAGATCATGCACTTTGGAAGGGAAAATAGAAGATCAGGCTATTATATACTATATATGGTGAAAATTGCTGCCTGCTGTTATGTAGAGGGACTTGGGAGTGCTTGTGTATGAATCACAAAGATTTGTTTAAAGGTGCAACAAGTTATTAAGAAGGCATATGGGAAGTTGGCCTTCGTTGCTAGAGGGATGAATTGAGTGTGGCCGGAGGGGGTGTAGGGGGGTGAAATTTTGCTGCTTATATGTACAGGGTATTGGTGAAGATGCACCTGGAGTTCTGTGTATAGTTCTGGTCTCCTTAAGGATCACTTGCTTTGGAGGCAGTGCAGAGGAAGTTTCCAGGTTAGTTCTAAAGATGACGGGGTTAATGAGAGAGTTAGAGTTGTCTGGGATTATACTTGCTGATATTCAGAAGAATGAGACGGGATCTTATGGAAACATAAAATTATAAAAGGGTGGAGGCACAAATGTTATTTCCACTGGTAAATGTGATGTTGTCCTTGTGTCTGAGTCTACTAAGCAAGTGATGCTGCTGGAGCTGACAGTCCCATGGAAGACAGCTTGGAAGAGGCCTTTGAAAGGAAGCTCTCCAGTACGCATGACTGGTCAGCAACTGTCAGCAGGCTGGATGGAGAGTGAGGTGTCTCCCAGTGGAGGTTGGTTGTAGGGGATTTGCAGCCCATTCCTTAGCCAGAGCCTTCAGCAATTTGGGCATCGAGGGAGAGAGGAAGAGGAGAGCCATCCGCAGTACCACCGATGCGGCAGAGAGGGCCTCAAGATGGGTGTGGCTCAAAAGAGGGGAGCCATGGAGTCAGAAGTAGCTAGCCATCTGGACACAAGCTGAGGTCTGATCAGCCCCGGCTGGGTCACCTGGAGGAGGGTGTATGATGTTGAAAGACCCGAAACACCCGATGATTCCAGGAACATCACTGAAGATGTGTCCAGAAGCATCAATAGATGTATGTATACAGCAGACTAGAACTAAGGGGTATAGCCTCAAGATTTGGGGAGAAGCTACTTTCCTCAAAGAGTAATGAATCTGTGGAAATCTGTGCCCAGGGAAGCAGTGGAGACTACTTCATTAAATACTGTGGATTCCAGTTTTTTTGGGACTCATTATAACCAGTACATTTTTGGCCCAGTTAAGCAGCTGTCCGAATTAACTGAAGTTTCATGGAAATCATTAAAAACATAATAAAGACAAACTATCATTTTACTGAGTAACAAATTATGCATTTATATGAAATACAAAGCAAATTATAACACTATTACTACTACTGTACAATGAAACTGTAGTCATCGATACCTAGTGCTGATACTAGACTGCATCATACAATGTGTTTGACGATTACATCCTCCAAATCTTCATTTTCATTGTGGCATTCAGGATGGTTGTTGATTCATTCAAATTCTTCAGTAATGAAATTGTTTCATTTTCACTCCCAGCCGTTTCTGGCATCGCCAGGTTTGAATGCTTGAAACTGTAAAACAATTACGTATTGTTTTGTTGCTTATTTCTTGCCAACTAGCTAGGTGGAACTGGGTCCATGGCCAGACCAACCGTGATCTTACTGAATGGTGGAACAGTCTCGACAGGCCAGATAGCTGACCCCTGCTCCAATTTCTTGTGTTCTTATGTGACAAAATGACTCGCAGGCGTCAGTCCTCCAACTTCACCCCACAACTCGCCGATGTGAGTTTGATATTTGGGCATTAACTTCCAGACTCATAGATCTCTGGCCCTCATAAATCCTATGGGCTTCTACTTGCAGCCTTTGACTTTCAGGCTCCTACCTCTGATGATGTGTTCTGGACTTCAGTCATTAGCTTTGCTCGCTCAACTTCACCACATTTGACCTTTGGACCTTGAATTGTGGACTTCCACAAATTTCTACTTATGGACTTGCACGGACTTCTGACCCTGGTGACCTGGGAGCTTCCTCACCCTCATGACTCCTGCCCGTACCCAGGACGCAGAGCCCAAATGGACCTTTGACCTGGGACTGGTCATCTTAGCGCTTGCTGACACAGTTTCCATTTGACTGTGGAGTGCTTTGACCTTGACTTGAACTCTTGTCCAGACTATTCATTGACAACCCTGACCTCTAACTCACTCTAATTCTCTAAATCCTAACCTGATCCCTAACTCTCCACACTCTCCCCAAAACCATCTCTACGAAGCTAAAAAAGAAATGACTGAGCCACGACCTAGACAGACTTTGCAGGTTGGCACCATTTTGACTGAAAGATGTAATAGTAGAAAAACTAAGTGGGTCAGCCATTGTCTGTGAAGAGAAAGGCAGTGGAGGTCGCAGTGAACAGAAGGAATTTCCTTGACAGTGAAGATGAGTAGCAGCTATGAAGCGGTTAATGAAGTTTATTTCTAAAATATTGGTTAGGTTTCGATAGTTTTGCATGGATTACTCAGCTCCAGATCAACTGAAAGCTTTGATTGAAACATGGACCATGAACTCTAGCAAAGAGGTGAGAGTGTCAGCCATTGAGTTACGGAGAGGGGAGACTGCATTTTGATTGCTGAGGGATTGCTCTGCTATGGTTAAGGTGGCATCTGGTTGATGAGATCATTAAACCACATATTTCACCTTGAATGTGATCCTGGAACTGTTGGAGCCTGTGATTTGTTTTAGGAGATCATTTGAGTGTTCCAGCACGCAAGAGGGTTCTGGGAGGCAGAGGCAGCGTGAGCGAACCTCGTAGTGAGAAGGCTCCGAGCTGATGTTTGACTCCATTTCGGTGATGAAAGCTTCCATTGATCGCTGATTAAAGCGATGAGGGAGATTGAAACTTTGAGGCAAATGCAGAAGGTGAGCGCCCGCTGCCTGCTTTTTGATCACTGGTGGGATCGCTCTGCTACAGGGAGGGGAGGCTGCCTTTTGATCGCTAAGGGAATCACTGGAGTTTCACAAAGATGATTCTGGGATTGAAAGTGTATGAGGAATGTCTGTTAGCTGTGGGTATGTACTCACTGGAATTTAGAAGGATGAGGGGGGATGTCATTGAAACCTTTCAAATGTTGAAAGGCCTAGACAGGGTAGATGTGAAAAGGGTGTTTCCCCTGGTGGGGAAGTCTAGGACAAGGGAACACAATCTCAGGATAGGGGGGTGTCCATTTAAAATAGAGATGCAGAGGAATTTCTTTAGCCAGAGGGTGGTGAATTTGTGGAATTTGTTACCACAGGCAGCTGTGGAGTCAAGGTCATTGGGTGTATTTATGGCAGAGCATGATAGGTTCTTGATTGGTCATGGCATCAAAGGTTATGGGGAGAAAGCTGGGGAGTGGGATTGAGGAGGGGGAAAAAAGGATCAGTCATAATTAAATGTCAGAGCAGACTCAATGTCCAAATGGCATTCTACTCCTATGTCTTATGGTCTTACATTCTATGTTTTTCACTTGATCTTTCTCATTTTTTGTGTGCTGGGGAGGGGGGTCAATGTGACTGTTCCATTTTTGTTTGTTTTTTTTGTGCAGGGAGGAGAGATTTTGGGGTTGATGTGCCTGTTTTGTTCATTTTTTTGTGCGGGAGGAAGAATTTGGGGGTTAATGATTGTGCTGCCCTTCTTTTCTTTCTGGTTTCTGGCTATCTAGAGAAGAAAAATTTCAGAGTTGTATACTTTGATAGTAAATGTCCCTTTGAATCCCTGCCATCAGGGCTGTATCTGACTGAGTGCTGCACCGAGCAGTAAGATTGAAACCAATACGAACAAAACAAATATACTCCAGTATTTTGAGTAACACCTTCTGCACAGGAAGATGTTCTTTGTTGTTGTTGGCCCTGACATCCTTGCCCCAGGACATTTCTGTGAAGGTTCACTAGGGCCATATTCTCAACCATAACAATCCTCAGCTGCTCATCCAAGACCTTCATCTAACAAGTTCATAAGTTGGGCTGTTTAATTCCATCGAGAACTCGTCAGCAATTGAAGCACCCCATGCTCTGTGTGCAGGAAGACCTAGACAGCATGCTGACATTGGCATCCTGGTAAGTGGCAAGTAATGCTCTGATACAAGAGTTCTCCATTAATGGAGAAACAAAACAGAACCTTTGAGATTCAATGGTGTTGCATCACTGAATCCCCACTCTCAACATTCTAGTATCGTCATTGATGTTGGTTGCAGAGCATGCAGAGGCTGGTGATCCTGGGATCCTGGGGTGAGTTACTCCCATCCTTGCACCATTTGCAAGGTAGAAGTCAAGTTGGAATAATTTCCACAACTGTGTGAGTGCAGCTTGGATAAACCTTATGAAGATCAACACCATACAGGACATAGCAGTTCTTTTACATTGACACCCTAAGCATTCATTCGTCCTGTGTCTCTTGGCAAAGTGCCCAGTCTGTTCACAGTAACTTGCAAGTGGACTGGATCTACTCCAGATAAGGACAAGGGCAGCATGTGCACAGGGGTCCCCCTCCAGGTTGCACATCAAATCTGGCAGCATATCCAAATCCACAGATAGGATCTGTGCTCAGTGCTGAACCCAGGTCCCAGGGTATGAGCAGCATTACTAACCATTTGTCATAATGCTGCTCATCAGTTTGGAATAAAGGTGACAGAAAGATTTTAACATTTTAGAAAAGGCAAAATGGAGAATGATAGAGATCTGTAATTCATTGTGAAAAATTAAAGCTTTTTTTTTACAAAAATGAGCAAAACAAATCAAATGTCTGTAGCTATTAATGTCAATGTTGAAGTGGTACGTCACAAATCATTGGCGTGACTGTGCTCAAACTCCTGTTAACCATTATGGTAATAAACTCAAGCAATGTATTGTGGCTATCGAAAAGCTATTCCAGAAAGCAACAAAAAGGCTGGAAGGATTGGATTATGAAGAATGGGTGTATTTTCACTGGTCAAACATGATACCTTTAGGATTCTAAAGCGCTTTAGACAACAATTACCATAACAGGTTTCATAATTTTCTAGTTGAATGAGAGTGTTCTGTGAAGTTGAAGAAAGAAAAGTAATGCGTGGAAATATTGTGGTGATTTTAAATGATCTGCTTTTTGGTAATACTTGTTTTGTGCCCACCGTGTCTGACCATCTTGTGAAGGCGGAGATGAGAGAATAAGCATTGTATTCAACATTCCACCTGATCCAGTGTGTTCCCACGCGGAGATGGATTAATGATCCCATTATTTCTGTGAATGAAAAGAAATCTCTGGAGCAAGCTATCTAGGGTGGAACAGATAGTATTAATTAATTGAAATGCAAATTAGCTAAAAGTTCTTTCAGCAAATGTTGGCTTGGAATTTGCTAGGGAATTGATGTGAGCTGTATACACAGCATTATTGGTATACCTGGCTGTGAGCAAACTTGAGGAAAATAGCTTGACGTTATGTGAAGACAGGAGGTAGCCACCCAACATTACAGAGATCTGATGACTGTGTATGTGCTATAATAGCGACTCGCCCTGAAATTCTATGTTAAACTTATTGATTGTTTGGTTTTTACAAGTGAAAATCGATTTTTCTTTCTCCCTGGAGTGAAATACAAGAACCATTTGATGGGTTATATTGTGTAAATCCATATTTGGACTGGTGCTTCTGGGTGTGGATCACCCTTGGGGCTACCTTAGTGTCAGAGCCACGTATAACAATGCCATTCCTCATGCTGTTGCTTCCCTTGTTCAGGGCAGGACAGTGAGAACCACCTTGTCATGGCCACTGGACACCTAGTAACCACCTTACTCACTGCAAAGAGTACCAGTAATATAGTGCTGGACAGGGACACCTTCCCTTTTCCCCCACGTTGCCCTTTGAGTCTCAAATCATGATGCCACAGGTCCTGATGCCTCAGGCACTGCAGTCTTGGCTATGATGCAGAAATTAATTCTACCGCCCTCCCCCCATGCTTTAAGGAGATTTAAGGTTATAGGTCTCCCTTATTCAGCGAACCAAGGTGAGCAAAATGGAAGATATAGTAGAGCTGCTACCTCACAGCACCGGAAATTTGGGTTAAGTTCCAACCCTGGTGTCTCTGAGTGGAGTTTGCACATTCTCCCTGTGACTCTGGGTTTCCTTTGGTGCTCCAGTTTCCTCCCACATCGTAAGGTGGGCTAATTGGCTGCTCTAATTTTCTCCTAATATTGTGTAGAGTTGGGGGCGGGGTGTGAGGGAATGTAAGGAGAATTTTAAGAATAATGGGATTAATATATTAGTGTGTATGTGTAGTTGATGGTCAGCAGAGGTTTAGGGGGTCAAAGGGACTTTTTCCCAATCTGTACCAGTCTTTCCCAGTTTGTATAGCTTGTACATTATGAGCAACTGTCCCATAAGACATAGGAGCAGAATTAGGCCATTTGGCCCATTGAGTCTGCTCCGCCTCACATGGGATGGATTTGCTGACTGCTGCAAAATTGCAGGCTTCTTCTGGGTGGGAACTTAGATTATCGACAATTTACAGGATCTGAACGCTGATGCAGCCTGGGGAGGAGCTTTGTATCCCCAGATGAACCAATTAGTTTGCTCTTTGAATGAGTTGCAATGCCTGAGACCTCTGAACAGAGCCTAGAGGGAAGTGCTTGCACTTACTTTGCCAAATCTGCTGTATTCATAAAAATTCCAGCCTATTGTCCAGTGTGTGAATTATTTTAACAGACAAAGAAGACAAAGGATACTTTAGATCTCTGACCCTGAGCATCCCAGTCATGTCTGGAGCTGTTGTAGACTAATTGAATAATTTCTGCATTATGTGATGACCAGGATGGGCAGGTGTTATAATCTAGTCAATAACATTTGTGGAGTGCTTACTTAGATTTTCACGCCAGGAGTTCTGTTGATCATCATTCGGATGAATTCAGGGCATGTTTGTCATAGTTATTTCGTGTTTGATTCTGAAGTTGTTTAAAAACTGCCTCTGTGGGATCAAGCCGAACTGAAATCGTGTTATGCAGTACAAAACAGGGAATGAAGGTTTTAATTCTATCTGGTGCAATACAACAAAAATTCCCTTATCTGTTCAGAATTAACATCTTTCCTTTCAATATTGTCAATATTGAAATTAATTGGAGGACATCAGTTTTGAGAGATGTACTCAGTGAACTTTGGACCTGCAATGGAGTATGCAGGATTTCAATTAATTGAAAGGTAAATGTGTGACCTTTTTACCCTTTGAGAGAGAGATGAACATGAACTAATGTCTGCTTTGGAGAAAATGTGCACAATAAGCAAGTTAGTTGAGTTTAAATTTCATTAGTGACTATTCAGACAAGTTCATGCAAGATGTGTAGTTCAGCAAACCATTGCAGTCAACAATAGAAAGTATTAAGTACTGACAGGTATTATTTTAATACTTCTTGCATCCTTCTCAGTGTAAGCAGATTTAGTTGTTGCAAATAGATTCTTCCATTTTTTTATGACATGGTGATATTAGGTATTCAAGAAACAAAATGAACTTAATGAGCGGGTCATAAACACAAGAGATTCTGCAGATGCTAGAAATCCAGAATAACACACACAAAATGCTGGAGGAACTCGGCAGGTCAGGCAACATCTATGGAAAGGAACAAAAAGTCGACGTTTCAGACTGCAATGAAAGGTCTCGGACCGGAATATTGACGCTTTATTTCTCTCCATAGATGCTTCCTGACCTGCTTGAGTTCCTCCTGAATTTCGTTTGTGTTACGAATGAGAAGGTCTACAAGATGGGGCAGTGATTATTGTTTTGAGGGTCTTTACCATTAGATGAAGGTTCTGAGAGGCATGGTGAAGAGGCATTGAAACAAAAATAAGTAGATAATGGGCAGGTTGAGCCAGTGGTAAGGAAGGCAAATGTAATGTTGGCATTCATTTTGAGAGGACTACAATATAAAAGCCATAGTGTAAAGCTGAGACTTTATAAGACATTGGTCAGACCACACTTGGAATACTGTGAGCAGTTTTGGACCCCTTATCTAAGAAAAGATGTGCTGGCATTGGAGAGGGTCTAGAGGGTGTTCAAAAGAATGATCCTGGGAAAGAAAGAGTATGAAGGGTTTCTGATGGCTCTGGGCCTGTACTCCCTAGAGTTTAGAAGAATGAGGGGGGAATCTCATTGAAACCTATAGAATAATGAAAAATCTACATAAAGTAGAGAGAATGTTTCCTATAATAGGAGAGTCTGGGATCAGAGGGCACAGCCACAAAATAGAAGGATGTCTGTTTAGAACAGAGATGAGGGGGAATTTGTTGAGCCAGAAGGTGATGAATCTGTGAAATTCATTGCCGCAGATGGCTATGAAGGCCAAGTCATTGGGTATATTTAAAGTGAAGATTAATAGGTTCTTAATTAGTAAGGGTGTCAAAAGTTACAGGGAGAAGTAGGGTGAGTGGGGCTGAGAGGGATAATAATAAATCGGCCGTGAAGGGATGGCGAAGCGGATTCAATAGGCGGATGTCCTAATTCTGCTCCTATGACAAATGATCTCATGGAGAAGCTTGTGGGGGTGGATGGGCTGCTGAAATGGGGGATAGAGTTGGAGTGATTTTGGTGAGAGGGAGAACTACCACTATATTTTTGTTGGAATAGACCATCTGGAAGAAAGGTTGAAGATTTTTTGATGGGTGTAATGTTTTCCATGGAATTCTGTTGTGTTATACTCAGAAGAACAAGAAAACAGGAGATTGAGTAAACAACTTGGCCTTTTAAGCCTACTCATGGTTAAATATGGACAAATCTAATCTGCTGTGGCTCTAACCCCACTTCTTTACCTGTTCCCCATAGCCAGTAATTTACTGGTCTTTCAAATATACAATGTTTAAAAGACTTCTGGACAGCTATTGAGGAAAGGCAGTGGGATACAGGCTAAATGCGAGCAAGTCAATTAGCTTGGATGGTTGTTGGGGTTGGTAGTGATGGGATTGGACAGAATGGCATATTCTGTTCTTGGATTCAATGATTTCTCTTTCTCCTCCTTGATTATATCTAATGACCAGACCTCTGCTATCAGGGAGGCAAGGAACCGCAGACATTCCCTACCTTGTGAGAAAAGTGTTTATGCATACATGTTGTGTCGAAGTGCTGGTGTTGGAATACCTGGGCCCAGACCTAAGAAAACATCAGGTGTGTAGATATGCACAGCCAGTAACAACTTCATTTACATGTTGACAATGCTTTGTAGGAATGTTATGATTTGGAACTGGTTTATCATTGTCCCCAACTTTACTTCATTTTATCAGTCCACTATAGAAAACATATTGTCTATACATACTTGGTATGGCAACTGCTCTGTATGTGACAGCAAGAAACTGGAGAGAGCTGTTGATACAGCTTAGCACATCATGGGATGTGATGATCTTTATGTTGGATGTGAGAACTTTGGGAGACATTGTATGGGAGAATGAGGAGGTAATAGATATCACCTACAGGGAGGTAGTCACCCCTAAGTTGCAGGAGGCAGTAAGCTGGGAGCCTGTCAGGAGAGGGAAAGGGAATAGACAGAGTACTGCTGTGGCTGTTCCCCTCAGTAACAGTGCACCACTTTGGACACTGTTCAAGGATACAATGTACCAGGGCAAAGCCACAGCAACCAGGTCCCAGACACTGAGTGTGGCCCTGCAAGATCTTGCTCAGAATGGAAGGTGGGTTTGAGGAGAAGAGGACTCCATTCTTGAGAGGGAACTTAATAGAAGAACTTTCAGGAGATTCTGCGTATGTGAAAGAGACACTCAGGTGGTATGTTGCCTCCCAGGTACCAGGATCAGGGATGTCTCAGATCAGGTTCACAGCATTCGAAAGGGGAAGGGTGAGCAGCCAGAAGTCATCATACATATTAGTACCAATGACATAGAAAGGAAAGGGAAGACTGAGAGGAAGGATAAGCGGCTCATGGGGCAAAATTACAGTCAGTGTGATAGGTTGAAATGTATTTTTAAACTAGGTAGTAGGGGCGTGGGTCTAGAAAATTGAGGATAAAGTAAAAGGAAAGGAGAGTGCTGGAGAGATTACAAAAATTTCTAGAACAAATAAAAAAAACATATTTTCCTCAGGGGTAAGCATTTAACATCTGGTAATATGTGGGCAAAATTGAAAAGGGTGATGAATTCAAGACTGAAGGTGTTATATTTGAATGTACACAGTAAATGGAATTAGTGTATGATCTTGCAGTGCATTTAGAAATTGGCAGGTGTGATGTTATGAGCATCATTGAATCGTGGCTGAAAGAAGATCACAGTTGAGAGCTTAACATCCAAGGATACATATTTTATCGAAAGGGTAGGCAGATGGGCAGAGGGGAGACTCTTTTGGTAAAAATTGAAATCAAATTATTAGAAGGAGGTGACTTAGGATCAGAAGATGTAGATAATAAATTGCAAGGGTAAAAAGACCCTTATGGGAGTTATATACAGGCCTCTGAGCAGTAGCCAGGATGTGGGCTACAAATTACAACAAGGGGTAGAAAAGACATGTAACAAGGGCAATATTATGGTAGTCATGGGGGATTTCAATATGCAGGTGGGTTGGAGAAAATCAGGTTGCTGCTAGATTCCAAGAGAAGGAATTTGTAGAATGCCCATGAGGTGGCTTTTTGGAGCAGCTTGTGGTTGAGCTCACTCGGGAAGAGGTAAATCTGAAATGGGTGTTGTGTACGGAACCAAATTTGATTAGTGGAGCTTAAGTTAAAGGAAGTAGAAGGGGACAGTCGCAGGGATGACAGCTGACAGAAATGGCTGGACATTCTGCAAGCAACTCGGAAGACACATCCCAAGGAAGAAGTATTATTCTAAAGGAAGGATGAGACAACCGTGTCTGACAAGTTACGGCAGAGAAAACACCAAAGCAAAAGAAAGTGCATAAATATAGCAAAAGATGAAATATGAAGGTAAGCAAGCCAATAATATAAGAGAATACCAAAATTTTTTCAGATATAAAGTGTAAAAGAGAGGGAAAAATGGATATTGGACTGCTGGAAAATGATGCTGTGGAGGTAGCAAAGGGGAAACAAGAAATGCAAGATGAACTTAATAAATATTGTGCATCAGTGTTTGCTGTGTCAGAAACTCGAGTGCACAGGGGGTAGAAGTGAATGTAGGTGCCATCACTAAGAAGAAAGTGCTTGGGAAGCTGAAAGTTTTGAAGGTAGATAAGTCATCTTGGAACAGATGAACTTCCCGCTGGGGTTCTAAAAGAGGTAGCTAAAGAGATTGTGGAGACATTAAGAATGATCTTCCATGAATCACTAGCTTCTGGAATGGTTCTATAGAGGACTGGAAAATTGCAAATGTCACTCAAATCAAGTCAAGTCACTTTTTATTGTCATTTCAACTATAACTGCTGGTACAAAACATAGTAAAAATGAGACAACGTTTTCCAGGACCGTGGTGCTACATGAAACGATACAAAAACTACACTGAACTACGTAAGAAAAAAAACAAAAAGTACACTAGACTACAGTCCTATCCAGGTCTGCATAAAGTGCACAAAACAGTGCAGGCACTACAATAAATAATAATAAATAATAAACAAGACAATAGGTACAGTAGAGTAGGTTGGTGTCAAGCCAGGCTCTGGGTATTGAGGAGTCTGATGGCTTGGGGGAAGAAACTGTTACATAGTCTGGTTGTGGAAGCCCAAATGCTTCGGTGCCTTTTGCCAGATGGCAGGAGGGAGAAGAGTTTGTATGAGGGGTGCGTGGTGTCCTTCATAATGCTGTTTGCTTTACGGATGCAGCGTGTGGTGTCTGTAATCGTGGGAAGAGAGACCCCAATGATCTTCTCAGCTGACTTCACTATCCGCTGCAGGGGCTTGCGATCCGAGATGGTGCAATTTCCGAACCAGGTAGTGGTGCAGCTGCTCAGGATACTCTCAATACAACCTCTGTAGAATGTGTTGAGGATGGGGGGTGGGAGATGGACTTTTCCCAGCCTTTGCAGAAAGTAGAGACGCTGCTGGGCTTTCTTTGCTATGGAGCTGGTGTTGAAGGATCAGGTGAGATTCTCCACCAGGTGAACACCAAGAAATTTGGTGCTCTTAACGATCTCTATGGAGAAGTCGTCGATGTTCAGCAGAGAGTGGTCGCTCAATGTCCTCCTGAAGTCAACAACCATCTCTTTTGTTTTGTTCACTATCAGGGACAAGTTGTTGGCTCTGCACCAGTCCGTAAGCCACTGCACCTCCTCTGTGTATGCTGACTCATCATTCTTGCTGATGAGACCCATCGTCGTGTCATTGGCAAACTTGATGATGTGGTTCGAGCTGTGTGTTGCAGCGCAGTCGTGGGTCAGCGGAGTGAACAGCAGTGGACTGAGCACACAGCCCTGGGGGTGCCCCGTGCTCAGTGTGATGGTGTTGGAGATGCTGCTTCCAATCCGGACTGACTGAGGTCTCCCAGTCAGGAAGTCTAGGATCCATTTGCAGAGGGAGGTGTTCAGGCCCAGTAGGCTCAGCTTTCCAATCAGTTTCTGAGGAATGATTGTGTTGAATGCTGAACTGAAGTCTATGAACAGCATTCGAATGTACGTGTCTTTTTTGTCCAGGTGGGTTAGGGCCAGATGGAGGGTGATGGCAATGGCATCGTCTGTTGAACAGTTGGGACGGTACGTGAACTACAGGGGGTCCAGTGAGGGGGGGCAGCAGGGTTTTGATGTGCCTCATGACAAGCCTCTCGAAACACTTTATGATGATGGATGTGAGTGCAACGGGACGGTAGTCGTTGAGGGAGGACACTGAAGACTTCTTCGGCACGGGGACGATGGTGGCGGCCTTGAAGCACGTAGGAATGACGGTGCTGCTCAGGGAGATGTTGAAGATGTCAGTGAGAATATGTGCTAGCTGGTCTGCACATCCTCTAAGCACTCTGTCAGGAATATTGTCTGGTCCAGCAGCCTTCCGTGGGTTGACCCTGCGCAGGGTTCTCCTCGCTATGGGGTATATTATGAAGCTTGACTTCAGTGGTTGGGAAGATGTTGGGAGTCCATTGTAAAGGATGAGGTTTCAGGGCACATGATAAAATAGGCCAAGGTCAACATGGTTTCCTTATGGGAAATCTTGCCTGACAAATTTGTTAGAATTTGCTGAGGAATTAACAGACGGGATTGACAAAGGAGATTTAGTGGATATTGCTTACTTGGATTTTCAGAAGGCCTTTGACAAGATGCTGCACATGAGGCTGCTTAACAGAATAATAGCCCATTGTATTGCAGGAAATATACTAGCGTGAATTGGAGATAGGCTGTCTGGCAGGAGGCTAACAATGGGAATAAAAGGAGCTTTTCAGGTTGGCTGCTGGTGACTAGTTGTGCTCTGCAGGGGGCAATGTTGGCACTGCTTCTTTTTGTGTTATATGTCAATGATTTGAATGATGGAATTAATGGCTTTGTGAACAAGTTTGTGGATGATACAAAGATAGGCAGAAGGTTTGAGGAAACAGGGGATGGTAAACAAGGTACCTGCAGGGTTTAGATCATCTAGAGAGAACTAGAATGCAAAAGAAAGGATGTAATGCTGAGGCCTTTTAAGGTATTGGTCAGACTGCATTTGGAATTATGAACAGTTTTGGGCCCCATATCGAAGAAAGGATTTGCTGACATTGAAAAAGTGTCAAGTGGAGGTTCCTGAGAATGATCCCAGGAAAGACAGGGTTAACACGTGCAAGGAGTGTTTGATGGCTTTGGGCCTGTATTCACTGGAATTTAGAAGAAAGAAGGGGGATCTCATTGAAATACATTGAATATTCAAAGACCTAGACAGAGTAGATGTGGAGAGGATATTTCCTTAAGTGGGGGTAGTCTGGGAGAGAGGCTCGGAGCAGAAGGCGTTCTTAACCTGGCGTTAAGAAGGCGTTCTTAAATTTCATGTGGTCTGTGAACTTGGATGGAAAAAATTTTACATCTATATTTTCACTAACCTTTAAGCGAAATATAGCATTTTCTAGAGTGATGAATGTCGGCAACAAACCACAGCAGTATTAGCAGTACCTGTGACTTTGCCGCCAATAGACATTCACAGACATTTTCATATTCCATTACAGTTGTGACAAGTATCTCAAAATATTGTTTACTACTTCAAAATTATGGGTGTTATTTGATCTGCCACTAGATCAAATGTGAGCTGATCCTTGCCTCGTAAAGTGTACTACTGTAGCTTTAATTTAAGTTGCAACAACATATCTTTGCAGATCAGGATCTTCAACACTTGTAACCATTAAAACAAAAAATCAAAATTGATTGGATGTGTAACATGACATGCGTGTTGCTTTGTCAAAGACCACCCCACAGTTTAATGTTCTTATTCAAGCTACGTTTGTAAGTTACAACAGCCTTCATTCTGATGACTTTAAAAAATAAAATTTAATTTTAACTTGCCTGTATTTTAAATGTGTAGTCTTGTTATTTAATGTGTTAATAAAGAAGCATGTGTATTACTATGTTAGAGTATTTTTAGTATTTTGGTAACTGTACTTTAATATAATAGGTTTATTTTGTAATCCTACGTATTTTATTTTATATATGTAAATAAGTTATTCTGAGAAGGGCATCACCATACTGCCAAAAGGTCCATGGCATAAAGTAGATTAAGAACCCCTGCTTTAGAATATAGATGAGGAGCAGTTTCTTTAGCCAGAGTTTTGTTAATCTGGAGCATTCACTGCCATAGACAGCTGTGGAGACCAAGTCATTGGGTATAGTTAAGGTGGAAGTTGATAGGTTCTTGATTAGTCAGGGCATCAAAGGTCATGGGGAGAAGGCAGGAGAATGAGGCTGATACCGATAACAAAGTAGCCAAGATCAGATGGCAGAACAGACTCGATGGGCTGAATGGCTTAAGTCTTGTGGTCTGGATTTCTGCTTTGTGTTACCATGCAACATTCTGCAGTCCAGTCACTAAAATGAATTCCAAGTATGATCTCTGAAAGTTCATTGTGAGTGCAAAAGGGGTATTTTCAGATTAAACTGAAATCATAGATGAACATTAGACAGCTGTGGCAGAGCTTGCACCATATTACATCCTGCAAGGCCGGGTTAGGCAGCATTAGTGACAATGATCCGTCATTCTCAATGCCTTTTATTCCTGCTTTGATAGGGAGAGCTCAGATGCATCAACAATAACTCCAACGTCTCTGGATGACCCTGTAATCTCAGTCTCTGAGGTCAACATCTGGGCATATTGTACTGAAAGGGTGAATACATGAAAGGCACTTGGTCTAAATGTGTAGCTGGCTGAGGGCTAAAAGTCTGCTTGACTTGCTGGTTGGAGTATTTATGGACGTATTTAACCTCCATCTCTGCTAACTAAGGTTCCCACTGCTTCAAAAAGTCATCTGTTTGACCTAAGCACAGGAAAAGAGTGGTGATCTTTCTCAATGACTACCGTTCAATAGCATATGGAATGCCTGTAATTTGATTAGAACATGAATCAATTGCAATCTCAGAGGTGACATGGATCCACTCCAGTCTGCCAACTTCCACAACAAATCAACAGCAAATAGAGTCATACAGAACTACAACACAGAAACAGACCCTCTGGGCCACCTAGTCTATTCTCAACTACTCTATTCTAACTAGTGTACTAGTTTGCCTAGTCCCAGCAGCCTGCACCTGGACCATATCCCTCCATACCCCTCCCATCCTCGTACTAATCCAAACTTCTCTTAAATGTTGAAATCAAAACCACATTCATCACTTCTGCTGGCTGCTCATTCCATACTCCTACCACCCACTGGGTGAAGAAGTTCCCCCTCATGTTTCCCTTAAATGTTTCACTTTTTATCCTTAATCCACGAGCTCTAGTTCTAGTCTCATCCAACCTCAATGGAAAAAAAAACTGCTTGCACTTACCCTATCTATAACCCTCATGCCTCTATCAAATCTGTGCCCCCCTCCCCCCCATACACACATTCTCCTAGAGTCCTGGAAATGATGTCCTAACCTATTCAACTTCAGTTGCTCAAGGTCAGGTAACATGTAAATTTTCTCCGTACTCCTTCAATCCTATTGATATCCTTCCTGTAGGTAGGTGACTAGAACTGCACACAAACTCCAAATTAGATCTTATACAGTTTCAACATTGCATCCCAAATCCTGTACTCAATACTTTGATTTCTGAAGGCAAATATGCCAAAAGGTCTCTCTATAACCCTGAGGTATAGACCTGTATTTATAAGGATGCTGGGGGCGGGGGGAAAGTCATTGAAACCTACCAGATGTTGAAAGTACAAGATAGAGTGGATGTGGAAAGGATGTTTCCCATGGTGGGGGTATCCAGACCTAGACAGCACAGCCTCAAAACTGAGGGGCAACCTTTTAGAGCAGAAGTAAGGAGGAATATCTTTAGCCAGCGAATAGTGAACCTGCGGAATGCTCTGCCACAGACTGTGGTGGAGGCCAAGTCCATGTGTATATTTAAGGTGGAAGTAGATAGTTTCCTGATATGGTGAGAAGGCAGATGTATGGGGTTGAGTGGGACCCAGGATCAGCCGTGCTCCCACGTCTTATGGTGGCTGAAAAAAGGCCGTAGTTGGTAGCTTAACATCAAAGGATATACTTTGTATTGAAAGGACAGGCAGGAAGGCATACGAAGTGGTGTGGCTCTGTTAGTAAAAGTTGGTAAGACTTCTTCAGAAAGAGGTGACATAAGGTCAGGGAATGTTGAATCTTTGTGGATAGAGTTAAGAAACTGCAAGGGTGAGAAAAAACCTTTATGGGAATCGTATATAGGCCTCCAAATATTAGCTGAGATGTGGAATTGAGATTGCAAATGGAGCTGGAAAAGCCATATAATAAGGGTAATGTCACAATTGTAATGGGGGGACTTCAATATGTAAGGGGATTGGGAAAATCATGTTGGCATCCAATCGTTACAGAAAAATTTGTTGAATGCCTACAAGATGACTTTTTAAGAGCAGCTTGTGCTTGAGCTTACTCCTGGAAAGACAATATTAGAAAGGGTTTGTGTAATAATCTGGATTTTATTAAGGAGCGTAACATAAAGGAACCCTTTGGAGGCAGGGATCATAATATGATTGAATTCATACTGCAATTTGAGAGGGAGAAGCATACAGTATCTCGCATGTGTCAGCATCACAAATGAATAAAGGGGATTACAGAGGCATGAGAGAGGAGCTTGCCCAGATAGATTGGAGAAAGATACTGGCGGGGATGGTGGCAGAGCAGAGATGACTGAAGTTTCTGAGAATAGTTCACAAGGTGCAGGATAGATATGTCCCACAGAAGAAGTTGTTCTTAAATGGCAGGAGTAGGCAACCGTGGCTGACAAGGGAAGTTAAGGACATCATAAAAGCTAAGGAAACGGCATATAAGGTAGCAAAAATGAATGAGAAGTTGGATGATTGGGAAGATTTTAAAGTCCAACAAAAGACAACTAAAAAAGTTATAAGAAGGGAAACGATGAAATATGAGGGCAAACTAGCCAATAATATGAAGCAGGATACTAAATGTTTTTTTTTTCAGTTATATAAAGAGTAAAAGGGAGGTGAGAGTTGATATTGGACCACTGGAAAATGATGCTGGTGAGGTAGTAATGGGGGACAAAGAAATGGCAGATAATGGACACTTTGCATCAGTCTTCACTGTGGAAGACTCTAGCAGTGTGCCAGAGGTCCGTGAGTGTCAGGGAGCAGTGAGTGCCAGGGAGCAGTGAGTGCCATTGCTATTAAAAAGTCCTAGGCAAACTGAAAGGTCTCAAGGTGGCCAAGTCACCTGGACTAGATGAACTACATCCCAGAGTCCTGAGAGAGATTGCTGAAGATCCTTCAAGAATCACTTGATTCTGGCATGGTCCTGGAGGATTGGAAAATTGCAAATGTAACTTCACAAACACAAGAAAATCTGCAGATGCTAGAAATTCAAGTAACACACCCAAAATGCTGGTGGAACGCAGCAGGCCAGGCAGCATCTATAGGCAGGTTGACGTTTCGGGCCGAGACTCTTCGGCAGGACTAACTGAAAGAAAAGATAGTAAGAGATTTGAAAGGGGGAGGGGGAGATCCGAAATGATAGGAGAAGACAGGAGGGGGAGAGACGAAGGTACGAGCTGGAAAGTTGATTGGCAAAAAGGATACAGAGCTGGAGAAAGGGGAGGATCATGGAATGGGAGGCCTAGGGAGAAAGAAAGGGGGAGGGGAGCCCAGAGGAAGGTGGAGAGCAGGCAAGGAGTGATTGTGAGAGGGATAGAGAGAGAAAAAAGAGAGGGGGGGGGAGATAAATAAATAAATAAGCGATGGGGTAAGAAAGGGAGGAGGGGCATTAATGGAAGTTAGAGAGATCAATGTTCAAGCAATCAGGTTGGAGGCTACCCAGACGGAATATCAGACTTATATTCCATCTGGCTAACCTCCAACCTGGTGGCATGAACATTGATTTCTCTAATTTCCGTTAATGCCCCTCCTCCCCTTCTTATTCCTTCCTTCTTTTCACCCCTTTTTTTCTCTCTCTTTTTTCTCTCTCTGTCCCTCTCACAATCACTCCTTGCCTGCTCTCCATCTTCCTCTGGGCTCCCCTCCCCCTTTCTTTCTCCCTAGGCCTTCTGTCCCATGATCCTCCTCCTTCTCCAGCTCTGTATCCTTTTTGCCAATCAACTTTCCAGCTCTTAGCCTCATCCCTCCCCCTCCTGTCTTCTCCTATTATTTTGGATCTCCCCCTCCCCCTCCCCCTCCCCCTTTCAGATCTCTAACTATCTCTTATTTCAGTTAGTCCTGACGAAGGGTCTCGGTCCGAAATGTCGACTGTACTTCTTCCTATAGGTGCTGCCTGGCCTGCTGCATTCCACCAGCATTTTGTGTGTGTTGCAAACGTAGCTTCACTCTTTAAGAAAGGATGAAGGCAAAAGAAAAGAAATTATAGGCCAGTTAGCGTCATTTCAGTGGTTGGGAAAGTGTTGGAGTCTATTATTGAGGATGAGGTTTCAAAGTAGTTGAAGACTAATGATAAAATAAGTCAAATTTTCTGTAAAGGGAAATCTTGCCTGACAAATCTGTTTCTTCGTGGAAGTGACAAGCAGAGTGGACAAAGGACAGGGAGTGAATGTCATTTACTTGGATTTTCAGAAGGCATTTGATAAGGTGCCACACATGAGGCTACTACAGGAAAGATACTGGCATGGATAGCGGAATGGCTGACAGGCAGGAGGCAGTGAGTGGGAATAAATGGGGCCTGTTCTGGTTGGCTGCCAGTGATTGCAGAAGGACTTGGGCAAATTGGATGAATGGGCAAAAAAGTGGCAGATGAAATTCTGTGTTGGGAAATGTATGATAATGCATTTTGGTAAGAGGAACAATAGTGTGTAGGATTAAGGAGAACCCCAAGGCAATCTATGCGTACATGAAGAACAGAAGGATGACGAGAATGAAGGTGGCGCCACTAAAGGATAAAGAAGGCAACATGTCCCTGGAGGCAGAGGAGGTTGGGGAGGTCATAAATGAATACTTTGCTTCAGTATTCACAAGTGAAAAGGACCTTGATCTGGGTGAGGTTGAAACAGAACAGGGCTGTGTGCTGGACAATGTGGAGATTAAGGAAGAAGAAGTGTTGGATCTTTTGAAAAACATTGATAAGTCCCCAGGGCCGGACGTGATATACCCCAGGTTGCAGTGGGAAGTGACAGAAGAGATCACTGGAGCAGTAGCTATGATCTTCGAATCCTCCTTGGCCGCAGGGGAGGTGTCGGAGGATTGAAGAATGGCAAATGTAGTTCCCTTGTTTAAAAAAGGTAATAGGGAGAATCCTGGGAACTATAGACCAGTGAGTATTACGTCGGTGGTCTGCAAACTATTGGAAAGGATTCTTAAGGATAGGATCTACGATCATTTGGAGAAGTACAGTCTATTCAAGGATAGTCAACATGGCTTTGTGAAGGGAAGGTCATGCCTCACGAGCCTAATTGAGTTTTTTGAAGAGGAAAGAATTGAGGGTAGGGCGGTAGATGTGGTCTACATGGATTTTAACAAGGCATTTGACAAAGTCCCCCACGAGAGACTCATCCCGAAAGTCATGAGGCATGGGATCAGTGAAACCATGGCTGTTTGAATAAAAAATCAGCTTACAGGAAGAAAGCAGAGGGTAGTAGTGGAAGGAAAGTATTCTGCCTGGAGGTCGGTGACTAGTGGAGTGCCGCAAGGATCTGTCCTGGGACCCCTGCTCTTTGTGATTTTTATAAATGACCTGGATAAAGAGGCGGAAGGATGGGTGAGTAAGTTTGTGGATGACACGAAGATTGGAGGAGTTGTGGATGGAGCTGTAGGTTGTCGAAGGTTTCAAGAGGATATAGACAGGATACAGAGTGGGGCAGAAAAGTGGTGGATGGAGTTCAATCTGGATAAGTGTGAGGTGATGCATTTTGGAAGGACAAACCAGAAGGCTGAGTACAGGGTTAATGGTCGGTTACTTAAGAGTGTGGATGAATAGAGGGACCTTGGGGTTCAAATCCATACATCCCTCAAGGTCGCTGCACAGGTTGATAGGATAGTTAAGAAGGCCTGTGGGATGCTAGGCTTCATTAATAGGGGGATTGAGTTCAAGAGTAGAGAGGTCATGTTGCAACTCTACAAATTTCTGGTGAGACCACACTTAAGAGTATTGTGTTCAGTTCTGGTCACCTCATTATAGGAAGGATATGGTGTCATGGTCCGGATCGGGGTCCCTTTAAATTTAGCTTGTTTATGTTACGATCCGGACCATTGATTCCCTGTTTTCCAGTGTCCCCTGACTTTGCTGATTAGAGACAATTAACACTCGGCTGAACCAGTAGTTTATAGTCTCCCGCTTTCAGCCATTCGGTGCGGGAGCGTCTGCAAAGTCACGGCGTGCCAATGTCATCTGGCCGGAGCAAGCCTTGTCCCCGCCCGAAGCAAGTGTCGGTAATTCGCCTTTCCTCACCGGAGCTACCCTGTCCAGTTACCTCGCCGAAGCAAGCCTGCAAAGTTTCCTCATCAAGGTGGGTCCGTCAATTAACCTGCCAGAGAGAATCAAGAGCCGCTGTCTACTGTTCCCGGGCCGAGTCGCGAGCCCGGCACTACCCAGAGGTTCCAAGCACCACATCCTGGCTCCAGCGGCATCCAAGTACCACATCCACGTCCTGGCTCCGGCAGCGTTCAAGTACCATGTCAAGTCCTGGCCCTGGTGGCATTCAAGTACCATGTCAAGTCGTGGCCCTGGCGGCTTCCTAGTTCTGAGTCAAGTCCTGGCCCTGGCGGTCTGTGATTCCTGTTCTACCCCCTTGTCTGAATCCCTTCTCTGCCCCTCTGGCCTCTAGCCCTCGTCTGCAGCCCCCACCTGCACTTCGGTCTAGTTCCATCGCCGGAGCTAGATAGGTACCATCTGGTGTTCATTCGTGTTGGTCTTGTCTTGTCTTGTCTTGTCTTGTCCTCACCTCTGTGGGGTAAGTCAGGCCGTCTTGCTATTGCTCCGTGGGGAATCATGTCTTGTCTTGTCTGGTCCTCGCCTCCGTGGGGGTAAGTCTGGCCGTCTTGCTGTTGCCCCGCGGAGGGTCATGAGTCCCGGCCTGTACCCAAGGAGGGGTCCCGGCTCTCTGTTCTGTGTGCGAGTCCTGGCCCTGTGTCCTGTACCCAAGGAGGGGTCGCAGCTCTCTGTTCTGTGTATGTGTCCATGGTTCCATGTACCTGCTGTCCCGAGACCGAGGCTCTGTTTTCCATGTTCCTAGCCCATGTCATGTGCATGCCTGGTTCTGGGGTCCGAGCCCAAGGCAAGACCCAGGTACTGGGTCCTTGCCCAGTCTCGGACTCGGAGTCCATACCCTAGCCTCTTCATGTCTTCTCTAGTTCTGGGAGCCAATTCCAAGTCCTAGCCATGACCCTTGGTCCCAGCCTAGTCGTAGTCCTCAGTCCTTGTCCAGTTCACTATTCCTGCTCCTACCTAGCTCTCCAGGTATCGAAAAATAAACTAAATTCAAGTAACCTCACAAGATGTGTCTTGCATTTGGGTCCACTCTTGCTCCCAATGCCCCCACCAGTGTGACATGTGGAAGCTATGGAGAGGGTGCAGAGGAGATTTACCAGGATGTTGCCTGGATTGGAAAACAAGTCTTATGAGGCAAGGTTAGCAGAGCTGGGACTTTTCTCTTTGGAGTGTAGAAGGATGAGAGGGGACTTGATAGAGGTCTACAAGATTATAAGAGGCATAGATAGGGTAGGTAGCTAGTACCTGTTTCCCAGGGCACAAATAGCAAACACCAGAGGGCATACAATATATGCCAGTTGTTTACAATATATATTAATGACTTGGATGAGGGAATTAAATGCAGCATCTCCAAGTTTGCGGATGACACGAAGCTGGGCGGCAGTGTTAGCTGTGAGGAGGATGCTAAGAGGATGCACGGTGACTTGGATAGGTTAGGTGAGTGGGCAAATTCATGGCAGATGCAATTTAATGTGGATAAATGTGAGGTTATCCACTTTGGTGGCAAAAACAGGAAAACAGATTATTATCTGAATGGTGGCCGATCAGGAAAAGGGGAGGTGCAACGAGACCTGAGTGTCATTATACACCAGTCATTGAAAGTGGGCATGCAGGTATAGCAGGCAGTGAAAAAGGCGAATGGTATGCTGGCATTTATAGCAAGAGGATTCGAGTACAGGAGCGGGGAGGTACTACTGCAGTTGTACAAGGCCTTGGTGAAACCACACCTGGAGTATTGTGTGCAGTTTTGGTCCCCTAATCTGAGGAAAGACATCCTTGCCATAGAGGGAGTACAAAGAAGGTTCACCAGATTGATTCCTGGGATGGCAGGACTTTCATACGATGAAAGACTGGATGAACTAGGCTTATACTCGTTGGAATTTAGAAGATTGAGGGGGGATCTGATTGAAACGTATAAAATCCTAAAGGGATTGGACAGGCTAGATGCAGGAAGATTGTTCCCGATGTTGGGGAAGTCCAGAACGAGGGGTCACAGTTTGAGGATAAAGGGGAAGCCTTTTAGGACCGAGATTAGGAAAAACTTCTTCACACAGAGAGTGGTGAATCTGTGGAATTCTCTGCCACAGGGAACAGTTGAGGCCAGTTCATTGGCTATATTTAAGAGGGAGTTAGATATAGCCCTTGTGGCTAAAGGGATCAAGGGGTATGGAGGGAAGGCTGGTGCAGGGTTCTGAGTTGGATGATCAGCCATGGTCATGCTGAGTGGCGGTGCAGGCTTGAAGGGCCGAATGGCCTACTCCTGCACCTATTTTCTATGTTTCTATGTTTCTATATGTACAAAGTTAAGGTTGGGAAGTTTTGGGGAGACATCAGGGGTAACTTTTTTACACAGAGGGTTGTGGGTGTCTGGAATGACTTACCAGGGATAGTGGTGGAGGCTAAGACAGGGGTATTTAAGAGCCTCTTGGGCAGGTACATGGATGAAAGAAAAATAGAGGGTTACAGGGTAGTATGGGTTTAGTAATTTTTTTTTGAATATATGGGTCGGCACAACATTGAGGTCCGAAGGGCCTGTACTGTGCTGTAGTATTCTAGTGTCTAGTTCGGACTATTATCTAAATGGAGGAAGGTTCAAACATCAGAGGTGCAGAGGGATTTAGGAGTCCCTGTGCAAGACAGCCAGAAGGTAAATTTACAGGTTGAGTCTGTGGTAAAGAAGGCAAATGCAATTTTGGCATTTATTTCAAGGGAATAGAATATAAAAGCAAGGGGATAATGCTGATCCTTTATAAGACACTCGTCAGGCTGCACTTGGAGCATCGCCAACAGTTTTGGGCCCCATATCTCAGAAAGGATGTGTTGTCATTGGAGAGAGTTTAGAGGAAGTTCACAAGGATGATTCTGGGAATGAAGGGGTTAACATGTAAGGAGTGTTTGGCAGTTTTGTGCCTGTACTCACTGCAATTTAGAAGAATACAGGGGGATCTCATTGAAACCTTCCTAATGTTGAAAGGACTAGATAGTGTTGATGTGAAGAGGATGTTTCCTCTGGTGGGGGCTGGAATCCAGAACTAGAGGGCACAGCCTCAAATTGAGTGGCAATCTTTTAGAGCAGAGGTAAGGAGGAATTATTTTAGTGAGAAAGTAATGAATCTGTGGAATACTCTGCCACAGACTGCTGTGGAGGCCAAGTCCGTGGGTATTCTGTGCCCATCCACTACATAATATACTGGTTGGGCACAGGAGTACATTTAGCCAGAAACTCATTCCACTGAGATGCAACACAGAGCATCATAGGAGGTCATTCCTGCCTGTGGCCATCAAACTTTACAACTCCTCCCTTGGAGGGTCAGACACCCTGAGCCAATAAGCTGGTCCTGGACTTATTTCCTGGCATAATTTACATAATATTATTTAATTTTTTATGGTTTTATATTGCTATATTTATACTCTATTCTTGGTTGGTGCAACTGTAACGAAACCCTATTTCCCTTGGGATCAATAAAGTATGACTATGACTATGACTATGACTACTATATTTAAGGCACAAGTTGATAGTTCCTTGATTAGTCAGGGAGTCTAAGGATATGGTGAGAAGGCAGGTGTATGGGGTTGAGTGGGATCGGGGATCAGCGATGATGGAATGGCAGAGCAGACTTGATGGATTGAATGGGTTAATTCTGCTCCAATGTCTAATGGTCTAAAGAAGGTTCACGAAAATGATTCCAGGATTGAATGGCTTTTCATATGATAAGCGTTTGCTGGTTCTGAGCCTGTATTCACAGGAATTCGGATGAATGAGGGGTGACCTCATTGAAACTTATCGAAAGGAGAAAGGCTTTGATAGAGTGGATGTAGAGAGAATGTTTCCTATGGTGGGAGAGTTCTAAGACTAGAGGACACAGCCTCAGAATAGAGGAGCGGCCTTTTAGAATGGAGGTGAAGAGGAATTTCTTTAGCCAGAGAGCGGTGAATCTCTGGAATTCTTTGCCACAGGCCAAGTGTTTATATATATTTAAGGGAGAGATTGATAGAATCTTCATTGATCAAGGCATGAAGGGATCTGGGGAGAAGATGGGAGACTGGGCTTAGAGGAAAATTGGATCAGCCATTATGAAATGGCAGAGCAGACCCGATGGACCAAATGGCCTAATTCTGCTCCTATATCGTATGATCTTATGGATGCCTTTGTTCTACTGCACTCATCCTAATGTGCAACACCTCTCACTTGTCTGCATTAAATTCCATCTGCCATTTTCCAGCTGGTCCAGGTCCCGTTGTAAGTTTTATAACCTTCCTCGTGTCCACTATGCCCCTTTCTTGGTGTCGTCCGCAAATTTGCTGTTCTGGTTTACTACATTATCATCCCAATTACTGACATAGTTGACAATCAACAATGGACCCAGCACTGATCCCTGTGGCACTCCACTGGTCACAGGCTAGCAGTTAGAGGCTGTTGTGTATTTAATACTTGAGTAATCTTGTATATATATATTGTTTGAAATAATTAATTATGGGTTATATATAATATGTCATAGAAACATAGAAACATAGAAAATAGGTGCGGGAGTAAGCCCTTCGAGCCTGCACCGCCATTTATTATGATCATGGCTGATCATCCAACTCAGAACTCTGTACCAGCCTTCCCTCCATACCTCTTGATTCCTTTAGCCACAACGGCCATATCTAACTCCCTCTTAAATATAGCCAATGAACTAGCCTCAACTGTTTCCTGTGGCAGAGAATTCCACAGATTCACCACTCTCTGTGTGAAGAAGTTTTTCCTAATCTCGATCCTAAAAGGCTTCCCCTTTATCCTCAAACTGTGACCCCTCGTTCTGGACTTCCCCAACATCGGGAACAATCTTCCTGCATCTAGCCTGTCCAATCCCTTTAGGATTTTATACGTTTCAATCAGATCCCCCCTCAATCTTCTAAATTCCAACGAGTATAAGCCTAGTTCATCCAGTCTTTCATCGTATGAAAGTCCTGCCATCCCAGGAATCAATTTGGTGAACCTTCTTTGTACTCCCTCTATGGCAAGGATGTCTTTCCTCAGATTAGGGGACCAAAACTGCACACAATACTCCAGGTGTGGTCTCACCAAGGCCTTGTACAACTGCAGTAGTACCTCCCCGCTCCTGTACTCGAATCCTCTTGCTATAAATGCCAGCATACCATTCGCCTTTTTCACCGCCTGCTGTACCTGCATGCCCACTTTCGATGACTGGTGTATAATGACACTCAGGTCTCGTTGCACCTCCCCTTTTCCTGATCGGCCACCATTCAGATAATAATCTGTTTTCCTGTTTTTACCACCAAAGTGGATAACTTCACATTTATCCACATTAAATTGCATCTGCCATGAATTTGCCCACTCACCTAACCTATCCAAGTCACCGTGCATTCTCTTAGCATCCTCCTCACAGCTAACACTGCCGCCCAGCTTCGTGTCATCTGCAAACTTGGAGATGCTACATTTAATTCCCTCTTCCAAGTCATTAATATATATTGTAAACAAATGGGGTCCCAGCACTGAGCCTTGCGGTACCCCACTAGTCACCACCTGACGTTCTGAAAAGGTCCCGTTTATTCCCACTCTTTGCTTCCTGTCTGCCAACCAATTCTCTATCCACATCAATACCTTACCCCCAATACCGTGTGCCTTAAGTTTGCACACTAATCTCCTGTGTGGGACCTTGTCAAAAGCCTTTTGAAAATCCAAATATACCACATCCACTGGTTCTCCCCTATCCACTCTACCAGTTACATCCTCAAAAAATTCTATGAGATTCGTCAGACATGATTTTCCTTTCACAAATCTATGGTGACTGTGTCCGATGATATCACCGCTCTCCAAATGTGCTGTTATCACATCTTTGATAACTTTCCCCACCACCGATGTTAAGCTAACCGGTCTATAGTTCCCTGGTTTCTCTCTCCCTCCTTTTTTAAAAAGTGGGGTTACATTAGCCACCCTCCAATCCTCAGGAACTAGTCCAGAATCTAAAGAGTTTTGAAAAATTATCACTAATGCATCCACTATTTCTTGGGCTACTTCCTTAAGCACTCTGGGACGCAGACCATCTGGCCCTGGGGATTTATCCGCCTTTAATCCCTTCAATTTACCTAACACCACTTCCTTACTAACATGTATTTCCCTCAGTTCCTCCATCTCACTGGACCCTCTGTCCCCTACTATTTCCGGAAGATTATTTATGTCCTGCTTAGTGAAGACAGAACCAAAGTAATTATTCAATTGGTCTGCCATGTCCTTGCTCCCCATAATCAACTCACCTGTTTCTGTCTGTAGGGGACCTACATTTGCCTTAACCAATCTTTTTCTTTTCACATATCTGTAAAAGCTTTTACAGTCAGTTTTTATATTCCCTGCCAGTTTTCTCTCATAATCAGGCTACCACGTGATATGTGCGTGCTTCACTTAAAGTAAACTCACATTCCGGATTCCCGTGTCTTCCTTTGAATTAGTTTAATGTTTTGCAAATACAAAACATAACATTGACAAAGAGTAATTTTAAAAATGAGTCCAAGGTGGCTTTCAACCCGTTCAAGTTTTTTTAAAAAAGTGCAGCGAGCTGTGCTGAAGTAGGGTAGCACGTGCAACGACATGGAGTTAACAAATGTTGAGAGGCCAGCACGGTGGCATTGTGGTAACACAGCGCTTTACAGTTCCAGTGAGCCGGGTGCAATTCCCGACGCTGTAAGAAGTTTGTACGTTCTCCCTGTGACCCCGTGTGTTTCCTCCGGGTGCTCTGTTTTCCTTCCACAGTCCAAAGATGTACCAGTTTATAGGTAAATTGGACATTGTACATTATCCTGTGATTAGGCTAGCCTTAAGTCGAGGGTTATTGGGCAGCATGGCCTGAGAGGCTGGAAGGGCCTATTCTGTGCTGTATGTCAATAAAAATAAATTGAATGAAAGGGTCGTAAACTGAAGAATTCTGCTCCTATGTCTTATTGTTCATAAAGAGTGAGTGCCAGGTGATAATAATCATTAAAGATGTCAGAAATGGTTGGCTACATCAGAAAGATTGATGAGTTTGATTGTGCAGCAGGTAATTGGCTTGTGTACTGAACAGTATTTTGAAACAAATGAAATAGCCAGTGAGAAGTGAGTGCCAATTTTGCTAAGTACATTGGGATTAAAGGCATGTAGCTTGCTTAAAAATTGACTGCTCCAACCAAGCCATCAGAAGTGAGCTTTGCTGCTGTTGTAAAAGTAATGGAGGAACACTTAGAACCAAAGCCATTGTTGATTGCAGAATGTTTCAGGTTTCATAAGTGGAATCAATAAGAATGGGAGCCTATTTCAGCGTACATGGCTGAATTGAAGAGATTGTCTGAGCATTGTCACTTTAATGATAGGCTTAATGATACACTGAGACATTGTTTAGTTTGTGGAATCTGAAAGGAAACCATTCAAAAAAAGCTACTAACTGAAGCACAACTTACAGTAATTTCAACTGCTCTTTTAAATGTATCAATGGAAACAGCATATAGAGATGTAATTGAGTTTCAGTCAGCAATGAATGTTAGCATGAATAGAATTGCAGCACCTAAACGGAAACTGGCCTGGCTGAACAGATTGTGCTACAGTTGTGGCATGGGCTCACATACACCAAACAAATGCAGATTTAAAGGTGAAACTTGCACAAAATACTAGGAAGTAGATCACGTACAGAAAGCATGTCAGGCAGACAAAAATAAATGATCTGCATAGAGAAGAGAAAATGATAGAAGTTCAGTTGTAGTTTCAAAAAGAGCACGCTGTTGATGAAAAACCTGATAACGATGAGAGTGAGAGGACTGAAGCCATGAGATTTGCAGTGTGAATATTAAGAATAGGCAAGCAATATGGTTTAGGCTAGAATGAGCAGAAAATTAATTAAAATGGAATTGGACACTGGTTCAGAGTTTCAGTCATCCCAGAAAATGAGTTTGAACAGCATTTCAAAGTTGCCAAAATGAAGCCTGCAGATAAACACTAAGAACTTATATTAGAGAAAAGGTAACTCCTGTGAGGATGACATCTGTAATAGTGAAATACAACAATTAACGAGCCACGTTGAGCTTGTATATGGTAAAAACAGAAGGAGCTGGATTGTGAGGCATGATTGGCTGAGACAACTACAACTTGATTGGAGATCCATCCCCAATTCGCATGCCATGTCCCTTTCAATGAAGCCATATAGAAGCGAATTAAGTAAGATGTTAGGCTGCAGAGAAGATACTGTGGGGTAAAGGAATGGCTGACAGGCAGGAGGCAGTGAGTGGGAATAAAGGGGGCCTTTTCTGGTTGGCTGCCCGAGACGAGTGGTGTTCCTCAGGGGTCAGGATTGGGACCGTTACTTTTCACATTGTTTGTCAGTGATTTAGATAATGGAATTGATGGCTTTGTGGCAGTGTTTTACAGATAATACGAAGGCAGGTGGAGGGGTAGATAGTGCTGAGAAAGCAATGCGATAGCAGCAGGACTTAGACAAATTGGAAGAATGGGCAAAAATGTGGCAGATGGAATACAGTGTTGAGAAATGTATGATATTCCATTTTGGTAAAAGGAACAATAGTGCGGACTATTATCTAAATGGGGAGAAGGTTCAAACATCAGAGGTTTCGAGGGACTTGAGAGTCCTTATGCAAGACTCCCAAAAAGTTAATTTGCAGGTTGAGTCTGTGGTAAAGAAGGCAAATGCAATGTTGACATTTATTTCAAGGGGAATAGAATATAAAATCAAGGAAAACATACTGAGCCTTTATAAGACACTGGTCAGGCCACACTTGGAGTATTGGCAACAGTTTTGGGCCCCATATCTCAGAAAGGATTTATTGTCATTGGAGAGAGTCCAGAAGAGGTTCACGCAGATGATTCTGAATGAAGGGATTAACATATGAGGAGGTGATTGTTTGGCAGCTTTGGGCCTCTTCTCTGGAATTTACAAGAATTTGTGGGGATCTCATTGAAATCCACTGAATGTTGAAAGGACTAGATAGGGTGGATTTGGAGAGGATATTTCCTATGGTGGGGGTATCCAGAAGTAGAGGGCACAGCCTCAAAATTGAGAGGCAAACTTTAAGAACAGAGGTAAGGAGGAATTTTTTAAGCCAGTGAGTACTGAATCTGTGGCATGCTCTGCGCAGACTGCAGTGGAGGCCAAGTCCGTGGGTATATTTAAAGCAGAATTTGATCGTTTCCTGATCAGTTCGGGTATCAGAGGATATGGCGAGAAGGCAGGTGTATGGGGTTGAGTGGGATCTGGGATCAGCCATGATGGAATGTCGGAGCAGACTCAATGGGTTGAATGGCCAAATTCTGCTCCTATGTCCTATGGTTTTAATGTCTCCAGAATCTCTTCAGCCACCTCTTTCAGAATCCTGGGCTGACACCATCTGGTCCAGGTGACTTATCTACCTTCATACCTTTCAGTTTCCCAAGAACCTTTTCTCTAGTAATGGCAACTTCTCGCACTTCATGATCCCTGACACCCGGAACTTCCACCATACTGCTAGGGGCTTCCATAGTGTATACTGATGCAAAATACTTACTCAGTTTGTCCTCCAGCATCATTTTCCAGTGGTCCGATATCCACTTTCGCCTCTCTTTTGCACTTTATGTATCTGAAGAAACTTTTCATATTCTCTTCAGTGTGATTGACTAATTTATTTTTGTATTCCATCTTTACCTTCTTAATGAATATTTTAGTGCCTTCCTTTAGTTTTTAAAAGCTTCCTAATCCTCTAACTTCCCACAATTATTTGCTCTATTATATGTTGGCTTTGACTTCCCTTGTTAGCCCAACCTGTCAAACTTCTGATATCCCAATTGGCTGCTTTTCAAAGCTCTATACTCTCTGCCCAGGATAGACAATATCTTTGCAATCTTTCTGGAGGAAAACACTTCAGCAAAATGAACTTAGATGAGACCTCCACACTCCATAAACACTCACAAAGGGGTTTATTGATATAATAGGCTTATTTCTGGAGTGGCATCTGCACCTGCACGCTGGTAGAAAGGTATGGACCAGGTGCTACATGGCCACTCAGGCACTCAGTCATACCTAGATGACATCATTGTTACTGGTAAGGATGGCAAAGAATATCTCCAAAACCTCAAGGCAGTGTTCAAAAGATTCGAAGATAATGGGCTCAGAGCATGACACGACAAGTGCGAATTCTTTAAACCAAGCATCACTTACTGTGGTCACACGATTGACACACAAGGATTACACAAGTGTAACAGGCTCCAGCCAACACTCATTGAACTCATTACTGCAGATCAGGAAGAAATGGCAATGGGCAAAGCAGTGTGAGGTGGCTTTCGGAAAGGTAAAGGAAATGGTGACATCAGACACTGTACTGACACATTATGATCCATGTCATCCAGTGAAGCTTGCCTGTGATGCCTTGCCTTATGGTATATCAGCAGACATGTCACATGTTATTATAAATGGAAGTAAATACCCCATAGCCTTTGCATCACCTTCCCTTACCGCTGCACAGATTGACAGAAAGGCTTTGAGTTTTGTTTGGGTGTAAAACGTTTCATCCAGGACTTATATGGGAGAGAGTTTACCCTCGTTACTGATCATCAGCCACTAGTGCCCATTTTCAATCCATAGCAGTAGCACAAATTCAGAGATGGGCTCTGTTTCTTTGGAAGACATTATTACAAGATTGAATTCAAGAGGATGGCTGATCATGGAAATGCTGATAGATTGTCCTGTTTATCCTTGGATAAGGAAGTACCGGAAAAATCTGCTAATGGAGACACTCCTCTCGATGCATCTCCCTAATGAAAATCAAAAGCCTTCCTATTATGGCAGAGATGATGCAAAGGGAAACTAGGAAAGACTCCACACTGTCTCTGGTCTACATGGCTGCACAAAATAGCTGGAATGTGCAACAGGAATCACACTTCCCTCATTTTACCAGCACTGGGATGAATTTGTCATTGACAGGAGCTGAACTGTTGGAGGAGCTACATGCCAGTCATCTAGGTGTGGTTAAAATGGAAGTATTGGTTTGAAGCTTTGTCTGGTGGCCTGGGATAGATCAGCAGATCGAATAGCTTGCCATGCATTGTATGGGATGTCAACATGTCCAGAAGGTGCCAAGAGCAGTGCCTGTCCAATCCTGGGAATGGCCTGCATTGCCCTGGCAGATGACGCGATTCATGTCATTTTGCTGGACACAAATTTCCTTGTAGTAATGGATGCAGCTGCAAAGTGGCTACAAGTGGACAGGAAAGGAATGGAGGATTATGGGCTGAGTTCTGGTTGGTGGGACTCGGTGAGAGTGAGTTCGGCACGGACTAGAAGGGTCGAGATGACCTGTTTCTGTGCTGTAATTGTTATATGATTATATGGTTATAAGTGTTCCTAATAGCCTCACACACTGTTGATCTATTGAGAAGCCTCTCTGCAGAGACTGGTGTTGTGAAATACTTAGTCAGTGACAGTAGACCACAGTTTGTAGCGGAACAGTTTCGGTCATTCCTAAAAATGAATGGAATAAGGCATATTATATTTGCACATACCACCCAGCTTCAAATGGCTGGGCAGAATGGTTTGTCCAGACTCCAGAGTAAAGAACACACTGTGAACAATGTTATCAGACTAAATCAGAAGCTCACCAGTTTCTTCCTTGCATGTTGTAATGCAATACATTCCACGGCAAACAACTCTCCGTGTGTGTTGTGCCTGGGTCATCCCTCGCATTCATGCTTAGATCTCTTCAAATGCCCAGTCACAGAAGAAGGTACAGGACAAGCAGCTGAGACAAATTGAGTGCTCCTCAAACAAGGAGGTAGAATGTTTCACTCCTTGACAAACAGCCTTGGTGAGGGACTATTGAGATAATTAAAAGTGGGTACTCGGAAAGATTAAGGACAAAACTGGACTAATCTCCTACACAGTGGAGATTGAGTCTGATATCATCTGGAGACAACACATCAATCAGCTGAGGAGAGCAGAGTCAATTGACTGAGAAGAAAGTAGGCCACCAATATCAGAGCCACTTCCTGCAATCTCAGAGTCAAAACTTCTACAGCCACCATGGAGGAGGCCCAGAACCTGAGATTGTTTCACAGTCACAAGTTTCACCAGCCAAGTGACTTATTTATTCCCTTTGTCAGGAAAGACGTGTCCTACATGAGTAAGAAATCCTTTACAGTGATTAAACCTCTAAGGGTGAATGGGATAACTTAAAATTTACAATGCTCTGGATGTCTGTATATAGTAGCTGTATTATGTAGTATACTGTGAGCTTCTGCATTGAGTTGGAGGTTATAGCAAAGCAGAGGGAAGTGTTGTGTATTTAATATCGTGCATTTGTATTTTAGATTGCTTAAATAATTACCTGTAGGTTTGTGTGTAAAAATGGGTTAAATGCACATTTTATCATGCTAACACATGATACATGCGTGCCTCACTCAAAGTAAACATAAAGTTAGACTTGCATTTCAGACTCCCATGCTTTCTTTTGAATTAGTTTAATGTTCTGAAGTTACAAAACCTAACAAGGAGCATGTACACTGCCTCCCTCCTGGTCAATGTCTGACACATCAGCCTATAATTTCCTGGCTTAGTCTTACAGCCTTTCTTAAACCAGTGGTCCCCAACCACCAGACCGCAGACCGGAACCAGGCCGCGAGGAAGCGATATGAGTCAGCTGCACCTTTCCTCATTCCCTGTCACGCACTGTTGAACTTGAACGTAGGGTTGCCAACTGTCCTGTATTTGCCAGGACATCCTGTATGTGGGGCTAAATTGGTTTGTCCCATACCGGAGCGCCTTTATCCCGTATTTCTCCCGCTAAGGTAGAGCGTTCCTGTGAAATCTTTCGTGCCTAAATGGCGTAAAGCGAAGAAGCAATTACCATTAATTTTTATGGGAAAAGTTTTTGAGTGTTCTCAGACTCAAAAAATAACCTACCAAATCATACCAAATAACACATAAAACCTAATATAACACTAACATATAGTAAAAGCAGGAATGATATGATAAATACACAGCCTATATAAAGTAGAAATAATGTATGTACAGTGTAGTCGGGAAGATTAAGCCAAAATCGATTTGTGGAAAAAAATTCGGTACGTATGTCACATAGGCGCATGACATGCATGCGCACACAGGTGCCCGCGCAAGGCTTCATGGTTATGATAGTCTTTCTCTGGGTAAACCCAAGTGTCCCGTATTTGACTGCTACTTTTGTCCCTTATTTGGGAGTGAGAAAGTTGGCAACCTTAGCTGTAAAAGACACGTTGAGGTGAGTTTAACCCTACTTGAACAACCATCACCCACAACCCCCCCCCCCCACCCCCCGGTTGGCCGGTCCGCAAGAATATTGTCAAAATTAAACCGGTCTGCAGTGCAAAAAAGGGTTGGGGACCCCTGTCTTAAACAACAGAACAACATTAGCTATCCTCTAATTCTCTGACACCTCACCCACATCTAAGAATATTTTAAATACATCTGCCAAGACTCTGCAATCTCTACACTAGCCTCTCATAAGATCTGAGGGGACACCATGTTTTGCCATCTGTTCTAGAGCTTGTGTCCATCTCTGGAGTAAACACAGATGGAAAAAAATCCATTTAAGATATTTTCCCCATCTATGTCGGCTCCATGCATAGATGACCATGCTGATCTTTAAGAAGACCAAATTTGCTATGCTACTATCCTTTTGCTCTTAATATATCTGAAGAAGCCCTTGGGATCCACTTTGTCTGCTAGAGCAACCATGAGCCTTCTTTAAGCCCTCCTTATTTCCCACTTACACATTCCCATGCATTTCTTATACACCTCAAGTATCTCATTTGTTCCTTGCTGCCTACACCTGCTATACACCACCTTTTTCTCAACCAGGGTCTCAATATCCTTCAAAATCAGAAGTTCCTTAAACCTGTAATTCTTACCTTTTATTTTGACAGGAACATACAAACCCTGCTCTCTCAAAATTTCACTTTTGAAGGCTTCCACCATTGCCAGAAAACAACCTGTCCCAATCCACATCTGCTAGATCCTTTCTGATACCATCACAATTGGCCTTTCTCCAATTTAGAATCTCAACCTGAAGATCAGACCTATTCTTTTCCATAATTACTAGCATTACATTCACCAGAACGAAAGTGTTTTCCTACACACAGTTCTGTCACCTGCTCTATCTCATTTCCTCATAGGAGATCCTCTAGTTGTGACCTCGATATATTGACTAAGGAAACTTTCCTGAACATGTTTGACAAACTCTCTCCCTTCGAGCCCTTTTATATTATGGGAGTCCTAGTATAGAAAGTTAAAATCACCTAGTATCATAACCTTATGTTTTTTGCAGCTTTCTGCGATCTCTCTACAAATTTGCCTCTCTGAATCCTGCTGACTACTGGGTGGTCAACAATATAATACCATTAACATGATCATCCCTTTCTTATTCCTTAGCTCCAGTCTGTCCTGTCTGAGGACTGCTGTGATATTTCCCCTGACTAGTAATGCCTCCCCTTGTCCTTTATTCCCTGCTGTTCCATTATGTTTAAAACATTGGAATCCCGAAACATTGAGCTGCCAGTCTGCCCCTCTTGCAACCAAGTCTCACTAATAGCTGCAGTGTCATTATTCCACATTTTTGTCCATGTTGTAATCTGATCTGCCTTACCTAAAATACTCCTTGCATTGAAATAGACATAACTCAGAATATTACACCAACTATGCTCTACCTTTTAATTCTTATTTTTGTACATAAGCTTAACAAAATCTCTCCCCACAACTAACCCCCTATCAAAGAAATTGCCTTGGCTCTTCACTCAGATCTGGAGCATCTGTTCAACTGGCACCATTCATTTACTACAAATCAGCATTCGACATCATCATCCAATCCGAATTTATGATCAAGATTCAAGATTTGGACCTCCCTCTGCTACTTGATCCTTCACTTAATCAGCAACCTACGTGAGTGGGGACTGATAACATCTCATTGACCATCTAAACAGATTCAGCACAAGGCCGTGTGCTTAGCCCATGCTCTATCTGCTATACACATTTGACTGTGTGGATAAGCACATCTCCAATACCATCTTCAAATATGGTATTAACACCACTGGTTTTGGCTGATTCACGAGTGGGATGAGAATGGGAGTGAGATAGGATACCTGGTTGAATGGAAGAGTAGCAATAAGCTTTTTGCTCATTATCACCAAAACTACAGAGCTATTGACTTCAGGCAGGAGAAGGAGGGCATTCATGTGCCAGTCTACGTTGGGGGATCAGCGATGGAGGATCTCGGCCACTTTAAATTCTTGGGTGTTAGCATATTCGATGACCCATTCTGGGCCCAACATATAACTGCAATCATAAGGAAGTCATGCTAGTGTCCTTACTTAGAAGGTTGAAGAGGAATAGGTTGTCAACAAGTGCACGAATACCTTGTGCAGATGCACTCTTGAAAGTAAATCATGTTTTCATCATGGTCTGGTATGGCAAGCTGAATTCACAGGAATGTGAGAAGGTGCAAAAAGTAATCAATTTACCCGAATAGACCATGGGATCATCCCATCCCTCTATTGGCAGGATCTACAGGATGTGCAGCCTCAAAAACTCAACATCCATCAGAAATCCCAACCATCCAGGCTATAGATAGACACTTATTCTAAAGGACATTTCAGTGTCACAGTAGCATTACAAGTGCACAGATAGAAATATTAGAGGAGAAGTAGACAGAATAAAAAAATAAGTTACCACAACCAGTCTAACAGGAAGGGGCCATCACTTCACTGGCTATAGGATTACTCATCAGAGAGCCTAATGGCTGAGGGTAAGAATCACCCTCACATAGCGCTCTTTGGAGCAGCGCAGTTGTCTTGGTCTAATACTAAAAATGCTCCTCTGTTCAGCCAAGGTGGCATGCAGAGGGTGAGAAACGTTGTCCAGAATTGCCAGGATTTGCTGTAGGGTGTTTTGTTTTACCACAGCCTCCAGTGTGACCAGTTTGACTCGTATAACAGAGCTAGCCTTTCTAATCAGTTTACTGGGCCCGTTGACATCACCTGTGTTGATGTCATTGCCCCAGCATACCATCACATAGAAGATTGTACTGGTGACAACAGATTGATAGAACATGTGAAGGAGAAGCCTGCATACTCGAAAGGACGCCCATCTCCTCGGGAAGTAGAGGTGAATCTGGCCCTTCATGTACACTGCATCTGTGTTGGTCCGTCATTCGGCTGCACCCTCAGTTACTTGTAGGTCCTCACCACATCCACATCCTCACCATCAATAGTAACCAAAAGACATAGGAGTAGAATTAGGCCATTCAGCCCATTGAGTCTGCTCCACCATTCCATCATGGCTGATCCCAGATCCCACTCAACCCCATACACCTGCCTTCTCGCCATATCCTCTGATGCCCTGACCAATCAGGAAATGATCAGCTTCAACCCTGAATAGTCTCACCACATTATACACCCAACTATTGCTGAATCATCAGAGAATTTCTGCAGATGACATGACTCCGCGTTGTACCTAAAGTCCGAGATATACAGGGTAAACAGGAAGGGAGCCAACAGAGTCTGTATGGGGCCCCAGTGCTGTTAAAGCCAGTCTGACACACAGTTCTAAAGCCACACATACTGTGGTCTGCTAGTCAGGTAGTCCATTATTCAGGATACAATGAAAGTGCCAATCTACATTGAACGGAGCTTTTCACCAGCAATGAGGGCAATAGGATATTGAAGGCACTTGAGAAATCAAAAAATATTATCCTCACAGTGCTGCCCTGTGTACCCAAATGGGAGTAGGCTCTGTTCAGCAGGTAGATGACGGCATCATTGACTCCAGTGTACTCCTGGTAGGCAACCTGCAGGGGAGTTGCTAAGTCAGCTTCTCGCAGTGAACATTGGGAAGGAGGTACAGAAGCCTGAGGTACAATGCCACCGAGTTCAGGAACAGCTGTTTCCCTTTATCAATTCAGTTCTTGAACTAACTGGCACAACCCTAATCACCATTTGATAATGGCTGGTTCTTCGCTTGCTCAGAGTCCCCAGGGGTGACGGCACAATCGTTGGTGACTGTAAAGGCCAGTTCTGGATCTGCAGACTCTGGAGCAGTAGTAACACAAGAAGAGCTGACATGCAGGTGCTTGGGTAGTAGGATCCTTCCTGCATCTCTTCTTCTCTTCAGCAGTCACTCTTCTGGATTCCTCAAAATTCTTGGCTGCGCCGTGGATCAGCATTCGCCAGCGGTCGCTGTTACAAGCCAGCTGCTGCCACTCGTTGACCTCGAAATTTGACTCAGAGAGCTGCTGCTGCTCAAGTTGGTCTTTGTATCTCTTGTGCGGGGCACCACAATCTCTCTTGCCCTGAGAAAGTTCTCCGTAGACTACTGCTTTTGGTAACCTGAAGTTGTCCATGTGCGACACATGGCCTGGCCAGCGGAGATCCCTGAGTGGCAAAATGGCTTCAATGCTTGGAAGTTGGGCCTTGTTCAGGACCTCGTTGTTGGAGACATGATACTGCCAGCTGATACCCATGATGGAGTGGAGGCAGTGATAATGGAAGTGAAGTGCTTGAGGAACTTGCAGTACAAGACCCAGGCTTCGGAGCTGTATAGCAGTGTTGTGACGATGGCAGCCCTGTACACCTGGATTTTTAAGAACAGACACAGCTAGTCGTTCTTCCACACTCGTTTCTGGAGGCGCCCAAAGTCACTGCAAGCTCTGGCGAGTCAATTGTTAATGTCCCTTAATACCATAGCATTGTTGGAGATGACACTGCCCAGCCATGTGAACTGCTGAACCGTGGTGAGAGGGTGGTTGTCAATGGTGATCCGAGGTGGGTTGTAAACACCACAAGGGGGCTTCTGAGGATCAATGTTCTCTTCAGACTGACCATTAATCTGAAAGCCCTTGCAGCCGTGGTAAACTGCATGACTGCAGCCTGTAGCTACAGTCTACTGTGTGCGTGAGAAGAGCACAGTCGTCCCATATAATTGCTCGAGAATGACTCTTGCATGGTTTTCGTTTCGGGTGAGAAGGCATTGGAGATTGAAGATATTTATGTCAGTGTGGAACTGAATGTGGAACTCTGTGGTGGTCTCTTTTGCTTCCAGTGGCATCATGCTGAAAAAGATGGCTAAGAGCGTTGGTGCCAAAACACAGCTTGCTTCCCGCTGGAACTGAAGGGGAATAGGTCAGACAGGTCACTGTTGTGTTTAACCTGACCACTATGACCTACATGGAGCTGCTGCAGGATGATGAGGGATTTTGGGGGACAGCTGAGCTTCGACAGAATCTTCCATAGACCATTGCGGCTGACTGTATCAAAGGCCTTTGAGTCAGCATTTAATCCTTGTTAAATGTTCTTTGATACTTCCCATTATTTTTATCTTGTCAACTGCACTTAGGCTCTCACTTCTCCCTCAGTTAACTGCAGTAAAAAACGTCTACACTGTGGCTGAAGAGCAAGGCACTTTACCATGAGGCACTATGATGCTGTGTCCCTTTCATGAGCGAAGTATACCTTTATCCAGTCCTGATATATATCTATTTATAAAGATAATGGATCCCATTCCCCTCGCCTTCCCCTTGTCCCAAACTCTTCCCCCTATCCACTCCCTTTGCTACATGTCAAGGCCTGACATATAGTTGGTCCCACCAGGTGCCCAGATCCAGACAACACTACCCCAGACTTCCTGCAGAACTGAGTGTCTGAATGTAATTTCTCTGCTGTATTCTGCCCCGTATGTTCCTCAAGAACCCTGATGTCTGATAATCAGAACTTCTTTTTCTATTTGGTAGGAACATGATGGATTGAAAATTCACTACTTCCTTCTTAGACCATAAGACATAGGAGTAGAATTAGGCCATTCAGTCTGCTCTGCCATTTCATCATGGCTTAGAAAAATAGAGGTCTATGGGTAACACTAGGTAATTTCTAAGGTAAGGACAGCTTTGTGGGCCGAAGGGCCTGTATTGTGCTGTCGGTTTTCTATGTTTCTATGATCCATTTCCCTTTCAGACCCATTCTCTGTCAGCTTTCTGTAACCTTTAGCATCCTGACTTATCAGGAATATATCAACCTCCACCTTAAATATACCCTATGACCTGGCCTACACAGATGCATGTGGTAATGAATTCCATAGGGTCACCACCCTCTGACTAAAGAAATTTCTGTTTTATATGGATGTCCCTTAATTCTGAGGTTGTGTTCTCGGGTCTCAGACTCTCCAACTATAGGAAATGTCCTCACAAAACCCACTCTATCTAGACCCTTCAATGAGATCCCCCCTCATTCTTCTAAATTCCCCACTGTAGTACAGGCCCACAGCCAAATGATAAATCTTTAATTTGCTGAATCGTATTCTTGAAATGCCCTTGAACCCTCTCCAGTGTCAGTACGTCCTTTCAGAGATAAGGGGCTCAAAACTGCTTACAATACTGTAAGTGAGGCCTCACCAGTGCTTTATGAAGTCTTAAAATTACATCTTTGTTTTTATATTCTAGTCCTTTCTAAATGAATGCTAACGTTGAACTTGCTTTCCTTACCATCCTTTCCACCAACTCAACCTGAAAGTTTTCCAGTCCTCCAGAATCTACTGATTCTATCTACAGTCTCTTCAGCCACCTGTTTTCAAACCCTGGTTGTAATCCATCGGGTCCATGTGACTTATCTACCTTCAGAACTCTCAGTTTCCCTAACAACTTCTCCCTAGTAATACCAACTGCGCTTACTTTTGTCCTGACACTCGAACTTCAGACAAACTGCAAAATACTTACAGTATTGTTTGTTCGCTATTTCCATGTCACCTATTACAAAGTTAAAAGTACATTTGTTATCAAAGTATGTAACATTATACAACCTTGAGATTCTTCTCCTAACAGGCAGTCACAAAACAAAGAAACCCAAAAAAACCCATATATTAAAAAAAGAATATTGAACACCCAGTGTGCAGAGAAAAGGTACACAGCATGCACACAGTAACCATTAGCAAATAGCATTTTGAACTGAAGTCTGCAAAGAGTTCAGCGCCGGGCCACGTGGTGGAGCAACAATCTGAAGTGGCTTGGCCCCTGCCTTGGGCACCGACATCCTGACTTTTTCAATCTGGCCGGATGCCTAAATCGACATCCAGGCATTGGGTTAATTCGCTTCAATAAGGTGGTTCTTGAGCCAGGACCCCACTGCCTCAATTCAGCCTGTACCTGTCCCTTACGATTGCGACCTGTGATTAAATCTCCACTCCAATCTACTCTGGTGCCTGCACCCTCGTTGTCTTGATCTGGCCTGTGACTGACCTCTCAGATATGGCGCTTAAAACGATTGAACCTCAGGCCTTTCTCAATCTTGGTGACGGCTTTGCCTCGCCTCAGTTCTGCCATATTGAATTGCCTTCAATTCCAAAGGGAAGTCACAAACTATTACTTGCAAAGATTATTTGTCAGAAAAAGTGTGATTAACAAAGTATTTAGTTGTTTTCCTTGCTTCAGCGTGGTGGCTAATGTCACTGAAGTTCACCAGCGCCATTTTGAACCGGTATTATTTTCCAGTTGCCTGATATCTACTCTTTTACTCGTTATATATCTGAAGAAACTTTTGGTATCCTCTTTGATATTATTGACTAGCTTACCTTCATATTTCATCTTTTTGCTCCTTATGACTTTTCTCAGTTGCCTTCTGTTGTTTTTTAAACGCTTCCCAATCCCACTGAGGTAGTAAATTGGATTAGACATTGGCCTTGTGGGACAAGCCAGAGAGTGGCAGCATATGGTTGCCTTTCTGACTGGAGACCCATTGCTAGTGGAGTACGTAGAGATCGGTGCTAGGTCCGTTGTTGTTTGTCATTTATATCAACAATCTGGATGATAATATGTTAAGTGGAACAGCAAATTTGTGGATAATACCAAGATTGGTGGTATAGTGGAGAGCAAGGAAGACTATCATGTGGAATCTGGACCAGCTGGAAAAATAGCAGATGGAATTTAACGCAGGCCAAAGTGACGTGTTGCACTTTGGTAAGACCTACCAGAGTAGTTCTTACACAGTGAACAGTTATACAGGTCCATAATTCATTGAAAATGGTGTCACAGGTAGACAGGGTCATAAAGAAACTTTTGGCATATTGGCTTTCGTAAATCAATATATTGAGTACAGGAGATGGGATGTTATGTTGAAGTTGTATAAGACGTTAGTGAGGCCTAATTTGGAGTATTGTGTGCAGGTTTGGTCACCTACCTACAGGAAAGATGTAAATATCGTTGAAAGAGTATAGAGAAAATTAACAAGGATGTTGTTGGGTCTGGAGGACCTGAGTTATAAGGAAAGATTGAATAGGGCTGTATTCCTTGGAGTGTAGAAGATTGAGAGGACATTTGATAGAGGTATACAAAGTTAGAAGAGGTCTAGACAGGATAAATGAAAGCAGGCTTTTTCCACTGAAGTTGGGTGGAACTATTACCAGAGGTCATGGGCTAAGGCTGAAAGGTGAAAAGTTTAAGGGGAATATGAGGATAAACCTCTTCACTGAGAGGGGCTTGAGAGTGTGGAACAAACTGTCAGCATAAGTTATGCATGCAAGCTTGATTTCCACATTTAAAAGAAGCTTGGATAGGCACATGGATGGTAGGGGTATGGAGGGCTATGGTCCCAGTGCAGGTCAATAGAAGTAGACAGTTTAAATGTTTCAGCACAGACTCAATGGAGCTGAAGGGCCTGTTTCTGTGCTGTACTATATTTGCCACAAATTTCTGTAAACTTGATGACGATACAAGTATTTTATCATCATTAGCCATGATTGAATGGTGGAGCAGACTCGATGGGCCAGATGGCCTAATTCTGCTCCTATGTCTTATGGTCTTAATATTGGCAGAATTTCAAATGGTAACAAGAAGGCATCCAGCAACAACCATGAACTCAACGTCAGTAAGACCAGAGAACCGATTGTAGTCTTACGAAAAGTGAATATGAGGAAACACATACCTGTCCTCATCAAGGAATCAGAAATGGAAAGAGTGAGCATTTACAAGTTCCTGGGTGTCAGTATCTCTGGGGATTTAATCTGAACCCCAACATGTTACAGCTACAAAGAAGGCATGACAGCAGCTTTATTTTATTAGGAGTTTGATGAGATTTTGTACGTTACTACCAGCACTCTCAAATTTCTACAGATATACTGTGCAGAGCATTGTAACTGGCTGCATCACCATCTGGTATGGGGAGTGGGGGCTACTGCACAGGATCAAAATAATCTGTGGAGATTCATAAATTTAGTCAACTCCATCATGGGCACTAGCCTCTGTAGTATCCAGGGCACCTTCAAGGAGTGATGCCTCAAAAAGGCTGCATCCATCATTAAGGACCCCCATCACCCAGGTGAAGTCCTGTTCTCACTGTTACCATCGAGGAGGTACAGAAACCTGAAGGCACACACACAGCGATTCAGGAAACACATCAAAGTTGCTGGTGAACGCAGCAGGCCAGGCAGCATCTGTAGGAAGAGGTGCAGTCGACATTTCAGGCCGAGACCCTTTGTCAGGAAGAGTCCTGACGAAGGGTCTCGGCCTGAAACGTCGACTGCACCTCTTCCTACAGATGCTGCCTGGCCTGCTGCGTTCACCAGCAACTTTGATGTGTGTTGCTTGAATTTCCAGCATCTGCAGAATTCCTGTTGTCAGCGATTCAGAAATAGCTTCTTCTTCTCTACCATCAGTTTTCTAAATGGACATTGAACCCTTGAACACTACCTCAGTATTTTTATTTCTATTTTTGCACTACTTATTTAATTTAAGTATTTTATGTATATAATATATTAAATAGATAAGTAAATAATATACAGTACTTACTATAATGCAGTTTTTTCTCTATTCTTATGTATTGCATTGTACTGCTGCTGCAAAGACAACAGATTTCACAACATATGCCAGTGATATTAAACCTGATTCTGATATTGATTCTGACCCTTTGACTCTAACTTGCCTCTAATTTTTGCTCTATTATATGCCCTCTCTTTTGCTTTTATGTTGGCTTTGACTTCCTTTGTCACCTACAGTTGCGTAATCCTGCTTTTACAATACTACTTCTTCTTTGGGATGCACAGTATCTATCCTGCACCTTCCGAATTACTCCCTGAAACTCCAGCCATTGCTGCTTTGCTGTCAATCATCAAAGACCTCCACCCTCCAGGCTATGCTCTCTTCTCATCACTATGTTGGGCCAAGAGGGGCTGAAGGCTGAGATCCCACACCACCAGATTCAGGAATAGTTGCTCTGCAATGATCAGGCTCCTGAACCAGTGTGGATTACTTTACTCACCACAACTTTGAACTCTTTTGACAACCTATAGACTCAATTTCAAGCAACACACACAACATGCTGGAGGCAACGTCTATGGAAAAGAGTATATAGTCGACATTTCAGGCTGAGATCCTTCATCAGGACTAGAGAAAGAAATAAGAAGTCAGAGTGAAAAGTGGGGGGGGGGAGGAAGAAATCTGAGGTAGTAGGTGAAAGGTGAAACCGGAAGATAGGGTGGGGTGAAATAAAGAGCTGGGAAGTTGTTTGGTGAAAGAGGTAATGGGCAAGAGAAGGGGAAATCTGATAGGAGAGGATGAAAGGCTGTGGAAGAAAAAAGAGGAGCACCAGGAGGAGGTGATGGGCAGGTAAGGAGATGAGGTGAAGAAACCATAGAAACCATAAAAAAAACTACAGCACAGAAACAGGCCTTTTGGCCCTTCTCGGCTGTGCTGAACTATTTTCTGCCTAGTCCCACTGACCTGCACACGGACCATATCCCTCCATACACCTCCCATCCATGTATCTGTCCAATTTATTCCTAAATGTTAAAAAAGAACCCGCATTTACCACCTCGTCTGGCAGCTCATTCCACACTCCCACCACTCTCTGTGTGAAGAAGCCCCCACTAATGTTCCCTTTAAACTTTTCCCCCTTCACCCTTAACCCATGTCCTCTAGTTTTTTTCTCCCCTTGCCTCAGTGGAAAAAGCCTGCTTGCAGTCACTCTTATCTATACCCATCATAATTTTATATACCTCTATCAAATCTCCCCTCATTCTTCTACACTCCAGGGAATAAAGTCCTAACCTATTCAACCTTTCTCTGTAACTCAGTTTCTCAAGTCCCAGCAACATCCTTGTAAACCTTCTCTGCACTCTTTCAACCTTATTTATATCCTTCCTGTAATTTGGTGACCAAAACTAAACATAATACTCCAGATCTGGCCTCACCAATGCCTTATACAACCTCATCATAACATTCCAGCTCTTATACTCAATACTTTGATTAATAAAGGCCAATGTACCAAAAGCTCTCTTTACGACCCTATCTACCTGTGACGCCACTTTTAGGGAATTTTGTATCTGTATTCCCAAATCCCTCTGTTCTACTGCACTCCTCAGTGCCTTACCATTTACCCTGTCACTTTCAAGGACTCTTTACAGCTCACGTACTCAGTATTATTTGCTATTTGCACAATTTTTTTTTCTTTTTCACATTGGTTGTTTATCAGTCTTTGTGTATAGTTTTCATAAATTCTATTGTATTGATTTATTTTTCCTGTCAGTGCCTGCAAGAAAATGAATCTCAAGGTGGTATATGGTTTAATATATAGTATGGACAGTTTGCTTTGAACTTTGTACTTTGAATTCTATTAATGACAGGAACCGGCACAATGCACATGCCCCACAAACATGGCTAAAAGATGTAGCAGGAGAGCTTGGAGCATGGTGTGTGTGTGTGTGTGTGTGTGTGTGTGTGTGTACATATGTATGTATGTATGTGATGTGTATGGGGGTTTGTGCTTCTGTTGTTACACAATGAAGTCAGTTCCAGTGTATGCAGTACAGTAAAACTCTAATTTGTTGTCAAACTGTTCATGAGTCTATCATTAAGCCAGGCAGCATCTCTAGAAAGAGGCGCAGTCGATGTTTCAGGCCGAGACCCTTCATCAGGACATTCATTCACATGTAGTTTTCTAAGTCTGCCAACTGATACAATTTAATTTTGTATCCCTGTTATTTCTGAACAGCCATTTTTAAAATTTATCTCCAGTTTACTCTGGCAGTGCTATTTCTAAAAATGAAACTCCTGTTGATAAAACGTAGTATTGGAGTCTTAATTGCAGTCTCACTTGGTTTGTTGTGTCTGAAAGTTGCCACTGGAGAGATGCACAATAGTAGCAGAGGCTGTTGGCAGATTCACAATCACTGCTGTTTCAGTTTTGAAAGAGGAATGAAATCTTCAAAACCAAAAACATCTATGTTTCCTCAAGGGTTTTCCTAACTTCAGTAAACTTCATGCTGCCAGACGTTGGAACTGCTTCCCTGCTAGTCCTGACGAAGGGTCTCGGCCTGAAACGTCGACTGCGCCTCTTCCTAGAGATGCTGCCTGGTCTGCTGTGTTCACCAGCAACTTTGATGTGTGTTGCTTGAATTTCCAGCATCTGCAGAATTCCTGTTGTTTATGAGTCTATTATTGTTTGGCAGAGGGTTTATCATGTGATGCTTGAAACTCCCAACCTCCATGTTCTGTGTCCACTTCTGGAGACTGGGGTTGTGGTTGTGGTGTTCTCTCCTACTCACAGAGATCCTGGTTCTTTTCCTCCCTTCCCACACTAGTTCCTGCACATGTTTTATACTTACTGGACTGTTTTCTGTACTCCCTTCAAAATTACGGGTTTAAAAGAACATAACTGTGTAACATCTGTATCAACAAAAAGTGAATGAGGAAGTGTGAAGTATTACTGGGATAACCTGGAACTTCTAGTCCAGCAGGAAGTCCGGAGTGTACCAGCAGAGCAGAATTTTACTGGAATGTCAATTAGCCACACTTATTGAATTATTCTGGGGATGTGACTGTGATAGAAAACTGGTACTTATTGTCCATCCGGAATTAGATTAGATTATGAGGACACGCAGTCCTCTTTTATTGTCATTTAGTAATGCATGCATTAAGAAATGATACACTATTCCTCTGGTGTGATATCACAAAACACAGGACAGACCAAGACTGAAAAAACTAACAAAACTGCATTAATTATAATGTGTAGTTACAACAGTGCAACAATACCATAACTTGATGAAGAACAGTCCATGGCACAGTAAAAGAGTTCAAAGTTTCTCGAAAGACCCACATCTCACACAGACAGGAGAAGGAAGAAAACTCTCCCTGCCATGTCCGACCACAGTCCACCTCTGAGTCGTCCGAAAACTTCGAGCCTCTGATCAGCCCTCTGACACCGAGTACCGAGCACCATCTCTATCCGAACAATTCGACCTCAGTCTCGGTCGCCAGCAGCAGGCAAAGCCCGGGATTTTGAGGCCTTCCCTCCAGAAGATTCTCAATCGCGCAGTAACGGCAGCGAACCGGCCACTGTGTCCAACTCCTGTCATCCTTCTGAAGAAGCTGTTGGGAAGAGAATTACAAGATTTAGGTCCAATGTGTGATGTGGTGGGGAAACTGCTGCCTTGTCTTTCTTGTGAGACAGCAGTCAGAGTAGAGTTTATTGTCATGTCTGCACAGGTCCATAAAAACCTTACATCACAGCCGCTTAGAAAGTGGATAGTAATTGATAATACTGTTTGGTCAATAGGTAAAAAGTCTTGGTCTGTTGGCAGGTGAAATACAGATAACCAGGTTCTAGGATGCTGTACAAGGGCAGAGAATTTGAAGCAATTTACAAGTACGTTTTCAACTGTGACTCAAATGCATTTACATGTATTTCTCTAAGTCTGCCAACTGATACAATTTAATTTTGTATCCCTGTTACTTCTGAACAGCCATTTTTAAAGTTTATCTCCAGTTTACTCTGGCAGTGCTATTTCTAAAAATGACACTCCTGTTGATAAAACGTAGTATTGGAGTTTTAATTGCAGTCTCACTTGGTTTGTTGTGTCTGAAAGTTGCCACTGGAGAGATGCACAATAGTAGCAGAGGCTGTTGGCAGATTCACAATCACTGCTGTTTCAGTTTTGAAAGAGGAATGAAATCTTCAAAACCAAAAACATCTATGTTTCCTCAAGGGTTTTCCTAACTTCAGTAAACTTCATGCTGCCAGACATTGGAACTGCTTCCCTGCCAGCCACAGTAACTTTTGGATTTACATTGAAGCCAAATCTATAGCGTGAGACCTGATGCTGTCCTTCGAAGATGAAATAGTTTATACGAAATGAGTGACTCCGGTTTCCACACAACCATCTGCAATAGGCCAACCTTAACTCAGTTTTCAGTGCTTTATGAGCGTTAAATCAGATGTAGATTGAACAAATCTGCATCACTAGCACATGCCACATGCTAGTGAGGCCAGAAAGCTGAAGATCATATGGATATGCATGTGGCTAAGGAGAGAAGGGAGGGTTTCAAATTTTTGTATCATTGGGCTCTCTTCCAGGGAGCACGGGACCTGTACAGAAGGATAGTTTGGACCTGATCTGGAGGGGGACTAATAAACTTGTGGGAAAGTTTGCAAGTGCTATATGGGGGTGGGGGTAGGGGTGATGGTTAAACTAGAGCAGTAGGGTGATGGGAACCAGAGTGCCAGAAAAGATAGCTGAATAGTTGTTAAGCCTACATACATACAAAGTCAGGAATCTAGAAGTTGAGCATGGTGGGACATATTCTGAGCTGAGAAAGGAGTATTGTAGGAAAGGTGATGAGCTTAAGGCATGGATCGGCATGTGAAGTTATGACATTGTAGACATTAGTGAGACTTGGTTGTGGGAGAGCAGGACTGGTGGCTCAATATAGGAACATAGAAAATAGGTGCAGGAGTAGGCCATTCGGCCCTTCGAGCCTGCACCGCCATTTATTATGATCATGGCTGCTCATCCAACTCAGAACCCCGCCCCAGCCTTCCCTCCATACCCCCTGACCTCCGTAGCCACAAGGGCCATATCTAACTCCCTCTTAAATATAGCCAATGAACTGGCCTCAACTGTTTCCTGTGGCAGAGAATTCCACAGATGCACCACTCTCTGTGTGAAGAAGTTTTTCCTAATCTCGGTCCTAAAAGGCTTCCCCTCTATCCTCAAACTGTGACCCCTCGTTCTGGACTTCCCCAACATCGGGAACAATCTTCCTGCATCTAGCCTGTCCAATCCTTTTAGGATCTTATACGTTTCAATCAGATCTCCCCTCAATCTCCTAAATTCCAACGAGTACAAGCCCAGTTCATCCAGTCTTTCTTCATATGAAAGTCCTGCCATCCCAGGAATCAATCTGGTGAACCTTCTTTGTACTCCCTCTATGGCAAGGATGTCTTTCCTCAGATTAGGGGACCAAAACTGCACACAATACTCCAGGTGTGGTCTCACCAAGGCCTTGTACAACTGCAGTAGTACCTCCCTGCTCCTGTACTCGAATCCTCTCGCTATAAATGCCAGCATACCATTCGCCTTTTTCACCGCCTGCTGTACCTGCATGCCCACTTTCAATGACTGGTGTATAATGACACCCAGGTCTCGTTGCACCTCCCCTTTTCCTAATCGGCCACCATTCAGATAATAATCTGTTTTCCTATTTTTGCCACCAAAGTGGATAACTTCACATTTATCCACATTAAATTGCATCTGCCATGAATTTGCCCACTCACCCAACCTATCCAAGTCACCCTGCATCCTCTTAGCATCCTCTTCACAGCTAACACTGCCACCCAGCTTCGTGTCATCCGCAAACTTGGAGATGCTGCATTTAATTCCCTCATCCAAGTCATTAATATATATTGTAAACAACTGGGGTCCCAGCACTGAGCCTTGCGGTACCCCACTAGTAACCGCCTGCCGTTCTGAAAAGGTCCCGTTTATTCCCACTCTTTGCTTCCTGTCTGCTAACCAACTCTCCACCCACACCAATACCTTACCCCAATATTCCAGGGTTCCATTGTTTTAGACATGATAGTGTGGGAAGGATTAAAGGGCAAGTGGTGACTTTAATAGTCAGGGAAAATGTCACAGCAGTGGTCTGTCACGACAGACTGGAGAGCTCATCTGTGTACAGCTGAAGAATAAGAAAGGTATGACCACGTTAATGGGGTTATAGATCACCAAATAGTCTGTGGGATTTATAGAAGCAAATTTGTAGAGAGATCATAGACTGTTTCAAGAAACATAATGTTGTTGTAGTAGGTGATATTAACTTTCCACACACTGACCGGGACTCCCGTACTGTAAAAGATCCGGATGGGAAAGAGTTCATCAAATGTGTTCAGGAAAGTTTCCTTAAACAGTAGATAGTTTAAACTGATTAAGTTTCCTTAACACGTGTAGGTGATAGTAAACCTGATTCTGATTCTGAGAAGCCCCAACTAGAGAGTGTGGCAATATTACAAACTGTAGATCCCCTATTATGAAATAAGAAGGGCGGGTGACAGAAGTTTGTGCAGGGGAGCACTTTGGGTCGAGTGATCAAATACCATTAGTTTTAAGGTAATTATGGTAAAGGACAGGTTTTGTCCTTGTGTTGAGATTTTAAATTAGAGGAAGGTTAATTCTGATGGTATCAGAAAGGATCTGCAAAGTGTGGAATGGGGTAGATTGCTTTTTGGCAAAGGTATACTTGGTTAGTGGGAGGCTTCCAAAAGTGAAATTTTGAGACTACAGAGTTTGTATGTTTCTGTCTGAATAAAGGGCAAAGATAACGTGTTTAGGGAACCTTGTTTTTTGAGAAATATTGAGGCCCTGGTTATGAAAAAAGGAGGTGCATAGCAGATATGAACAAATGGGATGCTTATGGAGTATGAGAAACACAAGAGAACACTTATGAAGGAAATCAGCAGGCCTAAAAGAAGACATGTGGTTGCTCTGGCAGACAAGGTGAAGCAGAATCCTAAGGGCTTCTACAAATATCTTAAGCGTAAAAAGTTTGCAAGGGACAAATTTGGTCCTCTGAACTAGTGGCCCCCAGCCTCTGGGAGGCGCCTAATTAATTAGCTTGTTTATTTTGGCTTTTTCCTTAAAGATGTGCTGGGTGCGTTCCAACTACCGCTGCACTACTGCATTCTTTGCGGCAATGTATCGGTGGCCCAGAGGGTGGGGACCAGTGCTCTGGAAGATCAGAATGGTAATCTATGCGTGGAGCCAAAAGAGGAGGGAGAATTTTTTTTTGCACCTGTATTTACTCAGGAGATGGATAGAGTCTATAAAAGTGAAGCAAGGCAGCAGTGAAGTCATGGGCCTTCTACAAATTACGGAGTAGAGAAAGTGTCTGCTGTCTTGAGGCAAATCAGGGTGGATAAATCCACAGGGCCTGCCAAGATTTTTCATTAGACCCTGTGGGAGGCTAGTGTATAAATTACAGGTGCCTTAGTAGCGATATTTAAAATCTCCTTAGCCACAGGTGAGGTGCTGGAGAATTGGAGGATAGCTAATGTTGTTCCGCTGTTTAAGAAAGGCTGTAGTAATAAGCCAAAATTATAGATCAGCGAGCCTGACATCAGTAGTGAAAAAGTTATTGGAAAATATTCCAAGGGATCAGATATATAATTATTTGGATAGACAAGGACTGATTAGGAATAGTCAACATGGCTTTGTTCGTGCTAAGTCGTGTCGAACCAATCTAACCGAGTATTTTGAGGAAGTTATCAGGAAATTTGATGAATGCAAGGAAGTGGATGTTTTCTACATGGACTTTAGCAAGGCCTTTGATACGGTCCCGCATTGGAGGTTGGTCATTAAGGTTCAGTTGTAGGCATTCAAGATGAGGTAGAAAATTGACTTCGTAAGAGAAACCAGAGAGTGGTAGTAGATAGCAGGTAGTAGATGGTTGCTTCTTTGACTGGAAACCCGTGACTAGTGGTGTACTACAGGGACTGATGCTGGATCCATTGTTGTTTGTCATCTATGTCAATGATCTGGGATGATAATGTGGTTATCTGAATCAGCAGATTTGCAGATGACACCAAGATTGGGGGTGTAGTGGATAGTGAGGAAGACTATCATGATTTGCAGTGGAATTGGACCAGCTGAGAAAGTGGGTTGTAAAATGGCAGATGGAATTTAATGCAGACAAGTGTGAGGTGTTGCACTTCAGTAGGATCAACTGTGAACAGTAGGGCACTGAGTAGTGTGGTGGATCTGGGAATATAGGTCCATAATTCATTAAAAGTAGCATCACAGGTAGATAGGGTCATATAGGCACATTGGCCTTCATAAATCAAGCTATTGAGTGTAGCAATAGGGATGTTATGTTAAAATTGTGTAAGATGTTGGTGAGGCCTAATTGGGAGTATTCTGAGCATTTTGGTCATCTACCTACAGGAAAGATTTAAATACATTTGAAAGAGTGCAGAGAAAAATTACAAGGATGTCGCCAGGTTTGGAGGATCTGAAGACATGAGGCTGAAGACATAGGAAAATATTGACTAGTTTAGAACTTTTTTTCCTAGAACTGAGAAGATTGAGGGGAGATTAGATATGGCCCTTGTGGCTAGAGGGAGTTAGATATGGCCCTTGTGGCTAAAGGGATCAGGGGGTATGGGGGGAAGGCTGGTACAGGGTTCTGAGTTGGATGATCAGCGATGATCATACTGAATGGCGGTGCAGGCTCGAAGGGCCGAATGGCCTACTCCTGCACCTATCTTCTATGTTTCTATGTTTCTATTTGATAGAGGTATACAAAATTGTGGGAGGTATATATAGGGAAATGCAAGTGGGCTTTCTCCATTGAGGTTGAGTATGACTATAATTAGAGGTCATGGGTTAAGAGTGAAAGGTGAAATATTTATGGAGAACTTGAGGGGTAATGACTTCACTGAGAGGATGGTGAAAGCATGGAATGAGCAGCCAGTGCAAGAGGTGGATGTGGGTTCAATTTTAACATCTAAGATGAATTTGGATAGGTACGTAGATGGGAGTGGTACGGAATGCTAGGTCGGGTGCAGGTCGAAAGGACTAGGCATGTTACTGGTTCAGAATAGACTAATTGGGCCAAAGGACCTATTTCTGTGCTGTAATGTTCTGTGACTCTATGACTCTAAATCTGAAACTTGTTTCCAGTTTCGCTGAATGAGACTGCAAGTTAGGCAATGAGATCACTGATTGTTACAGTTTTCCAACTTCACCCTTGCTCGCCTCTCCTACCTGGCACTACCTGCCTGCCATCTTACCACATTCCTCTGGCAACCAATTGCCTCAAAATTTTTTCTTTCCACTTTTCTTCCCCTCTCAATTCCAGCCATCTTGCCTCTCCACTCCCAGTCCTAAAGCCGAATTTTAATTCAAAACATTAATCCCTTTTCCTTCCACCCATGTTGTTCAATCCACTGGCTTTCTTTTGTGCATTTCTGTTGAATGAGGAGAGTTCTCTATACTTCACGATCTTTCATCTGATCTGTGATTAAGAAATTGATAAAGCGTGAGTTGTGACTTACAGCCAGTACAACATCCTGCTCTCCATTGGGAGAAACCTTTCTTGAAAGCAGCAGATCCAGGAGGATTGATGTACTCAAAATCAGTGTGATTGTCCATTACATTTCCACCATCCTGCTTCATTTAGACTTGTTCAGCAAGATTTTGAAAACCGGCAGAACGTGTGTGTGAAGTTCTCCTGTTTATCATCCATTTAAAGGATCGTTTTTCTCTAGGATGAGATGTATGAAGGTGCCAGAGGAGAAACATTGGGTACTCCTGTGCATCAAAGCACAGTGGCCAAGCTTAGGGAAAATAGTCTTTATTCATGGAAGAGGTCTAGCCAAGAAGATTGGCTACAACTTTTAAAAAAGAAAATGGATGGAGATGTAATTGGGCAACACACAAATGCTGGAGGAAGTCAGGCTGTATTTATGGAGAGGAATAAAGTCTTCTATCTAGCATTGATTATTTTTTTTCAAATGTTCCCATAAAATTAAATGTTTCAAATTGTCCAATAACAACATGCCCAAAATATGGTCTTCATTTCACTTTGAAGGAGTGTGAACAGCTTTTCCATTCTTTTTTTTCCTGCTCCATCCTTTAGTTGGCAAAAATGCTTTACAGACTTTACTAGGGGACAACTAACTTAATCACTTATGCCACTCTGTCAATCTCTCTAACAAAAAAATAGTGCTCATCATTTTTGAGTTAGGTGCCAGTCTCTTTGGAGCCCAGGGAACCATTGAGAGTCAAATTCCCAGTGGAAGTAAGGATAATGTGGGAAACAATGATGCACTGATTTTGTCTGAATGCATTGTTGTGCAGTGCTATGCACTTGATAATTGGTAATTAATGTACTGAGATACAGTGAAAAGCTTTGTTTGCAAGCCATCCAGACAGATCATTAGAAACATAAATACAATAAGGTAGAGCAAAGGGAGAAACAATAACAGAATGCAGAATACCATGTCATAGTTACAGAGAAAGTGTAGGGAGATAAATAAGGTGCAAGTGCAGTAGATGAAGAGATCAAGCAATTCAATAAACAGTGTCACCCTAATGTTTCAGTGAGTAGATATGCCAGCTGTGGTAGTGTAGAGCAGTGCACGCATCTTCACGGGTTTCATCCTTGGTCTGTAGTCTTTGATGTGAAACATTGATTCTCTTTTCAAAGAAGCAGCCTGATCTGATGAGCATTTTATATTTTATTTAACATTTCCAGCTAATGTATTTTTTTTTTGCTTTTTCTTGGCAATAACTTTGCTGGTAGGAAAGGAGAACTTGCAAAAGATGAGAGTGGATATAATTGTGGCTTCCAGTGCTCGGAACTGGATTTAGTGGACACCTGCTGGTGAAATACCTTTGTTAAGGAACGTTTTCCCAGTGGATAAACATAATAAAATAATGGTTGGCAATTGATAGTAACAGACCGAAGGATAAACTGCTCATTAACAGACTTGCACACAAGTGGCTCTGGTAACAGCAACTGAGCGGAATTAATTGGAGCTAAGCAAAAATGCAGATGATTAAAATTACATCAGCAAGATTGAGCAGATATCAGAGCTTTCACCAGTGGGCTGTACTCACTCTAGAATTCAAAGCAGTGCATGAATAGACAAAGATCATGGACTCAAACTTTGGAGAATATGTTAACAAATACCAACAAGGAGTCTTTGAGGGAAACCATTGGTCATGAAAATAATTTGTATGATTCATTGTGCTATTCACATTTATGGTCAGACACGAGAGGACAGAGCTGAATCAGATTGACTATAGGAGAGGATAAAGTCATATAGCATTCACAGTTTGTGTTTAAATAATTTAAACATAAATCAGCAATCACACATTCCACTGGAGTTGTGTTTGATTTTTCCCAAGTTCAGGAATTAATCATGGAAAATCTGATCCCTGACATACAAAGGAAACAAGGACCTAGTTTCAAGAATGAACATGTGAAGGAATACAGCTGGGGACAGTAGGTGTTACACTCCAGCACACTTCAACAGTGTTGGAAGACTCATTTCAAGTGTACAGTAAATGGATTGGTTTTACTGAAGCACCCAGAGTGATTTTTGGAGGATCAAGTTAGAAGGATGCTGAAGAAAGTCAGGTTGTATGCTGCGATATGTACATCATTCATGATGGGTGAAGTGCCAGAAGACTGGAGGGTGGGTAACTTGGTGCCTTTTTTAAAGGAAGGGCTAAAAACAAAGCCTAGGAACTAAAGAACAGTAAGCCTAACATCTGTGGTAGATAAGTTAGAATGAGGGGTGATCTTGTAGAAGGGTGTGAAATCATGACGGGCATAGATAGTGTAGAGCACACAGTACTTTTCCTAGGGCAGGGAAATAAAGAACAGGAAACTATAGGTTTGAGGAGAGAGGGAGATATTTAAAAGGAACCTGATGGGCTATGATTTTGCCCAGAGTGGAGTGAATTTTTATTTGCACAGTTCATCTTCTTTCACACATTGGTTGTCTGTTAGTCTTTGTTTATGTATAGTTTTTATAAAATACTATTATATTTTTTTTCTTTAAGGGCCTGCAAGAAAATGAATCTCGAGATAGTGTATTTTAACATATAGATATAACATACTTGATAATAAATTTAATATGAACTTTGAACTTATGAGGTTTTGAGAGATATGTGCTAAATGTGAGTGAATAGGATGAACTTAGGTGGGATTTTTGGTTGGAATGGGCCAGTTGGGTTGAAGAACTCATTTCCATGCTGCATAACTCAATGACTGCAGGTGCTTCCTCACATTCTGCACCTTTTGCAGTCATAAAAAGTTAAAGCTTAAATGAAAAATTGGGTGTAAGAGAAGGACAGTACAGGTGTACTGATCAATGATCACACAGCCACCACATGGACAAACTCCAAGGCAGAGTACAAAGTAAATGGCAGGATACTTGATAGTGTGGAGGAGCAGAGGGATCTGGGGGTACATGTCCACAGATCCCTGAAAATTGCCTCACAGGTGGATAGGGTATTTAAGAAAGCTGATGGGGAGTTAGCTTTCATAAGTTGAGGGGTAGAGTTTAAGAGTTGCGATGTAATGATGCAGCTCTATAAAACTCTGGTTCGGCCACACTTGGAGTACTGTGTCTAGTTCTGGTCGCCTCACTATAGGAAGGATGTGGAAGCATTGGAAAGGGTACAGAGGAGATTTACCAGCATGCTGCCTGGTTTAGAGAATATGAATTATGATCAGAGATTAAGGGAGCTACGGCTTTACTCTTTGGAAAGAAGGAGGATGAGAGGGGACATGATAGAGGTGTACAAGATAATAAGAGGAATAGATAGAATGGATAGCCAGCGCCTCTTCCCCAGGGCACCACTGCTCAATACAAGAGGACATGGCTTTAAGGTAAGGGGTGGGAAGTTCAAGGGGGATATCTGGGGAAGGTTTCTTACTCAGAGAGTGGTTGGTGCGTGGAATGCACTGCCTGAGTCAGTGGTGGAGGCAGATACACTAGTGAAGTTTAAGAGACTACTAGACAGGTATATGGAGGAATTTAAGTTGGGGGCTTATATGGGAGGCAGGGTTTGAGGGTCGGCACAACATTGTGGGCCAAAGGGCCTGTACTGTGCTGTACTATTCTATGTTCTTCAAGTTTCAATCATAAATTATTTTAAGTCAATATTTTCTATCTGTTTTTTACCCCATTTGTCTTTGGACCCAAGCCAGCCATTTTTTTCCCACCCAATTTCATTACAGAATGCAGAGGCATAAACCAACATGTTTTTTCCTTTTCTTGACAAAATTCTCTGAATTTCAGAAGGAGAGATTGGAAAACTTCCTCCAGGTCAAATCTGTCACCATTTACCTGGAACAGCTGTTTCAACCTCAAACCTTAAATATCAGGATTACCATATACAGTGGCATGCAAAGGTTTGGGCACCCCTGGACAAAATTTCTATTACTGTGAATAGTTCAGTGAGTAGAAGATGACCTGATCTCCAAAAGTCATAAAGTTAAACATGAAACATTCTTTTCAACATTTTAAGCAAGATTAGTGTATTTTTTTTTGTTCTGTACAATTTTAGAGTGAGAAAAAGGAAAGCAGCACCATGCAAAAGTTTGGGCACCCCAAGAAATTTGAGATCTCAGGTAACTTTTACCAGGGTCTCAGACCTTTTTTTTTAATATATAATTTTTATTGAGTTTTCAAAGTGAATACATGAGAAAATAATATCTACCCTCCTCCCTCCCCTTAACCCTCCCCCCCGATATATACTCCTACCTAAAGAGAAAAAAAAAGAAAAAAAAAGAACCGCCTGAATATTGGAAGGTTTGCACATGCTCCATGGGATTAAAAATAAAATTAATATATATTTGTTACTTTCCCCAAGGAACCAAGATCTTTATCATCGGAGCTGTAAATAAGGGCTCCAAATATTCAAAAATGTTTCATATTTATCTCTTAAAATCTAAAACATTACTTAGCTTCTCAACTCTCATAGTTCCCTGGGGAATCTCTTTGAACTTCACCATGTTGCTATGTGTTTCCCTCCCAATCATCCAGGCAAAAAGATAGATAAGATACAAAAAAAGAAAAAACAAAATACCCCCCCCCCACTAATGTTGTGAATGAAAAGATACACAACACTACCCCCCTCCATTTTGTGGGTCGTGGCTATTGCCACGCTTGCACACATGAATAACGTAGCAATTGGTCAGTATTTCTTCCAGCTCCCCCGTAACAAAAAATTGTATATATATAAAAAAAATTAATGTCATTATTCCCAGCTAGTATTCCTCAAATTTTAACCTTTCTTCCCCTCCCTCATATAATTAATAATATATTTATATATTCATGCACCTAAAAATCCAACAGGCTTAATCCTTGATCCAATCTTCATCTTCAATCCATCTCGCTCCCCTGGGTTTGTTCTTGTATCTGGTGAATATTCAAAGAATCTCGCACAAACTCCTCCGCTTTCTGGTAATCGTCAAAAAATCTTTTTTCTCCACCAGCCAAAAAAATCTTCAAGGTTGCAGGATAACGCAATATAAATTGATAACTGTGATCCCATAGGGCTTTTTTCACTGGATTAAATTTCTTCCTTCTCTTCAAAAGTTCATAACTTATGTCAGGGTAGAAAAAATTTTCTTCCCTTCTATCATCAGTGGCCCCTTTCTCTTCTTGGCAGCTTGGGCAGCCACCTGTAGAATCCTTTCTTTGCCTTGAAATCTTATAAATTTTATTAAAATTAATCATGGATATTGGTCATCTTGTGGTTTTGGTCTTAGAGCTCTATGTACCCACTCAATTTCAATTGATCGGTCTTCCTCTTTCATTTGCAAGGTTTTCGGGATCCATCTTTGAAAAAATTCTATTGGATTATCTCCCTCTATACCTTCTTTAAGACCAACAATTTTAATATTATTACGTCTACTAAAATTTTCCAACACGTCTACTTTCTCCAAAGGTCGATTTCTTTCCGTGTTCCAGGCAAGTACATCACTTTCTGTTTTTTCCACTCTATTGTTAATATGCTCCATTGTTCTTTCCATCTTCTGTAGTTTCTTATCCATTTTATCCTGTCTTTTCATAGCTTTATCATAGCACATCTTCACGTCTCTAAGCTCTGTTCTTAATTTTCTTAGTTCAACCGTTAATTGCAATAAAGCATCTCTTATGTCTCCGTCGTCTCCTTTACTTCCAGTCCCTTCCAGTTCTTCCTCCTTTTCTTCATCTGTATTCTCTGCGGTATCCAATTCTGACTCTGAGTCACTTTGAGTTGCAGTGGCCGTCGGTTCTTGTAGTTTAAGTTGTGTCGATTTGCGCATGCGCATTTCCGGCATCTTCTTCCGAGAGATCGCTACCGCCGCCATTGCTCCCTGTTCTTCTACGCCAGAGATAAAATGCGTCTCCTCCGAAGGTTCTCCTGAATCCGAGGCTCCATCGCTGCAGTAGGCCCTTTTTTCTTCCCATATCACGGTGACTTCACAACAATAGACTTCTTCTGTTGCGGTTTACGAGGCATATCGTAAAAGTATTTATTAACTTTACTTTGTTTAAACGGTACTTTGCTGATTTTTTTATGGGAGAGCTGGATTTACACGTCTCAATCCCACGTCATCACGTAACGACCCTGGTCTCAGACCTTAATTAGCTTGTTATGGCTAAGCCTTGTTCACAACCATCATTAGGAAAGACCAGGTGATGCAAATTTCAAAGCTTTATAAATACCCTCACCCCTCAAACCTTGTCCCAACAATCAGCAGCCATGGGCTCCTCTAAGCAGCTGCCTAGTACTCTGAAAATTAAAATAAATGATGCCCACAAAGCAGGAGAAGGCTATAAGAAGATAGCAAAACATTTTCAGGTACCCATTTCCTCATTTCGTAATGTAATTAAGAAATGGCAGTTAACAGGAACGGTGGCAGTCAAGTTGAGGTCTGGAAGACCAAGAAAACTTTCTGAGAGAACTGCTCATAGGATTGCTAGAAAGGAAAATCAAAACCCCCATTTGACTGCAAAAGACCTTCAGGAAGATTTAGCAGACTCTGGAGTGGTGGTGCACTGTTCTACTGTGCAACAACACCTACACAAATATGACCTTCATGGAAGAGTCGTCAGAAGAAAACCTTTCCTCCGTCCTCACCACAAAATTCATATAACCATATAACAATTACAGCATGGAAACAGGCCACCTCGGCCCTTCTAGTCCGTGTCGAATTCAGTGTTAGAAGTTTGCAAAGGAACATCTAAACAAGTCTGATGCATTTTGGAAGCAAGTCCTGTGGACTGATGAAGTTAAAATAGAACTTTTTGGCCGCAATGAACAAAGGTATGTTTGGAGAAAAAAGGCTGCAGAATTTCATGAGAAGGAACACCTCTCTACGGGGGTGGATCAATTATGCTTTGGGCTTGTGTTGCAGCCAGTGGCACAGGGAACATTTACTGGTAGAGGGAAGAATGAATTCAATTAAATACCAGCAAATTCTGGAAGCAAACATCGCACCGTCTGTAAAAAAGCCGAAGATGAAAAGAGGATGGCTTCTACAACAGGATAATGATCCTAAGCACACCTCAGGATGCACAATGGACTACCTCAAGTGGCGCAAGCTGAAGGTTTTGCCATGGCCGTCTGTCCCCTGACCTAAACATCATCGAAAATCTGTGGATAGACCTCAAAAGAGCAGTGCGTGCAAGACGGCCCAAGAATCTCATAGAACTAGAAGCCTTTTGCAAGGAAGAATGGGGGAAAATCCCCCAAACAAGAATTGAAAGACTCTTAGCTGGCTACAGAAAGCATTTACAAACTGTGATACTTGCCCAAGTGGGTGTTACTAAGTACTGACCGTGCAGGGTGTCCAAACTTTTGCTTCGAGCCCTTTTCCTTTTTAGTTATTTTGAAACTGTAAAAGATAGAAATAAAAAAGTTCTCTTGCTTAAAATGTTAAAGAAATGTGTCATCTTTAACTTTATGCCTTTTGGAAATCAGGTCATATTTTACTTGCTTAGCTATTCACAGTAACAGAAATTTTGACTGGGGTACCGAAACTTTTGCATGCCACTGTACATCGATTGTCAAGTCTCCAAAACTGGGACCATCATGTCCATCAATTTTTAGGTATCAGTGGTGATAACATTCTTGTTTCTCCCCCACCAGTTGCAACTAGTTGATGTGGTACCATCTACTTTCATTTGGAGAAATCAGTGCCTTGTATACTGATGGGTTTGCTTTGTCTGTAATTTCATGGGGCGCTGCAAACCTTGGATTTAAAAATGTAGTGGGTTAGTGTATTCTAATCATCACTTTCTCATGGTCGTAATTCTATGGGACTGACTTTTGAATTAAAATAGGCTTTACTCTTTCGCCTTGCCTTTCATATTTAATGGGCTGCCACATAATTGCCTCTTTCACTATTTCTACCAATTATTGTACCTGCTTTTCTGACACAATCCCATCTAATTTGGGTTCTGACAAGTTTAATCCTAACAATTCCTCCAATCCTCTCATGTCCCTTCTGATATTGAATTTATAATGGGGTGTAACCTGTTGATGATGCCACTGTATTCCTTATTATCATCAGTTCATAAGGCAAAACTACCTGCCCTGTTGTTCCATGTTATTGCACGATTTTGGGCATCATTTTTGAACGTTTGGTTCATCATTTCCACAATTCCACTAGACAGTGATCCATAGAGTATATGCAGTCTCTGCTTGACTCCTAAAAGTGCCATGACATCTTGCATTATCTGAGCTGTATACTGTGTGCCTTAATCTATACTCCAAGGTAATCCCCAGCAAGTAAAATTCCTTTCCAGTAAGATTTTTGCAGTGGCTTTGGCCATGTTTGTCTTAGTTGGGAAAGTTTCTACCCACTTGGTGAAAGCATCTCCCATGACCAAAATATGTTTGTACCCTCCAGGGGTGGTAGCAAAGCTCCAACTGAATCTAACTGCATATTAATCCAAGAGCAGCCCCCCCCCCCACCCACTCACACTGGTCTGGTAATTTGGAGGGCTCCTTTCTTTACATTCCCCTTCAATTCTGTATCTTCCTCCTGCTCCTCAGTTAAATCCATAACCTTAACCTATTTCTCCTTCTGCCTTCGCATCTCCCCAATCTGCAGCTGCTGTTCCTGTCCTTTTAAAACACCTTGCTTGGCAAACTCATCAGCTTTCTTATCCTCCTTGGGATAATTTAGACTGGGCTTTCACCTTTATGACCCCGTATTCCCTTTGCTTCTTCAAATATATACCACAACAGAGCAGCAGAACAGGTGCTGAAGCAAATCCTCTTACTTCCCAAAGAGGTAAATGTTCTATGAGGCTATTACAAACATACATACTATCGGAGTGTATGATTGATCTGGGCAGAAAATATTTTTGGCAGCTAACCACATATGCTGCAGCTGCTACTTCTACCTGTGAACCCATGATGTTGAGTAAATTCTCCTGGCCATCTTCATCCTCAACATATATGCCACTCCCAGTTCTCCTCACCCATCTGTACTGATGAGCAGCCATCTACAAAAATTTTAAAATAGGGTTTTTCCTTTGTGTTTTCCCTTTGTTTGTGTCTTTGTTCTCTAATTGCTTTCTAATCTCCTTCCATCCCCTTTATTATTTTGATACAAATGGTCTCTTGGGATCATTTGCTATCATATGCTGATACCCATGTGGTTCTCCAGCACAATGCAGATTATCTGCAAGGAAGGTAGAAACTTTAAAACCCTTTACAGCTACATCTCAACCCTGCAGTATAAAGGCTGACTGACCAAGACATTTTAATTTGAATATCCAGCAGTAGCTAGATAAATGTTGAAATGCCTTTGGGACCAGTCTATTATTTAAAATGAACTTTCATTTGCACTTTACGTAACAAAACACTAGTTGCTTCAAAAATACTTTTCCAAGGAAGCTCAAACTCAATATGTCAAATGTCTTGAACAACATCTTTTATATTCTGCAAAAGGAAGCAATTTTATGAGTGAAAGCAGCTTTTAGGATTACTCCCTAAATCTTCCGATCTTCCCAAAAAGTTAAATTCAAACTCCAAATTAAACTGTTCACCATTACCAATTTCCCTGCATGTCCATTTGCCTCACAAATACGGGTACCTCATATCCGAAATAGAGATGCACAAATTTCAACCTAGATTACAGATGGCCTTTGTGGAATCTGTGTTCCCCTAAAATCTATTTTGTGGAAAACAAAGAAACACAAACAAGACAAAACACAAAATTCCACGCTTATACTGTTCTTTTTTCAGAACCTTCCTTAAATAACCACAAAACTTAGAACAGACAGTTAATTTCCTCCATGAAAAACTTGCACACATTTTTCAAAGAACCAAAGAAGAAAGGAAAAGAAAAATCTGCCTTCAGATATATTAACATATTGGTGCAACCTCTTAAGGCACAGTCTCTGAAAAGTATTTGCTCTCTGTCTCTCTGTTATATACAAACACATTCTCTTTCAACTATGGCCACATTTCACACTCCTGAAACATGCAAATCATAAGACCATAAGACATAGGATGAATGGCCTAATTCTGCTCCTATCGAGTCTGCTCCGCCATTCCACTGTGGCTAATCCCGGATCCCATTCAACCCCATACAGCTGCCTTATCGCCATATCCTTTGATGCCCTGACAGATGAGGAAACGATCAACTTCTGCCTTAAATGTATACATGGACTTGGTCTCCACCACAGTCTGTGTCAGGGCATTCCACAGAGTTACTACTCTCTGACTAAAAAAAAAATCCTCCTTACCTCTGTTTTAAAGGGTCACTCTTCAATTTTGTGGCTGTGCCCTCTAGTTCTGGATACCCCCACCATAGGAAACATCCTCTCTACATCCACCCTTTCTAGTCTTTCCAACATTCAGTAGGTTTCAATGAGATTCCCCCATATTCTTCTAAGTTCCAGGGAGTAGAGCTCCAAAGCTACCAAATGCTCCTCATATGTTAACCCCTTCATTCCCGGAATCATCCTCGTGAACCTCCTCTGGATTCTCTCCAATGACAACATGTCCTTTCTGAGATTTGGGGCCCAAAACTGTTGACAATACTCTAATGTGGCCTGACTAGTGTCTCATAAGAGCTCAGCATTACCTTCTTGCTTTTATATTCTATTCCCTTTGAGGTAAATGCCAACATTGTATTTGCCTTTACCACAGATTCAACCTGTAAATTAACCTTCTGGGAGATGTAGAACAGGATTCCTAAGTCCCTCTGCACCTCTGATGTTTAAGCCTTCTCCCCATTTAGATAGTAGTCTGCACTATTGTTCCTTTTACCAAAATGCATTATCATACATTTCCCAACACTGTATTCCATCTGCCACTTCTTTGCCCATTCTTCCAATTTGTCTAAGTCCTGCTGCAATCGCATTGCTTCCTCAGCACAACCTACCCCTCCACCGACCTTCGTATCATCTACAAACTTTGCCACAAAACCATCAATTCCATTGACAAAACAATGTAAAAAAGCAGCAGTCCCAATACTGATTCAAGGCACACCTCTAGTCAACCAGAAAAGGCTCCTTTCATTCCCAAGATGCTGGCGCAACTCAGCAGGCCAAGCAGCATCTATGGAAAAGAGTATTGTCAATGTTTCGGGCTGAAACTGAGGAAAAAAAAAGATGAGGAGTAGATTTAAAAGGTGGTGGGGGGGGGAAGAGGAGGGGAGAGAGAAACTCCAGGTGATCGGTGAAACCTGAAGGGGGAGTGATGAAGTAAAGAGTGTGGAAGTTGATAGGTGAAAAAGACAGAGGCCATGGAAGAAAGAAAATGGGGATGGAGCACCAGAGAGAGTCAATGAGTGGGCAAGGACCTAAGTTGAGCGAGGGAAAAGGGGATGGGAAATGGTGAAGGAGAAGGGGCTGGGGGCATTAGTGGAAGTTTGAGAAATCGATGTTCATGCCATCATGTTGGAGGCTACCCAAATGGAATATAAGGTGTTATTCCTCCAGTCTAAGTGTGGCCTCATTACAACAGTGGAAGAGGCCATGGAGAGACATATTGGAATGGGAATGGAATGGAATTAAAATGGGTGGCCACTGGCAGATGCCGCTTTTTCTGGTGGACGGAGCATAGGTGTTCGGTGATGCGGTCTCCTAATCTACATAAGGTCTCACCCATTATAGAGGACGCCACACCGGGAGCACTAGACACAGTATATAATCCCAACAGACTCACAGGTAAAGTGTTGTCTCATCTGGAGGGACTGTTTAGGGCCCTGAATGGTAGTGAAGTAGGCAGTGTAGCACTTGTTATACTTGCAAGGATAATTGCCAGGAGGGAGATCAGTGAGGAGGGAAGAATGGAGAAGGGAGTTGTGTAGAGAGCTATCCCTGCGGAAAGCAGGAAGTGGGGGTGGGGGAGGGAAAAATTGTGCTTGGTGGTGGGATCCCGTTGGAGATGGCAGAAGTTTCAGCGAATTATGTGCTGGAAGCAGAGGCTGCTGGGGTAGTGGGTGAGCACAAGTGGAACTCTATCCCTGGTAGGGTGGTGGGAGGATGGGCTAAGAGCAGATGTGCGTGAAATGGAACAGATTTGTTTGAGGGCAGCATTGATGGTGGAGGAAGGGAAGCCCCTTTTTTTGAAGGAGGACATCTCCTTCATTCTAGAATGAAAAGCCTCATCCTGAGAACAGAGAGTGGAGACGGAGGAATTGAGAGAACGGTATGGCGTTATTACAAGTAACAGAGTGGGAAGAGGTATAGTCCAGCCAGCTGTGAGAGTCTGTGGGTTTATAATAAACATAAGCTGTCTCCAGAGATAGACAGTGAGATAGAGAAGGGGAAGGGAGGTGTCGGAAATGGACCAGGTAAATTTGAGGGCAGGGTGGAAGTAGACGAGTTCAGCACGGGTGCAGGAAGCAACACCAATGCAGTTGTTGATGTAGCGTAAGAAATGTGCGTGACAGTCACCTGTGTAGGCTTCAAACATAGTCTGTTCCACATAGCCGACAAACAGGCAGGCACAGCTGGGATCCCTGTGAGTACCCGTGGCTACACCTTTTGTTTGAAGGAAATAGGAGGAGCCAAAGGAGAAGTTATTTATAGTGAGGAGAAGTTCCGCTAGGCAGAGGAGAGTGGTGGCGGAGGGGAGCTGGTTAGGTCTGGTGTCCGTAAAGAAACGGAGAGCTTTTAGATTTTCCTGGTGGGGGATGGAGGTGTACAGGGAATGGACGTCTGTAGTAAAAATAAGACGGTGGGGCTAGGGAACCTGAAATCATTCAAAAGATCCAGAGCATGTGAATTGTCATCGATGTAGGTAGAAAGGGATTGAACTAGGGGGAGATAAAACAAGCTGAAACAATGGGTCTACCTGGATAAGCGGGTTGTGGATCTTGGGTCAGTGGTAGAAACGGGAGGTGCCATTGTTTCAACTTACAAGTGCTACACCCACCCCTACATCTCCTCCCTCACTACCATTCAGAGCCCTAAACAGCCCTTCCAGGTGAGGCGACACTTCACCTGTGAGTCTGTTGGTGTTAAGGAATGGAGGGTTATGGGCTGAGTGCAGGTCGGTGGGACTGGGTGAGAGTAAGAGTTCGGCACTTAGTAGAAGGGCCGAGATGGCCTTTTTCCATGCTATAATTGTTATATGGTTATGTGGTTATATACCGTGTCTGGTACACCCAGTGTGGCCTCTTGGATATCGATGAGACCCGACATAGATTGGGAGACCGCTCCTCCAAGCACCTGCGCTCCATCCACCAGAAAAAGCGGGATCTCCCAAAGACCACCCATTTTAATTCTAATTCCGATTCCCATTCTGATATGTCCATCCATGGCCTCCTCCACTGTCGTGATGGGGACACTTAGGTTGGAGGAACAATACCTTGTATTCCTTTTGGGTAGCCTTTAACCTGATGGCATGAACATCGATTTCTTGAACTTCCCATAATGCCCCACTCCCCCTCTACTTCACCATTTCTCATCCCCGTATCCCTCTCTCATCTTATCTCCTTGCCCGCTCATCGACTCCCTCCGGTGTTTCTCCCCTCTTTCCTTCCTTCCATGGCCTTCTGGCTTTTTCACCTATCAACTTCCCAGCTCTTTACTTCATTTCTCCTCCTTCATGTTTCATCTGTCACCTTGTGTTTCTCTCTCCCATCCCCTCACCTTTTAAATCTACTCCTCAGCTTTTATTCTCCAGTCCTGCTGAAGGGTTTTGGCCCAAAACGCCAAAATACTCTTCCATAGATGCTGCCTGGCCTGTTGAGTTCCTCCAGCATTTTGTGTGTGTTGTTTGGATATCCAGCATCTACAGATTTTCTCTTGTTTGCTCTTTTATTCCCACTCGCTGTCTTCTGCCTGTCAGCCATTCCACTATCCATTCCAGTACCTTTCCTGTCACACCATAGGATTTTATCTTGTTGAGCAGCCTCATGTGTGGCACCTTATCAAATGCCTTCTGAAAATCCAAGTAAATGACAGCCACTGCCTTTCCTTTGTCCATACCGCTTGTTACATCCCCGAAGAACTCTAACAGATTTGTGAGGCTATATTTTCCTTCACAGAAACTATGCTGACTTTGACTTATTTTATCATTAGTCTTCAAGTACCCCAAAACCTCATCCCTAATAATAGACTCCAACACTTTCCCAGCCACTGAGGTTAGGCTAACTGGCCTATAATTTCCATTCTTTTGCCTTCATCCCTTCTTAAAGATTGCAATTACATTTGCAGTCTTCCAGTCCTCCAGGACCATAAGCGATTATTGAAATGTCATGACCAATGCATCCGTTATCTCTTCAGCAACCTCCCTCAAGACTCTGGGATGTAATCCATCTGGATGTAGTCCATCTTGTCCATCTTATCCACCTTAAGACCTTTGAGTTTGCCTAGCACTTTTTCATTTGCAATAGCGATGGCACTCACTCTTGCTCCCTGACACTCATGGACCTCTGGCTAGTGTTTTCCACAGTGAAGACTGATGCAAAGTACCCATTAAATTCATCTGCCATTTCTTTGTCTCCCATTACTACCTCACCGGTCACATTTTCCAGTGGTCCAATATCAACTCTCACCTCCCTTTCACTCTTTATATAACTGAAAAATTTTAGGTATACTTCTTTATAATATTGGCTAGTTTGCCCTCATATTTCATCTTTTTCCTTCTTATAGCTTTTTCAGTTGCCTTTTGTTGGATTTTAATAGCTTCCCAATCATCCAACTTCCCACTCACTTTTGCTACCTTCTTTGCCATTTCCTCGGTTTTTTTGCAGTCCTTAACTTTCCTTGTCAGCCACGGTTGCTCACCCCTCCTATTTGAGATCTTCTTCCTCGGTGGGACATATCTTTCCCGCATCTTGTGAGCTATTCCCAGAAATGTCAGCCATCTCTGCTCTGGCATCAACTCTGCCAATATCCTCCTGCAATCCTGGGAAGCTGCTCTCTCATGTCTCTGTAATTCCCTTTATTCCATTGCAATACTGATACATCCGAGTTATGCTTCTCCTTCGTAAACTGCAGTATGAATTCAATCATATTATGCTCACTGTCTCTTAGGAGTTCCTTTACGTTAAGCTCCCTAATAAGATCTGGTTTATTACAAAACACTCCATCTAAAATAGCCTTTCCCTAGTAGGCTTGAGCACAAGCTGCCCTAAAAAGTCATCTCATAGGCACTCAACAAATTCCCTGTCTTGCGAGCCGACACAAACTTGATTTTCCCAATCCATTTGCATATTGAAGTCCCCCAATACAATGGTGACATTACCCTTATTACATGCCTTTTCCAGCTCCCTTTGCAATCTGAACCCCACATCTTGGCTACTATTTGAAGGCTTTTATCTGATTCCCTTATGTTTTTTTTACCCTTTTAATTTCTTAACTTCACCCACAAAGATTCGACATTCTCTGTCCCTATGTCTGTCCTCTTTCCAAAGATGTAATTTTATCTCTTACAAACAGAGCCACACCACTGATTATGCCTTACTGTCAGCCCTTTCGATACAAAGTATATCCTTTGATGTGGAGCCCTCAATTATGGCCTTCTTTCAGCCATGACTCCATGATACCCACAATGTCATACTGACCAATATCTAATTGCGCCATAAGTTCATCCAGCTTTTTCCAAATGCTACGCACATTTAAATACAGCACCTTCAGTCCTTCGATACATTCATGTATCCCATCATGTACTCGTAAACCTGCTGACTCATCCTTAGGTCTATCTTCCTGGTTCCCATCCCCATGCCATATTAGCTTAAACCACTCCTAACCTTCTAGTAAATCTAGAAATCCACAAGAATATTGGTCTACCTCGGATTCAAGTGCTACCCGTTCTTTTTGTACGGGTCCCACCTGCCCCAGCAGAGGTCCCAGTTATCCAGAAATCTAAATCCCTGTTCCCTGCTTCAATTCTTAAGCCACACATTTATCTAGCACTTCATTCTATTCCTATCCTCACTGTCATGTGGCACAGGCAGTAATCCCAAAATTACGACCCTTTAGGTTCTGCTTGTCGGCTTCCATCCTAACTCCCTGTATTCTTTTTTCAGGACCTCCTCCGTTTTTCTTCTTCTGTTGTTGGTACCAATATCTACCACAGCTACTGGCTGTTAACCTTCCCTTTTCAGGGTATTATGGATGCATCCAGAAACATCTCAGATTCTGGCACCTGGGAAGCAAACTACCATCTGTGTTTCCTTTTAGTGCCCACAGGATTGCCTATCTGTTCCCCTGACCATAGAGTTTACACTTTAAACCATTTTAGACAATCTCTTGTTTCCAAGGGTTAAACCCTTGCCAAAATATTCAGTTACAATCCGACACAACTGAGGAAATGTATTACTCTAAGTCTTTAGAAACATAGAAACATAGAAAACCTACAGCACAATACAGGCCCTTCGGCCCACAAAGTTGTGCTGAACATGTCCCTACCTTAGAAATTACTAGGCTTACCTAAAACACTCTATTTTTCTAAGCCCCATGTACCTATCCAAAAGTCTCTTAAAAAACCCTATCATATTTCCCTACACCACCGTTGCCTGCAGCCCATTCCACGCACTCACCACTCTCTGAGTGAAAAAACTTACCCCTGACATCTCCACTGTACCTACTCCCCAGCACCTTAAACCTGTGTCCTCTTGTGGTAACCATTTCAGCCCTGAGAAAAAGCCTCTGACTATCCACACGATCAATGCCTCTCATCATCTTATACACCTCCATCAGGTCACCTCTCATCCTCCGTTGATCCAGGGAGAAAGGGCCGTGTTCATTCAACCTATTCTCATAAGGCATGCTCCCCAATTCAGGCAACATTCTTGTAAGTCTCCTCTGCACCCTTTCTATGGCTTCCACATCCTTCCTGTAGTGAGGTGACCAGAACTGAGCACAGTACTCCAAGTTGGGTCTGACTAGGGTCCTATATAGCTTTAAAACAAAGAAATGTTGGAAGATATTCATCATGCACAATTAAACGACATTCAATATGTTTAAAGCATGAAATCAACTCAATAACCAACATTCCAACATATTATGACTCTTCTGTAACTCCAATCTCTGATTTGTGTTATGATGTAAATAACACGAACTGTCTGCTGTACATTTCTGAGCCTAATGACCCATAAGCTGTCTCCGGGGTATTTCTAAGGTTAAAATCTAGTTCCTGCACTTCCTTCTCCCATGCTCTAACCATTTGCGTAAGTACCTGTGCCTCAGAATGTGTAGGGTCACTGGGTTCAAACAGCTCCAGCAGTTTTTTTAGATTCAGCAGTGCTTTGAGATGCTGATGTTCTCAACCATCTATTGGGTTCTGGCTCTAAGTTATTGTGATGTAATGCTGATCCATGCATCCATTGGAACACCATTCACAGATGGAACGCAGATGCAGATCCTTTCCTCTGGTAACATTTACATATTCATCTGAAATGCTGCAGGAACCCAGCAGGCCAGGCAGTATCTATGGAAAAAGAGTATAGTTGACATTTTGTGTGTGTTGCTTTGATTTCCAGCATCTGCAGAATTTCTCTTGTACGTAATTCATCTATTGGATCCACACTGTTATTACCTATAATTGTCAGTATCACATTCTTTAAATCCTCATTTGTTCCCCCAGCATATCGTTAATGTTTCTGGCAAAGCGGAGTGTATGTTCGGATGCAAGCACATTATAATCTATCTTCTTTGCTTGGCATCATCTAGTCCATCTATTGCTTTCTGGTAACTAGTTGCTTGGAACAGTTCCCTAGGATCGTCCCCAGGCATATATGTCCTGATATCCTTAGCAATACCATTCAGCTGCCATACCCCAAAAGGTGTAGTGTATGTTATATTCTGGTTTTGAGTTCCTGCCCCGGATCCTCCCTCTCTGATAGTAACAAGGGGAGCCAATTGTGCCATTGGTAGCACAGGCTCTTTGTGATTGAACATTGACAGGAGGTCTTTGGATGGAAACTCCTATCACGGCCATATTTGGTCACTTTATCTGCTAAATCATGCCAATCCATATCTCCATATTCATCCTCTTTATTTCTTTCAGATCCAAAAGCACATATTATTCCTCACTGTGCAGCAAGTTGGTCCAGCAGATTTTGTATCTGCTTTAAACACTTTGCATGATCACTAGTGTTACTCTTCCTTTCCTGTGCTGATTTCTGAATCACATTCATAGTTGTCTTTAAATCGCTGCACTGATCCCTTGATTCTTCCACCTGGCTCTTAGCTATAGTGGCTTCTTCTTTCTGCATACTCCTTCAAAACAATCCAATTCCTCCGGACTTGCAGAATCCCTACTTCCCTAAATTCTCCATCCTGGGTCTGTACCAACAAACTACCCAGTCCCCAGATCTCTGTTTCTCACCCACGTGGTCCGACTTGAGTCTCCTGCTGACAAAATGGAGATTTAAACTTGAGCCCACCCAGAGGTGCTAATTCTGTTACAGAAATCACCCCTTGTATATTGATCAGGGAAACAGAGAGAGAATCTGTAATTACCAACAAGTACCTTTATTGTCTCAACGGAAGAACACGTGATCTTACACAAGTGTGCACACCTATTAAGTTTTCTTAACCTTGCATGAACAATTAAAGAAAAGGAAAGATACAAAAGGAGTTTCTGCTGCTAACCGCATGCTCCTTGTAGACCCATTTTTAATCTCCATGTCTGTGGGATTCTCTTCATCTGTGATGGTTGTTCTCCTACCAAACATGTTACATATTTGGAACTCCTGACTTTTATAGTGTTCCTCATCTGTTGAACTCAAGGTCACCTGACCAACCTGGGTCACCTTCTTACTGGCTGTACTCCAGGGCTGAACAACCAACATTGTTCTATGGTTCTGCCCCCCAGCCTTGTGTATTTGTTCTTTTCAACTTCAGTTGGTCCAAACCTGTCAAACTAGGCAACCCAGACACTGAGTCTATCGAGATTACGGTTTGCATCTTTGGTAGTTCTCACACTTTACATAATAAATAGCTACTCCTCTGAGAATCGCCTCAGGTTTAGCAGGTCATTACCCTGCGTCCACATTCAATTGCTCTGGTTAGAATATCACAGGGCAAGAATCAGTTCAGAGTTCACAAAACTAGGGAAACAAAGACCAATTTTGTTTGCTTCCCCTGTCCTTGATTCATCTGAATCCACTAGTTTATCGACTGTAGTTCCTTCTGGCCAACAAGGAGCACCTCCTTGCTCTCTGCCGTCAGACTTCCAAATGTTCCATGAACACCTCGCTGTTCTTCTTTTACAAGACTTATTTACTTTTATTTGAACTTAATGTAATTTGTTATGCCTGCACTGTACAGTTGCTACACACAAATTTCATTTTTTACTATATGTCAGTGCGATTAAACCTTTTTCTGATTCCTATCCTGTTCCTTAGAATCTTCTCCAACAACTGCACCACCAGTGATGAAAGACTAATTAATTTGTAGCAGGAGAAATTCATAAAGGCGCACAAATTGCTTTCCATTATTAGCTAAGTATGGAGGTTTTCTTTGAAGGGCCTTGTTCCTCAGAATTGAGAATGTCTTGTAACTACACTGATTTGTGACTTTTTAGGAGACGAAAGCAATATGGGAATTGGTAAGTATGTCCAAGGGGACAGGTAGATGGACAATTTCTGAGGTGTGTGCATTTTCTGACTTCTGTGTGCTTCACATTAGAGATTCTACGTTCTCAAGAGCCATCCAAGTGCTCACTCTTTGCATTAAATGGTCATAGACTGGGAATCACCAAATAGGCAGTTTTCCATACAGACTTCCAACACAATTCGGAATCTTTCCCTCCATCCATCTGGAAATCACTGCCAATGATACAGCTCAGAATGTTTAAGGAGGCTGGCCTGACTTGCCCAACAACTGACTGAGCATAACCAGGCTCTGTGACAGGACTAGAGAGGATGCTGGCATTGGCTGGGTTGTGTTGCCAATGGATTTGGAAGATTTTGTAGAGACAGAATAAATGTCTTAGCTGCAGTACCTTGAGATGTCTGTTGTAGGTGAGCTAGATCACAGAAGTATTTGGGAAGGCACAGATCACTGCTGGCTGGTGTAGAGTGAGGTTTAATGAGATCAGAAATCTTGACCTTCAGACTTCATTTTCCTCAGCTGACTAAGGCTTGACTAAGTCAACAATTGACTAAGGAGCAGGGGGCAGAGATTCAGATTTCTGGATAATTGGAACCTCTTCTGGGGCAGGTGGGACCTGTGCAAAAGGGACAGGTTGAGGGGTCCAATATTCTTGTGGACAGATTTACTAGAGCTGTTGGGAGTGGTTAAACTAATGTGGCAGGGGGACGGGAAACAGGATGATAGAGCTGAGGATGAGCCAGCAGGATTACAAGTAGATGATGGGTGTAACATGAATGTAAGGAAGGACAAGCCAATGATTGGGTTCAAATGCAGACAGAGCAAAAAGTTAAATTGTACCACAGTTCAAAAGGGTGAAGAATTCAGGAGTGAAGGTGCAGTATTTAAATGCACATAGCATTTAGAATAAGGTGGACAAGCTCATGGTGCAATTAGAGATTGGTTGATATGACATTGTGGGCATCAATGGTTGAAAGAAGGCCATAGTTGGGAGCTTAGCATCAAAGGATATACTTTGTATTGAAAGAACAGGCAGGAAGGAATACACGGCATTTTGGGTCTGTTGGTAAGAGGTGGAATGACATATTTCGAAAGAGGTGACGTAGAGTCGAGTTAAGAAATTGCAAGGGCAAAAAAAGAACATTATGGGGATCATATCCTTATATATCCTCCAGATAGTAGCCAAGATGTGGGGTTGAAATTGCAAAGTGAGCTGGAGAAGGCATGAAGTAAGACTAATGACACAATTGTAATGGGGGACTTCAATATGCAAGGAGATTGGGAAAAACAGGTTGGTGTTGGATCATAAGAGGGAATTTATTGATTGCCTATGACGGGGTGCCCAACCTTTTTTGCATCGCGGACCAGTTTAATATTGACAATATTCTTGCGGTACGGCCGATGGCGGGGGGGGGGGGGGTGCAGGTGTGTTAATCACGACTGGAATATAGCTGATAAGTCAACTATAATTCACTTAAAAGTGGCGAATGCACTCAATTTTGTTTCTAAAAGGGTTTATCTAACAAATTTAATATTAAAGACAGCGCATATTTTCCTCGCATGAATATAGTGATAAGTCAATTATAAGTCACTTATAAGTCTATAGCATCATAACATTTTAAGTAATGTTTGATGTTAAACACACAGCGCATATTTTCCTCATATGAACATAAAATCATTGCAACACACCAATATCACTGAATCAGTGGGAGCCCTGGGCTTGTTGCCCTTCAACAAGACAGTTCCATCAAGGGGTGACTGGAGACAGCGATACTCAAAGGGGGTTCCTTATGTCCAGTCTATTCTGTAATTTAGTTTTCGTTGCATTCATTGCAGAAAATCCCGCTTCGCAGAGATATGATGTTGGAAATGGAAGCAACGTTTTCAGTGCTTTCGTGGCTGTCTCAGGATATTCAGCCTTGACTTTGATCCAGAATGCCGGCAGAGATGTTATGTCAAAAATACTTTTCAGCCCACCGTCATTTGCAAGCTTGAAGAGTTGATCTTCTTCCCGCGCTGACATGGATGACGCGTGCGTAATGACATGGTGTGCATAACATTTTGGACTGTTTTCCTTGGAGTTTAGAAGAATGGGGGGAGACCTCATAGAAACATTTCGAATGTTAAAAGGCATGGACAGAGTGGATATGACAAAGTTGTTTCCCATGATGGGGGAGTCTAGTACGAGAGGGCATGACTTAAGGATTGAATGGCGCTCATTCGGAACAGAAATGCGAAGAAATTTTTTTAGTCAGAGGGTGGTGAATCTATGGAATTTGTTGCCACGGGCAGCAGTGGAGGCCAAGTCATTGGGTGTATTTAAGGCAGAGATTGATAGGTATCTGAGTAGCCAGGGCATCAAAGGTTATGGTGAGAAGGCGGGGGAGTGGGACTAAATAGGATAAAATGGATCAGCTCATGATAAAATGGTGGAGCAGACTTGATGGGCCGAATGGCCTACTTCTGCTCCTTTGTCTTATGGTCTAATAATGACCTCACGTGTGTTCAAGTTCAACAGTGGGCGTGACAGGGAATGAGGAAAGGTGCAGCTGATTCATATCGTTTCATATCACCAAATCATACTGTTTCCTCGTGGCCTGGTAGCACATGCTTTGCAGCCCGGTACCGGTCTTCGGCCCGGTGGTTGGGGACCACTGGCCTATGAGATGGCAGGAACCGGGCAAGGTATGATTTCAGAGCTGGGGATCAGAAGTGCAGTGAGAATCTATAGCTGGTGTGCAGCCCATGTCAGGGATGATGTCGGTACACATAGAGTGAGAGAGGTGTTGGTGTGTCGAAGAGGGTGAGAAAGAGTCTGTATCACCAGGTGTACATATTACTTCCTCAGCACAGCGGGGTCTCTAGCTGTCTTAGACACCCTACCTCTACATCAAGATCTTGCTTGGGGAAGCCATGTGTCTACCTGGAGTACATTAGCCACATTAAAGGAAACCTACTCCACAATGGAATTAAAACAGAGAGGTGCTCCCTGCTCAGAGTGAATGTTGGACTGAATGGCCTGCTTCTTTGCTGTATAGATCTATGATTCTACAATATCCACATGGACATTGACAGTCCTAAATCCTGGTCTTCTGGTAATGCTCAGAACCTCAGGTTCTTTGACATCGACATGGCAACATTGAGTGAAACACAATGGATAGAATACAGCCAGACTGAAGGACCCACTTTCTTGGAGAGAGCTTTTCTACCAAGACTGATTTGGCTGTGGATAACAAGGAGGTGAAAAGGTCATATCCCAATTAAAAGAAAACAAGGTCTTGTTTTTATTACTTCTGATGTTCTAGGACATGTTGGTGAACAGGTTCAGTCATGAATCCAGAATCTCATTATCAATCCATGAGAAGGACACCATCAGTGTAACTACCTTCATGAAAGGAGATGAGACCTTGTTGACAACAGAATTGTTACCCTGAGCCTTACACTCAACATCTCTAAGACAAAGGCCCTCCACCAACCAGCCTTTTACAACAATAGTGTTTCATACAGAGACTCTGGAAAAAGTGGACAACTGCTGATTTCTTGACAGCAACTTCATGAAGGTAAACATGGATAATGAAACTCACATCACTCTTACAGCACCAGCAAAACCTTAAGACCATAAGCAGAAGAGCAGTATTAGGCCATTCAGCCCGTCAAGACTGCCTCACCATTCTATCTTGGCTGATCCTGGATCCCACTCAACCCTATACACATGCCTTCTCGCCATATCCTTTGATGCTCTGACTGATCAGGAAAAGATCAACTTCTGCCTTAAATATACGCACAGACTTAGCCTCCACCACAGTCTGCAGTAGAGCATTACAAAGAACTACTACTCTCTGGCTGAAGAAATTCTTCCTTGTCTCTGTTTTAAAGGGTGGTCCCTCAATTTTGAGGCTGTGCTCTCTAGTTCTGGATACCCCCACCAGAGGAAACATCCTCTCCACATCTACTCTATCTAGTCCTTTCAGCATTCAGTAGATTTCAGTGAGATTACCCAGCATTCTTCTAAATTCCAGTGAGTATAGTCCCAAAGCTGCCAAACGCTCCTCATATGTTAATCCCTTCATTCCCAGAATCATCCTTGTGAACCTCCTCTGGACTCTCTCCAATGACAACACATCCCTTCTGAGATATGGGGCTCAAAACTGTTGACCATACTCTGAAGTGCAGCCTGATCAGTTTTTTTATAAAGACTCAGCATTATCTTCTTGCTGTTATATTCTCTTCCCCCTAAAATAAATACCAACATCGCACCTGCCTTCTTTACCATAGACCTAACCTGTAAATTAACCTTCTGGGAGTCTTGCACAAGGACTTCTAAGTCCCTCTGCACTTCTGATGTTTGAACCTTCTCCCTTTTAGATAATAGTCCACACTACTGTTCATTATCATACATTTCCCAATACTGTATTCTATCTGCCACTTTTTTGCCAAATCTTCCAATTTGTCTAAGTCCTGCTGCAATTGCATTGTTTCCTCAATTGCATCGCTCGATGTTGGGAGGGATTTCCCTGTGATGGGCTGTATCTGCTACTTTTTGTAGGATTTTCAGTTCAAGAGCATTGTTGTTTCCATACCAGGCTGTGATGCAGCCAGTCAATTTACTGTCCACCACACATTTATAGAAGTTTGTTTAAGTTTTAGGAGTTATGCCGAATCTTTGCAAACACTAAGGAAGCGGAGATGCTGCTGTGCTTTATTCATAATTACACTTGTGTGCCGGACCTAGCACAGGTACTGTGGAATGATAACAGCAAGGAATTGAAAGTTGCTGATCCTCTACACCTCTAATTGCCTGATGAGAACTGACTCATGGATCTCTGTCTCCTTCTCCTCAAGTCAATATCAGCTCCTTGTTCTTGCTGACATTGAGTAAGAGATTGTTTTTGTGACTCAGCCAGATTTTCAATCTCCCTACAAGATCAGAATTCGTAACAGAATCAGAATCAGGTTTAATATCACCAGCATATGTCATAAAACTTGTTTTACTTAGCGGCAGCAGTACAATGCAGTATATGGTAATAGAGAGAAAACAAATAAATAAGTAAATCAATTACAGTAAAAAAAATATATGTGTGCGCGCGCGTGTGTGTGTGTGTGTGTGTGTGTGTGTGTGTGTGTGTGTGTGTGTGTGTGTATGTGTGTGTGTATTTTTTTAGGCATCCTTTAGTCTTGTAAGACCATGGATTTGCGCGTGGAAGATTTCCAGGGTGCAGGTCTGGGCAAGGTTGAATGGAAGACCGGCAGTTGCCCATGCTGCAAGTCTCCCCTCTCCACGCCACCGATGTTGTCCAAGGGAAAGGCATTAGGACCCATACAGCTTGGCACCGGTGTCGTAATAGACTAAAAGTGGTGAAATAAAACAAATAATATAAAAAAGTGAGGTAGTGTTCATGGGTTCAATGTCCATTTAGGATTTGGATTGCAGAGGGGAAGAAGCTGTTCCTGAATTGCTGAGTGTGTGGCTTCAGGCTTCTGTACCTCCTATCTGATGGTAACAATGAGAAGAGGCATGTCCTGGGTGATGGGGGTCCCAACTGCACCCTGAAGATATCTTCGTTTCCAAGAGCTGACTAATCTTACAACTTTATGTAGCTTCTTTCAATGCTCTGCAGTAGCCCCCTCATATCGGACAGTGATGCAGCCTTTCATGCTCTCCATGGTACAGCTGTAGAAATATTTGAGTGTTTTAGGTGACAAACCAAATTTCCTCAAACTCCAAATGAAATATAGTTGCTGTGTTGCTGCATCGATATGTTGGGACCGGGTTAGATTCTCAGAGATCTTGACACCCAGGAACTTGAAATTGCTCACTCTCTCCATTTCTGATCCCTCTATGAGGATTATTTCGTGTTCCCTTGTCTTACCCCTCCTGAAGTCCACAATCAGTTCTTTCGTCTTACTGACGTTGTGTGGAAGGTTGTTATTACGGCACCACTTAATTAGCTGGTATATCCCACTCCTGTACACCCTGTCATCTCCTTTAGAAATTCTACTAACAGTATTATTGTCTGCAAATTTATAGATGGTATTTGAGCTATGCCTAACCACACAGTCATATGTATATAGAGAGTAGAGCAGTGGCTAAGCACAAACTCCAGAGGTGCACCAGTGTTGATCGTAACTGAGGAGGAAATATTATTACCAATCCGCACAGATTGTGGTCTTCTGGTTAAGAAGTCGATGATCCAATTACAGAGGGAGGGACAGAGGCCCAGGTTCTGTAGTTTATCGATCAGGACTATGAGTACAATGGTCTGAAATGCTGAGCTATAGTCAACAAACAGCATCCTGACATAGGATTTGTATTGTTCAGATGATCTAAGGAACTTCTGACCATAGCAGTGAAGGTTGAAAATATCTCTGAATACTCTTGCCGCTCCATTAGGGTCTTCCACCTTGCGCGGGTTCACCATCCTTAAAGCCAGCCTGATATTGGTCTCCGAAACAGAGATCACTATGTTCTCTATTTCAAAGCGGGCATAGAAGGCATGTGTGGTAGTGAAACATCGCTGCCATTCATGATATTGGGTTTCACTTTGTAGGAAGTAATATCCTGCAAACCCTGCCAGAGTTGTTGTGGATCCAATCTCACCACCAGCCTCGTTCAGAATTGTTTCTTCACTCTTGAAATAGCTCTTTGCAAGTCTTTCTTGCAGAGACCTGGGCCACCAGACTGAAATGCCACAGATCTAGCTCTCAACAGATGACAAACCTCTTGTGTCATCTGCGGTTTTTGGTGTGGGAATATACAGCAAGTTTTTGTAGGTACACACTCATCCACACAGGTTTTAATGGAGTCAGTAACAACTGCGGCATATTCATTCAGATACAGTCCAGTCCTGTAAGTACTCTTGTGCTTCCCTTGTTGATATCTTCTTGGTCCTCAATACTGGTGTTGCAGTCTTCAGTCTCTGCTTATACTCAGGGAGTAGAAGTACAGCCAGGTGATCAGACTTTCCGAAGTGTGGGCGTGGAATAGCCTGGTAAGCGTTCTTGTTGGTGATGTAGCAGTGGTCCAGTGTGTTTTATCTTCAAGTGATTTGTTAATGATAATTATTGAGTGACTTTTTCAAGCTATCATCATTAAAATTCCCCAAAATGATGGTGAAGGCATCAGGGTGTGCTCTTTCATGTATGTTGATCAGGCTCAGATCATCTAGAGCCTGTTTGACATTGGCCTGAGGTGTAATCTACACTGTTCGTTGAAATCTCTTTCAGTACGTAAAATGGCCGACACTTCATTGCAAGATATTCCAGGTCTGGTGAGCAGAATTGGGTCATCACTGACACTATGTGCTGATTTGTCACCACCTTTTATGGTCCTATGACTGTGGTGCCATCAGCAAACTTGAATATGGCATTGGAGATATGCTTAGCCACATGGTCATAAGATAGATTGAATAGGTTCCTCTAGCACGTAGGAGAATGAAGGGAGATCTTATATATAACCATATAACAATTACAGCAGGGAAACAGGCCATCTTGGCCCTTCTAGTCCATGCCGAACTCTTCCTCTCACCTAGTCCCACCGACCTGCACTCAGCCCATAACCCTCCATTCCTTTCCTGTCCATATATCTATGCAATGTAACTTTAAACAACAACATTGAACCTGCCTCAACCACTTCTGCTGGAAGCTCATTCCACACAGCTACCACTCTCTGAGTAAAGAAGTTCCCCCTCATGTTACCCCAAAATTTTGCCCTTTAACTCTCAACTCATGTCCTCTTGTTTGAATCTCCCCCATTCTCAATGGGTAGTACATGACCGCAGTGTCAGCTCGGAATTCCGTTGCTCCTTCTCCACGTTGACGAGCGTGAACTCCAAGTCTGCAATGGTCGTCCCACAAGTGCGGCACTCAGTCTCCGGCCGGCATTTCTGAGCACTCAGTTCAGCAGTGCAAATCCCCTCTCTCCCTTGTGTCTCATTCAGATTGATGACCTGGGTTTCCATCCCAACATCCACTACCGACTGTTCCAACAGCAGGAAGTTCAACTGGTATGTCGGGTCATTTTTCTCACATTGCACCAAACTCCTCCACATGTGACACTTCGCTTCTGTCGCCCGGGCTCAGCCACTCGCCTCGCTTCATAGTCCCCCCAGGCAAATCCAAGCTCTAGGCGGTCATCCACATACACCAAAACTCCACACACCTTCACTTCCCCCATGGTCTTCCTCATGCCCCACGGGAAGGATGCAGGGGCTCTGGATATGCCCTGGGCATCTTTTTGGATCGGAAGAATCCTAGGGAACTAATAATGGCCATCTTCGGCTCGGCAGCCGCACTCCTCGGGATCTGGCAACATTCACTCCTCAGATCCAGCACATTAAACCACGTCGCATAATCCACACACATGCTGCCTACGTCTTCCACTGCGCTAGGGTCCAGTTGCCACGACCTCTCTCTCACTGAAGTGTCTTCAGCGGTCAACTCCCCTCCCTCGTGGTAGTTCGGAGCGTCTACTAAGAGGGTCTCACCCTTAGTTACTTTCACCAGGCCGTACCACCGCTGGGTCTCGATTAAATTTGGTACCGGCTCAAGGCTGCCACACACGTCCTCAGAAGCAACTCGACACACTGGGTGCCCAGACAATGCCCCCATGAACTCCAGGGTCATTAACCAATCATTGTCTTCTGGATAATTACTGGCACTGGTACCCCAAATCTCCGGTGCCCTTGTGGTTGTCAAGGGTAAATGCTTCAGACACTGGTTGTAAAACAAACTGTACAACAACTTGACCTGCGTCCTGTGGTCAAGGATGGCTTTATCATCGCTTCCCTCTATCTGTAACAACGCCCTGGGGTGTGGTCCCTCTAAGCCTTCAGGAATAGGGTCTTTTCCTTTCGGAAGTTCATTGGTACATTGCTGGGAACGTGCTTCCCCAGAGACCCCAAGCCGTTCCCCCACTGGGCCTCCACTAAGTTTCCCGACACCTCTCTGATCAGCTGAACAACTGAAGGAGGGGCTGATCCCCTGAAATGATCCCCCTGGCACTGCAAGCAATTTAGCCACCCTCCTAGCCAGAGAAGACACACTGAAAACTTTCCCCGCTCTTTCAAATAACTGACAGCTGTCACTACGGTGTAAGTGAACCTGACAGCTCTAACACTGTCACCAGCCCGCCTACTCAAACTTTCAACCAATCCCTGTCGCTCTCCCTCAACCGAGCACTGCCACTCATCTAACAACTGAGAGATCCGCTCCGCCCACGTCTCGCACGCCTCCGCCCCTCTTGGGGTAGACACAATCCCAAACGCCAGGCGAAGCCTGCCAGAGCTGGAACATTTACTCGCAGACACTACCTCTGAATCAGACCACTCTTTCCTCTCTCTTCCAACAGCATGGACAGCCCTGAGTTCCACCTCCAACTGGTCAATGCTAGTCTGAACTCGAACAAAGACCGCACCCACCACACATACAGCAATAACCAGCAAATAAACCACAGAGACACACATTACTGATTTAAACAGGGCAACCACACAGCATACCAGTAGATCCAATCCCGGACAAAAGCCCCCACAATGTAGCCCCCCGGCCAGCCTCAGGGTCGCTGGGTTCGCTGTCGTCTAGGGAAACAGCCCTCGGCCCGCCAAACTGGGTAATTAGTTTGTGTGGATGCTGTGTGATGTACCCCACCCCGCCCAAATAACAAACAATATACCAGATACGGTTAAATGATTTACTGTTTATAGATATTACTGGATCTATATAATTAATAGAGAATAAAATATAAAAGAAAAATAAAAGGCGCCACACTTATCGAAGTTCAATCTCTTCGTGCACAAACAGTTGGAACTCAGGAACCTTCTTCTTCACCCTGCGACTCCTCGGACCACCTCGACCAGCCACCTGGGACCAACAACAGTGGTCGACCAGACCCTCCACATGAGTCCGTCTGCGTCTCTATCTCCTTTCCTCGCCGAACGCCCCACTCAGAGTCCGACCCTGTTAGTGGACTCCCAGCACGTGGTCCAAACTCTGTTTCTCTCTCCCGCCTTCTGCCCCAAAACCCCGCGCATACAATATCTTCAGACCCACCAAAAGCATAACAACTATTGCAATTGGTTCATTCGTCCTCTTATCAATAGATAATCCAAAACAGACTGCTAGCGGGAAGGACTTTCTCATCAGTTAACATAACAAAGAAGCCCTTTCAATTATAACATAACAAAGAAACCATTTTAATTAGACTATGCAGTGACATAAAAAAAGAAACCCCTTACCCTAGCAAAATGTAGCACCTCTCATTTTTCAGCATTAAACTCCTTCTGCCATTTTTCAGCCCACTCTTCTAACTGGCCTAAATCTCTCTGCAAGCTTTGAAAACTTACTTCATTATCCACAACACCACCTATTTTAGTATCATCTGCATACTTACTAATCCAATTTACCACCCCATCATTCAGATCATTAACATATATGACAAACAACATTGGACCCAGTACAGATCCCTGAGGCACACCACTACATACGCTCCTCCAATCTGACACACAGTTATCCACCACTACTCTCTGGCGTCTCCCATCCAGCCACTGCTGAATCCATTTTACTACTTCGATATTAATGCCTAACAATTGAACCTTCCTAACTAACCTTCCGTGTGGAACCTTGTCAAAGCCCTTACTGAAGTCCATATAGACAAAATCCACCGCTTTACCCTCGTCAACTTTCTTAGTAACCTCATCAGAAAATTCAATAAGATTTGTCAAACATGACCTTCCACGCACAAATCCATGTTGACTGTTCCTAATCAGACCCTGTCTATCCAGATAATTATATATACCATCCCTAAGAATACCTTCCACCAAGGTACCCACCACTGACGTCAAGCACAGAGGCCGATAATTGTTAGGTTTACTCTTAGAACCCTTTTTAAACAATGGAACCACATGAGCAATACGCCAATCCTCCGGCACCATCCCCATTTCAAATGACATTTGAAATATTTCTGCCAAAACCCCTGCTATTTCCACACTAACTTCCCTCAAGGTCCTAGGGAATATCTTGTCCGGACCCGGAGACTTTTCACTTTTATATTTCTTAAAAGCGCCAGTAATTCCTCTTCTTTAACCATCATACTTTCCATAACTACCCTCCTTGTTTCCTTTACTTTACACAATTTTATAGAGGTATTTACTCAATCTTATAGAGGTATTCAAAATTATGAATGCCTGCAGACTTCTCCCCCTCATTTTGGGTGAGACTATAACTAGAGGGCATAGGTTGAGGGTGAAAGGAGAAATATTTTAGGAATCTGAGAGCTATTTTCTTCATTTAGAGGATGGTGAAAGTGTGAAATGAGCTGCCAGTGGAAGTGGTAGAAACAAGTTGAACTGTGCCACTTAAACAAAGTTTATGGGTGAGTACATGGATGAGAGACGTATGGAGGGCTATGGTCTGAGTGCAGGTAAATGGGATTAGGCAGGAGACCAGGCTGGCATAGAATAGGTGGGCTGAAGAGCTTGTTTCTGTGCTGTTGTGTTCTATGACTCTACTGATCCACACATCTTACAGAGGTGGGAGGAAATTGGAGCACCCCGGAGAAGCCTGCAGATCATGAAGTGATCGTCCACACGGACAGCACCAGAGTTGAACCTGGGTGCGCTATCTGTCTTTGCAGAAGAGTCAAAGTCTAGGCTGCAGATTTAAAATACTCAGGGGAAAGATGAAGGAATTTTTAATATGCTAAACTGGAGGGAGCGTAAAGGCTGATTTATACTTGTGCATCAAATGTATGCTGTAGGTACGGCGTAGCCGTGAACTCGACACTGTATCTACACTGAACCCTACGCCATAGCCTAATGTGCACCTCTCCCAAAATGTAACTACATGTCACGGCGTCACAGACCGCAACATCTGTGATTGGTCCGCTTGGTAGCATCGCATTTCCTCCTACGCTGCAATAGCTTCCCATTGGGCGAATGAAGGGCAGGGAGGGAACTCTGGCTGCATAAAGCTTTACAGGCCTCCGAAATTATGGAGGACCCTGTGCTTGATGTCAGTTTGTAGCTAGCTGCTACAGCCTGTTGACTTCCACCTGAAGCTAAAACTCGAATGGTGATTGCCAGTCTCTGAGTATACCGTACGTACACTGATGCGAAATAAATGGTTGGAGACAATGAACCAAATCGGCAAATCTACCTGCCGACATCCGAAAATATTTGAAATGTATTTTCTCGTCCATGTCTCTCAGTGGCCGGACAAGCACAGAAAATTCACACTCCTTTAGTTTCAGTCGCCATTGTTTGAAGTTTGAGTTTCTTCATGTTGAATTACGCACAAGTATAAATCAGCCTTTAGGGAGGGGATGTCTCGATGGGCTAAAACCAAGGTGACCATGGGGATAAGATGTAAACAAAGTTATCTGGTAGGAGAGTGAATGGGAACAGTTAGAGAGTGAGAACAGGGACAGAAGAATATGGAAGTTGTGGAATGCAGAGTGGGAAGACACAACTGGCAGATGAGGCTGGGCATGTCCTCCCACCCCAGAGAAGAACAGTTCCTACATTCTTTTGTCTATAATCTCACTCTCTGACTGCTACAGTCTCACATATTGTTGGAGATATTTTCTTCTTTCCTTTCCCACCTTACTTATTGATTTTACTTTTTATTTAGTGATGTAGCCTGGAATAGGCCTCTCCAGCAATCACCTGACAACTCCGATTTAACCCTGGCCTAATCACGGGACAATTTCAATCAGCAGTTAACCTATCCAGTATGTCTTTGGAAACCCGAGCAGCCAGGGAAAAACCCACACATTCCATGGGGATGATGAACAGAGTCTTTACAGATGGTGTTGGAATTGAGCTCCAAACTCTGATGCTCTGAGCTCTAATATCGTCCCTCTAAGCAACCAGAGAAACCGTACGGAAGCAGGCCTCTTGGTTCTTGAACTTCACACCAACCAGCAGCTCCCATGATCACTCATACTTGGGATGTGAGAAGGAACTAGAGCACTCTGAGGAAACCCTCTGAGGTCACAGGGAGAACTGGCAACTTCACGGGCATCATTAAGTCCCTAGTGCTGTGACGCAATGGCTTCAGCTATAGCACTGATGGAAGGTCTTAGATCTGAAATTGTGGCTGATCTATCTCCACAAATGCTGCCTGACCTGTTGAGTGTTTCTAGCATTTTTTTGTTTTATCCCAAACTGTCATTCTTGGACAGTTTTATTTATGTTGGCTTAAGTTTAGTTTTCACATCCTGGATCTGTGCTTCCTTCTGAAGTGGGGGAGTAGACAGAGTTCCAGCTGTAGCTGACTTGATCTGCCTAGAGGACTATGAGGAGAGAAGCTGACCATCACACCTTCAGCCTAAGGCCTGAGTGATCTCCATCAACTTTGTACTCACTTTGTTTTACTCTTCTTCACTAATCTAACATGTTTATTGATATGCAACCTAACTTACAGACTAATACCTCGACTAATGCTCAATGCCTTGACTAATATGCCTTCAGAATCAGGATTACAATCAGAATCAGGTTTAATATCACTGGCATATATTGTGAGTTGTTTTGTGGGAGCAGTACATTGAAATATATAATAATAAAAAACTAACTTACAATAAGAATTACATATTATATGTGTGTGTATATATATGTATGTATAAATAAATGATAATAAAAAATATACAGAAACATAGAAAACCTACAACACAATACAGGCCCTCCGGCCCACAAAGCTGTGCCGACATGTCCCTACCTTAGAAATTACCTAGAGTTACCCATAGTCCTCTATTTTCCTAAGCTCTATGTACCTATCTAAAAGTTTCTTAAAATACCCTATCGTATCTGCCTCCACCACCATCGCCGGCAGCCCATTCCACACACTCATCACTCTGCGTAAAAAACTTACCCCTGACATCTCCTCTGTACCTGTATGGATGTATATGTATGTCTATATGTATGTCTCTATGTATGTATGTATGTGTGTGTGTGTGTGTGTGTGTGTGTGTGTGTGTGTGTGTGTATATATAGATAGATAGATAGATAGATACACTTTATTAATCCCGAGGGAAATTTGGTGTAAGTAATGTAATGCAAAAAGAAAGTATAAAACGAAGTTACACACACAAAATGCTGTAGGAACTCAGCAGGACCAGCAGCATCTATAGCAAAAAGTACAGGACGAGACACTTTGTATTGAATATAAAGTTCATGGGTTCAATGTCCATTCAGAAACCTGATGGAGGGGAAGAAGCTATTCCTGAATCGTTCAGTGTGTGTCTTCAGGCTCCTGTAACTCTCCCTTGATAGTAGCAATGAGAAAGGGGTACGTCCTGGATGATGTGGGTCCTTAATGATGGAGGCCTTCTTTTTGAGGCATTGCCTTTTGAATGTGATGCTGGGAATGCCTCTGCCCATGAAATAGCTGGCTGAGTTTATAACTTCCTGCCGTTTTTTTTCCGTTCCTGTGCCCTGGCTCCTCTTTTCAGAGGTGATGCAACCAGTTACAATGTTCTTCATGGTACTTCTGTATAATTCTGCAAGTCTTTGATGAGAAACCAAGTCTCCTCAAACTCTGAATGAAATATAATCATTGTCATGCCTTGTTTGTAATTGCATCAGTATGTTGGGCCCAGGGTAGATTTTCAGAGATGTTGACATCCAGGAACCTGAAACTGCTCATTTTTTCCTCTTCTGATCCCTTGATGAAGACAGTGTGTTTTCATTGTCTTACCCTTTCTGAAGTCCACAATCAATTCTTTGGACTTACTCACGTTGAGAGCAAGGTTGTTGTTGCAACACCACTCAATCAGCTGATCCTGTATGCCACCTCATCACCATCTGAAATTCTGCCAACAATAGTTGGTGAAATCAGCATACTTATAGAGGGCATTTCAGCTGTGCCTAGCCACACAGTCATTCTTTACTACCCTATCAAATTGTGCAGCTATGGATTTGGACATCAAGATCCCTCTGGGCATCAACTGGGTTAAGGGTAATGCTATTAACTGTGTAGGTCTATGGCAGATTCCATTTCCCTGACTGTGCATTTATTTCTGGAGTATTTAGCCAATAAAGGCACCTACATTAGACTATTGTTCATTGATTACATCTCCACCTTCAATGCTGTAATTCCAAGCAAGCTGATCTTCAGATTCCTAGACCTGGGTCTAACACCTTTCTTTGCAACTGGATCCTTGACTTCCTGACCAATAGACCACAATCAGTGAAAATTGGCAGCAAAACCCCTGCCACAATTATCCTCAATACTGGTGCCTCAACCACAAGGATGTTAAGAATCCTGCCTTTAACCTTGTATTTTGCCTTTCAAATTCACCTACCAAAGTGAATTGTTTCACATTTATCTTCTGGGTTGATCTCCATCTGCCACCTCTCACCTCTGCTCTGTATCATGTCAATGTCCATTTAAACCCTCGACATTCTTCTACTCTATCCAAAGACACCAACAACCTTTGTGAAATATGCTTACTTTCTAACTCACCCTTCCACTTTCTCATTCAAGACATTTATAAAAATCACAAAAGAGCAAGGGTCCCCGTGTAGATCTATATGGAACACCACTGGTCTCTGGCCTTCAGACAGAATATGCTCCATCCACTGCCACCTGCTCTATACTGGGGAAACTGAAGTCACCCTCAACATCTCTGCTTATCTGTTCCACAATGTCATGGTGGCTTTTGGGATTCTGTTAGTATAATTCCATCAGAGTGAAGGTACCTTGCTTATTTTTGAGTTTTGTCTACACGGACTTAATGGATAAGTCCTCACTTCCCTTTGGTGTTTGGACGTGGGGGTGATGTCGCCCTGTTGTTCCCCTGACTTAGAACACCTAATGATCATATAGACCATTCTAATTGCCTTGGGAAGTCTCATTTGTGATCCTGACCACAGTTTATATACCACCAGCTGTCGATTGTAACCAAGCACTCATGAAACTGCACTATGTTATCTGCAGGCAAAAAAAAACAGCCCATCCTGAAACATTTCAAATTATAGTCATTGACTTCAGTCAGGCCTGTTTGAAGAAAACCATACCTAATATTCACCAGCATGTAGCCTGTTGCGCCAGAGATCCCAGCACACTATACCACTGGTACACTGTGATAGGAATGCCAATAGTTCCTTTTGGAGACCGCATTTTGGCAAGTTGGATCATTTGGCTGTACTCCTACTTCCTGCATACAGACAGAGCCTAAAATGCAAGGCTCCAGAGATCAACACAACCAAGAGGTGGCCTTGAGAAACTGAGGAACAGTTACAGGATTGCCTGGAGTCAGTGGACTGGGACCTATTTAAAAACTCATCTGAGAGCCTGAATGACTACACCAGGGTAGATACAGACTTTATTTAAACAGCTGTGGATGAGTGTGTCCTACAAACTTATTCAGGGTCTTCCCCAATCGAAAGCCCTGGATAAACCATGAAATTCAGAATTTGCTGAGGGCCAGGAAGGAGGCATTCAAGTCTGGAGATCAAGAATGCTACAAGGGGTGCAGGTATGATCTTTGGAAAGCCATCTCAGGGGCGGTGCAGATACTGGACTAGACTGGAATCAATGAGGGATGCTTGACAGCTGTGGCAGGGTTTGAATGTCATAACCAGCTACAGAGCTAAATCTAGCGACATCGAGGAACAGCAGAGCTTCGCTTCCAGATGAGTTCAATGCTCTCTGTGCTCACTTTGACCACCAGAACCATCACGCGGCCCTACATCTCCCAATGGTCTTTTGGCCTCAGTATCTGGAGAAGGTGTGCGGGCTGCCTTCAAGAGAGCGAATCCAAGGAAAGCATCCAGTCCAGGTGGAGTATCTGCTGTGTACTGAAGACCTGTGCTGACCCACTGGCTGGTGTGTTCATGAGTATCTTCATCCTCTAGCTCTGGCAGTGTGTGGTACCCAGGCTTCAATTATACTGGTGCCTAAGAAGAATGTGATAAGTTGTCTAAATGACTATTGCCCAGTAGCACTTATATGCACAGAGCTGAAGTGTTTTGAGAGGATGGTGTTGAAACATATCAGCTCCTGTCTGAGTACGACTTGGATCCGCTCCAATTTGCCTATAGAAGCAACAGGTCTACAGCAGATGCCATCTCTTTGGCTTTTCACCAAACTCTAGAACTTCTGGACAGCAAAGATGCAAACATCAGGATGCTCTTTACAGATTATTGCTCTGCATTTAGCACCATCATCCCCTCAAAACTAGTCAGTAAACTCCAATACCAGGGCCTCAATATCCCCTTGAACAATTGGATCTTGGTTTTCCTCACTTGACGATACCAGTCAATTTGGATTGGCAAAGACATCTCCTCCACAATCTCTATCAGTACAGCTACACCACGGGAGTGTGTGGCTAAGTACAGCTCCGACACCATATACAAGTTTGCCAGTGACTCCATTATTGTGGGTCATGTCAAGGGTGGTGATGAATAAGCATACAGGAAGAAGACTGAAAATCTGGCTGAGTGGTGTCATAGCAACAACCTCTCATTCAATGTCAGCAAGACCAAGGAGCTGATTGTAGACTTGAGGAGAGGGAAACTAGGGGTCCATGAGCCAGTAATCATTGAAGGATCAGAGGTAAAGAGGGTCAGTAACTTTTAATTCCTGGGTATCACTATCTCAGAGTAACTGACCTGGGCGCATCATATAAATGTAATTGCAAAGAAAGCATGAGGCGCCTCTACTTCCTCAGGAGTCTGTGGAGATTTGGCATGTCATCAAAAATCTTGACAAACTTCTACAGATGTTTAGTGGAAAGTATATTGATCGGCTGCATTGTGGCCTGGTACAGGGACACCAATGCCTTTCAGCAGAAAATCCTACAAAAGGTAGTGGATTTAGCTCAGTACCTCATAGGTAAAGCCCTCTCAACCATTAAGCATATCTACATGAAACATTGTTGTAAAAAATCAGCATCCATTATCAAAGATCCTCACCATCCAGGCCATGTTTTTTTGCTGCTGCCGTCAGGTAGAAAGTACAGGAGCCTCAGGACTGAATAAAAGAGGATAACTGCACTCATTTTACCAATTACCTCACTTTAAGGACGCTTTCTTATTTCATGTTCTCATTTGCACAGTTGCTACACTCTTGCTGTTTTGATGCTGTTTACAGTTATAGTTCTATAGATTTGCTGAGTATGCACAAAGGAAAATGAATTTCAGGGTTGTACGTGGTGACATGTATGTACTCTGATAATAACTTTTACTTTGAACTTTTGAACTTTAATTATGTCCCATTTGAGTAGGACTGTGATATTGTCTTTCGTTAATAGAGCGACCCCTCCCACCCTACCATCCTTTACCTTCTCTTTTCTGAAACCTTGAATTCCGAGAAGATTAAGATCCAGTCCTGTTCCTTTTCTCTCAGATCCCTCAGGAGCCTTCTGTTCAGCGAAGCCAGTCTCAGCCCCTCCATTCTGTATCTATAACTGCAGTCCCTCATTCAGGAACTATTCATGTAAATACTCTACTGGACTCTTTAAGTTCTTCATATCTTTACGGGAAGATAGCAACCATACTCCATCAAATCTCCATCTGCGGCGGGACCAGTATTTTTAAAAGTTCAGCAGGACCTTGTTGCTTTTGTACCTTGTGCCTGTCCTGATATAACTCAAGATTGTGTAGGTCTTTTTAACTTTTTTTAACCTGCCTTGTTATTTTCAATGACTTTGCTCCCGTGATTGGTTTTGGTTTATCATTATCACATGTACTAAAGTACGGTGTTGTCCAGCCAGGTTGTGGCACACATAATAACAGTAACCCATGAGTGAAGAGTTTGTTTTTAGCAGTACGTGTTGTATTTTTGTATGCAAAGCTTATTCAATGATTACAATATTACAAAAAAAAATATACAATACTCTACCACTTTATATTACTTCCTTCCCTCTCCCTACCTTCTTCCTCTGACTCCTCATCTTTCTTTTCAGTCCTGATGAAGGGTCTCTGCCTGAAATGTTGACTGTTTATTCCTTTCCATAGATGCTGCCTGGCCTACTGAGTTCCTCCAGCATTTTGTGTGTGTTCCTTGCATGTATGCAATTCTGAAGTCTACGTAAAATATGTTATTTACAATTTCAAATTAAAATGTGGTTAGCACTATCTACAGTACACTTGAGACCCTGTGGGGCTCACTGTTTCTGGAAATCCTCCACTGTACCTATGGATACCACATGTTCCTTCTCCAGGGACACCCGTTCATGAACAAACTCTGAAAGAGGGACAGGCAGTTCACCCAGGCAGAACCCTTGACTGCCCTAGTGTCTGTTGTATCATCCTTTTGGGAAAAGTGAATCTGGTTGGAGCTGGATAGTTTATGAGAAACATTTTGCACTTGTGGGGCAATTGGAGTAGAAAATGACAAGGCAAGGAACTGGCATGTTATAAATCAGTCACAGTGAATGATGGCGCAACACTGAGTGGGTGATTTATGGCTTAGTATTATGTACTCTTTCAAGGTTGAAGACAGCATTTTGCAACTGGTCCTTAGAGCCACAAAATGTCTGTAGTATCTTTTTATTAAGAGCGCTTTATAACTAAAGTGACAAGTGATGTAAGGCTGGTCGGTAGCTCTGGGCTCTGCTGTCATCTCAGCAACTGCTTAAGTGTAAAAGTAGCTGGCCGACTATTAATATGTTGATTGATCATGTCAAATATGGTGTCAAGTTATGACCTGTCCCCTGGTGCCAAGTCTATTAGCATGGCTCAGATGGAAATACTAACTGCTGTTGCTAATGTCAGATACAAGCTGTGATGTTGTCAATCATGGCTGTCGGTTTCTGTTGGTTTTTCACAGAAAATTACCCAATACAAAAGGAAAACATTCTGAATTTTATCTATTATAAATAAAAAGATCATTGTGTTTTTTATAGATGATCTGCTTTTTCTAGTTATTTACCAACGTGATCAATAATTCTGTAATCTAAAGAAGACCAGAAGGAGATAGTACCGACAAACAACATGACCAAGGTGACATCCTCCAGATGGTTTACAAAACTACTTCTTTCGCTTCGTTTATGTCTCCTTTATCTTTCCAATGTGGCTCTGCTACTGTTGGAGCCTGTGATCTACACTTTAGTGGTGCAGACTGATTGAGCGGTCCAGCGCTTTGCTGTCTCTGAGGGTGTTTGGTGAGGTTTCAAGCGATGCATGCGGCCTTGAGGGAGGGAATCCTGATCAAAGTTTCAAAGGTTCATTTATTTATTATCAAAGTACAGGCAGTCTCTGGGTTATGAACGAGTTCCGTTCCTGAGTCTGTCTTTTAGTCCGATTTGTACGTAAGTCGGAACAGGTACATCCGGTATTATTTACCGTCAGTTAGTCAAACGTTTGTCTTAGTGTATAGTATATATTTTACCTTTCTATGCATATAAAACACTTAAGAAGCGTATGTATTTCAATAATTAAACCACTGCGTTTCACATGCTCCATGATTCTCACTTTATCCTTTATCCTTTAAAATTGTTCAGATCGTTGACGGACTGTAGCCTAAAGCTTTTCCAATGACCGATGGCGTTTCACCTCTTTCCGATCGCTTTATTATTTCCACTTTATTTTCAATTGTGATCGTTTTCTGTCAACGGAACAGAAACACTGCGGATTCAGCAGCAGCCGCGGGCAGCATGTCCTGTGTTTCCCCAGATCCGAAAGTCCACCCGCACTGAGACAGATTAAATGGGACAAGGGGGGGGGGGTGCTGACTGGAAAAGCGGGGAGGGGTCAGGGTGAATCTTGCTAAGAAATATTTAAGCCAAATACAAAGTTACACACTCAACACAGTGTTAACGGCAACGGCTTAAAATGGTGGACGGCGTCGTGATCTCCTTCCTCCGTTCATAAGTATGAGTTGTTTGTAAGTTGGACGTTTGTAACTCAGGGACTGCCTGTATACAAATCTGAAATTCTCCTTCTCCAGATAGCCACGAAACTAAGAAAGAAAAGAATGGCAACACAATCATTAAATCCCAAATTCCCCCTCCCCCGCACAAAAAAACGAGAAAGATCTGGTGAGAAATGCAGAATATGAAAAACTATAAGACTGAGGAAGTCTCCATAGTCCAGGTCCATACCCATATCCAAATGCAGAAAACTCCGGGCACAGCGGCAGGCCACACAGTCTTCCCTGTCCGATAGCAGAGCGATCCCACCAGTGGTCAAAGGGCAGGCGGCCGGCCGGCGCTCACCTTTCTCATTCGCCTTGATGTTTTAATCTCCCTTGTCATTTTAATTGGCAGGCATTGGAAACTTTAATCAGATTAGCTGTCAGACATTAGCTCGTGCCCCATCCCACGGCCTCCACACATGAAGCTCACGCTCGCTGCCTTTGCCTCCCAGAATGTTCTCGGAGACCACAAAGTGATGGATCACCCAAGCAATCTTCAAACTGCAAATCACAGGCTCCATTTGACACCCCTCTCGTTGATTAAAGTGCCAAGGAAGATTGAAATTATTGAGGCAAGTGTGGGGGGTGAGTGTTGAATTTCATCTACCAGTCTCTCATTTGCTGCTGCCGAAGGATTGTTAGGAGCGCTCTCTCCCTCTTGCTCGCTGCTCCCGGAGGAAGGTCCTCGCATTCGAATGGTTTCTCTCTTCCTCTTGCTCCCTGCTCCTGGAGGAAGGTCCCCGCATTTGAATGGTTTCTCTCTCCCTTGAGACGGTTGGAGGATGGTGCCAGAGTTTGGGTCTGGGCAAGGTTTAATTGACGCAATTTGTAGAGTAGACTCTGTAGTTCACGTTATGATGTGTTTCTGGTTTCTGGGCACTCCTTTTCTTGTTTATATTTTGGGTGATTTTGAGTCAGAGCACCCAGCAGATAACAAACACTAATTTGAACTGTAAATGCCTGGACTCTTTTGACTTTGTGTTTAATATTCTGTTATTCACTCGGTTTTTTGTTGGCGTTTGTGCAACTTGTTTTTCTGTGGCGGGGGGTTGATGCTTTTGTCTGAATGGGTTCCATGGTTTTTCTTTGTTTTGTGCCTATCAATGGGGAAGACTAATTAGATTAGATTAGATAGATTAGATTCAACTTTATTGTCATTGTGCCGAGTACAGATACAAAGCCAATGAAATGTAGGTGAGATCCTCGGAAGTGTGGACACCAAGGAATTTGAAGCTTGATACATACTCCACTACAGCTCCATTGATGTAGATGGGGACGTGAGTGTGGCTCCCAGCATGCCTGAAGTCCCTAATGATCTCCTTGGTCTTCTAAGTGTTAAGGGCCAGGTTGTTGTCGGCATACCACGCGGCCAGGTGCTGGACCTTGTCCCTGTAGGCTGTCTCATCATCCCCTCTGATCAGGCCAACCACCGTGGTGTCGTCTGCGAACTTGATAATGGAGTTAGAACCATGTACAGGAACGCAGTCAAGGTGTTGTATACTGCATACATACTTTGATAATAAATGTACTTTGAATCTTTAATCCAGATACGTTTGGGAACAAAGAGGTCAGTGAGACACCTGAACTGCATTCCATCTAACTATCCTTACTTTGTACACTATGTATCCCACCTTGTAATCTTAGAACCATAGAACCATAGAACATTACAGCACAGAAACAGGCCTTTTGGCCCTTCTTGGCTGTGCCAAACCATTTTTCTACCTAGTCTCACTGACTGCACCTGGACCATATCCCTCCATACACCTCTCATCCATGTACCTGTCCAAGTTTTCATAAATGTTAAAAGTGAGCCCGTATTTACCACTTCATCTGGCAGCTCATTCCACACTCCCACCACTCTGTGTGAAGAAGGCCCCCCTAATGTTCCCTTTAAACTTTTCCCCCTTCACCCTTATAGACAATAGACAATAGACAATAAGTGCAGGAGTAGGCCATTCGGCCCTTTGAGCCAGCACCTCCATTCACTATGATCATGGCTGATCATCCACAGTCAGTATCCAGTTCCTGCCTTATTCCCATAACCTTTGATTCCGCTATCTTTAAGAGCTCTATCCATCTCTTTCTTGAAAGCATTCAAAGACTTGGCATCCACAGCCTCCTGGGGCAGAGCATTCCATATATCTACCACTCTCTGGGTGAAAAAGTTTTTCCTCAACTCCGTTCAAAATGGCCTACCCCTTATTCTTAAACTGTGGCCTCTGGTTCTGGACTCACCCATCAGCGGGAACATGCTTCCTGCCTGCAGCGTGTCCAATCTCTTAATAATCTTACATGTTTCAATAAGATCCCCTCTCAACCTTCTAAATTCCAGAGTATACAAGCCCAGTCGCTCCAATCTTTCGACATATGACAGTCCCGCCATCCCGGGAATTAACCTTGTGAACCTACGCTGCACTCCCTCAATTGCAAGAATGTCCTTCCTCAAATTTGGAGACCAAAATTGCACACAGTACTCCAGGTGTGGTCTCACCAGGGCCCTGTACAGCTGCAGAAGGACCTCTTTGCTCTTATACTCAATTCCCCTTGTTATGAAGGCCAGCATGCCATTAGCTTTCTTCACTGCCTGCTGTGCTTGCATGCTTGCTTTCAGTGACTGATGTACAAGAACACCTAGATCTCGTTGTACTTCCCCTTTTCCTAACTTGACTCCATTTAGATAATAATCTGCCTTCCTGTTCTTACCACCAAAGTGGATAACCTCACATTTATCCACATGAAATTGCATCTGCCATGCATCTGCCCACTCACCCAGCCTATCCAAGTCACCCTGCATTATCATAACATCCTCCGCACATTTTACATTGCCACCCAACTCTGTCCCATGCTTAACCCATGTCCTCTGTTTTTTTTCTCCCCTAGCCTCAGTGGAAAAAGCCTGCTTGCAGTCACTCTTATCTATACCCATCATAATTTTATATACCTCTATCAAATCTCCCCTCATTCTTCTACACTCCAGGGAATAAAGTCCTAACCTATTCAACCTTTCTTTGTAACTGAGTTTCTGAGGTCCTGGCAACATCCTTGTAAACCTTCTCTGCACTCTTTCAACCTTATTTATATCCTTCCTGTAATTTGGTGAGCAAAACTGCACACAATACTCCAAATTCGGCCTCACCAATGCCTTATACAACCTTACCATAACATACCAACTCTTATACTCAATACTTTGATTTATAAAGGCCAATGTACCAAAAGCTCTCTTTATGACCCGATCTACCTGTGACGGCACTTTTAGAGAATTTTGTATTTGTATTCCCAGATCCCTCTGTTCTACTGTACTCCTCGGTGCCCTACCATTTACCTTGTATGTTCTACCTTGGTATGTCCTTCCAAAATGCAATACCTCACACTTGTCTGTATTAAACTCCATCTGCCATTTTTCAGCCCATTTTTCCAGCTGGTCCAAATCCCTCTGCAAGCTTTGAAAACCGTCCTCACTGTCCACTACACCTCTAATCTTTGTATCATCAGCAAATTTGCTGATCCAATTTACCACATTATCATCCAGATCATTGCTATAGATGACAAATAACAATATTCCCAGCACTGATCCCTGTGGCACACCACCAGTCACAGGCCTCCACTCGGAGAAGCAATTCTCTACTACCACTCTCTGGCTTCTTCCATTGAGCCAATGTCTAATCCAATTTACTACCTCTCCATGTATACCTAGCGACTGAATCTTCCTAACTAACCTCCCATGCGGGACCTTGTCAAAGACCTTACTGAAGTCCATGTGGACAACATTCACTGCCTTCCCTTCATCCACTTTCCTAGTAAACTCCTAGAAAAACTCTAATATGTTTGTTAAACACGACCTACCACACACAAAGCCATGTTGACTCTCCCTAATAAGTCCCTGTCTATCCAAATACTTGTAGATCCTATCTCTTAGTACTCCTTCCAATAATTTACCTACTACCGACGTCAAATTTACCGGCCTGTAATTTCCCGGAATACTTTTAGAGCCTCTTTTAAACAGCGGAACAACATGAGCTATCCTCTAGTCCTCCAGCACCTCACCCGTAGATACCGACATTTTAAATATATCTTCTAGGGCCCCTGCAATTTCAACACTCGTCTCCTTCAAGATCCGCGGGAATACCCTGTCAGGTCCTGGGACTTACCTACTCTGATTTGCCTCAAGATAGCAGGCACCTCCTCCTCTTCAATCTGTGTAGGTTCCAAGACCTCACTACTTTTTTGCCTTATTTCCATAGACTCCATGCCAGTTTCCTTAGTAAATACAGACGCAAAAAACACATTTAAGATCCCCCCCATTTCTTTTGGTTTCATACATAGCCGACCACTCTGATCTTCAAGAGGACCAATTTTATCCCTTACTATCCTTTTGCTCTTAATATACCTGTAGAAGCTCTTTGGATTATCCTTCACCTTGACTGCCAGAGCAACCTCATGTCTTCTTTTAGCCCTCCTGATTTCTTTCTTAAGTTTTTTTTGCACTTTTTATACCTCTCAAGCACCTTATTTGCTCCCTGTTTCCTATACATGTCATACATCTCTCTCTCCTTCTTTATCAGAGTTCCAAAATCCCTTGAGAACCAAAGTTCCTGATACTTATTCATTTTGCCTTTAATCCTGACAGGAACATACAAACTCAACACTCTCAAAATTTCTTCTTTGTAGGCCCCCCACTTACCAATCACATCCTTGCCAGAGAATAACCTGTCCCAATCCACGAATTTTAGATCCTTTCTCATTTCTTCAAATTTGGCTTTTTCCAGTTTAGAACCTCAACCCGAGGACCAGATCTAACTTTATCCATGATCAAGTTGAAACTAATGGTGTTATGATCACTGGAACCAAAGTGTTCCCCTACACACACTTCCGTCACCTGTCCTAACTCGTTTCCTAATAGGAGATCTAATATTGCATCCTCTATGTATTGATTCAGAAAACTTTCCTGAACACATTTTACAAACCCTAACCCGTCTAGACCTTTAACAGTATAGGAGTCCCAATCAATATGTGGAAAATTAAAATCCCCTGCTATCATAACTTTCTGTTTCCTGCAGTTGTCTGCTATCTGTCTGCAGATTTGCTCCTCCAATTCTCGCTGACTATTGGGTGGTCTATAATACAACCCCATTAATGTGGTCACACCTTTCCTGTTTCTCAGCGCCACCCATATGGCATCGGTAGACAAGCTCTCTAATCTGTCCTGCCTGAGCACTGCTGTAACATTTTCCCTGACTAGCAATGCCACCCCTCCACCCTTCATTCCTCTGCCTCTATCACGTCTGAAACATCGGAACCCTGGAACATTAAGCTGCCAGTCCTGCCCCTCCTGTAGCCAAGTTTCACTAATGGCTATAATGACGTAATTCCATGTGTCAATGCACGCCCTCAGCTCGTCAGCCTTCCCCACAATACTCCTTGCATTGAAATAGACACACCTCAGAAGATTATTACCACCGCACACAACCTTTCTATTTGCAGCTTTGCTTGAACTTTTAACATCATTTATTTTCACTCCCACTGCACTATCTGCTCTGGCACTATAGTTCCAACCCCCCTGCAAATCTAGTTTAAACCCTCCCCAAAAGCACTAACAAACCTCCCTGCAAGGATATTGGTCCCCATGTAGTTCAGGTGTAACTCGTCTCTCTTGTACAGGTCCCACCTGCCCCAGAAGAGGTCCCAATGAGCCTGAAATCTGAAACCCTGCCCCCTACACCAGTTCCTCAGCCACGTATTCATCTGCCAGAGCATCCTATTCTTACTCTCACTGGCACGTGGCACAGGTAGCAATCCTGAGATTACCACCCTCGAGGTCCTGCTTTTCAACTTCCTACTAAGCTCTCTATACTCACTCTTCAGGACCTCCTCACTCTTTCTTCCTACGTCATTGGTACCGATGTGCACCATGACATCTGGCTGATCACCCTCCCACTTCAGAATGTTGTGCATGTGATCAGAGACATCCCTGACCCTGGCACCCAGGAGGCAACAAACCATCTGGGAGTCTCTGTCACAACCACAGAACCTCCTGTCTATACCTCTAACTATCGAGTCCCCTATCACTACCGCTCTCCTCTTCTTCCACCCTCCCTTCTGCACTGCAGAGCCAGACTCAGTGCCAGAGATCTGGCTGCCACAGCTTGTCCCAGGTAAGTCATCCCCCCCCCCCCCCCACCAACAGTATCCAATGCGGTATACTTGTTGTTGAGGGGAATGGCCACAGGGGAACCCTGCTCTGCCTGCCCTTTCCCCTTCCCTTGCCGGACGGTAACCCAATTACCTGTGTGCTGCTCCTTTGGCGTAACTACCTCCCTGAAGCTACTACCTATAATCTCCTCATTCTCCTGAATGATCCGGAGGTCATCCAGCTCCTGCTCCAGTTCCCTAACGAAGTTTGTTAGGAGTTTACATCCTATTTTAGAGTATTACCATCACAGTCTCCAAAATCAGAATCAGGTTTATTATCACCAGCATGTGTTGTGAAATGTGTTACCTTAGTTAATGCAATGCATGATAATATAGAAAGAATGAATAAACAATTAAATAAATAAATTACATGAGTAATTACTTGTATATTGAATAGATTAAAAATAGTGCAAAAACAGAAATTAAAAATTAAGTGAGATTGTGTTCATGGGTTCAATGTCCATTTAGGAATCATATGGCAGAGGGGAAGAAGCTGTTCCAGCCATCAATATTTCTGGGTTTATTTATCACTGCTCAGAAACTTAATTCCAATCCCCATTCCCATTCTATCATGACTCTCCTGCCACGATGAGGCCACACTCAGGTTGATGGAGCAACGCCTCATATTCCATCTGTGTAGCCTCCAATATGATAGCATGAACATTGATTTCTCCAACTTCTGGTAACTCTGGCCTCTCTATTTCCTTGTCTCTTTATCTCACCACCTATCATCCTTCCTCCTCTCCTCCTTCCCCCTTCTCCAGCCCTGTATCTCTTTCACCAATCAACTTCCCAGCTTTTTACTTCACCCCTCCCCCACCTCTTGGTTTCACCTCTCACTTTGTGTTTCTTCCTCCCTTTCCCCCATCTTCTGACTCTGCCTCCTCCTCTTTTATTCTCCTGTCCTGATGAAGGGTCTCCTCCCAAAACATCGACTGTACTCTTTTCCATAGATGCTGCCTGGCCTTGTGAGTTCCTCCAGCATTTTGAGCATGTTGCTTGGATTTCCAGCATCTACAGATTTTCTCTTGTTTGTCAATAACTGCTCACCCATTTGCTCATCAGGTACTTCCTATTCCCACTGTGGAAGAGTCTTGACCTCCTCAGTTGCCTCAGGACCAGAGAAATAGAGAGAAATAACCTTGATACTGAGAGACAGTATAGGAGGCAGCAGAGACTATGTTATTTATTTAGAGATACAGCATGGAACAGTCCCTTCCAGCTCACCGATTTAGCTCTAGCCTAATCACAGGACAATTTGCAATGATCAATTAACCTATTAACCCAGGGTTGGCCAGCCTTTTACATTCCATGCATCAATTTTTTCACGCACGAGTTCAGATGCGCCATACAACTTTTGTATCCCCATTCAATTCTTGTAAAAATATGTTAATATAGACATATTTAGTATTTTTAAATGATATATTGATTTAATATAAAAACAAGATAAACATTACTTACCTTAAGGAGACTTTTAACAAATATATTTTGTCTTCTTTTGATTTCTTCCTTTTTCTTAATCACAGACTGTAACCCAGACCCAAGCACTAGCTTCAGTTTTCCTTCTACGTCTGATGTTGTGTTTTATAGAGTCTATTAAGATCATGTCTTCTATTATGTGAGAAAGTGTTTTCACAAACAATGCACAACAGTTTTCCTGATGGACCCGATATAAATAAGAACTCATTTTCCCACCGTTCATTGAATTCACGCTTACCATAACTTTCTGCTTTTCTTTCGCTCATTTTTCTTTTGCACTCTGATGGGTAACTGAATGTAAAAACAAGGCTTAATTTTCAAAAAAGTACAAAACTGCAAATGTTCACAAATGACGAACAAAGCACAAGTCTGTAGCGCACGAGTGTCAATTGTAAATTGACTGGCAAAAACCTGCGACGCACCGCTGGTGCAAATGCCTGGTGCCTCAGGATCAAACGTGCATTGAACAGTCATGAAGCGACTGCAGAACGAAAGTACTTCTTTCCTAGTTTGACTCATTGAACATTTATTAAAAATTGAAAACAGATTAATGTGAAAGAAGATAACATTCTCCAAAGGATGTGCACGGAATAATAAAATTGCTAAAAATAATTGCCAAGTTTTAGATTATTCTCAGTAAAACCCATTTCTAGCTTTAAGCTACTTGAATTCCTGTTATAGATTTTTTTTCTACAAGTCGGTTTTTGGTTAATACTTTTTGCATGAGTAGGCTTACTTTTTTATTATTATCATCACCGGGGTGCAATGCGCCACTTCTAATCATTGGGGTGCATGCGCCACAGGCTGGCCATCCCTGTACTAACCGATACATCTTTCAAGATGGGAGGAAACCAGGGCTCCTGGAGGAAACACATGTACACATGGGAAGAATATACATACTTCCATACAGAGGACATTGGAACTCAACTCCAAACTCCGACACCCTGAGTTGTAATAGCATCATGCTATCTGCTAAGCCACAGTGGCACCCACTTCATTAAGTGCAATGAATATCTATGACCCTGTATTGGTTTAACATTAAAGACAATGAGCAGATGCCCCACCTTAACCTTGGTTCATATTGGTTATAAAAACACGATTTTAAGTGAGAGCAGGTAACGTTTCCCGTCCCTGCTAAATATTACTTGCTCCTAGTCATCAAATGGAGTCTTTCCATTTGGCTGCATTATTCTGCAAGTTAATATTGAAAATAATCCAGCCAGTATTTCACAGGGCAGCAATGGCTAATAGCAGAATACATCTATTTAAGGTGAGTGTTGGAAAGTTTAGAGGAGATATCAGAAGTACTTTTTTTATTCAGAGAGTGGTGAATATCTGGAACTACCAAGGATTGTAGTAAAGGCTGATACAATAGGGAATTTAAAAGGCTCTTGGATAGGCATATTTATGTAAGAATAGTTGAAGGTTTTGAGTTGTGCAAGAGGGTAGGGTTAAATTCGTCGTGGAGTAGGTTAAAAAGTCAGAACAGCATCTTGGGCTTAATTGTCTGTAAAGTTCTGTGTTCTATACCTTTGGTCACTTCATTATTCTTGACATGATATTTTCCAGTGTCCTATCACAGAGGGCAGAGAAGACCACTGCTTGCATTCTAGCATGTTTTTGATTCTGGTCAAAAATGACCTTTGGATCTTAGTGTGGATAATTGGATCCAAGTTAGCTGGGTAATGAGAAGTAAAGGGTAATGGAAATGTATTATGGCTGGAGAGGTGTTTCCAATGTGTCCCATGGAAAACACTGCCACAACCCTTGCTTTTTGTTCTATATATTACTGATTTGGATTATCATAGGTGGCATGTGAAAATTCAGGTAGAAGTTAGTTATCTGGTTCAGGATGATAAGGAAAGCTTCAGGCCACAGAAAGCTAGAAACAGTCTGATTGGCTGCACAGAAATGTGGTGAATGGAATGTAACTCAGAAGTGTAAGGTGAGGGATGGTGATGTGAAGTAAGTTGAAGAATACTGATGGACATGTCGGATGAGGTACCTAGGCCTGTGCTCACAGGAAGAGTGACATGTTGATGTGCTAACCCATGCAAGAATTATCCTGTGTGGTTAAAAAGCCACTCAGGATATTTCCCTTTATTAGCCAAGGCATTAATTCTAGGGACAGTGAGGTTATGCTAGAATTGTTTACAACAATATTTAAACTGCAGCTTGGAGAACTGTGTACATGTCTGGGCCACCACATTACGGAAAAGATGTGATTGTATGAAGACAGATTTACAGTGATGCAGTGATGTGAAGCATTAACTGTTCCTCTTGCCAGAGATGTGGACTGACCTGCTCAGAATTTCCAATATTTTCTGTTTGTATTTTAAATTTGTGAGGATATTGCTAGGACTAGAAAGTTATGGCTTCATTAAAGATTTTATCATAGATCATTGGGCTGTCTTCCAGGACAGGGGTAACCTGTGAAATAGGGATGGGTGGCATCTCACAAAGAGAAAGGGTTTAAACTGGAGTTGCATGACAATAGGAAACAGAAGAGCAAGACAGCAAATGGAGGGGTTAAGTAGAAGGAGTGATCACCACCAATAGCCTGTACTTTTCCAACCATGTAAATGCCATTGCAAAGAAAGCTCACCAGCACCTCCTTTTCGTTAAAAGCCTAAATAAATTTGGCATGTTTGCCAATTTTTACTGACATACCATAGAAAGCATCCTATTGGAATGCATCATGGTATGGCAACTGCTCTGCCCATGATCACAAGAAACACTAGAGAGTTGTGGACACACCTCAACACATAATGGAAACCAGCCTCCCCTCCATAGACTCTGTCTACACTTATCACTGGCTTGGCAAAGCACTCAGCAAAGACCCCACCCACCCTGGACATTCTCTCTTCTTCGCCTTCCATTGGGCACAGGATACAAATTCCAGAAAGCATGTTCCACCAGATTCAAGGACAGCTTTTATCCTACTATTATAAGACTATTGAATAGTTCCCTCGCATGATTAGAAAGACTATTAATCTCACAATCTACCTCATTGTGACCTTGCACCTTATTGTCTGTCTATACTGTAATTTCTCGGTAACACTTGTTCTGTATTCTAATACTGTTTTCCCTTGTATTACCTCAATGTACTGTTGTAATGAATTGATCTGATCCAAGACAAGTTTTTCACTGGTACATGTGACAATAATAGATCAATATAGCAATGTAGAGGTTAGGATGAGTAAGACAGTATGGAAGAACAAACAGGGCCAAATTAATGAACACAGTAGGACTATGAGTTGAAATATGTTTATCGAAATGCGAGGAATGTTAGAGAAACATAGAAACATAGAAAATAGGTGCAGGAGTAGGCCATTCGGCCCTTCGAGCCTGCACCGCCATTCAGTATGATCATGGCTGATCATCCAACTCAGAAACCTGTACGTTTAGCCCTTCAGATCAGATCCCTTTAGCCACAAGGGCCATATCTAACTCCCTCTTAAATATAGCCAATGAACTGGCCTCAACTGTTTCCTGTGGCAGAGAATTCCACAGATTCACCACTCTCTGTGTGAAGAAGTTTTTCCTAATCTCAGTCCTAAAAGGCTTCCCTTTATCCTCAAACTGTGTCCCCTCGTTCTGGACTTCCCCAACATTGGGAACAATCTTCCTGCATCTAGCCTGTCCAATCCCTTTAGGATTTTATACGTTTCAATAAGATCTCCCCTCAATCTTCTAAATTCCAACGAGTATAAGCCTAGTCGATCCAGGTCTCATCATATGAAAGTCCTGCCATCCCGGGAATCAATCTGGTGAACCTTCTTTGTACTCTCTCTATGGCAAGGATGTCTTTCCTCAGATTAGGGGACCAAAACTGCACACAATACTCCAGGTGTGGTCTCACCAAGGCCTTGTACAACTGCAGTAGTACCTCCCTGCTCCTGTACTCGAATCCTCTTGCTATAATTGCCAGCATACCATTCGCCTTTTTCACCGCCTGCTGTACCTGCATGCCCACTTTCAATGCCTGGTGTATAATGACGCCCAGGTGTCGTTGCACCTCCCCTTTTCCTAATTAGCCACCATTCAGATAATAATCTGTTTTCCTGTTTTTGCCACCAAAGTGGATAACCTCACATTTATCCACATTAAATTCCATCTGCCATGAATTTGCCCACTCACCTAACCTATCCAAGTCACCGTGCATCCTCTTAGCATCCTCCTCACAGCTAACACTGCCACCCAGCTTTGTGTCATCCGCAAATTTGGAGATGCTGCATTTAATTCCCTCATCCAAGTCATTAATATATATTGTAAACAACTGGGGTCCTAGCACTGAGCCTTGCGGCACCTCACTAGTCACTGCCTGCCATTCTGAAAAGATCCCGTTTATTTCCACTCTTTGCTTCCTGTCTGCCAACCAATTCTCTATCCACATCAATACCTTACCCCCAATACCGTGTTGTTTTAAGTTTGCACACTAATCTCCTGTGTGGGACCTTGTCAAAAGCCTTTTGAAAATCGAAGTATACCACATCCACTGGTTCTCCCCTATCCACTCTACTAGTTACATCCTCGAAAAATTCTATGAGATTCGTCAGACATGATTTTCCCTTCACAAATCCATGCTGACTTTGTCCGATGATTTCACTGCTTTCCAAATGTGCTGTTATCACATCTTTGATAACTGACTCTAGCATTTTCCCCACCACCAATGTCAGGCTAACCAGTCTATAATTCCCCAGTTTCTCTCTCCCTCCTTTTTTAAAAAGTGGGGTTATATTAGCCACCCTCCAATCCTCAGGAACTAGTCCAGAATCTAAAGAGTTTTGAAAAACTATCACTAATGCATCCCCTATTTCTTGGGCTACTTCCTTAAGCACTCTGGGATGCAGACCATCTGGCCCTGGGAATTTATCTGCCTTTAATGCATTCAATTTACCAAACACCACTTCCCTACTAACATGTATTTCCCTCAGTTCCTCCATCTCACTGGACCCTCTGTCCCCTACTATTTCTGGAAGATTATTTATGTCCTCCTTAGTGAAGACAGAACCAAAGTAGTTATTCAATTGGTCTGCCATGTCCTTGCTCCCCATAATCAATTCACCTGTTTCTGTCTGTAGGGGACCTACATTTGTCTTAACCAATCTTTTTTCTTTTCACATATCTATAAAAGCTTTTACAGTCAGTTTTTATGTTCCCTGCCAGTTTTCTCTCATAATCTTTTTTCCCCTTTCTAATTAAGCCCTTTGTCCTCCTCTGCTGGACTCTGAATTTCTCCCAGTCCTCAGGTGAGCCACTTTTACTGGCTAATTTGTATGCTTCTTCTTTGGAGTTGATACTATCCCTAATTTCCCTTATCAGCCATGGGTGCACTACCTTCCTTGATTTATTCTTTTGCCAAACTGGGATGAACAGTTGTTGTAGTTCATCCATGCGATCTTTAAATGCTTGCCATTGCATATCCACCGTCAACCCTTTAAGTGTCATTTGCCAGTCTATCTTAGCTAATTCACGTCTCATACCTTCAAAGTTACCCCTCTTTAAGTTCAGAACCTTTGTTTCTGAATTAACTATGTTACTCTCCATCTTAATAAAGAATTCCACCATATTATGGTCACTCTTACCCAAGGGGCCTCTCACGACAAGATTGCTAATCAACCTTTCCTCATTACTCAATACCCAGTCCAGAATAGCCTGCTCTCTAGTTGGTTCCTCAACATGTTGGTTCAAAAAACCATCCCGCATACATTCCAAGAAATCCTCTTCCTCAGCACCCTTACCAATTTGGTTCACCCAATCTACATGTAGATTGAAGTCACCCATTATAACTGCTGTTCCTTTATTGCACACAGTTCTAATTTTCTGTTTAATACCATCCCCTACCTCACTACTACTGTTAGGTGGCCTGTACACAGCTCCCACCAGCGTTTTCTGCCCCTTAGTGTTATGCAGCTCTACCCATATCGATTCCACATCTTCCCGACTAATATCTTTCCTTTCTATTGCGTTAATTTCCTCTGTAACCAGCAATGCTACCCCACCTCCTTTTCTTTCATGTCTATCCCTCCTGAATATTGAATATCCCTGAATGTTGAGCTCCCATCCCTGGTCACCCTGGAGCCATGTCTCTGTGATCTCAACTATATCATATTCATTAATAACAATCTGCACTTTTAATTCATCCACCTTGTTACGAATGTTCCTTGCATTGACTCACAAAGCCTTCAGGCTCGCTTTTACAACACTCTTAGCCTTTATACAATTATGTTGAAAAGTGGCCCTTTTTGATTTTTGCCCTGGATTTGCTGGCCTGCCACTTTTACTTTTCACCTTACTACTTTTTTCTTCTACCCTCATTTTACACCCCTCTGTCTCTCTGCACCTGTTCCCATCCCCCTGTTGTGAACTAACCTCCTCTCTCCTAGTCTCTTTAATTTGATTCCCACCCCCGAACCATTCTAGTTTAAAGTCACCTCAGTATCCCTGGCAAATCTCCCCACCAGGATATTGGTCCCCCTAGGATTCAAGTGTAACCCGTCCTTTTTGAACAGGTCACACCTGCGCCAAAAGAGGTCCCAATGATCCAAAAACTTGAATCCCTGCCCCCTACTCCAATCCTTCAGCCACGCATTTATCCGCCACCTCATTGCATTCCTACTCTCACTGTCGCGTGGCACAGGCAGTAATCCCGAGGTTACTACCTTTGTGGTCCTTTTTCTCAACTCCCTTCCTAACTCCCTATATTCTCCTTTCAGGACCTCTTCCCTTTTCCTACCTATGTCATTGGAACCTATATGTACCACGACCTCTGGCTCCTCACCCTCCCACTTCAGGATATCTTGGACGCGATCAGAAATATCCCGGACCCTGGCACCAGGGAGGCAAACTACCATCCAGGTCTCTGGAATCGCCTATCTGACCCCCTTACTATCGAGTCCCCTATTACAACTGCCCTCCTCTTCCTTTCCCTACCCTTCTGAGCTACAGGGCCGGACTCTGTGCCGGAGGCACGGCCACTGTCGCTTTCCCCAGGTAAGCTGTCCCCCCCAACAGTACTGAAACAGGAGTACCTATTGTCAAGGGGCACAGCCACCGGGGTAATCTCTATTACCTGACTCTTCCCCTTCCCCCTCCTAACCGTGACCCACTTGTCTGCCTCCCGTGGCCCCGGTGTGACCACCTGCCTGTAACTCCTCTCTATCAACTCCTCACTCTCCCTGACCAGACGAAGGTCATCGAGCTGCAGCTCCAGTTCCCTAACGCGGTCCCTTAGAAGCTGCATCTCGGTGCACCTGGCGCAGCTGAGGACGTCCGGGAGGCTTGGAGACTCCAGGACCTCCCACATCCGGCACCGAGAACAACAAACTGCCCTCACACTCATACTGCCCCTCTCCTCAAATAACAAAAAAATGAATACCAAACCTTCCTCGCCTCGCCCGTTTCTGCCTAAGCCCGTTGAGCCGAAGCCGTTAAGCCTTCACTCTGCTTCCGGCTCACTCCGCAGCCCGCAAACTACGCTGCTCGCTGTATGAGGCTCTGTTCCTTTTAAATCTTCCGTGCTTCACTGCCCGACGTCACACGCCTGCGCAGTCCCGCCTCTCTGAACGCCGATGGAAAAAAACCTGAAAAATTCAAAAATGGCTTCCTCCGCACTCCCGATCCGATTCTCAGACTTCCTTCTTCGAATATGGGTAAGGCAGATGAACATTGATCCAGATTAGTGCATGGAACTATGGTGCAATAGTGATTACAGAGACTTAGTTATGGGAGGGATAGGATCCTGGGTTTTGATATTTTAGATGAGAAAGTAGGGATGTAAAAGAAGTGGAGCTGCACTGTTCATCAGAGAGAATGTCACAACTGCTGTCCGAGAGGACATCCTGGTAGGTACATCCAGTGAGGCAATATGAGAGAGCTCAGACATAAGCAGTACGCAGTCACTCTGATAGGCTCACAATAGCCAGCAGGAGATAGAGGCACAGATAGATAGATCGATAGATAGACATACTTTATTGATCCCTAGGGAAAATGGGTTTTGCCACAGCCGCACCAAGCAAGAATAGAGTACAAACATAGCAACCTAAAACCACAAATAACCAAATAACAATATGTAAATTATGCCAGATGGAAATAAGTCCAGGACCAGCCTGTTGGCTCAGGGTGTCTGACCCTCCAAGGGAGGAGTTGTAAAGTTTGATGGCCACAGGCAAGAATGACTTCCTATGACACTCTGTGTTGCATCTCGGTGGAGCCGGAGTCCAACAGCAACCAGTTCAATATCCGGGCTACAAACTCGCTCCTTGATCATAATATGACCAGGATTGCACCATCTGTTATTAACCAGAACAGCAAGCCCCCCTCCTTTGTGCTTACCGCTGTCAGTGCAACTCCGGTCAGCCCGACCGGTCTGGAAGCCCTCTATTGAAACGTTTTGGTCGGGTATGTCCTCGTGCAGCCATGTTTCAGTAAAACACATAATATTGCTCTCCGGAAATGTTCTCTGACTCCTGCTAGCGCCGTCAACTCAGTGTATATATAGATATATAGATAGCTATGGAAAGATGTAAAAGCAACACAGTTGTTGTACTAACTTCCCCAATATTGACTGGGATTCCTCAGTGCAAGAGGCTTAGGCTGGGTAGAGTTTCATCAATACATGTCATAGTCATAGAAAAGCACAGTGCAAGACAGGCCATTTGGTCCATCTAGTCCATGCAGACCCATTTAAACTGCCTACTCTCTTCGACCTGCCCTGGAACCATAGCCCTCCATACCTTTACCATCCATGTATCTATCCAAACACTCCTTGAAAGTTGAAATCAAGCTTGTATGCACCACTTGTGCTGGTAGCTCGTTCCAAACTCTCACAACCCTCTGAGTGAAGAAGTTTCCCCTTATGTTCCCCTTAAACTTGTAGCCATTCACTCTTAACAATGACCTCTCGTTGTTCCACCAGGAGGGGTTATTGAAACAGTACATGGATAGGCTAGAAGAGGGATTATCATGGATCTCGTTTGGGAAATGAGTACGGCCAGGAGACTGATACTTCAGCAGAAGTGTATTTTGAGAATATTGATCAGAGCTCCTTAAGTATTAAAATACAGTCTGATAAGAGTAAGCCTAGAATTTGTGGGAAAGTGCTAAATTGGGGAAGGCAAGTACAATGATATTAAACAGGAGCTGGAGGAGTTAATCGGTAGTAGCTATTATCATGCAAGTTCACTTATGACATGTGGGAGATGTTTAAAGACAAGCTCAGGCCTGACAGGTTCCAGCAAGGAGGAAGGACAAGGATGGCAATTCAACACAATATTGAATGATGAGCGTGGCTGGAAACACAGTCAAAACGAAAATGTGTAAGGTCTCGGAAACTAAAACCACAGAGAGTCATGTATAAAGGGAAGGAGGTCCTGTGTAAATGGCAGGAGGAGCAGACTGAAGGAGATTCTGTGTGCAGGGTGGGAGCAGATGGAGGTCCTGTGTAAAGGGTGGAAGGAGCAGATGGAGATCCTGTGTAAAGGGTGGGAGCAGATGGAGGTTCTATGTAATGGGTGGAAGGAGTAGATGGAGATCCTGTGTAAAGGGTGGAAGCAGATGCTGGTCCTGTGTAAAGGGTGGAAGGAGCAGATGGAGGTCCTGTGTAAAGGGTGGAAGGAGCAGATGGAGATTCTGTGTAAAGAGTGGGAGCAGATGGAGGTTCTGTGTAAAGGGTGGGAGCAGATGGAGGTTCTGTGTAAAGGGTGGAAGGAGTAGATGGAGATTCTGTGTAAAGGGTGGAAGGAGCAGATGGAGTTTCTGTGTAAAGGGTGGGAGCAGATGGAGGTTCTGTGTAAAGGGTGGGAGCAGATGGAGGTCCTGTGTAAAGGGTGGAAGGAGTTGTAAAGGGTGGAAGGAGTTGTAAAGGGTGGAAGGAGTAGATGGAGATCCTGTGTAATGGGTGGAAGGAGCAGATGGAGGTCCTGTGTAAAGGGTGGAAGGAGCAGATGGAGATCCTGTGTAAAGGGTGGGAGCAGATGGAGGTTCTATGTAATGGGTGGAAGGAGTAGATGGAGATCCTGTGTAAAGGGTGGAAGCAGATGCTGGTCCTGTGTAAAGGGTGGAAGGAGCAGATGGAGGTCCTGTGTAAAGGGTGGAAGGAGCAGATGGAGATTCTGTGTAAAGAGTGGGAGCAGATGGAGGTTCTGTGTAAAGGGTGGGAGCAGATGGAGGTTCTGTGTAAAGGGTGGAAGGAGTAGATGGAGATTCTGTGTAAAGGGTGGAAGGAGCAGATGGAGTTTCTGTGTAAAGGGTGGGAGCAGATGGAGGTTCTGTGTAAAGGGTGGGAGCAGATGGAGGTCCTGTGTAAAGGGTGGAAGGAGTTGTAAAGGGTGGAAGGAGTTGTAAAGGGTGGAAGGAGTAGATGGAGATCCTGTGTAATGGGTGGAAGGAGCAGATGGAGGTCCTGTGTAAAGGGTGGAAGGAGCAGATGGAGGTTCTGCGTAAAGGGTGGGAGCAGATGGAGGTTCTGTGTAAAGGGTGGGAGCAGATGGAGGTCCTGTGTAAAGGGTGGAAGGAGCAGATGCTGGTCCTGTGTAAAGGGTGGAAGGAGCAGATGGAGGTTCTGTGTAAAGGGTGGGAGCAGATGGAGGTTCTGTGTAAAGGGTGGGAGCAGATGGAGGTTCTGTGTAAAGGGTGGGAGCAGATGCTGGTCCTGTGTAAAGGGTGGAAGGAGCAGATGCTGGTCCTGTGTAAAGGGTGGAAGGAGCAGATGGAAGATCTGTGTAAAGGGTGGGAGCAGATGGAGGTTCTGTGTAATGGGTGGAAGAAGCAGATGGAGGTTCTGTGTAAAGGGTGGAAGGAGTAGATGGAGATCCTGTGTAAAGGGTGGGAGCAGATGGAGGTTCTGTGTAAAGGGTGGGAGCAGATGGAGGTCCTGTGTAATGGGTGGAAGGAGTAGATGGAGATCCTGTGTAAAGGGTGGGAGCAGATGCTGGTCCTGTGTAAAGGGTGGAAGGAGCAGATGGAGGTTCTGTGTAAAGGGTGGGAGCAGATGGAAGTCCTGTGTAAAGGGTGGAAGCAGATGGAGGTTCTGTGTAAAGGGTGGAAGGAGCAGATGGAGGTTCTGTGTAAAGGGTGGAAGCAGATGGAGGTCCTGTGTAATGGGTGGAAGGAGCAGATGGAGTTTCAGTGTAAAGGGTGGAAGGAGCAGATGGAGGTTTTGTGTAAAGGGTGGAAGGAGCAGATGGAAGATCTGTGTAAAGGGTGGGAGCAGATGGAGGATCTCTGTAAAGGGTGGAAGGAGCAGATGGAGTTTCAGTGTAAAGGGTGGAAGGAGTAGATGGAGGTTCTGTGTAAAGGGTGGGAGCAGATGGAGGTCCTGTGTAAAGGGTGGGAGCAGATGGAGGTTCTGTGTAAAGGGTGGGAGCAGATGCTGGTCCTGTGTAAAGGGTGGAAGGAGCAGATGGAAGATCTGTGTAAAGGGTGGGAGCAGATGGAGGTTCTCTGTAAAGGGTGGAAGGAGCAGATGGAGTTTCAGTGTAAAGGGTGGAAGGAGTAGATGGAGGTCCTGTGTAAAGGGTGGAAGGAGCAGATGCTGGTCCTGTGTAAAGGGTGGGAGCAGATGGAGGTTCTGTGTAAAGGGTGGGAGCAGATGGAGGTCCTGTGTAAAGGGTGGGAGCAGATGGAGATTCTGTGTAAAGGGTGGGAGCAGATGGAGGTCCTGTGTAAAGGGTGGAAGGAGCAGATGCTGGTCCTGTGTAAAGGGTGGAAGGAGCAGTTGGAGGTTCTGTGTAAAGAGTGGGAGCAGATGGAGATTCTGTGTAAAGAGTGGGAGCAGATGGAGGTCCTGTGTAAAAGGTGGAAGGAGCAGATGGAGGTTCTGTGTAAAGGGTGGGAGCAGATGGAGTTTCAGTGTAAAGGGTGGGAGCAGATGGAGGTCCTGTGTAAAGGGTGGGAGCAGATGGAGGTTCTGTGTAAAGGGTGGGAGCAGATGGAGGTCCTGTGTAAAGGGTGGAAGGAGCAGATGGAAGATCTGTGTAAAGGGTGGGAGCAGATGGAGGTCTTGTGTAAAGGGTGGGAGCAGACGGAGGTCCTGTGTAAAGGGTGGGAGCAGATGGAGGTTCTGTGTAAAGGGTGGGAGCAGATGGAGGTCCTGTGTAAAGGGTGGGAGCAGATGGAGGTTTTGGGTAAAGGGTGGAAGGAGCAGATGGAGGTTCTGTGTAAAGGGTGGAAGGAGTAGATGGAGGTTCTGTGTAAAGGGTGGGAGCAGATGGAGGTCCTGTGTAAAGGGTGGGAGCAGATGGAGGTTCTGTGTAAAGGGTGGGAGCAGATGCTGGTCCTGTGTAAAGGGTGGAAGGAGCAGATGGAAGATCTGTGTAAAAGGTGGGAGGAGATGGAGGTTCTGTGTAAAGGGTGGAAGGAGCTGACTCACCAACTACCTACTCATCCATCCTTCAGGCATCTCCTGTTCCCGCTGTGGGAGAATATTGAGCTCAAAACAGAGAGAACTACAATTATCATCCTTTATAACGAGAAACTGCCCAAGGGACAGGAGAACTTTGATTACTGTAGTATTCTACGTTCTACAATGGTGGATTGTTTTCTTGGGAGTGGCAAAAAATAATTGATGTGCATAAAATTATTCAGAGTCCAGAGAGAGCAACCTGGAAGAATCTGTTTCCCTTAGTAGACAATCAGAAATGCGGGGACGAAGCATTAAAGTGAAAGGTAGAAAGCCAAGAGGGAAGATGAGTTCTGCTTTGTTCCATGCAGAGTGTTTCTGTATACAGTATTTGAATACAGCAAATTTGGGTGCAATATGCAGCATCCAAAGTTAGCAGCTCTGAAAATGAATTGTTCAAAGGGCCACTTACACTCAACCTGCAGATCGATATAGAGCACTCTGCACATTTTCACAATGCACGCAGACCATTCACAAATCACTGCTACTGTGCAGGAATTTGAAATACTGTAATCACTCAACACGTCAGGCAGCACCTCTGGATAATGTATCAGGTTGAAATGCTCTTAACAAAACTGGAAATAAGACCTATTTTATTTAGCAGAGAAGATGGAGATAGTGGTATGCGAACGGTGTATAAATGGTACTGTCAGATAGTAAAGGCTGCCTTGTGAAGGCTAATATCTTAAAGAGGTGTAAAGAAAGAAACATTAAAAATTGTCCAAGCAGGAACTGTGAAATCAAAATGTGAATGAGAAGAATGCTACAAAAAAGGTTTGTCAGCATCAGTGTTGAGAAGACAGAGTCAATGCTCGTGTCAATTCCTATATCATACAGGTCATTGATGTGAAATCCCAACAGTAAACCTTCCCACCAATGCCACCCGATCCCCCGTACACTCGTACTCGGACATCAGAGCCAGTCGGTTCTACGCCCATTGGGGAGGTGAGTTATCTGAGTGTTGAGGGACACCCCTTCAGACTGATTGGCGGTACCCTGCATGGTGCTCAACCAGTATTGTTTCATTTCTGCATCTAGTTTCCTGGTCTGATCTTCACCATGGGCATCCAGACACCTCAACCCCACAATGAGATGCCTTGACAGCTCTTCAGCTCCTCCTGGAGCAGAGGCACAACCAGTCGCCCTGCACCTTGGCTGAACTCTTCCTAGCCTCCTCCTTGAAAACCATCTATTTCCTTCAAATCAAAGGTAAATCTGTGGAAACCCAGACTGATTCAGACTCAAGGTCTTGTTTGTGTTTAGAAGGAAATGCATCATCTGCAAGTAGAAGGGATTAGTCTTTTTGGCAGCGACATGGTCAGCCGAAAGGCCTGGTGCTTGCTGTAGGTTAGCAGTCGTACCTCTCATGCTTTCATATAGCCACGTACACTCAGTAAAATGTATCACAAGAAAACCCCAGCAGCAACCTTCGTGGCACACCACTGTCAACTAGGTATATGTCATGAAATTTGCTGTTTTGTGGCAGCAGTACAATGCAATACATAATAAAAACTATAAATTACATTAAGTATATATAAAAAAATTGAAATTAATAAGTAGTGCAAACAGATAGAAGGAGAAAAAGAAAAAAAATTTGAGATAGCATTTATGAGTTCAATGCCCATTCAGAAATCTGATGGTAGAGTGGAATAAGCTGTTCCTGAAACATTGGGTGTGGGTCTTCAGGCTCCTGTGCTTCCCCCTGGATGGTAGCAATGAGAAGAGAGCATGTCCCGGGCTATGGGGGTACTTAATGATGACTGCCGTCTTTTTGAGGCACTACCTTTTGAAAGTGCCCTGGATGCCGAAGAGACTAGTACCCATGGTGGAGCTGGCTGAGTTTGCAACTTCCTGTAGGTTTTTCTGATCTGTTGCAGTGGCCCTCCATACCTCACGCTCACGCAACCAGACAGAATGCTGTCCACTGTACATCTTTAGAAATTTGCCAGTGTCTTTAGTGACATATCAATTCTCCTCAGGCTCCTAATGAAATAGCTGCTGTCATGCCTTCTTTTGTAAATGCATCAATATATTGGTTCCAGAATAGATCCTCAGAGACATTTACACCCAGGAACTTGAAAATGATCACCTTTTCCACTTCTGATCCCTCAATGAGGACTGGTGTGTGCTTCCTTGACTTCCTCTTCTTGAAGTCCACAATCAGTTCCTTGATCTTACTGATGTTGAATGCAAGTTTTTTATCTGCAACAACACTTAACCAGCTGATCTGTCTCTCTCCTGTATGCCTCGTCGTCATCATCTGAAATTCAGCCAATAATAGTTTTGTTTTTGGCAAGTTTATGGATAGCATTTGAGCTGTGCTAGCCACACAATCATAGGTCCTCAAACTTGCAGACATTCTCTCACAATATACATTCACTTTTTTACATGATATAGGTCATGTTCTATATTACTGATCTGGATGGTAGAATTGAGGGCTTTGTGGCCAAGTGTACAAATACTACGAAGATAGGCAGTGTTGAGGAAGCAGGGCGTTTGTACAGTGTTGAAGGACGTGGACAGATTAGGAGAATGGGCAGAGAAGTGGCAGATGGAATACTGTGTGGGGAAGTGGGTGCTCATGCACTTTGGCAGAAGGCATAGACTAATTTATTTCCTCTATTAAATACCGCTAACAAAATGGGGCTTCGTAGGGCAGCTGTGTTGCGAACTCCATACCAACTTTATAATGTACTGCTAATTTCTGCGATTTCCTTCGCATTTCTTGTTCAAGAAACTGATAGTCACATCAGATATGATAGATTGACTCTTTTGAACATTGGGAAGGTGGCATTTATCCACAGCCTTTTCTACACTGAGGACCCCTACTTACACGATCTATGGAAGGTTTATTTATTACACCACCGCTACCTCGGAAGTGGCGCCAGAGGCGAGGGAGAAGGGCCGGCGTGTTGGTGAGGTTGAGACGGTGTGCTAATTGGCCGCTGCTCCGCAGCATACTCCTGCCTAACGTTCAGTCTCTGGATAACAAGCTGTGCGAACTGAGAGCCAGAACCTCCTATCAGCGGGAAACGAAGGAATGTAACGTTTTGTGCTTTGTGGAGACCTGGCTGATGGAGGAGGTACTGGATAATGCCATACTGGGTTCTCCCTGTTCTGAGTGGACAGGTCAAAAAACTTCTCTGGGAAGAGTAACGGAAGAAGGGGTATGCTTCATGGTCAACAATGCTTGTTGTGACCCCCAGAATGTGCATGCACTCAAATCCTTTTGTTCCCTAGATCTGGAGTACCTTGTGCTGTGTAGACCTTACTGACTGCTAGGGGAGTTCATGGCTGTTATTATCACAGCTGTGTATATTCTGCTGCAGGCTGATGCTGACCTGGCTCTCAAGGATCTGTACGAGTCCATCAGCACCTTGGAGACTGTATACGCGGAGGCTGCCTTCATTGTCACCAGAGACTTTAATAGAGAGTCACTGTCTAAAGTCTCTCTGAAGTTTTGTCATCACATCCAAGTGAGCACACGGGGAGATAGCAAACTCGACCACTGCTACTCTCCCTTCCACAACACTTACAAAACACTCCTCTGTCTGCCGTTTGGAAAGTCGGATCACCCCTCCATTTTGCTTCTGCTGATGTACAGGCAGAAGCTGAAACAAGGGGCGGCCACGGTTAAAACCGTGCACTGTTGGTCTGAACAATCAGTCTCCATGCTACAGGACTGCTTTGATGACATTATCTGGAATGTCTTTCGTGACGAGGATGTCTTCGTGTTCAGGGATGGGGTCACAAGCTTCTTCTGGAAGTGCATCGAGGATGTTGTCCCCCAAAAATTGGTCAAGGTGTATCCAAACCAGAAACACTGGATCAACAGTTCCGTGCGAGTAGCACTTACTGTGAGAGACAGAGCTGACGTTGTCTGTGAACAACAGGAACTCAAGAACTGCAGCTACGATCTACGCAAAGTCATCAAGGCAGCGAAATGACAATACAGGGACAAGTTCCAGACACAACTCTCCATCAACAACACGTAGCTTATGGCAAGGTCTGCACACCACTGCAGACTTCAAAGCTAAACGCAGTGGAGTTTCTAACATCGCTGCCTCTCTCCCAGATGAGCTAAATCTTTTTCATGCTCGGCTCAGTGTTGCCAACACTGAGCATCTGAGGAGGGCCACCAAAATGACCTGCACCTTGGTTATCTCTGAGACTGAAGTATGCAGATGTTTCCAATGAGTGGACAGTCGCAAGTCTGCGGGATCTGACGGCATCCAAGGGTGGGTACTCAGGATGTGCACGGCACAATTGGCAGGTGTTTTTACAGGCATCTTTAATCTCTCCCTCTCCCAGTGTAGAGAGCCCTCCTGCTTCAAAACATCCACCATTGTCCCTGTACCAAAAAAGACCAAGGTAACATGTCCGAACAATTGGTGTCCTGTTGCAGTCACCTCAATAATAAGCAAATGCTTTGAGAGGCTAGTCAAGGACTACACCTGCAGCATGCTACCACCCTCACTGGATCCCCTTACATTTCAAGTACTGACACAACTGATTGACAGATGACACAATAGCCACAGCTCTACACACTGTCCTAGCGAAGAAGGATACTTATGTGAGAATGCTGTTCTTGGACTGCAGTTCAGCATTCAACACCATAATTCTCTCCAGGCTTGACAAGAAGCTCACAAACATCAGCCTTCACCCTGCCTCGTGCAACTGGATCCTGGACTTCCTGTCAGATCGCCAGCAGGTGGTGAGAGTGGGTTCCCTCATCTCCACCCCTCTGACCCTCAACACAGGTGCCCCTCAGGGCTGTGTTCTAAGCCCCCTCCTTTTCTCATTGTACACCCATGACTGTGTCGCTACCCACAGCTCCAATCTGCTAATTAAATTTGCTGACGATACTGCATTGATTGGCCTAATCTCAAATAATAATGAGGCAGCCTACAGAGAAGAAGTCATCACCCTGACACAGTGGTATCAAGAAAACAACCTCTCCCTCAATGCTGCAGAAACAAAGGAACTGTTTGTGGGCTACAGGAGGAATGGAGACAGACTGACCCCTATTGACATCAATGGATCTAGGGTTGAGAGGGTGAACAGCTTTAAGTTCCTCAGTATACATATCACTGAGGATCTCACGTAGTTTGTACAATACCGGCTGTGTGGTGAAAAAGGCACAACAGCGTCTCTTGCATCTCAGACGGTTGAAGAAGTTTGGCATGAGTCCCCAAATCCTAAGGACTTTCTACAGGGGCACAATTGAGAGCATCCTGATTGGCTGCGTTATTGCCTGGTGTGGGAACTTACTTCCCTCAGTCGCAGGACTCTGCAGAGAGTGGTGCGGACAGCCCAGTGCATCTGTGGATGTGAACTTCCCACTATTCAGGACATTTTACAGTGACAGGTGCATAAGAAGGGCCTTGGAGGATCATAGGGGACCCAAGTCACCCCATCCACAAACTGTTGCAGCTGCTACCATCAGGGAAACGGTACTGCAGCCTAAAAGCCAGGACCAACAGGCTCCGGGACAGCTTCTTCCACCAGGCCATCAGACTGATTAATTCACGCTGATACAATTGTATTTCTATGCTATATTGACTCTCCTATTGTACATACTATTTTTTACAAATTACTATAAATTGCACATTGCACATTTAGACAGAGATCTGATGTAAAGATTTAGTCCGTGAGCCAGGACCCCAAATTTGGGCCACTGGTACCATCTGGGGGGAATAATTCTTATTGTGATTTTTGGCAAAGTATACACCCCTAGTGCTAGAAAATATGTGATAGCATTGCAGCAGTGGTAGCTTTCTGCCTCCATCAAGCCTCATGTCTTCACCAATCTTGCATGGGACAATATCGATAAACTTGAGGAGACTGTCACTGGAAAGGGTACATCACATAGAGTCAGTGGCATAGTGGTACAGGCCAATGTCTATGGACCACATCTGCCAAGAGCCGAGCTTCCACACATGAGAAACTGAAGCAGAGGTCAGTCACCATTGACGACCAAGAACCGGAAGTATAAGTAGCAGGTGCACATGTGGGCCACAGCCTCTCCCAACCGGGGAACACTGTCCAGGAATTCATGGAATCTGCCGTTCTTGTCTGCAAGAAGAACCTGATGTGGACACTTACAAGGCAAACAGATCCAGAGAATCAGACAATCCCAAGCTGGACTGATTTTAATATCAGCACCAGGGACGAAGAATCAATCTTACAAGATTTTGTTGGGTATCTGCCAACCATCAATTCACCAGCCACAGAGTTGACAACAGTATTTGAAATCCTGAACCAATCAAGCTAATCAGGAGGAACTTCATCCAGAAACAACTGTGGTAGTCTTGGATCAAGCACTCTCTGCAAAAGCCACTGAAATTGCCTGGAAGCACAAAGAGCGCTTCTCCAACATTCTTCTCAGATCGGGACATTCCATACCATAGGTAATGCCTTAGCCATCCTAGGAAAGCGATTTCGGGATGCTGGGCTAAAGGACGTATGCATAGAGGCTGGAATTGTCGCAGAGGGGTCCATCAATGGAGTCCTTGATGGTAAACTCTACAATTGTGCTGTCAGGGTCCACAAGTACATCTATGAAGCACTGATGAGACTCGCATGGGCAGAGTTCACACTGTGGGTTGAGGACAGGAGAAGATTCTGTATGCAACTGTGAATGACAAATGTTACAAAATCACATCTTAAGACAGTGAGGTGTCAGCTCTTCAGTGTCAACAAGAAGAAGCAGATGGCCACCTACTTCTCCATGCTGCCCATGCCAGAATAGAGGGATACCAATCTGTAATGATCTGCTCAGAAGACACAAATGTCTTTTGCATTTTGTGACAAGATTGAGGCCCCGTTGTTCCAGAAGTGTGGCACTAGAACCCATACAAGGCTTGTAGACATCAGGAAGCTTGCTGCCACTGTTGGCATAGAGATTTGTAGAGCTGTTATCGGGTTGCATGCATATACAGGAAGTGACACAGTAAGCGCTTTTGTAGGCAAAGGGAAGACAAGTGCCCTAAAACTTCTGACCAGCAACAGGGAAACTCAGGACACATTCTTAGAGTTGGGTCAGGAATGGGACTTCTCCCCAGAACTGATGCATAAACTGGAGGCATTTACATGTCTCCTGTATGCCCCAAAGCATCAACCATCAAGGTCAATGAGCTCAGGTATCACCTTTTCTGTGCCGAAAAAGGCAAAATCGAAAGTCATCAACTCCCACCATGGAAGGACTGCTTAACAAAACATGCACAGTGAGCCAACTACCAGGCTGGTATATAGAGAAGATGTTTGGAGAAGGACCCACAAGTGCCAAGCCCTGTTGGCAGAGGATGGAAGATGGAGAGAGAAGAGGAAGCTGAACAATTGGTGGTGCACTGGATGGAAGGCCAGTCAGCACCCGATGCTGTCCTGGATCTACTGGCCTGTAACTGTCCAAAAAAATGTTCATTCCCAAGATGTATGTGTGTTGCAAATGGCCTCAGGTGTGCTAACATGTGTAGACTGCCAGACTGTGAGAACCAGGCATCCACCTCAGAGAGTGTGGAAAGTTCAGATGAAGATGTGGAAGACGTGGAAAAATTGGAAAATTATTATCATTATTAATAGGTTATGAAAGTATGGAAAACAAAGTATGGAAAGCAGTCTTTGATTAAATATATTCATTTTACAACCAAAGGGGGCCTAGGTTATGGCCGTGTGGAACCCCACGTTTGAATTATTGTACTCTAATTCCATATGCTATGACAAAAGCTTAAGATTGTTTGATTTGATACAACAATATGAAAATATCATGACATTGATAAAACTCCAGAAATCTCTCCAAATGAGGTTTTTTACCTTTTGAGGGGTGGGGTAACATTTTTTGCTGCACTGATGTTAATATGGAATATATACAAAAAGTGATTACTTATTTGAAGTAATAAAGCTACCACCGGTGCAATGCTATCACATATTTTCTAATTCTAGAGATGTATACCTTGCCAAAAATCACTATGAACATTATTCCCCTCAGATGGTATCGACCAACCCTACTGGCTCACGGACTAATTTTACTCCTCATGTACGTGAAGGATGTAAGAAATAAAGTCAATTCGATTCAATAATCAGAAAGGGGAGCAAATTTAGAAAGAGATTTGGGAATCCTAGTGCAGGATTCCATGAAGTTTAACTTGCAAGTTGAGTTAGTTGTATGGAATGCCTCTACTTTCTGAAGAGGCTAAAGAGAGCTGGACTATGAACATCACTACTCACAACCTTCTACAATTGCGCAGTAGAGAGCGTCGTAACATGCTGCATCACTGCAGGGTACGGAAACTGCTTTGTGGTGGACAACAAGGCTCGACAACAGGTAGTCAAAACTGCCTAATTCATCACTGGCATCAGCCTACCCACCATCAAGGACAAGTATAAAGAAAGGTGCTGGAAAAAGGCTACCAATATGATGAAAGATCTCACACTCCACTCCCATCAGAGTGGAGGTTATGTAGCATCCACGCCAGGACCACCAGACTCAAAAACTGTGACTTTCCTTGAGCGGCAAAGCTGATCAATACTTTCTTCCACTGATCCACCCCTCCACACCCTTAACCACCACTACTTTATAATTTCCTGTCAGTCACCTTATATTAGATTAGATTAGATTATGAGGACACGCAGTCCTCTTTTATTGTCATTTAGTAATGCATGCATTAAGAAATGATACAATGTTCCTCCAGTTTGATATCACAGAAACACAAGACAAACCAAGACTAAAAAACTGACAAAAACCACATAATTACAGCATATAGTTACAACAGTGCAAAGCAATACCGTAATTTGATAAAGAACAGACCATGGGCACAGTAAAAAAAAGTCTCAAAGTTTCTCGAAAGTCCCAACATCTCACGCAGACGGTAGAAGGGAGAAACTTTCCCTGCCATGAACCTACAGCGCCGCAAACTTGCCGATACATACAGCACCTTGGAAGCACCCGACCACAGCCAACTCTTGAGTCCATCTGAAAATTTCGAGCCTCCGACCAGCCCTCCGAGCACTGAGCACCATCTCTGCTGAGCACTTCGACCCCACCCCCAGCAACAGGCAGTAGGCAAAGCCGAGGATTTGGGGCCTTCCCCTCTGGAGATTCTCGATTGCACAGTAGCAGTGGCAGCGAAGCAGGCATTTCAGAAGTTTCTCCAGATGTTCCTCCATGCTTCTCACATCTGCCTCTGTCAAATCAGGATTGTGCACGGTACCTACTTAACAAATACTAATATCATTTCGGAGCGGCTGCGCGCGCTGCGTCGTGCCGCCATCTTCTCCTCCCCTCACAGACACAAGAGTGTCTTATATACAGACACTCCTGTACCTAGTGTCACTGTGCATACAATAAATCTATGTATAAAAAATCTTATGTATTTATATTTATTGTGATTTTCATTATTGTGTTCTTTATCTTATCATGGTTTTGTGCTGCATCAGATATGGGGTAACAATTATGTATTGGAAATAACATTAAACCATCCTAAATCTATAACAAAATGCATGCATTTCAAGAAGACTGGTATATAAAATCAATGATGTAATGCTGAGGCTTATTAAGGCATTGGTTAGACCACGTTTTGAGTATTGTGAACAGTTCTGGTAAGAGTGCATATGCTGGCATTACAGTGTGTCCAGAGGAGATTCATGAGAAAGGGTAGATATATGAGGAGTATTTGGTACTTACTGAGGTTTAGAAGAATGGGGGGGGAGGGTGGAATCTCATTGAAAGTCCTAGATAGAATGGATTGGAGCAGATTTTTCCATTAGTGGAAGAGTCTAGGACCAGAGGGCACAGGCTCAAATTTGAAGAATGTCCCTTTAGAACAGAGATGAGGAGTAATTTCTTTAGACAGAAGGTGGTGAATCCGGAATTTCTTGCCACAGATGGCTGCAGAGACCAAGTCATTGTGGATATTTAAAACAGAATTTGATAGGTTCTTGATTAGTAAGGGCGTCAAAGGTTATGGGGAAGAGGTAAAAAGAAGGATAATAAATAAGCCAGTAATAAATAAATAAGTAAGCTTGAATGTTATCACTTCTTACAAAGTAAAATCAAGCGACATAGTCAGCAACAGGGCTTTGCTTCTGGAGGAACTCACTGCCTTCTTTGCTCACTTTGACCATTGAAACATGGAAGAACCTTCACAAACTCCCACAGCCCCCAATGATCCTGTGATTTCAGTCTCTGAGGTGAAGTGTGAGCAACCTTCAGGAGGGTGAACCCACGGAAGCATCTGACCCAGATGGGGTAGCTGGCCAACTGCTAAAGTTCTCTGGTCTAGGCTCATCCATTAGAAGAAACATATTCTTCACATCCACTCTACCTAACCCTTGCAATATTTGATAGGTTTCAATGACATCCCTCCTGATCTTCTAAACTCCAGAGCCATGAAACTGTCCTCGTATCTTAACCCTTTAATTCCCAGAATCATTCTGCTGAACCTCCTCTGTAAACCTCTTCATTGCCAGCACTGCTTTTCTTGGATAAGAGGCCAAAAGCTGCTCATAATACTCTGCAGATGTTCTGACCAATGCCTCATCATTATATCCTTGCTCTTATAGACTAGTCCTCATGAAATGAAAGCTAACATTTATTTGCCTTCTTTACCAACAACTCAACCTGCAAGTTAATCTATGGGGAAAACTGCACAAGGGCTCCAAAGTCCATTTGCACCCCTGAATTTTGAATTTTCTCCCTGTTTAGAAAATAGCCTGTGCCTTTATTCTTTATACTAAAGTGCATGACCATACACTTCCCTAAACTATACTCTATCTGCCACTTCTTTGCATTCTCTCAATATGTCTGCAGGCACCCTGTTTCCTCTACACCTGCCCCTCCTCTTATATTTGCATCACCTGCAAACTTGGCTACAAAGCCATCATTTCCATTCTCCAAATCATTGACATATAATGTGAAAAGAAAAATACCAACCTTTGCGGGAGATCACTGATCACCAGCAGTCAACCAGAATAGCCTCCCATTATTCCCATTCTTTGCCTCCTGCCAATCACTCACTGCTTTATCCATGCTAGAAGCTTTCCTGTAAATACCATGGGCTCATAGCTTATTAAAGCAGTCTCACATGAGCACCTTGTCAAAAGCCTTCTGAAAATACATATAAACAATATCCGCAAATACGAGAAAATCTGCAGATGCTGGAAATTCAAGCAGCAGACACAAAAATTGCTGGTGAACACAGCAGGCCAGGCAGCATCTATAGGAAGAGGTCCTGACGAAGGGTCTCGGCCCGAAACGTCGACTGTACATCTTCCTATAGATGCTGCCTGGCCTGCTGCGTTCACCAGCATTTTTTGTGTGTTGGTTGTATAAACAATATTCACTGACTCTCCTTGGTCTATCCTGCCTGTGATTTCCTTAATGAATTCAAACAGATTTGTCAGGCAAGATTTCCCCTCAAGGAAGCCGTGCTGACGTTGGCCTCTTTTATTATGTGCCTCAAAATATCCTGAAAGTTCATCCTTCGTAATAGACTCCTGCAGCTTCCCATCAACTGAAGTTAGATTAACTGGCATATAATTTTCTTTCTTCTGCTTCCCTCCAATCTTGAAGACTGGAATGACTTCTACAATTTTCAGTCCTCTGAAACCATTCCAGGATCTAGTGATCTTTGAAAGATCATTACTAATGCCTCCACAATCACTTTAGCCACCTCCTTGAGAACCCTGGGGTGCAATCCATCTGGTTTATCTACCTTCAGAGCTTCCCAATCACCTTCTCCCTAGTAATAGCAACAACACTCACTTTTGCCCACTGACACTCTCGAACTTCTGGTGTGTAACTGGGTCTTCTACAGCGGAGACTGACGGGGAAGCATGGTAGTGTAGTGGTTGGCATAATGGTTTACAGTACCAGTGACCCACCACTGCCAGTAAGGAGTTTGTTTATTCTCCCCATAGGTTTCTTCTGGGTGCTCTGGTTTGGTAGATTAATTGGTGATTGTAAATCTTCCTGTGATTAGGGTAGGACTAAATAAGCTCATTGCTGACTGGCATGGCATGAAGGGCCAGAAGGGCCTATATATGTCAATACATAAATAAATAAATCCTCACGCTCTGTGATTCAGGAACTGCTGCTTTCCTTCTGCCATGAGATTTTCTGAATGGACATTGAACCCGTGAGTACTACCTCACTAAGAAGAGAAAATCTACAGATGCTTCTTACAATAGTTCTTCATCCTTGGGATATATCTATCCTGTACCTTCCGAATTGCTCCCAGAAACTCTAGCCATTACTGTTCTGCCTTCATCCCTGATAGTGTCTCCTTCAAAGGACCACAGTGGCTTAGCAGTTAGCAGTTAAGTAAAGATAGATTGCTGGGTGTACAGCTGTTTGGGCTGAAAGGCCCAGTTCTACGTGCAACTCGAAAGAAATAAAAATAATTTTGCCTATCTTCTCTCTCATGTCTCTTTAATTCCCTTTATTCCATTGTAATACTGATACAGCTGACTTAACTCTCTTAAATTGCAGGTGAATTCTATTGTATTATGATCATTGCCTCTGAAAGGTTCATTTATCTTAAGCTTGCTAATCAAATTTGGTTCGTTACACAACATCCATTCTAGAAATGCCTTTCCCCTGGTGGCTCTACCATAAGCTGATCGAAAAGGCATTCTACACATTTCCTCTCTTGGGATGCACAGTCCTTGTGCGTAGATTTTCACTGACTCTGTTGTATTTTGTTCTACTCTGAATTCCTGCAAGAAAATTAATCTTAGGGTGGTATATGGTGACATATACGTACTTTAATTATACATTTATTTTGAATGTTGAATATATTACCAACAACTCTCATTCAGCTCATCACCCTCCCTGTTCAGAGGAGTCCATCTGATTGGCAAGCTCCGGCTCTGTGGCAAGGTTTGCATACAATTGGTTCCTATAAGGCAAAAGCCAACAGTATAAACGGCAACAATGCTTCGTTCCTTGATGAGTTCAATGCCTTTTAAGTGCACTTTCAAAGAGAAACTTGCACTACTCCTGTGTGAACCTCCACAGCATCTGGTGAGCTTGTGATGTCTGTTCCAGAAGCCCAATTTGGAACATCCTGAAAGAAGGTGAACCCTTAAAAGGCAATGGTTCCAGATGGTATAGCCTACAGGATGGTATAGCCTACAGGATACTGAAATCCTATGTTGACCAACTGGCTGAAATGATCAAGGACATTGTCATCCTCTCACTGCTGCAGTTTAAGGTTCCACCTGCTTCAAAAGGCCATCAGTCATTCCATTGCCCAAGAAGGGCACAATGATGAATATCATCCCAGTGGCACTCACATCGACTGTGATTAGGTGTTTTGATAGGTTGGTCATGACTAGAATTATCGCTGCAAATGGCCAAAGTGCCACACTTGCCAATTCACCACCTCCCTCACCTGCATTTAGAGCCCCAAACAGTTCATTGAGATGAGGCACCACTTCACCTTCAGACTGTTGGAGTCATCACCGGTGCCCATGATGCAGCCTTCTCTATGTCGTTGAGACCCATCGTAAATTGGGGGACCGCTTTGTCAGGCATCTCTGCTCTATCCACCAAAAGCGGAGCTTTTGCTGGCCAAGCATTTTAATTCACCATTCCCATTGCCCCCTGTAGTGGCACAATGAGGCCACTCTCAGGGTGGAGGAGCAACACCTCATATTTCGTCTGGGTAGCCTGCAAGCTGATAGCATAAACATCGATTTCTCCTTCTGGTAGTTTATTTTCCCCCTCTGCTCTCTTCTTCTATTCCCCACTCTGGCCTCTTACCACTTCCTACCTGCCTATCACCTCTTCCTGGTGCTCTCCTTATCCTTCTCCTCCTCCTATGGTCCACTCTCCTCTCCTATCAGATTCCTTCTTCTCCAACTCTTGAGCTTTCCTGCCCACCTATCTTCACATCGCCTTCTAGCTATCCCCCCACTCTTTTATTCTGGTGTCTTCTTCGTCCTTTCCAGTCCTGAAGAAGTGTCTTGGCCCGAGAAGTTGACTGTTTATTCATTTCCATAGTTGCTGCCTGACCTGCTGAGTTCCTCCTGCAATTTGTGTGTGTTACTTTGCATTTTCACCATCTGCAAAATGTATTGTGTTTAGAATTAACTCCCGCCCACGCAAGGACCTGGAGCTACTGAAGTTTGCCTACTGCCACAATAAGTCTACAGCAGAAGTAACTTGGCTGGCTCTCTACTTGCCTTTGGACCACATGGTAAACCACAATTTGTAAGGCAGTCTGCTGTTCATTAATTTCAGGTCAGCATTCAGCATCATCATCCCTTCAGTAACAATCAACAATCTTCAATACCTGGACATCTTGTCCTCCCTCTGCAACTGGATCCTTTTCTTCCACATCAGAGACCCAGTTGGTGAGGATTGGTAAAAACATTTCCTCCTCACTGAAAGTCAAGACAAGCACACCTTAAGGATCACACATCAAAGTTGCTGGTGAATGCAGCAGGCCAGGCAGCATCTACAGTCGACGTTTCAGGCCGAGACCCTTCGTCAGGACACACCTTAAGGATGTGTGCTTAGCCCATTGCTCTAGTCTCTCTACCCTCATGACTGTGTTGCTGGGCACAGCTCAAATATTCATTTGCCAATGAAATAACTGTTGTTGGCTGAATCTCAGATGGCGACTTGAGGGCATACAGAAATGGTTGGTTGAGTGTAGTCACAACAATAACATTGTGCTCAAAGGCAGTAAGACCAAGGAATTGATAGTGGACCAGGAAGGAGAAGTTGAAAGAACACACGTTGAGAGATCAGCAGTGGAAAGGGTGAGCAGCTTCAGGTTGCTGGGTTTCAACATCTCTGAAGGTCCATCCTGAGCTCAACATCTTGATTGAATCACAAAGGTACACCAGCAGTTCGACCATAAGACCATAAGACAAAGGAGCAGAAGTAGGCCATTCAGCCCATCGAGTCTGCTCCGCCATTTTATCATGAGCTGATCCACTTTATCCTATTTAGTCCCACTGCCCCGCTTTCTCACCATAACCTTTGATGCCCTGGCTACTGAGATACCTATCAATCTCTGCCTTAAATACACCCAATGACTTGGCCTCCACTGCTGCCCGTGGCAACAAATTCCATAGATTCACCACCCTCTGACTAAAAAAATTTTTTCACATTTCTGTTCTGAAAGGGCACCCTTCAATCCTGAAGTCATGCCCTCTCGTACTAGACTTCCCCCATCATGGGAAACAACTTTGCCACATCCACTCTGTCCATGCCTTTTAACATTCGAAATGTTTCTATGAGGTCTCCCCTCATTCTTCTAAACTCCAAGGAATACAGTCCAAGAGCGGACAAACGTTCCTCTTATGTTAACCCTCTCATTCCCGGAATCATTCTAGTGAATCTTCTCTGTACCCTCTCCAACATCAGCACATCCTTTCTTAAATAAGGAGACCAAAACTGCCCACAGTACTCCAAGTGAGGTCTCACCAGCGCCTTGTAGAGCCTCAACATCACATCCCTCCTCCTATACTCTATTCCTCTAGAAATGAATGCCAACATTGCATTCGCCTTCTTCACTACTGACTCAACCTGGAGGTTAACTTTAAGGGAATCCTGTACGAGGACTCCCAAGTCCAGTTGCATCTCAGAACTTTGAATTCCTTCCCCACTTAAATAATAGTCTGCCCGTTTATTTTTTCTGTCAAAGTGCATAACCATACACTTTCCAACATTGTACTTCATTTGCCACTTCTCTGCCCATTCTTCCAATCTATCCAAGTCTCTCTGCAGACTCTCCGTTTCCTCAGCACTACCAGCCCCTCCACCTATCTTTGTATCGTCAGCAAACTTAGCCACAAAGCCATCTATTCCATAATCCAAATCGTTGATGTACAATGTAAAAAGAAGTGGCCCCAACACTGATCCCTGTGGAACACCACTGGTAACCGGCAGCCAACCAGAATAGATCCCTTTATTCCCACTCTCTGTTTCCTGCCAATCAGCCAACGCTCTATCCACGTATGTAACTTTCCCATAATTCCATGGGTTCTTATCTTGTTAAGTAGCCTCATGTGTGGCACCTTGTCAAAGACCTTCTGAAAATCCAAATATACAACATCCACTGCATCTCCCTTGTCTAGCCTACTTGTAATTTCCTCAAAAAATTGTAATAGGTTTGTCAGGCAGTTGTACGTCGTTAGGACTTTGAGAAAAGACTGTAACAAATTTCTATGTCAATGTCAATGGTGCTCCTTTAAAATGCAGTTAAGATGGGAAGGGATATTCTTGCCTGCATCAGTCTCCTCAGGAAATAGAGGAGCTGCTGTGCCTTCTTTTTGAGGAGGTGATATTGAGGGAACAGGTGAGGTCATCCATGACCTCGGTGAACTTAACCCTCTCTACAGAGGAGCCATGTATGAGCAGAGGGGAAATATGGAGTCACTTGAGGGCAAATGTTACAAAATATCATGGAATGCCTCATCCATGATAAAGCAAATCACCCTAAAAAGCATCTGGTTTAATTTACACTGTGATGTAAACAACCCAGAAATAGTCATTACGATGTGCCACCCTGCAATGTAGTTGATTTTCAATCATATAATGTTGACTTAAACAGCAGTACTGATCATAATTATAGACCCTGGGGAGCACCTTGATTCTACCAGCAAATATTTTTCCTGCTATTCACTTCATTTATCATTCCAAATTTCCAAATTCCTCCTCGCTTTCTAAACGAAGCTGGAAATGCCCATGGAAAGAGAAACAATGTTAATGTTTTGAACTTGAAATGTTAACTCTATCTTTATCTCTGCAGAATCTGAACTCACAGTCTCATCTCCTCAAACTAGTCCCATTATTCTGATACTAATTCCCTTCTAATTCTTTTTGGGTTAACTATCCTAGTCTCGGGTTGCGGAATTCACCATCTCCCAGATGAGATGTATTACTCCTGCCCAATCTTTTTCTCCCATTAATCTAGTTGCATTTGGTTAAAATGTGATCACTATTGCCAACATGTTCTTCCACTATCCCTTCCATTTACCCAACTTCATTAAAAAATTATATCCAGAATTACACACCCCTCCCTTGAAAATGACAACTGCAGAAAATGAAAAACTAAAATAAAAAAAGAGAAAATGGTAAAACCACTCAAAAGTTCAGGCAGGAGGTGTGCAAAGACAACCATTAACATTTCGGGGATAAGACTTGATGAAAATTTCGAAGGGTCGAGTAAGGGCTGAATCGAGGTGGAGAGGCACCAGCCTGAGAGCCTATCAAAGTGGTAGTGCCCGAGTCCAAGAGCAAGGAATGACCCGAGGATTGGATAATTTAAGTGTCGGGCCAGATTGAAAAGGTCAGAGTGTTAGGCCAGAGGTGAGTGCCGGGTTGGTTCAGCTAGCTGCTCAGCAAGGTTTTCTTGTCTCTGTGCTGAACGGAGGCTATAGCCTGCTCCTGAATCAGCTGCAGTGATGCTTGGGCTGTGGACTCACTTTCATAAACTTCAGTTCAGAATACTATTTGCTTACTTTTATTATTTGAATGATTTGTTTTTCTTCTTCACATATTGGGTATTTCACGGTCTTTTTCAATGGGTTCTACTGGGCTTCTTTGTTTTGTGGCTGCCTGCAGAGAGACAAATCTCACGGTTGTATGAAGAATACGTACTTTGATAATAAATATACTTTGAATTTTGATCTTTAAAAGAGATATACCAGGTTAGCATCCATGTGTTTGGTTAGTTTACTGATGTGTATAATGACGTCTCTTGTAAACTGGTGAAACTAGATGATCACTTTGCAGAGTACCTAGTGTGCAGTCCATGGGAGCGACCTCGAGTTGCCTGTTGCCCACCCCTTTAATTCACCACTCACTGACCTCCTTAACTGTCAAAACAAAATCTGATGAAACTTGGGGAATAGCATTCATCTTCCATCTGAGCACATAACAACCTCCAGGACTCAATATTTTATTCGCCATAATTTAGATAATCCATTCCTCTGTCTGTCATCATCTTGGCTCAGTTTTGCTTTTATGATCGGTAGAGCCTGACCTGCTGGGAGGTCCCACAGTGCTGCTATTAGCAGTATATTACACAGACAAAGCAGCATCATTAATCCTAACTGCTACTCTCACTGTTATATTAACTTTGATTTCTCCCTATCAGATATATTCTGTTCTACCTATCCCTTTCCTGCATTCTTCTTTTCCTGGTTTTCCATTTTCCCAGTTCTCATGAAGGAGTTCAGACCAGGAGCATTAACTCTGTTTCTGTTTCCATTGATACTGCCTGATCAGTTGAGTTTTCCAAAATTTGCTGTCTTTATTGTCCTCTCTCTGATTGGTTTTGCTATGAACTGATTTGAAGGCATTTAAAGTGTCCTCTATACTCTTGCACGAGGAATTCTGCAGATGCTGGAAATTCAAGCAACAAACATCAAATTTGCTGGTGAACGTAGCAGGCCAGGCAGCATCTCTAGGAAGATGTGGCCCGAAACGTCCACTGTACCTCTTCTTAGAGATGCTGCCTGACCTGCTGCGTTCACCAGCAAATTTGATGTGTGTTGCTCTATATTTTTCCCATTATTTCTGTCCCATATTCTGTGTCATGAAAAATTCAAAAAGGTTTTGCTTTCAAATTTGATCTTCTTCCTCCCTTTGATATACAATTCATATGGAATTTATCCTACCTTGCCTGCAAATCACCCTTATTTCAGTGGCAGTGTGTATTTAAACAACTTTGTCTCAATGTACCTCAGATTTTAAGGCATGCACATCGGAAATCATCATAACCATCCATGCTAAGGGCAGTCACATTACTGCATACTTGGCTCAGTAGCTACAGTCCTTTAAAAGCCTGAACTCACTCTAATAACACAACGCAGATTATTCCAGGTGGATGTGTAACTCTTTAACATTGCTTAAATAACTAACCTTTCACAAAATAAATTCATATGATATGTTTTGGTACAAACTATAGATGACATGAGACAGACGTATGCAAGCAGATTTGTGTATGTACAAGCCCCTGCAGTAATCACACTCCGGTAATTACATTGCTACAAAGGAACAGGTAGAGTGACATTTAATTACAGCCTTAAGTCAACATTCATCAGCTCCTGAATTAAGCACAATTGCAGGCCTCTGCAGATCACTGACACTTCTCCCTTCCCTTTGAGTGTGAGGAAGCGAAGCCAATTCTGCAAGAACATCTTGTGCTCACGATAATATCACCACTGTCAATGTACAAACCAGAGAGCAGTACTGGCAATTACTGCTCAGTACTCAGTGACAGAAACTCAGTTTTAGACATTGTTTTAAACAGTTTAATTAGGGAATAGCATATTAATGAATTTAACTTAAACTGCAGCGTATTACACTAAATGAACTAGCACCTGAGTACGTTACCAAATTCAGCCCTCTTCTGGATTTCTGCAAAAAAAACCTGAAAAGGCTCATTTTGCAGAATGGGGATCGGGTCTATTGTCTCTGACATATGTGAAGAAATGTATTGTTTAGTGACGGTAATACAGTGTAAGCAATAAAAATCACTGTAAGATACAAAAATGAATGAATAAGCAGTGCAGAGAGCCCGTGTTCATGCACTGTTCAGAAATCTGATGGCAGAGGGGAGAAAGCTATTCCTGAAACACTGCCTGAAAGTTGACTTTCAGGGTCTTGTACCTCCTTGTCAGAGGTAGTAATGAGAAGAGGGCATGACCCAAATAGTGCGGGCCCTTCAAGATGGACGCAGCACTATTTGGAGATATCCTCATTGGTGGGGTGGTCTGAAGGTGAATGTCTTCATTCACAGTGTGTGAGAGTGTGGAACAATCTACCAGCAGAAGTAGAGAGTGTGGGTTTAATTTCAACATTTAAGGGAAATTTAGATAAGTACATAGGTAAGAGGGGTATAGTCCATGGGACTAGGTAGAAGTACAGTTCAGCACAGACTGTATGGGCCAAAGGGGCTTCCTCTGTGCTGTAGCGCTCCAAGACTGTATGGTTGTTCCTGTGATGGAGTTGACTGCCTCTACAACCCTCTGCAGCTGCTTTTGATCCTGCGCATTGGGGCCTCCATACCAGGTGGTGATCCAACCAATCACAATCCTCTCCATCATACGTCTGTAGAGTCTTGCTGACATATCAAATCTCCTCAGAATCATGGATTCTAGTGTGTCTTCCCCAGAATTGCTGGACCCAAGATTGATCCTCTGAAATAACTGTAATGCCCTGGTTCACATTTTTACTGTTATGCTGTAGGTATTTCATTTAGCAGCTCTGAGAGAGTAGTCTGTTCTGCTTTCAGCCTGTTTGGGTTATTGCTGAAGACAAGGAATGATGCGGAATGTGTGCCATCCAATTAGGATGGTGGAACTGGGGGAGTTTTTTTGGTGAGGGCCACTAAGGTTGGTCTTGGGACTTTTGTTCAGTGGGAGAGGGAGAGAGAAGACACTGGAGAGAGCAGGTCGTAGGATTCGACCCAGTGCGGGACCATGATCAAGCCAGGGGCAATGATCAATTGAGAATCGGTGAATATGGTGAAACGATGATACTAAGATAGGTGGAGTTGTGGATAATGAAGTAGGTTTTCAAAGCTTGCAGAGAGACTTAGGCCAGTTAGAAGAGTGGGAAAGATGGCAGATGGAGTTTAATGCTGATAAATGTGAGCTGCTACATAGGACATTCATGGCAAATGGTAGGGCATTAAAGAATGCAGCAGAACAGAGCGATCTAGGAATAATGGTGCATAGTTCCCTGAAGGTGGAATCCTGACAAGTTGCATCTCCATCTGGTATGGGAGCAGCTGAGTATCGGACCGGAAGTCCCTACAAAGGACTGTGAGAACAGCCGAGAGGATCAGAGGGGTCCCCCTACTCTCCATCAGGGACATTTATCTGGAGTGCTGTGTACGCAGGGCCTTAGTATTACCAAGGATCCCACCCGTCCATCCAGCATTCTCTTTGACTTTCTATCATCAGGCAGAGATTCCAATGCATAAAAACAAGAGCGTTCTGGATGGGAAACATCCTTTCACCATAGGCCGTTAGTCTTCTGAACTCTCTGCTGAATCGCATGCAGGAAGTGTCACCAGATAATTTGTACTGTACTCTACAATATTTAATTTGTGCACTTTACTTTGTTTATCTATGCATAATTCATTTGTAGATTTAATCCTTATTTTCCTAAGTTATTGTGTGTGTGTGTGACCATGAATGTTGCATCCTAGCAGTCTAGCTATGCAAGCCTGTGCAGCACGATACGGAGAGCAAGCTGTTGCCCATATAACAAGCTCCCCCTCTCCATGCATCTGATGAATCCAAAGGAACAGCAGAGACCAATAAAATTTGATACCAATAGCATCCCAGGAGTTGCCAGTCAGCGTTGAACTCAACGGGAGACTGCCTTAGGGACTCCAGCTCCGGATTTTTACCTCGGTGTTTACGTCTAAAGCCTTCCCCACGTGTGGGTACAGCCGCAAGGCAGTGGCGGCTTGAGATCAGAGTTTTCCTTCTCTTAGATGAGCTGCCAACCATAGCTGATGAGCCATATCTGCCCAAAGCAACTTGCTTTAAGGCACCAATAACCTGTCTTTGCCTCTTCTGTCAGTAGAAGTGGTTCCACCCAATTAGTAGCTGAGCCACATGTCGAGTTCAGGAGCTGTAGTTGGTTGTCAGAGGCTATCTGAGGCGCACACCATTCGGAGCATTTAATACGTAGTAGGAGCTTGTCCCCATTACCACCAACGGCTGTAACAACCTTAAGGAACTTATGTGTATTACTGTGCTTTACACATGGTTAGGAAAAACGTCGTCTCATTTGTCGTATCATATACATGTATATAGATAAATCACAATAAACCTCACTATTATATTTTTGATTGCCATTGGTAACTTTACAAGTAGGTTTGTCTAAAAGCACTTTCCATGCAGCTGTGAAATGTAAAGGGACACTTATGTATTCACCCTGCTGTTTGCAGCACAGCATTTCGGGGTAATAGCACTGTCTCTGAATCTCTGGCACCCAGTATCACTCTGGAGCAATGGGGCCGTCTCTGTCTCCATGGCACCTGTATCAGTCTGGGACAACGGGACTGTCTATGACTTTCTGGCACCTAGTATCACTCTGGGGTAATGGGACTGTCTCGGTCTCCCTGGCACCCTGTATCACTCTGGGGTAATGGAACTGTGTTTGTCTCCCTGGCACCCTGTATCACTCCGGGGTCATGAAACTGTCCCTGTCTCCCTTGCACCCTGTATCACTCTGGGACAATGGGTCAGTCTCTGTCTCCCTGGCACCTGTATCAGTCTGGGAGAACGGGACTGTCTCTGACTTTTTGGCATCCTGTATCACTCTGGGGAAACAGGAATGTCTCTGTCTCCCTGCCACCTTGTTCCACTCTGGGGCAATGGGGCTGTCTCTGTCTCCCTGGCACCTGTATCACTCTGGGGTAATTGGACTGTCTCTGTCTCCCTGGCACCCTGTATTCACTCTGGGGTAATGGAACTGTCTCGGTCTCCCTGGCACCCTGTATCACTCTGGGGTAATGGGGCTGTCCCTGTCTCCTTGGCACCTATAATCACTCTGCAGTAATGGCACTGTGTTTGTCTCCCTGGCACCCTGTATCACTCTGGGGTAATAGGACTGCCACTGTCTCCCTGGCACCCTGTATCACTCTGGGGTAATGGAACTGTCTCTGTCTCCCTGGTACCCTGCATCACTCTGAGTCAATGGGACTGTCTCTGTCTCCCTGGCACCCTGTATCACTCTGAGTCAATGGGACTGTCTCTGTCTCCCTGGCACCCTGTATCACTCTGGGGTAATGGAACTGTCTCTGTCTCCCTGGCACCCTGTATCACTCTGGGGTAATAGGACTGTCTCTGTCTCCCTGGCACCTATAATCACTTTAGGGTAATGGAACTGCCTCTGTCTCCCTGGCACCCTGTATCACTCTGGGTCAATGGGGCTGTCTCTATCTCTCTGGCACCTATATCACTCTGGGACAATGAGACTGTCTCTGAACTTTCTGGCACCGTGTATCACTCTGGGGTAACAGGACTGTCTCTGTCTCTCTGGCACCTTGTATCACTCTGCAGTAATGGAACTGTGTTTGTCTCCCTGGCACCTTGTATCACTCTGGGACAATGGGGCTGTCTCTGTCTCCCTGGCACCCTGTATCACTCTGGGGTAATAGGACTGTGTCTGTCTCCCTGGCACCCTGTATCACTCTGGGGCAATGGGGCTGTCTCTGTCTGCTTGGCACCTATATCACTCTGGGGTAATGAAACTGTCTCTGTCTCCCTGGCACCTTGTATCACAATGGGGCAATGGGACTGTCTCTGTCTCCCTGGCACCCTCTATCACTCTTTGTTCATGGAACCGTCTCTGTCTCCCTGGCACCTGTATCACTCTGGGGTAATGGAACTGTCTCTGTCTCCCTGGCACCCTGTATCACTCTGGGGTAATGGGACTGCCTCTGTCTCCATGGCACCCTCCATCACTCTGGGCTAATGGAACTGTTTCTGTCTCCCTGGCACCCTGTATCACTCTGGGGTAATGGAACTGTGTCTGTCTCCCTGGCACCCTGTATCACTCTGGGGTAATGGAACTGTCTCTGTCACCCTGGCACCCTGTATCACTCTGGGGCAATGAGGCTGTCTCTGTCTCCTTGGCACCTATTTCACTCTGGGGTAATGGGACTGTCTCTGTCTCCCTGGCACCCTCTATCACTCTGGGGTAATGGAACTGTCTCGGTCTCCCTGGCACCCTGTATCACTCTGGGGTAATGGAACTGTCTCTGTCTCCCTGGCACCTATATCACTCTGGGTAATGGAACTGTGTTTGTCTCCCTGGCATCCTGTATCTCTCTGGGGTATTGGAACTGTCTCTGTCTCCCTGGCACCTTGTATATCAATCTGGGGCATGGGGCTGTCTCTGTCTCCTTGGCACCTATATCACTCCGGGGTAATGGAACTGTGTTTGTCTCCCTGGCATCCTGTATCACTCTGGGGTCATGGAACTGTCTCTGTCTCCCTGGCACCCTGTATGACTCTGGGTCAATGGGACTGTCTCTATCTCCCTGGCACCCTGTATCACTCTGGGGTCATGGAACTGTCTCTGTCTCCCTGGCAACTTGCATCAATCTGAGTCAATTGGACTGTCTCTGTCTCCCTGGCACCCTGTATCACTCTGGGGCAATGGAACTGTCTCTGTCTCCCTGGCACCTTGTATCACTCTGGGTCAATGGGGCTGTCTCTGTCTCCCCGGCACCTGTATCACTCTGGGATAACGGGACTGTCTCTGACTTTCTGGCACCCTGTATCACTCTGGGGTAATGGAACTGTCTCTGTCTCCCTGGCACCTGTATCACTCTGGGGTAATGAAACTGTGTTTGTCTCCCTGGCACCCTGTATCACTCTGGGGTAATGAAACTGTGTCTGTCTCCCTGGCACCCTGTATCACTCTGGGGTAATGGAACTGTCTCAGTCTCCCTGGCACCCTGTATCACTCTGGGGTAATAGGACTGTCTCTGTCTCCCTGGCATCCTGTATCACTCTGGGGCAATGGGGCTGTCTCTGTCTCCCTGGCACCTGTATCACTCTGGGACAACGGGACTGTCTCTGAACTTTCTGGCACCTGTATCACTCTGGGGTAATGGAACTGTCTCGGTCTCCCTGGCACCCTGTATCACTCTGGGGTAATGGGACTGTCTCTGTCTCCCTGGCACCCTGTATCACTCTGGGGCAATGGAACTGTGTTTGTCTCCCTGGGACCCTGTATCACTCTGGGGTAATGGAACTGTCTCTGTCTCCCTGGCACCCTGTATCACTCTGGGTTAATGGGGCTATCTCTGTCTCCCTGGCACCTGTATCACTCTGGGATAACGGGACTGTCTCTGAACTTTCTGGCACCCTGTATCACTCTGGGGCAATGGGGCTGTCTCTGTCTCCCTGGCACCTGTATCACTCTGGGGTAATGGGACTGTCTCTGTCTCCCTGGCACCCTGTATCACTCTGGGTAATGGGGCTGTCTCTGTCTCCCTGGCACCTGTATCACTCTGGGACAACGGGACTGTCTCTGAACTTTCTGGCACCTTGTATCACTCTGGGGTAACAGGACTGTCTCTGTCTCCCTGGCACCCTGTATTCACTCTGGGGCAATGGGGCTGTCTCTGTCTCCCTGGCACCTGTATCACTCTGGGGTAATGGAACTGTCTCAGTCTCCCTGGCACCCTGTATCACTCTGGGGCAATGGGGCTGTCTCTGTCTCCCTGGCACCTTGTATCACTCTGTGGTAATGGAACTGTGTTTGTCTCCCTGGGACCCTGTATCACTCTGGGGTCATGGAACTGTCTCTGTCTCCCTGGCACCCTGTGTCACTCTGGGTCAATGGGACTGTCTCTGTCTCCCTAGCAGCCTGTATCACTCTGGGGTAATGGAACTGTCTCTGTCTCCCTGGCACCCTGCATCATTCTGAGTCAATGGGACTGTCTCTGTCTCCCTGGCACCCTGTATCACTCTGGGTAATGGAACTGTCTCTGTCTCCCTGGCACCCTGTATCACTCTGGGTTAATGGGGCTATCTCTGTCTCCCTGGCACCTGTATCACTCTGGGATAACGGGACTGTCTCTGAACTTTCTGGCACCCTGTATCACTCTGGGGTAACAGGACTGTTTCTGTCTCCCTGGCACCTTGTATCACTCTGGGGCAATGGGGCTGTCTCTGTCTCCCTGGCACCTGTATCACTCTGGGGTAATGGAACTGTCTCTGTCTCCCTGGCACCTGTATCACTCTGGGGTAATGGGACTGTCTCTGTCTCCCTGGTTCCTGTATCACTTGGGGGAAGTACAACTGTGCTGCCTGATTTATGTGTGAGTCTGGCGACCCAGTCTGAGGAAGAACATCTGTTTGAGGGACTTGTAACAAAGATCCTCTAGGTTGATGGAGAGTTTTTCAAATGGGATGTTTCAACATACATGTGACAAATAAAGTTAATATATATAAAGAAATCTTTCTAACCTCTTTTCACCTCTGCATTCTGAGTCCTGATGCAGGGTTTCAAGCTGAAACCCAACAGTTCCTTTTCTCCCACCAGTGCTGCTTGGCTCACTCAGTTCTTCCAGAAGATTGTTTTAGGTCTTGAGGGAGGGTCTCAGTCTGAAGTGTTGACTCTTTGTTCGTTTCTGTAGCTGCTGCCTGACCTGCTGAGTTCTTCTAGCATTTTGTGTCTGTGGCTTTGGATTTCCTGCATTGTTTTGTGTTTGAGATTATCAAGATGCCAGATTCGCCCCCAACACTTTTGACACCTACTCCATGATCAATCCAATGCTTTCCTCCCATATAACCCCCATTAGTCTTTCAACCATGTGTCAATTTGAGTCTCTTAAATCTCCCTACTCCAGCAGTGCGCTCCATGTACCCACCATCCCTGTGTAAAAAAAAACTGCTTCTGACATCCCCCTATGCCACCAATCATTATTTTCTGTCTTTATTTTAGAGTTTAGCTATTTCTTATTCTAAAACCTGTTCACTGACTTCTGTAAATTGTAGTATGAATTGTTGCTCAGCCGTGTATTGTGGAATATCTCAGTCAGATATGTGGTTGCTGTATATTGTGGAATTAATCACTGCTGACAATTATTGCTGTTTGCAGTCACGAATTCATATCGTAGAATGGACCACATCAGCTAATTATTATTATGCATGGCCTCATGTGACGGGCTGTCCTGTAGGCCTTTAAACCAGGTAACCCCTACCTACTTCCTACTTGTCCATTGATAGGACCCCAACTGTGCTACATCTATCCCCTTGTCCTAGAAGATAAGCATCTCTTTCCCATACCTCCCCTGGGACAAGGGAGGAGGGAGGGACAGTTATTTCTCATGCTGCCTTTGCTAACTAAGTTTTCAGCCTGATGGGCCAGGATATTGAACCATGGGGTACCTGCAAACAGACATGTGGTAACTTGCACAGTGATTCAGCCTGCCAACTGTTTCAGCTGCTTTTGGACCTCTCTACAAATTGATTTCATAGGACCTTAACTAGCTCTGAATTATGGCGTTGATAGTAATCAGTTGATCCAATAATTGGAGAGAAACGTTTCCTTGTTGGAACATGAGTGCCACTGCTTGAGGTCTGATGAATGAAGCAGCTTGCAGATGAAAAGTGGCACATGTTTCATCGCTGATGTTTTTGGAGCCACAGGTTGCAATCTTTGGTAACAAGAGGAATGGTGTGTACATGTGTCACTGTTTTCTAATGGCCAGGAGAACCAGAATCTCTCCCTATCGGGGCACGAGGAGACCAAAGCACCGTGGCCCAGTGGGAAACCTTCTGCACACAGTCCATGTGGCTGGAAAAGTTATTAAACAGGTGGATCAACTTAAACAGCAATCTGTTAAAAAGGTACAAGTGCTGAGTGAATGAAAAACTGCAACTTCTCCTTCCCTTTTCTGAGGAAGGACCATTGACCTGAAATGTTTAATGTGTCTCTTTCCACAGATATTACCTCACCCACTGAATATTTTAAACTCATTTTTATTACAAGTATCTGAGTACCATGTGGGAGTAAAGTAATGGAGATGAATTCAGAATCACGTTTATTATCACCGGCATCTGATGTGAAATTTGAAATTTGTAATTTGTTAACTTAGCAGCAGCAGTTCAATGCAATACATAATATAGAAGAAAGAAAATAATAATAAACAAATCTTTTTCAGTATACTTTATACAGTATATGTATATTGAATAGATTGAAAATCATAGAAAAAACAAATACTATATATTAAAAGGTAGTGTGCAAGGGTTCAATGTCCATTTAGTAATCAGGTGACAGAGGGGAAGAAGCTGTTCCTGAATCACTGTGTGCTCACCTTCAGGCTTCTGTACCTCCTACCTGATGGTAACAGTGAGAAAAGGGCATGCCCTGGGTGCTGGAGGTTGTTAATAATGGAAACTGCCTTTCTGAGACACCGCTCCTTGAAGATGTCCTGGGTACTTTGTAGGCTAGTATCCAAGATGGAGCTGACTAAATTTATAATCCACTGCAGCTTCTTTTGGTCCTGTGCAGAAGTCCCCCCCATACCAGACAGTGATGCAGCTTGTTAGAATGCTCTCCGCAGTACATCTGTAGAAGTTTTTTGAGTGTATTTGTTGACATACTAAATTGCTTCAAATTCCTAATAAAGTATAGCTGCTGTCTTGCTTTCTTTATAACGACATCAGTATGTTGGGACCAGGTTAGATCCTGAGAGATCTTGACACCCAGGAACTTGAAACTGTTCACTCTCTCCATTTCTGATCTTTCTATGAGGATTGGTACGTGTTCCTTTGTCCTACCCTTCCAGAAGTCCACAATCAACTCTTTCATCTCACTGACATTGAGTGCCAGGTGTTTGCTGTGTTACCACTCCACTAGTTGGCATCTCTCTCTCTCCTGTACGCCCTCTCGTCACCACCTGAGATTCTACCAACAATGGTTGTATCATCAGCAAATCTATAGATGGTATTTGAGCTATGCCTAGCCCACAGTCATGGGTATAGAGAGAGTAGACCAGTGGGCCAAGCACACACCCGAGCTGCACCAGCGTTGATCATCACCGATCCGCACAGGTTGTGGTCTTCTGGTTAGGAAGTCAAGGATTCAATTGCAGCGAGGTACAGAGGTCCAGGTTTTGCAACTTTTCAATCAGGATTGTGGGAATGATGGTACTAAATGCTGAGCTATAGTCAATGAACATCATCCTGGCACAGGTGTTTGCGTTGTCCAGATGGTCTAAGGCCGCATGGAGAGCCATTGAGATTGCATCTGCCGTTGACCTATTGTGGTGATAGGCAAGTTGCAATGGGTCCAGGTCCTTGCTGAGGCAGGAGTTCAGTCTAGTCATGACCAACCTCTCAAAGCATTTCATCACTGTAGATGTGAGTGCTACCGGGCAATAATCATTAACATGAGCTGCCTTATTCTTCTTAGACCTTTTTGAAACAAGTGGGAACTTCATCTGTAGCAGTGAGAGGTTGAAAATGCCCTTGAATACTCCTACCAGTTGGTTGGCACAGGTTTTCAGAGCTTTACCAGGTACCCCATTGGGACCTTCCACATGGCGAGGGCTCACAATTATGCTGCTGAGGAATCATTATTGGAGCCAAAATAGATTGAGCCATTTTTAATTGGCATTATTGATCAACCTGTGAATTCATTAGCCACAGAATAAGGAGAGGCATGAGATACATACATGCCAGGTGTATCAGATAAAGTGGTTTGAAACTAAAAACTAAGCACTCTTACATACTTATTAGGATGTCACTTATACTCATAACACTTGGAATTGACAAGAACATTCCAAGACAGTGTGGCAAGGAATGAATTCACAATGTGTGGTTGATGATATTGGTTTCGGAGTGTATAAAGGGGAACCTGCAAACTCCAGAGTACTTTTTAATGCAGAACACAAGGGCTGTAGGAGGAGGAAAGAGAACACCCTCATACTGAGATCGAAGTCAGTCCTTGAGTGCAGGAAGGAACCCAACTATAACCTCCTCAGGTAGCAGCATAAGAGGAGAACAAATATATTTGTTTGATATGCAATGACCAAAGAAAAAAAAAGTGGCTGGAGTTGCTTAGCACTTCAGTGCAAGGGTGCTTATTAGTGCAATATTTCCATTTAATATCAGAGAATGTATATAATATACAACCTAAAGTTCTTGTTCTTCCCAGATGTCCACAAAAACAAAGTGTCCCAAGGAATGACTGACAGTAAAAAACACAAGAACCCCAAAGCTCCTCCACTTCCTCCTCCCATGCACAAGCAACAGCAAAGCAACAGCCCTCCCCTTCCCCAACTTCAGCAGAAAAAAGGCATCAGCCCCCTCTACCCATCAAGCATGCAATAGCAAAGCCCCCAATAAAGACCATGACCTGCAGTACAACAAAAAAATAATAATTCACTTGACAATTTGACACAGGCTTTCTCTCTCCCTAGAAAAGAGATGTCACCCTTTCATAGTAACAGGGGAGACCAATAAAGTCAAACAACTCACAAATTTACGGTGTTAAAATCTGCCACGTCATTTTTCTTCCCCCCCCCCCCCTCCCCCCGAGCTCTCGGAGATGAGAATCGGCAACAAGCTCTCCCCCACCAATGAGAGAAAGAGAGAGATAATGCGATCTGAGTACAGAGCCCCTGACAGTTGATCCGCTATTCCTGATGCTGGATTTACTCCTGCAGTGTTTCAGTCGGTGGCACCAGCATAGAATCGACTTGTCCCCAGGGCCGCAAATTGTCAGAATCCCAAAAGTGCGCTTGTCTCCTAGGCCGCATCCTCGGGATATCGAAAAGTGGTTGGTCAATGAGACCTGGAAGCAGGTCCCATTACCGCAAAGGACTGAAATTTGAGTGTAGCTCTAGATCAGGGTCTTCAACAGAATCCCAACTACCTTGAAAAGGAAAAAAGGAGACATCAAAGGTAGAATTTAAGTTGTTCCCGCAGATGATTCGAAGAAGTCACTGTCAAGTGCCTTCGTAACTCCGCCCCAACTATTAGGCACATCAAAAATCAAACTTACAAAAATTAGTGAAAATAGTGAAAAGAAATCTGCCAATAGTTGCAAACAGATATCTACCAGAAAACACAATAATAGTTGGCCAGCGCGAATTCTTGGCAGACCTAATTTCTCTCCTACTGAGTGCATCAGCTTGGTTTAGGACCCATTAGGAGAATATACAGTAGGGAAGACATTGAAGTGCGTACTGCCAGGGCAACGACAGCAGAATTACAAGGGTGTTTGTGTAGTGCATTTACCAGGTTCTCCTTGTCCCAGCACTGGTCCAGTGCCTACTCCTGAGGCACCAACCTGGACAAGGAACTGTTTGGGCTCTGTAGAACTGGTGAAGAATATATGTGAGCTTTAAGGGCTTGAGAAATATTTTGACACTCATTTGTCCATGTCACTGAGTTGTTAACATGCTTACCAGTAAGATTAGTCAGAGGTGCAGCTAGTGTGGTGAATTGGGGGAATGAACCTGTGATACCACCTACCAGACCCAGGAAGGATTTCACTTCCTTCTTAGTGTGAGGTTGAGTACTGTTGTGGATTGCTTCCACTTCGTTCACCTGTGCTCCAACCTCTCCATGTCCCTGCTGGTAGTGAGGGCATTTGGTTTCCCTTGCTGCCTGCTCACAATTTTGTAGATTGAGAGTGACTCCAGCAGCATGAATATTCCCTAAAATGCTGCACAGATGGTCCAGATGCTCTGGCTGTAGACAACCACGACATCTAGATAGGCTGCACTGCAGTCCTCACTGCCTTGGCATTCAGATCTCAGGGTACTATCCTTCATGGGGTCAGTTATAATAGGACCGCTCTACTCACTGTTTAAAAGCTCAATGACTCCTAGCTCCAGCATGGTCTGAATCTCATCCTCCAGAGCGCTTTGTAACAGTGTTGACAGGTCTGAACCCTGGTCAGGTCTGATCCTGATGGAGTGTTTTAGGATTCTTGTCGGTCCTAGTCTCTGTGGGAACAGCTGCGAAGAATCAGCAAACACCCTCTGCAGCTTCACTGGTTGATGACCATCGAGATGGGAGAGGTCAACATTACCAGCCCCTTCCAAGCCTCCATGACCCCTTCTGAGTCATCATCAATGAGTACTTCATCTGTATAAATATCAGAGGCAGGAGAGCTGGCATAATTCTCACACCACCATTGCCAGCATGTCTTTCTAGGCCTTTTGGTTCCTCCCTCGCAAAGACTAGCATCCCAGTCTGCTCCTATATCTTACAGTCTTATGGAATGATGGCTGTGATAGTGCCCCCTTGAGGGGATTGAGGTACTGCAGGGTAAGTCGGGCTGCCATGAGTCCACCTGGCTTATGCTCTCCGACCTATGTTCTGGTGTCTGGAGGAAGAACCTATAGCAGCTGCTGTAGAACAACGACCTCACCAATCTCCTCCTTGGACTTCTGCTCTGGTTGAATTGATCGGCAGTAGTGACCCCTCAGGCAATGATACAACTCCATGGGTGGTAGAGTACTGGAGCAGAACTATTGGTTCTTGCCGAGATAGCAATCTTGGCCAGCAGCACCTTCTTCAGGTCAGGATAGTTGTGGGACCACTTTATCTATTGCAGTGCAGGCCTTGAGAGGTTAACCCATCAGTAGTGGCACTAGCTAGCACTCTTCCTTTGGCCAATTCCATATCTGGGCCATCCTCTCCATCCTGAGGAGATAGTCCACGATATCGTCACTCTGTTGATAAGACGGCATCGTGTTACCCTTCCGCGATCTTTGGAGTTCCTTTCTAAAAGTATCACCTCTCCTCTGCTGGGCAGACAGAAAGTCTCTGAAGAGAGTTTGCAGGGTAGTTTGGAGGTGGTGCCACTTGAAGGCCCTTCAGATTCTGGCCTGAGTTTGGCCCTGGGCTGCAGTTCTTCCTCCTCTGAGGTCTCCGCTATTTCCCCGGGCAGCTGCTTCGCTTTTAGTCTTGGGGGTTTCCTGACTTGTGACCACAATCCCACCCCTCTGAGTTAGACACACCCCTTTGTGACTGGCCATCCCACTGTTGCCACCACATGTTAGATACATGGGTCATGTTGAATCTTTGTGGGTGGAGTTCAGTAATTGCAAGGGTAAAAAAAACATTATGGGAATCATACCCAGGCCTTCAAATAGTAGCCAAGATGTGGGGTTAAGATTATAAAGGGAGCTGGAAAGGTCATGTAATAAAGGTAATGAAACAATTGTAATGGGGGACTTCAATATGCAATGGGATTGGGAAAATCAAGTTGGTATCAGATTGCAAGAGAGGGAAGTTGTTGAATGCCTACAAGATGCCTTTTTAGAGCAGCTTGTGTTTAAGCCTACTCGGGGAAAGGCCACCTTAAATTGGATGTTGTGTAATGACCTAGATTTTATTAGTGAGCTTAATGTAAAAGAACCTTTAGGAGGCAGTGATCATAATAAGATTGAATTCATACTGCAAATTGAGAGGGAGAAGCACAAGTCACATGTATCAGTATCGCAGTGGAATAAAGGGAATTACAGAGGCACGAGAGAAGAGCTTGCCCAGGTGGATTGGAGGAGGATACTGGCAGGGTTGACAGCAGAGCAGAGTTGGCAGGAGTTTCTGCAAATAGTTCACAAGGTACAGGATGGATATGTTCCAGAGAGGAAGAAGTTCTCAAATGGCAGAGACAGGCAACCATGACTGACAAAGGAAGTTAAGGAATGCATGAAGGCCAAGGAAATAGCATAGAAGGTAGCAAAAATGAGTGGGCAGTTGGACGATTAGGAAGCTTTTATAATCCAAACAAAAGGCAACTAAAAAGCTAAAAAAAAGGGAAAAGATTAAATATGAGGGCAAACTAGCTGAAAATATAAAGCAGGATACCAAAAGATATTTTTTCTCCCCCAGTTATATAAAGAGTAAAACTGAGGTGAGAATTTATATTGGACCACTGGAAAGTGATGCTGATGAGGTAGTAATGGGGGATGAAGAAATGGCAGATGAACTTAATGGGTGCTTTACAGGTCTGCAAGTGTCAGGGAGCAGGCATGAGTGCCATTGCTATTACAAAGGAAAAAGTGCTAGGCAAACTCAAAGGTCTTAAGGTGGATACATCACCTGGGCCAGGTGGACTAGACCACAGTCCTGAGAGGTTGCTGAAGAGATAATGGATGCATTGGTCATGATCTTTCAAGAATTCAGAAAAGGAAGATTGCAAATGTCACTCCACTCTTCAGAAGGGAGGAAGGCAAAAGAAAGGAGAGAAAGGCCAGTTAGCCTAACCTCAGTGGTTGGGACAATGTTGGAGACTATTATTAAGGACAAGGTTTTGGGGTACTTTGAGACTAATGATAAAATAAGTCAAAGTTGGCATGGTTTCTGTAAAGGGAAATATTGCCTGACAAATCTTCGAGGAAGTAAGAAGCACAGTGGACAGAGGAGGGGCAGTGGATGACATTTACTTGGATTTTCAGAAGGCGTTTGATAAGGTGCCACAGAGAAGGATGCCTAACAGGATAAAATCCCATGGCATTACAGGAAAGATACTGGCATGGATAGAGGAATGGCTGACAGGCAGGAGGCACTAGTCAGGCCGCTCTTGGAGTATTGTCAACAGTTTTGTGCCCCATATCACAGAAAGGATGTGTTGTCATTGGAGAAAGTCCAGAAGAGGTTCACAAGGATGATTCCAGGAATGAAGGAGTTAACATATGAGTACAACTTTGGACCTGTACTCACTGGAATTTAGAAGAATGCTGGGAGATCTCATTGAAACCTACCGAATGATGAAAGGACTAGATAGCATGGATGTGGAGAGATGTTTCCTGTGGTGAGGGTATCCAGAACTAGGGGGCACAGGCTCAAAATTGAGGCGGCCATCTTTTAGAACAGACGTAAGGAGGAATTTTTTTTGACCAGAGAGTTGTGGATCTGTGGAATGCTCTGTCACAGACTGTGGTGGAGGCCAAGTCCATAGGTATATTTAGGGTGGAAGTTGATCTTTTCCCGGTCGGTCAGGGCATCAAAGGACATGGTAAGAAGACAGGTGTATGGGGTGGAGTGGGATCCGGGATCAGTAATGATGGAATGGTGGAGCAGACTCGATGGGCTGAATGGCCTAATTCTGCTCCTATGTCTTATGATTATGACTGAAGAAAAAAAATGGCTGGAGTCACTGAGCATTTTAGTGCAAGGGTGTTCATTAAGTGCATCAAAATTTAGCGAAAATACTGACAAAAACCAGCAACATTTACAAAATGTGTGTTTTCCGGTAGATAGTAACAGTTCCGTACTTATACTTCGCCACTGTGAACTTCTGGCAGCCATAATCTTTCAGTCCTACTGAGAGTGATCCGCCCTGTTTATAGGCACTAGGATATACAATCTGTAATTACCCACAAAATTAACTTAAGACTACACATGAATTGGAATACGATGCACCTCACAATGTGGTTACAACCATATTAAAAAATAAACAGAAGTATCGACCTTAAATACAGTATTCAAACAAGATATACACATTGACATGTCCCCATTCCTAAAGAAATAAAATGTGTGGTGGGAAAGGCACTGTAAAACCAACCTGAGCACATCAGGTTCATTTTATTATCAAAGTATGTACTCAGAATGCAACTCTGAGATTTGCCTTCACCAATAGCCATGAAATACAGAAAAATGATGGAGTTGTTGAAAAGACATCAGAAAACCCCCCCACTGTGCATGAAAAAGGAAAAGGAACTAAATGCGCAAAGCCCAAACCCTCCCTCGCACAAAAACTAACAGTTACTCACCCAGATAGGCAGCGAGACATCAAACCCCTAATCCCTCCCATGCAAAAAAAAATCAGTGACAATAACGTCAAACCCCCAACTCCTCTCTTGCATTCAATGATCTGAGATGGAAAATCACCAACAAGAACATCAGTCCCCAGATCCCCAACCCCTCCCTTGTCCAAAAAAAGGGACATATCGCCCACCCGCCATTTGGCAACAAGAAAGAAAACACAAAAATTGGAGCACAATTTACACTACAGTCCACACCAATAATTACATACGACTCAGAATCTCGACATTATCTTTCGTCAACATCGAGCAGAATGACAGCTCAAACTCAGGCCTTCTGTGGGGAATGCCTACCAACTGTGGCCTCTAACCCACAGGCCTTCTGTGGGGAACGCCTACCAACTGTGGCCTCTTACCCTCTGGCCTTCTGTGGGGAACGCCTACCAACTGTGGCCTCTAACCCTCAGGCCTTCTGTGGGGAACGCCTACCAACTGTGGCCTCTTACCCTTTGGCCTTCTGGGGGGAACGCCTACCAACTGTGGCCTCTTACCCTCTGGCCTTCTGTGGGGAACGCCTACCAACTGTGGCCTCTTACCCTCTGGCCTTCTGTGGTGAACGCCTACCAACTGTGGCCTCTTACCCTCTGGCCTTCTGTGGGGAACGCCTACCAACTGTGGCCTCTTACCCTCTGGCCTTCTGTGGGGAACGCCTACCAACTGTGGCCTCTTACCCACTGGCCTTCTGTGGGGAACGCCTACCAACTGTGGCCTCTTACCCTCTGGCCTTCTGTGGGGAACGCCTACCAGCTGTGGCCTCTTACCCTCTGGTCTTCTGTGGGGAACGCCTACCAACTGTGGCCTCTTACCCGCTGGCCTTCTGTGGGGAATGCCTACCAACTGTGGCCTCTTACCCTCAGGCCTTCTGTGTGGAACGCCTACCAACTGTGGCCTCTAACCCTCTGGCCTTCTGTGGGGAACACCTACCAACTGTGGCCTCTTACCCTCTGGCCCGACGCGACCTCCCATGGAGAGTGACTGCCTGCCTGCCCAGCCTCTTCTGCATTCTCCCTGATGTTTCAATCTTCCTTGACGCTTCTATTGGTGAGAAATGGAGTCACAGTGTCTGATCTCCTGCTCGATGATTCTCATGGTTCTCTCCTGGAAATTTCTTGGGGACAGCAGAGGGCTAGATCACTTGCTTCAACTCCAAACTGTAAGTCACACGCTCCAAGAGTTTTCAAAACACAATTAAGATAAAAAGAATAAGTAAAAGACATAGAAATAGTGAAATAATTGACTATCTGGAAGATGTCACCCAAGAAATCATTGTTGACAGGCGCCATCTTGACTGGAAATATCAGCTTGGTTTAGGACCCATTATGAGAATACACGAGGGAAGACATTGAAGTGCGTCCATTCAGCACAACAGCAGCAGAATGGCAAAGGTGTGTCTGTGTCTGTGCATAGTGGGTTTACCAAATGCTCACTCACATTCTAGTCAGATTCTAGTAGATCTAGTCAGCATTTTCTGAGATGGTAATGATATGAGGCATGGGGGATGAGTATCTTGTAATCCCCAGACATCTCAGGTGGAAGAGAATGTTTGAGAACATAAGGGCAACACATGGAAGGAGGGTAATCAACATCAAGCTTTTACAAGAATTGCTATCATGTGTAATTGTCTAGTTCTAAATCAGAATGGCATTCAAGGCATCTGTGACAGCCATAAGGTTGTGGGAAGACAGAGGTAGGAGGTGCGATTACTTTAACAGCCTGCATGGAGCTTGTCTCTGAGAAAGGAACTGATAGCCAAAAATGCCAACGTGTAACTTGCTGTTGTGATACAAGGTCATCTAAACTCAAACCCTGTCAGGACGCTGGAGCAGGGATCCAATCACAGACCCAGTACTGTGCACACAGTAATATTGGTTGAATAACAAATTCTGAGGTGCAAACGAAGTTGGCGTCAAAGTTCAGGGAAAGATTAAAACATCCAGAAAAATCCAAAAACCAGAATCAGGAAACAGGCAGAGTCGATATTCAGACAGACAGTGTACAGATACAAATGCTGGAAAGGCTCAGGAAAATTCATTGGCACAATCTGGCAACAAACAGGTGAAAACACAGGACTGACATACACTGATCAATAAACAGAGAGGCAGATGATAGGTGGAGCACAATGAGACACAGGTGGCAGCAATACAGGTAATAATGAGAAACAGGTGAGAGACGGAGTACTCAGTAATACAGGGGCTGGAGTAGGGCAGGAGCGGGGACAGTCTATGGCAATACAGAACTGCAGACTGACAGCTGGGGAGGAAACACACAAAAAGACAGTTCAACTTGAGGTACTGACAATACCCCCCCCACTTTATGGACACCTCCTGGCGTCACGGCAGGTAGAGCTGGGTGCTGCTGATGGAAGTCCCTGATGAGAGAGGGGGCCAGGATGTTATGGGTGGGGACCCAGCACCTCTCCTCAGGACCGTAGCCCTCCCAGTCCATAAGGCACTGGAGGCCACAGCCCTGGCAACAAACGTCCAGCAGTTGACTCACCCATCCATGAGCTGTGGCTAGGGGGGAGAGACAGGACACAGGGGGTGGCTCATGAAAAGCTTGGTGCAGGATACATGGAAGGTGGGATGAATGCGGCGGAGAGTGGAGGGAAGCTTGAGACGGACGGCAGCAGGGTTGATGGCTTTAGCAATGGGAAAGGGGCTGATGAAGCGAGGGATGAGCTTGCAGAATCCACCTTGAGGGGCAGGTCTTGGATTGAAAGCCATACACACTGTCCCTGGCGGTAACGTGGGGCTTTGGAGTAATGACGGTCAGCTTGATGCTTGTTCCTAGCAGAGGCACAGAGAAGGGCAGAGCAAGTGTGCCTCCACACCCGCTGACAACGGTGGATGAATGCCTCAGCAGATGGAACACCAACCTCCTCCTCCTGGGCAGGAAACTGGAGGTTGGTAGCCAAGGCAACACTCGAAAGGGGACGGACCAGTGGATGAGGATAGGTGAGAGTTTATGGCGTACTCGGCCCAGGGTAGCTGCTGACTCCACACAGAGGGGTTCTGGGAGACCAGACACTGAAATACAGTCTCTAGCTGTTGGTTGGCCTGCTCAGTCTGGCCATTGGTCTGTGGGTGGAATCCTGAAGACAGATTCGGAGGCACCCAGAAGATTACAGAATGCCCTCCAGAAGTTGAATGTGAATTGAGGGCCCCTGTCTGACAACATCTACAGGTAAACCATGCAATTTAAAAACATGCAGTACTAGTAATTTGGTTGTTTCTTTAGCTGAGGGGAGTTTAGGTAAAGGAATGAGGTGTACAGACATGGAGAAACGATCAACTACTGTGAGAATGGTGGTATTACCATCTGATGGGGGAAGACCGGTGACAAAATCCAGGACAATGTCAGACCAGGGTCTCTTGGGGATAGACAGGGGTTGTAACAGACCAGCAGGTGACCGGTTAGAGTTCTTGCCTTGAGCACAGACTGACCAGACTAAGACAAAGTTGCGGATGTCAGCTCCCATGGAGGGCCACCAGAACTGCAGACTGATGAAGGCCTGAGTACACTTGGTTCCAGGGTGACAGGATAACAGGGAAGAATGACCCCACTGCAATACCTGTGAGCAGACAGAGCTGGGAACATAAACACGGTCAGTGGGGCAATGACTAGGGGCTGCCTCGCTCTGTTGAGCAGCTTGCACAATGGATTCAATGTCCCATTGCGCTGCACCAACGACACAGTGAGCAGGGAGGATGACGTCGGGCACCTCAGGGGTCTCAGAGGAAGAAAATCTCCGGGAGAGGGCATCAGGTTTTCCATTCTTGGAACCGGGGCGGAAGGACAAAGTAAAATTGAATCTTGAGAAAAACAGGGGTCAACGAGCTTGACGGGAGTTGAGACGTTTGGCTGTACGGATATATTCCAGATTCTTGTGATCAGTTCAGACTAAGACTGGCACCTTTGCTCCCTCTAGCCACTCCTCCAGAACTAGCTTCACAGCCAGCAGTTCCCGGTTTGCGACATTGTAATTCCACTCTGTGAGAGAGGCTGTGAGAGCAGGCACAGGGGCGTGCCTTCTTATCCTCGGCCAGGTGCTGAGAGAGAACAGCTCTTACGCCAGTGTCAGACGCATCCACCTCCACGATGAACTGCAGGTTGGTGTCAATCAGGATGGGGGCAGAGGTGAAATGTTCCTTCAGGTCAGAGAATGCTTTTTCAGCAGCAGGGGACCAGGAGAATCTGACAGCTGAAGAGGTAAGAGCAGTGAATGGTGCAGCCAGTGTACTGTAATTTCTGATGAAGCGGCGATAGAAGTTAGCAAAGCCCAAGAAGTGTTGCAACTCCTGACGGGTCGAGGGTTGGGGCCATTTGACCACTGCCTTGACCTTCTGTTGGTCCATCTGAATGGAACTGCCTGAAATTACATACCCCAGGAAGGAGATGTTATTGCGATGAAAATCACATTTCTCAGCCTTCACAAAGAGCTAGTTCCCCAGAAGGAACTGGAGAACTTTGAGGACGTGACCTGTGTGTTCAGCAAGGGACAGAGAAAAAAGAAATCAAAATGTCATTGTGATACACAAAAACAAATTGGTTCAGCATGTCCCTGAGAACGTCATTTACCAGAGCTTGGAAGGTGGCGGGGGCACTGGTGAGACCGAATGGCATGACTGGATACTCGTAATGGCCTGAGGTGGTGTTGAAGGCAGTCTTCCACTCGTCCCCTTCGCGGATGTGGACAAGATGATAGATGTTACGGAGATCAAGCTTGGTGAAAACTGAGGCTCCTTGTATAGTTCAAATGCTGAGGTCATGAGCAGAAGAGGGTAACGGTTCTTAACAGTGACTTCATTCAGTCCCCGGTAATTAATGCATGGAAAAAACCGGCACCAGCAGGGGAGGAAGATGGCTGGACGATGCCTGCAGCCAGAGACTCTTGAGTGTACTTATTCATGGCTTCTGTTTCAGGTACGGACAGGGAATACAGGCGGCCCCTTGGGGGAGATGTGCCAGGCAAGAGGTCAATAGCACAATCATATGGACGATGAGATGGTAGGGAAGCGGCCCGAGACTTGTTGAACACAGCCTTGAGGTCCATGTATTCAGGAGGGATGGCACGAAGGTCCGGAAATTCTTTGGAGGGATCTGGGCTTGGAGACAAGGGGATCTGAGCATGGCGGAGGCAGCAGGAGTGACAGAATAGGCTCCAGTCTGCAATCTCGCAACTGAGCCAGTCAATGTGGGAGTTGTGTTTAACTAACCAGGGATGTCCCAGGACAATGGGAGCTTGAGGAGAGTCAAAAACATAAAGGGTTAACTGTTCATGATGGTTGCCGGATAAGCTGAGACTCACTGTGCCCGTGGCATGGGTGATGTTAGCCAGTCTCTGACCGTTCAAGGCATTGGCCATTAATGGTGATTGGAGAGCAGACGTGGGCAATCCCCACTGGGCAGCCAAGCCAGAATTGATAAAACACCCCTCCGCACCAGAATCAACCAAGATGGGGACTGCTCGCGGTTGGATGCTCCACTCCAGAGAAGCAGGTAAGAAAGTGAGTGGTGTCGAGGAGGGCCGGTCAGGTGTCATGCTCACCAGTACTCCTCGTCCTACTGGTGAGTACTTGGCTTTTACTGGGCAGGTGGAGATGAAATGGCTTGTCTGTATTGTGGCCAAACAGGAGTGAGTACTGATTCTCCTTTGTCTTTCAGTCAGCGTCAAGCTGGTACGGTTAACATACATAGCCTCTGGTTCTGGAACGAAAATTGTAGATGGGGGCAAACGGCAGGGCAATGTAGACTAACGAACTTGAAACTCACCCAGTGCCCCCAGGGACCCTCTGCCGCGCTGCTGAAGGCGAACATCAATGCGGATGGCCAAGTCCACCAGGGCTTTAAAGGCGGCAGGAAGGTCCTGGGTGACCAGCTCATCTTTGATGTCTTCGGTGAGGCCATTCAGGAAGGTGTATTGTGCCTCCGAGTTCCAGCTACTGGAGGTGGCTAGGGTCTTGAACTCTATGGTGTAATCTGACTCCGGTCTGTGCCCCTGGTGCATGTACAGTATTTCACAGGCAGCCTCGCTCCCATGTTTGGAGCAAACACTTTTCTCATCTCCCCAGAAAATACTTGAAAACTACTGCAGAAAGGGGAGCCTGCCTCCCAGACGGCTGTTCCCCATTCTTTCACCCGACCATTGAGTTGGGTGATGACATAGTCTACCTTGGCTTTATCAGTCAGAATGTTGTTGGTTGTAATTCAAAAATGAGGGTGCAGTGTGAAAGAAAAGAGCAGCGGATACCAGGCTCACCTGAGTACTTTTCTGGAGGAGGCAGACGGGGCTCTTGGACGGGAGGAGTGAGCGAGAATACAGAGGGCGAGGCAGAAGATGAAGTCGCAGAATGTTAATGGGCACTCTGGGACAGTTGGAGTGACTGAGTCTGGGCAAAAAGATCAGCTACATTGGCAGAAAGCGACTCTACTGCCCTGAACATGGAGTCCAGTTGGTTCTGGTGTCTCACCAGCATCACTCCCTGTTGTTCCAGGGCAGCTCTCAGACAGCCAGGGTCTGCTGGATCCATTCTGGCTAGATTATACTGTCAGGACACTGGAGCGGGGGTCCAATCACAGACCCGGTACTGTGCACACACTGATATTAATTGAGTAACAAATCCCAAGGTTCAAACAAAGTCAGCATCAAAGTTCAGGCAGAAATCGCAACATCCAGAGAAATCCAAAAGCCAGAATCAGGAAACAGGCAGAGTCAATATTCAGAGAGACAGAGTACAGTTATAAATGCTGGAAAGGATCAGGAAAATTCACTGGCACAATCTAGCAACAAACAGCTAAAGACACAGGACTGAAATACACTGTGCAATAAACAGAGAGGCAGATGATAGGTGGAGCACAATGAGACACAGGTGGCAGCAATACAGGTAATAATGAGAAACATATGAGAGACGGAGTACTCAGTAATACAGGGGCTGGAGTAGAACAGGAGCACATAGCAATACAAAACCACAGCCGGGGGAAACACACAAAAAGACTAGAGTTCAACTGGAGGTACTGACAAATCCCACCAAGAATACCAGTTCTAATGACATCCTGGTTTTGATTTCAACAGAAAAAGTGTTGAATCAGTTTATTTTTGCAGATTTTGTATTGTAAAACAAACTACTTAATCCAGTTCCAGCGGTGTATTGTAGAAGGCGTCACTTGTGGGTTTGTTACCACTCTGTAGGGCAGAATGAGCCACTGGAAGTATTACGACAGAATGTTCCATTGCAGTTCATTTCACATTCGATGTAACAGTTGCCACTCTGGTTTGTGACTTTGATGAAGTTGAATGCTATTTAGCTATTGCTAGGCATTGAATAATGAGACCACTAAATTTATGGCTGTGTAATATGGAATGAGTCATTACAGTTTAGATACTAATTAAGATTATGTCACTAGATTTTAGGTGGAACTGAAATATGCCACAGCAATTAACTAACTTGTGTATGTTGTAGAATGTTCCACTGTAGATTATGTACTGCAGTGTATTGAGGGATAAACTACTGATGTTTAATTTACTACTGTAGTATAAAATGAACTTCTGTAGTTCAGTTGCAGCATTTCATTGTGGAATGAGCCATTACATTTTCAATTATGTTCAGTAATTAAGCTACAGAGGCTAATTCTACAATCTATGGCAGTAATTAAGATATTACAGATATCTGCTGTAGAACAGGCCACTGTTGTTAGCTCGTTCCATATGTTGTAAAAGCCAATATATTGCAATTACATATATTTATTTCTAAACTTGCTGCTATAATTTGCTTACTCCTACATAGTCCAGTGTATTTCATTGTAGTGTGGTTAGGGCCATGGTTCAGTTCTATAAATTGTCTGCTATTCAGCTCGTGGTACACATTGTAATATGAGTTACTGTAAGTTAGCTACACCTACACTCAGGAGCCATTTTATTGGGTTAAACCCAGTGTGGTCTTCTGCTGTTCTAGTCCATCCACTTTAAGGTTTGATGTGCTGTGTGGTCAGAGATGCTTTTCTGCATACCACTGTTGAAACACATGGCTATTTGAGTTACTGTCACCTTCTTGTCAACTGAACCAGCCTGGTCATTCTCCTCTAGCCTCTCTCATTATCAAGGCATTATCAATGGCCGCTCTCTGGATTTTTAACATTTTTCACTCCACTCTCTCTCAGTTGTAGACTGCTATGCTTGGAAATCCCAGGAGATTAGCAGTTTCTGAGATACTCAAACCACTCCATCTGGCACTAACAATCATTCCACAAAGTCATTTAGATCACATTTCTTTCCCATCCTGATGTTTGGGCTGAACCTCTTGACCATGTCTGCCTGCTTTTATGCATTGAGTTGCTGCCACATGATTTTAGGCACTTAGATTAATGAACAGGTATACAGGTGTATGTAACAAAGTGGCCACTGGGTGTATATAGCTATAGAAGTCTACAATATATATATTCTAGAATGATCTAATATAGTGCAATCCCTGCAAAAACATGGGCAATTAAAGCAGGAGCCCAAGTGCCTCTTTGACCTGTTCAGTTATTCATGACATCAGCAGCATATCCATATTCACTGATTCCTTCAAAGTCCAGGAATCTAATCCTCTCTGCTTTGAATGAACACAATGATTGAATGCTCGGACGGAGAATGCCAAAGGTTTACTACACTCTGAGGGAAGAAATGTCTCAGAACTAAATGGCTGACTGCTTATTTTAAGACTTTGCCCTGGGGGTAGACTTGTCAAACTAGGAAAGAATTTTCTCTGCATTTATCTCTTGAAGAATTTTGAATCAGAATCAGGTTTAGTATCACTGACATATGTCAAGAAATTTGTTGTTTTGTGGCAGAGTACAGTGCAAAACATGAGTTACTTAAGTTACAATTAATAATAAATAAATAAATTAATTAATTAGTGCAAAAGAGGAATAGTGGTAGTGTTCATGGTTTCATGGATCATTCAGATATATGGATGATAGAGGGGAAGAATCTGTTCCTAAAGCATTGAATGTGGGTCTTCAGGCTCCTGTACTTGGTGGTAATGAGAAGAGGATATATATGCTGGAAGGTGAGGGTCCTTAATGAGATACTGAATTTTGAAGATGTCCTCAATGGTAGGAAGGCTTGTGTTGGATTTTACTGAGTTCATAATTTTCTGCACCCTCTTGTGATCCTGCACATTCACTTCTCCAACAGCCCCTCAGGCCATGCATTCCAGATTCCTGCCACTTTGTGACTGAAAGATTGCCCTCCTTAAACCTGGTACTGTAGCCCCATCCTAAGGCTATGTCATTTACTTACATACACCTCTGTCACAAGAAAATGTTTCCTACTGCCTGCTCTACCTACAGTACGTTTTTATGGTTTCTTTTATAACTGTCATGTTCTCCCATAGTCTTCTTTGCTCCAAGGAAAGAAAACCCAATTTGTCCAGGAAATATTCTGGTGAACCTTCCTGTGTCCATCATGTCTTTTCTGTAGCACGTTTATCTCCACTCTGGCCAAACCTATGTTTCATAAAGTTGCAACACAACTTCGTTGAACTTTCTGTTCTGTGACACAAGAGGTTCTGCATATGCTGGAATCTTGAGCAACACACACACAAAGTGTTGGTGGAACTCAGGAAGTCAGGTTTTTGGATCATTCAAAAATTTTGGATCTCTTCTGGAGAGGTATGACCTGTTCAAAAGTGACATGTTGCACCTGAACCAATATTCTCATGGGCAGGTGTGTTAGAGCTGTTGGGGGGGGCGGGGGGGGGGGCTTTAAATTAATTTGACAGGGGGTAAGAACCAGAGTGAAGGGACTGAGGATAAGATGGATGGTAAAAAAGCTAAGCGTTGTATCTCAATGCAGGAATATAAGAAATTAGGTGGATGATGTTGTTGCACTATTGCAGATTGTCAGGTATGATGTTGTGGCTATACTGGATTGGGTATTATGTAATGAACTGGAGATGATTAGGGAGCTTAAGGTAAAAGAACCCTTAGGAGACAGTGATCACAATATGATTCAGTTCAACTTAAAACTTGCTAAGGAAAAAGTAAAGTCTGATATAGCAGTATTTCAGCAGAGTAAAGGAAATACAGGGGTATGAGGGAGGAGTTGGCCAAAGTAAGTTGGAAGGAGTTGCTGGCAGGGATGACAGCAGAACAGCAATGGTGTGAGATTCTGGGAAAGATGAGGAAGGTGCAGGATAGATGTATTCCAAAAATGAAGTAGTCAAATGGCAAAATAATACAATTGTGGTTGACAAGGGAAGTCAAAGCTAATGTAAAAGCAAAAGAGAGGGCATTCAACAAAGCAAAAATCAGTGGGAGGACAGTGGATTGGGAAGCTGTTAAAACCCTACAGAGAGCAACTCAAAGTATCATTAGGAGGGAAAAGATGAAATATGAAGGCAAGCTGGCAAACAATTTCAACGTGGATAGTAAGGGGGCTTTTTCAAATATGTAAAAAATAAAAGAGAGATGAGGTGGTTATAGAACTGCTAGAAAATGAGGCCAGTGAAATAATCATGGGGGCAAGGAGATGGCAGGTCAACTAAATAAGTATTTTGCACCAGTCTTTACTGTGGAAGACACTAGCAGTGTGCCAGATGTTGAAGGGTGCAAGGGAAGAGAAGTGTTAGTGCAGTTAGTATTACAAGGGAGAAAGTGCTCAAAAAGCTGAAAGACCACGGGTACACAGGTCACCCAGACCAGAAGAACTGCACCCTAAGATTCTGAGAGAGGTAGCATTAGAGATTGTAGAGGCATTAACAAAGATCTTTCAAAAATCATTGGACTCTGACATAGTGCCAGAGGACTGGAAAATTGCAAATGTCACTCCACTCTTTAAGAAAGATGCAAGGCAGCAGAAAGAAAATTATAGACCAGTTACCCTGATCTCAGTGGTTGGGAAGATGTTGGAGTCAATTGTTAAGGATGAGGTTATGGAATACTTGGTGACACAGGACAAGATAGAACAAAGTCAACATGGTTTCCTTAAGGGAAAATCTTGCCTGACAAACCTGTTGGAATTCTTTGAGCAGATTACACCTGAGTAGATAAAGGGAATGTAGTGGATGTTGTATATTTGGACTTTCAGAAGGCCATTGACAAGGTGCCACACATGAGGCTGCTTACCAAGTTAAGAGCCAATAGTATTACAGGAAACTTATTGGCATGGCTAGAGCATTGGCTGATTGGTAGGAGGCAGCAAGTGGGAATAAAAGGATCATTTTCTGTTTGAATGCTAGTGACTAATGACATTCTGGTGGGATTGGTGACGGGACTGCTTTTTATTCTGTATATCAGTGATTTAGATGATGGAATAGATGGCTTTGTTGCCAAGTTTGCAGATGATATGAAGATTGGTGGAGGGGCAGGTCGTGTTAAGGAAACACATAGGCTGCAGAAGGACTTAGAGTAGGAGAATAGGCAAGAGAGTGGAAAATGAAATACAATGTTGGAAAATGCATGGTCATGCACTCTGGTAGTAGAAATAAATGTGCAGACTATTTTCTAAATGGAGAGAAAATCCAAAAATCTGAGATGCAAAGGGATTTGGGAGTCCTTGTGCAGAACACCCTAAAAGTTAACTTGCAGGTAGAGTCGGTGGTGAGAAAGTCAAGTGCAAAATTAGCATTCATTTCAAGAAGTTTTTAATACAAGAGCAGGGATGTGATGCTAAAGCTGTATCACTAGTGAGGCCTCACCTTGATTATTATGAACAGATTTAGACCATAACACCATAAGACATAGGAGCAAAATCTGGCCCATCAAGACTGCTCTGGTATTCAATCATGGCTGATTCTTTTTTTCTATCTTCAATCCCACTTCAATCCCAGTTCCCAGCCTTCTCCCCCGTAACCTTTGATGCCATGTCCAATCAAGAACCTATTCATTTCATTTTTAAATTTTTATTAATTATTGAAAATCAACAGTAAAAAAAATACATTAAAGTAATCAAGTCACCATATCAATATGAACAATAAGAGTTAAACTATCAGCCAAACTAAACAATATATCAATAAGAAGAAAAAAACAAAATGTTAGAGCTATTTTTGTTGGGAAAAAAAGAAAAGGGAAAAAGAACCCTTACTAACTAAAACAAAAAAAAACCCTACTAACAAAAACAACTGAAAAAAAACCCATTTGGAGCAGAGACCCAGAGCTATAAGCCATACAAGCTTCTATAAAAGAACAAGAATCAGAAGAACAAGAACAAGAATTAAGAATCAGAAGAACAAGAACAAGAATTAATTAACTCAAATCAAATGATAGTAGCAGGCAATAGAATCCCACCTTTTCTCAAAGTCAAATTGAGGATCAAAAATTCGACTTCTGATTTTCTCCAAACTAAGACATATCACCTGGGAAAACCATTGTATCAAAGTGGGAGCAGAAGCATCTTTCCATTTTAATAAAATCGCCCTTCTGGCCAATAATGTGACAAATGCAATTACATGTTGGTCTGATACAGAAATACCATGAATATATTGAGGGATTATACCGAACAAAACTGTCAATTTATTAAGTTGTAAATTAATTTTAAAGCTTTAGAAAGAGAACCTTAAATACACCCAATGACCTGGCCTCCACAGCTGCATGTGGCAACAAATTCCATAAATTCACCTTCAATGCTCTAGCCATGCCAGTAACTTTCCTGTAATACCATGGGCTCTTAACTTGGTAAGCGGCCTCATGTGTGGCACCTTGTCAAAGGCCTTCTGAAAATCTGAGTATTATTATGATAATGAGGACACGCGGTCCCCTTTTATTGTCATTTAGTAATGCATGCATTAAGAAATGATAAAAATGTTTTTCCAGAATGATATCATAAAAACACATGACAAACCGACTTAAAAACTAACAAAAACCACATAATTATAACATATAGTTACAACAGTGCAAAGCAATACTGTAACTTGATAAGAACAGGCCATGGCACAGTAAAAATCTCAGAGTCTCTTGAAAGTCTCATCATCTCACGCAGATGATAAATCCCCAGTGCCGCCAACTTGCCGATGCAGCATCCCGGAAGCATCCGACCGCAGTCCGACTCCGAGTCTGTCCGAAAAAATCCGACCACCTATTCGACACTGAGCGCCAAGCACCACCTCTGCCGAGCGTTTCGACCCCGGCCCCGGCAACAGGCGATGTGCAAAGCCGAGGATTTGGGGCCTTCGTCTCCAGAGATTCTCGATCGCACAATAGCAGTGGCAGCGAAGCAGGCATTTCAGAAGTTACTCCAGATGTTCCTCTGCGCTTTCACGGCTGTTCCCATCAAATCCGGATTGATGCACGGCACCCCTAGTTACACATATCGATATTCATTCGGAACGGCCACGTGCGCTGCGTCTCGCCGCCATCTTTCTCCTCCCTCCCTTCATCCACTGCATCCCCTTTATCTATCCTACTTGTAATCTCCTCGAAGAATTCCAACAGGTTTGTCACGCAGGATTTTCCCTGAAGGAAACTGTGCTGACTTTGTACTATCTTGTCCTGTGTCACCAAGTACTCCATCACCTCATCCTTAACAATTGACTCTAACATCTTCCCAACCACTGAGGTCAAGTTAACTGGTCTATAGTTTCCTTTCTGCTGCCTTCCTCCTTTTCTAAAAAGTGGAGTAACATTTGCAATTTTCCAGTCTTCTGGCACCATGGTAGGGAGTCCAATGATTTTTGAAAGATCATTTCAAATGCCACCACATGTCATAAGGTGGTGGCTGGGAACGGACCCAAGTGCTAGACACAGACACTGAAGTACTAGGGACAGGACTAGGATACAGAGTGAGGGCTAGGACATGGACACGAAAACCCGGAACAGGACTGGACAAGAGAGCTAGGAGCCCGGGCTTGGATTCCGAGCCAGAGACTGGACAAGGACCCAGAACCTGGGTCTTGCCTCTAGCTCGAACCCCAGAACTAGGCAAGGACGTGACTTGGCTGGCAGGCAGGATGAGGCTGGAGACCAGAAACTTGAGACTAGAGGCTTGAGGCTTAAGGCGAAGCTCGGCTAGAGACTTGAGGTGAGGCTTGAGACCAGAGACCAGAGGCTTGGGGTCTTGAAGCTTGGCTTGGGGCGAGGTTCGGCTAGAGACTTGAGGCAAGGCTGGAGACCGGAGACTTGAGGCAAGGCTTGAGACTAGAGGCTTGAAGCTTAGGGTCTCGAAGCTTAACTTGAGGCTCGGCTAGAGACTTGGGGTCTTGAAGCACCTCCTGGGTAGGGCGCGGATTACCGGGGCAGGGCGTGGAACTCCACCCAACGGAGGCAAGGGACAGGAAGGGACAGAACCAACCATAGGTAACAGCAAGACGGCCTGGCTTCCCCGACAGAGGCAAGGGACAGGAAGAGACAGAACCAACCACAGGGTAATGGCAATATGGCCTGGCTTACCCGACAGAGGAAAGGGACAGGAAGGGAGTTAGGTACAGGGTGGCTCCAGGACAAGACTTTGTGAGAGACAGGGCGAGAGTTACCAGCAAGACAAGACAAGGCTTCAGGCAATGCAAGGTGAAACAAGAACTTCAGGTGAGGCGAGAGTTACCGGCAAGACAAGGCAAGGCTTCAGGCAATGCAAGGCAAGGCGAGGCAAGGCGAGAGATACCGGCAAGACAAGGCAAGAACTTCAGGCGAGGCAAGAGTTACCGGCAAGGCAAGGCAAGGCAAGGCAAGGCTTCAGGCAAGAAAACAGAAGGCAGGGGAAGGGATACAAAGAGTAAGAACAAGAACAATCCAACTGCCATGCCCTGGTTTCTGGAGATATTTATGCAGCCAGCCCCAACGAGAATCAGCTGCCTCAATTAGTGCTCAACAGGAACAGAAGCAGGGTAGACAGGAAAACCTGAAACAAGGGTCGATGGACCGGACTGTGAACTGGAATGTGGACTTCACGGACCGGACCAAGACACCACAATCTCTAACGCTACCTCTTTCAGAACCCTAGGGTGCAGTTCCTCTTGTCCAGGTGACTTATCTACCTTTATGTCTTTCAGCTTTTTGAGCATTTTCTCTCTTGTAACAATAACTGCACCCACTTCTCTTCCTTCACACAGTACAACATCAAGCATATTGCTAGTATCTTCCACAGTGAAGATTGACGCAAAATACTCGTTTAGTTCATCAGCCATCTCCTTGGCCCCTGTTATTATTTCTTCTGACTCATTTTCTAGTGGTTCCATATACACTCTCATTTCTCTTTTATTTTTAACATTCTTGAAAAAACTTCTACTATGCACTTTGATATTATTTGCTAGCTTGCTTTCATATTTCATCTTTTCCCTTCTACTGATTTTTTTAGTTGTCTCCGTAGGTTTTTAAAAACTTCCCAATCCTCTACCTTCCCACCTATTTTTGCTTTGTTGTATGGCCTTTCTTTTATTTTTACAATAGCTTTGACTTTCCTTATCAGCCACGGTTGTACTATTTTACCATTTGAATATTTCTTCTTTTTTTGGAATACACATGTCCTGCACCTTCCTCATTTTTTCCCAGAAACACACGGCATTGCTGCTCTTCTGACCTCCCTGCCAGTAGCTCCTTCCAATTTACTTTGGCCAAATCCTCTCTCATGCCACTGTAACTTCCCTTATTCCACTGAAATGCTTCTCCATCAGACTTTACTTTCTCCCTATCAAATTTCAAATTGAACATAATCATATTGTGATCACTGGTTCCTTAGGGTTCTTTTACATTAAGCTCCCTAATTGCCTCCAGCTCATTACATAACACCCAATCCAGTATAGCTAATTCCCTATTTGGGCTGAACGACAAACTGCTCTAAAAAGCTATCTCTTTGGCATTCAACAAATTCACTCTCTTGAGATCCATTTGGGCTCCTCATCCGAGAAAAGATGTGCTGGCATTGGAGAGGGTTCAGAGGAGGTTCACGAGGATGATTTCAGGAATGAAAGTGTTATCACACAAGGAACATTTGATAGCTCTGAATCTGTACTTGTTGGAATTTCGAAAGATGAGGGGGATGTCATTGAAACCTTTTGAGTGTTGAAAGACCTGGACAGAGTAGATGTGGAAAGGATGTTTCCCATGTTGGGGGAGTCTAGGACAAGTGGACACAGCCTCAGGATAGGGGGGCGTCCATTTAAAACAGAAATGTTGTCTCTAGTCTCCAGCCTCGACTCAAGTCTCTGGTCTCCAGCTTCATCCTGCCTGCCAGCCAAGTCACGTCCTTGTCTAGTTCTGGGGTCCGAGCTAGAGGCAAGACCCAGGTTCTGGGTCCTTGTGCAGTCTCTGACTCGGAGTCCAAGCCCGGGCTCCTAGCTCTCTTGTTTAGTCCTGTTCCGGGTTCCCGGTTTTCGTGTCCATGTCCTAGCCCTCACCCTGTATCCTAGTCCTGTCCCTAGTACTTCAGTGTCTGTGTCTAGCACTTGGGTCCGTTCCCAGCCACCACCTTATGACATGTGGTGGCATTTGAAATGATCCTTCAAAAATCGTTCAAAAATACATGGATGGGAGGTGTATGGAGGGATATGGTCCGTGTGCAGGTCAGTGGGACTAGGCAGAAAATGGTTCGGCACAGCCAAGAAGGGCCAAAAGGCTGTTTCTGTGCTGTAGTTTCTATGGTTTCTATGTTTCTTTAACCAGAGGGAGGTGAATTTGTGGAATTTATTACCACAGGCAGCTGTGGAGGCCAGGTCATTGGGTGTACTTAAGGCAGAGCTTTATAGGTTCTTGATAGGATATGACATCAAAGGTTATGGGGAAGAGGCTAGAGATTAGGGCTGAGGAGGGGAGAAAAGGATCAGCCATGATTGAACTGTTAAGGAGACTCAATGGGCCAAATGGTCTAATGCTGCTCCTATGCCTTATGGTCGAAATAAAAGTAACGAGGTCGTGTTCATGGGTTCAATGTCCATTTAGAAATCAGATGGCAGAGAGGAAGAAGCTGTTCCTGAATCATTGAGTGTGTGCCTTCAGGTTTCTGTATCTCGTTGGTAACAATGAGAAGAGGGCATGTCCTTGGAAGTGGGTGTCCTTGATGATGGAAGCCACTTTTCTGAGGCATCGCTCACTGAGGATGCCTTGGATACTAGGGAGGCTAGTAAGCTTGATGGAACTGTCTAATTTTATAACTGTATGCAGCTTACTTTGATTCTGTGCAGTAGTCCCTCCCCCCACACCAGAGGTACCTGATCACGATGCCTTCTGCGGTACATCTGCAGAAGTTTTCAAGTGTTTTCAGTGACAAGGCAAATCTCCTCAAGTTGTCTTGCCTTCTTTTGGAATGATGGTGTTAAACGCTGAGCTATAGTCAGTAAACAGCATCCTGACACAGTTTTTTGTTTTGTCCAAGTGATCATGGCTGTGTGGTGAGCTGCTGTAGACCTATTGTGACAATAGGCAAATTGCAGTGGGTCCAGTTCCTTTAAATTCCGAGGTGTTGTCATTTCAGAGGACCTTTCCTGGGCCCAGCACATAAGTGGCAATTCTTAAACAAATGTGCATTGCCTGTTTGTGAAGCCTTGGCATGACATCTAAAACTTTGATATACTTCTATAGATGTGTAGTGGAGATTATATTGACTGGTTGCATCACACCCTGGTGTGGAAACACCAATGCCCTTGAATGAAAATCCTTCTAAAAGTAGTGGATAAGGTGTCCATCATGGATAAAGCTCTCCTGTTAGAAACATGGGGTATCGACCAAAGAAATAATGGTTGGAATCGCTTAGCACCTTAGTGCAAGGGTGTTTATTAGGTGCGTCAAAAATCAAGCTTACAAAAATTGGTGAAAATACAACATAGACATCTACAGCACATTACAGACCTTTCAGCCCACAATGTTGTGTTGACCATGTAACCTACTGTAGAAACTGCCTTGAATTTCCCCCCCACTTAGCCCTCTATTTTTCTAAGAAAATAGTGAAAAGAAAAATGCTTACATTTACAAAATGTTATCTACATCTTTCCGCAGGGATTGCTCCTTCCACCATTCCCTTGTCCATTTGTTCCTACCCACTGATCTCCCTCCACACACTTAATCCTGCAAGTGCTACACCTGCCCATACACCTCCTCCCTCATCTCCATTCAGGGCTTCAAACAGTCCTCCCAGGTGAGGAAACACTTCACCTGCAAATGTGCTGGGGTCGTCTATTGTGTCTGGTGCTCCCGATGCAGCCTTCTCTACTTTGTCGAGCACCTCGGGACTTCCTGATGGCCTAACATTTTAATCCTGATTCCCATCTCTCTCATACTGAGGGTGAAGAATTCCTTTTTTATTGGCATACCATCTTTAATTACAAAAAAGTTAACAAGACTGAACAGAATTAGAATATGAAGCACTCCACAATGAAGTATTTACCTTAAATACAATATACAGGCAACATGCAGGTGAACTGGGAAAATCAGGTTGGTACTGGACTCCAGGATAAGGAGTTTGTAGAGTGCCTACGGGATGCATTTTTGGAGCAGCTTGTACGAGAGCCGACCAGGGTAAGGCTATTCTGGATTTAGTGTTGTGCAATGAACAGGATTTGATAAGTGATCTTGAAGTAAAGGAGCCATTAGGAGGTAGTGATCATAATATGATAAGTTTTTATCTGCAAGTTGAGTGGGATAAGGGCAGATCAGAAGTGTCAGTATTGCAGTTGAATAAAGGAGACTATGAAGCCATGAGGGAGGAGCTGGCCAAAGTTGACTGGTCGGATATCCTAGCAGAAAAGACAGTGGAACAGCAATGGCAGGTGTTCTTGGGAATAATACACAAGGTGCAAAATCAGTTCATCCCCCGGAGAAGGAAGGATTCAAAGGGGGGAAAGTGGCCAAAGTGGTTGACAAAGGAAGTCAGAGATAGTATAGCATTAAAAAAGAAATATAACAGAGCTAAGGTGAGTGGAAAGACGGATGATTGGGAAATTTTTAAGGAGCAACAGAACTTAACTAAAAAGGCAATATGGGGAGAAAAAATGAAGTATGAATGCAAGCTAGCTAGGAATATCAAGGAGGATAGCAAAAGTTTTTTTTAGGTATGTGAAGAGAAGGAAGATAGTTAAGAACAATGTTGGGCCCTTGAAGAATGGATTGGGAGAAATTGTTATGGGAAACAGAGAAATGGCAGACGAATTTAATAAGTACTTTGGATCTGTCTTCACTAGGGAAGATGCAAGCAATCTCCCAGATGTATGGATGGGCCAAGGACATAGGGTAACAGAGGAACTGAAACAGATTGACATTAAGAAGGAAACGGTGATGAGTAGACTGATGGGACTGAAGGCTAACAAATCCCCAGGTCCAGATGGTCTGCATCCTAGGGTACTAAAGGAGGTGGCTCTGGAAATTGCAGATGCATTGGTGATCATTTTCCAATGTTCCTTAGATTCAGGGTCAGTTCCTGAGGATTGGCGAATGGCTAATGTTATCCCACTTTTTAAGAAAGGAGGGAGGGAGAAAACAGAAAACTATCGCCCTGTTAGCCTAACATCAGTAGTGCGGGGGGAAGATGCTAGAGTCCATTATTAAAGATGAAATAGCGGCATATCTTGATAGCAATGATAGGATTGGGCCGAGCCAGCATGGATTTACAAAGGGCAAATCGTGCTTGACTAATCTATTGGAGTTTTTTGAGGATGTAACCAGGAAGATAGATGTGGGAGATCCAGTGGATGTGGTGTACCTTGACTTTCAGAAGGCATTCGATAAGGTACCACATAGGAGATTGGTGGGTAAAATCAGAGCTCATGGCATTGGGGGGAGGATATTGACATGGATAGAAAACTGGTTGGCAGATAGAAAACGAAGGGTAGCAGTGAATGGGTGTTTCTCGGAATGGCAGGTGGTGACTAGTGGGGTGCCACAGGGCTCGATATTGGGACCACAGCTGTTTGCGATTTACGTCAATGATTTAGAGGAAGGCATTGTGAATAACATCAGCAAGTTTGCTGATGATACTAAGCTGGGTGGCAGTGTGACATGTGATGAGGATGTTAGGAGAATTCAAGGTGACTTGGATAGGCTGGGTGAGTGGGCAGAAACTTGGCAGATGGCGTTTAATGTGAATAAGTGTGAGGTTATTCACTTTGGGAGCAAGAACAGGAAGGCAGATTATTATCTGAACGGTGTGGAGTTAGGTAAGGGAGAAATACAAAGAGATCTAGGAGTACTTGTTCATCAGTCTCTGAAGGTGAATGAGCAAGTGCAGCAGGCAGTGAAGAAGGCTAATGGAATGTTGGCCTTTATTACAAACGGAATTGAGTACAAGAGCAAGGAAATCCTTTTGCATTTGTACAGGGCCCTGGTGAGACCACACCTGGAGTATTGTGTGCAGTTTTGGTCTCCAGGGTTAAGGAAGGACATCCTGGCTGTGGAGGAAGTGCAGCGTAGGTTCACTGGTTAATTCCTGGGATGTCCGGACTGTCTTACGCAGAGAAGTTAGACAGACTGGGCTTGTACACGCTGGAATTAAGGAGATTGAGGGGTATCTGATTGAGACATATAAGATTATTAAGGGATTGGACAAGATAGAGGCAGGAAATACGTTCCAGATGCTGGGAGAGTCCGGTACCAGGGATGGTTTAAGAATAAGGGGTAGGTCATTTAGGACAGAGTTGAGGAGGAACTTCTTCTCCCAGAGAGTTGTGGAGGTGTGGAACGCGCTGCCTCAGAAGGCAGTGGAGGCCAATTCTCTGGATGCTTTCAAGAAGGAGCTAGATAGGTATCTTATGGATAGGGGAATCAAGGGTTATGGGGACAAGGCAGGAACCGGGTATTGATAGTAGATGATCAGCCATGATCTCAGAATAGCGATGCAGGCTCGAAGGGCCGAATGGTGTACTTCTGCACCTATTGTCTATTGTCTATTGTCAAACAACATATACACATCCTCATTTCTGAAGGAATGGAATATTACACCGTCTGTGGCAGGGAAGGGACCATAAAGCCAGCCTGAGTGCAGCAGCTTAGTTTAGGACCCAGCAGCTGTCACGTGATGTCTGTGTCTGCATGAAACAACAAAACGCTCGACGCAATTGCACACTTACAGTTCAGTGCAAATAAAGGATGAAATTAACTATGCTCTGGGATCTGACTCAGTATGTATGTGGCATGCAAGGGAAAATCTGTGAGTTAATTATGAGAATATACTGGGGAGAAGACATTGAAGTGTGTATGCTCATCACAATGACAGCAGAATGACAAGGCAATGTTTTTGTGAGTGTGTGTTGTGTGTGGTTGTGAGTGAGTGTGTGTGTATTTTGAGTGTGAGAGTGTATTGTGAGTGTGTGTGTGTTGTGAGTGTGAGTGTGAGAGTGTATATTATGAGTGTGTGTGAGTGTGTGTTGTGTGTGTGTGTTGTGAGAGTGAGTGTGAGAGTGTGTGTATTGCGAGTGTGTGTTGTGAGTGTATGTGTGTTGTGTGTGTGTATTGTGAGAGTAAGTGTGTGTGTATTGTGAGTGTGTTTACTGAGTGCTCTCCATCACATTACCACCCTTCTTTCCTGCGACGACGAAGCTCAGCAAATGAGGAGCTCTATCACATGAGCAGGGAGTAGGCCCCTCAGCCCACCTGGCCCAGGCCCAAGCCTAACTGTTATACTGCCTAGTTCCAGCGACCTCACCTGGACCATAGTTCTGCATATCTTCCCATCCATGTACTTATCCAAATTTCTCTTAAATATTGTAATCAAACCCACATCCACTACTTCCACTGGCAACTCATTCTGTAGATATGGGGATGCAACTGGAAAATGGTGTGAGGGAGAAAACTAGCTGATTTCATTGAATGGTGGAGCTGGCTCATGGGGACACATGTTCTACCCTGTTATGATTTCTGATATTTCTGTTTTGAGATTGTGACCCATGATTTTAAACACAGCTTCCTATTGTAAAACACCCACAGACTTGTAAGCCTCCCATCCAAACCAGCAAAGCACCTTGGGATTCCATGGGTTCCATTTTATCACATTACATTTTACAAAGGTTACAGATATTTTCCATGCAACCCTATTTATGGTGACACTGCATCACCCGGGCTGCTATTTCAGTTTATTGTAACCTGAGCGAATATAACATCTTAAGCAAAATGAGGATGATTTTGGGATTGGATCTGGGGCAGACTGACCACAAACCCTGCCCTGACTGGCCGTGCCGATCTGTTTCCAGAAATGACACCTTTCGACTTTGGTTCACCTCCCCAGTCCCCGATGCTGGAAGCAAAGTGTGGGAATAAACAGGACCTTTTCAGAATGGCAGGCAGTGACTAGTGGGGTACTGCAAGGCTCAGTGCTGGGACCCCAGTTGTTTACAATATATATTAATGACTTAGCGAGGGAATTAAATGCAGCATCTCCAAGTTTGCGGATGGCACGAAGCTGGGCGGCAGTGTTAGCTGTGAGGAGGATGCAGGGTGACTTGGATAGGTTAGGTGAGTGGACAAATTCATGGCAGATGCAATTAATGTGGATAAATGTGAAGTTATCCACTTTGGTGGCAAAAACAGGAAAACAGATTATTATATGAATCACACATCAAAGTTGCTGGTTGTGTGCGTTATTATATGAATGGTGGCTGATAAGGAAAAGGGGAGGTGCAACGAGACCTGGGTGTCATTATACACCAGTCATTGAAAGTGGGCATGCAGGTACAGCAGGCGGTGAAAAAGGCGAATGGTATGCTGACATTTATAGCAAGAGGATTCGAGTACAGGAGCAGGGAGGTACTACTGCAGTTGTACAAGGCCTTGGTGAGACCACACCTGGAGTATTGTGTGCAGTTTTGGTCCCCTAATCTGAGGGAAGACATCCTTGCCATAGAGGGAGTACAAAGCAGGTTCACCAGATTGATTCCTGGGATGGCAGGACTTTCATATGATGAAAGACTGGATCGACTAGGCTTATACTCGTTGGAATTTAGAAGATTGAGGGGGGATCTTGTTGAGACATATAAAACCCTAAAGGGATTGGACAGGCTAGATGCAGGAAGATTGTTCCCGATGTTGGGGAAGTCCAGAACGAGGGGTCACAGTTTGAGGATAAAGGGGAAGCCTTTTAGGACCGAGATTAGGAAAATCTTCTTCACACAGAGAGTGGTGAATCTGTGGAATTCTCTGCCACAGGAAACAGTTGAGGCCAGTTCGTTGGCTATATTTAAGACGGAGTTAGACATGGCCGTTGTGGCTAAAGGGATCGGGGGTATGGGGGCAAGGCTGGTACAGGGTTCTGAGTTGGATGATCAGCCGTGATCATACCGAATGGCGGTGCAGGCTCGAAGGGCTGAATGGCCTACTCCTGCATCTATTTTCTATGTTTCTATGTTTCTATGTTCTAGAGAACTGCCTTAGTCCTCATGGAGATAGTGACTGGTCACAGATCCCTCTGTTTTAGTTTCTGTTCATAGTATATACAGGAATGAATGACCAAAGTTATGCCTATGAAACAAGCAGTCATAATAATATCTACAAATCCCACACAACTGCCCCGATGTTACTCTGTCCATTGTCAGTAGAATGGACTAGGATTGTTCATGTTTTGTTGTAAAAGTACCACCTTTGCTGGATGCATTGGGTTGATGAGATAGATTCTGGTTTCTGCCAGAGCACTGATGATAACTGGTTTTCCTCTGCTCACTCATTCATTGTCTTCAGTTGGATCATTTGGATCAATAGGAAACAGTCACATGGTAAATAAGAACATTATTCAAGATTGTTTGTCATTTCCAGTACACAAGTGTAAGGAGAGCAAAATAATTGTTACTTTGAAATGAATCTCCAAGTAACAACTGCCCTATCTCTTGTACAGTGCTAGCAGGAGGGAAGTAAGATGTAAGCGCTGTTCAGGCTTGATCACTTCTATTAACACTCAGCACCAAATCTCTAACCCAATCCCAGTGACAAAATCTTCAGCATCAATTACTGCACTGCATTACTATGTATTGTAGCACACGATTATACCAGTACTAACTAATCCATCAAAGCTGCCCTGCCTCCTTATACCCTTTACTTACCACCTTTTTGTCCCTGCAACATTAAAGGAGAGGTCTAAAACAAAGTACAACTCGGGCTAGTAAAGGGAAACTACACTTGGAAATAACTCTTCAATACTCTCAAGCATCTAGACCACCCATGTAATATGACGGAATTCACTCTTAGTGAGGACTACCAGAGCTTGCTGTGGAACAGGAGCAGGCACTACATCCCTATGTAACTAGAGCAAACAGTGGTTGGCCTCCAGTCTGCTCTTCCTCATGTTAATTTTTGACTCAGTACTATGCCTGCCCTGATTACACAGGAATGAAGTGACAGTGGCAGTATTAATTTGTTTTTAAAACACATTTCCAAGTAAAACAGCTCACATTCACTTAAGTAACAACAAGGTAGAGTGGAATTGGTTTATTATTGTCACAAGTAATGAGATACAATGAAAAACTTTTCTTGCAGACAGTTCATTCTGATCGGATCACTTCGCAGTGCATTGAGGTAGAACAAGGTAAAACAATAACAATGCAGAATCAAGTGTAACAACTACAGAGTAAGTGCAGTGCAGGTAAACAATCAGAGGCAAGATCATAATGAGGTAGATTGTGAGGGCTAGAATCCAACTAAGGAATTATTTAATGATCTTATTACAGAAGGGTAGAAGCTGTCCTTGAGCCTGGTGGTTGGTGCTTTCAGGCTTTTGTATCTTCTTCTCGATGGGAAGAAGAGAAGAGGGAATGTCTGGAGTAGATGGGCACTTTGATTCTGCTGATTGCTTTACTTAGGCAGGAGGAGTAAGCAGAGCCCATGGGGGTGGGGGTGGTCGTCGCTGTTTCCATGATGTGCTGAGCTGTGAGCACAACACTGCGGTTTCTCCTAGTCATGTGTAGTGCAGTTGCTGTTACGTATCAAAATAAAATTTATTCTGAAGTTGGACCCAGAGTGTACCATTAGAAGTCATTTATATGTGTAGCTGGGGAAGGTAAGGAATGCTCGGATTAAATAAACAGCCCATGTACTTGCCTGGACTTTGTGCTTGTAGCATTCGTGGTTGTTTATCATTGTCACTGACAGCAATTTTTTGATTATTGTTAATGCATAACTTAACATAGAAATCCCAATACTGGTGCGAATGATCACCCTCAAGCTGAAATAAAAGAGAAAATGCTGGAAGTTCTCGGCAAGTCAGGCAGCATCTGTGGAAAAGGAAGGTGCATTGTTTCAATTGATTGTCACTAATGAAAACCAGTAAAACTGGGAATTAGGGGCAGATAGGAGATGGGGTGTTGGTGATAGGGACACCACTGTGATAGGAGTGACATCCACAGCATCCATTCTCCTTCTCTGTGGTTTAATTTCTTTGCATATTTTCTCAGTTCTGTAAGTTCTGGTGACTTGTAACATTAACTGTCTCCATCTCTGCAGAAGCTGACTGACATTGGGAGTACTTACAGAATTTTTTGTTTTTATTTCAGCTTTGTAGCATATGATGTAGAAAGATGTCACTTTAGTTCACCAAGTGTATTAATGAAGTGTGGTTTCTTCATTAATTTCCTATCTAATCCAATCTCCCAACATTATCTTCGTCGTCTCCTCCTCCCTAAATTCTACCCCTGAACCTCCCACTCAGAGCAATTTTCAGTTGCCATTTAACCTTCTTACCTGCAGAACTTTGAGGGTTGGAGAAAACAGAAGCATCTGGAGCAGGATTTCCCAACCTTTTTTATGCTATGGACCCCGACCATTAACCTAGGGGTCGGGGGATCCTAGGCTGGGAACCCCTGATTCTGGAGAAATGTAATGTACTTTCTGGGAGAATGTGCAAAGGACACCCTGACAGCGCTCAAAGTCAGAATTGAACCAAGGCAGTAAGGCAGATGTGCCACTCTGCCTTCCAATCTGCTTTCAGGTTATGTTCAGTTCTCTGTACCATTTGAGCAATGCCCATACCGAATGACCTCTGCTCCGGTTGGTCTATTACTTTGCTCGTCCTTAGCAGGATGTCTTTACCTTCTAGATTTCGAGAAGATGTTAAACAAGACTTGCTCTGGACCGTGCTGGCGGTGACTGTGTCACCTGGGTTCTCTCTACCTCTCCATCTGATGCTGCCTTGTCCCTCGCCTTTGATCTCTCCTTCCTCATCCTTCTCAGCAGCTGAAATCATTCCCTATACTGTTAAAAGATTATGGACTTGAAATATTTACTCTATTTTTTCTTTCTACATTTCCAGCATATTGTTTTTATTTAAGATTTGCAGCTTTGCTTTTATCGCTTTTTGCAGGTACTTTGTAATTCTCTTAGTTTAACATTATGAAATATAATGAATTGAAAATCTTAATTTTTTGAATATATGTTTGTCCCAGTTTTTAGTTGGCAGGCTAACAAAATGTTAATGGAATTGGGTATAATGTACTGACGTGCCCCGAGGATTGGTTATGGGACAGAAAGAAAACAACGAGAAGCAGACCCACCTCAGGATGGCAGACTGTGTGTAATTAGTGAAGTATTTCAGGTAGCAGCACTTGGAACACAGCTGCTCCAGTGAGTCAGCTAAAGGGAACAGCGGTCCTATTCTGATGTTTGTTAAAACTCGGTAGGTTTGTGAGCCGATGAAGGGTGCAAAGGCACCTGATGTAAATATGGACAAACTGAAGAGGACCCGGACTCAGCAGAGGGAACAATGTGAAGTCGCCCACTCTGGCGAACGTTACAGAAAAGCCGACTGTTTGTTCAATGGCACTGTTGATGCTCAGGCACACACAATTCACTTAGGCTGACATGAGCATGCAGTAGTGACCAGGATGTTGTGTTTGCCTTTGTAACAAAGAGGTTTGACATCAGTCAGGGAGTTTCATCATAGTTGTATAGGGTCTTAGCTAGCCTGTACCTGCAGTGTTGTAGGCGATTACCCGAGCATATATGAGTGCAGTGTGACTCACTGAGCTGTTCCAGGGAAGGCCGAGTTGCCATACGAGCAGAGACTGAGTCAATTGATTCAGGAGGAGGAAACCAGAGATCCATGAGCTAGTTCTCATTGGTGCCTCAGTGCTATCTATTCAGAGGATTACTGGGGATTTCAGAGGATTATCTTTAACTGAGCCATGCACGTAAGTGCAATTATGAAGAAAACACAGCAGTGCCTCTACTTCCTTGGGAGTTTGTGAAGATTTGGCACGACATCTGAAAATTTGACAAACTTCAATAGATGTAAAAGTGCAAAGTATATTGACTGGCTACATCATAGCCTGATATGGAAACACCGATGCCCTTGAATGGACGATCCTGCAAAAAGTAGTGGATATGGCCCAGTCCATCATGGGTTAACCCCCCCCCCCCACAACCATTGAGCCCATTTACATGGAGCATTGGCACAGGTAAGCAGCAGCCATTATCAGGGACCCCAACCACCCAGTGTCATCTTCCGGTTGCCATCAGGAAGAAGGTACAGGACCCTGAGAACCCACACCACCAGGTATAGGAAAAGTTGTTACCCCTCAACCATCAAGCTCTTAAACCAAAGGGGATAATTTCATTTGCCCCATCACTGAAACGTTCCCATACCCAATGGACTAACTTTCAAGGACTCTTCATCTCGTGTTCTTGGTATTTATTGCTTACTTATTTTTTATTATTATTTTTTCTCTTTGTATTTGCACAGTTCGTTCTCTTTTGCACACTGGTTGAACAACAGACAAATGGTGCTTCACTGATTCTATTAGGGTTTTGTTATACTATTATGGATTTATTGAGTATGCCCATGAGAAAATGAATCTCAGGGTTATATATGGTGAGATATATTTACTTTGATAATTTACCTTGAACTTTTGAACTTTGATTGGGGCAGAATTCTCTGAATAAGATAACATCTGATAAAAACTTTTTTAAAAATTGAAAGGCTCCATAAGCTAGTTTCAGGAACAGTGTTTCCTTGGCTGGGGAGTCACAGACTCGGGGCACAGTTTGAGATTAAGAAAGGATCAAGATGAGGAGTTTGGTAAAACTTTGGAACTCTCTATTGCAGAGAGCTGTGCACATTTAGTCACTGGGTTTATTTCATACAGAGATGCTTGGATTTTTGGACATTAAGGGAATTTCAAGTGACGATTAATATTTTAAAGATGATGTATACCACCACTAGATTCTACAAAGTGTATGCTTAGCATTCACACATGACAGTACTCTTGCTGGAACCCTGAACTGATACCCTTCTGCAGATGATGTTAGACAAGGGGAAGTATATTCTTCAGAGAATGCATTGCGTGTGGTCATCAGCCAGAGCCACCTCTTCAGTACTGACCACCACATTCACATTGCTGCCTCACTTTATGATTTTGGAATATAATATGAACTATGGCTATTAATCTATTTCCCAGTGACATTGGCTTAATGAATTTCCTCTTTTGTACAGAAACTTTGATGGATTCTACAACAGCAACAGCGGAGCTAGGGTGGACAGCCCATCCTTCCACTGGCGTGAGTACCTTCTCTGCACAAACAATTTGTTTGCCATTGGAGCACAGGAGTATGCAATAACAAGGGACAGTAAGGTATGTTGTACATTGAACCAATGGATTGAGAAGAGAGAGGCAATATAATACTTAGCAGTGAGTAGCTCCAGGCCTTGTTTGCAAGGGGCCAACATAATGTTCAGTTTCTCAGACACTTGCTACTACCCTGAACATTCAAACTCTCACAGTTATGGCCATAGTTGAGTTAGAGGTGAATGGAGGGACAAGGAGGGTTAGGGACATGGGAGAAGTGAGGCTGAAGTGGGCTGAGGAGATAAGATTAAGCATTAGGGCTATAGTTTGTAACGTTCATCCCAGCCGTGACCACCCCCATCCTAGTGTGGATGTGAACGGGACACTTGGATGGAATGTTGCCTCCCAGGTACGTCAGGGACATCAGGGATCGTGTCCACAGCTGCTTAGCGAGGGAGGGAGAGTAGTCAAATGTCATGGTTCATATGACATAAGAAGGAAGAGCAAAGAGAATTGAGAGAGCTAGGCAGAAAGCTGAGAAACAGGACCTCCGGGATTGTAAGTTCTGGAATTCTACCTGTGCCACGTCCTAGTGAGGGTAGAAACAGGATGATATGGCAGATAAATGTGTGGCTGAGAAGCTGGTGCAGGGGGCAAGGCTTCAGGTTCTTGGATCAGGGCTCCACCACCAATTTACAACAACAGATCCAGGGGAAGATGAGCAACACAGATAAATTACAAAATCTTACTATTGTATCATTTAATGTTAGAGGTTTAAACTCTCCCTACAAGCGTTCAAAGGTTTTACATTTCTTATGTAGAAAGACATCAGATATTGCGCTGTTACAGGAAACACATCTTAAACCTAATGACATTCCCAGGGCTCAAAACCATTTTTATAAACCCGTTGTGGCATCAGCTGATGGTACTCTTACGAAAGGAGTCATGATAGTAATGAGATGTAATATTAATGTATCAATTGAAAGGACGGGCGCCGACAATAAAGAACGTCTAACTTTTTGCTGCACATCCATTCAGGGTAAAAAAAGTTGCATTCATTAGCCTATATTCCCCAACTATATTCAAGGTTGAATTTTTTCCCTCAATTACCTCACAATTACTGAAGTTAAGTGACTACCAACTATATGTTGGTTCGGACATGAATGCTTTGGTAAATATTAACCTCAATAAATCTTCCTCAACTATATCAAGCTCTCAAGAATCTGCTTCCAAAGCACTTAACCTTTTTCTAACGGATTTAAATTTAACGGATGTATAGAGGGTGCATAATCCATCTGCTAAAGACTATACCTTCTTCTGCACAAGACATAAAACTTTCTCTCGGATAGATTACATTCTTATATCCTCCGGTCTGCTGCCTTTAGTACACTCAATAGAATTTTTGCCCAGACATCTATCTGATCACAACCCAGTCATATCTACTTTTAATTATGGCAAAATTAAAAATAAGGCTACTAGGTGGAGGTTTAACTCCACCCTTCTAAAAAACGATGAATTTCTATCACAACTGAGAACAAAACTGACATAAATTTAAATAAAAATAGTGTCTCGGATGTGACAGTGATTTGGGCCTCCATCAAGAGTTTCTTACGAAATAACGCTATATGGTTCAGTTCTTACCTACATAAAAGCCGGCTTCAAAAGATTTCCACCTTAGAAGATGAATGTAAAGTTTTGGACAATGATCTCAAAAGGAGATACACCATAACAAAAGAAAACGAGCTCAAAACAAAACAAGCAGAATTAAATGATTTATTAAGAAGCAGGGCAGAATATATGATCCATATAACCAAACATAAGTATTACGCAGAAGGCAGCAGACGGAGCCATCTTTTAGCTCTAACGCTCAAACAACAGGAAACTAAAAGGTCTATACCAGTGATTAGACGTGCTAAACGTGGAATAGTATCTTCAACAGAGGAAATAAACGAGACATTCAAGAATTACTTTAAAGAATTGTATACAAGTGGCTCAGTTCCTTCTGAGAATGACTTCACGGTTTTTTTTAGTGGATTAGACCTCCCTACGTTGTCGTTAGAGGACACCAAAACACTAGACTCTCCTATTACACTGCATGAGCTACTCAAAGCAGTTAAAGCTACAAATAAGGGCCATACGCCAGGCATAGATGGCATACCTGTGGAACTTTACCTAGCACTTTGGGATATTCTTGGACCAGTATGGTTAGAAACATTAAATTATGCTTTTGGAAATGGTGCTTTCCATAGAGATCTAAACACAGCCCTGATCACAGTTATACCTAAGCCCGGTAAGGACCCCTTGGAGTGTGCCAATTACCGTACAATCTCCTTGATAAGTGCCGACCTCAAGATATTTTCCAAAGCCTTAGCCAGTAGACTTGAGACAGTAGTTGGGAAAATAATTAGCCCAGATCAAACGGGCTTTATCAAGGGGCGTCTCGCATCTGATAATATTCGCCGGCTCTTACACGTACTGAGTCTAACTCATAAAATCCCACCTGCCTGTGGCCTGTTATTTCTAGATACTGAAAAAGCGTTCGATCGCCTTGAGTGACCATATCTTTGGGGAGTTCTAAAAGAATTTAAGTTCGGCGATAAATTTATCAATATGATTCAAACACCGTATGCTAATCCTTCAGCCCGGGTATGTGTAGGAGAAGGTTTCTCAGAGTTATTTGACATAGGACAGGGCACATGACAAGGGGACCCTTTGTCTCCTTTAATTTTTAATATATCTATTGAACTGCTTGCACACTTAATTAGAAACTGTCCTCAGATCTCCCCTATTACAATAGGTACAACATCGCATTCAATATCACTTTACGCGGACGACACATTAGTTTATATGACGAATGTTCAACAAACTCTCCCCGATGTTTTAAAAAACACTGGAGCAATTTGGATTTCTTTCAGGATACAAAGTTAATTTGTTAATATCAGCACTGATGCTGATTAATACGGATAAAAGTAAGGTGTCTCTTCCTCCCCAGATTAAAGTTACAAATGAAGTCCTCTACTTGGGTATTAAAGTTAATACTTCCCTATCAGCTGTGGCTAAAACAAATTACTCTTTAATTCTGAAAAAAATAGAAAAAGATATTAATAGACGGAGACACCTACCAGCATCAGTCCCGGCCTGTATATCGGTCATTAAAATGAACATCTTACCCTGCATTAATTTTATCAGCTCAATGATCCCACTTGCACCTCCAGCAGGATATTGGCAAAAACTGGACTCCTTACTACGATGCTATGTTTGGAATGATAAAAGACCGAATATAAAATGGTCAGCTCTACAATTCAAAAAGTCGAATGGGGGATTGGCATGTCCAAATTTTAAATTGTATCACTGGGCATTTGTATTAAAAAGTCTTAGCTATTGGATGGAGGAGGATAAAGTTTCATCCTGGAAAAATATAGAACAAGAGCTAATAGCACCAATAAAGTTGAAGGACTTTCTCCTTATAGGTATGTCTACCAAAAAATGTGATTTGTATTACGGTCCAATTTTAACCCATACACTACAAGTGTTTATAGCAGCAGAAAAATTCCTAAAATTTAAAAGCGTATGGTGTAAATCATCTCCATTATGGGACAATAATCGTTTTCTATCTGGGAGGAAACGGTTCATTAACAGAACTTGGGAGGATAAAGGTATTACTACTCTTCAAGATATTAATGGGGCAAGTACTATCCTTAGCTTTCAAGAACTGATATCTCGATATAATATTGATAAACATTCTCTTTTCTTCTACTTTCGAGTAAGATCAGCTTGTAAAGCCTACAGCGTTCCCTGGGGGTAAGATTTAAAGGACCATCCCATTTTAAGTTGGATACAGAGTGCTCCAGGACAGACAGTGTCATATATCTATGATAAATTAAATTCCCAGAATTATATGCCCACATCGGGAATGAAAGTTTGGGATAGGGACATAGGATTAGTGCGCATGCACCGGTCGTGCATGCAGCCTGGTACAGCCGTTCCGATCTATTCTTACTTTCTTCTTCTTACTTTTTAATTTACGTTATTTTTTGTATTTTTTTCTCTCATGGTAACACGTCGAAGCTGCACCCTCTCTAACATGCTGGTAGAAAGAGTTTTATCTGGGTTTTCTTTAGTGCTGGAAATGGTTACATCCCGACACACGGGACAGAAGCAAGGTCGCATTGTGTATTTCACCAACCAGCAAAGACCAGCCAGCTTAGCGAACAGAGCAGTGGACACCCCTGCTGAAATCTGGAGGAAAACACCCAGAGAGGGATCACAAAGCCGAGGAAAGATGACCGGGTCGAGACAACGGAGACCTTTGGAGAAGAGGAGTTCCGTGGGTAATACTGTTCCGGCTGACCGGAAGTGCACTGAGAGCGGTAAGCGTAAAGGAGTTCGGTGCTTACTGTTCTGGCTAACAACGGATGGTGCAATCCAGGGTATATTACAATCGAGGAACGTGTTTGCAGACTGGATATTGAACTTTTTACTGTTGGACTTCAGCCACATTCCACCGTGATACAACACTTGGCATGGGAGGTCTTTCCTGCCTGTGGCTATCAAATGTGCAGCTCCTCCCGTGGAGGGTCAGACACCCTGAGCCAATAGACCGGTCCTGGACTTATTTTCCATCTGGCATAGTTTGCATTTTGGTGTGTGATTGTTGGGGTTTTTTGTATTGCTATATTTATGCTCTATTCTCGGGATTAATAAAGTATATCTATCTTTCTATCTATCTATCTATCTGAATTGGGACAAGACTTAGACTGGGATGCGATTTGGGATAGTGCTGCTGGTGCTTCGAAAAACCCAAATCATTGGTATATACACTTGAAATTTTGTCATAGGGCATATTTAACACTGAGAATTAAGCATCATATGGGACTGGTTCCTGACCTTTATTGCTCATTTTGCCCCCATGGAGCCATTGGCTCTTTTATACATGATGTATGGGAATATCCAGGGGTTTTTGGTTTGTGGGGGAAGGTTATCAGTACTCTTACAGAACTAACAGGGGTACAATTACCAATGGACCCCGCTGTACATCTTCTAAATGATGACTCCCACCCTTCCTTTACGGAAAAAACACGCAAAATCTGGCTGGCAGGCCTGACTGCAGCTAAGAAGATTGTAGTCCAGCGTTGGAAACCTCCCGATGATATTTCAAATACTCACTGGCTTCGGAGCTTTTTGGGCATTTCTTACCTGGAACTTTCATCAGCAAGAGTAAATGATGCACGACCAAACACAATCATAATATGGACAAATTTGATATCTAACTTAAAAGATCTTTTGTTAAAATAGAAATGCTATGTCTGTGTATGTACTACTATTCAGTTGATTGGTGGAGGGGAGAGGGGTGGAGGGGGATGGTGATGGTTAGGGGGTCGCTGGGTTAAACAGTCAAAATATAATTGGCAACTGGTTGTATTGAATGTAATTTGTTGGTATTGCAATAAATAATTAATAATAATAAAAAAACAATATGATTGAGTTCAACTTGAAATTTGATAGGGAGAGTGCGAAGTCTGACATAGTGGTAGTTCAGTGGAGTAAAGGAAATTACAGGGGTGTGAGGGAGGAGGTGGTGAAAGTAAACTTGAAGGAGCTGCTGGCAGGGATGACAGCAATGGCATGTGTTTCTGCGAAAAAATGAGGAAGGTGCAGGATGGATGTATTCCAAAAACAAATAAATATTCAAATGGCAAAACAGTACAACTGTGGCTGACAAGGGAAGTCAAAACTAATGTAAAAATAAAAGAGAGGGCATACAGCAAAGCAAAAATTTGCAGGAAGATAGAGGATTGGGAAGCTTCAAAAAAACCTACAACGAGCAACTAAAAGAATCATTAGAAGGGAAAAGATGAAATATTAAAGCAAGCTAGCAAGCAATATCAAAGTGGATTGTAAAACCTTTCTCAAGTATGTAAAAAATAAAAGAGAGATGAGAGTGGACATAGGACCACTAGAAAATAACGCCAGAGAAATAGTAATAGGGGACAGGGAGATGGCAGGTGAACTAAATGAGTATTTTGCATCAGTCTTCACTGTGAAAGACACTAACAGTGTGCCAGATATTGTAGTGTGTGCAAAGGAAGAGAAGTGAGTGCAGTTACTATTACGAGGTAGAAGGTACTCAAAAAACTGAAAGATCTAAGGGTATATAAGTCTCCGGGACCAGATGAACTGCACCCTAGGGTACTGAAAGAGGCAGCGGTACACATTGTGGAGGCATTAGTAATAACCTTTCAAAAATCATTGGACTCCGGCGTAGTGCCAGAGGACTGGAAAATTGTAAATGTCACTCCACTCTTTAAGAAAGGAGGAAGGCAGTAGAAAGGAAACTATAGACCAGTTAGCCTGACCTCAGTGCTTGGGATGATGCTGCAGTCAATTGGAAAAGATGAGGTTATGGAGTACTTGATGACACAGGACAGGATAGGACAAAGTCAGCATGGTTTCTTTAAGGGAAAATCGTGCCTGACAAATCTGTTGGAATTCTTTGAGGAGATTACAAGTAGGATAGATAAAGGAGTTGCAGTGGCTGTTGTATATTTGGACTTTCAGAAGGCCATTGACAAGGTGCCACACATGAGGCAGTTTACCAAGTTAAGAACCAATAGTATTAGAGGAAAATTACTGGCATGGTTTAAGCATTGGCTGATTCGTAAACACAAAATACTCTGCAGATGCTGGTGTCAAAGCAACACTCACAACACGCTGGAGGAACTCAGCAGGTCGAGCAGCATCCATGGAAACAATCAGTCAAAGTTTCAGGCCAGAACCCTTTGTCATGATCGGAGAGGGATGGGACAGAGGCCCTATAAAGAAGGTGAGGGGAGGGTGGGAAGGAGAAGGCTGGTAGTTTCCAGGTGAAAAACCAGTAAGGGGAAAGATAAAGGGGTGGGGGAGGGGAAGCAGGGAGGTGATAGGCAGGAAAGGTGAAGAAGGATAGGGAAAAACACACTGGGTAGTAGAAGGAGGCGGAACCATGAGGGAGAAGATGAGGGACCGCTTCGTCGAGCACCTCCGCTCCATCCGCCACAACAGACAGGATTTCCCGGTTGCCACCCGCTTCAACTCTGCTTCCCATTCCCATTCGGATATGTCTATACATGGCCTCCTCTATTGCCATGATGAGGCTAAACTCAGGTTGGAGGAGCAACACCTCATAGGAAGTCTCCAGCCCCTTGGTATGAACATAGAATTCTCCAACTTCCGGTAATTCCCTCCCCCTGCCTTACCCTATCCCTATTTCACTCTGCCCCCTCCCCCAGCTGCCTATCACCTCCCTGCAGGTAGGCTGCAGAAGGACTTAGACAGATTAGGAGAGTGAGCAAGAAAGTGGCAAATGAAATACAACGTTGGAATATGCATGGTCATGCACTTTGGTAGTAGAAATAAATGTACAGACTATTTTCTAAATGGGGAGAAAATCCAAAAATCTCAGATGCAAAGGGACTTGGGAGTCGATGTGAGGAAGGTAAATGCGATATTAGCATTCATTTCAAGAAGTCTAGAATACAAGAGCAGGGCTGTGATGCTGAGGCTTTATAAGGTCCTGACATGGCTGCACCTTGAATATTATGAACAGTTTTGGACTCATCTAAGAAAAGATGTGCTGGCATTGACGAGGGTCCAGACGCGGTTCACAAGGATGATCTGGAATGAAGGGGTTATCATGAAAGGAACATTAGGTGGCTGTGAGTCTATACTCACTGGAATTTAGAAGGATGAAGGGTGATCTAGGCCTTCTGAATGTTGAAAGGCTTAGACAGAATAGATGTTTATAAAGATGTTGCCTGGACTGAGGAGCATGCTTTATGAGAATAGGTTGAGTGAACTCGGCCTTTTCTCCTTGGAGCGACAGAGGATGAGAGGTGACCTGATAGAGGTGTATAAGATAATGAGAGGCATTGATCGTGTGGATAGTCAGAGGCTTTTCCCAGGGCTGAAATGGCTAACACGAGAGGGCATAGTTTTAAGGTGCTTGGAAGTAGGTACAGAGGAGATACCAGGGGTAATTTTTTACGGAGAGAGTAGTGAGTGCGTGGAATGGGCTGCCAGCAGTGGTGGTGGAGGCAGAAATGATAGGGTGTTTTAAGAGACTCCTGGATGGCTACATGGAGCTTAGAAAAATAGAGGTCTATGTGTAAAACCCAGGTAGTTTTAAGGTAGGGACGTGTTCAGCACAGCTTTGTGGGCTAAAGAGCCTGTATTGTGCTGTATGTTTTCTATGTTTCTATGTGGAAATGGTATTTCCCATGGTGGGAGAGTTTAGGACAGGAGGGCACAGCCTCAAAATAGAGAGGCATCCATTTAAACAGAGATGCCGAGAAATTTCTTTAGCTGGAGGGTGATGAACTGGTGGAATTTGTTATCGCAGGCAGCTGTGGAGGCCAGATCGTTGGGTGTATTTAACGCAAAACTTGATCAGTTCTTGATTGGCACAGCATCAATGTTACAGGGAAAAGGCCGATGAATGAGGTTGAGAAAGGGAAAGAAGGATCAGCCATGATTGAATGGTGAAGCAGACTCGATGGGCCAAATGGCCTAATTCTGCTCTTATGTCTTATTGTCTTACGGTCATATGGCATCACTGACATACTTACTGCAGTAATATCAAGGTAGATAACATTACCAGGTCCTTTCTTTCGGAAATGAATTGCTGCCTTTCCATTTGTTTGGAATGAAATTATAACAACATTGCTCTTCAGATAGATAGAAAGAGCTCTCCATACTCCAGTGCCAGTGAGGAGGCCTGAACGTATTCTTCTCTCTGACCAGTTGATAAAACACAGTCAGATTCAATCAGGCACTCCAGAAAAGATGTTCAATGTAAGGAGAATCCACCACATTCTGGCATGTGTCAGATTATCCTGTGTGTCCGAAGCTGGGTAGCATTCTCCTTTCCATCAGAGTAACTCAATGATTTTAAAACAAATGAGGAAAATTAATCTTCAGCCTCAAGTATATCACACAGTCATTTGCTCAGAATTATGATCAGATTATATTTCAGTGTTTGAAATAAAGTCCACATCAGAAGCCTCAGAGGCAGTGAATGAGAGAAAACATTTTAGTGCATTCCTCACATTAAATATTTATAGTTTTATGTAAAAATTCCATGAATTTTGTTCTACTGTAGAATCTAGTTTATTGTAGAATCTAGTACATCGGGACCAGTATGTTTTGGTCCAAAGAAACGGCTGCTCTAATGAACCGAAGTTTCATGGAAATTGTTAAAAGTGGTATAAAAAAGATAAAACTACCATTTAACTGAGTATCAAATTATGCAGATAAATGAAATATAGAAGAAATCAGAACTTTACCAATAGTACAATAGTAGACAGTGCCTGTTTTTAATTTTGTTTAACTTCAATGACAATCAAAATGGTGCAAATGATACATAGTTCCTGATAGTTACCGAGTGAGGAATTTATCTAGTGTACACTACTGTGTTCTTATGATTGACTGTAAATGAACAAAACCAGCATAGATACTAGTGTACATAATGGACTGCCTACAATGGTTTCAAAGATTGCATCTTCCAAATCTTCATCTTTATTGTAACATTCAAGATGATTGTTGATACCTTCAAATTCTTCTAGTTCCTAAATTGTTGAAGTAGTGAAATCGTTTCATTTTTGCGTACGGCTGTTTCAATGAGCCTGAATGGTTGAACGGCAGTGAGCAAAACAATTCTGAATTGTCTTACTGCTTATTTCTCACCAACCACTGATGACAAAAATTACTGCTCTTTCAACACAAACATGTGCAACTGATGTATTTAAAAACTATTCGCTCTAAGCATGGTGTTGTGTGCAATGGCCATGCAAGTGCACACAACTGACACTGGATAGAAACTGGTTGACAACAATCTGCTATCCCAAAGAAGTGGCTGCCCCGATTAACCGATGGCCCAATTAACCAGAATCCACTGTATTATTATATAATATTAGATGTTTTTATATCATGAACCTTATTTGTTGGCAGTATGTGGAAATGACAGATAATGAAATTCTACAGGACAGCCATCAAGTCCAGGGGCCTTACCAGATTGCATTGAAAAAATAGCTTTATGAATTTCGGTTTCAGTAATTTGGGCATCAAGAGTCTTTTGATCCTCAACAGAAATTTTAGGAAAAAACAATCTTTCGTAAGAAAGCATTCATTTCAAAAGAATCTACTGGATATTGAGATTTATGAAGTTCAGTATTAAAATCTTGAAAAATCTTATTAATTTCTTCATATTCCGTGGCCGGGGTACCATCTTTCCTACGAATTTTCAAAATTTGCCTTTTGGCTCTAGCCATTTTTAATTGAGATGCGAGTAGTTTGTTACTTTTATCTCCAAACATATAAAATTGGCTCTTTAACTTAAGCAAATAGCCTTCATTGCAATGAGTTAGTAATAGGTTATATTGTGATTGAAGTTCCACCCTCAGTTTGAATAAATCAATATTAGGGGAAATTGCATAAATATTATCTAAGTCTTTAATTTGTTTTGAAATCTTATCTAATTCTGCTTTAGTCTGTTTTCTAAGCTTAGCTGAATAAGAAATGATCTGACCATGTAAAAATGCTTTAAATGTATCCCATATAATTAACTTGGACATACTGCCTATGTCATTAAAAAGAAAAAAAATTCTTTTATCTGGGTTTCAATGAAACTGACAAAGTCAGAGTTTTGCAATAATGTCTGAGACATGCACCATGGTGGGAGGGCAAGAATGACATCATCAAATTCAAAAGATAAACTCAGAGGCGCAGGATCAGATATAGCAATAGCGTCATATTCAAAATTTTTAACACTAGGCAAGAAGCAGGGACCGATTATAATATAATTAGTCCTCGAGTATTTTTTATAAACATGTGAAAAGGAAAAATATTCTCTGTTATCGGGGTGCAGATACCTCCATAATTCGATCAATCCAAAATCGATCAAAAAGGAGTTAATAAGTGGAGTGGAGCGATTTGGAAGTTGCTGATTGGTTGAGCTCTTGTCAATCATAGGATTTAAACAATAGTTAAAATTCCCGCCCATTATCAACATATATTCATTTAAATCAGGCAGTAAAGCAAATACCTTTTTAAAAAAAAGAAGGATCATGTAAGTTAGGACCGTACAGATTGACCAAAACAACTTTTCTGTTACAGATCACTCCTTTAACAATTAAAAATCTACTATTAGAATCTGACTCAATATCCTTTTGAATAAATATACAGGATTTAATAAAGATGGACACACCTTTAGTTTTACTCTGAGAAGTAGAGTGGAACTGCAAAAAATGTATTTTGATCTCCAACCCTGATATGTGTCTCTTGAGCAAAAAATATATCAGGTTGGAATCGGTTAATAATTTTAAAAGTCTTTTTTCATTTGATAGGATGACTCCAACCACGTACATTCCAACTTATTACATTAATCCATTTAAGTACCATACTATAATTTTATTCTACTTTATACATGCGCAGAGCACATACCAATATGGGATGATCAAAAATGGTGGCGATGAAGAATAGAACCATATAGAAAACACACATGCTCCAGAACCACCCAATGGGAAAAGACTCTTGACTCTAACCCCACCCACCTGCCCGAAAGCCTGAAAAAAAAAGCCAAACAAGCTATGATAGAATACGAAGCCAGGGGCTGCTCTGTCCCTAGTGAAAGAAAAATTTAAGGATTTTCTTTTCCTCCCCCTAGTTAGTAAAAAAAAACTGAGTGACCTTGTAAGAAAGACAATAAAGTCTCAACAAAAGAAAGTATTTACATTCCAGCATCTATTAAACAAGAAAGAACCAAAATAATGTTATCTCTTAAAAAGAAAAATCAGCACCATTTTTAAGTTTAACATTAAATCTCCAAACATTAAATCAGTTATAAGACGCTATAATAAAGCAGAAAAAAAGTTAATAGCATATTTAACCCAGATGAAATTTCAAAAGTACTAATTAATAATACCATAAGTAATTGAACCTTCCCAGATATACAGTATATATAAAAAGAAGCCCCATTAGTGGGAAAAAAAAACAATTAGTTAATTAAGAAAGAAACAAAAAAAAACAAACCAGATATTAGGTTAAAGAAACAAATCCCTTTATCTTCTTTTCTCAGTCGAATGTCCAAGTAACCATTTAAACAGTCATACTTGAACCATAAATCTTCTTTCCAAAATATGAAATAATATGCAATAATGAACAAATCTCCTTATCTTCTTTTATTAGTCCCTCAATGGAATATCCAAGTAACCTTCATAAATCTTCTTTCCAAAATGTGAATAATATACATGTAACCAAACAACCTTTCAGTTAGTTCATCCGGTAGCAGCAGCAGCTATAGTTTGAATGAAGTCCACTGTGGCTTTTGGATCAAAAAATGTACGAGGAGGAGAGTTAGGAGGAAAAACTTTAATTCTTGTCAGGTAACGCAAAGATGGAAACAGTTTCTTATCATCTGCCTGTTTCATTACCAGAACAAATCTTGATCTTTGTTCTATTACCTCCTTCGGATAATCTTCATAAAAACGGAGCTCAGGTTCCTTGAATCTAAAAACTCTGTTTTCTTGCCTGTCGCATTATTTGATCTTTAATTTTAAAATGATGAAAACAAACCAAAAATTGCTTTCTCTGTATATGTTGGAAATGTTTAAGGATTCTTCTGTGAAAGGTGACTTACCCTCTACTTTCTATGAGGCTTCTATTTCTTTCATTCTTAAAAAGGATAAAGATCCTACTGACTGTGCCTCATATAGACCTATTTCATTATTGAATGTCGATGCTAAGATTCTGTCAAAAATAATGACCAATCGGTTGGAGAATATTTTGGGTAAAATTATTTTTAAAGATCAAACAGGCTTTATAAAGGGTTGTTATTCTTTTTCAAATGTTCAGAGACTATTTAACATTATATATTTGTCCTCTTTTAAAACTCCACAATGCATCGTCTCTTTGGATGCTGAAAAAGTGTTTGATCAAGTCGAACGGAAATATTTATTTAATAATTGGATTAGAATGATATATAAAGCTCCTGTTGCTGCTGTTGTCACTAACAACTGTAGGTCTCCTTTTTTTCAGCTTTCACGGGGGACAAGACAAGGTTGTCCATTAAGTCCTTTGTTATTTAGTTTAATATTCGAACTCCTTGCTATTGCTCTTCATGAAGCTAAAAATATTCATGGGATCTTTGTGAATGTGACCATTCATAAGATTTCACTTTACGCTGACGATTTATTGGTTTATATATCTAATCCCGAAGAATCTATTCTTGCCTTGCTAAAATTATTCAATGAATTTGGGGATTTTTTAGGATATAAAATAAATTTTAATAAAAGTGAATTGATTCCTTTAAATGAATCTGTCTCTATATATGATAATACTCCTTTCAAAGTCACGGATTCTTTTAGATATTTAGGTGTTATAATCACAAAAAATAAGGATCTTTATAAAGCCAATTTTGTTTCCTTGGTAGACTCTATGAAGTATTTATTTAGTAGATGGAGTCCACTTACATTTTCACTTGTCGGTCATATCCATATAGTTAAAATGATGATTTTACCAAAATTTTTAAATTTATTTCAGAATATCCCTGTTTTTTTGACTGAGAAGTTTTTTGGTTGGATTAATTCTATTATTTTATCTTTTATTTTGAATAGTAAAAAAACAAGCATTAGTAAATGTCACTTACAAAAGTTGAAAAAGGATGGAGGTCTTGCTTTGAATGTATTTGAATGCTAAGAATGTATTGCTGGGCTGTTAATGTGCGATACATGTTCTTTTGGTTATATTGGGTTGATAAGAATGATCGGCCAATTTGGGGAGATCTGGAATTGAAAGCTGTGAAACAGTTTTATTTAACTCGTTATTGGGAGTTGCTTTACCTATACAATTAGTTAAAGCTACTAATTTAAACCTAAACCCTATGATTAAGCATTCTTTACAAATTTGGCTCCAGTTGCGCAATTTTTTTAATTTTTAAAAATTTAAACTTTGTAGTTTAATTTATCGAATTTACTTTAATTCTTTTTTTGGATTTATTTAAAAAAGATAGATTGATGTCTTTTGAACAACTAGTTGATAAATATTCTCTTTCATACTCACACTTTTTACAATATCTTCAAGTTAGACATTTCTTTCAAAAATATTTAAGTAATTTTCTATATATATTAGAGGCTGACCTGTTAGATACTATTATGAGTATGAACCCTTCGACGAAGAGTTCTATCGGAAGAATTTATAATTTATTATTACAATGGGATGAGCGTCCTTTATTTCAGATTAAATAAGATTGGGAAAAGGAACTCAATTTGACTTTTATGAAGGAGGATTGGATGCGGATTCTGAAGCTGGTTAACTCTTCTTTGATCTGTGCTAGTTAATCACTGATCCAATTTAAAATTGTACATCGTTACCATTTGACGAAGGAGAGACTGTCTAAAATATTTCCTAATGTTGATAGTTATTGTGATAGATGTAAAACTGAGACAGCTACACTGACACACATGTTTTGGTCTTGTTCTTTTCTGGAACAGTTCTGGAAGTCAGTTTTTTCAACAATTTCTAAAGCACTTAAAATTAATCTACAACCTAACAAATTAACTGTGCTTTTTGGAATAATTGCTCAAAATATCCACGGTATCTCTGTGTCTGACCAACATGTTATTACATTTGTTACATTGATAGCTAGGAGGGCCATTTTGCTGAAGTGGAAGGATACATCAGCTCCCACTTTGTCACAATGGTTCTCTCAAGTGATGCTATGTCTCAGTTTGGAGAAATTAGAAGTTGAACCTTTGAAACCTTATTTGATTTTCAGAAAAGATGGGGTTCAATTGCTCATTATTATCATTTAAGTTAATTGATAGATTTCCTCCACGATCTAATTGTAAATTTTTGGTATGTATTTTTTCTTGCTGGCGGTTTGACGTTTATCTTTAGAAGTTTTTTGTATGACACATGGCTCTGGGTTGTACACTTAATGGGGGTTTTCCCCCATTTTTTCTGCTTAGTAGGGTTTTTTAATTATCACCAAAATTTTTCAATCCTTAAAATAATGTTTTTATTTCCTTGAGACATTGTAAATGTTGTTTACTTCGATGTACTCATGTTATTTTTGAATAATATAATAATATTAAAAAGATTTGAAAGAGATCTGAAAGATAATAAATTTTTTAATGTATTCAGTTGGCCATTCTGCTCATGCCTATTAGTATAGTCGTCTGCATCCGAACAAAGATTTCCACCACTTGTGTGGTAAACTAGTAAACATTATTAACTTGACATGTAGCTGTTCAATTAGCGTAGCTGAATTAAAATGCACCATATTAACAACATGGAAGGAATTTTAATTTATGCACATGGCTGGAAACAAGCAATGTTGGGATAGGGACCATCAAATTTCTGTTCGTTTTTAAATTTGCCTGATTTCAATAAAAGACAAAATGGTGCAACCATTTGTAACACTTTGAAAAAGGCTGACAAGAGAAGTCAAGGCCAAAGTTAAAGCAAAGGAGAGGGCACGCAAGGAAGCAACAACTAGTGGGAAGACAGAGGATTGGGAAGTTTTTAAAAGCTTACAAAAAAAAACTCAGAAGGTCATTAAGAGGGAAAAGGTGAACTATGAAAGGAAGCTAGCAAATAATATCAAAGAGGATACTAAAAGCTTTTTCAAGTATATAAAGAGTAAAAGACAGGTGAGAGTAGATATAGGACTGATAGAAAATGATGCTGGAGAAATTGTAATGGGAGATAAGGAGATGGCGGAGTCTTCCCTGAGGAAGACATCAGCAGGATACCGGACACTCAAGGGTGTCAGGGAAGAGAAGTGCGCGCAGTCACAATTACAACAGAGGAAGTACTCAGGAAGCCGAATAGTCTAAGGGTAGATAAATCTCCCGGACCAGATGGAATGCACCCTCGTGTTCTGAAGGAAGTAGCTGTGGAGATTGCGGAGGCATTAGCAATGATCTTTCGAAAGTCAGTAGATTCTGGCTTGGTTCTGGAGTACTGGAAGATTGCAAATGTCACTCCACTATTTAAGAAGGGGGCAAGAAACCAAAAAGGAAATTATAGACCTGTTAGCTTGACATCGGTGGTTGGGAAGTTGTTGGAGTTGATTGTCAAAGATGAGGTTACGGATTACCTGGAGGAATATGACAAGATAGGGAGAACTCAGCACGGTTTCCTTAAAGGAAAATCCTGCCTGACAAACCTATTACAATTTTTTGAGGAAATTACAAGTCGGCCTGACAAAGGAGATGCAGTGGATGTTGTATATTTGGATTTTCAGAAGGCCTTTGACAAGGTGCCACACATGAGGCTGCTTAACAAGATAAGAGCCCATGGAATTACGGGGAAGTTACATACGTGGATAGAGCATTGGCTGATTGGCAGGAAACAGAGTGGAAATAAATGGATCCTATTCTGGTTGGCTGCCGGTTACCAGTGGTATTCCACAGGGTCTGTGTTGGGGTTGCTTCTTTTTACGTTGTACATCAATGATTTGGATTATGGAATAGATGGCTTTGTGGCTAAGCTTGCTGATGATACAAAGATAGGTGGAGGGGCCGGTAGTGCTGAGGAAACAGAGAGTCTGCAGAGAGACTTGGATAGATTGGGAGAATGGGCAAAGAAGTGGCAAATGAAATACAAAGTTGAAAAGTGTGTGGTTATGCACTTTGGCAGAAGAAATAAACGGGCAGACTATTATTTAAATAGGGAGAGAATTCAAAGTTCCGAGATGTAACGGGACTTGGGAGTCCTCATGCAGAATGCCCTTAAGGTTAACCTCCAGGCTGAGTCGGTGGTGAAGAAGGCGAATGCAATGTTGGCATTCATTTCTAGAGGAATAGAGTATAGGAGCAGGGATGTGATGTTGAGACCCTATAAGGCAGTGGTAAGACCTCACTTGGAGTACTGTGGGCGGTTTTGGGCTCCTTATTTAAGAAAGGATGTGCTGACATTGGAGAGGGTTCAGAGCAGATTCACTAAAATGATTCCGGGAATGAGAGGGTTAATATATGAGGAACGTTTGTCCGCTCTTGGACTGTATTCCTTGGAGTTTAGAAGAATGGTGGGGGGGGGGGATGAACCTCCTAGAAACATTCCGAATATTGAAAGGCATGGACAGAGTGGATGCGCAAAATTGTTTCTCATGGTGGTGGAGTCTAGTATGAGAGGCGTGTTGACTTAAGGATTGAAGGGCGCCCATTCAGAACAGAGGTGCAAAGAAATTTTTTTAGCCAGAGGGTGATGAATCTGTGGAGTTTGTTGCCACAAGCGGCAGTGGAGGCCAAGTCAATGGGTGTATTTAAGGCAGAGATTGATAGGTATCTGAGTAACCAGGGCATCAAAGGTTATGGTGAGAAGGCAGGGGAGTGGGACTAAATAGAAGAATGGATCAGTTCATGATAAAATGGTGGAGCAGACACGATGGGCCAAATGGCCAACTTCTGCTCCTTTGTCTTATGGTTTTATGGTCTTATGGTCATTTGACTTGTGTTCTTCTGGCTAGAGGGTATGCTTAAAATACTGAATGAGATACCAAAGATTTTGGAGAAACAAATTCTGGAGAGTGATTATTTCCAAATTATTCATAACTTTGAGGAGGCCGATTTGTTTTTATATTTTGACTTCGCAGGAAAGCAAAGATCTTGTTGAAGAATTGCAAACACGCAACAGACTGATTTTTAAACTGTGAAAGAGCACACCATGTTCCAGTAGGAATGTGGTTGGAATAGAAAGGGTGGTGAAGAATCAATCCCAACAATAGATGGCCAACGTTGTGGAGATGAACAGCAGGGGATGATGTGGGTCAGTTGTGTTTTCTACAGTGATCAGTTTGTTCAGTTTTTCTGTTCTGGGCACTATCCATAGATATGCATTCATTCCCCAATCTGATAATTGTAATTAGCAGTTTAATAGACCTATTTTTATTGGAACTGTGCAAAGGAATGAGGAGGAGTAATTGGCTGATTCTTTTAATTAAATATGAGAAATAGGGAATGTTGGAAGCACACGGCAAATCAATCAGCATCTGAGAAGAGATTGGTCATGTGTTTAATAGGCAAGTCTGTAACGGGAACCTTGGCTTCCCTCTTCTTTGGGATTCATTCAACTGCTCTGCACATCCATGAGCTTCTGCTTCTTATTTTAACATATGCTTTAATGAATAAATTAACTCTTCCCAGTCAGAGAGCAATAAATCCATCTCCATCCACACTGTTGCTAAAATCTTGCTTTAAACATCTTGCCTATCCATGGGCAATGATATGTCCTAGTTCATTAATTTATGAATCCTGAGCCTTCGGGAGAACAGAAATGCTGACAGCCAGTCCCTCCTTATGAGTCAAATACTGTCCGTGGGAGACTCCTTCGATTCTCCACTTAAAGTTCCTTCCCAATTACAGAGCTTAGCTGAATATTTTACATACAGATAATGCTAATCTGCTGTGACATGTATGGCTCTGTTAAAGGCAACACAGATTAAAATAGTAAAGCATGATTTCCCCAGCAACCTGAATTCAATTATAACCGTTGATGCTGTGCACCGAAAAGTACAAACTGCCTTACCATAAATAATTCATATATCTGGTGACTATTAATCCCATTTTAGTTGTTTGCTGCTGTTCAGGGTTTGACATTGAATCATTGATCATATTTCGTACACCAACTCTATTAGGAGAGGTAGGGGAAATGCAGCTATAAGGAGAGTGGTCATAGAGGAGATTTGGTCTAATTGTAAGAAGAAACGTGCTGAGCTGGATGGAACTGACTGCTTAATGTTCCAGTATATTGAAGTTTCAGATGTGACAGAATGGGGTGCAAAAGAGGATGAAAAATAAAACTACTGATTAGGAAGTGCATCACAATGGTACTGAGAGAGGACGTTCTGGAGGAATCACTCAATGTGGCCATATGGATCGAACATAAGTGATGGACGATCTTTGCTGGGGTCTCCTGATAGTCAATGGGAATTAGAGAAACATTATACAGTATAAGCAAATTGCAATAAAGTATGTAAGGGTTATAATAGTGGGGATTAATGCAAGGGGCCTCAGAAGGAGCAGAATTTTTTTAACTGTGTTCAAGAGAGTTTGTTGACACCTTTCAGAGATGGAGCTATACTCCAACTAACTTAGGGAATGAAATTGTGTAGATGGTGGAACTGTTGGTGGGGAACACTTAATAACTGTGGCCCCAGGTCTGGTGTCAAGAAGTTGTGGCAAAGATCAGTTCAGTCTTCAAGTTGAGGTATTAAATTGGGGGAAAATGATTCAATAGTGTAAGAACTTGACAAGAGTAGATTTCGAACAGATACTTGCAATTTAAATTACATCTGACAAGACTCCTCTTTTAAAAAGAGTTGGTATGAGTTCAGGGATGGCATATGATAGAGTGGTTGAATACTTAAGGTAGCAAGGCTGGGGAAGCTTGGTTCACAAAGATTATTGAAGCTTTGATCAGGAAAATAGAATGAAGCAGATGGGACCAAGTGAGTGTGCTGGTGGGTATCGAGGTATAGCAGAGCACATAAAGGAAGAAATGAGGATGATAAAGGACAATGAAATATGCTTGGTAAGTAAAATAAAGGAGGATCCTAAGACATCATATAGGTACATTAGAAGCAGGAGGATAACCAGGCAAAGAGTAGATCCCCTGAGGAAACCAAAGACCTGTCGGTGAGGTCATAAATTAAGTAAAACACAAATGACTTTGAACGGAACATCCGACAAAAAGTATGGATACAGCCCAGTCCATCACAGCTAAAGCCTTCCCCACTATTGAACATATCTACACAAAGCATTGTCACAGGAAACCAGCATCCGTCATGAGGGATCCCCCACCATCCGGGACGTGCTCCTTCTCACCTCTGCCATCGAGAAGAAGGTACGGGAGCAGGTATTACCTCTCACCCAACAGACTCTTGAGCCAACTTCACTTGCCCCATCATTGAAATGTTCCCACAGCCTATGGACTCCCTTTCAAGGCCTTTTCATCTCATGTTCTTGATATTTATTGCTTATTTATTTATTATTACTTCTTTATTTTTGTATTTGCACAGTTGGTCTTTTGGATACAGGCTGAATGCCCAAGTTGGTGCAGTCTCTCATTTAATCTATTATGGTTATTATTCTATCATGGATTTATCGAGTATGCCCGGAAGAAACGAATCTCAGGAATGTATATAGTGATATATATGTAATTTGATAATAAATTTACTTTGAACTTTGAACTCACAAAGGAGAAGGACATGGAGAATAGCCACTCCACTTCACTCTTGTCAATCCACTCTTCAAGGAGAGAGGAAGAAGAAAGGAAGTTATAGGCCAGTTAAGTCTATAACTGGCCTATAATTTAGGCTCAGTGGTTGGGAAGATGTTGGAATCGATTGTTAAGGATGAGGTTTCTGTGTACTTGGAGGAAAATGATAAAATAGGTCAAATTCAGCATTGTTTCCTTAAGGGAAAATCTTGCCCAACAAATCTGTTGGAATTCTTTGAGGAAATAACAAGCAGGATAGACAAAGGAGAATCAGTGGATGTTGTGTACTTGGATTTTCAGAAGGCCTTTGACAAGGTGTTCTACATGAGGCTGCTTAACAAGATAAGAGCCCATGGTATTACAGGAGAGATAATAGCATGAGTAAACAAGTGGCTGATTGTCGGAAAGAAAAGAGTGGGAATAAAAGGAACCTTTTCTGTTTGACTGCCGATGACTAGCCAAGTTCTACAGGGGTCGCTGTTGGGATCGCTTCTTTTTATGTTCTATGTCATTGCTTTGCATGATGGCACCAATGGCTTTGTGACCAAGTTTGCGGAAGATATGAAGAAAGGTGAAGAAAGGTAGTGTCGGAGCAGGGAGGCTACAGAAGAACATGAAGGGATTAGGACAATGTGCAAAGTAGTGGCAGATGGGATACAGTGCTGGGAAGTGCATATTCATGCACTTTGGTAGAAGGAACAGAAGAATAGACTATAGACTATTTTCTAAAAGGGGAGAAAAATTATAAAATCCAAGGGGCAAAGAGACATGGGAGTCCTCGTGCAGGATTCCTTAAAGGTTAATTTTCAGGTTGAATTGGTGGTGAGGAAGGCAAATGCAATGGTAAAATTCATTTCAAGGTTTTATAATGCTGAGGCTTTAGCAGGCATTTGTGAGCCTTCACTTGGATTATTCTGAGCAGTTTTGGGCCCCTTATCAGATAAGATCATAAGATCATAAGATATCGCAGGAGAATTAGGCCCTTTGGCCCATTGAGACAGCTCTGCCATTTCGTTACAGCTGATCTATTTTCCCTCTCAGCCCCAATCTCTTGCCTTCTTCCCATATCCCCTCAAGCCCTAACTAACCAAGAACCTATCAACCTCTGCCTTAAGTATACCTAGTGACTTAGCCCCCACAGCTGCCTGTAGCAATGGATTCCACAGATTTATCACTCTCTGACAAAAGGAATTCCTCCCCAATCTGAAGCTGCATTCTCTAGTCCTACCAAAGCCATCAAACGTACCTCATATGATAAACCTTTGTATCCAGGAATCATTTTCGTGAACTTCCTTTGAACCCACTCGAATGTCAACACGTCCTTTCTTAGATAAGGGACCAAAAACTGCTCACAATTCTCCCAAGTGAGGCCTCACCAGTGCTTTACAAAGGCTCAACATTACATCCTTGCTTTTACATTCTAGTCCTCTCGAAATGAATGCTGAAATCTCATTTGCCTTTCTCATCACCGAGGGAATCCTTTTATGAGATAGAACATAGACTAGTACAGCACAGTGGAGGCCCTTCGGCCCACAATGTTGTGCTGACCCTTAAACCCTGCCTCCCATATAACCCACCACCTTAAATTCCTCCATATACCTGTCTAGTAGTCTCTTAAACTTCACAAGTGTATCTGCCTCCACCACTGACTCAGGCAGTGCATTCCACACGCTAACCACTCTCTGAGTAAAAAACTTTCCTCTAATATCCCCCTTGAACTTTCCACCCCTTACCTTAAAGCCATGTCCTCTTGTATTGAGCAGTGGTGCCCTGGGGAAGAGGCTCTGGCTGTCCACTCTATCTATTCCTCTTAATATCTTGAATACCTTTATCATGTCTCCTCTCATCCTCCTTCTTTCCAGAGAGAAAAGCCCTAGCTCCCTTAATCTCTGATCATAATGCATACTCTCTAAACCAGGCAGCATCCTGGTAAATCTCCTCCGCACCCTTTCCAATGCTTCCATGTCCTTCCTATAGAGAGGCGACCAGAACTGGACACAGTACTCCAAGTGTGGCCTAACCAGAGTTTTATAGAGCTGCATCATTACCCCGCGACTCTTAAACTCTATCCCTCAACTTATGAAAGCTAACACCCCATAAACTTTCTTAACTACCCTATCTACCTGCGAAGCAACTTTCAGGGATCTGTGGACATGTACCCCCAGATCCCTCTCCTCCTCCACACTACCAAGTATTCTGCCATTTACTTTGTACTCTGCCTTGGAGTTTATCCTTCCAAAGTGTACCACCTCACACTTCTCTGGGTTGAACTCCATCTGCCACTTCTCATCCCACTTCTGCATCCTATCAATGTGTCTCTGCAATCTTCGACAATCCTCTACACTATCCACAACACTACCAACCTTTGTGTCATCTGCAAACTTGCCAACACACCCTTCTACCCCAACATCCAGGTCGTTAATAAAAATCATGAAAAGTAGAGGTCCCAGAACCAATCCTTGTGGGACACCACTAGTCACAATCCTCCAATTGAACGTACTCCCTCCACCACGACCCTCTGCCTTCTGCAGACAAGCCAATTCTGAATCCACCTGGCCAAACTTCCCTGGATCCCATGCCTTCTGACTTTCTGAATAAGCCTACCGTGTAGAACCTTGTCAAATGCCTTACTAAAATCCATGTAGATCACATCCACTGCATTACACTCATCTATATACCTAGTCACCTCCTCAAAGAACTCTATCTGGCTTGTTAGACATGATCTACCCTTCACAAAGCCATGCTGACTGTCCCTGATCAGACCATGATTCTATAAATACCTATAGATCCTATCTCTAAGAATCTTTTCCAACAGCTTTCCCACCACAGACGTAAGGCTCACTGGTCTATAATTACCTGGACTATCCCTACTACCTTTTGGACAAGGGGACAACATTATAGTCATAGTCATAGTCATACTTTATTGATCCCGAGGGAAATTGGTTTTCATTACAGTTGCACCTTAAATAATTAAATAGTGATAAAACCATAAATAATTAAATAGTAATAGGTAAATTATGCCAGAAAATAAGTCCAGGACCAGCCTATTGGCTCAGGGTGTCTGACCCTCCAAGGGAGGAGTTGTAAAGTTTGATGGCCACAGGCAGGAATGACTTCCTATGACGCTCTGTGTTGCATCTCAATGGAATGAGTCTCTGGCTGAATGTACTCCTGTGCCCAACCAGTACATTATGTGGTGGATGGGAGACATTGTCCAAGGTGGCATGCAACTTGGACAGCATCCTCTTTTCAGACACCACCGTCAGAGAGTCCAGTTCCATCCCCACAACATCACTGGCCTTACGAATGCGTTTGTTGATTCTGTTGGTGTCTGCTACCCTCAGCCTGCTGCCCCAGCACACAACAGCAAACATGATCGCACTGGCCACCACAGACTCATAGAACATTCTCAGCATCATCCGGCAGATGTTAAAGGACCTCAGTCTCCTCAGGAAATAGAGACGGCTCTGACCCTTCTTGTAGACAGCCTCAGTGTTCTTTGACCAGTCCAGTTTACTGTCAATTCGTATCCCCAGGTATTTATAATCCTCCACCATGTCCACACTGACCCCCTGGATGGAAACAGGGGTCATCGGTACCTTAGCTCTCCTCAGGTCTACCACCAGCTCCTTAGTCTTTTTCACATTAAGCTGCAGGTAATTCTGCTCACACCATGTGACAAAGTTTCCTACCGTAGCCCTGTACTCAGCCTCATCTCCCTTGCTGATGCATCCAACTATGGCAGAGTCATCAGAAAACTTCTGAAGATGACAAGACTCTGTGCAATAGTTGAAGTCCGATGTGTAAATGGTGAAGAGAAAGGGAGACAAGACAGTCCCCTGTGGAGCTCCAGTGCTGTGCTGCTGATTACTCTGTCGGACACACAGTGTTGCAAGCACACGTACTGTGGTCTGCCAGTCAGGTAATCGAGAATCCATGATACCAGGGAAGCATCCACCTGCATCGCTGTCAGCTTCTCCCCCAGCAGAGCAGTGCGGATGGTGTTGAACGCACTGAAGAAGTCAAAAAACATGACCCTCACAGTGCTCGCTGGCTTGTCCAGGTGGGCGTAGACACGGTTCAGCAGGTAGACGATGGCATCCTCAACTCCTAGTCGGGGCTGGTAGATGAACTGGAGGGGATCTAAGTGTGGCCTGAGCATAGGCCGGAGCAGCTCCAGAACAAGTCTCTCCAGGGTCTTCATGATGTGGGAGGTCAATGCCACTGGTCTGTAGTCATTGAGGCCGCTGGGGCGCGGCGTCTTTGGTACAGCGACGAGGCAGGATGTCTTCCACAGCACAGGAACCCTCCGGAGCCTCAGGCTCAGGTTGAAGACATGGCGAAGTACTCCACATAGCTGAGGGGCACAGGCTTTGAGCACCCTGGTACTGACACCATCCGGGCCTGCAGCCTTGCTTGGGATGAGACGTGAAGCTATGAAGCCCACGGTGGTGGTTTCGTGTGGGGAAGGGGTATAGTCATGAGAGCAGGGTGGGGGACTGTGAGGAGGCGTAGGGGGGGGAGACATTCACCTCCCTCTAATTCTCCGGTACCATTCCTGTGGACAACGAGGACATATAGATCCTAGCCAGGGGCTCAGCAATCTCTTCCCTCGCCTCGTGGAGCAGCCTGGGGAATATTCTATCAAGCCTTGGGGACTTATCCATCCTAATGTATTTTAACAACTCCAACACCTCCTATCCCTTAATATCAACAGGCTCCAGAACATCAACCTCACTCATATTGTCCTCACCGTCGTCAAGTTCTCTCTCATTGGTGAATACCGAAGAGAAGAATTCATTGAGGACCTCGCTCACTTCCACAGCCTCCAGGCACGTCTTCTCACCTTTATCTCTAACCAGTCCTATCTTCACTCCTGTCATCCTTTTTTTCTTCACATAATTGAAGACTGCCTTGGGGTTTTCCTTTATGCTACTCGCCAAGGCCTGCTCATGCCCCCTTCTTGCTCTTCTCAGCCCCTTCCTAAGCTCCTTTCTTGCTTCCCTGTATTCCTCAATAGACCTATCTGATCCTTGCTTCCTAAACCTCATGTATGCTGCCTTCTTCCACCTGACTAGATTTTCCACCTCACTTGTCACCCATGATTCCTTCACCCTACCACTCTTTATCTTCCTCACCGGGACAAATTTATCCCTAACATCCTACAAGAGATCCCTAAACATCGACCACATGTCCATAGTACATTTCCCTGCTAAACATCATCCCAATTCACACCCGCAAGTTCTAGCCTTATAGCCTCATAATTTGCCCTTCCCCAGTTAAAAATTTTCCTGTCCTCTCTGATTCTATCCTTTTCCATGATAATTATAAAGGCCAGGGAGTGGTGGTCACTGTCCCCCAGATACTCACACACTGAGAGATCCTGCATGAGAACTCCCAAGTCCCTTTGCCCCTCAGATTTTTGAATTCTCTCTCTATTTCGAAAAAAGTCTGTACTTTTATTACTTTTTCCAATGTGCATGACGATACATTTCCCAACACTATGTTCCACCTCCCACTTCTTTACCCATTCTCCTAATTTGTCTGAGTCCTTCTCTAGTCTCTCTGCTTCCTCAAACTAACTGCCCCTCCACTCATCTTGGTATCAGAATCAGAATCAGGTTTATTATCACTAGCATGTGACGTGAAATTTGTTAACTTAGCAGCAGCAGTTCAATGCAATACATAATATAGAAGAAAAAAGCATAATAATAAATAAGTAAATCAATTACAGTATACATATTTTGAATAGATTAAAAATCATGCAAAAAACAGAAATAATATACATTAAAAAATCGATGTAGTGTTCAAGGGTGGTGAGAGCAGTGAGTGTGTTTGAACACCTGTCTGAACATGATAAATACCGGTCGCTGAAGACTCACTTTTTACAGACTTTTGGACAAATGGAGTCTGAGCACGACAAACAGATGCTCTCCTTGCCCGGTCTAGGCGATGCTAGGCCTTCGGAGCCAATAGAGCACATGCTGTCTCCTGGGAAATCACCAGCCTTGTTTTATTGTTAAAGAACTCTTCATGCAGCAAATGCCTGAACAAGTTTGCATAGCCCTTGCTAATGCACCTGTGGTGGACCATAGGGTGCTTGCTAAAGTGGCTGATAGTCTACACTTAGTCGGGCAGCGATGCTTTCTCTACCGAAATAAGCCCGATCAGCAAGGCCCCCATCATAAGGATGCCTGCGGCTGTGAAACAGATGAGGCCCAGCCTGTGCTTTTACACCTTGCTCGCTTTGATACGAACACTAGGCAGTGCCTACCATCTTGCAGCTTTGACAGAGCCAACGCATCGGGATATCGGAGGTCTGTGAACAGTGTTACGTACCCCGTAACTGGGTTGCCAAACCAGCAGAAATGGATCACTCAGTTGGAGTCTGGATTACTAGAACTAAGAAAGTTTTATTAAAGAAACAAGCAACACAGTAATCGAAAGGATAATAAATGCAACAGTTCAGCAATGATAAACACACATGTGCACAGAATTAAGATAACAGCATCAATCAAGCTCTATCGTTGTCTAGGGGTAAATGACCAATTTCAAAGTGACACAAAAGTTCAGTCCAATTTAGTTCAGTTCGCAGTAATCGTTGCCATGGCGATGGACAACGTTGGGGGAGGGAGAGAGAGAACGTGAACGATTGATCATTCAGAACGGCTTCCACTCACAGACCGGCCATATTGCTCACAAGCAGCTTTCGGGCGGGTCCTTGGTGATGTCACCTGAGGTCACCGACTGTGACCCCTCCTCCATATGCGGTCGATCCTCTGCAGTGAACCCGGCACCCAAGCGAGGGTGGACACACACCGGGTTCCCGCTGATCGTACCTTTCCACCCTGTGTGTTTAAGGTCCGGTACTTCCCACCGACTCGTGAGAGGCGCACTGCTTCCAGGGTCTCGTTACCTCGGGTGTCGTGTGCGCTGCCTTAGCGAACCTGTCCCTTTTTATCCCCCTGCTGGGGTATCGCCTGTCCATCACTTCAAACAGTTCAGGCTTCAAAGGGGGAGCCGCTCCAGACAGCGCGCGCGCGCGCTCTCTCTCTCTCTCTCTCTCTCTCTCTCTCTCTCTCTCTCTCTCTCGTCCCTTCATTACACATCTTCAGATCGCCTGCCCATCACTTCAAACAGTTCAGGGTTCAAAGGGGGAGCCGATCTTGGCAATACCCAGACTGATGGCTCCTTCATTAACATCTCCACACGCTGCTTCATTGTTCCTTATCTCTCCTTCCCCCTGAGGACAGGTGGCAGACCAACTGCTGATGCCACTGATGCTAACCCAGGCCAGCAAACATCTTAATTTTATGTGTATTCTCGTCACACTTCCCCCCTTTAAGGATTTTTACCGGGAGGTAAAAATTACAAACATGAATACATTATTTGATACACACACAAATATACATCTTTATCAACTATTTGGCTAACACAGCGAGTTTGAGGTTGTCAACACCTTGACAGACAGTCATCACATTTTCTGTCCCTTTTATATGTGTTATTAATAATCCCTTAGACCAGGCTCCAACTCAGCAACCTTCATAGTGGCCAAAAATACTGATGAATTTCGATCAATGTAACCTCTCATTTGGTTTTGTCCCGGACCACAATAACAAGGGTCGTCCCATTCCGACTTAGTTTTCTCTCGCAAGGGCTTAGTAGGAGGGGGAGGGGTAGTGACCGCAGAGTTATTGCAAAACTTCCTACAGTACCCCACCATCTCCAAGAACCTTCTGAGGGCCCTCTTGTCTGTCGGGGTTGGGAGGTCAGCGATAGCCTGCGCTGTAGCTTGCATCGCTGCCAGCTGCCCCTGTGTCACCACAATTCCCAGGTAAGTGACCCTCATGTGGCCGAATTCATTTTTTTCAAGGTTCACTATCAAGCTGGCTTCAGACAGCCGTATTAAATTGCCAATACACACTTCTGTGTTCATCAGCCCTTTAGTCACTGAATTACTCATTAGATATGGATGTTGCTTGCTAGGCTGGCCTATTGTAATAGACATCACCCAACGTCCCAGTTCTTTGCATCGCCTCGGGACAATCAAACACACGGGTGCGAGTCGTTTAATTACTTCTGCTAAAGATTCGTTTTGTTCGGGGATTAAGGGAGAGACGTTATCAGTAGACCTGGCCAAAACAATAGCCTTCTCCCATCTGATCGATCCCATACCAATCTTTTCAAAATGGTTTTTTTTTCTTATCAGGGGCCCCTAGCTTCATTGATTTCCACGCTAACACCGACTAGGTTTGTTAGCATATCAAAAGCCGGTGACCGTCTCAGTTCGCGTCGGTCATGATCAATAACATCCTTCCCCCTGGGCAGCCGGTAAATCTCTTTCATGATTCCACCAACTGTTTCCTCCAGCACCGCAAAATGTCCACCGGGGGGTACCTCGTGGGCCATGTTAAAAACCTCATCCCCATAACTCTTTTGCACCACCCCCCATTCCTCATCTGCGGGCACGGTACTTGGTCTCCCTTTCTTCCTTAGCACTTCCTCCTCCGCACAATAGCCTACTAGTTCCCTTGTCAAGGCTGTGTCAGAGAGAGCTGTCTCTGCCGAAACCATCAGCCCCTCGTCTCGCTCCCGAGTCTGCACAAATTCTTTCCTGGCTACTGCTACGTCTGTCCCAGCTCCCTCACTACCTCTTGTCTCACTATACTCCTTCTTTTCACTTTCTACCCCCTTCCCGTACAAGGTTGGCAGAAACGTCTCAGCTAAATTTACCACCGCAGCCCCATGATGAACCTGTGAGTCCATGGGCGGGGCCTCACTGCTGGCAGGCTGACCTGTCAATCTCACGACTGGGAACACGATTCCCCCAGCGATGTCATTACCGAGCAAGACTTCCACGCCTTTCATCGGTAATTCGGACCTCACCCCGATCGTGACTAGTCCAGAGACCAGGTTGCTTTGTAAGTGTATCTGGTGCAAAGGGACTGACTCTGTCCCTTCCCCAACACCTTTGACCTCTACCTCCCCAGTCTGGGTCTCTGAGCTAAACTCTAATACACTCTTCAGTATTAGTGACTGACACGCTCCCGTGTCTCTCCAGATCCGCACTGGAACTGGTTTTAACCCCTCCTTAACTGACACCAATCCGGCCGAGATAAACCTCTCGCGCCTTTCCTGAACTTTTTCAGACCTGTCCTTCCCTAGCGGTTCGCTTAACAGCTCGATACAGCCATTCAAAATCGCTGTTTTTCCTTTTCCCGTCTCCTTCTTTGGGGCAAAGCACCTGGACGCAAAGTGTCCGACTTTCCCGCAATTATAACAGATGATCCCAGGAGACTTCCTACCAGACTGCTCCCGGTCTACCTTATCCTTTTCACTAGTCCCCGGCTTACTTTCTGACTTTTCCGGCGGACTCTTTCCGCCGTCCTGACTACCCTTCTGGTAGCCTTTACTCGGGGCAACCTTCATTTTATGCGTCAACGCATATTCATCCGCTAACTTAGCAGTTGCGGCTAACATGGCTGCCTCTTTCTCATCGAGGTAGGGTCTCATACCCTCAGGGACACAACCTTTAAACTGCTCAATCAGGATCAGCTGTAGCAGTCTGTCATAATCCCCCTCTACCCTCTTCGAGGCGCACCAACGCTCACAATATGTCTGCATCTCACGGGCAATCTCCAGATACGTGCGGTCCCACTGCTTCCTCGCATTCTGGAACCTCTGCCAGTATGCCTCCGGGACCAACTCATAAATCCTGAGGATGGCCTCTTTCACCACCTCATACCTCTGGGCATCTTCCGCGGACAAAGCAGAGTAAGCTTCTTGGGCTTTCCCTTTCAGTACGCTCTGAAGTAAGACAACTCACTTATCCCTTGGCCAGTCCTGACTTATAGCCACTTTTTCGAAGTGGAGAAAGTACCGATCCATGTCGGTATCGTCAAATGGGGGAACCAGCCTAACCTCCTGGGTCGCCCGGAACCCTCCACCTTGGTTCAGCACGAGCCCCTGCTCTGCCCTTAACCTTAACTTCTTCAATTCGAATTCCCTTTCCCTCTGTTTCTCCTCTCTCTCCAACTGTCTGTCCCTCTCTTTCTCTTCTCTCTCCAACTGTCTCTCTCTCTCTTGTCTTTCTACCTCTCTCTCCTTCTCTTCTCGCTCCAACTGTCGTACCTGGAACTCGTGCTCGAGTCTCAGTTTTTCAAGCTGTACCTGTACCGCGTCTCCAGCAGGTTTTTCAATAGATACCACCCCCAGCTTGCCTTGGGGAAACACACCTTTAGATACATAGTGCTCTACAATAGCTCTGTGTATCTCCTCTCCCCTCATTGTCGACTTCACCTTAGCAAGATTCAACCGTTTGGCCACAGCTACCAATTCCGATTTCCTGGCATCCTCTAATGCCTCCAAGGTCGGTGCCTTTATAAATTCCTCAGCCTCCTTTTCTGCTGTTTGTCTTTTTTTTCTTTTGGGAATTTTAACCCAACCAATTTACTCCGTCCCAAATTTAGCATTCAAAATCGCGGACGAGAACCCCACTTATGTTACGTACCCCGTAATTGGGTTGCCAAACCAGCAGAACTGGATCACTCAGTTGGAGTCTGGATTACTAGAACTAAGAAAGTTTTATTAAAGAAACAAGCAACACAGTAATTGAAAGGATAATAAATGCAACAGTTCAGCAATGATAAACACATATGTGCACAGAATTAAGATAACAGCATCAATCAAGCTCTATCATTGTCAAGGGGTAAATGACCAAATTTCAAAGTGACACAAAAGTTCAGTCCAATTTAGTTCAGTTCGCAGTAATCATTGCCATGGCATTGGACAACGTGGGGGGTGAGAGAGAGAGAACGGGAACCACTGATCATTCAGAAACGGCTTCCACACACAGACCGGCGATATTGCTCACAAGCAGCTTTCGGGCAGGTCCGTGGTGATGTCACCTGAGGTCACCGACTGTGACCCCTCCTCCATATGCGGTTGATCCTCTGCAGTGAACCCGGCACCCAAGCGAGGGTGGACACACACCGGGTTCCCGCTGATCGTACCTTTCCACCCTGTGCATTTAAGGTCCGGTACTTCCCACCGACTCGTGAGAGGTGCACCGCTTCCAGGGTCTCGTTACCTTGAGTGTCGTGTGTGCTGCCTTAGCGAACCTGTCCCTTTTTATCCCCCTGCTGGGGTATCGCCTGTCCATCACTTCAAACAGTTCAGGGTTCAAAGGGGGAGCCGATCTTGGCAATACCCAGACTGATGGCTCCTTCATTAACATATCCACATGCTGCTTCATTGTTCCTTATCTCTCCTTCCCCCTGAGGACAGGTGGCAGACCAACTGCTGATGCCACTGATGCTGACCCAGGCCAGCAAACATCTTAATTTTATGTGTATTCTCGTCACAACAGCTGCTAGGGTCATCTACCGTTCATTACGGACACCTTTCAGGGCAACACTTTCTGTATGACACGGGTACTCAAGTGAGTGTTCTGCCAACATCGCTTGTTGATGAAAAGACAGAGTGAAAAAACCTTGCTGGAGGCTGCCAATGGCAACAAGATCCAGACTTACAGGACACGATGCTCTGCTTCGGTGGGTGAGGTTACACAAGGGACTTCGTCCTGGTTAAAGTACCTAGACTCAGTGCCGGTTTCTTGTGTGCCCAAGACCTGTTAGTTGATCTTACGAATTGCTGGCTTGTGGAGATCAAGGACATCGGGCTGTTATCCTACTCCCCCAAATAAGTTCTCCACAATGACTCTGTCAAGCACATGCGCCCCTGCATGTGAGCTTACTTCACTGCTGGGTGAATTCCCAGAACTCACCAACCCACATTCTCCGCTGCAGTCTCAAAACAAGGGGTCAAGCACCACATTCCACAAGCAATGAAGCTTGGACCAATCTCCACACGTTTCTCTGTCAAATTTCCACTCTGCATCTGGATTGTCTGCATGATGTCTGCGGAGGAAAGCTGGACTGGTGAACCATGTAGTCTGTGTCAGACGTGATGCAGGAACTCATCTGGATGCATGGTTAGCAGGATTATCCTCTGTGTGAACGTAAGACCACTGCTCCGGCTACGTGGTCTGATGGATTTGCTGTACCCAATTGTGAACATAGATGCTTGGTCTCATTATAGATGTACCCAAGCACTACTTTGCCATCACAGGTGCATCTAGATTTAGGTCCAGTTCATCTTGAGTGAGTTCTGCCATCTCAGCAGCATAAACAGCTGAGCATAACTCAAGGCAGGGAATGGTTGGCTCAGATTGGTGGGGGGCAGTTGACTAGCCTTGACGTTCCCAAAACAAATCCCATATCAACCTATCCACCTTCCTGAATGGCTCTTTAATATGCCACAGCAGCAATTGCCTTCATAGATGCGACAGAAAATGCACACAGCTCTGCCTTGGAGATAGAGTTGCTGTGTAGCTTCGAGGAACGTGCAACTGTTTTAAATCTTGCACGGACTCTCTCCAGGCTTCTCACTTGTGGATTTTCTCCTCTGAGAGGGGTGTGTCCCAGTCACATATGTCTGCGGTGAGTTGCCTAGGGAGAGCTCTGTCTTGGTCAGTAACAGGATCCAGGGGATCAAACACACTTTTCTCTTTGGACAACACTTCGTGTCAAGTGAATGGCTTATTGTATGGTAATTGTCCCGTATCGGACCGCAAGGCACTCCAGCGTGTGGTGAAAACTGCCTAGCGGATTATCGACACCCAATTGCCCACCATTGAGAATGTCTACCATAAACACTGCCTGGGCAGGGCGAAAAGCATTATCAGGGATGCAGCTCACCCTAACCATGGTCTTTTTACTCTCCTTCCATCCGGTAGGCGCTACAGGAGCCTCCGCTCCCACAGCAGCGGGCACAGGAAGAAGCTGTGACACTGCTGAACCTCTCATCACAGCGCTAAGCAGTATTGCATCCGTCTTGTACTGTCTCAGTACTTTTATATTTGTGTGCTGTAGCACTTTTTTTATTTGTAGTTATTTTGTAAATAACAGTATTCTTTGCATTTCTGGTCAGATGCTAATTGCATTTCATTGGCTTTGTATCTGTACTCGGCACAATGACAATAAAATTGAATCTAATCTAATCTAGTCTAATCCAATCTAATCTAATCTATCGCTACCTGATAACGCAGAGATGAAGGTGTTGGTCACTATCTCCCACATGAGTTCCAAACTGCGTTGCACAGTTGTGGCTTCTCAGCTGAGGTCCAGGTCCTAAACAACTGCTGTTGGCTTTCTTTTCAGCGCTCAGATACGGAGGTGAGATGGGTAAGGGCCTGTTACCGATTGTTGTGTAAGTGTTGTCGGGGAACTCTAAAGGGAAGAGGAGCAACACAACTATTTGCCTCATCCCTGTAAACCAGGGGTCCCCAACCTTTTTTGCACGCAGACCCGTTTATTATTGACAATATTCTTGCGGACTGGCCGACCGGGGTGGGGGAGGTGGGGTAGGGTTGCCAATGGACAATAGTAGCAGTCAAATACGTTGTGTTTACCCCGAGAAAGACTACCATGACCATGAAGTCTTACGCGGGCACCATTAAGCATGCGTGTACGTGCCGATTTTTTTCTACAAATTGTTTTTGGCAATTCTGTTCGGGGAGTGGGTGTTAATCACGACTGGAATATAGGTGATGAGTGGCTAATACACTCAATTTCGCTTCTAAAAGGGTTTATCTAATGAATTTAATATTAAACACACAGCGCATATTTTCCTCGCATGAATATAGTGATAAGTCAATTATAACTCACTTATAAGCCAATAGCATCATAACGTTTTAAGTAATGTTTAGATATTAAACACACAGCACATATTTTCCCCGTATGAACATATAAAATCATTGCAACGCACCAATATCGCTGAATCAGTGGGAGCCCTGGGCTTGTTTCCCTGCAACAAGACGGTGCCATCGAGGAGTGATAGAAGACAGCGACACTCAAAAGGAGTTCCTTATGTCCAGTCTATTCTGCAATTTAGTTTTCATTGCATTCTTTGCAGAGATATGTTGGAAATGGAAGCAACGATTTCTGTGCTTTCGTGGCTATCTCAGGATATTTAGCCTTGACTTTGATCCAGAATGCCAGCAGAGATGCTATGTCAAACATACTTTTCAGCCCGCCATAATTTGCAAGCTCAAGGAGTTGATCTTCTTCCCGTGTTGACATGGATGACGCGCGGGTAATGACCTCACGTGTGTTCAAGCTCAACAGTGGGCGTAACAGGGAATGAGGAAAGGTGCAGCTGACTCATATCGCCAAATCATATTTCCTCGTGGCCTGGTAGCACATGCTTTACGGCCCAGTACCGGTCTGCGGCCCGGTGGTTGGGGACCGCTGCTGTAAACTTCCTAGTCCATTGTTTTCAGGAAGATTGTGTTTTTGATGGATGGAGCATGGTTGTTGTCAGGCTTTGTCTGGTTGATCACAGTTTATCCAAGTCTCCTCTGTGACCCTTCTAAGCTTGGAGGGACAGTTGTGTCACTCTCTGCTGTGACTGACTTCCTCCTTCAGCAACATGAAGCTGTTGCAAGGGGTGAGGATAGAAGGACAGCCATTCCCCAGTACACCAGCCTTGATCCCCACACTTGGCTTATGTGCGTTCCCCAAGCACTCATCGCCCACCAGTCCTGATCCATTCTCTGTGCAAAAGGGGCATTGCGTGGTCCATTGACCCGCTGCACCCTCACAATGTCTTGCTCAAGCAAAATGAGGAACTCTGCATTGGGGTGGTGTGCTGCCATAACTTCTCAGAAGTGGATGGTGAAGAGCTGCACCTGGCGTTGCTATTTCAGAGCGATTATTGATTATCCTGTTACACGCAATTCGTGATGCAAGATAAAGATGGACATTACCATCGAGTGATTCAACCTGAAGCCCTTCTGCCTTCCTCCTAGATGCGTCAATTGTACCAGCGCAGGTTCTCAGTGAGTGTGAAGAGGGGAGACTTAACATCAAGCAGTTCAAAGAAGTCTGACCTGGCCAGTAAGTGATTACTTTGGCCGTCGAGTATGATGTCACACTGGCCTTGAGGGTACACTCTAACAAGACAGATCTTTGAGCAAGACCAAGCTACCTGCTCTGGACCATGAACCTCAGTACATTGGGAGTTATCAGGCTTGTTATGAATGGGACAGTTGTTCCCAGGCTCTTCGCTCTATTTTACAGGGGAGTCTATATGCAAATGCTTGGACAGATATGTAGCACTTTGTGTTGCAATTTTTGAAGGGAGATCTGTCTGATTTCCCAGGTGCACCGCTGCTACTTGGAACGGTTAACCTGGGGTCATTTCTTTTGTGTGCCTCATGGCAGATGAACCTGAAGAAATAATGCAGGAAAATGGCCACCATTTTCTTCCTTGAGCCTTGAGTCAGCCGAGATCCACTTTTATGGTCCGTGGGGATTTTCTCCACTATGGGGCCAACAGCATGGGCAGTGTCCAGGCAGGTCAAACCCAGCAAGTACTCCTCTTCCTTAGCATACTGTAGTTCTATAAGAAGGCCTCTCAATTCCCTTAACTTGACATGGTCCTTGGCAGAGATTCTAGGAAAATCATCTAACTTATTAAATGGAGACTCCTTAATTTCTGGTGCAGTGTAACACTCCTGAAGTCATTCCCAGGCCTTCTCTAGATGGCAACATCCTCTTGACGTGCTCACTGGATTCTTTGCCGAGCCACTTTGCCAGTAGATCCAACACTAATGTCACTGTGAGGCCAAGCTTTCTAGTGGCATTGTTGAATAATTACTGCAAGGTTCTGTTGCTCTCAGTTTTGACGTCAGGCTGGTAAAGGTTTACCCTCACTAAGTCATGTCGAGCCAGAGATCATGCAAAGTGTTTTGTTCTAAGTGCCAGGCTAGTGGAAACTCCCTCACTCTGGGAAACATACGACCGAACTGTAGCGTTCAGTGGTGTGCTGCGGGGGTGACGAGCTGTCTTAGCATCTGCCTATTGCTCATTCTCTATGTATTAGAATCTCTGGGAAGCGGAATGAAGGTATTGATAAATGTATTACCAGCATCAGGCAGCTTAGCGGTTCTGTCTGGTTTGTCGGACTTTGGGAAGCGTAATGGAGGTATTGACAAACGTATTGGCAGCAACATGTGGCTTACCGGTACTGTTGAGTGCTGGTGTGAGCCACTTTCTGAAGGAGATTGCCATGTAATAAAGCTGCCATCGGGAAACGTTAGTGAGGGAAGTGGCAGCAAAAGCTTGGCTTTGCTTTTATGTAGTCATCAGTACACCCCACAGTGTCCTTTACTGACACTGTTGTGCTGGCCCTTTCCAATGTCACCACTGTCTCCAGTCCTTCAGCTGTCTCTAAGACCTCGGACTGTGCAATGGCTGCATCTGCCTCTTGGTGAAATGTAAGCTCACTTAGTTTGGCCTCGAATTTTGCCTTTTCCATCTTGAGGTTTGCCTCCTCTTCAGCAAATGAAGCACGAGCCTTTACCACATCTGCCCTGGTGCGGGCTCCTGCTGCTGCACCAGCAGATGGAGCTGATATACGAGAACTCTTAATGCTGGGTACAGAAGCATTATCATCTTGTTTCTTATCCATGATGCAGTTTTTATATGTAAGGAAGTTTTACCTGTGTAACATGCTGTAATGTTCCACTGCTAAGGTAATGGTTCCTCTGGAGATAACGGGGCATTTTAGCCAATGAGCGGGGTGTTGTTCTTTCTTGTGTGTCTGGGAGAGGGATTTCGCGATCTTTTCCTGGGGAGAGATGAGGGGAGAGTTGGTAGACCGCCGGACAGCATGGGCTTAGAGCGAGGGTCTGTAGGTCAGCAACGATCGTAGGAGGTCGATGGTGGACGAGCGGCCGTATCAGTGAGCTCCAACGTTGCGCGATAGACTGTTTCTCTTTTTTTGGTTTTCTTTACTAATCATATAGTCAAATTAAGAATTATAAAACTCAATCGCTTAATCGCATATTGTGTACTGTCTGTTATTTCATGGTACTGATTTGTAACAGGAGACGCATCGTGCAGCATCCAACCAAACAAGATTTCTTAAGTTTGGCCTGGCTGGGGGGCTATCATCCTCTATATTAAGCCGCTAGCCGAAGCTACATTCAGGATTGATTCCGTTGGATTGCCTTTCCTTTTGATACAGTGGACGTGAAGCTCCCAGCTACAGTATTCTGTCAATCATGATTCAGTAGTGCCCACAACGTCATACATGCCAATCTGTAACCGTTACAAGTTCATCTATCTTCTTCCATATACTGTGTGTATTCAAATATAACACCTTCAGTCCTGTATCACCCATTTTGATTTTGTCTGCCTTTACATTGCAACACATCCTGTTGACTGCAATTTCACCCTATCATCAGTCTCTCCTTGCTAACAGGCTCACTCTACACCGCCTCTGTTTGTAAACCAACTACTCCATCCTCAGCACTATCACTCCAATTCACAACCCCTTGTCAAATTAGTTAAAACCCTCCTAAACAGCTCTAGTAAACCTGTCTGCAAGGATATTGGTCCCCTTGTGTTCAGGTATAACCCACACAAAATGCTGGAGGAACTCAGCAGGCCAGGCAACATCTGTGGAAAAGTGTATAGTCAAGGTTTCGGAACCAGTCCCTTCATCCATTGAAACACATGTAACAATTGCTGGTGAACACAGCAGGCCAGGCAGCATCTATAGGAAGAGGTACAGTCGACGTTTCGGGCTGAGACACTTCGTCAGGACTAACTGAAAGAAGAGATAGTAAGAGGAAGAGCTCTTACTATCTCTTCTTTCAGTTAGCCCTGATAAAGGGTCTCGGCCCAAAATGTCAACTGTACCTCTTCCTATGGATGCTGACTGGCCTGCTGCGTTCACCAGCAATTTTTATGTGTGTTGCTTGTAATTCCAGCATCTGCAGATTTCCTGGTGTTTGCCCTTCATCCATTGTCCTTTTGTTTAGTTGCCTGTTGGTTTTTACAAGCTTTCCAATCCTCTAACTCTAATTTTTGCTCTATTATACACCCTCTATTTGGCTTTTATGTTGGATTTAACTTTCCTTGTTAGCCATGGATGTGTCATTTGGTCTTTAGAATGCTTTCTCCTCTTTGGGATGGATATATCCTGTGCCTTCCGAATTGCTTCCAGAAATTCCAGCCACTGCTGCTCTGCCATCACCCCTGCCAGTGTTCTTTTCCAGTCATTTCTGGCTGACTCCTCTCTCAGGCCTCTGTACTCCATTGATGTATGTAATGTAATGTGATGTGATGACATATGCAATAACCCGTATAACCCATTATTAATTACTTAAGCAACCAAGAATGCTGAATCAAACAATATACAGGTATATACAAGATTACTCAAATATTATTGAAATATTAAATACACAATATTCCTCGCTGCTTAGCTCAATCTAGATTGCATCTGATCTGCATTCATGGTATTCTGTATAATACAATTACGATACAGATGTCCACAGCATAGTAAATTTTAAATTGTCCCATTCAGGTCTAAAGATTTAATCACTGTGGAGGATTTTTTGCTCTTGTGGGATAATGTCTTTCCTGACAAGGGGTTGACTCTAATTGTCAGGTGAGACTTGTGGTTGTGAAGACAATCTCAGGTTCGGGGGAGGTTGTAGGAGTTGACTCTGAGACTGCAGGACATGCTTGTGACCGCTCTGGACACATATCCTCTCCTTTTCTCTCTCTGAATCTATTTTGATCCCTTTCTTTTTCTTTCTCATGTTCCTTCTGTCTTTCACACCTTTCTCTTTCTTGTTCACATTTTTTCTCTCCATCTTTTCCCTCCTTTTCCTTCTAGTTTGTGCACCTTGATCTTGGGAAGGTATATATAGTTCACTGGAGTATTCTCTTATTAATCCTTCTATTGGTTCCTTTATGATCTAATCTCTGCTCTTGGTTTGCTCACCCACAACATCATCTGATGAATCTTCTGTTTTCATATCTCCATTGACTCTTTTTGGCCTTCAATTCATTTTAGCTTTGGTCTTTTACAAGCAGCTTTTTGTCTTCCACTTGAAGTTCATGCACACAGAGTAGATTCTGGTTCTTTATACTCACAAAAACTGAATGCTTGCAACTGTCATGAAGCTCCATGAACTCTCTTCCAGCTTAAAACCAATCTGCATTTTGCAAGTAGCTGCCTGATTAATCTATCAGAAGCTTTCTCAGATATGTTGCTGACAATTAATGTTGTAGTCAGACCACTGCTTTCTTCACAGTCATGCTTCTGAGTAGTATGGTCCTTCTTTCATCCAATTTGCTTTCCGACCAGAGGCACAGAGGTTGGCACCAACACCTGTTTGTCCTCCGTCGGGGAGTGGTTCGTGGTGCTCAGCATGGAAACAGTTGTGGCATTATACAGTACCTTTCTTAATCTGCTTTCAGATAACTTTATTGTAGGGGATATGGCAAACAAATAATGGATGGAATTCCAGTCAAGTCGAAGTTGTTTCAGCCAATTACACCCCCAAAATGCTGGTTTTCCTGTTTTTACCACATACAAGCTCAATGTGGCTTGTTGGTTTTTGTATTTCTCACAAGAGTTAACTTTTTTCCAGTATAAGTTCTCAGTGAATATTTGCAGGTTTCAGTCTGGTATCTTTGAAATGCTGTTCAAAACTCATTTTGTGAATGACCAAAACAGCTGAAGCAGTATCTAATTCCATTTTAATTAATTTGCTGTTCACTTCTAGTATAAGCCATATTGCTTGTCAATTGTTAATTTTCACCCTGTAAATCTCACAGCCACAAAGTCCTGTGTCACTCTCATTATTATCAGATTTTTCATCAGCAGCATGTAGATCAATGTTCTCTTTGAAACTGCAACCCGACTTTTTATCTTGTTTTCTTCTCTGTGTAGTCTGTTTATATTTGTCTGCCCAACGTGCTCTTTGTATGTACCCTACTTTTCATTTTCTGTACGTTTTGCCTTTAAATCTGCATTTGTTTGGTGTATGTGAGCCCCTGGCACAATGGTAACACAATTCGTTCAGTTAGGCTCGTTTCTGTTTAGACATTGCAATTTGATTCACATTGACTTTCATTCCTGACTGCAACTCAATTGTGTCTCTGTCTGTGGTTTTCATTAAAACAGTGATTTCAACTGCTCTTTTAAATATAAATTGTGCTTAAGTAAGGAGCCATTTTTGAATGCTTTCTTGTAAGATTCCACAAGCTAAACGATTACTCAGTGCATATTTTATTAACATTTTCTTGCAATGTTTCGCTGCTTTTGAATGTGTCAGGAGCTGTCTTGGTTCGTTTTAAAAATACCTCATCACCAATGTTATGTTTTGTAACTTTGAAACATTAAATTCATTCAAAGGAAGACACAGGAGCCTGAAACGCCGGTCTAACTTCGAATTTGCTTTAAGCGAGGTGCACATGCCATGTGGCAATGTGATGATGTAGACAATTAACGTAATTTTTATATATAACCCATAATTAATTATGTAAATGAACAAGAATGCTTAATCAAACATATATACATTACTTATTTATTGAAATGTCAAATACACAGCACAAACGAGGATAGATATTCACAGTGAACGTGAAAGTACGCTTTCTTTTAGTGTCAGCTGCACACCTATTAACCATGTTTTGAACATTTTCATCCAACTCATTGATAAAGATGAAAATAGCAATGAATCTAGCACTGTGTCCTGGGATGCACCACTCGTCATGGGTCTCCAGTCTGAGAAACAACCTTATCATTTTTGAAGTCCATAGCCACCACATCCATCACCATCCTTTATTGACCTCCTTGATTATTTCCTCAAAACACTCAAGCAAATTCATGGAACATGATCTCCCATGTACAAAGCCATGCTGATTGTTCCTAATCAATCTGCCTTCCCAAATGCTTGTATATCTTATCCCTCATAATCTCCTCTTTTAACTTATATACAACTGGTTTATGCTTACTGGTCTGTAGTTTCCAGTGCTGTTCTTTGCAGCCCGTCCTAAATAAAGGCAGAATGTTAGCTACTTGCTAGTCTTCTGGCACTTCACCCATTGCTAATGATAATACATGTATCTCAGCAAGGGCTCCTGCAATTTCTTCTCTAGCTTCCAGCTGTGTTTTTGGATATACCGTTTATTTTATCAGAGCACACTGTTTACGTTTGATCAGGTCTCCCAGCAGCCTCCAATGTTCTGGAGACAATAGTCCTAGTTTGTTCAGCCTTTGCTTATAGCTCATGCCTTCTAATCCACTCAGCATCCTTGTAACCCACTTCTAAACCTTTTCCAAAGCCAGCACATGCTTCCTTTAGTGTGGTGACCGGAACTTCAGACAACAATCCAATACAACCTACTCACATTTTTAAACAATTAAAAAAAGCTTCCTGACTCTTATTCAATGCCCCAGTGAAGGCAAGTATGCCATATGCTTTCACAAACAAGAGAAAATCTGCAGATGCTGGAAATCCAAACAACACACACAAAGTGCTGGAGGAACTCAGCTGGCCTGCTGAAGAATCTTGGCCCAAAACGACCATTGTACTCTTTTCCATAGAAGCTGCCTGGCCTGCTGAGTTCCTCCAGCATGTTGTGTGTTGCCATATGCTTTTCTTTCACTTCTTGTAATCTTTCTGCTTGACACTTTCAGGGAGCTATAGACTTGAATCCCAACACTTATCTCTACATTAATGCTGATGAAAGGGTCCTGACATTGACAGAACACTTACATTTGACCTCCCAGAGTGCAGCATCTCATATTTGACCATATTTACTTCATCTGCCATTCTCCACCCATACTTGTAACTGATCTGTATCCTACCGTATGATTTGACAACTTTCTTCACTTGCAAACTTACTAACCCACTCATGTACATTCTTGTTAAAGTCATTTTTATAACAAATACCAGAGATCCCAGCACTGATCCCTGCTGAACACTAGCCAGAATAAAACTCTTCTTCGACTACATTCTGTCTTCTATGGACAAGCCAGTTCTGAATCTCAACTATCAAAACGCCATGGATCTCACGCAGCTTAATCTCCTGATCAACCTACCATGAGGGATCTCATCAAACATATTGTTAAAGTTCATCTACTGCCCTTTATCAATCACCTTAGTCATCTCCCTGAACAATCAGCTAATTTAGTAAGACATGACCTGTCCAGCACATAGCTGGACTGTCCTTAATTAGTCCATGTGCTTCTAAATGAGAGTAAATTCTTTCACTAAGAATCTTCAAGAGACCCAACACCTTCTTCTTCTTATCTCAAAATGCCCAAGCATGTTAGAATACTCCACATTGCTCTCACTGTTCTTCTTGTCATTCTTTGTAGTGAATTCTGCTACAAGGTACTCACTTAGTACTTCACTGACATCCTCTGTACTACCCTGTCCCTGGCTTCCCTCTTGTTTTTAAAGTATGATCTCACTCTTAGACAAACAGCAGAATAAGCAAGGTAGAGAAGGATACAGAGCTAATAGGATAGTGAAAATGGGCAAGCAGTTTGCTGGAAGGCCAAAGAGGTTCCTGCTGTGCTGTGTAACACTGCGACTCTCTGAATAACAGGTTTGAGGAGCGGAATGGCCTTGTTCCTGTCCCTTGCTCCCGTGGTAACAGTGATGCCTCTCTGACAAGTCAACATTTGATGTAGAGCAACAGGGTCCATTCTGTGAACCCACTCAAGAACTGGCAGTAAATTGAATCCAGCAAGGATGGTGCTGAGGTCAAGACTGGCTCTATTGACAGGCGATGGGGTCTGAGGGTTGGGACAAAGATTAAGGTTGGGAAATGGAACTAGTGACAGGGAATGGAGCCTGTGGGCTGGGATAGAGACAGGTTGGGACATATAACGAGGCACTGTCCACCTAACTTCCTTCCACGCAGTTTGCTGCTTGCTTCTAAATGTGGGATGTGTACACATTGCAGGATCTGACAGCATAAGTAACATCACTCCCCTCCTCCGATTGTCCAGTGGATCTTTTATAAAGAAGGAGTCTAGTCTCATTTTGAAGCTATAGTATTTTGTCCTTTTCTGTGCTGTTTCTGTGTTGTTAAGTATACTCAGTTATCAGAATACAGTGATTTGGGAAACTGGAAAATAAGATTAGTTTGGTCCAAGGGAAATCCATGCCGGAGAAACCAAAAAACTGTAGACAGAGAGGGGCATCATTGGGCTTCGTTCTGTGCTGTATGTTTCACTGGGGTGAAATTTAATCCAAATATGGGTGCTGAGAGTGATGTGAACAATTTCAGTTGCTGTCCCTGCCTCTTTACAGTTGGACTGTAAACAAGAGGCAGAAGATAAACTATGATGATAAATTAGCTTGGGGTGAAAAAAACATTGTTAAGAGAATTCTTACGTTATCAAAAATGCCTCAGATGCAAGCATTTTGTAGAATACTGATCAGACTCGCAGAGCATTTACAGCCACTCAGACCACTGGATTTCCTGCCCTTCACAAGGTAGAATACTGTAATGTCCAGTCCTTACACACATTGTATTGTACGATAACCCTCACATAATCACACTTAAATGTAATGCTGACTACCTGGGGGCACCATTCACATAAAATGAGCTTGAATTCCAATTCCATGAATGCCCACATCTGTATATTAAATATGTTGATTCTACTGCACTGTTGAGATATATCCTTTATACACACATTATGCACACGTATGCTTCATACACTCAGGCAAACATTACAGTTTGAACCTTAAGCCCATGCTTATGGACAGCTGTCTTCGTACCTCACTTGAGAGAGCACATCTCATGTAAACCCGTGAAACAGAATGTCTTCATTTGGAGAAGATTCTCCATACGCAGTCAGGTTACAGGATGTTCATCACTCCATCACTAACACTCATATTACAACACCTTGACAAACTTTTCACTCTATCTTACTACATGTGACAATAATAAACCAATTCCAATACCAATAAAGAATGTCCCACACACACACTGATGTTACAGAATGTTCCTCACCGGCTTTCATATTACAAAATGTGCCCCACAAATAATGGTCCTGCAGTATGTCCCTTGTTACTGTGCAGTAGACCATGGGCATTACTCCATGACAGATCTTCAACACCCTTTTCCTGAATTCACCATAGGCTGTTCTGGCACATCAAAGGTGGGAGTGAATTTCATTACTGATGCCGGCCTATGTTGACAATGGTTCAGGAGATATGGGAAATGCTTCCTGTTTTCTGGCTGTGAACCTTTATGATGTGATTCACAGAGGGTGGAGAGTTTATGAAATGGGCTGCAAGAGGAAGGGGTGGAGTGGGTAGAATAAAATGATTAGAAGACTTTTGGACAGGTATATAGATAGCAATGGTTTAGAAGGATGTGGGCAAACTGCAGTAAACTAGGATTAGCTCGGATAAGCATTGTGGCCAGCCTGAACAAGTTGGGCTAAAGGTCTGAATAACTCTGTCATGATGCCTCTATGACGTTGATCTCGCAGAGTTAAAGAGTATTTTCACCTGTGTTTCAGGAAACAATTCAAAGATGTCTTGAAGCTTGGCCTTTGAGTGTAAGAACAAGCAAGCCTCCTCTGCATGCCTCAGCTTCATCGCTGGGGTTCTGCAGTTTGGTCATTCTAAGTTAAACAGTTTCCCGTTGATCCTGAAAATTACCTCCACTGCTGAAGAAAGTTTGTTGAGGGAAGTGCTAAGGCAGTGAGGCAGCCTTGTTCGACACTACTCTTTAGAAACTGGCTCTGCTGTCAACCATGTAAGAACATGGATTGCCTGGTGATGCGAAGCAAAAGTAAAATGGTGATGATTTTTAAAATGCAAACAACAGGAATTCTGCAGATGCTGGAAATTCAAGCAACACACATCAAAGTTGCTGGTGAACGCAGCAGGCCAGGCAGCATCTCTAGGAAGAGGTACAGTCGACGTTACAGGGTCTCGGCCTGAAACATCGACTGTACCTCTTCCTAGAGATCTGCCTGGCCTGCTGTGTTCACCAGCAACTTTGATGTGTGTTGGTGATGATTCTTACTTCTTTTATGTTTTAAGCTAGAGGAAATGGACAAGGTACTAAATGTGTTGACCAAAGAGAAGGACATGGAGGTTAGCAAGATCAAGGAGGGAAGTGCTGATGTTTAGGGGTGTATTGATAAGAAGAAAGTGATGGGTCCTGTGAAGAGCACTAGGGTAGATAAGAGCCTGGGCCTTGTGGGATCGATCCCAAATGGTTGAGAACGACAGAACTCACACCACTCACACCTCTCTTTACATCAGTTGCACAGCAGTCAAAACTGCGAACAACTTCAAGCTCCTGAGAGTGCACATCTCATACAAACACTCACAGTCCCAGAACAAATTCTACACAAACAAGAAAGCACACCAATGTCTCTACTTTCTGAGGAGGCTAAAGAGAGTTAAACTATGCTCATCCGTACTCACGATATTCTAGAGATGTACAGTAGAAAGCATCCTAACATACTGCCGAAACTGCACTGTGGCAGAGAGGAAGGATCTGCAACGGGTAGTCAAAACTGCCCAACACATCACCAGCACCAGCCTACCCACCATTAAAGACATATATACAGAAAAGTGCCGGAAAAAGGTCAGCAATATAACGAAGAATCCTACACACTCTGCTCATGGACTGTTTGCCTCACTCCTATCAAGGTGGAGGCTGCGTAGAATCCATGCCAGGTCTACCAGACTCAAAAAACAGTTACTTTCCCCAAGTAGTAAGGCTGATCAACACCGCCATCCACTAATCCACGCCACCAACCCCCAGCATCACTAGTTTATCATTTCCAGTCAGTCACCTTCTGTACAGACACATCTGTACCTAGTGTCACTTTATCCACCTGCATGTAAACATTCTATGTATTTAAGCTTTCTTATGCACTTGCATTTATTGTATTTTTTATTTATTGTGTTCTTTATTTGATTGTGTTTTTTGTGCTGCATCGGAGTGACAAGTACTTCATTCTCCTTTACATTTGCATACTGGAAATTACATTAAACAATCTTGAGTCTTGATAAGCAGAGATTGTTGGGGCCTTGTCAGAGTTATTTGCGTCCTCGTTAGCCACTGACAAGGTCTCAGAAGACTGGAGAGTCACCATTGTTGTTTTTCTATTAATTGAGGCCAGGAGAAATAACCAGGAAATTATAGAACTGTCAAAAGAAATCAGTGGGGTGCAGAGCAGCTGGAAATGTGGGCAAGGAAATGATAGATGGGGTTTAATCCGGTCAAGTGTGAGATGTTGCACTTTGGGAGTCAAATATAAGAAGGAAGTATACAGTAAATAGCATGTACAGAGAGATCTTGGGGCACAAGTCCATAGCTCCCCAAATGGGGCAACACAAATAGTTCGGGTGATTAAAAAGGCTGATGGAATCAGTTGAGGTGTTGAGTATAAGAGTCAGGAAGTCATGTTGCAGTAGCATGAGGCCACATTTAGACGATCGTGTGCATAATTCTTTGCTGCATTACATGAAGGATCTGGATGCTTAAGACATGGTGCAGGAAGGGTTGGCTGGGATATTGTCTGGATTAGTGAGTAGTAGCTAGAAGGAGAGGTTGGGCAAACTTGGATTTTTTTTTTCTGTAGACATAAGAAATTTCAGATCTGGAGCCTAGAGAGGAAACAAACTGCTGGAGGAACTCTGTGTGTCAGACAGCTTTTGAGGATGGAAACGGACTGTTGTCATTTCAGTCAAGACTGCTCACCTGAATTGTTGTCTCTAGAGCATCAGAGAATATAAAAAGACCCCATAAGAAGAAGCTAGGCTTAAGCAGAGTGGCCATAGTGTGAGTGAGCCAGGGATAGAGTGGAAGGACTGAGGCTTTGACTCAAAGGGACTTGTAGTTTCTTTCTCTGGATGTCTATTAGTGTCTACTTAGTGTGATGAGAATGGGTCCAGGGTGTGTTCTTCATGTCAGATGTGAGAATTCTGGGAGACCTCTGAGATACATCCAGGTGCAGCTCATGTTAGGGAACTATGCCTCATAGGGGAGTAGGAGGAGGAGGAGATAGATAGAGGTAGTCACCCATTTGTTGCAGGAGGCAGATAGTGGTTGAAATCAGGAAAGGGAAAAGTTATAGGCAGACAGTACAGAGTATCCCTATGGCTGTTCCCTTCAATAACAAGAATACCACATAGGATACTGGATTCTGCTGGTGGGGACAACCTACTGGGAAAAGCCATGATGACCAGATCTCTGGCACACGGGGTGACTATGTTGCTCAGAAGGGAAGAAGAGAGAAGAGAAGTGCAGTGGTGATAGGGGATTCAATAGTTAGAACATAAAACACAGAACATAGACGACAGGACATTACAGACCCTTCAGCCCACAATGTTGTGCCGAGCATGTAACCTGCTCTAGAAATTGCCTAGAATTTCCCTACCGTATAGACCTCTATTATTCTAAGCTCCATGTACCTATCTAAGAGTCTCTTAAAAGACCCTGTTGTATCCTCCTCTACCACCATCTCTGGCAGTACATTCCACACACCCACCACTCTCTGTGTGAAAAACTTACCTCTGACATCCCCCCCGTACCTACTTACAAGCACATTAAGACTATGCTCCTCCCATTAACCTTTTCAGCCCTGGGAAAAAGCCTCTGACAATCAATGCCTCTCATCATCTTATACACCTCTATCAGGTCACGTCTCATCCTCTGTTGCTCCAAGGAGAAAAGGCCAAGTTCACTCAACCTATTCTCATAAGGCACACTCTCCAATCCAGGCAACATCCTTGTAAATCTCTCTCTATAGTATCCACATCCTTCCTGTAGTGAGGTGACTAGACTGAACACAGTTACTCCAAGTGGGGTCTAACTGAGGTCCTATATAGCTGTAACATTACTTCATGGATCTTGAACACAATTCCATGGTTAATGAAGGCAAACACACCATACGCCTTCTTAACTACAGAGTCAACCTGCGCAGCAGCTTTGAGTGTCCTATGGACTCGGACCCCAAGATCCCTTTGATCCTCCACACTGCCAAGAGTCTTACCGTTAATTCTATATCCTGTCATCATATTTGACCTACCAGAATGAACCACCTTACACTTATCTGGGTTGAACTCGATCTGCCACTTCTCAGCCCAGTTTTGCATCCTATCAATGTCCCACTGTAACCTCTTTCAGCCCTCCACACTATCCACAACACCCCCAACATTTGTGTCATCAGCAAAGTTACCAACCCATCCCTCCACTTCCTCATCCAGGTCACTTATAAAAATCATGAAGAGTAAGGGTCCCAGAATAGATCCCTGAGGCACACCACTGGTCACTGATCTCCATGCAGAATATGACCCAGAACATCCTGTCTCTTAATGTCTATATGCTCAAGTGTTTACGTCCCCGCTGTAAGTCATCCCCACAATTGCCAAGGTCCTTTTCCCTGGTGAATACTGAAGCAAAGTTTCATTAAGTATCTTTGCTACCTCCTCCGACTCCATGCACACGTCTCCACTATTTCACCTGACTGGTCCTATTCTCACATGGCTCATCTTCTTGCTCTTCACATACTTGTAGAATGCCTTGAGGTTTTCCTTAATCCTGCTCGCCAAGGCCTTCTCATAGTCCCTTCTAGCTCTCCTAATTTCATACCTAAGCATCTTCCTGGCAACCTTGTAATTTTCCAGAACAGTACCTAGTTTCTTGTACATCTTTTGTACACCGTGGTTCTTTTACCCTACCATCTTCCCCTGCTTCAATGGAACATGCATATTTGCCACTTTTCTCCCGTGCATTTCCCTGAGAATATGTGCTCCCAAGTTCCTGCATTTTTCACCCTATCTCAATTAAATATTTTCCCACATTGTCCTCTCCTATCACTCTGCATTGCCGTGGTAAAGGAGGTAAAGTTGTGATCACTACCTCCAAGATGCTCTCCCACCGAGAGATCTGACACCTGACCAGGTTCATTTCTCAGTACCAAATCAAATACAGCATCTGCTGTAGTTGGCTTATCGACATATTGCGCCTGGAAACCTTCCTAAGCACACTTAACAAACTCCACCCCATCCAAACCCCTTGCTGTAAGGAGATGCCAGTCAATATTAGGAATGTTAAAATCACGCATCACAGCAACACTATTATTATTGCACCATTAGGGATGCAGACAGGAAATGCTGTGGATCTGAAAGAGACACCCAGATGGTATGTTGTCTCTCAAGTACCAGGGTCAGGAACATCTTGGACAGGGTCCGCAACATTCTAAAGGGAGAGGGTAAGCAACCAGAAGTTTTGATTGGAGAATCAAGAACAAGAGGGAAGGATTTAATAGGAACCTGGGAGGGCAACATTTTTACGCACTGGGTGATCAATACGAGTGTCCCCTGCTTTTCAAACGTTCGCTTTACGAAACCTCGCTGTTATGAAAGACCTACATTAGTACCCTGTTTTCACTTTCAGAAGGTGCTTTCACTGTTATGAAAAAAAATCAGCGCGCGATAAAAAGATCAGCACGCGATAAAAGGCAGCACGCACCCCGAGCAGCTGCTCTCCCCCGGATTCGGAATGGCATTGCTTTAACACGTGCCTGTGAGCAGCCGTTTGCAAGATGAGTTCTGAGATATTGGAAAAGCCTGAAAGAGCTCGTAAGGGTGTTACACTTAGCACAAAACTAGACATAATTAAGCGTTTCGATCGTGGTGAACAAAATAAGGACAATGTGAGTTTGGCTTGTGGAAGCTGACAAAGATGATATCGAAGAGGTTTTGGCATCCCATGACCAAGAACTGATAGATGAAGAGCTGATGCAATTCGAAGAGGAAAGGATAACAATCGAAACCGAATTCAGTAGCGAAATGAACGTGAAGCAACTTTTTCGCTGCAATGATAAAGTACGACTTTAATTTTGAAAGGGTACGTAGGTTTAGGGGATATTTGCAAGATGGTTTGAGTGCTTACAAAGAACTGTATGGTAGAAAAATGCGCGAGGCTCAGCAGTCAAGCAAGCCTTCAACATCAGCCACAGCAGGCGACAAACCTCGACCTTCGACATCGAGGCGGGCAGTCATAGGAGAAGATGAGCCGCCTGCTCTAATGGAAATAGACAACGATGAGATGACACCCCAGTGTCCCACCACCCCAACACCCAGGCCCTGGACAGATACCGATTCACGGGGAATGCAGCAGTAGCCGGGACGCACCCAGCACATCTTTAAGAAAAAAGCCAAAATAAACAAGCTAATTAATTAGGTGCTGCCCGACACGTAAATGTCGGCCCAGATCAGAGGCGACGCAATCGGCAATCAGCACTGATCTGGGCCGACAGTTATGTGTCGGGTGGCACTTAATTAATTAGAATGTTTATTTCAGCTTTTTTCTTAAAGATGTGCTGTGTGCCTTCCGGCTACTGCTGCATGCTTCGCGGCAATGTATTGGTCGGCGGCCTGGAGGGTGGGGGCCACTGCACCACCCCAACCTGCAACAACTCAGTCTAACACACCATCATCAGTGTGCTCAGCACTGTCTTCCCAATTCCAGTAAGTGATACTACACTGTGCATACATCATTTCTACTTTATACAGGCTGTGTATTTTTACGTGTTATTTGGTATGATTTGGCAGCTTCATAGCTTAAAGGTTACTGGAGAGAGTGTTTTTGCCGAGAGCGCTTGCGTGAGATTTTCGCTTTGGAGAACAGTGCCAGCAATGATTGTGGAAAAGTATTTCTACTTTATATAGGCTGTGTATTTATCATATTATTCCTGCTTTTACTATATGTTACTGTTATTTTAGGTTTTATGTGTTATTTGGCATGATTTGGTAGGTTATTTTTGGGTCTGCGAACGCTCACAAAATTTTCCTATATGAATAAGTGGTAATTGCTTCTTCGCTTTACGACATTTCGGCTTACGAACCGTTTCATAGGAACGTTCTACCTTCGGATGGCGGGGGAAACCTAAATATGGAAAGAGCATCTGGGAATCTTCGTTAGCATGGACCACTTGGTCTGACGAGCCTGTTTCTCTGCTGTTTGACTCTAGCCCCATGACGTAGAAAAGTCGGTTACCTGTTCAAGCTCATTTTCCAATACCAGGTACAGTATGACTGCTCCTCTCACTGGACTATCCACATACTGTTCTGAGTAACTCTCATGGATACTTATAAAATGTTCTGGTATATTTAATCCATTTGCAGTAAGGTTCTAGCCTATATTGGGGAAGTTAATGTCACATGTTACATCTACGTTGTGATTGTACTCTTCCCTAATCTATCTGCATGTCCCAGTGGCAATTATAATCCCATCAAGATCACTCCTTTCTTAATTTTGGGTTCTATCTATATAGACTCAGTGGACGAGCCCTTCATTATGCCCGCTCTGAGTGCAGCTGTGATATTGTTCCTGATTACTATTGCAACACCTCCCCACACCAGCCTTTATCCCCCTTTCTATATGTTCTGAAGCATCAAACTGCCAGACCTCTCTCACTGTTAACCAAGTCACGCTAAGGGGCTCTCTCTCTGTTAGGGTGATAAATCCCCAGGGTCCGATAGGATCTATCCCAGGATGCTAAGCAAAGAAAGAGAGGAGATTATTGAGGTTTTGATGGAGATTGTTGCATCCTCTTTGGCCTTAGGTGATGCACTAGACTACTAGTGGTGGCATCCGTTTGTCTCGCGAGACCATGGATCTGCGCCTGGAAAGTCTTGCTTCAGTCTGTGTCAGAGCAGCGTCTGTTGTAGCTGTAGAGGCCCACACGGGAGTGACAGTCTCGGCTGCAGTGACCGCACTTGAAGCCACTGTCCTCCAGTGTTGTCTTGGTGCTGTTTTTCCGACGAGTGTGCTTTTCTTTAGCAGCAAGCCTCAGCTTCTCTTCTGCTCTTTTTAGACCTCTGTGTAGTTCCAGCCTCCAGTGAGAGTGATCGCTTGCGATGTCCTCCCACGTCTAGACATTCATTTTCAGTGACTTCAAGTCTCTCTTGCAAACGTCTTTGAAATGAAGATGGAGCCGCCCTTGTGCTCTCTTGCCGGAGGCCAGTTCCCCATACAGCAGGTCTTTCGGGATCCTCCCGTCTGACATGCGGTGTATGTGGCCCAGCCAGCGGAGACGGCGTTGTTGGAGCAGGGTGAAGAGGCTGGGTATCTGGGCGCAGGCCAGGACCTCATTGTTGGTGACTCGGTCAGTCCACATGATGTCCAGGATGCGTCTCAGGCTGCGATGGTGGAAGGCATTGAGACGCCGCTCTTGTCTGTAGTAGAGGCTCCAGGTCTCGCTGCCGTAAAGAAGTGTGCTGAGGACACAGGCCCTGTAGACTGCAACCTTGGTGTGCGTTGTCAGCTTTCTGTTCTCCCAAACTCTCTTTGTCAGCCTGGTGAATGTTGAGGCTGCTCGTCTGATCCGTCTGTTGATCTCGGGGTCTAGGGAGAGGCTGTCCGTGATGGTGGAGCCAAGGTATGTAAACTCGTGAACTACCTCCAGCTTGTAGTTGTTGATGGTAATGGCGGGGGGGTGCTCAACGCCTTGGCCCAACACGTTGGTTTTCTTCAGGCTGACGGTCAAGCTGAAGTCCTGACAGGCTCTTAAGAAGCTGTCCATGAGGCGTTGCAGTTGCTCTTCAGAGTGTGTTGCCAGTGCCGCGTCGTCTGCAAACAACATGTCCCTGATGAGTACTTCGCGAACCTTGGTTTTTGCCCTCAGCCAGAGCAGACTGAACAGCCTCCCATCTGATCTGGTGTGGAGGTAGACACCATCAGTTGATGTTCCAAAGGCGTGCTTTAGCATGACTGCAAAGAAGATGCCAAACAGGGTGGGGGCAAGCACACAGCCCTGCTTCACACGACTGTGGATGCTGAAGGCCTCCGAAGAAGAGCCGTTGAACTGAACGATGCCCTTTATGTCTGTGTGGAATGACTGAACTATCCTGAGGAGCCTCGGGGGACAACCAATCCTGGCGAGGATTTTCAACAGGCTGTCTCTGCTCACAAGGTCGAAGGCCTTCGTGACGTCAATGAAAGTAACGTAGAGTGGTTGTGTTTGCTCTCTACATTTCTCTTGTAGCTGTCGAAGGGAGAAGATCATGTTGATTGTGGAGTGTTCTGACCTGAAACCGCATTGGGACTCGGGATATACCCTTTCGGCTATTTTCTGCAGTCTGTTCAGGACCACGCTGGTGAAGACCTTCCCAAAGATGCTCAGCAAGGAGATTCCCCTGTAGCTGTTTCAGTTGCTTCTGTCCCCCTTGTTCTTATATATGGTGACAATGTTGCAGTCTTTCATGTCTTGTGGCACTGCTCCCTCTATCCAGCACTGGCACAGTAATTCATGCAGGTGGTTTAGCAGGACGCCCTTTACGCACTTGATGGCCTCTGGTGGAATGCCATCCAGTCCTGGTACCTTCCCAGTGGGCAGGCTGTCGATGGCTTTACTCAGCTCTTCGGCAGTCGGCAATGCATCAAGTTCCTCCATGACAGGCAGGCATTCCACAGCGTCTAGTGCGCTGTCCGAGATGCTGTTTTCTCTGGAGAAGAGTTCAGAGTAATCCTCCCCCCATCTCTCCACCTGCTTGCCTTTGTCATTGGTGGTCTCGCCTGCTATGGTTTTCAATGGTGCTGTCTTGCTCTGGGTTGGCCCGATGGCTTTCTTGATCCCCTCGTACACTCCACGAATGTTGCCTGTGTCAAACGATGATTGAATGCTTTCGCATAGTTGTAGCCAGTAGTCATTTGCACAGCGTCTGGCTGTTTCCTGGGCCTTGCTTCTTGCTGTCCTTAGTGCTTGCAGTGTTGCCTGGGTGGGGTGGCGTTTGCGCTCTAGTAGTGCAACACACTTCACCTCGATGACAGCGGTGAGCTTGAGCTCGCTTCAAACCAGTCCTGTGTCTTGCCCCATTTCTTCCCGAAGGCCTTGGGTGCAGTGCTGTGGATAGTGTCCCTGAGAGAGTCCCATCTCTGCTGAGCACCTCCTTCTGGTGGGTCTACAAGGAGAGCATCCTCCAGTGACTTGATGAACTCTGCAGCTCTGTCTGGGTGTTGTGTCTTACTGGCATCGATGCGCTGCTTGCCTGGAGGCTTGGCGCAGTACATCTTCTTTGGCCGAAGTCTGATCTTGCAGCAAACCAGAGAGTGATCCATGTCGCAGTCAGCTCTCTGAAAGGAGCGAGTCATGAGCACGTTTCTCAGGTGACGGCGTCTTGTGATTATCAGGTCTAGCTGGTGCCAGTGTTTGGAACGGGGATGTCACCAAGACACTTTGTGCTGAGCTTTAGTCTGGAAGTAGGTGTTGGTGACACACAATTCGTGGAGCATGCAAAGCTCCAGCAGTCGTTGCCCGTTGTCCTTCATGCTGCCAATCCCATACCGCCCCAGGCAGCTTGGCCAGGAGTCGTGGTCGGCGCCCACTCTGGCGTTGAAGTCGCCAAGTAGCAGCAACTGTTCCTGGCTTGGGATCTCCGGTATCATCATTGAGAGCTGGTCGTAGAACTTGTCCTTTGTGTCTTGTGTGGAGTAGAGGGTTGGGGCATAGACGCTGACAAGGTTGACAGACCCGTCGGATGTGTGGAGTCGAAGTGAGAATATCCACTCTGTCCCTTTCTCGCTAGGCTCTACCATCTTCAGCAACGAGTTCTTCACGGCAAAGCCGACACCATGCTCTCTGGTCTCGTCTGAGCCCTTCCCCTGCCAGAAGAAGGTATAGTCTCTTTCACGTAGGGTTTCCGATTCTGCCAGACGTGTCTCTTGGAGCATTGCAATGTCCACTTGGAGTCTTGACAGTTCATTGTTAGTCACTGCTGTCTTGCGTGTGTCGCTGAACTCCCAAAGGTCATCTGATATACCGGTTGTCATGGTCCCTATATTCCAGCATCCTAGTCTATGTGCTGGCTTCTTTCTTTTGTCCTCTAGTTGTGCTTGGTGCAGTGTTTACATCTGCAATTCGGGCTACTTGTACCCCTAAGCCCCGTGCACCCAGTGGAGCGGGCAGACCGTGGCGGGACAGCACCTAACTGGCTGGGGGCTGCCCTGCTTGAGGCTGGCAGTAGCTGTCCCGTGAGACGCGACGGTCTCTCCCTCCGTCGAAAGCAACTCCTGGCGCCTTGCTCTACGCCAGTCGAGCACAGGCTTATAACCGGCAGGCCGCTGCTTTCCGTGTTGTACCGTTGCGGTGAGGCGATGCTGGAGTGTCCTCTCCAGGGCACAGGCCTGGGCAAGGTTGTATTGAAGACTGGCAATTGCCCATGCTGCAAGTCTCCCCTCTTCACGACACTGATGTTGTCCAAGGGAAGGACAAGGGCCGATGCAGCTTGGCACCAGTGTCGTTGCAGGAGTTGCCAGAACGAGGTTGAAGGCAACATCGGACTGCGTTAGAGACTCCAGCTCCGGATTTGTCCTCAGAGCTTACTCCCAAAGCCTTTCCCATCAGTGGGTATGGCCGCAAGGCAGTGGAGGTTTGAAATCAGAGTTTCCCTCTCTTAGATGGACTGCCTTCCCAGGCTGACGAGCTCCACCTACCCGAAGTACTGGTTTTAAGGCGCCAGGACCCACCGTCGCCCCTTCTCCTGTCAGTAGAAGCAGTTCCGCCAGGCATAGAGGCTAAGCCACACCAGAAGGCCAGGAGTTCGACTTAGTTGTCAGAGGCTATTTTGAGGCGCATGCCGTGAGGAGCACTTTTAGGTAGTGGGAGCTTGTCCCCACTACCACTCCTCGGCTCGACAACCTTGGAACCATAGACTACTAGAGAATATCTAACAAAGTATAAAACAGTACATCGCAAGAACAGCCTTTTTGGCTCATGATTTGAATTGAATTGAATTGACTTTATTTCTTACATCCTTCACATACATGAGGAGTAAAATCTTTACGTTATGTCTCCAACTAAATGTACAATGTGCAATTTATAGTAATTTATAATAAATAGTACAGGTTTCCCCCGCCATCCGAAGGTAGAGCGTTCCTATGAAATGGTTCGTAAGCCAAAATGTCATAAAGCGAAGAAGCAATTACCACTTATTTATATGGGAAAAATTTGTGAGCGTTCGCAGGCCCAAAAATAACCTACCAAATCATGCCAAATAACACATAAAACCTAAAATAACAGTAACATATAGTAAAAGCAGGAATGATATGATAAATACACAGCCTATATAAAGCAGAAATACTTTTCCACAATCATTGTCGCACTGTCCACCGTAGTGAAAATCTCACGCAAGCGCTGTCGGCAAAAACACAGCACAAGCACTGCTGGCAGAAAATCGCACACAAGCGCCATCGGCAGAAACACTCTCTCCAGTAACCTTTAAGCTATGAAGCTGCCAAATCATACCAAATAACTCAGAGAAATACACAGCCTATATAAAGTAGAAATAACGTATGTACAGTGTAGTATCACTTACTGGAATTGGGAAGACAGCGCAGAGCACACTGATGATAGTGTGTTAGGCTGAGTCGTCGGAGGTTGGGGTGGTGTAGTGGGCCCCACCCTCCGGGCAGCAAACCGATACCAATCCGTGAACCCTGCAGTGGTGCAGCGGTGGCCGGGACGCACCCAGCACATCTTTAAGAAAAAAGCTGAAGTAAGCATGCTAATTAATTAGGTGCCGCCCGGCACGTAAATGTCGGCCCAGATCAGAGGCGATTGCAAATCGGTATCTGTCCATGGCCCGTTTGCTACTGCATTCAGTTTCGATTGTTGTCCTTTCCTCTTCCAATTGCATCAGCTCTTCATCTATCAGTTCTTGGTCATGGGATTCCAAAACCTCTTCAACATCATCTTCGTCAGCTTCCACAAGCCAAACTCGCTTTGTCCTTACTTCGTTCACCACGATCAAAACACTTAATAAAGTCTAGTTTTACGCTAAGTGTAACACTCTTACGAGCTCTTTTAGGCTTTCCCGATACCTTAGAACTCATCTGCAAATGGCTGCTCACAGGCACGTGTTTAAGCAACGCCAGCTAGAATGCCGTTCCGAATCCGGGGGAGAGCGGTTGCTCGGGGGCATATGCTTTTTTTTTGCGTGCTGCTTTTTTTTCACGCGCTGCTTTTTTTTTGCACACTGCTTTTCCCACGCGCTGCCTTTTTCCGTAACAGTGAAAACACCTTCTGTTAGCGAAAACAGGGAACTAATGTAGGTCTTTCGCAACAGTGAGGTTTCGTAAAGCGAACATTTGAAAAGCGGGGGACAACTGTATGTACAACAAGACAGTCACCATAGCATAGAAATACAATTGTATCAGCGTGAATTAATCAGTCTGATGGCCTGGTGGAAGAAGTTGTCCTGGAGCCTGTTGGTCCTGGCCTTCATGCTGTGGTACCATTTCCTGAATGGTAGCAGCTCGAACAGTTTGTGGTTGGGGTGACTCGGGTCCCCAGTGATCCTCCAGGCCCTTCTTACGCAATTGTCTCTGTAAATATCCTGAATAGTGAGGAATTCACATCTACAGATGTGCTGGGCTGTCCACACCACTCTCTGCAGAGTCCTGCAATTGTGGGAGGTACAATTCCCATACCAGGCAGTGAAGCAGCCAGTCAGAATGCTCTCAATTGTGCCTATGTAGAAAGTTCTTAGGATTTGGGGGCCCATACCAAACTGTAGGTGGTGACAGAGTCATGGGTATACAGAGAGTAAAGGAGGGGCTTAGTAAACAGCCCTGAGGGGCACCTGAGTTGAGGGTCAGAGGGGCCAATGTAAGGGAGACCACTCTTACCACCTGCCAGTGATCTAATAGGAAGTCCAGGATCAGGCTGCACAAGGCAGAATGAAGACCAAAGTCTCTGAGCTTCTTGTCAAGCCTGGAGGGAATTATGGTGTAAAATACTGAACTATAGTCCAAGAACAGCATTCTCACGTAAGCATCCTTCTTCTCCAGATCTGTAAGGAAGGTGTGTAGAGCTGTGGCTATTGCGTCATCTGTTGATCGGTTGTGTCGGTAGGCAAATTGTAGGGGATCCAGTGTGGGTGGTAGCAAGCTGCAGATGCAGTCTTTGACCAGCCTCTCAAAGCATTTGCTTATTATTGAGGTGAGTGCAACAGGACGCCAGTTGTTCAGACCTGTTGCCTTGGTCTTTTTTTGGTACAGGGACAATGGTGGATGTTTTGAAGCGGGGGGCACTCTACACTGCAAGAGGAAGAGATTAAAAATGCCTGTAAGCACACCTGCCAATTGTGCCGTGCACATCCTGAATACCCGCCCTTGGATGCTGTCAGATCCCACAGCCTTGCGACTGTCCACTCATTGGAAACACCTACGTACTTCATCAGGCCAAGGTTCAGATAACCAAGGTGCAGGTCACATCGGTGGCTGTCGTCAGGGCTCAGTGTTGGCGACATTGAACCAAACGTAAAAAAAGATTTAGCTCATCAGGGAGACATCCAGCAGTGTTGGAAGCACCACTGCGTTTAGCTTTGATGTCTGCAATGGTGTGCAGACCTTGCCATAAGCTACATGTGTTATTGGTGGAGAGTTGTGTCTGCATCTTGTCCCTGTATTGTTGTTTCGCTGCCTTGATGACTGCGCAGATTGTAGTTGCATTTCTTGAGTTCCTGTTGGTCACCAGCAATGTAAGCTCTGTGTCGTGCTGTAAGTGCTGCTCACATGGAACTGTTGATCCAGGGTTTCTGGTTTGGGCAGACCCTGACCAATTTTTGGGGGGAGCCACGTCCTTGATGCACTTCCGGATGAAACTCATGACCTCTTCGTGAACTCAGAGACATCCTCATCATGAGAGACATTCCAGTTGACGTCATCAAAGCAGTCCTGTAGCGTGGAAATGGATTGGTCGGACCAACAGTGGACAGTTTTAACTGTGACCGCCTCTTGTTTCAGCTTCTGCCTGTAGATCGGCAGAAGCAAGATGGGGGAGTGATCCGACTTACCAAGCGGTGGACGGAGCAGCGCTCTGTAAGCATTGTGGAAGGGAGAGTAGCAGCGATCAAGTACGCTCCTCGTGTGCACACTTGGATGTTTTGACAAAACTTCGGAGCGACCTTTCAGCTCTATTAAAATCACCAGTGATGATGAATCAGCCTCTGGGTGTGCAGTCTCCAGAATGTTGATGGTCTCCTACAGTTCCGTGAGAGCCAGGTCAGTAGTGGTCTGAGGTGGAATATATACGGCTGTGATAACAGCCGTGAACTCCCTGGGCAGCCAGAAGGGTCTACACAGCAGCATAAGGTACTCCAGATCCAGGGAACAAAAGGATTTGAGGGCATACACATTCTGGGGGTCACACCCAGCATTGTTGATCATGAAGCATACCCCTCCTCCTTTACTCTTCCCAGAGAGGTTTGTTGACCTGTCCGTCCAGAACAGGAAGAACTCTGAGGGCTCGGTGGCATGGTCCTGTATCTCCTCCATCAGCCAGGTCTGCACAAGGCACAAAGCATTACATTTCTTTGTTTCCCGCTGCTAGGAGATTATGCCCCTCAGTTCACACAGCTTATTGTCCAGACACTGAACGTTAGCCAGGAGTACGCTGGGGAGCAGTGGCCGATTAGCACACTGGCCCTTCTCCCTCGCCTCCAGCACCGCTTCCAAGGTAGCAGTGGTGTAACAAATGAGCCTCCCATGGACCGTGTAAACAGAGGTTCCCAGTGTCGAAAAGGCGGCACGTTGTGTGTAAATGCCATCTTGCCGATGTTCGGATCTGATGTGATTATCAGCTTCTTGAACAAGAAATGTGAAGGAAATTGCAGAAATTAGCAGTACACTGTAAAGTTGGTACGGAGCTTGCAACGTGGCCAGTGTACAAGACACCATCTTGTCTGTTGGTGATTGCCAAATTAAACTAACCTCATCAGCCTGCACATGGTCTCTATAGCTCTATCTTTGTCCGTTCATTTGTCTGTCTGAATGCCTGACAGTAATTTTTCAATCACTTGCCACGAACTGTATAAAAAAACTTCACCCATACCTCAACTGTAAACTTTGCCCCATCACGTTAAATTCATATCCTGATAAAAGATTCTGACTGTATAGTCTATCAACTCCTCTTGTAATTTTATAAACTTCTGTCAAACTGCTGTCATGCTCTGATGTTCCAGTGAGAGCAAGTCAAGTTTGTCCAACCACTGCTGGTAGCACGTGCCCTCTAATCGAGGCAACATTCTGGTCAATCACTTATGCACCCTTTCCAGTGCTTCCACACTCTTCCTGTAATGTGACAACCAGAACTGCATGCGATACAGATGAATTTTCCATTAACACAGCGAGGTCCTTTCCCTTGGCTCCATCTCTTGGTAGCTTAATCCTTCAGTCCATGCTATCAATGATTTGTGCCATTGGCTAGTTTGTAACTGTGGCTTTCCATCTCATTTAGGTTATTTAAGGATGTCATGAAGATATTTTCAGAGGCCATTCGGCCCTCCAAGTCCATACAGGTTCTCAGCAAAGTGCTGCAGACATTCCCATTACTTCAATCATTTTGTTAATTATTTTCATTGGATTGCTGTGAGGTGAATTGCTGGTTACCAATCCAAGGAATCTCTAATCAGTTAAAGTTTTCATAATATTCAGACACAGAAGAGATTCTGAAGATTCTGGAAATCTTGAGCAACACATGCAAAATACAGTTTGTTGGTCATGAACTTCTTGACTGCAGACGTTCAGGTGAATGGTCTCTAATTCTTTGCTTTCTCCCTTACACCTTTCTTAAACAGCAGAACCAGCCCAACAATAACCTCAAGGTTGAAATCTTCATGTCTTTTCCAATCTGAAGGAATTGTTTCCACATGCAGAAAATACTGAAAATTTTGTGTTTGAGCATCTGTAAAACTGCCATCTACTTCCATGAAAATCTGTATTAAAAACTATCCACATCTGGGGCTTGATCATCGCTTGTTTTCATTTCTTTCTTCAATATGGAAACTGGTTTTATGTTATTTTTGATGCTATTTTACAGCAATTGATTTACTTATTTTTTCAATATTTTCATGCATTGCATTGTACCGCTTTGCTAAGTTGACAAATTTCATGATGTATGCCGGTGATATTAAACCTGATTCTGATTCTGATGTGTACCAAAGGAAATAACAGTTTCCTAACTGGTTAACATCTTCTTCCATGTACTGTTAGTGTAAAAAATTCACTGTCGAGACTGTATTCCTATTTTTGACATTTCTTCCTTCACTTCAACAAATCCCCTAAACTATTTCCGTGTCCTGGGAATTTGCTTGGACGCTACTCTGATCTCCTGTTGTTTTGCCCTTTTGCAAGTTTACACATTTTCTGTTGCATTGTATTGAAGTCAGACGATGAAATCTCAAAACTTTATAGATCTCCCTTTGGAAAGCTGTGCTGAGCTTCACCATGTTGTGGTCATTAGAGTGTTAACTAAATCCAGTTAATATGTATCTATTATTAAAGAGTATAATGATGTAGCAGTTCGCTGCAAAAAAAAGCTTGAATGCACTTCAAAAAATGCAGTCATTTCAGTGTGCTCACTAATCTACTTGAAATGTAAATGTCCCTCCATACTACTGTCACTTGGCTTTGTCTGATCCCTGCATTTTTTTGCATTATATCACTTCACAGTTGTGGCAGGGGGCTGTGCCAGAGTCCCAAATCCTTTTCTATTTCTTAATTCAACCCATGAAGTCCTCACTGTCTGATTGCTTTCCAATGTTGTCTGTCATCATTGAAATGATTTTCTTTGACTATTCCTTCACACTCAGTTTTTATCTATATTTGCTCACATAATCTCCAGGAATGTCATGCTGCCCCATCCCAGGAATAGCTTCCACATCCAACTGCCTGAGATTAATCTGCTTCTATGATTCATTCAACATTTATATTCCTGTCTGTAGCTTGGCTTTGGATATTTAAGAATGCTTGTGTTTCCATGATTTCCTTTGTTTTATTTGTCTGAAGAATTGAGTTGAATTAGTGAGTAGTCTGCATTTTTCATTCTGAACTTTCTTTAAGGTGCTTACAGTTTTCAACAATACATTCAGGATAGGAAGCCTGGATGCAGGCAGACAGATTTAGAGAAAAAAAATCTAAAAACCAAGAAAACTGCTGATCCTGAAAATCTGAAACTTCAGAAAGTACTGGGAAAATTCTGCAGGTTAAGTAGTGTCTGCAATAGAAGAACAATTAATCCTTCAAATCTTTCATCACAAGTGGAACAATAAGAAAATAAGGGTGTTAGAGGGGGACACATGATGAGAACAGGAGGAGTGGCTGTGATCAGGTGACATAGATGCTACTGTGGCTGTTGCAAATTTGTCTAGACTGCTGATTTGTACTGAAGAGCTGCAGATAGAGAGTGAAGCATGAGGACAGAAGAGAAGTGAGCAGTGCTGGAGGAGATGCTAAATGCTGGATAAATGCTGGATATACAGATGCTGGAACCTGGAACAAAAACAGATCAAGCAGCATTTGTGGAGGCAAAAGAAAAAGTGAATGTTTTGAGTTGAAACCCTGCAACAGAACTGAGAGAGTACAGGGATCAACTACCTGCCTTTCTCCCACCCGCATACAAATTCTGGTCATCCTAATGCAGGGTTTTGATCTGAAACATCAACTACTTGCTTTAACCTCTAAAGACACTACTTGACCACCTGAGTTCCTCCGGTGTTCTGATTTTATTAAAGACAATGCTGGATATGCCCTGCAGGTAGGGCAGCACCTAGGGAGAAAGATATTGTGAGTTAATGAAACAGGCTGATAACCCGGCATCAGAACTGATCCGCTCTGACACAAATTGTAAAGGCAGTTTATCTGTAATTGCTGAATTCGATACTCAGTCTGAAGTGCTGAGTGGCAGTATAGTGAATGCGCCTTAAGTTGGCCTCTGCCAGAACTGGGTAAAATGTAACTGAAACAGTGATCAGAGTGAGAGTGGGATGGGAAGCAAGTGCATTCACTAGCGCTGCTGCCCCTGGCCCCAGTGTGATCCTGGCCTCTAGTACACAGAACACATTATGTCTGTGGCACTGTGGGGTTGTTGCAGGTGCTCAGGTTTGTTCACATCTTCCAGAAGATGCATCCAGGGGTACATTAATGTATTACTTTCAAGGACCAGTTTCCATGACAGATCGTATCTCCTGTACATTAGACAAATGAAAACCAGACAGTCTAAGAGGGAGACCCATAGAAATTTCTAGCATTTTCTATTTCTGTTTGAGGAGAAATATTCCTGGTTTTTTTTTTTTGCTCATTGTCATTCCCAGTTTCCTTTCTGTTCAGTGGCATAGTTGACAGTGATATTGGTTCCCAGGCCCAATCATCATCTCCAGCACTGTCTGTGTGGAGTTTGCACGTTTTCCCTGAGACTGCCTGGGCTTCCTTTAGGTCTCTCTCATATCCCAGAGACAGACAGGTTGGCAGGATAATTGGCTGCTGTAAATTGACCCAGTGGGTGGTAGAGTCTGGGGGGGAGGGGAATAGGAATGTGGGGAGAGTGAAATGGGATTGGTGTACGTGGGTGGTTGTTGGTCAGCATGGACTAGACGGCCCAAAGTGCCTGCTTCCTTGCTGTACGACTCTAAATAACTTGAAATCCTAGAGGTTCCAGTGGGTGTGCTGACCACGCCTGGCTGCTCACAGTATTCAACTCTAGAGCTGCCAAAGCAGGTAACAAACCCAGGAGAAAGGCACTTGGTTATTGCCTAATTTGTGTTTGGTTTAGGATATATGTTTGGATTGCCCTCATTTTCACCACCATCAGCAATATCTGTGATTCTTGTTGTTTGCCGGATCACCATTTTACCTTTTCTGTTCTAGTGGGAAGAAGTTAGTGGATACGATGAGACCATGAACACAATCAGAACATACCAGGTCTGCAACGTATTTGAAGCCAGTCAGAACAACTGGCTCCGCACCAATTACGTCAAACGTAGAGGGGCCCAACGCATTCACGTGGAGATGAAGTTTTCTGTCCGTGACTGCAGTAGCATTCCTAATGTGCCCGGCTCTTGTAAAGAGACTTTTAATCTCTACTACTATGAATCTGACACAGATTCAGCAACCAAGACAACTCCACAATGGATGGAAAATCCGTGGATGAAAGTTGACACAATTGCAGCAGATGAAAGCTTTTCCCAGGTGGATTTAGGAGGGAGAGTGATGAAGATTAACACAGAAATCCGAAGTTTTGGCCCAGTGTCGAAGAATGGTTTTTATTTGGCATTTCAGGATTATGGGGGATGCATGTCACTGATTGCGGTCAAAGTCTTCTACCGAAAGTGCCCATGGGTCATCCAGAACGGAGCGATCTTCCAGCAGACTCTGTCTGGAGCAGAGAGCACATCTCTGGTAGTGGCTCGGGGGACCTGCGTCCCCAATGCTGAGGAAGTGGACGTGCCCATCAAACTGTACTGCAATGGAGACGGCGAGTGGATGGTCCCCATAGGCCGCTGCATGTGTAAGGCTGGCTATGAGTCGGTGGAGAACGGTACTGCCTGTCAAGGTAAGAGCATGTCTGTTCACTTGCTGTGATTGGGCAGTGGGGAGTGGGGAGCTGAGCCAGTGCAAGGGATGGGGTTACTTTCATTTTTTTACATTCTTCCCTGCGTTTGAAGGTTTGCAATTTATTACATTTCCCATCAGGAAATAGAAATTCAAAATTTGGAAACAAATTCAAATATAACAAAGAGTATTTTAATACAATAGTACAGAACAGATCAGAACAGCCCAGATTCACAGTACCTGTCAGTGTTATCATTCATGGAAATGGAACTGTGCAGAATCTGGTGCTGAGCTCTATTAGCATCATTCAAAGTTCAATTATTCAGGATTCCCAGCTATGCAGAGCAATGAACTGCAGGTAAATAACAAATGTATCAGATGGTGCTGGGTGTGTCTTCTGTGTGATTGTAACAGACCATTCTCTGAAGTCTCCACCACCTTCCATATGGTCACACCACCATACACATCTTCCTCTCTCCTCTTTCAGAATTCTGTTTCATTCCCTCCTTGAGTCCATTCCCCCACTCCCCTTTGCATGGCACTTTCCATGCCCTCTTATCTCTCCCCTTCCCACAATCCAAGTGAACAAACATTCCTCATCCCAATAACCATAGTATGGTGACCAGCACTGGAAATTCAGTATTCCAGGGTCATATCCAAAGGAATCATCAACTGGGGAGAAGGTGGTGGAGAGTGACAGTGATGCTGCGGATAATGGTATGGAGTTGGTTTATTATTCCCCTCTGAAGGGTATGAAGAGACAAGTGGGAGCAGTCTGTTGTACCCAAGATGTTCCTCACAACAAGTTCACATACAAGTAGGAAAACACCACTGGAACTTGTCACCTCCCTGCTCCTGACACTATTCCCACTCAGCCCTCCTTCTCCATCTGCCTGTTATCTCTCCTTACTGGCATCCACCTATCGTTCGCCAGCAACCGCTTAACCCCTTCCCCTTGCTATCTCCCTTCTACTTCCCATCCAGATTTTATTCCTAATGCCACAACCGCCTGGTTGGGAACTTGACAGCGTTCCACTCCCCTCAGTAAATTCAATTCCTTTGTACCTATTCCAACCTCCCCTCATGGCGTACAGCACTCTTGGGTTCCTGTTGACCTACATTCTGCCTCGTTTTTTCCATCCACCATGGTGCACACCAGTACCCCCTAGTCCCCCTTACGATGGCCCATTCCTCATTTTGGAATGGGGAGAAAAGACTTTTATCACAGATAGGAGGGGTAAACTGAACTATTTTGGTAGATTGCGCCGGCCCACCAGGATTTGGAATATTTTGCTGCCATATCCCAGGCCTCACAATATACCATGAGCGTGACAACTCACTTCTGAATGACCCAGAGGCACCTGCTGTTCCTCCACCCATGGAACATAGGACCCAAGTCAGGTGGCTAGTCCGAGCTACAGACAGGCTCACAATGCCAGTTTTGCTGAATGCTGGAGATGCCTGTGTATGGTAATGTAATTGGGAGAAATGTAGATAATTTACAATCGCTGCCATTGAGTTGGGGTTTTGATTTAAGAGGTTGGTCTGACATGATGACTTTATTACGGAAAAGGTTGTTTAGTGTACTTTTTTTGTGTCGGTTTTGGAGTTCAATCAAATGTGTTCTGGGTTTTGTTAAACATATTTATTTGTGGAAACCTACATGTTCACAGTGCAAACCAAGCTAGTTCCAATTTCCTGCATTCAGACTATGCCTCTCCAGGCCCCACCCCTTAATATTTCCATCCAAGTGCTTCTTAAATGATACTATTGTATCACTTAAATGATATTACTGTCACAATTTGAAGTAGTGAATGAGAGAGAGATATTGTTGCAAGATGGGAGCAATTTGTATTTGAGAAGGAGGTGACAGTGGAGCTGTTATTGTTGGAGTGGGCCAGTGTTAAAGTGGGAGGGTTTGGCAAGAACAGGCGTGGTCAGGCACAGGCAGAGATTCTAATTAAGATTCTGTTAAGTTTTTTTTCACTTTCTTTGTCTGTAAGTACAAGTTCTAGGAGAGCTCCTGTCTCCTTGATAACTACAGCTACACAAAGTGCATCGAGCTGCAGCTTCTTAGAGACTGTCTTAAGGAATTGGACCTGCAGCTCGATGACCTTCAACTCATACAGGAAAATGAGGAGGCGATAGGTAGGAGGCAGGTAGGTGACTGTAGGAGAGGGAAAGCGAATAGGCAGCTAGTGCATAATACCCCTATGGCCAATCCCCTTAATAATAAGTATACCACTTTGGATACGATTGGGAGGAAATAATCTACCGAGGATAAGCTGCAGTGACCAGGTCTCTGGGGAAGAGGATAGAAGAAGAGTGAAGTAGTAACAGGGGATCTCATAGTTAGAGGAGTAGACAGGAAATGAAAAAGAAGTCCAGATTGTATCTTCCCTCTGAGGTGCCAGGGACAGAGATGTGTCAGATCAGGTCCATAGCATTTTACAGGGGAAGGGTGAGCAGCCAGAAGTCATGGTACATATTGGTACCAATGACATTGGTAGGAAAAGGGAAGTGGTCTTGAAGAGGGAATCTCGTGAGTTTGGTAGAAAGCTGAAAAGCAGGACATCCAAGGTAGTAATCTCTGGATTGCTGCCTGTGTATGTTCCAGTGAGGGTACACATAGGATGCTTTGGCATATGAATGAATTGGTGCAAGGGCCAGTGGTTGAGTTTTCTAACTCATTGGGATCACTTTTGGGGAAGGTTTGGCCTGTACAGAGTACAGGTTGCACCTGAACCCAAACAGGAAGAATATCCTTGTGGGCAAGTTTGCCAGAGCTATTGGAGAGGGTATAAACTAATTTGACAGGGTGATGGGAACTGGAGTGATAGGGCTGAAGATGGGGTAGTTGGTATACAAGAAGATGCAGTGTGTAGTGAGACTGTAAGGAAGGGCAAGCAGATGATAGGGCAAAACTGCAGTCAGTGGAATGAAGTAAACAAGGAGGCAAAGTCAAAAAGGGTGATGAATACAAGACTGAAGGTATTATATTTGAATGCAGTCAGTATACGAAATAAGGTGGATGATCTTGTAGTGCAGCTAGAGATTGGCAGATACGATGTTGTGGGCATCACGGAATCATGGCTGAAAGAAGATTATAGTTGGGAGCTGAACGTTCATGGATACGCATTGCCAGATTGGTGCAGGATCCCAAGAGAGGGAGTTTGTAGAATGTGGATAGCTTTTTAGAGCAGCTTGTGGTTGAGCCCACTTGGGGAAAGGCAGTTCTGAATTGGATGTTGTTAATTAACCAGATTTAATTAAGGAGCTGATGGTAAAGAAACCATTATGAGGCAGTGATTATAATATAATAGAATTCATTCTGCAGTTTGAATGGGAGAAGATAAAGTCAGATGTATCAGTATTACACTGGAGTAAAGAGAATTACAGAGGCATGACAGAGTGCAGGTCGGTGGGATGAGGTGAGAGTAAGAGTTTGGCACGGACTAGAAGGGTCGAGATGGCCTGTTTCCGTGCTGTAATTGTTATATGGTTATATGGTTATATGACAGAGGAGCTGGCCAAAGTTGATTGGAAGGTGTCACTATCTGGGGGCAATTCAGAAGACACAGGATAGATACATGCCAAAGATGAAGAACTATTCTGAAGGGAAGATGAGGCATCCATGGCTGACAAAGGAAGTCAAAGACAGCATTAAAGGAGAAGGAAAAGAGAGAATGAACCTAATAAGTATTTTGCATCAGTCTTCACCGTGGAAGAGACCAGCAGTATGCCAGAAATTTGAGAGATTCAGTGGGCACAAGTAGAATTAGTTGCTATTACTAAGGTGAAGGTGCTTGAGAAGCTAAAAAGTCTGAAGTTAGATAGTCACCTGGACCAGATGCCTTTGACAAGGTGCCACACCCGAAGTTGCTAAACAAGATAAGAGCCCATGGTATTACCAGCATGGGTAGAAGATTGGCTAACTGGCAGGAAGCAAAGAGTCAAAGTAACGGGAGTTCATTCTGTTTGGCTACCAGTGCCTATTGGTGTTCCACAGGAGTTATTCTTGGGACTGTTTCTTTTCACATTATATGTTTATGATTTGGATGATGGAATTGATGACTTTGTGGCCAAGTTTGCAGATGTTATGAAGATAGGTGAAAGGGACAGGTAGTGTTAAGGAAACACAGGAGGCAGGGAGCCTGTTGAAGAATTCGGACAGATTGGGAGAATGGTCAAAGAAATGGCAGATGGAATACAGTGTAGGGAAGTGTATGACCATAAGACCATAAGATATAGGAGCCATTCAGCCTATTGAGTCTGCTCTGCCACTCCATCATGGCTGATCCTGGACCCCAGTCAACCCCATACACCTGCCTTCTTGCCATATCCTTTGATGCCCTGACTGATCAGGAAACTATCAACTTCCGCCTTAAATATACGCATGGACTTGGCCTCCACCACAGTCTTTGGCAGTCCATTCCACAGATTTACTACTCTCTGTGCCCTCTAGTTCTGGATACCCCCACCATAAGAAACACCCTCTCCATATCCACCCTCTCTAGTCCTTTGAACATTCGGTAGGTTTTAATGAGATCCCGCCCCCCCCCCCCCAACCCACATTCTTCTAAATTCCAGTGAGTACAGGCCCAAAGCTGCCAAGCGCACATCATATATTAACCCCTTCATTCTCGGAATCCTCCTCGTAAACCTCCTCTGGGCTCTCTTCAATGATAACTCATCCTTTCTGAGATATGGAGCCCAAAGTTGTTGACAGTACTCCAAGTGCTGCCTGACCAATGTCTTATAAAGGTTTGGCAATATCTCCTTGCTTTTATATTCTATGCCCCTTGAAATAAATGTCAACATTGCACTTACCTTCTTTACTACAGATTCAACTGTAAATTAACCTAAGTCCCTCTGCACCTCTGATGTTTGACCCTTCTCCCCGTTTAGATGATAGTCTGCACTATTGTTCCTTTCACCAAAATGCATTATAATACATTTCCCAACACTGTATTCCATCTGCCACTTTTTTGCCCATTCTTCCGATTTTTCTAAGTCCTGTTGCAATCGCATTGCTTCCTCAGCACTACCTACCCCTCCACCTATCTTCCTATCATCCATGAACTTTGCCATAAAGCCATCAATTCCATTGTCTAAATCATAGTCAAACAACGTGAAAAGTATCAGTTCCAATACTGACCCCTGAGGAACATCGCTAGTCACTGGCAGTCAACCAGAAAAGGCCCCTTTATTCCCACTCGCTGCCTCTTGCTTGTTGGCCATTTCAATATCCATGCCAGTGTCTTTCCTGTAATGCTATATCTTGTTAAGTAGCTACCTTATCAAATGCTTTCTGAAAATCCAAGTAAATTACAACTACTGCCTCTCCTTTGTCTACCCTGCTTGTTACTTCTTTGAGGAACTTGTAACAGATTTGTCAGGCAAGATTTACCTTTACAGAAACCATGCTGACTTTGACTTATTTTATTATTAGTCTCCAAGTACCTCGAAACCTCATTCTTAATAACAGACTCCAACACTAACCCAACAACTGAGGTTAGGCTAATTGCCTTCCTCCCTTCTTAAAGAGTGGAGTGACATTTGGAATTTTCCAGTCCTCTGGGAGCATGCCAGAATCAAGTGATTCTTGAAAGATCATGACCAATGCATTTATTATCTCTTCAGCAACCTCTCTCAGTACTCTGGGATGTAGTCCATCTGCTCCAGGTAACTTATCCACTTTAAGACTGTTTTCCTTTGTAATAGCAATGCCATCTACTCCCTGACACTCACGGACCTCTGGCACACTACTAGTGTCTTCCACAGTGAAGATAGATGCAAAATACCCATTAAGTTCATCTGCCATTTCTTTATCCCCCATTACTACCTCACAAGCATCATTTTCCAATGGTCCAATATCAACTCTCACCTCCCTTTTGCTCTTTATATAACTAAAAAACTTTATGTATCCTGCTTTATTGGCTAATCTGTCTTCATATTTCATCTTTTCCCTTTGTATAGCTTTATTAGTTGCCTTTTGTTGGAATTTAACAGCTTCCAAATCATCCAGCTTGCCACTCACTTTTGCTACCTTATAAGCCCTTTCCTTGGCTTTTATGCAGTCTTTAACTTCCCTTGACAACCACAGTTGCCCCCCAGTGCCATTTGAGAACTTATTTCTCAGTGGGACATACTTATCCTGCACCTTGTGAACTATTCCCAGAAACTTCAGCCATCTCTACTCTGCCAACATCCCTGCCAGTATCTTCCAATCCACCTGGGCAACCTCCTCTCTCATGCCTCTGTAATTTCCTTTATTCCATTGCAATACTGATACATGTGACTTATGCTTCTCCCTCTCAAATTGCAGTATGAATTCAAACATATTGTGTTGAGAGTGAAGGGGCAAAAGTTTAGGGGTGACACGAGGGGGAACTACTTTACTCAGAGAGTGGTAGCTATGTGGAACGAGCTTCCAGTAGAAGTGATAGAGGCAGGTTCGATTTTAGGTATATGGACAGGAAAGGAATGGAGGGTTATGGGCTGAGTACAGGTAGTTGGGACTAGGTGAGAGTAAGCATTCGGCACGGACTAGAAGGGCCAAGATGGTCTGTTTCCGTGCTGTAATTGCTATATGGTTATACTATGATCACTGCCTCATAAGTTCCTTTATGTTAAGCTCCCTAATAAGATCTGGATTATTATACAACACCCAATCTAAGATTGCTTTTCCCTGTGTTGGCTCAAATACAAGCTGCTCTAAAAAGCCACCTTGTAGGCATTCAACAAGATTGCAATCTGACACCAATCTGATGTGCCCAAACCCCTTGCATATTGAAATCCCCCATTACAATTATTTCATTACCCTTATTACATGCCTTTTCCAGCTCCGTTTGCAACCTCAATCCTACATCTTGGCTACTATTTGGAGGCCTATATATGATTCCCATAATGGTTTTCCACCCTTGCAGTTTCTCAACTCCACCCACAAAGATTCACATTTCTCTGACCCTATGTCACCTCTTCCTAAAGATGTAATTCTTTCTCTTACCAACAGAGTCACACCACTGCTTGTGCCTTCCCTCCGTCCTTTTGATATGAAGTATATCCTCTGATGTTAAGCTCCCAACTATGGCCTTCTTTCAGCTATGACTCAGTGATGCTTACAATGCCATGCCGAGTTATTGTGCCACGAGTTTGTCCACCTTATTCCAAATGCTACATGCATTTTAATACAGTACCTTCAGTCCTGCATTCTTTGCCCTTTTCAATTTTGTCTCTGTGGTACAATTTAACTCTTTATTCTGTCGGCATTTGTACCCAGTTATTGGCTTGTCCTTCCTTACATTCATGCTACACCCACAATCTACTTGTAAACTTGTTGGCTCATCCTGGTTCCCATTCCCCTTCCATATTAGCTTAAGTCAGTCTCAACAGCTCTATGGTCATGCACTTTATTAGAAAAAATTAAGGCATAGACTATTTTATAATCTGAGATGTAGAGGGACTCGGCAGTGTAGGATTCCCAAAAGGTTAACATGCATTTAGAGTCTGTGTTAAGGAAGGCAAATTCAATTTTAACTTTCATTTTGAAAGGACTAGAGTATAAGAGCAAGGCTTTAATTCTGAGTATTTATAAGTTATTGGTCAAACCACACTTGGAGTATTGTGAGCATTTTCGGGCACCTTCTCTTAGAAGAGATGCAATGATATTGGAGGAGGTCCAGAGGTCATTCATGAAAATGATTCTGGGGATGATAGAGTTAACTTGTGAAGAATGTTTGATAGCTCTGGGCCTGTACTTGCTGGAGTTTAGAAGAATGAGGGAGGACTTCATTGAAACCCATCAAGGATTGAAAGGCTTAAATAGAGTAGATGTGGGAAGGATGTTTCTTATTGTGGTTGAGGTAGGATGAGAGGGCACAGCTTCAGAATGGAAGGATGTCCATTTAGAACAAAGATCAGGAATTTCTTCAGCCAAGAGGCAGTGAATCTGTGGAATTCATCGCCACAGTTGGCCGTGGAGGCCAAATCATTGGGCATATTTAAGGCAGCGGTTGATAGGTCATTGATTAATCATGGCATCGAAAGTTACAGGGAGATGGCATGAGAATGGGATTGAGACGGATAATAAATCAGCCAGAGCAGATTCCATGTCTGACTGGCCTAATGCTGCCCCTATGTCTTATGGCCTTATGGTACAGTACATGCCTCAACCACTTCCTTTGGCAATTCATTCCATATACCCACCAGCCTTTGCCTCTCTGGTCATTTTAAATCTTTTCCCTCTCACCTCAAATCTCCCCTTCCCTTGGGATAAAATCATCATGGTCCACCTTATTTGTGCCTCTCATTATTTTGAACATTTCTATCAGGCCTTTCATCATTCTCCTACGATCCAAGGAATAAAGCTTAGCCTTTTCCAAGCTCTCCCTATAACTCAGGCCTTCTAGCCTTGATAACATTCTCATAAATCTTTTCTGTTCTCTTTCTAGTTTAACCACATTTTCCTATAACAATGTAACCAAACTGTTGACAGTATTCCACGCACAACTTCAACATTGACTTAAATGTCTCTTAAACATAGTGATTATATCTGGTTCCAACATCCCTGGCAATGAGTTTCAGATTAAACTGCTCTTCCTGCAATAAAATAAAACTCACTCTGTGACCTCAGCCCTTTTGTTTTGATCTCCCTACCATGAGAATAAACACTTTGACTATCTTCATATCTATGCCTCTTATTATAAACCTCTAGCAGGTCACCCCTCGGCCACCTTTGTCCCGGGAAATCAATCCCAGCCTATCCAATGTCTCCACCTAACCAATGTTCTCCAATCCAGTCAACATGCTGGCAATTCTGTATTCTGTAGGACAACCATATCCTTCTTCATCAATCAGAAATGCTTCAAGTGCAGTCTTTCGAGTGTTTTGTGACATGCCAGCTCTTGTATTCTGTACTGCTACCATGCTTAGGGAGGGAATAGGACAAGAATCAGGAAACATATATGCTTTTTATATTAATATCTGGTGTTGCAAAGGTTCTGGAGTCAAATTTCCAGAAAGGGATAGCTGGTCATTTAGAAAAGCTTAATGTAATCAAACCTTTTTTGGAAAGTAAGTATTGGGAGATGTACTGTATCTTAACAAGGAATGAATATTGATTATTATATCAAAGATAAGGAGGGAATAAACAGATCTTTTTTGTGTTAGAAAGATATGACTAGATCTCAGCCATTCACTATTTATATCAATGACCTGGATGAATGAAGAGTGCAGGGTATCCAAGTCTGCCAATGACACAAAAATAGGTGTACAGCTCATTCCCACAAGGATATTGATAAATTGAATGAGTGGGGGGAAAGCTTAGCAAATGGAGTTTAATGTGGGAAAATTATGAGTTTGTAAATTGGTAAATTGGTTCGTCATTGTGACATGTACCAAGGTACAGTGAAAAATATAGCTCGCATATCGTCCTTACAGATCAATTCATTACACAATGCATTGAAATAGTACAAGGTAAAACAACAGAGTACAGAATAAGGTGTTAAAGTTACAGCGAAAAGCAGTTCAGCCAGACAATTAGGTGCAAGGCCATAATGAGGTAGATGGTGAGGTCAATAGACTGCCTTATCATGTTACTACCTTAGAGAGTGGGATGGAAGCAGTCCTTGGGCCTGGTGGAATATGTTTTTGGACTTGTACAATGGGGTGGGGGGTGGAGAAGAGAGAATGTTTGGGGTGGGTGATGTCTTTGATTATGTTGGCTGGTTTACTTGAGGCAGTAAGAATTATAGACAGAGTCCATAGGCGGAGGCTCATTTCCACGATGTTCTGAGCTGTGTTTTCAACTCTCCGCAATTTCTTGTGATGATGGGCAGAGCAGTTGCCATACCAAAACATGGTGTGTCTGGATTCGACTGGATGCATTGATAAAATTGCTGAGAGCCAAAGGGGACATGCAATATTTCTTCAGTCTCCCAAATAGTATATGTACTGATGGTGGTGTCTATCTAGTTGGACTACAGGATATTGGTGATACTGACTTCTGAACCTTCTCAACTTCAGCACCATTGATATAAACAGGAATGTGTGCATCACCTCTCCCCTGAAGTCAATGACTAGCTCTTTTGTTTTGCTGACACTGAGGGGAATGTTATCATGACAGGATACACTAGGCTCTCTATCTCCTTCCTATAGTCTGATTCATCATTACTTCAGATGCAGTCCACTATGCTAGTATCATCTACAAACTTGTGGGTGGAGTTAGAGCAGAATCTGGCTAGCCAGTCATGAGTGTCAGGGAGTAGAAGGCTGAGAATGTAGCCTTGTAGGGCACTGGTGTTTAGGATAATCATTGCAGAGGTGCAGTTGCCTAACCTTACTGATTGTGATCTGTTCGTCAGGAAGTGAAGCATCCAGTTGCAGAGAAAGGTTTTGACCCAGTGGTCCGGAGTTGAACATAGAACATACAATAATACAGCTCCATAGAGGCCCTTTGGCCCACAATGTTGTGCCGACCCTTAAACCCTGCCTCCCAAATAACCCCCCACCTTAAGTTCCTCAATATACCTGTCTATAGTCTCTTAAATGCCTCCACCACTGACTCAGGCAATGCATTCTACGCATCAACCACTCTCTGAGTGAAAAATCTTCCTCTAATATCCCCCTTGAACTTCCCACCCCTTACCTTAAAGCCATATCCTTGTGTTCTGAGCAGTGGTGCCCTGGGGAAGAGGTGTTGGCTGTCCACTCTATCTATTCCTCTTAATATCTTGTATACCTCTATCATGTCTCCTCTCATCCTCCTTCTCTCCAAAGTGTAAAGCCTTAGCTCCCTTAATCTCTGATCATAATGCATACTCTCTAAACCAGGCAACATCCTGGTAAATCTCCTCTGTACCCTTTCCAATGCTCCCATATCCTTCCTATAGTGAGGCGACCAGGACTGGACACAGTACTCCAAGTGTGGCCTAACCAGAGTTTTATAGAGCTGCATCATTACCTCGCATCTCTCAAACTCTATCCCTCGACTTATGAAAGCTAACACCCTATAAGCTTTCTTAACTACCCTACCTAACTGTGAGGCAACTTTCAGGGATCTGTGGACATGTACCCCAGATCCCTCTGCTCATCCACACTACTAAGTATCCTGCCATTTACTTTCTACTCTGCCTTGGAGTTTGTCCTTCCAAAGTGTACCACCTCACACTTCTCCAAGTTGAACTCCATCTGCAACTTCTCAGCCCAAACTTCTGCATCCTATCAATGTCTCTCTGCAATCTTCGACAATCCTCTACACTATCTACAACACCACCAACCTTTGTGTCATCTGCAAACTTGCCAACCCACCCTTCTACCCCAACATCCAGGTCATTAATAAAAATTACGAAAAGTAGAGGTCCCAGAACCAATCCTTGTGGGACATCACTAGTCACAACCCTCCAATCTGAAAGTACTCCCTCCACCATGACCCTCTGCTTTCTGCAGGCAAGCCAATTCTGAATCCACCTGGCCAAACTTCCCTGGATCCCATGCCTTCTGACTTTCTGAATAAGCCTACCCTGTGGAACCTTGTCAAATGCCTTACTAAAATCCATGTAGATCACATCCACTACACTACCCTCATCTATATGCCTGATGCCTGTTCACCTCCTCAAAGAACTCTAGCAGGCTTGTTAGACATGATCAGCCCTTCACAAAGCCACGCTGACTGTCCCTGATCAGACCATGATTCTCTCAATGCCTATAGATCCTATCTCTAAGAATCTTTTCCATCAGCTTTCCCACCACAGACGTAAGGCTCACTGGTCTATAATTACCTGGACTATCCCTACTACCTTTTTTGAACAAGGGGACAACATTTGCTCCCTCCAATCCTCCAGTACCATTCCCATGGACAACGAGGACATAAAGATCCTAGCCAGAGGCTCAGCAATCTCTTCTCTCGCCTCGTGGAGCAGCCTGGGGAATATTCCGCCAGGCCCCGGGGACTTATCTGTCCTAATGTATTTTAACAACTCCAACACCTCCTCTCCCTTAATATCAACATGCTCCAGAACATCAACCTCACTCATATTGTCCTCACCATCATCAAGTTCCCTCTCATTGGTGAATACCGAAGAGAAGTATTCATTGAGGGCCTCGCTCATTTCCACAGCCTCCAGGCACATCCTCCCACCTTTATCTCTGATCGGTCCTACCTTCACTCCTGTCATCTTTTTGTTCTTCACATAATTGAAGAATGCCTTGGGGTTTTCCTTTACCCGACTCACCAAGGCCTTCTCATGCCCCCTTCTTGCTCTTCTCAGCCCCTTCTTAAGCTCCTTTCTTGCTACCCTATACCCTATATTCCTCAATAGACCAATCGGATCCTTGCTTCCTAAACTTCATGTATGCTGCCTTCTTCCACCTCACTAGATTCTCCACTTCACTTGTCACCCATGGTTCCTTCACTCTACCATCCTTTATCTTCCTTACTGGGACAAATTTATTCCTAACATCCTGCAAGAGATCTCTAAACATTGACCACATGTCGATAGTACATTTCCCTGCAAAAACATCAACCCAATTTACACTTGCAGGTTCTGGCCTTATAGCCTCATAATTTGCCTTTCCCCAATTAAAAATTTTCCTGTCCTCTCTGAGTCTGTCCTTTTCCATAATAATGCTAAAGGCCAGGGAGCGGTGGTCACTGTCCCCCAGATGATCACCCACTGAGAGATCTGTGACCTGACCCGGTTCATTACCTAGTACTAGATCTAGTATGGCATTCCCCCTAGTCGGCCTGTCCACATACTGTGACAGGAATCTGTCCTGGACACACTTAACAAACTCTGCCCCATCTAAACCCTTGGAACTAATCAGGTGCCATTCAATATTAGGGAAGTTAAAGTCACCCATGATAACAACCCTGTTATTTTTGCACCTTTCCAAACTCTGCCTCCTAATCTGCTCCTCTGTATCTCTGCTGCTACCAGGGGGCCTATAGAATACCCCCAACTGCTCCCTTCCTGTTCCTGACTTCCACCCATACTGACTCAGAAGAGGATCCTGCTACACTACCCACCCTTTCTGTAGCTGTAATAGTATCCCTGACCAGTAATGCCACCCCTCCTCCCCTCCCACCCATCCCTTTGAAAGCACTGAAATCCTTACTACCTTTACACCCTTTATTCTGCTTCTCGTTCCTCAAAGAAACTGTAAAAGAATTCAAGAATCCAACTGTCTTCAGCTAGACACTCTGAGTGGACTATCTACTACGTGGACACAGCAGACAGCAGCCAGGCTAATTCACTCCATGTGTTATCAGGATCTGGCTAAGCAAGAAATTCAGAATTTTCTGAATTTGTGATTCAGAAGGAGAAGAGGGGAAAATATTGGAACTCAAAAGGCTTCAGATTTTTGGAACATTGGACTCTTCCAGGGAAGGTAGAACCTGTACTGAGGGGATGGTTGCACCTGAACAGCAGAGGGGCTAATATTCTTGTGGGAAAGTTTTCTGGTGCTGCTCTAGGAAGTTTAAACTATAGTTTCAGGGAGATGGAAACCAGAGAGCAATGCAATAAGTATTATGGGTGAGGCAGACGAGCTCGGAGCTTGGATCAGCCTATACAGAAATAAACTGTGGGGAAAAAAAATCTACCTAGAGCTTTTTGTTTTCTCTGACTGAAGCCTCAAAATCCCAACTCTAACACTGTCCACTCCAGTGATGGCCGCTCCACTTGCCCCTAACTAATTTTAATTTGCTCTTGCCAATCAATCCCGATCACTGACTTGCCACTGCTCAAAACAGCAGACCGCCATGATTAGCTGCCTTACGTACTCAATAGGCGAACCTGAGAAACATCTTCTCACACTTGGTTTCAGGAGCAGGAGGACTGGCACCTCAATATTCCAGGATTTTGATATTTCAGACATGATCGAATGGAATGGACTAAAAGGGGAAGGATGGCATTCCTAGTCAGGGAAAATGTTACAGAACAGACTGGAGGCTGTATGGGTGGAACTGAGGAATAAGAAAAGGATGACCAGGTGAGCAGAGTTTAGCAAAGCAAATCGCAGAGAGATAGCAGACAGTTGCAAGAAAAATAAGATAGTGACTGGAACTCTCATGCTGTAAAACTGCTGGAAGGAAAAGTGTTTGTCAAATGTGTTCAGAAAAGTTTCCTGAATCAATATACGTATAGATGTCCCAACTAGATTACATGCGATACTGGATCTCCTATTGCATGTATGGAATGAGATGGGATGTTTTCTGGCAAAGGCATGCTTGGTGAGTGAGATGCCTTCAAAAGTGATATTTTGACAGTATAGAGTTTGCAAGGCTAACAGGTTTAGGGAACCTAGGATTTCAAGGAATACTGAGGCTCTGGTTAAGAAAAAGAAGGAGAAGCATAGCAGGTATAGGCAGAAAAGAACAAATGTGGTACCTGAGGAGTATAAGCAATGGAAGAAAATACTTAAGAGAGAAATAAGGAGGACTAAAAGAATGCATGAGGTTGCTCTAGCAGACAAGCTGAAGGAGAATCCCAGCGGCTTCTACAGATATATTACAAGCAAAAAGATAGCAAGGGACAAAATTGGTCATCTTGAAGACCATCTATGCATGGACCCAAAAGAGGTGAGCGAGATCTTAAATGGAATTTAAGAGGGAAGAGATTGCTGAGCCTCTGACTAGGATCTTAATGTCCTCGTTGTCCACGGGAATGGTACCAGAGGATTGGAGGGAGGCGAATGTTGTCCCCTTGTTCAAAAAAGGTAGTAGGGATAGTCCAGGTAATTATAGACCAGTGAGCCTTATGTCTGTGGTGGGAAAGCTGTTGGAAAAGATTCTTAGAGATAGGATCTATGGGCATTTAGAGAATCATGGTCTGATCAGGGACAGTCAGCATGGCTTTGTGAAGGGCAGATCGTGTCTAACAAGCCTGATAGAGTTCTTTGAGGAGGTGACCAGGCATGAGGCATATAGATGAGGGTAGTGCAGTGGATGTGATCTACGTGGATTTTACTAAGGCATTTGACAAGGTTCCACATGGTAGGCTTATTCAGTAAGTCAGAAGGCATGGGATCCAAGGAAGTTTGGCCAGGTGGATTCAGAATTGGCTTGCCTGCAGAATGCAGAGGGTCGTGGTGGAGGGAGTACATTCAGATTGGAGGGTTGTGACTAGTGGTGTCCCACAAGGATCTGTTCTGGGACGTCTACTTTTCGTCATTTTTATTGACGACCTGGATATGGGGGCAGAAGGGTGGGTTGGCAAGTTTGCAGACGACACAAAGGTTGGTGGTGTTGTAGATAGTGTAGAGGATTGTCGATGATTGCAGAGACACATTGATAGGATGCAGAAGTGGGCTGAGAAGTGGCAGATGGAGTTCAACCCGGAGAAGTGTGAGGTGGTACACTTTGGAAGGACAAACTGCAAGGCAGAGTACAAAGTAAATGGCAGGATACTTGGTAGTGTGGATGAGCAGAGGGATCTCAGGGTACGTGTCCACAGATCCCTGTAAGTTGCCTCACAGGTGGATAGGGTAATTAAGAAAGCTTATGGGGTGTTAGCTTTCATAAGTCGAGGGACAGAGTTTAAGAGTCGCGATGTAATGATGCAGCTCTCTAAAACTCTGGTTAGGCCACACTTGGAGTATTGTGTCCAGTTCTGGTCGCCTCGCTATAGAAAGGATGTGGAAGCATTGGAAAGGGTACAGAGGAGATTTGCCAGGATGCCGCCTGGTTTAGAAAGTATGCATTATGATCAGAGATTAAGGGGGCTGGGGCTTTACTCTTTGGAGAGAAGGAGGATGAGAGGTGACATGATAGAGGTGTACAAGATATTAAGAGGAATAGATAGAGTGGATAGCCAGCGCCTCTTTCCCAGGGCACCACTGCTCAATACAAGAGGACATGGCTTTAAGGTAAGGGGTGGGAAGTTCAAGGGGGATATTAGAGGAAGGTTTTTCACTCAGAGAGTGGTTGGTGCGTGGAATGCACTGCCTGAGTCAATGGTGGAGGCAGATACACCAGTGAAATTTAAGAGACTAGTGGACAGGTATATGGAGGAATTTAAAGTTGGGGGTAATATGGGAGGCAGGGTTTGAGGGTCGGCACAACATTGTGGGCCGAAGGACCTGTACTGTGCTGTATAATTCTATGTTCTATGTTCTATAACTATAAAATGCCTTGTTTGCTATTGGCTTTCTAAATATTACATATTACATATGCTTCCTTTATCTTCTTGATTAATTTCACCACCTTTCATAATCCAAAAATCTCTTACCTTGCCACCCTTGTCCTTACTTCTTAATGAAACAAGCCCGTAAAGATGTCACCTGATACAGGTCACATCTATCCTAGAAGAGGTTCCAATGATCCTTTAATTTAGATCTTGCACCCTGCACCAATTCCTCAGACATGCATTCAACTATTCTACCTTTCTGTTCTTGTCCACTGGGAGTAATCGGGAGATGAAAATCTTTGTGATTCTACTTTCATCCTTTTCTAATTCCCTCTAATCACCAAACAAGGACCTGCTCCCCTTTTATCCATGTTGATGGTACCAATGTGCACCACAACCTCTGGCTGCTCGCCTCCTGCTTGAAAATGTCCTGTAGCCTCTCTGAGCCATCCTCAATGCTGGCACCAGAGAGGCAATACATCATCCTAATATCTCTTTCACAGCCACCGAATACCCTGCCTGTCCCTAGTTATCGTCTTATATCGTGATTGCTCTTCCTGACTTCACCCTTTCCCACTGAGCCTGAGAGCCAGTATCAGTGCTACTGACATGACTCTGCTGCTGCCCCAACATAGTTCATCCCCTTCAGCAGCACCCGAAGGGATATACTTATTATTGAGGGGAACAGCCACAGGGGAATCCTTCAGTCTGTCTGCCCCCTCTGCCTCTCCTGGTGGAGACCTATGTAACTACCTGATACCTATATCTTAGACGTGACCACCTCACTAAAGTTCTTATCTGTGACGCTCTCACTTTCTTAGATAATCCCAAGTATGTCCAACAGCAGCTTCAGTTCCTTCACATGGTCAGTCAAGAGTTGCAGCTGAACACACTTCCTTCAGGTGAGGTCACCTCGGACATCCTGCAGGAGGAGTATGCCACTGTCCTGACTGCCATCCCAAATACTCCAGTAATAACTCTGAGGGAAACCTTACCAACACATACCTGCTTATCCTCCTCTCACTGAAGCCTTCTGAACCAAAACCTCAGCATTTATCCTCACACTCTTCACCTGCAACTCAAACATAGCCACCCCTCTAAAAGCTTGCCTCGCTTTTACTTGCTGATGGTCTGCCTCTGGACTCACTAAGCAGAGTAGAGACAGGAAGTGAGTAAAATGATACCACTGAATGGTTCAGAGATGAGGGAATGCCGCTGTTTAGAAAATCTGGACACAAAGATTAAAGGAATAGGAGAGTAAGCTGTCCAGTTCTTTTAGTATGCTCTGCCATTCATCAAGATTGTAGCTGATTATCTGCCTCAGTGCCTTCTCCAGCACTATCCCCGTGTCCCTTGACTAACTTAATGTCCAGAAATAAGGCAAAAGAGCAGAATTAGGCATGTTGGCCCATCAAGCCTACAATGCCATTCCATCACAGCTGATTTATTATCCTTCTCAGTGTCATTCTCCTGTCTTCTCCCAAAGCCTTTGACACCCTTACTAATCAGGAACCTATCAACCCCCACTATTAAGCCTATCTAATGACTTGGCCTCCATTGGTAAGGGTGCTGAGGAAGGGGGTTTCTTGGAATGTATGGGGGATGGTTTTTTGAACCAACATGTCGAGGAACCAACTAGAGAGCAGGCTATTCTAGACTGGGTATTGAGCAATGAGGAAGGGTTAATTAGCAATCTTCTCGTGAGAGGCCCCTTGGGTAAGAGTGACCATAATATGGTGGAATTCTTCATTAAGATGGAGAGTGACATACTTAATTCAGAAACAAAGGTTCTGAACTTAAAGAAGGGTAACTTTGAAGGTATGAGACGTGAATTAGCTAAGATAGACTGGCAAATGACACTTAAAGGGTTGACGGTGGATATGCAATGGCAAGCATTTAAAGATCGCATGGATGAACTGCAACAATTGTTCATCCCAGTTTGGCAAAAGAATAAATCAAGGAAGGTAGTGCACCCGTGGCTGACAAGGGAAATTAGGGATAGTATCAATTCCAAAGAAGAAGCATACAAATTAGCCAGAAAAAGTGGCTCACCTGAGGACTGGGACAAATTCAGAGTTCAGCAGAGGAGGACAAAGAGCTTAATTCGGAAGGGGAAAAAAGATTATGAGAGAAAACTGGCAGGGAACGTAAAAACTGACTGTAAAAGCTTTTACAGATATGTGAAAAGAAAAAATTGGTTAAGACAAATGTAGGTCCCCTACAGACAGAAACAAGTGAACTGATTATGGGGAGCAAGGACATGGCAGACCAATTGAATAATTACTTTGGTTCTGTCTTCACTAAGGAGGACATAAATAATCTTCCAGAAATAGTAGGGAACAGAGGGTCCAGTGAGATGGAGGAACTGAGGGAAATACATGTTAGTAGAGAAGTGGTGTTAGGTAAATTGAAGGGATTAAAGGCAGATAAGTCCCCAGGGCCAGATGGTCTGCATCCCAGAGTGCTTAAGGAAGTAGCCCAAGAAATAGTGGATGCATTAGTGATAATTTTTCAAAACTCTTTAGATTCTGGACTAGTTCCTGAGGATTGGAGGGTGGCTAATGTAACCCCACTTTTTAAAAAAGGAGGGAGAGAGAAACGAGGGAATTATAGACTGGTTAGCCTAACATCAGAGGTGGGGAAACTGCTAGAGTCAGTTATCAAAGATGTGATAACAGCACATTTGGAAAGCGGTGAAATCAACGGACAAAGTCAGCATGGATTTGTGAAAGGAAAATCATGTCTGACGAATCTCATAGAATTTTTTGAGGATGTAACTAGTAGAGTGGATAGGGGAGAACCAGTGGATGTGGTATACTTGGATTTTCAAAAGGCTTTTGACAAGGTCCCACACAGCAGATTAGTGTGCAAACTTAAAGCACACGGTATTGGGGGTAAGGTATTGATGTGGATAGAGAATTGGTTGGCAGACAGGAAGCAAAGAGTGGGAATAAACAGGACCTTTTCAGAATGGCAGGCAGTGACTAGTGGGGTACTGCAAGACTCAGTGCTGGGACCCCAGTTGTTTACAATATATATTAATGACTTGGATGAGGGAATTAAATGCAGCATCTCCAAGTTTGCGGATGACACGAAGCTGGGCAGCAGTGTTAGCTGTGAGGAGGATGCTAAGAGGATGCAGGGTGACTTGGATAGGTTAGGTGAGTGGGCAAATTCATGGCAGATGCAATTTAATGTGGATAAATGTGAAGTTATCCACTTTGGTGGCAAAAACAGGAAAACAGATTATTATCTGAATGGTGGCCAATTAGGAAAAGAGGAGGTGCAACGAGACCTGAATGTCATTGTACACCAGTCATTGAAAGTGGGCATGCAGGTACAGCAGGCGGTGAAAAAGGCGAATGGTATGCTGGCATTTATAGCAAGAGGATTCGAGTACAGGAGCAGGGAGGTACTACTGCAGTTGTACAAGGCCTTGGTGAGACCACACCTGGAGTATTGTGTGCAGTTTTGGTCCCCTAATCTGAGGAAAGACATCCGTGCCATAGAGGGAGTACAAGGAAGGTTCACCGGATTGATTCCTGGGATGGCAGGACTTTCATATGATGAAAGACTGGATGAACTAGGCTTATACTCATTGGAATTTAGAAAATTGAGGGGGGATCTGATTGAAACGTATAAAATCCTAAAGGGATTGGACAGGCTAGATGCAGGAAGATTGTTCCCGATGTTGGGGAAGTCCAGAATGAGGGGTCACAGTTTGAGGATAAAGGGGAAGCCTTTTAGGACTGAGATTAGGAAAAACTTCTTCACACAGAGAGTGGTGAATCTGTGGAATTCTCTGCCACAGGAAACAGTTGAGGCCAGTTCATTGGCTATATTTAAGAAGGAGTTAGATATGGCCCTTGTGGCTAAAGGGATCAGGGGGTATGGAGGGAAGGCTGGTGCAGGGTTCTGAGTTGGATGATCAGCCATGATCATACTGAATGGCGGTGCAGGCTTGAAGGGCCGAATGGCCTTCTCCTGCACCTATTTTCTATGTTTCTATGTTTCTACAACAATCTGTGGCAATTAATTCTCTCCACCTGTGCTTTAATCAGATGGGGAAACTCTCATTGTTCTCTTTCAAGCAGAGAATGTGGAGAGGAGATAAGATAGTGATGCTTAAAATACTGAGCGGTCTAGACAGAAAAAGAAAAGGGGAATTTGTTGGAAATATTGAGAACTATTGGTAAATAGCATGATGTGAAGATAGACGGGCTTACAGAAAGTGTGAGGTGCATTTTCAGTTTTATGTCACTGGCAATATTATAATAAACTAAGTTGTATAAATATGTGAAACAGCAGCAATAAAAGATGAAAGTGGCCAGTGCAGGGGGAGAGTGTGCTGCAGATTGGGAGTTGTGGAGGGGAGCAGAGCACTTGGGCAGCTTGGGGCAAGATGATGTTACCCAGCCTGACAGTTCTGGGTCTTTCGCCTGATAGCAGGAGGTCAAAGAGATTGGGGAAGGTTAGATTCCCTCTCCCGTCACTGTACGTAAGCAGCACTCTCCAGTAGTTACTTGTGTCTCTTAAGAGGTTGGCTTTGGAGCTGAAGCTGCACAATTGTACATCGGATCAACACCCAAACTGGCAGATTGGGCTTTATAGACACAAGAGAAGCTGGAACTCCTGAGCAGCACTACTTCCCGCCACTGCCCGTAAGGAGTTTGTACGTTCTCCCCATGGCTGCGTGGGTTTCCTCTGGGTGCTCTGGTTTCTTTGCGCATTTGAAAAATGTATGGCTTAATAGGGTAATTAGTCACATGGGTGTAATTGCGTGGTGCAGACTAGCTGGGCTGAAAGGGCCAGTAACCGTGCTGCAAGTGTCGAAAAAACACACACACACACAAAATGCTGGAGGAACTCAGCAGGTCAGGCAGCATCTATGGAGGGAAATGAGACTGGGGGAGCCCAGTGATGCTGGTAGGGGCACTTCCAATAGAAGATCCTGATCCCTGAGAGACAGTGTTAGCCTCTATGTAGCCCTCTTCTAGTGTCAGTAAAACATGAAAGAGATTTCTGGTGAATGCTTGTGATTCGTATTCATACATTAGCAGAGTTCACATTTTTGGGGAATGACAATAGATCAGGACGAATTGAAGTAAGAGACACAATCTCCACTGTTGTGGAGGGTTATCTTAACTTTGATTTAGGGTCTCAAGATTGTGTTGGAATGAACAGATTTCGGCTTCTTTGTGAGCAAATCAGACTATCCCTCAATTTATTGAAGTTTGGGTAATGGAGAGGGTTACAATGGACAAAAATTGTGGGATTAGCATTTAAATCAAAATAATCAAGATGCAGGGAGCATGGATTAATTTGAAGGTGCACATACAAGGGTACTGTGCAAAGTCAGGGTATTCCCATCAGTGAGAATTTATCCGCTCGCTGTTATATCGGAATATGTGAGTAATGATCACAGCACCTGGGACTGCTTGGGAACATGTGAATCTGACAACCTGAGAGAATTTATTCAGACATCAACAGTGCCTGATCCTTATAATCGTGACTTTTTTTGTTTTGTTCCTTAATATAAAACATCTGGATACAGGAAGTCAGATGTTAAAATACGTCATAAATCTTTGCAGCAATTCAATTTTAATATCCTCTCTAAACTGACTTGACAAAGCACCCTGGAATGTCCAGTTTTGCTGGGCCCAATCTTCCAGAGTTTGTAAGCAGCCAAGTAGTGGCATGTCAGTGGGTTGTACTTCAGGGACAGGCACCAGAATGTGGAGGTTTCAAACATTTAATGGAATGGCATACAGATGGTCTAGAAGATAAAGAATTGGAATCATGTTTACTATCCTGTGCCCATGATGACGCTGGCTGAGCCTATAATATGTCTCCGTACCTCCTTTCCCCTTTATTACCCACTTTCTACTTTTCTCCTTTTCTGTTTTAGTCCTTCCCTCCTCCCCCTTTGCCCTCACTCCTTTTCATCTTCCTCCCCCTTCCCCCCACAGTACTCCCTTTGTCCATCCACTTTTAGCCTTCCTTTATCTCTCTCTTCCTTTCCCTTTCCTCTTTCCCTCCATTCTCTCTTGTTTCTCCACTCTCCCTCCATTCTCCTACCTTTGCATTTTCATTGCTATTCCTCATTCTTTCTTCCCTCCACTGTTCCTCCATTCCAATTTATTTCCTCTGCTTTGTCTTTCCCTTTAATCCCACTTCCCACACTTCCTGTTCCTTTCTAACATTTTCCCCTGTTTTTCAGCCTGTCCATTGGGATCATTTAAGCCTCTGCAAGGAGACAATCTCTGTCTGAACTGTCCAATCAACAGCCGGACCACCAGTGAAGGGGCCACAAATTGCATCTGCCGGAATGGGTACTATCGTTCAGACTCCGATCCACACGATATGCCCTGTACCAGTAAGTTCACTGTAACAATCTCCTATTGTGTAAACGAGGAGTAGACCCAGGTAAACTCAAGAGAAACAAACATTGTAGACAAACAGTTTCAGATATGGTGGGGGGGGTGGGGGGGGGGCGTAATACTGGGGTAGAGCTGATACAGTCCTGTCAGTCTGGAAGATTTGGACTGAACTCAGAGACACACAGAGACTAGCTTTGATTAACACACAGCCCACGAGCTGTATTAAAACAAGACTTTTAATTAACTGTTCAGGCAAACCTACCCAAGCTCACTCTATAGACAAATGTGGTTAGTATCCAAATACCTCTGGCATCAGCAGTCAAAGATACCTGTGGCCACCAATAAAGCCCAGCTGTAGTTACCAGATTAATGAAAGTAGTGATCTACAGGCCATGCAGAGATAACAAACAGCTTCTATCTTTATAGACATTCATAGGTCAATTTTTCCCGGAAGTTGGAATGTACACTGAATCACTTAATAGGGTAACCATACCCCCACAATATTGCAATGTGGGAAACTGTCAAGTATGAATGGAAGTGATTTCCAAATCAACAGAAGTGATATCCTGTGATGAAACTAACAGCCTATGTTCCTATGGGACGTTGTTGTCTGATTACTGAGAGGAGGGTACATGGAAAGAGATTTATTTTTACCAAAATTGGTTCCTCTTTGAGTTTAACAGTATTTATGAAAACACGTTGTTATTACAGTCTGTGATATCATAACTCAGGAATAGGATAGGAATGGAGAGGGAAAGGAGAGTAACTACAGTGGATAGGGAAGGAATGAGGAATAGAGATTAAAAGGGCCAACGTGGTGTAAAGGAGGGACAATAGAGAGGGATATGAGAGAGAATCCTCTGGGTGGAGTGATGCAACCATAGTTATTGTTCATTTGTTATTCAAGATCAAAAGAGCCAGTGATTATTTATTTATCTTATTTATTGACATACAACGTGGAATTGGCCCTTCAAGCCACGTTGCCAAGCAATTGCCCAATTTAATCCTCGCCTAAGCATAGGACAATTTACAGTGACCAATGAACCTACCTACCAGAACACGAGGAATTCGGCAGATGCTGGAAATTCAAGCAACACACATAAAAGTTGCTGGTGAACGCAGCAGGCCAGGCAGCATCTCTAGGAAGAGGTACAGTCAACGTTTCGGGCCGAGACCCTTCGTCAGGACTAACTGAAAGAAGAGCTAGTAAGAGATTTGAAAGTGGGAGGGGGAGGGGGAGATCCAAAATGATAGGAGAAGACAGGAGGGGGAGGGATGGAACCAAGAGCTGGACAGGTGATTGGCAAAAGGGATATGAGGGGATCGTGGGACAGGAGGCCCAGGGAGAAAGAAAAGGGGGAGGGGGGGGAAGAATCTCAGAGGATGGACAAGGGGTATAGTCAGAGGGACAGAGGGGGAAAAAGGAGACAGAGAGAAAGAATGTGTGTATATAAATAAATAATGGATGGGGTACAAGGGGGAGGTGGGGCCTAGCGGAAGTTAGAGAAGTCGATGTTCATGCCATCAGGTTGGAGGCTACCTAGATGGAATATAAGGTGTTGTTCCTCCAACCTGAGTGTGGCTTCATCTTTACAGTAGAGGAGGCCGTGCATAGACTTTGATGTGTGTTGCTACCAACCAGAACGTCTTTTGGAGCGTGGGAGGAAACTGGAGCACCCGGAGGAAACCGGAGCACCTGGAGGAAACTGGAGCACCCGGAGGAAACTGGAGTGTGGGAGGAAACTGGAGCACCCGGAGGAAACTGGAGCACCCGAAGGAAACTGGAGCGTGGGAGGAAACCAGAGCACCCAGAAGAAACCAGATCACCTGGAGGAAACCAGAGCACCTGGGGGAAACCGGATCACCCGGAGGAAACTGGAGCATCCGGAGGAAACCAAAGCACCCAGAGGAAACTGGAGCACCTGGAGGAAACCGGAGCACCCGGAGGACACTGGAGCGTGGGAGGAAACTCGAGCACCCGGAGGAAACTGGAGCACCCGGAGGAAACCCGCACGGTCACAGGGAGCATGTGCAAGCTCCTTACAGACAGTGGCAGGAATTGAACCTGGGTCGCTTATATTGAAAAGTGTTGTGCTAACCTGCCATCGAGCTGTCAGAAACACCTGTATTCAGTGGTGAAATATATCTGCATTCAAACCTGGAACACATTTAGTGCCATCCACGGATCAATATACAAAATAAAAGCTGAAGTATTGCCCCTGGCCCCTTGAGTCTGCTGTCCAGTGATCCCTCTCCCCACCAATTTCCCCCTCCATCACTTATATGCCTCCCTTCCTCCCCAGGCGCTTACCCTGTAACTGCACTAACTGTTACACCTACCCCCACACTTGCTCCCTCCCCCCTTCACAGTCCTTCCAGCCGAGGCACTCCTTCACATAAGAATCAATTGGTGTTATTCCTTGTCAGCCAGGTCCCAGCCAAACCAAACTTAGAGGAACAACACCTCATACCTGCATATTCTCCAACCTAGCAGCTTGAACATCAAACTTTCAAACTTCCGGTAACTGCTCCCCTCTGTGCTTTATCTGTTTTTCTGTTCTTTATCATTTCCTGATCCAGCTGGGCCCCATCACCCTATCTCTTTCCCCTCCACCCTCTTCATAGAAAACCATAGAAAAACTACAGCACAGGAGCAGGCCTTTTGGCCCTTCTTGGCTGTGCCGAACCATTTTCTGCCTAGTCCCACTGACCTGCACACGGACCATATCCCTCTATACACCTCCCATCCATGTATCTGTCTAATTTATCTTTAAACGTTAAAAAAGAACCCGCATTTACCACCTCGTCTACCACCATCCACACAGTCCTGCCACTGTCTCACCTCCCCATCTGTATTCCATGCTCAACCAACTTCTATCAAATTCCAGCATCTGTAGCCATTTGTCACTTCCACTTATCACTTACCACTTTCTAACATCATACCTGTCACTACTTTCACCTGAATCCACCTATCACCTGCCAGCTCTTGCTCCACCCCTTTCCCTCTCTTCTTTATATTGGTTATCACCCTCTTTCTTTCAGTCCAGGTGAAGGGTCTGACCCAAAACATCAAAGTTCAAGGTAAATTTTTTATAAAACTACTTATATGTCACAATATACCATCTTGCAGGCATAGTCAAGCACCTTTTCACTATATCTTATGGCAAACAACAATTAACTCAGAGTAGATAAATCATAAGCAAATTTATTTTACTTACAGCAAGGGAAGACTAGCAGTTTGCAAGAGCTGGTGATAGCTTTGTAAAAACAGACAGCATCATCAGTCCTTTATTCACAAGTGTTGGCTACTTACGCCAATTCAAGGACAGGGTATATTCTATTCATCTGCTTATCAGTATACTTGGCATTCTAACAGTAACAGATCCACTTGTCTTTCTGCAGTTTGTCATATACTCAAGGTCCATCGGTATAATGTTTGCATGAACACAATTAGCCTGGCATTCTGGTACAATACAGGTTCCATTTTGTTACTACCTGTACAAGTAAAGTACATTTCCACAGCATTCACAGTAGAACTGAGAAACACAATATAATCAACGAAAAGCAACACACAAGCTAAGACAGATGAACACCCAATGTGCAAAAAGAAGAAAAACTGGGCAAATAATAAATAAATAATGAGAACATGAGTTTTAGAGTCCTTAAGGTGAGTTCATGGGTTTTGGAATCAATTTAGAGTTGAAGTGAGTGAGGTTATCACACTGGCTGGATGGTTAAAGGGTTGAACTGTTCCTGAACCTGATGATGTGGGACCTAAGGCTTCTATACCACTTTCTTGATGGCAAAAGCAAGAAGAGAGCATGGGCTGGATGGTGGGGGTTTTGAAGATGGATGTTGTTTTCCTGTGGCAGCACTCAGGTAGATATGCTCAATGGTTGAGAGGGCTTTTCCTGTGATGGGCTGGGCTTTTCAGTTTTTGGACATTGATGCAACAGTCAGAATCCTCTGCGCTGTGCATCTATAGAAGTCTGTCAAAGCTTTAGAAGACATGCCACAAAGATGTAAGTATAAAGTGAGGAGAGCAAGGGGCTAAGCCCCCAGCCCTGTGGGGTACTTGTGCTGAAGGTTATTGTGGAGGAGACGTTGTTGCCAATCCATTCTGACTGGGGTCTACAAGTGAAGAAATCGAGGATCCAGTTGCAGGAGGGAGTATTGAGGCCCAGGTCTAGGTACTTGGTGATTAGATCTGGGGATGATAGTGTTGAGCTGTAGTCAACAAATGCATCTTCTCTGTCCAGATGTTCCAGAGCTGAGTGTGAGCCAGTGGTGGTATCTGCTGTTGACCCATTGTGACGATAGGCAAATTGAAACATCAACTATCCATTTCCCTCCATAGGTGCTGCCTTTCATGGTGAGTTTCTCCAGCATTTTGTGTGTTGCTCCAGATTCCAGCATCTGCACCCTCTTGTGTCTACATCATAAAAGATAATATTTTAAAAGAGATGCTGTATGATTGAGCTGGTGTGTGGGTGCACAGAGCATACGAGAAAGCACACTCTATTCTTTATCAGTAGAATGCAAAACCTTCAGAAGACACTGATCTGGCCTCAGCTGCAATATCCAGCACTAATATTGTGGTCAACTTGTGAACAGCAGAATTCAAAGGTATCGGAGAGGATCGAGAGGAAATTTATAAGAATGGTTCCTGGAATGAGGGACTGCAGGTACATGGATACATTAGAGAGAATGGGATTGTTCTTTACCAAAGAGCAAGCTGAGGGGAGATCAGCTGGAGTATAAAATGATGAGTGGTCTGGAGTGTGAGTAAGGGAAACTGGTCTCTGATGAAGGTTCAGGTGCAAGTGGTCACTGGTATAAATTAAAATGGAGAAGAATGAAGTTTTATATGAGGAACATGGGCAGTATGTAGCTGAAATCTGGAATGCCCTGTGGTGGATGCAGTTTCCCTATGGCCTTCAGGAGAGATGCAGTGAAATGTATGACGAGGAACAACTTGCAGGAGATGGGGGAGGAAGCTGGTATCCTGCACAGACAAAGTGAGTCAAATGTCCGCCTTTTTCGCTCAACCATTCTCTTAACATAGAATATACACCGAATGCAATCTTGAAGAGGAATTTAGTTATGTTATAGAAATAGTAGAAAAATATGCTAAGTACTATTGCTTTTCAGTCATGTTTTTATAATTTGTGTTATGTGAGTCGAATAATTTTATCTTTATCTTTTCCAAGCAACGCCATCTGAACCGCAGACTGTTATTTCCAGTGTAAATGAAACATCCCTGAACCTGGAATGGACATCTCCACGCGAGACAGGAGGCAGGGAAGATGTAGTTTACAACGTGATCTGCAAGACCTGCAAATCTGGACACGGACGCTGTACTCGATGTGGGGATCATGTGCAGTTTGTTCCACGTCAGCTGGGTTTGGCTGAGCCGCATGTTTACATCAGCGATCTGTTGGCGCACACACAGTACACCTTTGAGATCCAAGCTGTGAATGGAGTCTCCGATCAAAGTCCTTACTCACCCAGCTTTGCATCCATCAATATTACCACTAATCAAGCTGGTAAGGGAGTTGTTATTTTCCATTCATTCATAAGCAGATGTTGTGTAATTCCTACCTCTGTGATTAGAATAATTTGAAAGAATAACACTGACCTTCATCTAGAACAGCAGCTTCCTAAATTTCATGTTTTGTTTCTTTAGTTTTTGCCTGTTACATTTTATACAATACTATTCCCTTGTTGCATTCTTGCCAGAATGATCAGCACAATGATTTTGTGTGGACTCTGACTATGACACTGGAGTTCAGCAGTCTAGTTGCATCTGATGCAGAGAAATCTCTTCACTGATTTCATTGAAATGGAAAGCTGTGAGAATTGAAGGGTATTTTTAGATTTTGTTTTTATTGCTAAAACTTATTGGATTTTTAAAAAATGTTACATTTTTAAATATTCTAGTTTTTATTTATTATTTTTACTGGCCTGATCAGGTAGTCTTTCCATAAATGCATTGAATAATTCTGCATGTATTATCCAAGTTGAGAGCCAGCTTTGCCAGGTCTCTCTGATAATTTGGGATTTTACAGGCAGGATTTGCTCAGCAGAGCTTCTCCCCACACATGTCCTTGTGGTTGAGGAACTCACTGGCTTTGTCCAACAGGACTTATACTTTATACTTTATTGTCGCCAAACAATTGATACTAGAACGTACAGTCATCACAGGGATATTTGATTCTGCTTCCTGCTCCCTGGAGTACAAATCAACAGTAAATATTAAAAATTTAAATTATAAATCATAAATAGAAAATAGAAAATGGAAAGTAAGGTAGTGCAAAAAAACCGAGAGGCAGGTCCGGATATTTGGAGGGTACGGCCCAGATCCAGGTCAGGATCTGTTCAGCAGCCTTATCACAGTTGGAAGGAAGCTGTTCCCAAATCTGGCCATACGAGTCTTAAAGCTCCTGAGCCTTCTCCCGGAGGGAAGAGGGATGAAAAGTGTGTTGGCTGAGTGGGTCGTGTCCTTGATTATCCTGGCAGCACTGCTCCAACAGCGTGCGGTGTAAAGTGAGTCCAAGGATGGAAGATTGGTTTGTGTGATGTGCTGCACCATGTTCACAATCTTCTGCAGCTTCTTCCAGTCTTGGACAGGACAACTTCCATACCAGGTTGTGATGCACCCTAGAAGAATGCTTTCTACGGTGCATCTATAAATATTAGTGAGGGTTTTAGGGGACAGGCCAAATTTCTTTAGTTTTCTCAGGAAGTAAAGGCGCTGGTGGGCCTTCTTGGCAGTGGACTCTGCTTGGTTGGACCAAGTCAGGTCATTTGTGATATTGACCCCGAGGAACTTAAAGCTTTTGACCTGTTCCACTTGCGCACTACCGACGTAAGTTGGGTCATGCAGTCCGCTACTCCTCCTGAAGTCAACAACCAATTCCTTCGTCTTGCTGACGTTGAGGGATAGGTTATTGTCTTCGCACCATGCCATCAGGTTCTTAATTTCCTCGCTGTACTCAAACTCATCATTACCCGAGATACGGCCTACAATTGCTGTGTCATCAGCAAACTTATATATTGAGTTTGATAGAAACTTAGCTACACAATCATGGGTGTACAGTGAGTACAGCAGGGGGCTGAGCACACAGCCTTGTGGGGCACCGGTGCTCAGAGTGATTGTAGCGGAGAACTTGTCCCCTACTTTTACAGCTTGGGTACTGTCTGTGAGGAAGTTGAAGATCCAGCTGCAGATCTGAGTGCTAAGGCCCAGGTTCCGGAGCTTAGGAGTCAGTTTATTTGGCATGATGGTATTAAAGGCAGAGCTGTAGTCAATGAAAAGGAGCCTTATGTATGCGTCTTTATTCTCCAGGTGTTCTAAGGAGGAATGTAGGGCCAGAGAGATGGCATCTGTCGTTGACCTGTTGCTCCGGTAGGCGAATTGCAAAGTATTGAGGTTGACCGGTCGGCTGTGGTTGATATATGGCATAACCAATCGCTCGAAGCACTTCATAGCAATTGATGTCAGAGCCACAGGCCACGTAATGAGAATAAGGCAAGGAGAATGAAGTAGTGACCTGATCGAGCTGTTGGAGTCTTGCATTGAATGTAGGCCTAACCACAAACTGCACACTGCTGAGTTGGAACTCAATGTACTGAGGAAGTTTTAGGTCATCACTGGCAGTATGGTCAGTAGTCAGGAAAGGCTGCAGCATGGGGAATCTGTCGGATTAAATTGCATATATTTCAGTGCAAGGTTTCTGTCAGGTAGGACGGATGCACTCAGGCATGGATAGCTACATTAAACTTCTCACCTTTTACCCCTAACCCAGGACCTCAAGTCGTAGTCCTACCCACCCAAAGCCTGCTTGCATTTTCCCTATCTCTACCCCTCACAATTTTTATATACCTCTATCAAATCTCCTCTAAATCTTCTACATTCTAAAGAATACAGTACTAACCTATTCAATTTTTCCTGATAACTCACGTCCTCCAGAACCAGCAATATCCTGGTAAATTTTCTCTGTACTCTTTCAACCATATTTACATCTTTCCTGTAGGTAGGTGACCAGAACTTCACACAATATTCCAAATTGGGCCTCACCAATGTTTTATACAATTTCAACATAACATCCCATCTTCTGTACTCAGTACTTTGATATGTGAAGGCCAATGTGCCAAAAGCTTTCTTTATGTCCCTACCTACCCGTGATGCTACTTTCAACAAATTATGGAGCTATATTACCAGATTCCTTTGTTTTACCACACTCTCAGTGCCCTACTGTTCACTGTGTTGGTCTTACTGAAGTGCAAAACCTCGCACTTGTGTGCACTATATTCCATCTGCTATTTTTCAGCCCAAACTTGGCGTCATCCACAAATTTGCTGATTCAGTTAAGTACATTGTAATCCAGATCATTGATATACGTGACAACAAATGACCCAGTACCGATGCCTGCAGCACACCACTAGTCACAGGCCTTTTGTCAGAGAGGCAACCCTCTACTACCACTCTCTGGCTACTCCCACAAAGCCAATGTCTAATCAAATTTACTACCTCATCTTGAATGCCGAGTGACTGAACCCTTTTGCCCATCCTCCCATGCGGGACCTTGTCAAATGTCTTACTAAAGTCTGTGTAGACAACACCCACGGAGTTGCCTTCATTCACTTTCCTGGTAACTTCCTCAAAAATCTCAAAACATGACCTACCACACATGAAGCTATGCTGACTATCCTTAATCAGTCCCTGTTTCTCCAAATGCTTATATATCTGGTCCCTTAGAATAACTCCCAATAACTTTCCCACAACTGATGTCAGACTCACTGGCCTATCCTGGTTTATCTTCAGCACCTTTTTTAAACAGCAGAACAACATTGACTATCCTCCAATTCTCTGGTAACTCTCCTGTCACAAAGGATATTTTAAATATCTCATCCAGAGCCCTGGCATTTTCTGCACTTGCAGAAGCAACACTAGTCAGGCCCTGGGGATTTACCTATCCTGATTTGCTTGGGGTAGCAAACCCTTCATCCTCTGTAATCTGACCAAGGTCCATGAAGTTGATGCCATTTTGCCTCACTTCTATAGACTCTGTACCTATCTCCCGAGTAAATACAGACATGAAGAATTCATTTAAGATCTCCCCCATCTGTTTTCAGTTTTGAAGGCCTCCCACTTTCCAAGTATACCTTTGCCAGAAAACAGCCTGTCCCCATCCACACTTGCCGGATCATTTCTGATGCTATCAAAGTTGGCCTTTCTCCAATTTAGAATCTCAACCTGCGGACCAGACCTATCTCCTTGCATATTTACTTCGAAACTAATGGCATTGTTGTCACTGGATGCAAAGTGTTCCCCTACACAAACTTCTGTCACCCACTCTGTCTCATTCCCTAATAGAAGATCCAGTATCGCACACTCTCCCATTGGGAATTCTATGTACTGATAAAGGGAACTTTCCTAAACACATTTGACAAACGCTATCCCATCTAGTCCTTTTACAGTATGCAATTTTCAGTCAATACGTGGAAAGTTAAAATTTCCTACTATGATAACCTTATATTTCTTGCAACAGTCTGCGATCTCTTTACAAATTTGTTCCTCTAAATCCCTCAGACTGTCGGGTGGTCTGCAATATAGCCTCACTAAAGTGGTCATGCCTTTCTTATTTCTCAGTTTCACCCATAGCACCTCACTTGTCACGCTCTCCAGTCTGTCCTGACAGAGCACTGCTGTGCCATTTTCCCCTGACCAGTAACACCACTCCTTCTCCTTCAGAATCATAGAATTATAGAAATCTACAGCACATTACAGGCCCTTCGGCCCACAATGTGGTGCCGACCATGTAACCTACTCTAGAAACTGCCTATAGTTACCCTACCACAGAGCCCTCTATTTTTCTAAGCTCCATGTACATACCTAAGAGTCCATTAAAAGACCCTATTGTATCCGCCTCGACCACTGTCGCTGACAGTGCATTCCACACACCCACCACTCTCTGTGTGGAAAACTTCTCTCTGACATTCCCCACCCCCCACACACATACCTACTTCCAAGCACCTTAAAACTATGTCCCCTCATGTTAGTCCTTTCAGCCCTGGGAAAAAGCCTTTGGCTATCCACATGATCAATGCCTCTCGTCATTTTATACACATCTATCAAGTCACCTCTCATTTTCCATCGCTCCAAGGAGAAAATGCCAAGTTCACTCAACCTATTCTCGCAAGGCACACTCTCCAATCCTGGTAACATCCTTGTAAATCTCCTCTGCGCTCTCTCTATAGTATCCACATCCTTCCTGTAGTCAGGTAATCAGAACTGAACACAGTTACTCCAAGTGGGGTCTAACTAAGGTTTTATATAGCTTCAACATTACTTCACAGCTCCTGAATTCAATTCCATGTTGACGAAGGCCATCATACAATATACACCATCACCCTCTTAACAACACTGTCAACCTGTGCAGCAGCTTTAAGTGTCCCACAGACAGAGACCCCAAGATCTCACTGATTATCCACACCAAGAGTCTTACCATTAATATTATAAACGTAAACAACAGGAATTCTGCAGATGCTGGAAATTCAAGCAAGACACATCAAAGTTGTTGGTGAACGCAGCAGGCCAGGCAGCATCTCTAGGAAGAGGTGCAGTCGACGTTTCAGGCAACTTTGATGTGTGTTCCATTAATATTATATTCTGTTTTCAAATTTGACCTACTGAAATGAACCACTTCACATTTATCTGGGTTAAACTCCATCTGCCATTTCTCAGCCCAGTTCTGCATCCTATCGATGTCTCGCTGTAACCTCTGCCAACCCTCCTGACTATCCACAACACCCCCAACTTTAGTGTCATCAGCAAACTTACTAACCCACCCTTCTACTCATCTGGGTAATTTATAAAAATCACAATGAAGAGGAGTCCCTGAACAGATGCCTGTGGATCCTTATATTATCCCTCCCACTCTGTCACATCTAAAACAACGGAAATCTAGGATATTGAACTGTCAGTCCCACCTCTCCTGCAACTAAGTCTCACTAATGGCTCCAACTTCATAATTCCGGATGTTGATCCATGCCTTGAGCTCATCTGCCTTTCCTAGATGGGACAGAGTTTGTCAAATGTGTTCAGGAAAGTCAAATGGGATCCAGGGAAGCTGGTTACTTGAACATAGAATTAGCTCAATGATAGAAAGCAGAAGGTGAAGGTCGGAGGTTGTTTCTTGGATTTGAGGCCAGGGAATAGTGGTAACAATGCCATTACTTCAAAGTAAATATGGCTAACCGGAATTAGAGAAGTATCTTCATGAAATGAGTAAGGAATAGTAAATGCAGTTTAGTTCAGATAAATTCGCAATGAATAATATGGCCAAGGAAATGTTGTAGAACAGTGAGCCCTGGGAGTGCATACACATGGTTCCCTGAAAGTGGTATCACAGGTAGACAGTGTGGTGAGTAAGGTTTTTTGCATGCTGACCTTCACCAGAGCATGGGATGTCATGGTCAGTTTACAGGGTCACAAGACTATAAGACATGGGAGCACAATTAGGCCATTTGGCCCATTTAGGTTTCTCCACCATTTCATCATGGCTGAACCATTTCTCTCTCAACCGCATTCTCCTGCCTTCTCCCTGTTACCTTTCACACCATGACTAATCAAGAACCTATCAACCTCCACCTTAGGAACACACACAAAATGCTGGAGGAGCCCAGCAGGCCTGTCAGCATCTATGGAAAAGAATAAACAGTCGACATTTCAGGCCAAGACCTTCATCAGGACTCACCACCATCTTAAGCACACCCATTGACATGTGTATAGAGATATACATCCAGAGCTGCCTGTGGCAATGAGTTCTACAGATTCACCACCTTCTGGCTAAAGAAATTCCTTCTCCTCTCCATTCTAAAAAGATGTCCCTCAATTCTGAGGCACTACCATCTCATCCTAGACTCCCCCTCCATAGGAAACATCCTCTCCACACTCACCACATTCGCTGTAACTAGGCCTTTCAACATTCGATAGGTTTCAATGAGATTCTCCCTCATTTTTCTAAACTCCAAAGGGTGAAGGGCCAGAGCCATCAATTGCTCTTCATACGATAAGCGTCTGAGTTCTGAATCATACTCATGAACCTCCTCTGAATACTCTCCAATGTTAGCACATTCTTTCTTAAATAAGGGGGCTCTAAACTGCTCACAATGTTCCAAGTAAGGACTCACCAGAGACTAATAAACCTTTGATTTTATATTCCAGTCCTCTTGAAATAAATGCCAACATTTCATTTGCCTTCCTCACTACTGACTCAACCTGCAAAGTAACATTTAGTGAATTCTGCATGAGGACTCCCAAGTCCCTTTGCGCTTCAGATTTTTGAATTTTCTCCCCATTTAGAAAATAGTCAACACCTTTATTTTTTCTACAAAAGTGCACAACAGCACACTTCCCAACACAGTATTCCATTTGCCATTTCTTTGCCCAATTGTCCTAATATGTCCAAGTCCATCTGCAGCCATTCTACTTCCATACCACTACCTGTCACTCCACTTATCTTCATAGTGTCCACAAATTTGGCCACAAAGCCAACAATTCTGTCATTGAAGTCATTGACGTACAACTTAAAAAGTAGTGGTCCCTACACCAACCCGTGCAGAACACGACTAGTAGCAGCAGACAATCAGAAAAGTCTCCCTTTAATCCCACTATTTGCCTCCTGCCAATCAGCCAATGCTCTAACCACGCTAGTATCTTTCCTGTAAAACCATGGGCTCTTACCATGTTAAGCAGACTCATGTACAACAGGAGGAATTCTGCAGGTGCTGGAAATTCAAGCAACACACATCAGATTTGCTGGGGAACGCAGCAGGCCAGGTAGCATCTCTAGGAAGAGGTACAGTCGACGTTTCAGGTCGAGACCCTTCGTCAGAACTAATTGAAGGAAGAGCTAGTAAGAGATTTGAAAGTGGGAGGGGGAAGGGGAGATCCAAAATGATAGGAGAAGACAGGAGGGGGAGGGATGGAGCCAAGAGCTGGACAGGTGATTGGCAAAAGGAATATGAGAGGATCATGGGACAGGAGGCCCAGGAAGAAGGAAAAGGGGGAGGGGGGGAAAAACCCAGAGGATGGGAAAGGGGTATAGTGAGAGGGACAGAGGGAGAAAAAGGAGAGAGAGAGAAAGAATGTATGTATATAAATAAATAACGGATGGGGTACGAGGGGGAGGTGGGGCATTAGCAGAAGTTAGAGAAGTCAATGTTCATGCCATCAGGTTGGAGGCTACCCAGACAGAATATAAGGTGTTGTTCCTCCAACCTGAGTGTGGCTTCATCTTGACAGTAGAGGAGGCCGTGGATAGACATATCAGAATGGGAATGGGATGTGTAATTAAAATGTGTGGCCGCTGGGAGATCCTGCTTTCTCTGGCGGACAGAGTGTAGGTGTTCAGCAAAACGATCTCCCAGTCGGCGTCAGGTCTCGCCAATATATAGAAGGCCACATCGGGAGCACCGGACGCAGTATATCACCCCAGCCGACTCACAGGTGAAGTGTCGCCTCACCTGGAAGGACTGTCTGGGGCCCTGAATAGTGGTAAGGGAGGAAGTGTAAGGGCATGTGTAGCACTTGTTCTGCTTACAAGGATAAGTGCCAGGAGGGAGAATGGGGGGGACGAACGGACAAGGGAGTTATGTAGGGAGCGATCCCTGTGGAAAGCGGGGGGGGGAGGGAAAGATGTGCTTAGTGATGGGATCCCATTGGAGGTGGCGGAAGTTACGAAGAATAATATGTTGGACCCGGAGGCTGGTGGGGTGGTAGGTGAGGACCAGGGGAACCCTATTCCTAGCGGAGTGATGGGAGGATGGAGTGAGAGCAGATGTGTGTGCATGTACAACACCTTGTCAAAGGCCTTCTGAAAACTCAAGTACATGTAACGCTCAGGTCTATCAGCTTGTGTTTATCTAGGGGAAACCCCATCCGTCTGCCCAACCGTGTCTCACGGTTGCGTCGTTGCTGTGTAATGCCAGCTGGTACAAACTGACACATCAAATATCAGACAGCACACAATGTACATTTTACAGATTACACTTTATAAATCTTACTGGAACTGTGTAATTAATAGAGATACAACATTAAAGGGAAAGTAAAAGGCACCAAACTTATCAGAGTTCAACTACTTCATGTACAACCGTTGGAGCTCAATTAATGAGGTCCTCATTCCACCAGGCTAATCTCCTCCGACCCCTTCGAACCGCCGCTCGGGACCAACCATGGTGGTCATCCAACACGTCCTTCCTCTTCGGGTCTCCGCCCAAAAAACCCTGCCAAACCACACGGTTCCCAGCCATATGAGACAGAATATCACCCACAAAAAGAATAACATGGGCACTCATTGGTCGTTTTTCCTCTTATCAATAATATAACCCAAACAAGCAGGGAGAGAGAGAACTCCTTACATCGCAGAATTTATTACAGAAAAGCCATTTTTATTCTAACATAACAAAGAAGCCATTTTATGAGCCTTTGCAGTAACATAAAAGAAGAAACCCCTTACACTCTCCCCCCCACCAAATGAAGTTATGTCCTCATGACATTAAAGGAGTTCACCAAATCTTCCTTGCAAAACACAAAACCCAACCCAGGTGCATAAAGCACTGACATAACTTCCCAGGGCGGTAGGGATCACCCCCGTTTCTCCCGGCACTACACAGGTCAACCTCTCCAGCGGGGGGTGGGGGTGGCGGTTCCTACTTCCCTGAGACCTCCGTACCTCCTCTGGCGACCCTTCCGGCTCAGACACCTCTGGAGACACCCCAGGTCTACCTGTCGAACCCTTGCCCGCTCCCTCACTGGGACCCCTCGTCAACTTGGTGCCCTCTGTCTCGGGTTCTGGTTCCACCCTCTCTCCCTCCAAGGCCGGCTGTATCCCAGGCTGGCCCCCCAACACCCTCCCTCCTCTCACCTAACTCACTAGGGGAAGGGTCAGGAACCTCTTCTTCCGGAACCGGGGAATTAATGAATGGAAGCGGGTACCACACATCCGAATCATCATTTTCCAAATCAGTATCCCTTTCTGGGGCTGGGCCCAACCCCGTCTCTTTCGCGGTGGGCTCTTCCCTCGCCCCGCACCTCTGCAGAATCCTCGTACCAGGCGTAAACTCCCATTCGGGCTCTTAGTCTACCTGCACCTCTTGACCCAGGGGCAATAGGTGGTTCCGATGGAGTACCTTGACAGGCCCCTTCCCATCCTCTGGTCTCACCCGGTAAACAGGTAGGTTCGGCATCGGGCTCTCTACCACATAGGGGGTGGCTGCCCAGGGATCCGCCAACTTGTGCTTACTAGGTAGTCCTAAATTCCGTATGAGGACCCGGTCTCTCAGCATAAGTTGGGTGAACTTCACTTTCTGATCATACCTCCTCTTATTCCTCTGATTCTGCTTGGTGGCCGCCGCCTCAGCCAACTCGTACACCCTTTTCAACTCTCTCCTCATATTGGACACATACTTCAGATAGGGCTTCGAAGGTAGTTCGCCTGCTTCAGTGCCAAAACAAAGATTAATGGGCAACCTCGCTTCCCGTCCGAACATCAGATAATAAGGCAAGTACCCCGCGGCATCATTGCGGGTACAATTGTAACAGTGAACCAATTGCCCGATGTGCTGATTCCACTTACTCTTCTGACCGATCTCCAGAGTCCCAAGCATGTCCAACAGGGTCCGGTTATACCTCTCGGGCTGAGGATCACCCTGCAGGTGATAGGGGGTGGTCCTGGATTTCTCGACTCCAAGCATATCCAGTAATTCATGGATAAGCCTGCTCTCAAAATCCCGTCCCTGATCACTATGTATCCATTTGGGGAGGCCATAATGAACAAAATACCTCTCCCATAACACCTTCGCCACTGTAGTTGCTTTCTGGTCCTTAGTGGGAAATGCCTGAGCATACCTAGTGTAGTGATCCGTGATGACTAAAACATTCGTGGTGTTGCTGGTGTCTGGCTCAATCGACAGAAAATCCATACACACCAGGTCCATGGGTCCCACACTCTGCAAGTGGGACAAAGGGGCAGCCTGCGCAGGCAGGGTCTTCCTCCTGATGCAACGACTGCAATTCTTACAGTATTCTTCAGCCTCCCCCCTCATCCGGGGCTAGTAAAGTTGGTCCTTTGGTAATCCATAGGTCTTTTCCACCCCCAAGTGCCCGGAATCATCATGTAGTGACTTGAGCACAGTCTTCCGATACTTCTCAGGCATGACCAGCTGGTAACGCCGGGGGCAACGTGACCTGGTACAAGATTTGGTTCTTTAGCTTCATCTGAGGCGACTCCTTCAGTAATAAGGGCACTGAGGTGTGTTTCGTCTTCTCAGCCTGAGCGATATCCCCCTTTTTAGCCATGTACCAGATAGTGCCAATGCTCGGGTCATCACACTGAGCGCCCCCACTTCCTCGGGGCTCAACTCCGGCAGCTGCCTGTTCCTCAGAGCAGTCAAATTACAGTAAACAGTGGGCAGTGTGTCATCAACCCCCAATTGATCCACTGCCCAATCTGGCCCCATTAGGTCTCTGGCTTTAGCGTTGCTCGCAAAGTGACACCTGGCCTTCACTCCTGGGGCAGGGACGCTCTCCCACTCCTCGTCCGTGCCCGATCCCTCATGCGCCTGATGAGATAAAGCATCTGCATCGATGTTCCGGCTCCTTCGCTGATAGTTCAGGCTGAACTCATAGGCAGACAAGGCCACCAACCGCCGATGCCCTGTAGCATCCAGTTTCGCCAGGGTCAGAATATAAGTGAGCGGATTGTTGTCTGTCCTCACCATAAACTTGGCCCTGTATAGATAGTCACTCAGCTTGTCCACCACTGCCTATTTCAGCGCCAGAAACTCCAACTTGTGAGTGGGATAGTTTCTCTCAGAAGGCGACAAACTTCGGCTGGCAAACGCCACCAGCCTTAATCCATTGCCCTGTTCCTGGTACAGGACAGCCCCCAGACCCTCATGACTGGCATCAGTATGTAGCACATACAGCTTCCGGGGTCGGCAAAGCTAGCACCGGGGCCTGTGTCAGCGCCCTTTTCAGCGATTGGAACGCCTCCTTGCATTGAACATCCCACCTTGGTCCAAAGGGCTCCGACGGGTTCAGATATCCTCCTGCCTCCTGCCCTCGGTTCCCCTTCCTTTTCTTCCCCACGGGGGGATAACCACACAAAAGCTGGTTCAGTGGGTGACTCATTTTAGCGTATCCTTTCACGAATCGCCGATAATACCCACACGACCCCAAAAACGAGCACAGGGCGCTCACAGCCTGGGGTCTCGGCCAGGTGGTCACCGTGTCTATCTTAACCGTATCAGTAGCCACTCCCTCTCGCGAGATTATGTGTCCGACATAGCCGATAGACGTCTTGCAGAACTGGCATTTGTCCAGGGAAAGTTTCAACCCTTCCTCCCTCAGCCGGCTTAATACCGCCAGCAGCCGCTCCTCATGCTCCTCCAAAGTAGATCCAAACACTATCAGGTTATCCAGATACACCAACACCTCGAGCAAGTTCATATCCCCCACTGTCCTCTCCATGACCCCCTGGAAGGTGGCTGGGGCCCCCGATATGCCTTGGGGCATTCGTTCAAACTGAAAGAATCCCAGGGGACAGATGAAGGCTGTCTTCTCTTTATCGGCCCCACTCATCAGAATCTGGTAATACCCACTCCGCAAATCCAATACACTAAACCATTGGGCACCACTCAAACAGGCCAATGCGTCTTCAACCCCCGGGACCATATACTGGTCAGGGACAGTGTGCCGGTTCAGGGTCCTATAGTCCATGCACATACGTACCTTCCCATTTTTCTTCCGAGCCACTACTATGGGGGACACATAGGGGCTCCGGGACTCCGCGATAATCCCTGCATTCTTCAACTGGTGCAAGTGCTGCCGCACATCTTCCACGTCAGACGGGGCCAGCCGCCGCAACCTTTCTCTAAACGGGGTGTCATTTGTCACCCTGATAGTGTGACAAATGCTCTTGGAACAACTCACATCAAACTCGCCCTGAGAAAAGACATCCCCTAGCTTCAACATCTTCTCCACTAGCCTTCCCTTACACTCCGGCGGCACAGTAGAGTCCTCAAAATTAAAGGCCTACTCATTCAGCTGCCCCCTTTTCTCCAATAATTTTCCTCCAGTGGGCCTCACGGGGGGCGCTAGACATCACCGTCGCTGGGAACAAGTGCGCGAGGGGCATCCCGCGCTTAAATGATCTCCCTCTCCATTGTGTTCCTCACAATCACCCCTATCCAGTATGCCTGTACAACTCAGGGCCTCTGCAGTTCAGGTCTCACCAGCACCCCAGCTGGGAACCGGGACTCCCCTTCAAGGTCTTCCGGGTCGTCTACTAACAGGGCATCGCCTGCCAGTACTCCAGGGGATCTGGGGGTCCCCAACACTAGCACCAGCTCCCCTGGCCGTATCACTTTAGGCCTCGCCTGAGTACACCACACCGTTCCTCGTTTGAACTCAGGATCCAGCCTCCTGTGACCACCCACTTCTTCGAACGTCGCTCGAAACACTGGGTGTAATGAGAGGGTCTCCAGAAAGTTCTCCCCCCGCCTTCTCCTTACAGGCTCCCAGGAGCCGTCGCACCAGAGGGGAGTTAGTCCCCACCAGAAGGGCAGTGCCACCTGTTTCCACCGGATCCAGACAAGTCAACACCAACGTCTCAAGGGCTTCAGACACTTCCACATCACCCTCCGAGAATTCCAGTCTCACTGACAGGTACCCATCGTACGGGTAATCACCATTACTTACACCCCAAATCTCCAGGGCATTAAACGGGGTTACGGGCAAATGCTTTTGATATTTGTTGTAGAATGACCGGTACAGTAAGGTGACCTGCGACCCGGTATCAAGGATGCTCCTTGCAAAGATTCCCTCTATCCGTAGGGACACACTGGAGCAGGGTCCCACTAATCCATCCGGAATAAGGGCTTGGGCTTGCGGGGGTCCCATGGCAGATTTCTGGGAACATGTTCCTCCAGAGATCTCTGTCCGTTCCCTCACTGAGTCTCTCCTATGTTTCCCAACATCTCTCCCTTCTTAGTCGCCAGGGGGCTTGCCCTCCATGGGGTGTCTTTACTCTCACAATCCCTCTGGAAGTGTCCCTCTTCTCCACAGCTGTAGCACACCTCCTGCCGCTCACATTCCCACTGGAAATGCCCCTCTTTCCCACAGTTATAGCACACGCTATCTGCCACTCCCACCCCTGAAGGGGGTGCTCTCCCTGTCAAACCACTCATGCGATGGGTCCCTACCCACCTGGGCCCACTTGGGTCGCTCATTTCTCAACCCTACCACCACCTCCTGTACCGCTGAGGATCGTTCCCGGTGGCCAGAGTCCATTCTCCGGCCCAACGCGCTTTCATCCTCCCGCACCTCTCTATTCAGCTGACCGAATGATGGAGGGGGGCTCCTTTTATAGGACTGCTGGAGACTCCAAGCCACCTTGTCCTCCCCCAGGGAACCCCTAGATATCTGATTCATCCTCAACTTCACCACCTCATCCGCCTTCACTAGCCCTCAGCACCACAACCCATTAAGCATTATCTCCAGCTGAAAAGTGTATTCTGAGAGCTTTTTCCCTCTTCCCTGCCACATGTTTTGAAACTCCGCTAAAAACTCTCAGGAACCTCCCGTCAATCCAAAAGCACCCTCCAAAGCTTCCAGATACTCCACCGGGGAAGCCGAGGGCTGTTCAGCTTTCAGCCCCCAGACGACACCAGCCACCACTCCCCGCAAACTTTCCACCAATCTCTGTCTCTTCTCATCTGAGCCTGGCCACTCCGCTAACAACAGGGATGTGTTTTTGATCCATGTTTCATAATCATTCTCCCCTCCTGGGGTGTGCATGGCTCCTGAGAAAATTCTCAGCTTCGGAGGTCGGGTGGGGGTGGGGGGCCTCGTTCCTTCTCACCAGGGAGGTAATGGCGGCTGCCAACTCGGAGGTCTCACCTCTAACTGGAGGTCGGAGCCTGACCAATCCTTCCCACTCTGAGCCCTCTTCCCTCATTACCCCGAGAACTTGGTCCCTTGCAAATTCCTTCAACCCTCCACCACTAGCTACTGGCACCTCCCCTGACTTCTCCTCAAGCTCCTCCTCCAGTGTCTCCTCTTATTCATCCTCCGAGAGGGAGTGGAAGTCCCATGGCCCCACCTCCTCCAGACGCTAACCGTTGCTGGCAGTTCCAACATCATGACATCAGCACTCGTATGAACCAACACCCAGCTGGATTCCACTTCCTTACCGCACCTTCTAGCTATCAGTTCTACCTTGCCAATAGCTTTAATCAGACTCAACCCTCGCACTAGTACTTCTTCCGAAGTGTGGAAATTCACCCACTTAACAGGCTCACATGATTAACCGGTACATCCTTGAACTCACAGCAGCTTACAATCTTATCTCGATCCATCTCCGCGCTACTTAACATTTATACAGCTTACACAGAATCCAATCCCAGACGAGCCCCCACAAATGTAATGCTCAGGTCTATCGGCTCATCCGCCCGCCCAACCGTGTCTCACGTTTGTGTAGTTGCTGTGTAGTGCCACCTGATGCAAACTCACACATCAAATATCAGACAGCACACAATGTACGATTTTCAGATTACACTTTATAAATCTTACTAGAACTATGTAATTAATAGAGGTACAGTATAAAAGGGAAAGTAAAAGGCGCCAAACTTATCAGAGTTCAACTACTTTGTTTACAACCGTTGGAGCTCAATTAAGGGGGTCCTCTTTCCACCAGGCTAATCTCCTCCGACCCCCTCGACTCACCGCTCGGGACCAACCACGTTGGTCGACCACAGCGCGTCCAGCGCGTCCTTTTTCTTTGGGTCTCCTCCTGAAAAGCCCCCCAAACCACACGGTTCCCAGCCATATGAGACAGAATATCACCAACAAAAAGAATAACATGGACACTCATTGGTTCGTTCACTCTCTTATCAATAATATAACCCAAACAAGCAGAGAGAGAGAGAGAACTCCTTACATCACAGTTATTATTACAGAAAAGCCATTTTTATTCTAACGTAACAAAGAAGCCATTTTATGAGCCTTCACAGTAACATAAAAGAAGAAACCCCTTACATACACAATATCCACCAATTCTGCTTGTTCTATCCTGCTTCAGCAATTGCAAGCTGTCCAGGCCCTGAGGCAGCAAAGCAGCCCTAAACCATGATGCTCCTTCCACCATGCTACACTGTTGTTATGAGGTTATGGTGTTGGTGTAATTAATGAAGAAAATCATGTAATTACAAAGGATTCACAAACTTTTTCTTGCAACTGTGTCTATCCTGTGTTTTCCGAATAGCTTCCAGAAACTCCAGTTGTGGCTGCTCTGCCATCATCCCTGCTAGTGTCCGCTTTCAATTAACTTTGGCAGCTCCTCTCTCTTGCCTCTGAAATTCTCTTTACTCCACTATAGTACTGATACATCTGACTTCAGCTTCTCCCTCTCAAACTTCAGGGTGAATTCTGTTATTAGTATCACACACAAAATGCTGGAGGCCAGGTAGCATCTATGGAAAAGAGTACAGTTGATGTTTGAGGCTGAGACCCTTCAGAAGGACAGTTGTTTTGATTATTAGTATGATCACTGGCTTCTAGGAGCCCTTTATCTTCAGCTCCCTTGTCAAATCTGGTTCATTACACAACACACAATCCCAAATAACTGATCCCCAAGTGAGCTCAACCTCAAGCTGCTCTAAAAAGCCATCTTGTAGGCATTCTACAAATTCTCAGTCCTGGGATCCTGTACAAACCTGATTTTCCCAATTTACCTACATATTGAAATTCCCCAAGACTATCGTAACATTCCCCCTTTGACAGGCATTTACAATGTGTACTCAGATGAAGAAAGACCATTTAGGGTAGAATTGAAAGCCTCAAGTCCTTGCACCAGGTAATCAGTGCAAAGCAACACTCACAACACGCTGGAGGAACTCAGCAGGTCGGGCAGCATCTGTGGAAACGATCAGTCAACATTTCGGGCTGGAACCCTTCATCAGGACTGAAGGGGGAAGGGGCAGAGGCCCTATAAAGAAGGTGGGGGGAGGGTGGGAAGAACACAACACCTCACCAGTTATCTTTCCAGCAGTCACATCAGACATTTCTTGCCCCTTTTGTGCCTGGGGTTTCCACACTGGCCTTATCAGACACCTGAGAATCAGAGTGGAAGTAAATCATTCCTGATCCTGAATGAACTGTCTGAAAAGAAGTGTGAGTAAGCACTCATCCTGCAACCAATAATATCCCAGAGTTCAGGCTGTCCCAGCCTGAACTCTCTGCCTTTAGTAATACTTTTGTTCTTTAATCTAGAGTACAGAAACAAGCCCTTCCAGCCCAATAAGACCCACGCTGCCGTGTTACACCCATGTGACCACTTAACCTACTAACTCATACATCTTTGGAATGTAGGAGGAAATCAATGCAACCAGGCGGACCTCATAAGGTCATGGGGAGAACATACAAACTCCTTACAGACTGGGTCACTGGTGCTGTAACAGTGCTATGTTAAGTCTACACTATATATAATAACTAAGATTCGAAGGACCTGGGCTGTGTGGGTGCATAGGCAGACGAAACAGAGTCCACAGTGATCTTATTCATCAACTGAGTGCATGTAAGGGGCTGAACAGTTGACTCCTGCTTCTGTTACTTTGAGTCAAGGCTTGCTTCTACTTCACAATGTACACCTGTATGAAGACGCTGGAACAATGGTACTTCAGAAGAAATTTACAACCATCTTTTCATTATTATTCCTGATGGGTTCCTAACAGATTGGTGTACAGATTGTTAATGATTCGATCAGCATGAGATCTTTAGTACTCTTTAGAACTTTAGTAAATTATTTAGATAGTAACAGAACTTTAATCTAGTTTACTTTAAGCATGCAGTCATTGGTTGTGGTATCAACAGTTTATTGTTTAGTTAATTTGTTATAAGGAGAAAAGAGTTCTATATGGTCAGTACGAGGGGTTGGGCACCAAATTAGAAATAATGTAGATTGTTATCTGAACTGTATGAAAATTGACAGATAAATAAGATTAGAGAAAGAAATAGAAGTGGATTCCATAAACCATAGAAACATTATATCTGGATGCATCATGCCTTGGTATGGCAACTACAATAAACTGCAAAGAGTTGTGGAGACAGCTCAGCACATCACGGAAACCAGTCTCCCGTCCAAAGACTCTGCCTATACTTCTCAGTGCCTTGGTAAAGCAGCCAGCGTTATCAAGTACCCCATTCACTCCATTCTCTCTTCTCCTCTCTTCCATCGGACAGAAGACTCAAAAGACTGAAAGCACATACCACTAAGCTCTAGAACGGTTGCTATAAGACTCTTGAATGGTTTCCTCTTGCGAGACAGACACTGTACTTTGGTACATGTGACAATAATAAACCAATTCTAATTCCAATTTCAGTTCATGGGGCTCAGGCCAGCTTGCATTTAGTAGCAGATGTACCATTGTGATGGTCTGCAGCTGGATCACTCTAGCAAGCTTCCTGACTAAGTAAAGAGGATTTTAAATCAATTATAATAAAAATCTTAAATCCCATGAGCCGACCATTTGGAAATCCCAAGGAATTGGCATCTGGCCCACATTCGTCATCCACCCATCAGCACTCCGATTGCCAATCTCACTGTCCAGTACTCCCAGCTGCCAGCATTAGGCCCATATTCATTGGTCAAATGTCTTTTAAATGTTGTAATTAAATTTGTCTCAACCACCTCTGTGTGAAAAACATCCTTCTGATCCCCTTTAAGTTTTTTCCCTCTTATTTTAAACCTGTTCCCTTTGGTTCTAGACTCCCCTACCTGGGGAAATAAATTTAACTATCTACCTTATATATACTCTTCATAATTTCATAAACCTCCATAAGACCCCCCTTCAGCCCCCTTCATTCCAGTGAGAACAAACTTGTCTTATCCAATCTCTTGGGATGGAATGGCCCTCCATTCCAAGCAACATCTTGGCAAATCTCTTCTGCACTCTCTATGTTGCTACCACATGCTTCCTATCTTGGGGTGTCCAAAATGGTATATAATGCTACAAGAGCATTTAACCAATACTTTATATAGCCGCAACACAAAGTCCAAAGCCCTGTACTCATTGGTATGCCAGTACTTGATCTTGCAATTTGCGAGACTTCACACTTGTCCAGATTAAGTCAGCGCTACTCCATTGAACTCCCTAGAGCATCTATGTCCCTCTGTATCTTCTGACAACTTCACTATCTATGGCTCACCAATTTTTGTCTTGTCTGTAAATATACTAATCACACCACCTACATTTTCATCCAAGTTATCGGTATACATATTACCCAGGGGACTGTCTCCCTTTTTTGTCTTGTCTCCCTTTCTCTTCACCATTTACACCTCGGACTTCAACTACTGCACAGAGTCTTGTCATCTTCAGAAGTTTTCTGATGACTCTGCCATAGCCGGATGCATCAGCAAGGGAGATGAGGCTGAGTACAGGGCTACAGTAGGAAACTTTGTCACATGGTGTGAGCAGAATTATCTGCAGCTTAATGTGAAAAAGACTAAGGAGCTGATGGTAGACCTGAGGAGAGCTAAGGTACCGGTCACCACTGTTTCCATCCAGGGGGTCAGTGTGGACATGGTGGAGGATTACAAATACCTGGCGATACGAATTGACAATAAACTGGTCTGGTCAAAGAACACTGAGGTTGTCTACAAGAAGGGTCAGAGCCGTCTCTATTTCGTGAGGAGACTGAGGTCCTTTAACATCTGTCGGACGATGCTGAGGATGTTCTATGAGTCTGTGGTGGCCAGTGCTATCATGTTTGCTGTTGTGTGCTGGGGCAGCAGGCTGATGGTAGCAGACGCCAACAGAATCAACAAACTCATTCGTAAGGCCAGTGATGTTATGGGGATGGAACTGGACTCTCTGACGGTGGTGTCTGAAAAGAGGATGCTGTCCAAGTTGCATGCCATCTTGGACAATGTCTCCCATCCACTATATAATATATTGATTGGGCACAGGAGTACATTCACCAGAGACTCATTCCACAGAGATGCAACACAAGAGCATCATAGGAAGTCATTCCTGCCTGTGGCCATCAAACTTTACAACTCCTCCCTTGGAGGGTCAGACACCCTGAGCCAATAGGCTGGACCTGGACTTATTTCCTGGCATAATCTGCATATTACTATTTAACTATTTATGGTTTTATTATTACTATTTAATTATTTATGGTGCAACTGTAATGAAAACCAATTTCCCCCAGGATCAATAAAGTATGACTATGACTATGACTAAACAGCAAAGGCCCAGCACCGACCCCTGTGTACATCACTGCTTACAGACTTCTAGTAGGAAAAATATCCATCCACCACTACTTTTTGCCCATGCCAATGTGGGATCCAGTTTGATTTGCTTTTATCAGAGAGTTGGGGGATGTGGTGATGAGAGATTACCACGGTGTTTGGACAACACTCACAACACGCTGGAGGAACTGAGCAGGTCGGGCAGCATCCGTGGAAAAGATAGGTCGACGTTTCGGGCCGGAACCCTCTGCAGATTATTTTGTGTTTGTGACTACTGTGTTTGGAATTGGAGTAACATATGACCCATGTCTGCTCCTAGCTTATCTGGTCGCAAGCATGCAGTCTGTTTTGATGGAATCGTTACCTGAGCATTCCCCTGTAGAGGTACCCTGCCTCAACAAGCCGTCTGGCTGAGTTCATTGCCTGTGAGGAGCGATCGGTGGGTCTGCTGATGTTCTAGTGATGCCTTTGCCAAGCTGCTGCATAGCTGAGATTATTGTTCAGGTTCCTTGTATCCACTGCTTTATCTTCCACTGAGCTGAGTTACTCACTGGCAGAGTCCCATATACTTTATAGTTTATTGTCGCCAAACAATTGATACTAGAACGTACAATCATCAGAGCGATATTTGATCCTGCGCTTCCTGCTCCCTGGATTACAAATATTAAATATTAAAAATAGTAAAAATTAGTAAATATAAAAATTTAAATTATAAATCATGAATAGAAAATAGAAAAATGGAAAGTAAGGTAGTGCAAAAAAAACCGAGAGGCAGGTCCGGATATTTGGAGGGTACGGCCCAGATCCGGGTCAGGATCCGTTCAGCAGTCTTATCACAGTTGGAAAGAAGCTGTTCTCAAATCTAGCCGTACGAGTCTTCAAGCTCCTGAGCCTTCTCCCAGAGGGAAGAGGGACGAAAAGTGTGTTGGCGGGGTGGGTCGTGTCCTTGATTATCCTGGCAGCACTGCTCCGATGGCGTGCGGTGTAAAGTGAGTCCAAGGATGGAAGATTGGTTTGTGTGATGGGCTGCGCCATGTTCATGATCTTCTGCAGCTTCTTTTGGTCTTGGACACGACAACTTCCATACCAGGTTGTGATGCACCCTGGAAGAATGCTTTCTACGGTGCATCTATAAAAATTAGTGAGGGTTTTAGGGGACAGGCCAAATTTCTTTAGTTTTCTCAGGAAGTAAAGGCGCTTCTTGGCAGTGGACTCTGCTTGGTTGGACCAAGTCAGGTCATTTGTGATATTGACCCTGAGAAACTTAAAGCTTTTGACCTGTTCCACTTGCGCACCACCGATGTAAATTGGGTCCTGTGGTCCGCTACTCCTTCTGAAGTCAACAACCAATTCCTTCGTCTTGCTGACGTTGAGGGATAGGTTATTGTCTTCGCACCATGCCATCAGGTTCTTAATTTCCTCTCTGTACTCAAACTCATCGTTACCCGAGATACGGCCTTCAATTGCTGTGTCATCAGCAAACTTATATATTGAGTTTGATGTAAACTTGGCTACACAATCATGGGTGTACAGTGAGTACAGCAGGGGGCTGAATACACAGCCTTGTGGGGAACCGGTGCTCAGAGTGATTGTAGAGGAGAGCTTGTCCCCTATTTTTACTGTGAGGAAGTTGAGATCCAGCTGCAGATCTGAGTGCTAAGGTCCAGGTTCCGGAGCTTAGGAATCAGTTTATTTGGAATGATGGTTTTAAAGGCAGAGCTGTAGTCAATAAAAAGGAGCTTTACGTATGCGTCTTTATTCTCCAGGTGTTCTAAGGAGGAATGTAGGGCCAGAGAGATGGCACCTGTTGCTCCAGTAGGCGAATTGCAAAGCGTCGAGGTTGACCGGTAGGCTGTGGTTGATGTGTGCCATAACCAATCACTCGAAGCACTTCATAGCAATTGATGTCAGAGCCACAGGTCGATAGTCACTCAGGCATGCCACTTTACTCTTCTTTGGCACTGGGATTATCGTTGCCTTCTTAAAACACGAGGGGATCTTAGACTAAAGCAAGGAGCAGCTGAAGATGTCAGCAAACACTCCAGCTAGCTCACTTGCACAGGCCCGGAGAACCCGTCCTGGGACGCCATCTGGGCCCGTCGCCTTCCTTGGAATTATCTTCAGGAAGGCCCTTCTAATGTCCTCCTCAGTGACAATGAATCTCGATGCCACCAGGTCCGGTTCATCCGGAGGGAGCAGGACGCTCCTCTTCTGTTCGAATCTTGCGTAGAATACGTTAAGTTCATCAGGAAGAGAAGCGCCACAGTTATTGATATTTCCAGCCTTTTCTTTGCGCCCAGTGATCTCATTTAGACCCTGCCACAGTCTACTGGCATCCCTCTGGTTAGCCTGGGCTTCCAACTTGGCTCAATATTCACTCTTGGCGCCCTTAATGGCTTTCCGGAGTTCACACCTGGATTCCGTGTAGCGACTGGTATCCCCGGACCTAAAAGCCGCAGCTCTAGCCTTCAAAAGGAACTTGACCTCATAATTCATTCAAGGTTTCTGGTTAGGGAATACCCGGATCGTCTTGCGAGACACGAAGTCCTCCGTGCATTTCCAAATAAAGTCCGTGACAAATGAGGCGTACTCATCAAGGTTAGCTGCCGAGTCCTTGAATACTAACCAGTCCACCGATTCAAAACAGTCACGGAGGACCTCATCCATTTCCTCCGTCCAACACGACACTACTTTTGACACCGTGACCTCCCGCTTCAGTTTCTGTTTGTAAGCCAGGAGGAGGAGTACGGCCTGATGGTCCGATTTTCCGAAGTGAGGTCGTGGGACGGAACGGTAGGCATCCTTAACTGCTGTGTAGCAGTGGTCAAGTATATTCAGGCCTCTAGCGGGGTAGGAGACATATTGGTATAACTTTGGCAGCGCCTTTCTGAGGTTAGCCTGGTTAAAGTCCCCAGCTGTAATGATCAAAGCCTCCGGATACCTGGTCTCAAATTCACTGCTGTTGGCAAACAGTATGTTCAGAACACACTCCACGTCCGCCTGGAGGGGAATGTAGACCGCTGTCAGTATGACCGAGGTGAATTCTTGTGGCAGATAGTAGGGACGACACTTCACCGACAGGTGTTCCAGGTCCGGGCTGCAGGAGCTTGTCAGTGCCACTGTGTCCAAGCTCCACCCAGTGTTGATCAGTAGGCAGACACCACCTCCCCTCGTCTTGCCTGAAGACGCCATGCAGTCCATCCGATGGATCGAAAATTCCTCTGGTCGGATGGCACAGTCGGGGGTGGCAGGGGAGAGCCAGGTCTCAGTGAAACAGAATATCAAAGGAAAGGAGCGGGTCCAGAGGAGGTTCATGAGGATAATCCCAAGAATGAAAGGCTTAGCATATGAAAAGCTATTGGTGTCTCTGAGCCTGTACTCCATGACTGTCTTCCAGATGCTGAAAGGTCTGCATAGGGTAGGTACAGAGAGGATGTTTACATTAATAGGAGAGCCTAGGATTCACTTCAGCCTCAAAAGAAAATGACATCCCTTTAAAACAGATATGAAGAGGAATTTCTTCAGCTAGAAGATAGTGAATCTGTGGAATTCATTGCCACAGAGGGCTGCGGAGGCTAAGTCACTGAGCCTCTTTAAGGTAGAGGTTGCACATTGCACATTGGATATTTGTTTGTTTTTTATTGATTCAATTGTGTGTCTTTGTTTTATGGGTGCCTGCAAGAAGATGACTTTCAAGGCTGTAGATGGTATAACAAATTTACATTAAACTTTGAACTTTGATAGGTTTTTTTGTTGGTAACGGAGTTAATGGTTATGAGGAAAAGGCTGGAGAGTGGGGTTGAAAAACCATCAGCCATTATTGAATGATGGAGTGGACCCAGCCCGAGTGCCCCTTTTATTCCACCTATATCTTAGAGTCCATTGCTCATTATTCAAATTGATCTTTCTTAAAGTACAATGATGATGCTGATGACCATACAACAACTTCAAAGTTAGCAGGAAACATATTGGAGGCAGAGAGAACCGTGGAGAGAAATTTAAAAAGAAACAAGGTTAGGCAGTGAGGGAAAGGAAGGCAAATAAGATTTATTGCTGAGAAATACAGTGACATATTTGAAAAGAGGAGGATGAGAAGAGGCAGCAAACATTAGAGGGCACAGTTTCAGTGAGATATCAGATTATGTACAGTGGTATGCAAAAGTTTGGGCAACCCGGTCAAAATTTCTTTTACTGTGAATAGCTTAGCGAGTAAAAGATGAACTGATTTCCAAAAGGCATAAAGTTAAAGATGATACATTTCTTTAATATTCTAAGTGAGAGAATTTTTTTTATTTCTATCTTCTACAGTTTCAAAATAACAAAAAAGGAAAGGGGCCCAAAGCAAAAGTTTGGGTACCCTGCATGGCAGTAATTAATAACATCCCCTTTGGCAAGTATCACAGCTTGTAAACACTTTTTGTAGCCAGCTAGGAGTCTTTCAATTCTTATTTGGGGAATTTTCGCCCATTCTTCCTTGCAAAAGGCTTCTAGTTCTGTGAGATTCTTGGGCCGACTTGCATGCACTGCTCTTTTGAGGTCTATCCACAGATTTTCGATGATTTTGCGGCCAAAAAGTTCTATTCAAAACGTTCAAAGGAACATCTAAACAAGCCTGATGCAGTTTGGAAACCAGTCCTGTGGACTGCCGAAGTTAAAGTAGAACTTTCTGGCCGCAATGAGCAAAGATATGTTTGGAGAAAAAAGGGTGCAGAATTTCATGAAAAGAACCCCTCTCCAACTGTTAACCACGGGGGTGGATCCATCATGCTTTGGGCTTGTGTTGCAGCCAGTGGCATGGCGAACATTTACTGGTAGAGGGAAGAATGAATTCAATTAAATACCAGCAAATTCTGGAAGCAAACATCACACCATCTGTATAAAAGCTGAAAATGAAAAGAGGATTGCTTCTACAACAGGATAATGAACCTAAACACACCTCAAAATCCACAATGGACTAACTCAAGAGGCGCAAGCTGAAGGTTTTGCCATGGCGCTCTGTCTCCTGACCTAAACATCATTGAGAATCTGTGAATAGACTTCAAAAGAGCAGTGCATGAAAGATGGCTCAAGAATCTCACAGAACTAGAAGCCTTTTGCAAGGAAGAATGGGCGAAAATCCCCCAAACAAGAATTGAAAGACTCTTAGCTCGCTACAGAAAGCGTTTTCAAGCTGTGATACTTGCCAAAGGCAGTGTTACTAAGTACTGCCATGCAGTGTATCCAAACTTTTGCTTTGGGCCCTTTTCCTTTTTTGTTATTTTGAAACTGTAAAAGATAGAAATAAAAAAGTTTTCTTACTTAAAATATTAAAGAAATATGTCATCTTTAACTTTATGCCTTTTGGAAATCAGTTCATCTTTTACTCGCTTAGCTATTCACAGTAACAGAAATTTTGACCGGGGTGCCCAAACTTTTGAATGCCACTGTACATGTGCTTTGTCATTGAAGGAGACAGAGCAGGTGAGAAAGTGGTTTAAAGAAAGCAGCCAGGAACATGGGCTTCATAAATAGAGGCAGGTAGTACAAGTACAAGGAAGATGGGATAAATCTTTATAAAATACTCTCTGCCACACTGGAGTATTGTGTCAGAGCTGGGCACCACTGTTTAGGTAGGATTGCAGGTGGTGACCTTCAAGAAAGTGTGCAACTGCTTCTTGAATGATTTTACTCAGCATGCACTTGCTAAAGGAATATAAAATGAACAAAATTTAAACAATCTGCAAGGAAATGTCTTTTTTCACAAACATGATTAACCCCAGGATGCTCTTTAAGCTCTCCTGGCTGCCTGTGGAATGTCAGGAGGGCAGGAGCTTCTATTGTTGCTGATAAACTCTTATCTAACAAAGTGACCTTTCTGTGAAAGTTAACAGCAGGAGAATAGTTGGGTTAGGTTGCAAATCAACCGGGTATGGAAGAACAGTCACATGGCAGATTTTTTTTACAGAATCAGAGTTAGAGCTAATTGCATGCGATTGAAGAATGCATTTAGACTGAAGAATTGAAAGCTTAGTAAAATTGTTAGGAGAGTGCAGGGTACATATAGAACATACATAGAACATACATAGAAAATAGGTGCAGGAGTAGGGCATTCGGCCCTTCGAGCCTGCACCACCATTTGACCCTTCGAGCCTGCACCGCCATTTATTATGATCATGGCTGATCATCCAACTCAGAACCCCGTCCCAGTCTTCCCTCCATACCCCCTGACCCCCGTAGCCACAAGGGCCATATCTAACTCCCTCTTAAATATAGCCAATGAACTGGCCTCAACTGTTTCCTGTGGCAGAGAATTCCACAGATTCACCACTCTCTGTGTGAAGAAGTTTTTCCTAATCTCGGTCCTAAAAGGCTTCCCCTCTATCCTCAAACTGTGGCCCCTCGTTCTGGACTTCCCCAACATTGGGAACAATCTTCCTGCATCTAGCCTGTCCAATCCCTTTAGGATCTTATACGTTTCAATCAGATCCCCCCTCAATCTTCTAAATTCCAACGAGTACAAGCCCAGTTCATCCAGTCTTTCTTCATATGAAAGTCCTGCCATCCCAGGAATCAATCTGGTGAACCTTCTTTGTACTCCCTCTATGGCAAAGATGTCTTTCCTCAGATTAGGGGACCAAAACTGCACACAATACTCCAGGTGTGGTCTCACCAAGGCCTTGTACAACTGCAGTAGTACCTCCCTGCTCCTGTACTCGAATCCTCTCGCTATAAATGCCAGCATACCATTCGCCTTTTTCACCGCCTGCTGTACCTGCATGCCCACTTTCAATGACTGGTGTATAATGACACCCAGGTCTCGTTGCACCTCCCCTTTTCCTAATCGGCCACCATTCAGATAATAATCTGTTTTCCTATTTTTGCCACCAAAGTGGATAACTTCACATTTATCCACATTATATCTGTGATCTGTAATATTTGTCAGGATAATCCTATATATAATTGAAGTTTATTGATTAAGGATATTTTTTAATGTTTGGCTTCATTCAGGTAGTAATGTTATTTAGTTTAAATAAACATTTATAAAGTGGTTCTGATTTTTGAACCTTAGCTCACTTTACCCTAGTAAGACACAGGTATTACATATCAGGGAGGACTACCTAAGTATATTGAAATACTTCAAGGGATAATGGGCACATGTATAGACTAGAGAGGTTACAAGGGAGTAGGTGGTGAGTGTTTAGAGCAAGCGACCCAGGGAGCTGTGAAGGTAGATTCAATTGTGGATTTCAAAAGGGAGCCGAGTGGTTTTCTGAAAAGAAAGAATTGGCAATGTTCAGCACAGGGGAGAGAGGGGTGTAGGAGTAAGCAGTTGGGTCCTTCCTACATTAACCTAAGGCAGAGTGAAAACCCAAAATGCTCTTCTTTCTTGCTGGAATAATTCTGTGACTGAAACGTCACCCACTCCAAATGTGTTGGATAATCTGAATCCTTCTGATCAATAGACTTATTCTTTGGCAACTTATTTAGATCTATATCCATTTGTGCCTGTTTTTAATATGTAAAACATGCAGAGAACTGATTTAACTTGAAGTAGATTGTCCGAGGGATAATCTATGTGCACATTTCAGCTACTAAATGTTTCCTTCCTGACTGATGTAAATTGTGACATGTTTGAACTTTGCTGAGCAGCCATAAGAATAATCAGGGGACATGTGACAGGACCATTAATGAGATGTTAATTAAAGGGATTACTCTTCTGATATTAATCTCATGCATACAGTATCTACTAACATTACTTTTCAATTTCAACATTGCTTGAAGCTGACTAGATCCTTTTTGTACTATTCATATCAGTGTTGGCATCTCTGTCTTACTGATCACCACAGTGGTGAGGGACCATTCAGAACTCAGATCCAATCAGGACAGATGATCTCTTCTCTATATTCTCTCACCTTCACTGAAGCCATTATACATGGAGATACTTACTGAAAGGTTTGAGTTGTCCTTACCAAGAGAAAATGTAGCGGACAGGAGCTTCGCATGCAGCTCCTGTCAGAAAGCAGCTGGTAGAGATTAAGTGCAGGTTTCTTGGGAAAAACAACAGGAGCACTGGTTCTTATATAACTAGCATGCTGGAAGGTATCAGCAGGTCAGAGAAATAAGGAGAGAAATAAACAATTGAAATTTTGGGGCAAGAGTCTTCCTCCTGATGAAGTTCTGATGAAGGATCTCAGCCCAAAATGTGTTTTATTTCCCTCCACAGATGCTGCCTGACCTACTGAGTTCCTTCAGTATTTTGAGTGTGGTGTTCAAGATTTACAACATCTGGAGAATCTCTTATGTCACTGGTTATCATATATCTTTGTCCAATTTCACAACTGTTTTTAGGGAATCCACTTGTTCATCCAAAGTACGTGTATGTCAAAAAAAAAAATAGAAACTATTTCCTTGCCATTTAATTCCTAGATCCACAGCCTGAACAAGGGTGTAAATAATGGAATGCTGCTTTAACTGGAATGCATCATCATTGTCACTGTGTGCAAATGTGCTTATGAGTGTAAGGATGTTCCATGAGTGCTGGTATCGTTTATTCTCCAGTGGGATTGATCGATTGTTCATTTTTCTTTGCAGCACCATCTCCAATTTCATTTATACAGCAAGTGAGCCGAACAGTGGATAGCATTACGCTATCCTGGGCTGATCCTGACCAGCCCAATGGAGTCATCCTGGACTATGAGCTCCAATATTATGAGAAGGTATGTAATCTCGGAGTTACAGAGGAATTTGAAGTAAACAATCTTCAATCTTGAAAGAGGGAGGGAAATCAGGGAGGTGAAAAAATAAAAAGTGGTTTACAGTGGAGGGTGAACTGTTTGGTATTGAGGGCTTCATGTTATGGAGTCAGTGGATAAGGCCCTGAAGCGATTTGGCAGAGACACAGCAGAGAACGGGAGCATAAGTTTCCACAACTGGTCCATCGATGCAGTGATAGTTATCAGTGCTATCTGCCTACCAAAGAGTGCCACCTCTAAATAAGTATACATGAGCTGGTAACGATAAAAACATGTCCTGGTACAGCTCCTTTAGTTCACGTACGGACCGTGACTGCTCTGTTGTTTGACTGTGAATGAAGAGTGAAGGCTACACCTGTAGGCCGTGGCCCATGCTGCTTGTGGACACCATGGGACCTGTGAAAAATGATGGGCAGTTAATGACTATGTTAGGGTGAATGGTAATAGAGTGTGAGGGTCAGTTCCCAAAGGGCTGGACATGCGTGGGAATTGGACTCAAAGCCTTCACATGATAGCTCTGCACAAAACGCATACATGTGGTTTTCATTAATCTACTTTCTGGGCTATTGGTTTTAATACAGAGCAACTTATGGTTGAATGTTGTAAATTACCATTTATAGAGAATTTACAGCATGGGGCAGACCAGTCTGTAACCTCACCTTCACTCCACACAATCTTCTCATATTCTTCTCCCTCAGATTCCAGCTTCATGTCCTTCAGTTCCATTCTTCTTCCTGTGTTTTACAATATTTCACAAAATTACATTTATGAAATTCCCTGAACTGTTAGAATTCCACATTCTCACCACAGTCTGGGTAAAGATGTTTCTCTGATACTGTTAATAGTAACCATTGCTTCCTAGTGCTTCATCCCACAAATGGAAGTACCATTTTATGACAGTATACATCAAGAGTTTTTTTGTGGTGTATGTTAGAGCTCTCATCAACTAGAATTAATGTATCTGAATGAGAATTGGTTATGGGAAAATGATATCAAAGCTTTTAAAAATATTGTTTTAGGATGTTCTGTACTTAATATTCATTCAGACATATCACTGAACATCTCAGTCTTTGCTGTTTGGCCATTCAAAGTTTTCCCTTCCTCCCACCTTCCCTCTTATCAGACATCCCATTCCCCCATCTCAATGGTGCAGGAATAAAGAAAACATGCACCTAACCATGACAACTGTAGGTCAGTGAGTTCTATCTTGTGTCACTGTGAAACTGCTGTAAAATGCATTCATCAAAGAGGGGGTGGTGAGACACGGGAATGAAGATGTCAGTGTAAAGAGAGAGAGAGAGGAATAGGAATCAGGGCAGGGGTGACAAGCCCATAGAACATGTGCCAAAGATGGCAGACACCAGTTTTGTTGGCACGTGAAAAACAGTGCTGTCCCTCGATTCTTTAAACCCCAACCTAATAAAAAGATACATAATGATTACCTTACTGCCAAATGAAAGAGCAAATAATTTTCACAAACAAGCGAAAATCTGCAGATAGTGGAAAAACAAGCAACACACACAAAATGCTGGAGGAACTTGGGCCAAGACCCTTCTGAAGGGTCTTGGCCCGAAACATCGACCATACTCTTTCCTATAGATGCTGCCTGGCCTGCTGAGTTCCTCCAGCATTTTGTGTGTGTAGCAAATAATTTTCAGAGGAGATGTCTCATGCCTGCTTGGCATCAGCTATTCATTTGCAAGAACACGTGATGCTGGATGATACGTTAAGAAATCTTCACAGACCTGGTGTGCAGATCAGTATTTGGATAGTAAATAGTTACAATAACAAGACTGTTTAGAAGTTGTGTTCATTTCAATTGATTTTAAAAATGAATTTTAATAATTTTCACAGGATTTCAAAAATGCTTCATTTATTTCAACCTGTCTGTTATACTTTTCAACAATGAATGCACATAAATAAGCTTTTCCTCAAAAATCCATACTTATTGTTACAAATGTATTAATCAGTGATAATCTCTGCTCAGAATTACCATGACACATGAGAACATTTTTTAGAAAATTACCATCAATTTAGGGACAAAAGATTTGCCACCTCTGATTAGGGAAAGCTGCTGGAACGATAGAGTGAGACTTTGATCTGTTCTGCTTGTGTTGCTCAACACCTCCCTCTAGTGGTTGGATAATGACACATAAATAAAGTAGACATAGACATAGAATAGTACAGCACATTACAGGCCCTTCGGCCCACAATGTTGTGCCGACCCTCAAACCCTGCCTCCCATATAACCCCCCCACCTTAAATTCCTCCATATACCTGTCTAGTAGTCTCTTAAACTTCACTAGTGTATCTGCCTCCACCACTGACTCAGGCAGTGCATTCCACACACCAACCACTCTCTGAGTAAAAAACCTTCCTCTAATATCCCCCTTGAACTTCCCACCCCTTACCTTAAAGCCATGTCCTCTTGTATTGAGCAGTGATGCCCTGGGGAGGAGGAGCTGGCTATCCACTCTATCTATTCCTCTTAATATCTTCTACACCTCTATCATGTCTCCTCTCATCCTCCTTCTCTCCAAAGAGTAAAGCCCTAGCTCCCTTAATCTCTGATCATAATGCATACTCTCTAAACCAGGCAGCATCCTGGTAAATCTCCTCTGTACCCTTTCCAATGCTTCCACATCCTTCCTATAGTGAGGCGACCAGAACTGGGCACAGTACTGCAAGTGTGGCCTAACCAGAGTTTTATAGAGCTGCATCATTACATCGCGACTCCTAAATTCTATCCCTCGACTTATGAAAGCTAACACCCCATAAACTTTCTTAACTACCCTCTCTACCTGTGAGACAACTTTCAACAACATGTACCCCCAGATCCTTCTGCTCCTCCACACTACCAAGTATCCTGCCATTTACTTTGTACTCTGCCTTGGAGTTTGTCCTTCCAAAGTGTACCACTTCACACTTCTCCGGGTTGAACTCCATCTGCCACTTCTTAGCCCACTTCTGCATCCTATCAATGTGTCTCTGCAATCTTCGACAATCCTCTACACTATCTACAACACCACCAAACTTTGTGTCATCTGCAAACTTGCCAACCCACCCTTCTACCCCCACATCCAGATCGTTAATAAAAATCACGAAAAGTAGAGGTCCCAGAACAGATCCATGTGGGACACCACTAGTCACAAGCCTCCAATCTGAATGTACTCCCTCCACCACGACCCTCTGCCTTCTGCAGGCAAGCCAATTCTGAATCCACCTGGCCAAACTTCCCTGGATCCCATACCTTCTGACCTTCTGAATAAGCCTACCATGTGGAACCTTGTCAAATGCCTTACTAAGATCCATATAAATCACATCCACTGCACTACCCTCATCTATACGCCTGGTCACCTCCTCAAAGAACTCCATCAGGCTTGTTAGACACGATCTGCCCTTCACAAAGCCATGCTGACTGTCTCTGATCAGATCATGATTCTCTAAATGCCCATAGATCCTATCTCTAAGAATCTTTTCCAACAGCATTCCCACCACAGACGTAAGGCTTACTGGTCTATAATTACCCGGACCATCCCTACTACCTTTTTTGAACAAGGGGACAACATTCGCCTCCCTCCAATCCTCTGGTACCATTCCCGTGGACAATGAGGACATAAAGATCCTAGCCAGATGCTCAGCAATCTCTTCCTTCGCCTCATGGAACAGCCTGGGGAATATTTCGTCAGGCCCTGGGGACTTATCCGTCCTAATGTATTTTAACAACTCTAACACCTCCTCTCCCTTAATATCAACATGCTCCAGAACATCAACTTCACTCATATTGTCCTCATCATCATCAAGTTCCCTCTCGTTGGTGAATACCGAAGAGAAGTGTTCATTGAGGACCTCGCTCACTTCCACAGCCTCCAGGCGCATCTTCCCACCTTTATCTCTAATTGGTCCTACCTTCACTCCTGTCATCCTTTCGTTCTTCACATAATTGAAGAATGCCTTGGGGGTTTCCTTTACCCTACTCACCAAAGCCTTGTCATGCCCCCTTCTTGCTCTTCTCAGCCCCTTCTGAAGCTCCTTTCTTACTTCCCTATATTCCTCAAAAGACCTATCTGATCCTTGCTTCTTAAACCTCATGTATGCTGCCTTCTTCCACCTGACTAGATTTTCCACCTCACTTGTCACCCATGGTTCCTTCACCGTACCATTCTTTATCTTCCTAACTGGGACAAATTTATCCCTAACCTTCTGCAAGTGATCTCTAAACATCGACCACATGTCGATAGTACATTTCCCTGCAAAAACATCATCCCAATTCACACCCGTAAGTTCTAGCCTTATAGCCTCATAATTTGCCCTTCCCCAATTAAAAAACTTCCTGTCCTCTCTGATTCTGTCCTTTTCCATGATAATGCTAAAGGCCAGGGAGTGTTAGTCACTGTCCCCCAGATGCTCACCCACTGAGAGATCTGTGACCTGACCCGGTTCATTACCTAGTACTAGATCTAGTATGGCATTCCCCCTAGTCGGCCTGTCCACGTACTGTGACAGGAATCTGTCCTGGACACACTTAACAAACTCTACCCCATCTAAACCCTTGGAACTAATCAGGTGCCATTCAATATTAGGGAAGTTAAAGTCACCCATGATAACAACCCTGTTATTTTTGCACCTTTCCAAACTCTGCCTCCTAATCTGCTCCTCTGTATCTCTGCTGCTACCAGGGGGCCTATAGAATACCCCCAACTGCTCCCTTCCTGTTCCTGACTTCCACCCATACTGACTCAACAGAGGATCCTGCTACATTACCCACCCTGTCTGTAGCTGTAATAGTATCCCTGACCAGTAATGCCACCCCTCCTCCCCTTCCCCCTCGCATCCCTTTTAAAACACTGAAATCCAGTAATATTGAGAATCCATTCCTGCCCTGGTGCCAGCCAAGTCTCTGTAATGGCCACTACATCATAATTCCATGTATGTATCCAAGCTCTCAGTTCATCACCTTTGATGAGAAAGTGACTGCATTTTGAGAAACAAAGCTGTGATTGTTGTTTCTGGAGTTGTGCAGATCCTGAATTGGGGATGTTACAGTAACCCGTGACAAGGATGTAGACACTAACCAGAGTGATTACAGAAGTGTTGCCTGCAATCTAGGGGATATTCTTTGGACTCTGGAGCTGTGGGATGACTTCATGAGGACTGAATTAATTCACTGATGAGTTTCCATTCATTCTGTTCTGGCACAGTGCAAGTCAACATGACCACAGCCAGTACTTTATTTTCTTTCAGTAGTTCAGTGAGCTGGAGTTGAATATGTAAAACTTCGCTGTAACTGACATCATAGGAAGAAAGAAATAATCCATTTTGTTCTAGATATCTGTTCTATGATATACCATAAACACTTTGCTACTTCCAGTGAAATCAGGAGATAAGACATTAAAGGATTAGTCAGACAAGTTAAACCCTCAAAATTAATAGTTAAATGAGTGCCTCACCCCTACTCCTCCAACAGTGCAGTTTTAACTACTGACATCTGCATGCGGATGAAACAGCTGCAGACCCATGGCCACTTTGAGAAGAATTGCTGAACACAGGTTAGAACCCACACAAGCTCACTCAGTGAGGGGAAGCTGCATTGTAAAATGAGCATTTAATTTAGTCCAGGAAATGGAGACATGATCAAACAACCACAGCAGCTGTCCCAATGAAGGCTCTGGGTGTTATTGAATTGGGGGTCGAGCTTGGGGCATTTTGGGAGAATGGAAAGATTATTGAAGAGGAGTTGTTATCATTGCGCCAACAGCAACACCAAGCCAATTAGTGCAGACACAGAGTGAGAAGGCATAATGTAGTTTCAAGACTTAACAGTCAACAGTTTGCCTAAAAGCAAAGGAGCACCACAGCGGTGTGAAGCTAATTGGGAAGAACACTGACAGGAATTTACTCATGAATATTGTGATGAAGGTAGTGATCTAGCTAGATTGTGTACACCGTTCATAATGTTAGAAGTCTATTGAATCTGTCTATAAATCCGTACTTACAGAAGTAGAGAGACTGTCAATGATAATTGCATGATACGCGATATTCAGTCAGGAATCTATTACATCAGTCAGATGGTAGAGTGAAGCTCATGGAACGACCCACTTTCTTCCCTGCCCACACTGGGGAAGAATCAAGATAGCAGGGAGTGTGAAATGATGAAAAGCTTCCTCTTCTGTTTACTTAAGTCAATTTGAAAGGCCTCTCTCAAAAACAGGTGTAGATTGAGGAGAGACTCAGAGTAAAAGAAGTTATTTGTATCAGCTGAACTTCTCCGAGGGGGTTAGTGATGATTTTTGTAAAATTCATAGCAGCATCTCAGTTAATCAAAGTGCGGTCTGTACTGTACAGTATAAAGAATTGGCTGGAGCAGAGACACTGTGACAGTGGGAAACAATATTATCGAACCATTTGTTCCTGCAGTGAAGACAGATGGCACCATTAGGATCTCTGGAGATAATAAGATAACAATCAGCAGAGAACTAAAGGTTGTCAGGTACCTCTTAATTCTGATGACTTGTTTGCTCAACCAGGTGGAAGGCAGCTTCTCACCAGCTTTAATATATCAGATATCTGCAAATCAGGTTCGACTGAATCTCAAAGAACTATTCTAGCACAACAGACTCTGTTTAGGACAGTATCAGATCATCAGTGTTCCAGGGGACAGTGAGTAGTCTGATCTACAGTATTCTGGTATCTGATTAACAGTGTAGGAACATGAGGAGAATTTACTGATGTACTTCTCAAGTTCCAGAAGCAGGAATTTGGTTGAAGAATGCACAAGTTGTATCTTTGCTGCCCCCAAAATAGTCTACATTGTTTATAAGGTAGATAAAGGACTCCATCCAACTAAAGAATAACTCATAGCATTGTTGCCTGCATTCACTCCAGCCAGTTGAAAAGAACTGAGGCCCAACTCAAATTCCTTCACTGCTACAGATGTTACCTGTTCTCTTTCAGCAATGTTAGGAACAGTAGTCAAAAGAGGAAAATGCTTGGGAAGAGATCAAACATTTGCTGAATTCATAGGCTCCTGAAAACAAAGATTTTGCTTCACAAATACTTTTGGGTGTATCTTATGGACTTTGGGCTGCTGAATATGAAAACCACCAGGAAATTTCCCTATCATGCATCTTTTTTTAAATCACCTATATTTGTTATTTCAATTCACAATTCAAGTCAATTAAAATGTTGCCCACAATGTAAGTTGAGAAGTTTTCTATCTTATCCAGGCATGCTTAGGTAGGGTAGATGCTGCATGGTAGAACAGGTTTTAGAAAGGCTATAAAAGCATCTCTCTCTCTCTCTCTCTCTCTCTCTCTCTGTCTCACACACACACACACACACACACACACACACACACACACACACACACACACACACTTCTTCGGTTGTCCATCGAAATCCGATGAGGACGTCCACTCCTTTAACGGTGAGATCTTTGATGACTATACAGTCCTATCCTGGACCCACAAGCTCTATTGCAGGTGGGACATGTATATGTGGTAGTGGTGGCAACCATGGCTGCATTTTTCCTGGTTCTCTTCTGCTGTCTTCTGGTTGTTCTTTCCATCTCCAGAACATGAACCCCATCCCTACACAGCTGTCACCAAGTGGTACGGTCAGCAGCAACCTCCTCCAGGTCCTCGGGTCTGATCCTGCACTTCCTTAAAACATTCTTCATCTGATCCTAATAGCATTTCTTCAGCCCTCCTGCTGAGCGTCGACCATAATGTAACTGGTCGTATAACACTCTGCAGGGTAGCCGACATGGGGGCATCCTTATCACGTGCCCCAGCCACTGCAGCTGACGCTGGGTGATCATGGCCTCAATACTCCTGCAGTTGGTCTTTACAAGTATTTCAGTGTGAGGCACCCGCTCACGCCAGGTAATTCCCAGGATGTGCTCGAGGCAGCTTATGTGGAAGCGCTCCAAGGGCTTGATGTGACAGCTGTAGGTTACCCAAGCTTCACAGCTATAAAGGAGGGTGGTGACATAGACCACTTGGTATACGGTGACCTTTGTGGAGGGACAAAGGACAAAGGCTCCTTACAAAGGTGGCCATATACCAAGCGGTCTGCGTCACCACCTTCCTTTCAATCTTCGTCCCTCCACACACACACACGCGCCATTCTCAGCATTGTGTTTACATATAGCGTCTGTGATCATGTGGTGTGAATGCTCTATGCTCATAGCCTATTGTGTGGACTCTGTAATAAAGTAATTGTATTTTCAGGAGTATTTGTGTTAGCAAAATGTCTTGCCAATGTTGCAACAGCTTAAATCTCAAAGGTGGAGCACAACTTCTCTTATTAAAGAAAGCCTATGAGCTCTGCTTTGAGTGTAAAATTGATGACCAAGACAAATCCTGGGCTCCTCATACTTGTTGCGCAACAAACACTGTCGAACGTAGAGCTGGCTCAGAGGTACTCAGAAGTCAATGCCATTTGCTGTCCTGATGATGTAGCGAGAGTAGAAGGATCATGCGGCAGACTGCTACTTTTGTCTGACCAGTGTGTCCGGTTTCTCTGGTAACAAAAGAAATCCATGGAATACCCCAATCTCCCTTCAGCCTTGGGACCTGCGCCACATGGTGATAGTGTTCTAGTACCAAAGTCACCAGAGCCATGGAGTTTACAGGAGGTAGACAAAAACTCCGTGATGCACGAGTCAGGAGTGCTAAGAGCAACACTGATGCTGATACAGTACTGAACCCTTTATGTTGAGTGAGCCTCATCTGATAACTCAATCTAAGTTAAATGACCTGGTCAGAGACTTGAGTTTGTCAAAGGCAAAAGCAGAATTACTGGGTTCAGGAACGCAAGGATGGAATCTACTGTCACCAGGCACAAAACTTTCCACGAAGGAGTTTGATATTTGAGACAGATGTTTCCCAGAATAACTGATACCAAGATAAAGGAAGGCACTTTTCTTGGTCCACAAATCAAACAGGTTATTCAAGGAACTTCTAATGGGACCAGTAAAAAACACATGGAAGGGAACAGAAGGCAATTTTTAAAAAGCTGTAAGAAGAGAAAAGGGGTACTTGAAAGCACATGATAAAATAGGCCAAAGTCAGCATGGTTTCCTTAAGAGGAGATCTTGCATGACAAATCTGTTGGAATTCTTTAAGGAAGTTCAGGCACAGAATAGACAAAGGAAAGTCAGTGGATGTTTTTACTTGGATTTTCAGAAGGTCTTTGACAGGGATCTGCACACAAGGCTGCTTAACAAGATAAGAGCCCATGGTATTACAGAAAAGATACTGGCATGGATAGGAGATTGACTGACTGGCAGGAGGGAAAGAGTGGAAATAAAGGAGTCCTTTTATGGTTGGCTGCTGAGAACTAGTGGAGTTCCGCAGGGGAAGGTGTTGGGACTGCTTCTTTTCATGGTATCTGTCAATAAATTGAATGACAGAATTGATGACTGTAGACGATATGAACTTGGGTGAAGGGGCAGGCTGTGTCGAGGAAATGGAGAATCTGCAGTGGGAGTTGGACAGATTGGGAAATGGGCAAAAGAGTGGCAGCTGGAATATAGTGTAGTGAAGTATATGGTCATGCGCATTGGTAGAAGGAGTAAAGGCATAGACTATTTTCTAAGCAGGGAAAAAAAATCAAAATACAGAGGTGCAAAGGGACTTGGGAGTTATCATGTTGGATTCACTAAAGATTAACCTGCAGATAACTACCTTTGAAGTCTTGCTTTGTAATTTAGCTCTTAATTGTAAATCTTGCAGGATTTCACTCTCTTTTCATACCTGTGCTGTTGGTACCAACTTGTACCGTGATCACTGGCTGTCCCCACTCCTGTCCAGAATGCCCACCCAGCCACTGAGGTTTCCTTGACCATGGCACCAGAGGGGCAAAATACATGATTAGATTCTCATTCACAGCCAGAGAAATGTCCCTTATATTTCATTACTACAGCTCTCTCTCCATCTTTTTTTCTTCCCTCCTTTATAGCAGACCTAGCTGTTGCAATTCTACTCACTTGAATTTAGAGGAAAGGGAGACACTCTTATTGAAATACATGAGATACTTGGGGACTGGACCTTGTAAATACTGAGAAGATGTTTCATTTCAGAGGTAGACAGCCTGGTCTTGGATTAAGGTAATTACTGAGATGTTTCACTTCAGAGGTAGACAGCATGGTCTCAGATTAAAGGGACATTGGAAGGAGATGAGGAAGAATTTCCATTTGGATTATAGCGAATTATTGGAACTTCTTGTTCCAAAGAACTGGGGAGCAGAAACCTTTTGATTCTAAGACAAACCTAGGCACATTTTATAAACAGCAAATGATCAAAAGTTAGAGGGAAAGACAGGAAAATCAACTTGGTGAATATTAGATCAGCAATGATCCTCTCGAATGATGGGGAAGGATCAAGGGACTGGTTTCACGATGTGCAGTATTGGATCCCGAGTGTGAGGAAAAGACAGGCTCTGTTGTAGAGACAGTGACAAGGGTTTATTCATAATAATTCCAAAAGAACATCAGTGGCTCGGCCGAGCAACATCGTTAGAAGTAACATTCTCAAAACTAGGACCCCATGATTAGCGCTAATCAGGCATCCGCTTAAATAATACAAGTAACATGGAATCCCTTTTTATCCCAAAATAAACTTAACAAGCTTAAGCAGAAGGCAGCAGAGACCATATTACAAAGAGTGAGTCATTCAAGAAAAACACAAGGAACTCTAAATGATCAGTGACTCTCATTAAACAATAATTAAGCAATTCAGCTGCTTTAAAACCCTCGGATCCCAACACTCTCTGGCATCCTGCACAGGCCCAAAGAGGTCATTAAAGTATCCCCATCCTTATAGGCAACACCTGACAGCCCAGGGAGACCTGCAAACTTGAGATCCAGGGAAGAGTTGAGAGACCTGGGGACCGCAATAGGCAGAGTGACCTGAGGGATCCTCGAGATGGGAAGAACATTGAAAAAACCTTGGAAGAACTGAAATGTCATGGGAAACATTGTGAGCACCATGGGAAACCTTGAGAGCCTTGGGAACCTTGAGAACTGAACTGAAGAGATGGAGGAAGAGGCTCTTTCTCACAAACAGAGAAAGCTTGTAGGCAGCCTGAGAGGGAGGAGAGGCAAATGATAGAGAAGGGACGTGCTCAGACCGATGGTTTGAGATGTGTCTATTTTAATGCAAGGAGTATTATGAACAAAGTGGATGAGCTTAAAGCGTGGATCAGTACTTGGAGCAATGATGTTGTGGCCATTACAAAGACTTTGATGGATCAGGGGCGGGAATGGTTATTTCGAGTGCCAGGCTTTAGATGTTTCAGTAAGGACAGGGAGGGAGGCAAAAGAGGTGGGGGCGTGGCACTATTCATCAGAGATAGTGTCACAGCTGCAGAAGAGGGGAAAGTCATGGGAGGATTGTCTATGGAGTCTCTGGGTGACAGTTAGGAAGAGGAAGAGGTCAATAACTCTACTGGGTGTTTTTTATAAACCACCCAATAGTAACAGGGACATCGAGGAGCAGATAGAGAGACAGATTCTGCAAAGGTGTAATAATAACAGGGTTGTTGTGGTGGGAGATTTTAATTTCCCATATATTGATTGGCATCTCCCTAGAGCAAGGAGTTTAGATTGGGTGGAGTTTGTTAGGTGTGTTCAGGAAGGTTTCTTGACACAATATGTAGATAAGCCTACAAGAGGAGAGGCTGTACTTGATCTGGTATTGGGAAATGAACCTGGTCAGGTGTCAGGTCTCTCAGTGGGAGAGCATTTTGGAGATAGTGATCACAATTCTATCTCCTTTACTGTAGCATTGGTTAGGGATAGGAACAGACAAGTTAGGAAAGCGTTTAATTGGAGTAAGGGGAAATATGAAACATCTGTTCCCAATTTATACTTCCAAGTTCTTAGGGAAATGTATGGAAGAAATGTGGCAAATGTTCATGGGATAGTTGCGTGGAGTTCTGCATAGGTACATTCCAATGAGACTGGGAAACGATGGTAGGGTACAGGAACCGTGGTGTACAAAGGCTGTTGTAAATCTAGTCAAGAAGAAAAAAAAGCTTACGAAAGGTTCAAAAAACTAGGTAATGATAGAGATCGAGAAGATTATAAGGCTAGCAGGAAGGGGCTTAAGAATGAAATTAGGAGAGCCAGAAGGGACCATGAGAAAGCTTTGGCGGACAGGATTAAGGAAAACCCCAAGGCATTCTACAAGTATATGAAGTACAAAAGGATAAGACGTGAGAGAGCAGGGCCAATCAAGTGTGACAGTGGAAAAAGTGTGTATGGAACTGGAGGAGATAACAGAGGTACTTAATGAGTACTTTGCTTCAGTATTCAGTACGGAAAAGGATCTTGGCGATTGTAGGGATGACTTACAGCGGACTGAAAAGCTTGAGCACGTAGATATTAAGAAAGAGGATGTGCTGGAGTTTTTGGAGAGCATCAAATTGGATAAGTCACCGAGACAGGACGAGATGTACCCCAGGCTGCTGTGGGAGCAAGGGAGGATATTGCTGAGGCTCTGGCGATGATCTTTGCATCATCAAGGGGAATGGGAAAGGTTCCGGAGGATTGGAGGATTGCAGATATTGTTCCCTTATTCAAGAAAGGGAGTAGAGATAGCCCAGGAAATTATAGACCAATGAGTCTTACTTCAGTGGTTGGTAGGTTGATGGAAAAGATCCTGAGAGGCAGGATTTATGAACATTTGGAGAGGCATGATATGATGAGGGATAGTCAGCATGGCTTTGTCAAAGGCAGGTCGTACCTTACAAGCCTGATTGAATTTTTTTGAGGATGTGACAAAACACATTGATGAAGATAGAGCAATAGATGTAGTGTATATGGATTTCAGCAAGGCATTTGATAAGGTACCCCATGTAAAGCTTATTGAGAACGTAAGGAGGCATGAGATCCAAGGAGACATTGCTTTGTGGATCCAGAACTGGCTTACCCACAGAGGGCAAAGAGTGGTTGTAGCCAGGTCACATTCTGCATGGAGGTTGGTGACCAGTGGTGTGCCTCAGGGATCTGTTCTGGGACCCTTACTCCTCGTGATTTTTATAAATGTCCTGGATGAAGAAGTGGAGGGGTGGGTTAGTAAGTTTGCTGATGACACAAAGGTTGGAGGTGTTATGGATAGAGTGGAGGGCTGTCAGAGGTTACAATGGGACATTAATAGGATGCAAAACTGGGCTGAGAAATGGTAGATGGAGTTCAACCCAGGTAAGTTTGAGGTGGTTCATTTTGGTAGGTCAAATATGATGGCAGTATATAGTATTAATGGTAAGAGGCTTGACAGCGTGGAGGATCAGAGGGAGCTTGGGTTCCGAGACCACAGGACACCCAAAGCTGCTGCGCAGGTTGACTCTGTGGTTAAGAAGGCATACAGTGCATTGGCCTTCATCAATCGTAGAATTGAATTTAGGAGCCGAAAGGTAATGTTGCATCTATATAGGACCCTGGTCAGACTCCCTGGGAGTACTGTGCTCAGTTCTGGTTGGCTCACTACAGGAAGGACATGAAAACCATAGAAAGGGTGCAGAGGAGATGTACAAGGATGTTGCCTGGGTTGGGGAGCATGCCTTATGAGAATAGGTTGAGTGAACTCGGCCTTTTCTCCTTGCAGCAACAGAGGATGAAAGGTGACCTGATAGAGGTGTATAAGATGATGTGAGGCATTGACCATGTGGATAGTCAGAGGCTTTTTCCCAAGGCTGAAGTGGCTAGCACGAGAGGGCACAGTTTTAAGGTGCTTGGGAGTAGGTACAGAGGAGATTTCAGGGGTAGATTTTTTACACAGAGAGTGGGGAGTGTGTGGAATAGGCTGCCGGCGACAGTGGTGGAGGCGGAAACGATAGAGTCTTTTAGGAGACTCCTGGATAGGTACATGGAGCTTAGAAAAGTAGAGGGCTATGGGTAGCCCTAGGTAATTTCTAAGGTAAGGAAGTGTTCGGCATAGCTTTGTGGGCCGAGGGGCCTGTATTGTGCTGTAGGTTTTCTATGTTTCTAACCTGAGATACTTAGTCTGGGACACTTAGACCAGGAAATAGCCTTGAGACCTGGAAACTTGCATCCTTGAAAACATAAAACTCAAAACCTAGAGAAGGATTCTGGAAAGATATTACTCACAATTAGGATACAGAAGGCTGTACTCACAATTTTACAGATTGAGACAGGTTTTCTTATCAGTGAGCTACCTGGCTCTGTTTGATCTGTATCTGAAAGTTCAATTTTCACAGTCTGTACCATGACTTTCATCAAGAGGTTCAATATAAGGTAGCTTACTCAGAGCCAAATGCTCTCTGGTGCCCCACAGAGGACCAAAGAGCTCATTACAACTGAATAGTCTGCTCTTCGTCCTATTTCTTATGACCCTGAGGGAGACAAACTGGCAGAGCCTTGGAGACAGAGTGGAGGAAAGGGCCAGACTGGGAGATGGCATTGACTCGATAGGACAATGGCTTCCATGCCATAATATCTTTATGACATTATAGACATTTTGTCTCTACATTGCAGCACTTTTTCAACCTCACTAATTCACCACTTAATTTATACTACTGTCCTCACATGACAGGAGGATGGGATTTGAATAATCTTAAATATATACACTGGAAGAAGAGGCTTTAAATTAAGGAAGGCAGAGAATACTGTTGCCCTCAACTGGATTAAAGTATAAAATTATAAGCACCTTATGAAAGGACTTGGAGGAACTAGGGAGAGTGTGGAGGACATTTATGAGAATGCTTCCTTGGCTGAGGACAGTTTTTAGGATGTTTTGGAGGGCTGTGACTGCTTTCTTTGGAAAAGTGAAGTTTGAGGGAAGATGTGATAAAAAGTGTATAAAATGATGACGGATCTGGACAGAGTGAACTGTGGAAGCTCTCAGAGTGAGACATCACAGAAACAGACCCTTTGGCCCATTGATTATAGCTGACTATGTTGTCCATCTAGCTAATCCCAATTTCCTCTGTTTGGTCCATATCCCTCTAAGCTCCTCTTCTCCATGTATCTATGAAAGTCCTTTTTAAATGGTGCAATTATACCTGCCTCAACTACTCCCTCTGACAGGCCATTCCATATACTCACCACCCTTTGTATGAAAAAGTTGCCCCTCAGGTCCTTTTTAAACCTTTCCTCTCTCACCCTAAACCGATAGTCCGTAATTTTGGACTGTTAACATCCAATTTATAATGTTATCATAATTTTAAACTCTTTTATAATGTCACTCCTCATTCTCCCACATTCCAAGGAATAGAGACCTAACCCAGGAAACCCCTTCTTGTTACTCATTCTGTAAACCTGGAAGCATCCTCGTAAATCTTTTCTTTACTCCTTCCAGTTTGGCCATATCTTTCCCATAACAGGGTGAACGCCGTACTCCAAGTGCAGATTCACCAACGATTTACACAACTGTAACATAATGACCCAGGTCCTACACTCAGTGAGGGCCAAGTGCCAAACACTTTTTTCACCACCCTGTCTAGCAGAAATGCCACTTTCAATGAACTATGCACTTCTACTCCCAGGTCCCTCTGTTCCACTATTCTTCCTAGTCTTGTTGGAGTCTAAGAACAGAGGTCATTTAAAGTTAAATTGGATAGATATATGGACAGGAAAGGAATGGAGGGTTATGGGCTGAGTGTAGGTCGGTGGGACTAGGTGAGAGAAAGAGTTTGGCACAGACTAGAAGGGCCGAGATGGCCTGTTTCCGTGCTGTAATTGTTATATGGTTATATGGTCATGGGTGTAAATTAAACAGAATTAAGAGTAAACTACTTCTGTGCAGTGGTTGAAAGACATTGTCTGCAGATGTGCTGGACACAGGTTCCACTGTGGCCTCCAGGCAATTACATAAATAAACACTGAAGAAAGATTTTACACAGAAAGGGCTGGGGAACTAATGAGTTACTCGTGAAGAAAGCCAGTATGGACAGAATGGGCTGAATAATCTTCCATGCTGTAAACATTCTGTGATCCCATGAATTAATACAGACCAAGCTGAGAGAGGTTTCTTCGTTGTGTAGGATCAAACCAAGTACAACTTCTCAACTGTGAAGAGCCAAACGAACACAATCACCATCCGCAATCTTCGTGTTGGTACCATCTACGTCTTCCAAGTACGAGCACGGACTGTGGCAGGCTTTGGGCAATTCAGTGGGAAGATGTATTTTCAGACAATGACAGAAGGTAAGCAGGCACCTTCTTGCCTTAGATGGAAGAACTGTTGATGTGGCTGTATGTGGACATACTTCCTGATTGATTTCAAACATTAGAAAAGCAATAACCTCCACATTAAAAAAGTTTCAAAGTCAAAAACAGAAACGCTGAAAATACTCAACAGGTCAGGACACCATGTGTGAGAAAATAAACAAAATTAACACTTCAAATTGAAGATTCCAAATAGCTGTGCAGCATACCTGTGTCTGTATGCCTGAGTGACAGTAATTCACTGTAACCTACATTTACATTTTCGAAAGAATGTGTTCAATTTGATGTTTAGTCGTTGCACCCCAGCAGCAGTAGTTCATCTGATCCTTGTCTGGATAGCTACCAATAAAAGCTATGATTGGAAAACAAAACCAAGCAGCTAGTAACGTCATAGCCATAGTCATAGTCATAGTCATACTTTATTGATCCCGGGGGAAACTGGTTTTCGTTGTGGCATTATTAGCTTGTTACTGATCTCCTGCTATTAGGTGTATTTCATCGGGGACATCAACTGAAATTACCTTGCGCCTCATCAGATATATACATCATATGCAGAGTGGTAGTTTCTTTGCTAAGAAAGAGAGATGCCACTGGTCAGTCTGAACCGTTTCTCATCTCCCTGCAGATTCACTGAGTATTTCCAGCACTTCTTTTTATTTCCGAAATCTGAATCAAGATTAAGAGGGTGTAATTAGAGACAGAACACTAATGCAGCTACAAATTAAGAAATTATACAAAATTGAAGAAAAATTACAGCCTTGCAGATCCATGAGAATTGGAAACTTTCATCATCCAAATATAGAGGGAGTGTAATCCTTGCAAAAGGAGGGAGTGTTCACTCATGTACCTTCCAGATCAGTCAAATTTTAGTTAAACAGGACTGAATATTGCTGAATTTAGAAACAGATAAAGAGTTAGGAAATGTAGAAATGAACTCATGGAGAATTGTGTTATCAGACCAAATGTGCTAAGAAAATCTCCTTTTGATCAGCATCCACCACTGACATTTGACAGATGTATCATCATTTAATTACTTGAAACTGGCGCAGAGAGCAGCCAGGTCAGGGAATACTCCTGGTAAACAATACTAAATTTACCAAGGAGGCTCTGGGTCCCCAGTGCTGACTGAACTAACCAGCAAAACTGAAAGACACAACTTCCAAGGTGGACTTCTGTGGCTAATGAGAGAAACAGCAAAAGAGAGTAAAATATTTAACCACTTCCTCCCTGATCCATCAGCCACAGATAACTGTACGTGATATTTTCAGTAGGTGTAACTACAGCAGAGTCCTCATGGGGATGGTTCCAGCTAAATACTGATGAAGGATTCATGAAAAATTAGATGGATTCAGAATAACTAACAGCTCAAGACAGGGAAGCACAGTGTTTGGGACTATATGTAGTAGAAGAACTGTGGTGCAATAAAATTCTCATCCAATCAAAGACCAAACACAGCTCAATGAATCACAGAAATGTAAGCATATTTAGTGCATCATACCCTTTTTAAGATATATTTTTTACCATATGAGATTTCTGCCTTATTCACCCTTTCAGTTCCAGTTAGTTATCGCTCAGTGAGAGATATTTTTCCACACTCCACTAATCCTTTAATTTAAAACAACGGTCTACAATCACTAATCTCTGCCAGGGTAAATAAATCCTGCCTGCTTAACCGAATATGGTCTGCAATAATTGTATACACTTCAACTGAATTTCCCCTCCGTTTCTTTTGTTCTAAAGCAATCACCCCAGAGTGATTGTCTCTTCATAACTGTACACCTGGTTACAATCCCTTTAATCCTCTCTCCACTCGCTCCAGTGCTATAGCACCTTTCCTGTAACGCAGTGAACAGTAATGTGCACAGTACTCCAGCTTTAGTCTCCAGGATGTTAAATAACTTTCCAGCTGCAGATCAGATGATGTTCAATACAATTCTAGCTGTGGTCTTGATGGTATTCTATACAGTTTTAATATGACATCCTTACTTTTGCATTTGGTGCCTCAGCTAATAAAGACAAACATCTAAAATTCCTACTTAATCACCTTATCTCCTAGCCCTGCTCCATTCTGAGATCCGTGAAGATGCTCTCCAACATCATTCTGGTCTCCTGTTGTATCCCATCATTTATTGTATGTTTTCTGCCATACTTGCCTTTCCTAAACATACCATCTCTGATTTATAGTCATAAAAGGGAACGATACAGAAATAGGCCCTTTGACCCAACAAGTCAACGTCGACCCATTTCTCCGGAGTGGATTCTGACGTGAATGGGTCCACGTCGACCCATTTTTCTGGAGTGGAGTCTGGAGTAAATGGGTCCACATCGATCTATTTCTCCAGAGTGAATTCCATTTGGTACTTGTTTGCATACTTAACTAATCAATAGATCTGACTCTGCACCCGAGAAATCTCTCCCCCCCCATTATCAACCACACTGCCAGTTGTGGAGTCATTGGCAAGCTTCTTTGTTGTGGCCTGTACATTTATACCAAATCATTTAATCAAAATCAAGAAACCTAGTACTGGATCCCACTGCACACAGCCCTGTAGTCACTAACATTCCTGTCTTTCACCCTGCTAAGTTTTAATACAGCTTTTCCTTTGGTATTCCAGATCAATCAGCCAAATTTGACTTACCAAGTATGCTGTTCTTTTGATATTCTATGATACTGCCCAAAAAAAATCAACAAAGATAGTAAAACTCAACCTTTCCTTAACAAATGTACACTGCTTTCCTGACTTACGCTGTCACTGAGAATGTCTTCCATTACCTTAACCACTTCCACTTTCCCTGATCTGTACTGTCATCTTCCCTCCATTGGCACCACATCAGCAATCTTCTGGTCCTCCCTCATCCTATCTATTGTTAAACATTATTACTGCTTCTTTTGTTTCTTTGTTCAGGGGCCAGAGATACATTCTGTTCCGGTCTGGCAATACGCCCACGTTGCAGGAATGTTAGAAGTAATTTGTCATTTTTAATGTTCGACATTCTTTCCATTTATTGACAATACCTATAACAGCCGTCTCTTTAAACCAATCTGCAAGGTATTATTTCAGAACTTTGCACATTCCAGTTGCTACGTGCTCTAATAGAACACACACTTTCTCTTTTCTTCCATTTATTCATGAAGTATCTTAAAATTTTCATTGATTTTACTTGCCAATACTTTCATTTGCACCTTCTTTGACTTCCTAATTTCCTCCTTTTACTCCAGTGAATTCCACCCACTACTGAGCTCTAAAGTAACTGTCATAATCTTCTAATGTTTACCTTATCCTACTCTGTATATTTGTTAATACTCAAGGGGGTCTAGAATTTAATCGGAAACATTTTTGTTCAAAACATTCATTACCTTCTCCTGGAATGTTTCCACTTATTTTCACATTGCTGTCCTTCCTTGCAAGATCAGAATCGGAATCAGAAATCAGAATCAGGTTTATTATCACCGGCATGTGACATGAAATTAGTTAACATAGCAGCAGCAGTTCAATGCAATCCATAATATAGAAGAAAAAAAAACAAAATAAATTAATAAATCTGGATAATTATAGACCAGTGAGCCTTACGTCTGTGGTGGAAAAGATTCTTAGAGATAGGATCTATGGACATTTAGAGAATCATGGTCTGATCAGGGACAGTCAGCATGGCTTTGTGAAGGGCAGATCGTGTCTAACAAGCCTGATGGAGTTCTTTGAGGAGGTGACCAGGCATATAGATGAGGGTAGTGCAGTGGATGTAATCTACATGGATTTTAGTAAGGCATTTGACAAGGTTCCACCTGGTAGGCTTATTCAGAAAGTCAGAAGGCATGGGATCCAGGGAAGTTTGGCCAGGTGGATTCAGAATTGGCTTGCCTGCAGAAGGCAGAGGGTCGTGGTGGAGGGAGTACATTCGGATTGGAGGCTTGTGACTAGTGGTGTCCCACATAGATCGGTTCTGGGACCTCTACTTTTCATGATTTTATTAACGACCTGGATGTGGAGGTAGAAGGGTGGGTTAGCAAGTTTGCAGATGACACAAAGGTTGGTGGTGTTGTATATAGCGTAGAGGATTGTCAAAGATTGCAGGGAGACATTGTTAGGATGCAGAAGTGGGCTGAGAAGTGGCAGATGGAGTTCAACCAGGAGAACTGTGAGGTGGTACACTTTGGAAGAACAAACTCCAAAGCAGAGTAGAAAGTAAATGGCAGGATACTTGGTAGTGTGGAGGAGCAGAGGGATCTGGGGGTACATGTCCACAGAACCCTGAAAGTTGCCTCACAGGTGGATAGGGTAGTTAAGAAAGCTTATGGGGTGTTAGCTTTCATAAGTCAAGGGATAAAGTTTAAGAGTCGCAAGGTAATGATTCAGCTCTATAAAACTCTGGTTAGGCCACACTTGGAGTACTGTGTCCAATTCTGGTCGCCTCATGATAGGAAGGATGTGGAAGCATTGGAAAGGGTACAGAGGAGATTTACCAGGATGCTGCCTGGTTTAGAGAGTATGGATTATGATCAGAGATTAAGGGAGTTAGGGCTTTACTGTTTGGAGAGAAGGAGGATGAGAGGAGACATGATAGAGGTGTACAAGATAATAAGAGGAATAGATAGAGTGGATAGCCAGCGCCTCTTCCCCAGGGCACCACTGCTCAATACAAGAGGACATGGCTTTAAGGTAAGGGGTGGAAAGTTCAAGGGGGATATTAGAGGAAGATTTTTTACTCAGAGAGTGGTTGGTGCATGGAATACACTGCCTGAGTCAGTGGTGGAGGCAGATACACTAGTGAAGTTTAAGAGACTACTAGACAGGTATATGGAGGAATTTAAGGTGGGGGGTTATATGGGAGGCAGGGTTTGAGGGTCGGCACAACAATGTGGGTCGAAGGGCCTGTACTGTGCTGTACTATTCGATGTTCTATGTTCTTTAATAAAATAAATAAATGCATCAATTACAGTATAGATATATTGAATAGATTAAAAATCATGCAAAAAGTGGAAATACTGTATATTACTGTGTATTCCTGAGGTGAATCTCCATGACCAACACGCTAACGTTTGAATGGAAAATGGAGACAGATTATATCAGCCTCATCCAACTGACCAGGAAGACGCAACCGAAGATTTAATAGAAATTCTGAAATTATGATTCCATCCTTGAGAGCTTTGCACAGTAATCAGTATTCACACAATCATGAATTGTGAATCTGTATGCAAAACTTCAAAAGTACAAGTTATATTGTTGAAAACTACATTAATATAGCTTGAAGAAATTTTACAGTTTCCTTCTACTGGCTCTTTCCCTGGCTCAGAGATACAGGTATGCCTCAAGATGTCTTCAACAGACTGGTCCAGTGTACAAGGCACCAGTTTAACAAGCTGGCAGTTCAGCTTGTCTGAGAGTCAGTGCTTGCAGGAATCAAAATCGGAATCAGAATCAGGTTTATTATCACCGGCATGTGACGTGAAATTTAATTGCAGCAGTTTAATGCAATTCATAATATAGAAGGGAGAAAATAAAATAATAATAAATAAGTAAATCAATTACAGTATACATATATTGAATAGATTAAAAACATGCAAAAAACAGAAATACTGTATATTTTAAAAAGTGAGGTAGTGTCCAAAGGTTCAATATCCATTTAGGAATCAGATGGCAGAGGGGAAGAAGCTGTTCCTGAATCGCTGAGTGTGTGCCTTCAGGCTTCTGTACCTCGTACCTGATGGTAGCAGTGAGAAAAGGACATGCCCTGGGTTCTGGAAGTCCTTAATAATGGACACTGCCTTTCTGAGACACCGCTCCTTGAAGATGTTCTGGGTACTTTGTAGGCTAGTACCCAAGATGGAACCAACTAAATCAAACCTCAGCTCAGGGAAATTGACCTTGCCCTAATCGATGACTTGAATTCTGGTTCTTGATTTCCCAACCCTGGGAAAATGTGTGTCCACGTCCACTCATAATTTTATACACCTCTATTCTCATCCCTCATTCTGCTATGTTCCTATGAATAAAGGGGAGGGGAGGGAGGGAACATTGATTCAGACCATGAGAGGCCTGCGTCGGGCATTTTCATGCCTTACAAGGCGCAGATTGGAAGTGTGTGTGGAGTGCCACTCCTCGCACAGACTAGAGCAATGTGTGATTAAGTGCCTTGCTCAAGGGCATAAACACGCTGCCACAGCTGAGGCTGGAACTAGCGACTTTGAGATAACTAGACGAACGCCTTAACCACTTGGCCATGTGCCCAACCCGAACTGAATCGAATTGGCTGTTTAACTTTTAGAGTCATAGAGTCATATAAATCTACAGCACAGAAACAGACCCTTTGGCCCATCTAGTCCATGCCAAGCCACCTAAACTGCCTATTCCCATCAATCTACACTGGGATCATCGCCCACCATACCCTTATCATGTACCTATCCAAACTTCTCTTAAACGTTGATATCAATCAGCACACATCACTGTGCTAGCAGCTTTTCCACGCTCTGAGTGAAGAAATTTCCCCTCATTTTCGTCCTTTAGATTAGATTAGATTAGATTCAACTTTATTGTCACTGTGCCGAGTACAGATACAAAGTCAATGAAATGCATCTGACCAGAAATGCAAAGAATGGTGTTATTTACAAGATAACTGTGAATAAAAAGGAAATGCTACAGCACTCAGATATAAAAGTACTGAGAGAGTACAATATGGGTGCAATACTGCTTAGCGCTGTGATGTCAGGTTCAGCAGGGTCACAGCCTCAGGGAAGAAGCTGTTCCTGTGCCTGCTGGTGCAGGAGTGGAGGCTCCTGTAGTGCCTACCAGATGGGAGGAGAGTAAAAAGTCCATGGTTAGGGTGAGACGCATCCTTGCTAATGCTTTTCGTCCTGCCCAGGCAGCGTTTATGGTAGATGTTCTCAATGGTGGGCAATTGTGTACCGATAATCCGCTGGGGAGTTTTCACCACACGCTGGAGTGCTTTGCAGTCCGATACGGGACAATTGCTATACCACACTGAGATGCAGTTGGTGAGTATGCTCTCAATAGTACAGCGGTAAAAGTCCGTCAGTATCCTGGGACAGAGGTGAGCTTTCTTCATGCTCCGCAGGAAATAAAGGCGCTGTTGCACCTTTTTGATCAGGATGGAGGGGTTCAGGGACCAGGTGAGATCCTCGGAAATGTGGACACCAAGGAATTTGAAGCTTGATACATGCTCCACTACAGCTCCGTTGATGTAGATGGGGACATGAGTGTGGCTCCTAGCATGCCTGAAGTCCACAACGATCTCCTTAGTCTTCTGGATGTTAAGGGCCAGGTTGTTGTCAGCACACCAAACGGCCAGGTGCTGGACCTCGTCCCTGTAGGCCGTCTCGTCATCTCCTCTGATCAGGCCAACCACAGTGGTGACCTCTGCAAACTTGATTATGGAGTTAGAACCATGTACAGGAACGCAGTCATAGGTGAAAAGGGAGTACAGAAGAGGGCTCAGAACACAGCCTTGAGGTTCAGGGTGAGAGTGGAGGAGGAGAGGTTGTCTAACTTAACTGATTGGGGTCTGTTAGTCAGAAAGTCCAAGGTCCAATTGCAGAGGGATGAGCTGATACCAAGCTGGTGAAGTTTGGCGATCAGCTTGGAGGGGATCACAGTGTTGAATGCCGAACTAAACTCAATGAACAGCATTCTGACGTAAGAGTTGGGGCTGTCCAGGTGGGTCAGGGCAGAGTGAAGTGCCGTGGAAATGGCGTCCTTTGTTGACCTGTTGGTGCGATAGGCAAATTGATGGGGGTCCAGTGTAGTGGGCGGACAGGATTTCTGCCCACTACCCTGGACCCTTTACCTTTAACCCATGACCTCTAGTTGTAGTCCCACCCAACCTCAGTGGGAAAAAGTCTGGTTGCATTTATGCTTCCTATACCCCTCTGTTACAACATGTGGGTTTTGACCAAAGGAAAATATAGGTGGCTGGAGTCACTTAGCACTTCTGTACAAGTGTGTTTATTAGATGCGTCAAAATCAAACTTACGACAATTAGTGAAAGTAGTGAAAAGAAAACTGCCCATATTTACAAAAAGGTATTTACCAGAAAACACGATAAATTGCTCTATGCTATTTTCTCGAGTATGAACACCTGGCACTCGATCTCTCTCTCGTACTGAGAGCAATCTGTCCTGTTTCTTAGGCACCAGGACATACCATCTTTAACTACCTACAAAGTTAATATAGGACTACATATGAATTAGAATATGATGTATCCCACAATATATTTACAATCATATTACAAAATAAACAGAGGTATCTACCTTAAATACAGTATACAAACAACAGATACATATTACTCATTACTAAAGAAATGGAATATTCCACTGTCTATGGCAGCAAAGCCAACCTATTATAAGAATATGCCAGCAGAAAGACAATAAAGCGTGTACACTCAGTGCAACGACAGCAGAATGACAAGGCAGTGTGTGTGTGTGTGTGTGTGTGCGCGCGTGTGCATACAGACTGCATTATCAAGCATTCACTATCACACCATCATAATTTAGTATACCTCTATCAAATTTCCCCTCAATCTTTCAAGTTCCAAGGAATAACGTCCTAACCTAATGAATCATTCCTTATAACTCAGGCCCTCCAGCCCCAGCAACATCCTTGTAAATTTTCTCTGTACTCTTTCAAATTTATTTACATCTTTCCTGCAGGTAGGTGACTAAAGCTGCACACAATATCCAAATTAGGCCTCACCAACGTCTTACACGACTTCAACATAACATCCCATCTCCTTACTCAATACATTGATTTATGAAGGATAATGTGCCAAAAGATTTCTTTACAATCCTATCTACATGTAACACCACTTTCAATGAACTATGGACCTGTATTCCCAGATCCCTTTGTTCTCCAGCGCTCCTCAATCCCGTATCATCCACTGTGTAAGACCTACCCTGGTTGGTCCTACCGAAATGCAATCCCCTCACACTTGTCTGCATTAAATCCATCAGCCCATTTTTACAACTGGTCCAGATCCCACTGTAATCTCTGATAGTCTTCTTCACTGTCCACTACATCCCCATTCTTGGCGTCATCTGCAAATTTGCTGATCCAGATTATCATCCAGATCAGTGATGACTTGCAGCAGACTGAAAAGCTTGAGCATGTGGATATTAAGAAAGAGGATGTGCTGGAGCTTTTGGAAAGCATCAAGTTGGATAAGTTGCCAGGACTGGATGAGATGAACCTCAGGGTACTGTAGGAGGTGAGGGAGGAGAGTGCTGAGTCTCTGGCGATGATCTTGCATCATCATTGGGGACGGGAGAGGTTCCGGAGGATTGGAGGGTTGCGGATGTTGTTCCCTTCTTCAAGAAAGGGCGTAGAGATAGCCCAGGAATTTATAGACCAGTGAGTCTTACTTCAGTGGTTGGCAAGCTGATGAAGAAGATCTTGAGAGGCAAGATTTATGAACATTTGGAGAGGTATAATATGATTAGGAATACTCAGCATGGCTTTGTTAAAGGCAGGCCGTGCCTTACGAGCCTGATTGAATTTTTTGAGGATGTGACTAAACACATTGATGATGGTAGAGCTGTAGATGGAGTGTATATGGATTTCAGCAAAGCATTTGATAAGGTACCCCATGCCAAGCTTATTGAGAAAGTAAGGAGGCATTGAATCCAAGGGGACATTGCTTTGTGGATCCAGAACTGGCTTGCCCACAGAAGGCAAAGAGTGGTTGTAGACGGGTCACATTCTGCATGGAGGTCGGTGACCAGTGGTGTGCCTCAGGGACCCCTACTCTTTGTGATTTTTATAAGTGACCTGGATAAGGAAGTGGAGGGATGGGTTAGTAAGTTTGCTGATGACACAAAGGTTGGGGATGTTGTGGGTAGTGTGGAGGGTTGTCAGAGGTTATAGCAGGACATTGATAGGATGCAAAACTGGGCTGACAAGTGGCAGATGGAGTTCAACCCAGATAAGTGTGAAGTGGTTCATTTTGGTAGGTCAAATATGATGGCAGAATATAGTGTTAATAGTAAGACTTTTGGCACTGTGGAGGATCAGAAGGATCTTGGGGTCTGAGTCCATAGGACGCTCAAAGCAGCTGCGCAGGTTGACTCTGTAGTTAAGAAGGCATACGGTGCATTGGCCTTCATCAATCGTGGAATTCAATTTAGGAACTGAGAAGTAACGTGCAGCTATATAGGACCCTGGTCAGACCCCACTTGGAGTACTGTGCTCAGTTCTGGTTGCCTCGCTACAGGAAGGATGTGGAAACGGTAGAAAGGGTACAGAGGAGATTTATAAGGATATTGCCTGGATTGGGGAGCATGCCTTATGAAAACAGGTTGAGTGCACTCGGCCTTTTCTCCTTGGAGCGACAAAGGATAAGAGGTGACCTGATAGAGGTGTGTAAGATGATGAGAGGCATTGATTGTGTGGATAGTCAGAGGCATATTCCCAGTGCTGAAATGGCTGCCAGAAGAGGGCACAGGTTTAAGGTGCTGGGGAGTAGGTACAGAGGAGATGTCAGGGGTGATAAGTTTTTTTATGCAGAAAGTGGTGAGTGCGTGGAATGGGCTGCCGGCAACAGTGGTGGAGACGGATACGATAGGGTCTTTTAAGAGACTTTTGGATAGGTACATGGAGCTTAGAAAAATAGAGGGTTATGGGTAACCCTGGTAATTTCTAAGGTAGGGACATGTTCGGCGCAAATTTGTGGGCGGAAGGTCCTGCATTGTGCTGTAGGTTTTCTATGTTTTTGTGTTTTTTCCTGACTGAGAACTGCCGTGACATTTTTCCTGACTTGTAATGGCACCCCTTCTCCTTTAATCCCTCTTGCTCTGTTACGTCAAAAACAATAGAACCCCAAAATATTGAGCTGCCAGTCCTGGTCCTCCTGCAATCGTCTCACTAATGGCTACAGTATCATAATTTCATGTGTTGATCCATGCTCAGAGCTTATCTGCCCTTCCTACGATACCTCTTGCATTGAATTATACACAGGTAATGACATTACTTACATTACGACCATGCTCAGTCTTCACAAAATCTGTCTCCACAATCTCTCTCCTTTTCAATCTCTATTCTGGTACACTGGTTCCAATCCACTTGCAACTGTAGTTCCCCACCCCACACCCTCATTCAGCACTAGCAAACCTTTCCACTAGGATATTAGTCCCCTTCTAGTTCAGGTTCAAACCATCTTCTGTACAGGTCACACCTACCCAGGAAGAGAAGCCAACGATCCAAAAAGCTTATGCTCTACCTCCTGCAACAATACTTAGCTAAGCATTTCACTGTGTAAGCTTCCTATTTTTGGCCTCACTAACACATGCATGGGCAGCATTCCTGAGATCACCCACTGAAGGTCTTGCCCTTTAACCTAACACCCAACTTCCTGAATTCACTTTACAGAACCTCAGCATGCTTCCAACCTTTGTCATCGGTACCTAAAACCATAAGGCCATAGGACATAAGGAGCAGAATTAGGCCATTCAGCCCTTTGAGTCTGCTCTACCATTCCATCATGGCAACCCCCCCTTACACCTGCCATAACCTTTGATGCCCTGACCAATCAGGAAACTGCCCGCTTTCTATATACCCATAGACTTGGCCTACACCACAGTCTGTGACAGAGCATCAGAGCATTCCACAGATTCACTACTTTTCTGGCTAAAAAAATTACTCCTTACCTCTGTTCTATAAGGTTGCCCCTCTGATTCTGGATACCCCTACCAGAGGAATTTCCTCTCCACATCCACCTTATCTGGCCCTTTCAACATCTGGTAGATTTCAATGAGATCCCCCCATATTAGAAACATAGAAACATACAAAACCTACAGCACAATACAGGCCCTTCAGCCCACAAAGCTGTGCCGAACATTCTGCTAAGTTCCAGTGAGTACAAAATGCTTCAAAATGCTCCTCATATATTAACTCCTTCATTCCCAGAATCATCCTCATTAACCTCCTCTGGACTCTCTTCAATGCCAACACATCTCTTCTGAGATATAGTGCCCAGAACTGCTGACAATACTCCGTGCGGCCTGTCTAGTGTCTTATAAAGCCTCAGCATTATCTCCTACGCTTTTATATTCTATTCCCCTTGAAATAAATGCCAACATTGCATTTGATAGGTGGCAACCTCTTTGACATCAGGAGGCTTCAGACTGTAACATGTAGAGAACAATCGATTATGGATCCTTTGGTCTCTCTATTCAACAACATTCCTTAGTTCCCTGCTATTTGCTGTATATGACTTGCTCCCATTTGACTTCTCACTCTGCATCACCTAACACTTTCTGGAATTAAATTCCATCTGTCAGTGCTTTGCCCCAGATTTCCAACTCATCTATACTTGGAGAAGCTAAAATCAGATTGATAAGTGTTTTTGTGGGGTAAAGGGAGGTACAGAGGCATGAGAGAGGAGTTGGGCAGATTTGACTGGAAAAGAATACCAGCAGGGCTGACAGCAGAGCAGTCTAGCCACGGCTGGTATTTCTGGTAGTGATTTGAAAGGCGCAGAATATATATACCCCAAAGAGGAAGACGTGTTCTAAAGGAAAGATGGCAAACCATGGCTGACAAGAGAAATCAAAGCCAAGGTATTTTGCATCAGTCTTCACTGTGGAAGACACTAGTAGTCTGGTGGAAGTTCCAGATGTCGGGGGCATGAAGTGTGTGAAGTTACCATAACTAGAGGGAAGGTTCTTGGGAAACTGAATGGTCTGAAGGTAGGTAAATCATCTGGACCAAATGGTGCATACCCCAGAGTTCTGAAAGAAGTGGCTGAAGAGGTCATAGAGGCATTAGTAATGATCTTTAAAGAATCACTAGATTCTGCTATGGTTCCAGAAGACTGGAAAATTGCAAGTGTCACTCCACTCTTCAAGAAGGGAGAGAGCCAAGAGAAAGGAAACTATAAGCCAGTTAGTCTGACCTCAGTGGTTGGAAAAACTGTTGGAGTCGATTATTAAGGATGGGATCTCAGGGTACTTGGAGGCACATGATCAAATAGGCTATAATCAGCATGGTTTCCTCAAGGAAAAATCTTACTGGACAAAACTGTTGGAATTCTTTGAAGAAATATCAAACAGGATAGACAAAGGAGAATCAGTTGATGTTGTGTATTTGGATTTTGAGAGGGCCTTTGACAAGGTGCCACACTTGCAAGCCCATGGTATTGCAAAAAAGATTCTAACATGGATAAAGCAGTGGCTGATTGGCAGGAGGCAAAGAGTGGGAGTAGAGGGAGCCTTTTCTCGTTGGCTGCTGGTGACTAGTGTTATTCCACAGGGGTCTGTGTTGGGACCGATTCTTTTTACGTTATACGCCAGTGGTTTGTATGATGGAATGATGGCTTTATTGCAAAGTTTGCAGATGATATGAAGTTAGGTAGAGGAGCAGGTAATTTTGAGGAAGTAGAGAAGCTACAGAAGGACTTGGATTAAGAGAATGGGCAAAGAAATGGCTGATGGAATAAGAGTTGGGAAGTGTATGGTTATGCACTTTGGTAGAAGAAATGAAAGGGTAACTATGTTCTAAATGGGGAGAAAATGCAGAAAAACTGAGGTGCAAAGCGACTTCGGCATCCTCGTGCAGGATTCCTTAAAGGTTTATTTGCAAGTTGAGTCTGTGCTGAGGAAGACAAATGCAATGTTAGCATTCATCACAAGAGGACTAGAATGTAAAAGCAAAACTGTAATGTTGAGACTTTATAAAGCACTAGTGAGGCATCACTTGAAGTATTGTGAGCAGTTTTGTGCCTTTTGTCTTAGAAAGGATGTGCTGAAACTGAAGAGGGTTCAAAGAAGTTTCACAAACATGATTCTAGGATTGAATGGCTTGTCATTTGAAGAGCT